>NW_027507785.1:141708031-143148031 GCF_037356315.1 Lithobates pipiens
CTCTCGCGCTCTCTCCTTGCCAGCACTGGAAGTAGCTTTACTCCAGTCTGTTCCATCTCCTGTTTTAACTCCTTCCTTCCCATCACCTGCCTATACATTGATGTATAACAGAATTACTTGATTAACTTTATCCAGTTAAAGTGGTATTAAAGCAAAGCAAAATAGTTATTATACTGCAGCTTACCAATTCTTAGATGGGTGGCTGCATTAGTTTTGTTTTTAGGTTTACTCTTTTATAGTCACCTGGTGATCCTTCTTGTACGTCTGTTTTTTGTTTTTTTTTTCAAATGAACGAGCTGTCTTGCAGATGTAGCAGTTAGAGGGTTGAATTAAACCATTTAACCTGGCAAAGTCGGTGGAGCCAGGGGCGGAGCCAGAGGGGGCGGCAAAATTAGGTTTCGCCTAGGGTGTCAAAAATCCTTGCACCGGCCCTGGTTGCAGCCCTCACCCAGGCCGTACAGCGACTCCAAGATGGCTACTTCCAGATTGAGGGTCGCCTTCAGCACTTGGCAGTCGCTCCCAGTCTACCAGATTCTTCATCGTCCACAGCCAGCAGCCCTTCTGCTTCGCAAGCCCAAGGCGATGCTACACCTGCGGTAGTCATGACCCTTCCGGAACCCAGGGTCCCTACTCCTGAGCGTTTTTCGGGCAGCCGGAAGAAGTTTAGGTCATTTAAAAACGCATGCCTCCTGTATTTGGCTTTGCAGCCCAGGACCTTCCATTCTGAGTCGGTAAAGGTGGGTTTCATCATTTCCCTGCTATCCGATGAGCCACAGTCCTGGGCCCATAACCTCCTAGAACAGAAGAGCCCCCTTCTTGATTCAGTAGAGACTTTTTTTGAAGCTATGTCACAACTATATGACGATCCCCAGCGCACCGCTACGGCTGAAGCCATCCTGCATTCCCTAACCCAGGGAAAGAGACCAGTAGAGGATTACATTGTGGAATTTCGGAAATGGTCTGGGGACACTAACTGGAATGAGGCTGCCCTTAAGTATCAGTTCCGTCTGGGCCTGTCTGAGACCTTAAAAGATGAACTAGCCCGAGTAGACACCCCTACATCCCTGGAAGATCTGATCCAGTTGGCTACCAAACTTGATCAATGTCTACGGGAGCTTCGCTCCGAACGCCTCCAGTCACCTAGACCCATGTGGATGCTACCCCGGGTACCCCCGGTACCCGCACCTGTTCCAGCTCCCACCTCCTCTACTGATGGCAAACCCATGCAGCTGGGCTTGGTCCGGGCTCCACTCACCCCTGACGAGAGACTCCGTCGGCTTCAAGCCAACCTTTGTCTATATTGTGGTGAAGCGGGCCATTTCCTACGCAGCTGCCCTGTGAGACCCAGTAAGTGCCAACCTCGTGTTGCTGTGAATTCCCAGATTGCGGTTTCCACCCGGTCTCACCTTGTCCTCCCGGTTTCATTACAGGTGGCGGAAGAGGAGGTTCGGCTGGGAGCCATCATTGACTCCGGGGCCTGCAGTTGCTTTATGGACATAACCCTAGCTCGGAGCCTGCACGTTCCCCTCTGCTCTAAAAAACAACACCTTCAGATTCATCTGGCCGATGGCTCCCTACCCTGCTCCGGTCCTGTGACCCAGGAAACAGTACCAATCTTAACATCCACAGACTCTGGTCACTGCGAATTTCTTCGCTTTGACGTTATCCACTCTCCTATGTTCCCAATCATTCTGGGTTTCCCTTGGTTACAAGCCCACGACCCACAGATCAACTGGAACAAGAAAGAAGTACTCTTTTCATCTGCCTACTGTTCACAGCACTGTCAGCTGCCGACCTCCCACAAGTCCACCTCCTGCCTAACCATACAGACCATTCCTGATAACCTGCAACATGTCCCTTCAGCCTACCATAATTTTTTGGACATCTTTGACAAGAAGAAGGCTGATACTCTGCCACCCCATCGGCCCTATGATTGCCCGATAGACTTGCTACCCGGTTCCGAAATTCCGTTTGGTCGGATCTTTCCATTATCAGAGACTGAACTAGAAGCCCTACGCTCTTACATAGATGAAAACCTGGAAAAGAGATTCATCCGACCATCCTCTTCTCCAGCTGGTGCAGGCATCTTTTTTGTTGAAAAAAAGGACGGTTCTCTCAGGCCTTGCGTGGACTACAGGGAACTTAATAAAATTACCATTAAGAACAGGTACCCGCTTCCACTCATCCCTGAACTTTTTCAACGCCTAAGAACTGCCAAGATATTTACTAAACTAGATCTTCGGGGAGCATATAACTTAGTCCGAATCCGTGATGGGGATGAGTGGAAGACGGCTTTCAGGTCTAGATTCGGGCATTTTGAATATCTAGTGATGCCCTTCGGGCTCTGCAATGCCCCGGCCACATTCCAGCATCTGGTCAACGATATATTCCGTGAGTATCTAGACAACTTCGTGATAGTATATCTTGACGATATTCAGATTTTTTCCAATTCCTTAGAACTGCACCGTACTCACGTCAGGAAGGTCCTCCTTGTCCTCAGAGAACATGGGCTCTACCTAAAGGGAGAAAAGTGTGAATTTGAGAGAGACACCATCCAGTTCCTTGGATTTATCATCTCCACAGGAGGAATCTCAATGGATCCAAAGAAGATCAAAGCCATTCAAGAATGGCCGACACCTTCAGACAAAAGGTCTGTACAGCGATTCGTTGGCTTTGCCAATTTTTATCGCAGGTTCATCCAGGGCTTCTCCACGATTATTTCCCCCATCACCCAACTAACCCGCCAGCAGGTCAAATTTCGATGGTCTCCACAAGCACAGGAAGCCTTCGATGAATTAAAGAGACTCTTTATATCAGCTCCTATCCTCCTACATCCAGATCCAAGCCTTCCCTATGTGTTGGAGGTGGACGCCTCTGAATTCGCATTAGGTGCTATCCTCTCCCAAAGAAGTGGGCCGCAGGCTCTCCTTCATCCAGTTGCCTTCGCCTCTCGGAAACTCAGTCCTCCGGAGAGGAATTACGATGTCGGAGATCGAGAACTTCTCGCTATAAAGTTTGCACTGGAAGAATGGAGGTACCTGCTGGAGGGTGCGTCTCAACCCATCATGATCTTTACAGATCACAGGAACCTGGAGTACCTCAGAGCTGCTAAATGCCTCCGACCCCGACAAGCACGCTGGGCTCTCTTTTTCTCCAGGTTCAATTTCCATATCACCTTCCGTCCCGGTTCCAAGAATGGGAAAGCAGACGCACTCTCCCGAATGTTTCCAGAAGCCGAAGAACCACCCAAACCCACAACTATTCTGTCTCCACACAACTTCCTCCAAATTATCCAGCCCGATCTAGAAACTGCCATCAAACAAGCCACTAACCAACTCTCCAAAACTACAGCATGCTCCCTGGAAAGGAAACACGGTTTGCTATGGGCACACAACAAGGTATTCATTCCTCCTTCAGTAAGACCTCAGATTTTGCAAACCTTTCATGACCACAAGATGGCAGGACATTTTGGGATCCAGAAGACTGACGATTTAATCAGTCGTTCGTACTGGTGGCCGGGTTGGAGAAGGGACTGCAAGAACTATGTCCAATCCTGTATCACTTGCCAGCGTAACAAGGGGGCAAACACCAAGGCCTGGGGACTTTTGAGGTCCTTACCTGTTCCCGAACGCCCTTGGAGAGAGATCTCTATGGATTTTATTGTTGACTTACCACCTTCTGACCAGTTCACTACAATCCTAGTAGTGGTAGATCGTCTCTCGAAGATGGCACATTTTCTACCTATGTATGGCACCCCTTCTGCTTCAGCTACAGCAAGTATCTTTATCAAGGAAGTCGTGAGGCTACATGGCATCCCTTCCAACATCGTGTCTAATAGGGGAATCCAATTCACCTCCAAATTCTGGAAAGACCTCTGCAAAGCACTAGAAATGAAGACCTCACTATCCTCTGCATACCACCCGCAAAGCAACGGGCAAACAGAAAGAACAAATCAGACACTAGAACAATACCTTCGTTGCTTCTGCTCCTGCTCTAAAGACAATTGGTCCTCTCTCCTGCCCTGCGCGGAATTTGCGTATAATAACTCTGTACATTCCGCCACCAACCAAACTCCATTTTGGGCGAACTATGGCTACCATCCTTCTTTCTTGCCAGATTCCGTCCCTGAAGTCTCCGCTCCTGCAGTCCAAGAACGGGTAAAGTCAGTTCAGGACAATTTCCTACAGATTCAGGAGGCCATGAAGAAGGCTCAAAGAGACTATGAGGTGTACTACAATAGAGGAAGAAGAAGTTGCCCAAGTTTCAAGATCGGGGATAAGGTTTGGTTATCTTCTGCCAACCTGAGATTGCCATACCCATCACGAAAGCTCGGTCCCAAGTTCATTGGCCCCTTTGGAATCAAAAGGGTGGTAAACCCAGTAGCTTCTGATCTGGCGCTACCTAGTTCGTACAAAATTCACCCGGTGTTCCATGCGTCCCTATTAAAACCAGTGATTCCAAGCTCCTTCACCGGAAGACAAGTGGCACCACCTCCACCCGTCCAAGTCGAAGGTGAGGAAGAATTCGAGGTTGAAGCCATAATGGACTGTCGAAAAAGGGGAAGACAGACCCATTACCTGGTAAAATGGAAAGGGTATCCCCCTGAAGACAGTTCTTGGGAACCCTCCAGTAACATCCACGCTCCTCGCCTGATACGGGATTTTTACCGGAGACACCCCAAGCTACCAGCCAGATTGGGCATCCGGAGGCTGCCTCTTGGGGGGGGGGGCACTGTCAGAGAATCACCAGACTTCAACGTCGGCACTTCCCCGTGCGCCTGCGGGGAAGAGCTGCACAACGACGCATGCATATGCGTCGTACGATACAATGTCGTACACGCATGTGCAAGCCTATGCACACGGCTATGGGCCTTACCTGATTGGCCTGACAGTCCTATAAAAGGCATTAATGTGCTCTGTGTCTTTGCTGGTTTGTCTCCTCAGCTCACCTGTGTTCCTGTTTCCTGTTTCCTGTTCCTGTTGACCACTTCCTGTTGTGACCCGGCTTGTTTGAAGACCACTCTGCTTCTCTCCTGATCTGACCCCTGGCTTGTTTAAACGGACTTTCTGCATTTAGCCTTGCTGGCTCACGGACTGATACCTGTGCTTGACCCTCGGCCTGCCTCTGGAATATCCTTTATCTCACGGACTGATACCTGTGCTTGACCCTCGGCCTGCCTCTGGAATATCCTTTATCTCACGGACTGATACCTGTGCTTGACCCTCGGCCTGCCTCTGGAATATCCTTTGTCTCACGGACTGTACCTGTATTTGACCCTCGGCCTTCACTCCAGTTGTTGGAACCCCTGGCAGGCGTTTACCTCTACCAGTTCCAAGATCTTCTGCACGGGCATCTCTTCCTTCAGTAGACCTGCTGCATTCCAGTCACCTGCTGGCAACCCGTGCCTCTCTGTGCCCTGTACCCACTGTTCCATCCTCAGGGGTACTGTGCACCCAGCTGCAAGGGAAGCCGCTCTCAGCACTTCGGCTTTGGTGAGTACCTGACACCATGTTGGCGTTTGTCAAGATGGTTGAGAGTGCCCGAAGAGATCGCCTATGGCCCCATCACCTTGAAAGTGCCCGATCTTGTCTGATCTCGGAGGCTAAGCATTGTCGGGCCTGATTAGTAACTGGATGGAAGACCGACTGGGAATACCAGGTGCCGTATGCTTATTTCTTGATCATACATCACGGGACACAGGAGCTTCATTACATAGTGGGTTATATAGGCACCTCTGGTGATTGGACACTGGTTAACCCCCAATTAAGGAGAATTCCTCCCCTATATAACCCCTCCCATATGGGAGGCACCTCAGTTTTTTCCCCAGTGTCTATGGTGGTTGGTCACGTAATACATGTGCTATGAAGAAAGCTCTGTGCAGGTCCCTGCGGGGGCCAAAGGGCTACAACAAACCAGATCCATATCTCGGGCCGATATTTTGACTCCCAAGATGATATGGTACCCGGGCCTCGTCATCCCAAGAAAGAGGTTTTGCCTGTAAGTCCTCTCCTATTGGAAGACTGGGCTCTGGGAAAACCAGCCTCTCTCTCTGCATACCCAGGATGTTCTTCTGTATAATCTAGCCTATCTGTATACACTAACCTGTCTGTTGTACACATTAGCCTCTCTGTATAAACTAGCCGGTGTTTTGTATACACGAGCCTCACTGTATACCCTTGGTTGTCTTTTGTATACACTAGCCTCTCTTTATACATTAGCTCTCTGTATACCCAAGCCTCTCTGTTATACACTAGTCCGTCTGCATACACTAGCCTCTCTGTGTAACCCAGCCTCTCTCTCTGTATACCCTAGCCTCCATCTCTGCATACCCAGGACGTTCTTCTGTATAATCTAGTCTATCTGTATACACTAGGCTGTCTTTTGTACACATTAGCCTCTCTGTATAAACTAGCCGGTCTTCTGTATACACTAGTCCGTCTGTATACACTAGCAAGTCTGTGTAACCCAGCATCTCTCTTTGTATACCCTAGCCTCCATCTCTGCATACCCAGGACGTTCTTCTGTATAATCTAGCCTATACAGTGGTGTGAAAAAGTGTTTGCCCCCTTCCTCATTTCCTGTTCCTTTGCATGTTTGTCACACTTAAGTGTTTCGGAACATCAAACCAATTTAAACAATAGTCAAGGACAACACAAGTAAACACAAAATGCAATTTGTAAATGAAGGTGTTTATTATTAAAGGTGAAAAAAAAATCCAAACCATCATGGCCCTGTGTGAAAAAGTGATTGCCCCCCTTGTTAAAACATACTATAACTGTGGTTGTCCACACCTGAGTTCAATTTCTCTAGCCACACCCAGGCCTGATTATTGCCACACCTGTTCACAATCAAAGCATCACTTAAATAGGAGCTGCTTGACACAGTAAGGTCCACCAGAAGATCCTTAAAAGCTACACATCATGCCGAGACCCAAAGAAATTCAGGAACAATTGAGAAAGAAAGTAATTGAGATCTATCAGTCTGGAAAGGGTTATAAAGCCATTTCCAAAGCTTTGGGAATCCAGCGAACCACAGTGAGAGCCATTATCCACAAATGGCGAAGACATGGAACAGTGGTGAACCTTCCCAGGAGTGGCCGGCCGCCCAAAATGACCCCAAGAGCGCAGTGACGACTCATCCAAGAGGTCACAAAAGACCCCACAACAACGTCCAAGGAACTGCAGGCCTCACTTGCCTCAGTTAAGGTCAGCGTTCATGCCTCCACCATCAGGAAAAGACTGGGCAAAAATGGCCTGCATGGCAGAGTTCCAAGGAGAAAACCACTGCTGAGCAAAAAGAACATCAAAGCTCGTCTCAATTTCTCCACAACACATCTTGATGATCCCCAAGACTTTTGGGACAACATTCTGTGGACCGATGAGACAAAAGTGGAACTCTTTGGAAGGTGTGTGTCCAAGTATATCTGGCGTAGAAGGAACACTGCATTTCATAAAAAGAACATTATACCAACAGTAAAATATGGTGGTGGTAGTGTGATGGTCTGGGGCTGTTTTGCTGCTTCAGGACCTGGAAGACTTGCCGTGATAAAAGGAACTATGAATTCTGCTGTCTACCAAGAGATCCTGAAGGAGAATGTCCGACCATCTGTTCGTGTACTCAAGCTGAAACCAACTTGGGTTCTGCAGCAGGACAATGATCCTAAACACACCAGCAAGTCCACCACCGAATGGCTGAAGAAAAACAAAATGAAGACTTTGGAGTGGCCTAGCCAAAGTCCTGACCTGAATCCTATTGAGATGTTGTGGTATGACCTTAAAAAGGCCGTTCATGCTCGAAAACCCTCTAATGTAACTGAATTAGGACAATTCTGCAAAGATGAGTGGCCCAAAATTCCTCCAGGACGCTGTAAAAGCCTCATTGCACGTTATCGCAAACGCTTGGTTGCAGTTGTTGCTGCTAAGGGTGGCCCAACCAGTTATTAGGTTTAGGGGGCAATCACTTTTTCACACAGGGCCATGATGGTTTGGATTTTTTTTCACCTTTAATAATAAACACCTTCATTTACAAATTGCATTTTGTGTTTACTTGTGTTGTCCTTGACTATTGTTTAAATTGGTTTGATGTTCCGAAACACTTAAGTGTGACAAACATGCAAAGGAACAGGAAATGAGGAAGGGGGCAAACACTTTTTCACACCACTGTATGTATACACTAGCCTGTCTTTTGTACACATTAGCCTCTCTGTATAAACTAGCCGGTCTTCTGTATACACAAGCCTCTCTGTATATCCTTGTTTGTGTTTTTTTGTATACACTAGCCTCTCTTTATACATTAGCTCTCTGTATACCCAAGCCTCTCTGTATACACTAGCCTGTCATTATACACTAGCCTCTCTGTAAACCCCAGCCTGACTTCTGTATATACTAGCCTCTCCGTATACACTAGCCTCTCTGTATTCCCTTGTTTGTCTTTTCCGTACTCTAGCCTCACGGTATACCCTAGCCTCTCTGTATATCCCAGGCTCTCTTGTTTTGTGTATGCACGTGCCCTTCTTCAATATGCACTAGCTTGTATTCTTTTTAAACTAGTCTCACTGTATATCCCGGCATCTCTGTGCACCCCAGCCTGTTTTCTGTATACCCGAGCCTCAATGTACACCCCAGTCTCAATGTATACACTTGCCTGTCTGTATGAACTAGCCTATCTGTATACCCTAGCTTGCCTAGCACTAGCCTCACTGTATACCATAGTCTCTCTGTATACACCAGCCTGCTTTCTTTATACCATAAGCTCTCTATATACCCCAGCTACTCTGTGTACACTAGTCTGTCTGTACACACTAGCAAGTCTGCATACACTAGCCTATCTGTATAACTTACCCTCTCTGTATACCCCACCATCTCTGTATACCAAAGACGTTCCTCTGTATAGTCAAGCCTCTCTGTATACACTAGGCGGTCTTCTGTATACACTAGACTCTCTATATACACTAGCCCGTCTTTACACACTATCCTCTCTGTGTACCCCAGCCTTTCTGTATACAGAAGCCTCTCTGTATACCCCAGTCTGTCTTCTGTATACCCTAACTTGTCTTTTATATACACTAGCCTGTCTACTGTATAACCTAGCTCTTTTGTATACACTAGCCTCTCCATATACACTAGCATCTTTGTATTCCCTTATTTGTCTTTTCTGTGCACTAGGCTCACGGTACACCCTAGCCTCTCTGTATACCCCGGCCTCTCTGTTTACACTAGTCATTCTTCTTTTTACCATAGTCTGTCTGTATATCCCTGCCTCTTTGTATACCCCAGTCTATTTTCTGTATTCCTTAGCCTCTCTTAGCCCAATCCCTCTGTACACACTAGCCAGTCTATATATACTAGCCTCTCTGTATACCCCAGACTGTCTTCTGTATACAATAGCATATCTGTATACAATAGCCTGTCTTATGTGTACATTAGTCTCTATGTATACCCCACCCTCTCTGAATACCCTTGCCTTTTTTGTGTATACACTAGCCTCACTGTATACTCCAGCCTCTCTGTATACATTAGCTTTTCTGTATACACTAGCCTCTCTGTATACACTAGGCTCTATGTATACACTAGGCTCTCTGTATACACTAGGCTCTCTGTATATCCCAGCTTGTCTTTTATATACACTAGCCAGTCTTCTGTATACAATAGCCTATTTGTATTCACAATCCTTTCTGTATAGCATTTGCTGTCTTCTGTATACACTAGCCTATGTGTATAAACTAGCCTCTCTGTATACCCCAGGCTCTTTTATACACTAGCCTCTCTGTGTACACCAGCCTATCTGTATACACTAGCCTCTCTGTATACCCCAGCCTGTCTTCTGTATACCCTAGTTTGTCTTTTATATACACTAGACTGTCTACTGTATAAACTAGCTTCTCTGTTTACCCCAGCCTCACTGTATACTCTTGGCTTTCTTCTATATACCCTAGCCTCTCATATACATTAGCCTCTTTGTACACTAGCCTCTCTATATACCCCAGCCTCTCTGTTTAACCCAGCCATTTTCTATATACCCTAGCATCTCTGTATAACCCAGCCTCTCTATATACACTAGCCCATCTTTATACAATAGCCAGTCTGTATACACTAGCCTCTCTGTATACCCCAGCTTGTCTTCTGTATACCCTAGCTTGTCTTTTATATACACTAGCCTGTCTACTGTATGACCTAGCTTCTCTGTATACCCCAGCCTCACTGTAAACCCCAGACTGTCTTCTGCATACACTAGCCTATCTGTTTACAATAGCCTGTCTTATGTACACACTAGCCTCGCTCTATACACTAGACAGTCTTCTGTATACACTAGACTCTCTGTATTCACTAGCCTATCTGTATTCCCTAGTTTGTCTTTTCTGTAAGACACAATATATCCTAGCCTCTCTGTATACACTAGCCTCTCTGTACACCCGGCCTATTTTCTGTATACCCTAGCCTCTTTGTATACCCCAGCCTCTCTGCATACACTAGCCTGTCTATATACACTAGCCAGTTTTCTATATAACCTACTCTCTCTGTATACTCCAGCCACTCTGTATACCCCAGTCTGTCTTCTGTATATGCGTGCCTCTCTTCTATATGTACTAGCCTGTCTTCTTTTTACCCGTGCCTCTCTGTATACCCCAGTCTCCCTGTATACACTTGTCTGTCTGTATAAACTAGCCTCTCTGTATACCCTAGCTTGCCTTTTGTATACACTAGCCTCACTGTATACCATAGTCTCTCTGTATACACTAGCCTCTCTGTATACACCAGCCTGTTTTATTTATACCATAGGCTCTCTGTATACCCCAACCTCTTGTTGGAAACCATGAATCAGACGAGACAGAAGTACAATTAAATCACACTTGTTTATTAAATAAAAATAAAAAGGTAAATAAAAAAAGCGTAGCCAGGGTCCAGTAACCAGATCGAGTAGTCAGCCAGACCAGAAGTCAGGGATCCAAGGTGAGCAACAGCAAGCAGGATAAGGAGCCAGAAGGGATGTCATCAAGTCAGTCTTTAAACAGAACCGCAGGAGATGGTTTCTTGTGATTTGACCAAGGTGAACGCAGAGGTGAATTTTAGCTGGACAGCTTTAAGTAGGCAGGTCAGACGAGCATGATCAGGAACAGCTGGTACCTGTGGAGAGAGATGATAGCTGGCAATTAGCCGACAGCTGAGCAGCCAGCCCAGAGAAGGAAGGGCTAAGCCAGCCCTGACAGTACCCCCTCCTCAATGACCCCTCTGCCTTGGAGGGCCACCAGGCTTGAGGGGAAACCATCTATGGACCTTGCAGAGGAGGACAGGAGCATGTATGTCAGAGGATGAAACCCAGGAGTGTTCCTCCAGACTGTACCCCTTCCAATGCACCAGGTACTGTATGTGCCCACAGAACCTATGGGAGTCAACAATGGATTGTACCTCATACTCCTCAACCTGAATAGGGTGAGGGTGTGGCACCAAGGTGGTAAATCAGTTACAGACCAACGGTTTCAATAAGGAGACATGAAACACATTAGAGATGCGCATTCTAGGAGGAAGTTTGTCACGGTCCCTACCGTGTCTTTTTTCGATGGCCTGGCATGGTCGTGCCCCAAGAGGCGGTAAGCGGTATTGAACTAATGACTGTTTGTTCTTGCTCCTGTTTCTTTACCTCTGAGCCACACCTCAGATCTATTCTGCCTGCTTTCCAGCCATGCCTAGTTTTGCATAAAGTACTGTGGGCAATTCTGTTTGTACCTGTCACTCTTGGATCAGCTGTGGCAGGTTATCTAATTAGCTGGGTATAAAACCCTGTCTCACTCTGAGGGCTGGGTCAGTTCATTGTCTCTTGTCACCAAAGGTACCTGTGTTCCTATGTTCAAAGTTACAGTGTTCCAAGACTGACCCCGGCTTCTGACCCTTGCTTGTATTTAGTTTATGCTGACTTCTGGAATCCTGGACAACGGCTTTACTTTGACGATCCCTTGGCTATTCCTGTCAAGCTCCCATGCACAGATTCACAGCCCATGGTAGCTTATCTCTTTGTTACCGTGGGCTGCGTGTATTTGCAAGGGTGAGCTTACATCTCTGCACCATGGACTCCAACCTAGGTAAGCCCTCACAAAGGTCCAACGTGTAAGCCACTGGGTTAATCCTGCGAAGGATTCAGAAAGGCCCAATTAACCGAGGTGCAAACTTCAGTGAGGGAACACGAAGCCAGAGGTTGTGAGATGACAGCTAGACCCTGTCCCCAACCTAGTAGGAAGGCGCAGGCAGGCATCTGCGGTCAGCATGGCGCAAACCCTCCTGGACTTGTACCCAAGTAGAACGAAGACCACGGAGATGCTCCTCTAATGCAGGAATACTCTGCGGAACAAACGAGTCAGGCAACATGGAAGGTTGGCAACCATAATTCACCATAAATAGAGACAATCAGGAGGCAGAATTCAAGGCACTGTTGTGAGCAAACTCTGCCCATGGTAATAGGTCTGACCAGTTATTATGGTGGTCAGAAATATAGCAATGTAGGAATTGCTCCAAGGACTGATTGTCTCACTCTGCGGCCCCATTAGACTGCTGGTGATACCCAGAAGAGAACGCAAATTGGATTCCCAACTGTGCACAAAAGGCTCGCCAGAACCGGGAGACAAACTGACTGCCCCTGTCCAAGACAATCACCTTGGGTAGCCCATGTAAGCGAAAGATCTCCTGAGCAAAAATGGAAGCCAGTTCCTTATAGGTGGGCAACTTCTTAAGTGGAATACAATGACACATCTTTGAGAACCGGTCAACCACCATAAAGGATAACAGTGTTGCCTTGGGAGTTGGGCAACTCCACAATGAAATCCATAGATGAGTCCAGGGCCTCTCTCCATTGGGTATGGGTTGTAGGAGGCCCACTGGAAGGTGTCGTGGAGTCTTACTCTGAGCACACATGGGACAGGCAGCTACGAAGGCAGTAACATAGACTAGGCCGCCAGAATTGTTGGGAAATGGCCCAAATGAGTTGATTCTTCCCAGGATGGCCAGCTGCCTTGGGAGAATGGTAAGTCTGGAGCACAGCAGTACGGAGACTCTCTGGGACAAAGCAGCGGTCACAAGGTTTCTCAGGAGGAGCATGGACCTGAGCAGAAAGAATTTTGTCACCCAAAGGAGAAGTAAGACTGGTGCGAACCGTAGCCAATATACGATCAGGAGGAATCATAAGAACCGGAACCGACTTCGACTTGGAAATGGAGGAAAATTGTCGTGACAAGGCATCAGCCCTTACATTCTTAGTACCGATAAGAATGAGACAATGTAATTAAAGCTTGAGAAGAAAAGAGCCCATCGCGATTCTGGGAGAGAGTCGCTTAGCCTCAGACAAGAATGTAAGATTCTTATGGTCAGTAAGAATAAGAACGAGCACAGTGGTACCTTCAAGGAGATGTCTCCATTCTTCTAGGGCTAAAATGATCGCCAACAGCTCTCTGTCACCAATCTCATAATTGCACTCAGCAAGTGACAATTTCTTGGAAAAGTAGCCACACGGATGCATAGCACACTCAGAGTTAGGACGTTGAGACAGAAGGGCACCAACTCCAGTCTCAGAAGCATCAACTTCTAGGATAAAAAGCAACGTAGGATCAGGATGTGCCAACACAGGAGCAGAAACAAAGGCAGCCTTGAGAGTTTTTAAAGGCCTTAATGGACCCCGGAGACCAACTCTGTGGGTTACCGTCCTTTCTGGTCATATCAGTCAGGGGCTTGACCAGAGTCGAGAAGTTACGAATAAACTTTCGATAGTAGTTGGCAAAGCCCAGGAAACGCTGCAGAGGGCATAAATCCACAAGTCGAGGCCACTGTAGGACTGCCGAAAGTTTCTCTGGGTCCATCGAAAAACCAGCAGTTGAAATGACATAGCTCAGGAATGTAACTTGTTCACGATGAAACTCGCACTTCTCCAGTTTACAATAGAGATTGTTCTGTCTTAGTTTCTGAAGCACACAACAGACATCTGTGCGGTGGCTCACCAGGGACTTGGAAAATATGAGGATATCATTGAGATAAACCACTACACATAGCAACAAATCTCGGAGGACATCGTTAATACATTCCTGGAAAACTGCCGGGGCGTTACAAAGGCCAAAAGGCATTACCAGGTATTCATAATGGCGTGTTCTGGTATTAAGCGCAGTTTTCCATTCGTCACCCTCCTTAATGCGCACAAGATTGTATTCCCCTCTCAAGTCAAGCTTTGTGAAAACCGTTGCTCTCTTGAGGCGGTCAAATAACTCTGTAATCAATGGAATCGGGTAGGCATTCTTAATCGTGACACGACTGAGACCCCTATAATCTATACAGGGTCTCAGTTCAGCGCTCTTCTTCACAAAGAAGAAACCAGCACCAGCAGGAGATGAGGATTTGTGAATGAAACCTCGAGAAAGTGCGTCAGCACCATACTCCTCCATGGCCTTATCCTTCAAGACCAACAAAGGGTAAACCGGGCCATGAGGAGGTATGGCACCAGGTTGAAGGTCAATTGCACAATCATAAGACCAGTGTGGAGGCAAACTACCAGCCTGACCTTTATCAAAGACATCGCTAAAATCACAGTACTCCTCCGGCAGGGAGGGGAGTGAAGAGGTGCACAGGACCTTGGATACCTTCAGGAAGCTTGTCTCACTGCATTGTGGTGACCAGGAGCGAACCTCAGCACGGAGCCAATCAAAAGAGGGGTTGTGCCTCTGTAACCAAGGATAACCAATAACCAGCGGAAACCTGGGTGAGGAAATAACTTGGAATTTGATATCTCATGGTGAAGAGCCCCTATGGCCATGGACAATGGAACTGTCTCATGAGTCACATGGGCAGACTGTAAAGGTCTCCCGTCAAGAGCCTCAATGGCAAGTGGAGTGTCATGCAGCTGCAGAGGAATCGAGTGCTGCGAAACAAATGCAGCATCAATGAACAGGCCTGCAGCCCCAGAGTCGATTAGAGCCTGTATCTCGATGGACGACTCAGCCCAAGAAAGGGTGACCAAAACCAGGGGCTTATCCTTCTGGATAACGGAAACAAAACAACAGGTGTTCGGGTGTTCCCTGGACGGGTAGGACAAGACTTCAAAAAGTGACCTGTCTGGCCACAATAAAGGCACAATCTCTCCCTCCTCCTAAAGGCTCTCTCATCCGCAGAGAGACGTGTAAAGCCCAGGTGCATGGGTTCATCTTCACTGACTGACTCAGTGCCAGGAGGCATGGGAGGCGAGGGAGGCATGAGTGGGACTACAAAGCTTGGAGGCAAATGTACAGGAGGCTTCCACAAGCACTTCTTAAGAGAAAGTCTTTCTCTGAGTCTGGAGTCAATGAGGATGGCAAACGAGATCAAGCTTTCCAGGTCAGTGGGTATATCTCGGGCTGCTATCTCATCCTTGATGGAATCTAAGAGACCATGAGTAAAAGCAGCCATGAGGGCCTTATTGTTGCAAGCAACCTCTGCTGCCAGAATACGGAATTCAATGGCGTTGTCGGCAACAGTTCTCATACTCTGTTTGATGGATATGAGGCACTTGGCAGCAGAAGCGGAGCATACGGGAATGTCAAATACCCTTTTAAAGTAGGCCACAAACTCAGGGTAACTCAAGACAACAGGTTTTTTGCGTCTAAAAGTAAAAAAGTAGTGGTGCGCTGTACTGAGGTGGAGTTTGCCTATCCCCACAGGGACAGTATGCTATATCCACAATTAGATTCAACAAACAATAATCCTAAAGATTATAAATTAGATAGGTAGAAATACGACATGTCATAAAGTCAGTTGCTCAGATAAAACATATATGTGAATCCGTGCAGCATACTTCAATAGCAAGTAGTGATACTTGTGAACACATCATAAAGCTGTAAAAAACATTAATACGCAAACTGTAATATAAAAATATATAAAATATATATAAAATAAAAATATATATTCAAAGCAGCGTGTGGCGATAAATTAGAAATCGCATAAAGTGCAAGTGCTCTAATGTAACAGAAACGGAAAACCTTCCCAAATATATGCAAATATAAACTAACAAAATGACTAGTGTAAAAGACAACTGTCCATTTAAAGTGCAAAGTGGGGCGATTATCCTCAAAATCGCACAGAGTGCTGGTGCTCCAATTCAATTTTGCGTCTCCCATAGAGGGTTAGCCCAGGCCAAGGCTCTCACAGAAAGCAAAGATATCACAAAACCTACTTTTCTTCTGTCCGTGGGAAATGCCTGGGGCAGCATCTCGAAGTATATCTCAACCTGATTGAGAAACCCTCTGCATTGAACTGGATCAACCCCAAATCGCGAGGTAATATTCGAGGCGGGTGACTGCACAGAGACTGGCGTGTGATTCAGGTTGTACCGGAGCAGCCACCGTGGGGGATTCCAGGTGAGCTGTGCGACTCAGGAGCATTTGTAATGCCATGGCAAACTGATCCATGCGGTGATCTTGCTCATCCAATCTGCAAAAAATATTACCAACAAATGGATTGACTGTATCTTCTGAATTCATGGCCTTCGCCTACTAGAAACCATGAATCAGACCAAGACAGAAGTACAATTAAATCACACTTGTTTATTAAATAATAATAAAAAGCTAAATAGAAAAAGCGTAGTCAAAGCATAGCCAGAGTCCAGTACCCGGATCGAGTAGTCAGCCAGGCCAGAGTTCAATAACCAGATCGGGTAATCAGCCAGGCCAGAAGTCAGGATCCAAATAGAGCAACAGCAAGCAGGATAAGGAGCCAGAAGGGATGTCAGCAAGTAAATCTTTAAACAGAACTGCAGGAGATGGTTTCTTGTGATGTGACCAAGGCGAAGGCCGAGGTGAGGTGAGCTGGACAGCTTTAAGTAGGCAGGTCAGACGAGCATGATCAGGAACAGCTGGTAACTGTGGAGAGAGATGAGAGCTGGCAATTAGCCGATAGCTGAGCAGCCAACCCAGAGAAGGAAGGGCTAAGCCAGCCCTGACACCTTTCTGTATACACTAGTCTGTCTGTATACACTAGAAAGTCTACACAAGCCTCTCTGTGTAACCCAGCCTATCTCTCTGTATACCCTAGCCTCTCTGAATACCCCACTAACTCTGTATACCCAGGATGTTCTTCTGTATACTCTAGCCTATCTGTATACACTAGCCTGTCTTCTGTACACATTAGCCTCTCTGTATACACTAGCCAGTCTTTTGTATACACTAGCCTCTCTGTATACCCTTGATTGTCTTTTGTATACACTAGCCTCACTGTATACCCAAGCCTCTCTGTATACACTAGCTCTCTGCATACCCCAGCCTCTCTATATGCACTAGCCTGTCTTTAAACAATAGTCTTTCTGTATACACTAGCCTTTATGTACACACTAGCCTCTCTGTTTACCCTAGCTTGCCTTTTGTATACACTAGCCTCACTATATCCCCTAGCCTCTCTGTATACACTAGCCTCTCTGTATACTCCAGCCTGTCTTCTGTGCCTGTCTTCTATTTACACATTCCACTCTCTGTATACCCCACAATTTCTGAATACCCTTGCCTGTTTTCTGCATACCCCAGCCTCTCTGTATACACTAGCCCGTGTTTATACACTAGCCTCTCTACTATATAACCTTGCTTCTCTGTATACCCCAGCTTCTCTGTATACCCCAGACTGTCTTCTGTATACACTAGCCTATCTGTATACAATAGCCTGTCTTATGGACACACTAGTCTCTCTGTATACACTAGGCAGTCTTCTGCATACATTAGGCTCTCCGTATACACTAGTCTCTCTGAATACACTAGCCTGTCTATATGCACTAGCCTGTTTTTTTATAACCTTGTTTCTCTGTAAACCCCAACTCTCTGTATACCCCAGCCTGTCTTCTGTATACACATGCCTCTCTTCTATATGCACTAGCCTGTCTTCTTTTTACCTGTGCCTTTCTGTAAACCCCTGCTTCTCTGTGTACCCCAGCCTGTTTTCTGTATAATCGAGCCTCTCTGTATACCCCATTCTCTCTGTATACACTAGCCTGTCTGTATAAAATAGCCTCTATGTATACCCTAGCTTGTCTTTTCTGTGCACTAGCCTCACGGTATACCGTAGTCTCTCTGTATACCCCAGCCTCTCTGTTTACACTAGCCTTTCTTCTTTTTACCCTAGTCTCGCTGTATATCCAGGCCTCTTTATATAGCCCCGTCTGTTTTCTGTATCCCTTAGCCTCTCTTACTCTAGGCTACCTGTATACACTAGCCTGTCTTCTGTACACATTAGCCTGTCTGTATACACTAGTCGGTCTTTTGTATACACTAGCCTCTCTGTATACCCTTGGTTGTCTTTTGTATACACTAGCCTCCCTGTATACCCAAGCCTCTCTGTATAAACAATCTCTCTGCATACCCCAGCAGTCTCTCTGTATACACTAGCCTTTCTGTATACCCTAGCTTGCCTTTTGTATAAACTAGCCTCACTGTATCCCCTAGCCTCTCTGTATACACTACCCTCTCTGTATACTCCAGCCTGTCTTCTGTGTCTGTCTTCTATTTACACTAGCCTGTCTTCTGTATCCCCTAGCCTCTCTTACCCCAGTCCCTCTGTACACACTAGCCAGTCTGTATATACACTAGCCTCTCTGTACCCTAGCTTGCCTTTTGTATACACTAGCCTCTCTGTATCCCCTAGCCTCCCTGTATACACTAGCCTCTCTGTATACACAAGCCTATTTTCTTTATACCATAGGCTCTCTGTATACCCCAGCCTCTCTGTATACACTAGTCCGTCTGTATACACTAGCAAGTCTGCATACACTAGTCTCTCTGTGTAACCCAGCCTCTCTCTCTGTATACCCTACCCTCTCTGTATACCCCACCATCTCTGCATACCCAGGACGTTCTTCTGTATACTCTAGCCTATCTGTATACACTAGCCTGTCTTTTGTACACACTAGCCTCTCTGTATAAACTAGCCGGTCTTCTGTATACACTAGCCTCTCTGTATACACAAGCCTCTCTGTATACCCTTGGTTGTCTTTTGTATGCACTAACCTCTCTTTATACATTAGCTCTCTGTATACCCAAGCCTATCTGTATACCCAAGCCTCTCTGTATACCCCAGCCTGTCTTCTGTATATACTAGCCACTCCGTATACACTAGCCTCTCTGTATTCCCTTGTTTGTCTTTTCCGTACACTAGCCTCACGGTATACCCTAGCCTCTCTGTATATCCCAGGCTCTCTTGTTTTGTGTATGCACGTGCCTTTCTTCAATATGCACTAGCTTGTATTCTTTTTACCCTAGTCTCTCTGTATATCCCGGCATCTCTGTGCACCCCAGCCTGTTTTCTGTATACCCGAGTCTCAATGTATACCCCAGTCTCACTGTATACACTTGCCTGTCTGTATGAACTAGCCTCTCTGTATACCCTAGCTTGCCTTTTGTATACACTAGCCTGTATAACATAGTCTCTCTGTATACACTAGCCTCTCTGTATACACCAGCCTGTTTTCTTTTTACCATAGGCTCTCTATATACCCCAGCCACTATGTGTACACTAGTCTGTCTGTATACACTAGCAAGTCTGCATACACTAGCCTCTCTGTATACCCTAGCCTCTCTGTATACCTCACCATCTCTGTATACCCAAGATGTTCCTCTGTATAGTCTAGCCTATCTGTATACACTAGCCTGTCTTCTGTACACACTAGTCTCTCTGTATACACTAGGTGGTCTTCTGTATACACTAGACTCTCTATATACACTAGCCCGTCTTTATACACTAGCCTCTCTGTGTACCCCAGCCTTTCTGTATACTGTAGCCTCTCTATATACCCAGCCCGTCTTCTGTATACCCTAGCTTGTCTTTTATATACACTAGCCTGTATACTGTATAAACTAGCTTGTCTGTTTACCCCAGCTTCACTGTATACTCTTAGCTGTCTTCTATATACCCTAGCCTCTCGTTGTATACATTAGCCTCTTTGTACACTAGCCTCTCTATATACCCCAGCCTGTTTTCTGTATACTCTATCTTCTCTAAATACTCCAGCCTCTCTCTTTGACCCAGCCTGTCTTCTGTATCCATGTACCTGTCATCTATATGCACTAGCCTGTCTTCTTTTTACCCTAGTCTCTTGGTATACCCAAGCCTCTCTGTTTAACCCAGCCATTTTCTGTATACCCTAGGTTCTCTGTATACACTAGCCTGTCTTTATACAATAGCCTCTCTGTGTTCCCCAGCCTCTCTGTATACACTAGCCTCTCTGTATACCCCAGTCTGTCTTCTGTATACCCTAGCTTGTCTTTATTTTATCAACAACAACGGTTTTTATTGAAATAAGGCACATATAGTTAGAACACAGCTTACAGTATGTGAACACACATTGAAGGAATCTACATCAGGTTACATGGATAATGTATCCTATAACACGATCAACATATATCATCGACTAACACACTTAACATTATTTTTTTTTTGTTTACAAACGATTTTTATTTGGTACATAGAGAAAGTATAAAGAGTAAGCATAGATATAATATAATAAGTGCAATGTATATCAAGACAAACATAGAAAATCACCATAGATACAAAAAATTTTCTACAAGATACAGTGCATATATATTGCAAAAGTTAGTGTTTTCATTTGGTAAGGTGATGGACTAGAGCCATAATAGTGCAGTAAAACGTAGACAATCATGTACAAGAAACCCAATTTCAGGGAGTATTAAAAAAGGAGGTAGAGTGGTTAAACCAGGGATCCCATTTCTTTCTATATAAATGTGTGGAATTCTGTGTGATATGGAATATCTTTTCCATCAGATTAATGTTATTAATTCTAATTTTGAGGTGATCCAAGGGGACGGAATGCGATTTCCAATGAAAAGCAATTAGCCAATGAATTGCGACACAGATTGTATGAATCAATCTCATATTGTTAGTGGAAAGAGAGGGGATAGGGGCATATAGGAGGCAATTCTGTAGGGTTAGTTTTATGTTTTTATTTGAGATCACTGAGGCGAAATTTTCTAATTGTTTCCATATGTATGTAATTTTGGAACAATCCCAGAAGATATGTGAGAATGAGCCCAGGGAATTACAGCCTCTGAAACATGTGTTAGGTGTTATGGGGTATATTGAATGTAATTTTACTGGGGTATAGTACCATCTGGTAAATAATTTTAGTGCTGTCTCTTTAACTGTGATTGATCTCGTGCATTTGTGTAGATTGCTAATACAAATATCCCAGTCGTGAGAAGAAAGCAAGAGATTTGTTTCCTGTTCCCATTTGGTCATGTATGGGAGTTTGGTCATTTCAGTGTGATTGAGAAGGTTATGATATAATTCTGAGATGAGTCCGGGATTCCTTGGTGTTTTAAGGCAGATATTTTCAAAAAACGAGGGGGGAGGGGGATTTGTTGTTCGGAAGTATGTATTGAAGAAATGTCTAATCTGCAGATATCCACAGAATTCTGTATTTGGGATCTGATGTTTTGATTTAAGAGAAGCAAATGAGGAGAAATTGTTATTTTCTATAAAGTTCTTAAGGGAGATCAAATTATGATTGATCCACCATGATAAGTCTACCATATCATTGTCGTTCTGTGGGGATCTTGGGTCTCCTACAAAGGAAGCGTGGGGTGGGGAGCTAGAAATAAGATTGAATTTTTTATTGTGTAAAGTCCATAATCGATAAGAGTGTGCGACTATTTGGTTGAGAGCTTCGATAGTGTTTATTGGGATTTTGTTGCCCCAGAGAATACCAGAGATAGATAGTGGTTTAATAGACTCTTGTTCAAATCTGACCCATGGTACCTTAGAGTTGTGAATATGCCATTGGGCCATTTGCGCCCATCTTGCAGACAGATAATATAGCCAAAAGTCCGGAAGGCCTAATCCTCCGTTTCTCTGTGGTTTATATAACACCAGTCTGGGTAGGCGTGGGTGGGCGTCCAGCCATACATATTTATTAATAATTGTCTGGAATCTTGAAATCATTATTTTATTTAGTCTGATTGGTAGTGCTCTGAATAGATATAAAATTTTTGGTAGAATGGTCATTTTAACTGCCGTGATTCTGCCTAAGAATGAAATTTTAAACGATTTCCACATTTTGAGGGTAGATCTTATTTTATTAATTAAAGGTATATAATTTTTGGAATATAATTCATTGATGTTGGGGGTAAGGAAAATGCCCAAGTAGGGAAGTGATTCTAGTGACAAGGAAAAATTGAATGTAGAGCGTAGGGTATCTAATTGAGAAGCCGGGATATTAATCGGCATACCTACAGACTTGGAAACGTTTACTGTTAGCCCTGATAGAGACGCAAAGGTGTTAAGTGTTCGAAGCAGGTTCGGTAGAGAAATATTTGGTTGTGTAAGAAAAAGGATCATGTCATCTGCATACATACTTAATTTATATGTGTTGTTATTTGTAGTATAGCCTTTGATGTCAGGGTTTAGTAGAATAGCTGTTGCTAAAGGTTCTATCGCTAAAGCGAAAAGTAATGGGGAAAGGGGACAGCCTTGCCGAGTACCTCTCCCTACATTAAAAAAATCTGAATTACAACCTGGTAGTCTAATTCTGGTGGATGGGTTATGGTATAGTGCATGGAATGCATGTGTAAATTCCCCTTTAAAACCGTATTTATCTAAAATTATATCTAGAAAGTTCCATGAAACACTGTCAAAAGCTTTGTTAATGTCCAGACTAAGCAGGAGAACTGATTTGGAGTTAATATTGGCATCTTGAACAACATTTGTAACCAATCTTATATTGTCCGTGATTTGTCTACCTGGAATGAAGCCTGATTGAAAGGGAGAAATTAAGGAGGGGATTATTAAAGCCAATCTATTTGACATAATTCGACTAAATATTTTAAGATCATTGTTTATTACTGAGATTGGTCTGTAGTTCTGTGGTAATGTATGGTCTTTATTTGGTTTCGGAATGAGTGACATATTTGCATGTAACATCTCTTCTGGGAAATGGTTCCCTTTTAGAACATTATTATATAACCTTATTAAATATGGTATTAATACTTGGTGGAATTGTTTGTAATAGAAGGAGGAGAATCCGTCTGGGCCTGGGGCGGAATTTTTTTTGAGGGATTTAATTGTTGTAAGTAATTCCTCTTCTGTGCATGGCGCATTTAAAGTTTCTAATTGTGTTTGTGTAAGTTTGGGAAAGGGAAGGTTGTCTAACCAAGAGAGTGATGTTGGAGGGATAGGTGAGGATGAGGTTGACAGCAAATTAGAGTAGAAATTCCTGAAAATGGAGAGTACTTCTTGTGGATGAGTGATTAATTGATTGGAATCATTTTTGAGTTTATAAACATGTGTAGGCTTGATGGATTGGTTAAGCTTACGTGCAAACATTGTGGAGTAGTTGTTGCTAGATAAGAAAAATTTAGCCTTCGACCATCTAAGTGCCTTTTCAGCTTTAAACGTTAATAAGGAATCCAGTTCATTACGTTTTTGGGATATCATATTAAAGATGTCAGGGTCATGAGTGTTTGTATGGACTTTGTATAATTTGTTAAGGTCTTTAGTGATAGCATGGATTTTTTCCCATTTCAGTCTGTTACTTTGAGCTGCACGTTTGATAAGGTGACCTCTTAGAACTGCTTTGTGTGCCATCCAAAGCGTAGATGGGGAAATATCTGGTGTTGAGTTTAATGAAAAATATTCTTTAATTTCCGTTTCAATTTCATGTTGGTGGGTGGGATCTGTTAGTAGAGATTCGTTGAGTCTCCATGAGTAGGGGGTGGGGGTTAAGCCAATAAATTGGGTACTAAGTGTGACAATATGGTGATCTGACCAAGAGCAGGGAAGTATAGTGGCGTCTTTTGCATTAGCTAGAATTATTGGAGTACATAGTATGTGGTCAATCCGGGAATAAGAGTCATGTGGGTGAGAATAAAAAGTGTATTCTCGTGCACCTATATTCAATGCTCTCCAGGAATCAATCAGTTGTAAGTCATTAATGTGTGAGGTAGTTGTTTTGGAGAAAGATTTAGAATTTGGGTTTTGTCTGCTGCGGTCGAGATTGGGTTGGGGGACTGAGTTAAAGTCTCCTCCTAAAATAATATGCGGTGAGTGAAATTGTTGAAGTGTATTGAAAAATTGTAGGAAAAAAGTGGATTGGGCGTCGCTAGGGGCGTATATATTAGCAATTGTGATATCCCTACCTGAGAGGGAGCCTTTGATGATTATAAACCTACTGTCTGGATCCTTATGAACCTGTTGAACTTCTAGTGGGAGGGAATGGTGTAAAAAAATAGCAACTCCTTTGGTCTTGGAGGAGGAGGTTGTGTAAAAAGATTGATTGAATGTTTTATGGAAAAAGGTAGGGTGATTGTCCTTCATGAAATGAGTTTCTTGCAACATTACTATTTTTGCATTGAGTTTTTTATATTGAACAAAAGCTTTTTTCCTTTTGTTCGGGGAGTTGAAGCCCTGAACATTATGTGATACTATTGTAATAGTCATTTTAATTTTTTATGGGTCTTGGGATCAGCTGTAAGTAAGGGTAATGTAAAGTATTCGGTGAACTCATGCCACCGATAATGAAGCGTGATTGGGTGTATTAATGTGTATGATGGATTAGTCAATATTTTTCTTCTTAAACTATGCATATCAAGGCTTAATAGAAAAATTGTACCATATCTATAATTAAACAAAAACATTAGAAATGTATCAGTAGATTTTCGGTTTTGCCAAATGTGAACCTGTAATAATAACCAGAGTAATAACAATGGACTTAATGATAATAATAATAGAAAAAAAAGATGTAAGGGGTTGAGAAAAAAAAGGTTCCTCAACCGACAGAGAAATTTGTTTAGACCATCCGGTCTAAAACTCAGTGAAAGAAAATTACAAAAAAGAACCAAAAACAGTATAATATATCTGAATGTATAAACTTTGAAATCAAAATAGGGTAATAATTGAGAAGTCCCTATGTGTAGGGAGAACATAGTAACTGAGTGGGGGTAAATCATGACGGCATAGAGCGGGGCAGCCACTTTGGTTAAAAGTGATATATAATTTTGTGCTGCCTGTAAGAAACGGGTGTAAGTAGTGAAAATGAGAAAGAGAGAAAAAAGAAAAATAAATAAATAGAATAAATAAAAAATTGTATGTAAAAGTAAAGAGAAAGCCAGAATGCAAAAAAGCTTAAATAAAAATTAAATAAGGGACGGGGTGGAGAGAAGAAAAAAAAAAAAAAAAAAAAAAAACCCACGAAAACAAACATTAGATGGAAAAAGGGAAAAATTGTTAAAGTTAATAAAGTTTGAAAATGCAAAAAAGAAGAGAGAAAAAAAAAAAAAAAAAAAAAACCAGGGGAAAAATTTCTGGTTGTTGGAGGTAGAATGGTATACCCGTAAAAAATGTTTAGTCAATCTTCACGTAAGAGAGGGGAGACCATTAGTCCCGTTGTGTGCTTTCGTGTCTCGCTCTGCGACCCTCTCTCCTTGATGCTGGAGTGTTCCATATTGGAGCAGGACGTGGAGTAGCTGGGGTGCGAGGAATGTTGCTGGGATCCAGGAGGCCTAGTTTGGTTAGGATGTCTCTTCCTTCTGATATGTTGGTAGCTATATATGTGGTGCCATTATGAGGGATTATCAGCTTAAAGGGAAAGCCCCATCTATATCTGATTCTGGCTGAGAAGAGAGCCGATGTAATCTCCTTCATATTTCTGCGTCTGTCCAGCGTTGCTTGGGAGATGTCTGGAAAGAGTTGCAGTTGTATCCCATCCAAAGTGATGTTCCTGATCCCACGTGCTGCCCGCATTATTTCTTCTTTAATAAGAAAATCTTTGAGACATAAGACAATGTCTCTGGGGGGTTTGTCCGGTGGAGGTTTAGCCCTCAGAGCGCGGTGAATTCGGTCGCATTTAAAGGAGATAGGGTCCTGGTCAGGAAGCAGGGATTGGAATAGTTTAGTGGAATAGGCGATTAAATCTGTGATCGATTCTGGAGCGCCTCTGATTCTAAGATTGTTTCTTCTGTTACGATTGTCCAAATCTTCTACTTGCGCCTGTAACTGTGAGAATGCAGAAGAAAGTGTTTCATGTTCTCTTGAGAGATCATTAAAAGCGATTGCCAGCTCATCATGTTTGTTTTCTAACAAGTCTGTACGCGTTCCTATGGCTGCTATCTCCTGGGACAGTGTGTTTGTAGATTTTTGTATCTCAGTTTGAAGGTTGGAGTGTAGTTTAGTATATAATGCTTCTAAGCTAGCATCCAGTTCTGCTTTTGAAAGTGGATTGTACTCACTGTTTGCAGGAGCTGAGTTTAGTTGCAGAGGCTCTGTAGTATGATGGCAGGTAGCAGATGAAGGAAGACCGCGGTCGGTGCCATTTTTTGCCATGTTTCCTGGAGTTTGTGACCTGAGAGGGTATAGAGAACGGGATTTCTGGTGGCTCCCACGTCTCCCTTTCTGCGAATTAGGCATGCACAAAGACTTATCATAGGGGGTTAGTAAAAAAAAAATGAGCGTTTTCTGGTGTTTATAGCCCCAGGATTGTGGCTGAAAGCCCCGTGGATGCCGGAGTTCTCTTTAAGTGCGGCCGCCCCTTTCCATGCCGCGCATGCTCCCCATCAAAAAAAAAAAAAAAAAAAAAAAAAAAAAAAAAGGGTGGTTTTAAAAATATAGAAAGGATCTGTTGTTGAGGTAAAGGCAGGTCAATCTGAGGGACTTGTGGAGCTCTCCATAGAATAGTCAGGGCTGGATCATAAAGACAGTTTATTTTCGCTTGAGTATGGGGGTCCCTGAGATGGAGAGGGTGCCTCAATAAACCAAGCCTGGGGTGCCTGTTAATTCAGGGGTGCTTTGGCTGTAGGGGTAGCAAGCCCTGTTCTGAGCATCTGTTTGTGGACCATATAATAGATGTCTGGGCAGTTCTGGTTAAAGACTATGGCCACAAGAAATGGTTAGGCTGGCTGTGGAACTCTTCCCTGGGTGGTCGCTTCAGGAAAGGCCGGGGATCTTCAGGCCTGACTAGGCCCCATCAGGCCAGGGCTGGCAGCAGAACTCCCGGGGTTGTGGAGGACTAGGGTAGCCACAGAGCTAGGTATATAGGCAGGATGGAGTGTTGGGGAGGACCGATGAGCGTCCAAATAGGGTTGGGCTCGTCGCCGATCGCTTCCCCGGGCCGCCGCCTCAGGAAAGGCCGGGGATCCTCAGGCCCGACTAGGCCGCACCAGGCCGGGACCAGCCACGGCACCCCCGAGAATCGGAAAAGCGCTGGGCGGCCACCGGATTCCCCGCGGGGTGCGTAGAAGCCAGCAAAAGGGGACAGATGGTCGTCCCTTACCTGTGGGAAGAAGTAGTGAGCGAACCCCGCGGGGGGCCCCGCGAGAGCAAGATGGCGGCGGCTATGAGGAATCCCCAGCAATGGATACCAGGCGTCTGTGGAGCGATAGCGCACGAAATTGTTGCCCAGGGAGGAGCGGCTGCTTGTTTTACATCCGATGGTGGTCAAATGATGCCCAATCTTGCCTGGATTGATGCGGATGGCGGTGGATTTTTCGGTGGGTGCAGGGAGCTATAGAGAAACACGTCCACCGCCATCAATGTCAGGACACGCCCCCCCACACTTAACATTATTAGCCACTTATTGGTTAATACAATATATGAAAATCTATCATCATTCAACTGGTAGTCGTAAGTCTAAACAATTTCTACGTGCAGGAGTCATTCAGCCATCGGTCCCATACTTTATTATATTTGATCGGGCACCCTCTTTTAGTGTAGATACACTTTTTATATGGCAGGGTCAGATTAACGTCCGCTTTCCACTCTGCTAATGTTGGGGGTGTAGGTCTTATTCATTTCCTGGCAATAAGTTTTCTTGAAGCCAACAGAGTTTCCTGCAAGAATGTTTTAGCGTGCCTGTCGGCACCTAAGGGTATATGCCCAGGAGGCATTGCTTGGGGTCCAAGCCAACAGGTGCGCCCATGCAATCATGCAGAAAATTCACTACTTGTACACAGAACCCTTGTAGACGGGGGCATGACCATATGAGGTGGACAGTTAGGTGGAAATTCTGTTTTATATCTCGCTACTCTAAGCTCTTGTACACACGGTCGGGGAATCCGTCGGAATGTGTCCTATCGGACCGTGTTGTCGGATAATCCGACTGTGTGTGGTATGCATCGGACTGATTCCGTCGGAATATCCGTCGGACCCAATTTTCCAACTTGTTGGAAATATTTCCCGACCAACTGGGCCGATCGGACATACTCCGATCATGTGTAGCCTACTCCGACGGATAAGGTGCCACGCATGCTCACATTCAAATTCCGACACGGAAGCGCACGTTCAGGTAAAACTACTGCTCGTAAGCGATATAGCACATTCGTCACGCTGCAATGTTAAAAATTCTTTCATCAAGCGCATTCTCTTGTTCTTAACAATGCTGCAAGAACAAACTTCTTTTGATACTCATAGTCACACACACTTCTCCTGAACGTATTTCATTACTCTTTTTTAACCATTTCGGCAATACAATTTTAGTTTGAGTCACATCGACACAATTTTAGATTTGGTTTATTCTTTTTTGGATGCTTTTTTATTTTTAATTCCTAAAAATCTCCTTTAAAGACAGTTTGCTCATTTCTCCTTTTTTTGGGGTGTTTTTTGTGTGTAAACTTACCACAACAACATTATTTTATTTTTTATCTTTGGTTTTTCTTTTTTAATCTACAGGAGTTTGTTTAGTGTTGGTACCCCTTGTTATTCATTTCACTTTGTATTTTTGAAATGTACCTGCCTACTCACAAATAAACTGGCCTTTTGGAAGGAAAACACATTACACAAGTATTTCATCAAACAAAAAAAACCTTTATTTTGGTCGCTATAAAATAAAAATAGGAACGCAACACTGGAGAAACTTCTTAACTTTGGTGCAGCCTTTGGCCCCCAGGGCAGACATGAACAAATTCTAATAGAAAAAATTGGTGGCCTGAGGAGTAGATATCTCAGGGAGAGAAGTCTGGTCCCGAAGTCCTAGAGAACAGGAAATTCAGATGCCATTTCTGTCCCCAGGATGTGGATCTTCAAGAGGCTGCATCTTCTGGCAGACCAGACTGAACCCAGTCCATCACTCTCTCGTCTTCCTTGGCCACTTCCCACCAGGCATCCTTCCAGGCTGTGGCTCGGCTCCTGTAGTTGGGGCAGGAGGAGAAGGAGGGCGTTGTTCGACCTCCTGGCTGCCACTTGCCACAGCCTCCCCCCGACTGAGGTCTTCCTGTGTATGAAAAGGGGACATAGTTTTAGTTTTTTGATCATCAAACACACCATTTTGTGCTCCTGGCTTTTGCAAATTGAATGTTACCAAATAGAACAGACTATCATTCTGAGACCAGCATTTTTCTTTCCCGTCCCAATCATTTTTGGTCACTACTGTCTATTGAGATGTAAACCACTTTGTTAAATCACAACTTACTGATCAATAAGAACATCTAGTTAACATCATTAAAAGTAACACAAGAAATATGTTCAACAATGCAATACCTGTCTCAAGCTGGGCCCCACCACATGTTGCTGCCTGGAAGGCCCAGGTTGGACATCAGAAGCCTCAGCTGGGGGTGAAGGATGCCTTGAAGGAAGACTGGAGAGTGGTGGCCTTAGTGGTGGCCTGGGTACCCCTTGTTCTACCAGAAAATGCAGCCTGTCAAAGTGAACCATCCTGAGGGAATAAACGGCATCTGGATCTCCTGCTCTCAAGGACTCCAGGTGCTTCTTTCTCTCCCTGAAATATGTAAGCTTCATGGCCACAATTTTCCGATTCAGATAGTCCATGTCTGCCGTGGGGACCATGATCCGCACCAAAGAAAGCAGTTTCTCCAGTGCTGCGTTCCTCTTTGTTCTGTCGGCAAAAAAATTGTTGTGGAACTGCCACAGGCAGGGCATCTCCATGTACAGTTCTATGAATAGCCCCATAAAGTTAGCATTTTTGAAAGGATCCATATTGGCTGCAAGACACAACACAAGACAAACCCTCAAATACTAATAATGCCATTAAAAACCCTCCTAATCTTGTCGCAACATCGGCCTAGATAGAAGCAGTCTAGACTAGTGAAGCACCAACTTAAAAATTTTACCTTCGTTTCCACGTTCGTCACGTCCGCGCCTCACTCTCTTCCCAGATTGTACGGACGATACACGCGTGTTGCGTTTTATATACAGTGAGCATGTGTGAAACTCCGCCCGCCCCTGACGTTCTTTCCAGACTATTCCTTGCCCCTTCGCTTCTTGCGCAGTGGGGAGAGCACATGGCGGAGATAACACAGGTGCACACTAATAATAGTTCCACTAACGAGGAGGAGGGTGAGGAAAGCCCGGAGCCTGAAACGTCCCGATCCAGGAAGACAAGATTTAAGGCCTCAAATATGTCTTTTGGAGAGATGTTGGAGATGGTCAACATATTGAACAGGACCGACTATGATGGGAAGTATGGACCTTACCCAAACCCAAATATCAGAAAGGCCAAGATCATGAATAAAGTTGTGAAGAGTCTTCAGAAGAATTTTGGGGTACACCAATCCAAGGATCAACTGAGAAAATGCTGGTCAGACCTAAAACTGAGGGAGCACAAGCAGTACCCAAGTATCAAGCGTGTTCTTAAAAAAGTAAGTAGTTGTCGTGTGTTCATATGATTATTCTTGCTTGCATACTGCTCCATGTGCTTTGATTTCATGTTGTGCATTTTAAAATGGCCACTTTCAAGTTCATGGTTTCGTTCGTTCGTATGAAACATCGTTCTGCAGGGAAGTATTCCAGCTTAACAAAGTGTACCCAATAATGTTCTCACCTTGTAACTCGGCCCAAAAACACAATTGTACAACACTTCCAAGAAATGTTTATGATTCCTATTTCTGCCCTCTGTGTGCTAATTATTCTTTGTTTACATTCTCATAGGGGGAGAGAAGACTCGGCAAGTATGAGGACACCAGGGACCACACCCCTCCCAAAGAAGGGCAACTTCCAAAAGCAGAAACAGAGGAGCAGGAGCAGGAGGAGGAGGAGGAAGGAGAGATTGTGGAGGTTGGACAAATTGTCACCACAACAGGGGAGTGTCGGAGAACACAGCTTCCGGTAAGCTCATCAGTGTATATCACCATATTTGGATTACATGGTGTGTTTGTTTGCTTTGTTTTGTAGGTGATGTGGAAGAAGATTCCCGTTTTACCAGTGAAAGTGCCCAGATCTTGATCGGGGAGATAATGGGGTGCAATCGGGATTTGGAAATTATCCAACAAAACATCAATGATGTAAAAAATAAAATGAAGAACATCATTGATGTTTTGGGGAGAGTGTGAAACAACAAAAACTAGATAGGGTTTTATTTTTGCTTTTTTTAAAACAAAATGTTGTATTTATCGAAATTCCAAATTTGGAAGATGCACAGAGTGTGTAAACATGCGCTATCTCCCATCATGGGGGATCAATGTACATGTTTTGTGTAAAGTGTCTGAGATGAAGGTGTTGCAGCCCCAAAGCATGTACATTGATCCTCCATGATGGGAGATAGCACATGTTGACACACTGTGTGCATCTTCCAAATTAGTTTTTTTCAGGGGTGACACCCCATGTGATGAAGGCAATATCAGCCCAGTTTGTACATACTCATGTCTGATATTGTCTTCACTTTTCAAAGTTGAACTTTGTAAGTTCCTGTGTTCTGTATTTTATGGTTTGATACATGCCTGTTTACACAAAAACAACAAGGAAACAAAATTCTGATTAAACTCTGTTTTGGATACACAAAATCTCTTGGTTTGTTGTAAAAACCTTTTCAAAACGCACATGTGAATGTGCTTGTATTAAAAAGTTTAATTCTCAACAATGTGCGGCTTCCTTTTTCATTGCGCATAAAATGTATTTGTTTTCAAATTTTAGTTTGTGCTGAGAAGGAGTGTGATTTACTAAAGGCAACTCCACTTTGCACTCCAAGTACAGTTTCAGGTGTACTTTTGCAGTGTACTTGTAGTGCATAGTGGATGTGCCTTTAGTAAAAAAAAACACCCAGAGTGAGGTGTAAATTTGGACAATCATGCCATTTTCCTGCCATGGTGCTGAAAATTAGCACGATTTTGGTCAGTAATTCACTACATACATTAGTTAACAAAAACAAGGTGTGTGTGTAGCAAACCCACAACATAATAAGCTTATCTGAAGAAGAGACTGTCCCCTCATCTCGCTCTGAACTTGGGTTTGCACTGTTGGTGAAAAAGGCACAACTTAAAAAAAAACTGGCAAAGTGGGAGTCCACAGTCTGCCATTCCTGTGGCGTTGAAGGACACTGTGTAGTGAAACAAGTGCAAAAATTAGTAATTTGACAAATCAACATTGCAAGCAGATTAGACACCCACATTTTTGGTCAAAATTAGTATTAGGCCGCGTACACACGGGTGGACTGTCTGCCCAACTTAGTCCGCTGAACAGTGTTTCAGCGGACAATCCGCTCGTGTGTGGGCTTCAGCTGACTTTTTCAGTCGACAGTCTGACGAACAAAGTCTTACGGAATTTCCGTAAGACAGTCCGTTCAAACTTGGTTTTGTCCGTCCAAACTTGGTTTCAGCGGACAGTCCGCTCGTGTGTAGGCAAGTTGGACGGACTAAGTATGGCGCATGCTCAGAAAGGGTTTACACGGCCGAAGGTTGCATTGCAGTGTATAGGACGTCGTTTTTCTAGTCCCGTCGTACGTGCTGTACACGTCATCATGCACGCTTTCAGCGGACTGTCTGCTCATCGTGTGTGGTCAAGTCCGTTCATGCTAATTTTGAACGGACTGTTTGTCGGATTGTCTGCCGAACTTAGTTGGGCAGACAGTCCGCCCGTGTGTACGCGGCCTAACATTTTGGCAACTGAGTATTTAAAGCCTAAAGTATAAGGTCCCCTTATGAGAGTCATCACCCCCCCATCCCCCCCCCCATATGATGGGCCCTTGCTAAAAAATGAGGGGGGATGTTTAGGACAGGTAACCCTCTCCACTTTATTGAGAGCTGAATGCCTAAATAATGTGTGATACTTTGGGAAGCCCCTCCTTAGTTAAACTATTGGCAGCCCACCGGACAGGTAAGTGTCATAATAACAAAATGGAAGCACATTTTGAAATTCTGCTATTACATGGCAAGAAAATTAATGTGTTAAAAAAATAAAAATAGCATTTGAAAGTATTGGGGTAGGCCCTTACACTACATGCTTTGTTGAATTCGTCCATAAATGTGATCATGAAAAAGGTAGGTATAGTGTGTATTGGGTTTGGTCAAGTCATCAGATAGAAGATTGCTATCAGCTGAGCTAGCAGTTGGGGAGAGGGGGGTTACTAATGAGTTTGGCACAACTCCAAAAATAAAAAAAAATGTCACTCTGCATGAATTGAAGCACACACATCACATTTGTAGACATTTTAGGGGGTGTTTAAGGGAAAGCAATACTATGGAGCTGCCAAAAGACATTGTTAAGTGACTAGACTATAGTTTTATGGGCCAAGAAGAGCAAGGTGGGGAAGTTAGTGAGGCAAATATGCATGAGGACAAAGGGGCAGAGCATATGAATTAGAGCATATTGCAACGATGGTAATTAGGGAATGAGGAAACATTAGCAATCATGAAATACATAGAATGTGATGTTTAAGGATAAAACTTAGCTTCATATAGTCCTTCTGCATGACCTGAATTCTGGCAGAACAGGTCTCTGGAATAATGATCCCCAGAGCCTGGGGGGAGATGCCTGTAGAGAACTTGAGGTCCTGAAGACTTCTCCCTGTCGCCAAGTAGCGCAACGTGGCGATGAGCCTCTGCTCCGGAGTGATGGCTTGCCACATGCAGGTATCCTGCCTGGTGATATAAGGGGTCAGCAAAGCCAGCAGACGGTGAAAAACGGGGTCCGTCATCCGGAGAAAATTCCTGAAATGATCAGGATTATTCTTGCGGATCTCACGGAGCAAAGGCATGTGCGAGAACTGGTGACGCCGGCGCAACCAATTCTTGGTCCACAAACGCCTCCCCTCCCTGTTCATGGACCAGGCTTGTGTCAAAGTAAGAACCCCAACACGAAGCCCCTGCACAGCACAAACTGTACGACGAGTACGTAGAGGAAACATAGTTTGAAAACGGTCGGCTGGTCAGAACGGACACCAGAAAGCACCGATAAACAGCAAGGCCTGAAAGAATGACCTGAATAGCAGAAGCAAGCAGACAATAAAAAATGCCTTTCAAAGCGTACTATACCAAGATATAGTCCACAATGAGAAACAAATACTTAATGACTGCACGCACTGATTATCAAATAAGCAAAGACAAGCAGAAACCAAAGAGCAGTAGCGATCTGAATCACTAATGTGAAAAGCGCGAATCGTCTCTCCCCAAACTTCTACTAACACGAGATCAGCAGAAGGAGCCCAAAGGGTGCCGGACATGGTGCTGAACTTCCCTTTTCTAGTCCCGCCGTACAAATCCGACAACTGGGTCCGACCGTGTGTATGCAGCAGTTTCGGACACAAGCCGTCTGACAAAATCCGACGGATTTGGTTGGCAGAATGTCCGACTGTGTGTACAGGGGCTAAGAGGTGTGAGGTAAGCTCTATGTAATATTTAGATTTGGGATAGTCTATCTGATAGCTTGGGGGAAACCTCTCTGCATGTCTCGAGTGCCTCCTCCCATTCCCCATCTTCCATCTGACCTAAATCTCTTTCCCACCGTATCTTTGGGGCGTATGCGATTTTGTTAGAAATTGATTGGGGTGGATAACATATGATAGTAAGATGAAATAAGGCCCTTGGGGTCGGCGCTTCTAGCCATGGACATAATAGGGTTAGGGGTGGGTGGCGGGTAAACTTCTCGTGGGAATTGTGAACGAGCCACGTGTCTATCCTGTAGGTATAGAAAGTGCATATTGTTTTGTATTGCAAACTCCTCCTGTAATTGGTTAAATCGTTTGGGGGTACCTCTAGAAAGTAGGTGTTGCAAGTAGTACACACCTCGCTTGCTCCACATCTATTGTACCTGAATTTTTACAAATTCGTTCATATGTTTGTTGTTCCATAATGGCGTATAGTCATTGTAAGTCGAGATTCCTAATTTACCAGTGGCTATATCCCATATGCGCCTGTATTGTTGGAGGATAGGTGCAATTTCCTCATCCGAACCAATGGTGCCTGAGCCCATGGTAATAGCATATAGTGGGTCACCTGTTTGTTGAGCCCACTTGTGGAAAATCAAGGTTATAAAGCGAACTCCATCAGTCTTATCCAGGTGGAAAAACTGGGAGAGCTGTGCTGCAATGTAATAGTGGTTGAAGTCTGGTAATGCTGTGCCCCCCCCCCCCTGCCTGTTGAGTTCTTGAGCGTTTTCCAGGCAAGTTTGTGCCTATTTTTACCCCATACAAAGGGACCTAGAAGGGCTTCTAGCATTTTAAAATATTTTAGTGGGAGGTATATAGGAGAGTAAAAACAAGAGAAATAGGGTTAGAGATGAGACATTTGTAAGAATAGTCCTATACTTCTGCAGCCAAACCTTCTTTCTATTTATTAAATTTTTCCATTAACATAGCATAAATTTACCAAAAAAAACAAAACAAAAAAAACAAACAAACACCCAACTAGACAACATAAATGAGATGAAAATGTTCATGTTATGGTTTACTTGTTTTTAAAATCAGATGCGTGCTCAAAGATTAACTCTCCCTATATATGTTGTATTTTTTTTCTTCTTATTTTTCTTTTTTCTATTTAGCTGTTTTTTTTTTTGGAGAGGTAGGGCTAAGGGGGGGGGGGGGGCGGGAAGGGATAACTGTAAATAGATTCACGTTGATTACTCAACAAATGAGGTGTGTATGGTTAGGTCACAGTAGAAGTGGTTATGCCTAGCAAGGCAATGAGAGGTGTATATAAGATGGGTAGATGGTATGATTGGAGTGTTTTGAATGCAAGATATGCAAGGCTCAGTAGGTATATAAGGTGGAGGGAAGATTGGAAGAAGCACATTCAAGAGAATAGAGTTTTTCACGAAGTACACTTGATCACTAAGATACCACAGGCAAAAAGTATTAGTAAAAGGCTAATCAAGTTAATTAGTAAGGAAATGATACACAGTGTCACAAGATTAATAGGAAATGTAAACACTAATGATTAAAACCACACTGTTAAACATAGGTGACTTGGTCATGGACAGTGTTTCAATTAGTTTCGTGGCCGATTCATCAGGAAAAACATCTGCGATTTAATAGGCACAAGATCAATGGCAATATAATCAATCATATATAAAAAATATATTCTACAATTCAGCAATATATGTTACACAAGGAGGGAAAAGGGGGGGGAGTGTTCCCAAGATATGAAAGAGGGGGAGTTGCCTATGGCCACATCACCCAAAAAAAGCCTGATCTGATCTGATCTTGGAGGCTAAGCAGGATCTGCCTGGTTAGTATCTGGATGGGAGACCATCTAACAAATATCTATAAACCTGAATGTTTTTTTGGCCAGAAAATTTCATGTGGGGGGCTAACCCTTCCATATGTACCACTTAATATCTCTATTTTGATGTGGAATATCTCTGAAATGATGTGAGATCTAACGTTAAAACCACTTGATCTTACCGGATCTAACGAATATTTATCAGCCTGAATGATTTTTGGCCAGAAAATTTGATAAGGGGGATGATGGGGTAGCCCCCCCTGCAAATAACTGTTAATAATGCTTCTTCTGTGTGAGATCTATCGCAAACAACGGTTGATCTAACCTGATCTAGCAAAGATCTAACAAACTGAATAAGATTTTTTCAAAAAGTTTGATATGAGTGGCTAACCCGGCAGAGGTACTTTTACCTACTGTACATTGTAATAAATCACAACAGAGGGAGGCTAGAGGTTACAGAAAGGTCACTGCTCAATACAAACAACCAAACATTGAATACCAAAAATGGTCTTCAGTGACTAAAAAAAGCCTGGTCCTTCTAGGCTAAAAATTATCCTTGGTGACTAAAAACAGCACTCCTGGTCCTTGGAGGCCAAAAATGGGCCTCAGTGCCAAAAAACAGCACTCCTAGCTGTTTTTGGTCACGAGGATCTTTTTTGGCCTTCAAAGGTCAGGAGTATGCCTTTCTTAGTCACCAAGGACCATTTTGGGCATTTAACCACTTCAGCCCCGGACCATTTGGCTGGCCAAAGACCAGAGCACTTTTTGCGATTTGGCACTGCGCCGCATTATTCACTTGCCGACCTTCGCACTCTGATGTACGTTCCTACTTTGGGGACTGACAGATGTCGTTAGGGGGTGGCTATTGGGGCTAGAGCCCTGAGTCTCTTGTCTCGATTGCAGAGGACAGGGGCAGAGTGAGCCGTGGTCCCTCTGGCGTTTGTCAAGAGGGTTGAGAGTGGCCAGCAAGATTGCCTATGACCACATCACCTTCAATGCACCCGATCTTGTCTGATCTCAGATGCTAAGCAGGGTCGCGCCTGGTTAGTACCTGGAAGAGAGACTGCCAGGGAATACAAGGTGCTGTAGGCTTTTTTTTATATGTTGTTGGCGTCGACGACCTGTTTTATTTTTTTGCTTGTTTGCCGAGGTGACCATCTTGGCGTTTGTCAAGAGGGTTGAGAGTGGCCACCAAGATCACCTACAGCCACATCACACTGAATGCGCCCCATCTCGTCTGATCTCAGATGCTAAGCCGTGTCGGGCCTGGTTAGTACCTGGATGGGAGACTGCCTGGGAATACCAGTTGCTGTAGGCTTTTTTTAATATGTTGTTGGCGTCGACGACCTGTTTTATTTTTCTGCTCGTTTGCTGAGGTGACCATTGTGGCTTTTTTCAAGAGGGTTGAGAGTTGGCAGCAAGATCGCCTACAGCCATATCACCCTGAATGCACCCGATCTCATCTGATCTTGGATGCTAAGCAGGGTTGGGCCTGGTTAGTACCTGGATGGGAGACCGCCTGGAAATACCAGGTGCCGTATGTTTTTTTTTTTAAATGTTGTTGGCGTCGACGATCTGTTTTATTTTTCTGTTTGTTTGCCGAGGTGAACATCTTGGCGTTTGTCAAGAAGGTTGAGAGTGGCCAGCAAGATCGCCTACGGCCACATCACCCTGATTTCGTCTGATCTTGGATGCTAAGCAGGATCAGGCCTGGTTAGTACCTGGATGGGAGAACGCCTGGGAATACCAAGTGCCGTAGGCTTTTTTTTAATATATTGTTTTGAGTCGACGACCTGTTTTATTTTTCTGCTTGTTTGCCGAGGTGACCATCTTGGCGTTTGTCAAGAGGGTTGAGAGTGGCCAGCAAGAACGCTTACAGCCACATCACCCTGAATGCACCTGATCTTGTCTGATCTCGTGATGCTAAGCAGGGTCGAGCCTGCTTAGTACCTGGATGGGAGACCCCCTGGGGATACCAGGTGCCGTAGGTCTTCTTTTTATATGTTGTTGGCGTCGATGACCTGTTTTATTTTTCTGCTTATTTGCCAAGGTGACATCTTAGCATTTGTCAAGAGGGTTGAGAGTGGCCAGCAAGATCGCCTACGGCCACATCAGTCTGAATGCGCATGATTTCGTCTGATCTCAGATGCTAAGCCGAGTCAGACCTGGTTAGCACCTGGATGGGAGACTGCCTGGGAATACCAGGTGCCGTAGGCTCTTTTTTAATATGTTGTTGGCGTCGACGACCTGTTTTATTTTTCTACTTGTTTGCCGAGGTGACCATCTTGGCGTTTGTCAAGAGGGTTGAGAGTGGCCAGCAAGATCGTCTACAGCCTCATCACCCTGAATGTGCCTGATCTTGTCTGATCTCGGATGCTAAGCAGGGTCGGGCCTGGTTAGTAGCTGGATGGGAGACCGCCTGGGAATACCAGGTGCCGCAGGCAATTTTTTTATATGTTGTTGGCGTCGACGACCTGTTTTATTTTTCTGCTTGTTTGCTGAGGTGACCATCTTGGCATTTGTCAAGAGGGTTGAGAGTGGCCAGCAAGATCGCCTACAGCCACATCATCCTGAATGCACCCTATCTCGTCTGATCTCGGATGCTAAGCAGGTTCGGGCCTGGTTAGTACCTGGATGGGAGACCGCCTGGGAAAACCAGGTGCCGAATGCTTTATTTTAATATGTTGTTGGCGTCGATGACCTGTATTATTTTTCTGCTTGTTTGCCGAGGTGACCATCTTGGCGTTTGTCAAGAGGGTTGAGAGTGGCCAGCAAGATTGGCAACGGTCACATCACCCTGAATGCACCCTATCTCGTCTGATCTCAGATACTAAGCAGGTTCGGGCCTGGTTAGTACCTGAATGGGAGACCGCTTGGGAAAACCAGGTGACCGAATGCTTTATTTTAATATGTTGTTGGCATTGACGACCTGTATTATTTTTCTGCTTCTTTGCCGAGGTGACCATCTTGGTGTTTGTCAAGAGGGTTGAGAGTTGCCAGCAAGATTTCCAATGGTCACATCACCCTGAATGCGCCTGATCTTGTCTGATCTCAAATGCTAAGCAGGGTCGTGCCTGCTTAGTACCCAGATGGGAGACCGCCTGGGAATACCAGGTGCCGTAGGCTTTTTTTTAATATGTTGGCGTCGACGACCTGTTTTATTTTTCTGCTTGTTTGCCGAGGTGACCATCTTGGCGTTTGTCAAGGGGGTTGACAGTGGCCAGCAAGCTTGCCTGCGGTCACATTACCCTGAATGCGCTTGAAATCGGATGTTTATCAGGGTCGGGCCTGGTAAGTACCTGGATGGGAGACCATCTTGCAATACCAGGTGCCATAGGCTTTTTTTTTTAACATGTTGTTGGCGTCGATGACCTGTTTTATTTTTCTGCTTGTTTGCCGAGGTGACCATCTTAGCGTTTGTCAAGAGGGTTGAGAGTGACCAGCAAGATCCTTTACAGCCACATCACCCCGAATGCGCCTGATCTCGTCTGATCTTGGATGCAAAACAGAGTCCGGCCTGGTTAGTACCTGGATGGGAGACCGCCTGCGAATACCAGGTGCTGTAGGCTTTTTTTTAATATGTTGTTGGCGTCGACGACCTGTTTTATTTTTCTGCTTGTTTGCCGAGGTGACCATCTTGGCGTTTGTCAAGAGGGTTGAGAGTGGCCAGCAAGCTTGCATACAGCCACATCACCTTGAAAGCGCCCGATCTCGTCCGATCTCGGATGCTAAGCAGGGTCAGGCCCGGTGAGTACCTGGATAGGATACCGCCTGGGAATACTAGGTGCTAAAGGCTTTTTTTTATATGTTGTTGGTGTCGACGACCTGTTTTATTTTTCTGCTTGCTTGCCGAGGTGACCATCTTGGCGTTTGTCAAGAGGGTTGAGAGTGGCCAAAAAGATTGTCTATGGCCTCATCACCCCGAATACACCCGATCGCAGATGCTGAGCAGGTTCGGGCCTGGTTAGTAGCTGTGATGGGAGACCGCCTGGGAATACTAGGTGCCGTAGGCACTTTTTTAATATGTTGTTGGCGTCGACGACCTGTTTTATTTGTCTGCTTACTTTCTGAGGGGACCATCTTGGCATTTGTCAAGAGGGTTGAGAGTGGCCAACATGTTCGCCTATGGCCACTTCTTCCTGAATGCGCCCGATCTCATCTGATCTCGGATGATAAGCTTGGTCGGGCCTGTTTAGTACTTGGATGGGAGACCTCCTGGGAATACCAGGTGCCATAGGCTTTTTTTATTATGTTGTTGGCGTCGACGACCTGTTTTATTTTTCTGCTTGTTTGCCGAGGTGACCATCTTGGCGTTTGTCAAGAGAGTTGAGAGAGGCCAGCAAGATTGCCTACAGCCACATCAACCTGAATGCGCACCATCTCATCTGATCTCAGATGCTAAGTAGGGTCCGGCCTGGTTAGTACCTGGATGGGAGAACGCCTGGGAATACCAGGTGCCGTAGGCTTTTATTAATATGTTGTTGGCTTCGACGACCTGTTTTATTTTTCTGCTTGTTTGCCGAGGTGACCATCTTGGCGTTTGTCAAGAGGGTTGAGAGTGGCCAGCAAGATCACCTTTGGACACATAACCCTGAATGCACCCGATCTCATCTGATCTCGGATGCTAAGCAGGGTCGGGCCTGGTTAGTACCTGGATGGGAGACCGCCTGGGAATACCAGGTCCTGCAGGCTTTTTTTTAATATGTTCTTGGCGTCGATGACCTGTTTTATTTTGCTGTTTGTTTTCCGAGGTGACCATCTTGGCGTTTGTCAAGGGGGTTTAGAGTGGCCAGCAAGATTGCCTATGGCCACAATACCCTGAGTGTGCCCGCTCTCGTCGGATTTCGGATGCTATGCAGGGTCGGGCCTGGTTAGTACCTGGATGGGAGACCGCCTGGTGTAGAGAATTTTGATCGGACAAAGTGCCACGCATGCTCAGATCAAATTCCTACACCAAAGCTATTGGCTACTATCGTGACCGTAGTCCCGTCATAACGAAATAACGTCATCACGTTCTGAACGATCGGATTTTCCGACAACTGGGTCCGACCATGTGTATGCAACAGTTTCAGACACAATCCGTCGGACAAAATCCAACGAATGTGGTTGTCAGAATGTCCGACCATGTGTACAAGGGCTAAGAAGCAGCTGCCGCCGGTGATTGTGCACACACATCCCCTATCCACTAAAACACAGCAAGTATCTCCTTTTGGATTCCCAGCAAAGCCCAAGTACTGTTTTCAAATAATCTTTCTCTGATAAAAACTTTTTTGAATCACCTCTAATGAACTATACAGACTGAACTGATAAATATACACCAGAAGCTTTCAAGCGCTAGTATTTTGTGTTGTTTCTTATCGTAGGCGATCTTGCTGGCCACTCTCAACCCTCTTGACAAACGCCAAGATGGTCACCTCTGCAAACAAGCAGAAAAATAAAACAGGTCGTCGACGTCAACAACATATTTAAAAAAGCCTAAGGCACCTGGTATTCCCAGGCGGTCTCCCATCCAGGTACTAACCAGGCTCGACCCTGCTTAGCATCCAAGATCAGACAAGATCGGCCGCATTCAGGGTGATGTGGCTGTAGGCGATCTTGGTGGCCACTCTCAACCTTCTTGACAAAACAAACAAGCATAAATTGAAACAGGTTGTGGACGCCAACAACATATTAAAAGAATGCCTACGGCACCTGGTATTCCCAGGCGGTCTCCCATGCAGGTACTAACCAGGCCCAATTAGCATTCCAGATCAGACAAGATCGGGAACATTCAGGATGATGTGGCCGTAGGGGAACTTGCTGGCAACTCTCAACCCTCTTGACAAACGCCAAGATGGTCATCTCGGCAAACAAGCAGAAAAATAAAATAGGTCGTCGCCGCCAACATATTAAAAAAATGCCTATGGCACCTGGTATTCCAAGGCGGTCTCCCATCCATTTACTAACCAGGCCCGACCCTGCTTAGCATCCAAGTTCAGACGAGATCGACCGCATTCAGGGTGATGTGGCTGTAGGCGATCTTGGTGGCCACTCTCAACCCTCTTGACAAACGCCAAGATGGTCACCTCGGCAAACAAGCATAAATTGAAACAGGTTGTGGACGCCAACAACATATTAAAAGAATGCCTATGGCACCTGGTATTCCCAGGCGGTCTCCCATGCAGGTACTAACCAGGCCCGACCCTGCTTAGCATTCCAGATCAGACAAGATCGGGAACATTCAGGATGATGTGGCCGTAGGGGAACTTGCTGGCAACTCTCAACCCTCTTGACAAACGCCAAGATGGTCATCTCGGCAAACAAGCAGAAAAATAAAATAGGTCGTCGCCGCCAACAACACATTAAAAAAATGCCTATGGCACCTGGTATTCCCAGGCGGTCTGCCATCCATGTACTAACCAGGCCCGACCCTGCTTAGCAACCAAGATCAGACGAGATCGAGCGCATTTAGGGTGATATGGCCGTAGGCGATCTTGCTAGGTATGTAATCAAATCACTGATAATCAGTGCCCAATTACAATTGAGTGCCCACCAGTGCCAGCAATCAGTGGCCAATAGTGATGCCAGTCAGTGCTGCCTATCAGTGCTGCCCATCAATGCTCGTCACTGCTGCCAATCAATGCTGCCCATTAATGCCCACCAGTGCCAATAGTGATGCCAGTCAGTGCTGGCTATCAGTGCTGCCCATAAATGCCCATCACTGCTGCCCATCAGTGCCGCCAATCAGTGCCCATCAGTGCCACCCATCAGTACTCATCAGTGCCCCGTATCAATGCCACCTATCAGTGTCCATAAGTGTGGCATATTCGTGCCCCCTCATCAGTGCATCCTCATCAGCACCCATCAGTGAAGGAGAAAAATTACTTATTTACAAAATTTACTGACTGTTGGAATTGAACATGAAGTAATGTTATATATCTAAAGTTCCACACATCTGTTTGTACAACTGAACTCAGCCATATTGATATTTGCAGTCCCACATGTTTAAAAAGGTATAGAGGAATGTAGCACAAAACAGAATCTGCATAGCAAAGGAGCCCACCTGGTGTGCACAAAGCTTCAAAGAGATTGATGACGAAGACGGCCCAGGGCACATCGACTGCAATACTGTTCCCAGAAGCCAAGTATGGCAGGACAGTCAGTAATATAAGGAGGGCTGTCATGTGAACACTGATTGGTCCAAAGCAAATGGGACTGGCAGTAGGATGAGGTTTGGATGGTGTGTGTTTATCAAAAAGGGATTCATCAAAAAGAGCTGTCTCTCATTCCATCATGAGGCTCAACCACGAAGATCTGCTAAGTATTGCTTATATTGTATTCTGACTGTATGCTATGTACTCTTGTAACTTCTATTGATACCTTATGCAAGCTTTCTTATTCCCTTGGGAAATAAATGAGATTTGATTGATCTTAGACCGTGTATTTGGTTTCATAGCTAATTTTTATAGTATTGTGATATTAATGATAGCATGTGCTCAGAGTATAGATAGACTAACTAATCTATAGGGACTAGACAAAGTAATACATAACTGATGATAATAATTAGGTTGTAGTGATCAGTTACTTCACTGACAGAAACTAAAAAAAACTTTTTTTTCTTTCAACATTTTTGGCCTTTTTTTTTATTTATTTTAGGAAAAAAAAACAGGAGTGATTAAATACCACCAAAAGAAAGCTCTATTTGTGTGAAGAAAATTATAACAATTTCACATGGCTACAGTGTAGCATGACCGTGCAATTGTCATTCAAAGTGTGACAGCACTGAAAGCTGAAAAATGGCCTGGGCAGGAAGGGGGTGAAAGTGCCCGGTATTGAAGTGGTTATGAATAGGGATGGCCGAACGGTTCGCCCGGCGGTCGGTTCACGGCGAATTTTGGCTGTTCGCCGTCCGCCCGATCGGCGGACTATTGCCGCTGTTCGCCCGGCGGACTTATGTGTTTACTGTGTAAAAGAACTTTGACCTATGATGACACATCCATCATGTGGTACAGGACAGCCAATTGAAACATTACAGCACATGGACACTTGAAAATTCCCCCTAACTTATAAATAGACCCGATCCGGCGGCCATTTTACATTATTTCTACTGTCACTATAGGGAGAGGTTGCTGTGTGGAGCAGGGAGAGACTGCAGTGACCCAAATCGCTAGCTATTAGGTCCACAAAAATCCTTTTAAGGACTGGTATGCTATAGGTGTAGTACAGGATATAGGGTTGAGTGCACTGCTGTGCTAGTGATTGTTGCAGCAGAGAGGGACAGGACGCTGTGTGCAGCAGGGACAGTCAGTTTAATCACTAGCTGTTACTATTAGGTCTACAAAGGTCCTTTTCAGGACTGGTATGGTGTAGTAGTACAGGATATAGTTTTGAGTGCAGTGCAAGTTATTGTTGCAGCAGCCTGTGTTTTCTCAGTTTAAATAGGGACAGACAGGAAGCTGTGTGTAGCAGTGAGGGACAGTCAGTTTAATCATTAGCTGTTACTATAAGTTCCACAAAGGTCCTTTTCAGGACTGGTATGGTAATAGGGTTGTACACGTGTAATATTCTTTCTTCCAAATATAGAAAGAATATTATACTTGACTGCTGCCCTTCTGCTGCAGTAGTCCTTTATGAGTATAGGGACTGAGGAACAGTCTGCTAATCACAACCTACTAGTTCCACAAAGGTCCTTCTAAGGACTGATAAGTTATAGTGTACTACAGCATATAGGGTTGAGTGAGGTACAGTCTGCTAATCACAACCTACTAGTTCCACAAAGGTCCTTCTAAGGACTGGTAAGGTATAGCGTACTACAGTATATAGGGTTGAGTGAGGTACAGTCTGCTAATCCTTAAGGACTGGTTTAGGTCCACAATATATAGGGTTGAGGTGCACTACTGCTGACTGCTGCCCTATTCTGCAGCAGTCATTTATCAGTATAGGGACTGAGGTACAGTCTGCTAATCACAACCTACTAGTTCCACAAAGGTCCTTAAGGACTGGTAAGGTATAGCGTACTACAGTATATAGGGTTGAGTGAGGTACAGTCTGCTAATCCTTAAGGACTGGTTTAGGTCCACAGTCCCCGGTGTTGCTGCCTACTCCGAGATCTCTACTTATAGCGGTGGGGAAGGTGACATTGATGATGACGTGTCTAGTGATGTCACTTGGGTGCCCACAAGAGAGGAAGAGGAGATATGGACCATCAGATAGGGAGGAGAAGCAGGAATAACTTACATTGCACAGGAGGGACAAAGCAGACTGCTAATGTATCAGGAGCGAGTCATCGACCATGTACGGCCACAACTGGCGCTCCCAGGCCGCCGGCACATGGCTCCGCAGTGTGGGCTTTTTTTAACGTGTCCGCTGCTGACAATAGTGTTGCCATCTGCAATCTTTGCAGTCAACACATTAGTCGCGGTAAGCCCAACACTCACCTAGGGACGACCGCCTTAAGAAGGCACATGAGCAGCCATCACCGAGCCCAGTGGGAGCAACGGAACACACAAAGCCACACTCCAGGCTCTCACCGTCCAGCCTCGTCTTCTACTTCTCCTTCTCCTCTCTCCTCACAATTGTCCTCCACTCCACCTTCCATCACGCCAAGCTCACGTTTTTCTGCAAAAAGGCAGTCTTCTGTGGGCCTAATGTTCGAGCGTAAAAAAATGATGACGCCGGATAACCCTCTTACCCAACGGTTGATGGCTGGCTTGTCAGAACTGATAGCCCGCCAACTACTGCCATATAAACTGGTGGACTCGGAGGCCTTTCGAAAATTTGTGGCCATTGGAACACCACAATGGAAGGTCCCAGGAAGGAAGTATTTCTCACAGAAGCGCATCCCAGAGCTACATGGCCATGTTCAGCGGCAAGTGAATGTATCTCTGGCAAACAGTGTCGGTGCCAAGGGACATCTGACCACAGACACGTGGTCTAGCAAACACGGGCAGGGAAGATATATCACTTTTACGGCCCACTGGATGAACCTTCTGACGGCCGTCAAGCATGTAACCCGTGGCACCCGTGTAGATTTGGTTTTACCGCCACGGATTGCATGCAGGCCTGGCTCTTCTCCTCCTCCTCCTACTCCATCCTCCTCCCTCTCCTCCTCGGCTGACTCCTCCTTTTCCGCTGCTAGCGTCTCTTGCGCTGCGCCGCCCAAGCTCCCCAGAACCTATTCGACATGACAGGTGAGACGTTGCCATGCCGTGCTGCGTCTGTTGTGCCTGGAAGCCAAGAGCCACACTGGCCCGGCACTCCTTTCAGCTTTGCGTTCAGAGGCAGATCAGTGGCTAACACCGCTCAATTTGACAGTTGGTAAAATCGTGTGCGACAACGGTGCCAAGCTGCTTAGCGCATTGAAACAGGGCAAAATTACGCACATGCCATGCATGGCACACGTCTTAAACTTAGTCGTGCAGCGATTCGTTGTCAAATACCCTGGGGTCCAGGACATCTTGCGGCAGACGAGGAAAATCTCGGGCCATTTCAGAAGATCTTACACGGCCATGGCTCGCCTTGCTGACATTCAGCGGCGACACAATCTGCCGGTCAGACGTCTTATTTGCGATTGCCCGACGCGATGGAACTCAACCTTCTATATGCTCGAGCAGAAACGTGCAGTTAACGTCTACCTGTATGAACTCTGCTGCAGAACAGGTTCTGGGGAGCTGGTTTTTTTTCACCGCACCAGTGGCTGCTCATGCGCGACGCATGCAGACTTCTGCGGCCATTTGAGGAGATCACCAAACTGGTCAGTCGCAGTCATGGCGCCATCAGTGACATGGTACCTTATGCCTTCTTTATGGAGCATGCATTGCATCGTGTCATTGATCAAGCTGTGGAGGAGCAGGAGCGGGAAGATGAGGAAGTTGCAATGCTGGATGAATTCCCAGGGGGGCTACTCTATCTGAGACAAGTGAACAACAGGAGTCTGAAGAGTCAGAGGAGGATGGTGCTGGGGCAGATGAGGAGGAGCAAGAAGAGCATGCTTTAAACCTTTCTGGGATCCCTGTTGTTGTGCGTGGATGGGGAGAGGAGAATGAAGAGGACGACATTATCCTGGATGATGAGCAGGAGCCAGGCCATCACACCGCTTCCAGTTTAGTGCAAATGGGGGCCTTCATGCTCCAGTGTTTTAATAGGGACCCCCGTATAAAAAGCATAAGGGTCAAGGACCAGTACTGGGTGGCAACATACTTAGACCCCCGGTACAAACACAAAATGGTGGAAATGTTACCGCCGTCACAGAGGGCACTTTCAGGCCTTGCTTCGAGAAATGCTGCATTCTCCCAGAGAAGGAGTTGCGGGTACCAATCCAACAGCGCCTGCAAGAAGAGGCCGGTTTGAAGATGTGTTGGTGACTTCTGATATGAGGTCATTCTTTCAGCCGACCCATCGACAGGTGTCATCCGGATCCAGCATCAGGGAACGCCTAGACCGTCAGGTGTCCGACTACATCGGGTTAACGGCCGATGTGGACGCTCTGAGGAGTGATGAACCCCTGGACTACTGGGTGGGCAGGCTTGACCTCTGGCCAGAGCTTGCCCAATTTGCAATCGAACTGTTGGCTTGCCCCTCGTCCAGTGTCCTGTCCGAAAGGACGTTCAGTGCAGCAGGGGGGATCGTGACCGATAAGCGTACTCGCCTAGCTCACGACAGTGTTAACTACCCTCCTGTTTGAAGAGGTTGAGTGGTGTCATATTTCTACTGGGGCTGCTTATTATGAGGGGCTCCCACCATCCCTGTGCTGTGCTGACTTCCTCAAGAGGCTGCTTATTATGAGGGGCTCCCACCATCCCTCTGCTGTGCGGACTTCCTCCTGGGGCTGCTTATTATGAGGGGCTCCCACCATCCCTGTGCTGTGCTGACTTCCTCCTGGCGCTGTACCTCTGCTGTGCATATTATGAGGGGCTCCCACCATCCCTGTGCTATGCTCATTATGAGGGGCTCCCACCATCCCTGTGCTATGCTGACTTCCTCCTGGGGCTGCTTATTATGAGGGGCTCCCACCATCCCTGTGCTATGCTGACTTACTACTGGGGCTGTACCTCTGCTGTGCATATTATGAGGGGCTCCCACCATCCCTGTGCTATGCTTATTATCAGGGGCTCCCACCATCCCTGTGCTATGCTGACTTCCTCCTGGGGCTGCTTATTATGAGGGGCTCCCACCATCCCTGTGCTATGCTGACTTACTCCTGGGGCTGTACCTCTGCTGTGCATATTATGAGGGGCTCCCACCATCCCTGTGCTATGCTCATTATCAGGGGTTCCCACCATCCCTGTGCTATGCTGACTTCCTCCTGGGGCTGCTTACGGTGCAGGTGTCAGTGCTGTATATCACGGTGCTGGTGTCAGTGCTTTATGTCACGCTGCTGATGTCAGTGCTCTATATCACGGTGCTGGTGATCATCTCCTGCACCCTCTTCTTAGCCTACCCCGACCTTCCCTCTCCTCCATTGCCTTCTTGTGCTCCTGAGTCCTGAATTGTCAGAATTTCACATATAAAAAAAGAATGCTTGTAGTTGTCGATCCCAGATTCACCTCATACATGTGTTATGGCATTGGCCATGTGGTGGGACTATGTGTGCACAGCTAGTAATTATTTTGTGGCTGCAAATTTGACCTGTAGGTTTGTAAAGTTTGCCTCCCATTGAAGTCAATGGGGCCTGCCGCAAACGTTACGGTTCGCGAACTATCGGCCGCATTTGCGTTTCGCGTTCGCGAAACGTCCCCTCGGAAGTTCGTCCATCACTAGTTATGAACCCTGCTTTGTGCACTGGTCCAAATCATTTGGTGGAGGGGGGATTATGGTTTGGGGTAGTTTTTCAGGGGTTGGGCTTGGCCCCTTAGTTCCAGTGAAGGGAACACTTAAGGTGTCAGCATACCAAGACATTTTGGACAATTTCATACCCCCAACTTTGTAGGAACAGTTTGGGGATGGTGCCTTCCTGTTCCAACATGACTGTACAGATATATACAGCGGCAAAGCGGCTCCTCTGCACAGAATCACGTACCTGTAGGTGCCCTGAAAGGGTGAGAAAGTCACGTGGTATGTGACGCAACGCGTCAGGGAGGAGTTGAAGTGTCGCTTGTTACTTCCGGTCGCGGCCGAGACCGGAAGCACTGCTGTTTACATCTGTGAATTAGTTTATTGTAATGTAAGTGTGGATATTTCTATTTAAATAAAGTGTTTTTACGGTACTACTCATTGGAGGCCCCCTTACTTTTTTATATATCACCCGGATTATGGATACTGGAGGAACTAGCTGATGTCCCGGAGGTTATACTGATAAGTGGTGGAAGATGTTTTATTAACCACCCCTCAAGCTTGACCCGGTCCTTAGGGACCTTGATTAGAGGTGAGAGGCTGGGAGAAACAAGGGGTGCACGAAAAGCACTGAAGGTTGAAGGAATAGTGTATATTACACTGATTGCTCACATTGCATGATTATCATCATTGGCTGAACGGATTGCACATTTGCTGAGTGGACCGTTTACACATTTTTTCACTTTACACTGGATATTTATTATCAACTTTGTGGAGTTTAAAGGATTTTTTTGGCAGAAATAAGTTATGTGATTTTGCAATATTTGCACTGTTGCATGGACTCTTTGATTGATTTATTTTTATTATATTGTCATTTTTGATGCACTTATTATTTATATTATATCGATATTTTATGCACTTTATTGCTAGTTATCAGCTTTTAATAGTTCTTTGCACAATTAGATGCACTGTATGAATTTACATTTATATAAATTTAAATTTTTTTAATTTATATAATATCTTGGTTAAAACACATTTTAGTAATATTTTAGTTAGCGCCACATAAAACACCCCCAGTATTTATATAGCTAACTATATTGCTCTTCTGCAATAAAGCTTTCAGTCAGTTGTAGGAGATTGTGCGTGTTGTCTGCGTGCCCTGACCGCACTATACACCATTATATCCACCTATATAGCTAGCTATATTGCTCTTCTGTAATAGAGCTTTCAGTCAGTTGTCGGAGATTGTGCGTGTTGTCTGCGTGCCCTGACCGCACTATACACCATTATATCCACCTGTCATGTACCTGGTGATGGAGCCTGATATGCAGAGGACGGCCTCTCTTACAACTCTGACTTGGAGCCCCTGATAGAGCTGACAGGAAGCACCGAGATGCAGAGTCGCACGAGTGCCTGGCGGGATCGCTGAACCTGGAGCTGGCTCGGAGCACTCGGCCGGGCTGTGTCTGTAGAAATCCCAGAGCAGTGGTAGGCAGGTAGCTGGAACAAGTAGACAACTGGTCCCCACAGGCAGGAGCGCAGATGCAGCAGAAGGGAGGGTGGCACCCTCAAGGCTGAAGAGAAGGCAAGTACAGGCAGGCCGGGTCATACACAACGGGCACGTCAGGAACAGGGGCTGAAGCAGAAGCAGAATCAGATTACAGGCCGGGTCGTCAACAGGCTGGCAGCGGAGTGGCAGAAGGAGCAGGCAGGTGTGGAGTGGGGGACAAGCCGGGGTCAGATGCAGGCAGGAAACAGGAATGTCAGGAAGCAAGCCGGGTCACAACAGGAACAGAAGTCAGGTAGCTAATTGCAGGTTACACAGGGAACGCTGTAGAGCAGACAGCACTGAGCCTGGAAACTGGCTGAGTTTAAATAGCCTGTTTGGGTGGCAAAAGCTGTCACATGGTGCGTGCACACCAATGGCATCCTGACAGGGGCAGAGGTAATAGGTCATCTTCTTCTGCAGCCATCTTGGGTGCTGGCATGCCCTTCCTGACATGAAGAGGTAACAGGTCATCTTCTTCGGCAGCCATCTTGGGTGCTGGCATGCCCTTCCTGACACACCTATATAGCTAGCTATATTGCTCTTCTGTAATAGAGCTTTCAGTCAGTTGTAGGAGATTGTGCGTGTTGTCTGCGTACCCTGACCGCACTATACACCATTATATCCACCTATATAGCTAGCTATATTGCTCTTCTGTAATAGAGCTTTCAGTCAGCTGTAGGAGATTGTGGGTGTTGTCTGTGTGCCCTGACCGCAGTATACACCATTATCCACCTATATAGCTCTTTTCTAATTGAGCCATCTGCCATCTGCAGGAGTTAGTTTGTGTTGTGTGCCTCCAGCACAATATACACTACCCAATTGCTGGTTTTCCCAACTCCCTTCAGGCCATTACCATGTCTGGAAGGCCAACAAGGAGAGGCAGACAGGCACGAGCCGATAAAAAAGGGCAAGCAGGCTCTGTGTCTAGAGACAACAGTGCTGGTCGTGGACATGGCGCATCGTCATCATCAGCACGTGGCCATGGGACACGCTTGTCCTTATTTTCGTCAGCTGGACATGTTGAGCCGCATCATGCTGAAGACTTGGTAGAGTGGATGACCAAGCCCTTTTCATCCTCCTCATCCTCTCTCACCCAGGCTCAGGGTACTAGCAAAGCAGCTGCCAACGCATCCTCTTCCCTCGTCTCAATGTCATCATCAGTGACTCCTTCCCTAGACTCACCACGTCCTCCTGAGGAGTCCCCTGAACTCTTTGAGCACAGTGTTGGGTACATGCTCCAGGAGGATGCCCAGTGTTTTGTAGGCTCTGATGATGATACTCAGCTAGAGGAAGGCAGTAGCGTGAGCGCAGAGAGAGGGGATGCTCAAGAAGGACAGCAATCTGGCAGTCATGTTCCACAAGCTGCAGCATACTGCCAGGTTTGCTCCAGCGATGAAGAGGGATGGGATGATGAGGGCACTGACTCCACGTAGGTGCCTGGTAGGAGAGAGGAGGAGGAGAAGGAGGCACATGTCCAACGAGGCAGGATGCCCTCTGGGGGCCAGCTTAGGGGCAGCACACCAACTGAATCACACCGCAGAGCTCCACCTGTGCAGGGAGCTTCCTCTGTGCGTTATTCTAAAATTTATTCCAAAAAGGGCCTTTTTTGAGACGAGTGCATCAGATCGCACTGCTACTATTTGTAATATATGTTTCGAGCGTATCTCGCGTGGCCAAAACATCAGCCGCTTGGGCACCACCTGCTTGACCAGACATATGTTGACCTGCCATGCAGCTCATTGGCAAGCGTACTTCAAAGACCCACACCAAAGAACAAAGCGGACCTCTCCTTGCTCCTCATTAGCTGGGATCTCCAACCCCACTAGACCTTCAGTCCTCTCTGAAACCTGCTCTGAGAGGAATGAAGGTGTAGAATTAGGTGCGTCACAGCCAAGTGCTTCCGGGCACTCTGCTAGCAGTACACCCATGTCCGATTATAGTAGGCAAATTTCCCTGCCCCAGCTGCTGGACCATCGAAAGAAGTTCACTCCCAGCCATCCACATGCCCAGCGGTTGAATGCTAGCTTTGCTAAATTGCTAGCACTTCAACTGCTGCCTTTTCAGTTGGTAGACTCGGCCCCCTTCCGTGAGTTTGTAAAATGTGCGGTTCCTCAGTGGCAGGTCCCCAAACGCCACTTTTTCTCACGGAAGGTGATTCCGGCTCTCTACCGGCATGTGGAAGGCAATGTCCTTGACTCGCTGGACAGGGCGGTCAGCAGTAAGGTGCATATTACCGCTAACTCATGGTCCAGCAGGCATTGACAGGGACGATACCCATCTTTCACAGCCCATTGGGTCACTCTTCTGGCAGCTGGGAAGGATGCAGAACAAAGGTGCAGTAGTGTTGGAGGTTGTTCCGCCACCACGCCTCCAAAATGCTACTACTGGTTGTGACACACCTCTCTCCTCCACCCCCTCCTCTTCTTCTTCCTCCATGGCCTCTTCCAGTGCTCTGTCCTCAGAACCAGCGGTGCTCTGTAGGCGTTCAACGGGCTACGCAAGTACGCAGGCAAAACAATGCCATGATTGCGCTGGTTTGTTTGGGGGACAGGAGCCACACTGGGGCAGATATTTTGTCAGCTCTGCAGGGACAGGCCGAGAGGTGGTTGACACCACGCCAGCTTAAGCCAGGAAAGGTGGTTTGCGACAATGGCACCAACCTCCTCTCCGTCCTCCGACAGGGACAACTGACCCATGTGCCCTGTGTGGCTCACGTCCTTAATCTGGTGGTGCAGCGGTTCTTGGGCAGGTACCCGGGCTTACAGGATGTCCTGAAGCAGGCCAGGAAAGTCTGTGTGCATTTCCGCCAATCATTTAATGCCTGTGCTCGGCTGGCTGAGCTCCAAAAGGAGTTGAACCTGCCCAAGAACCGCCTTATATGTGACATGCCCACCAGGCTGAACTCAACGTTGGCCATGCTGCAGCAGTTGCACATGCAGCAGAGGGCCATAAATGAGTACCTGTGCAACTACGGCACCAGGACAGGGTCAGGGGAGCTCGGTTTTTTCTCACCACGCCAGTGGGGCATGATGAGGGATGCATGCACTGTCCTGTCACCGTTTGAGGAGGCCACAAGGATGGTGAGCAGTGACAGTGCATGCATCAGTGACACTGTACCTCTTGTCCACCTGTTGGAGCATACGCTTCGTGGAATAATGGACAGGGCACTTGAGGCAGAACAGAGGCAGGAAGAGGAGGACTTCCTTGCCTCTCAAGCCTCCTTTATCCAGACAGTGTTCCTGCTGTCCCACCCATCACACAGGAAGAGGAGGAGGAGGAGGAGGATGATTGTGTCAGCATGGAGGTGGAGGCTGGCACTCAGCATCAGCAGCAGCAGCAGTCTTGTAGGGATGATTTACAGTCCCAAGAAACACGTGGACTTGTACGTGGCTGGGAGGAGGTAGCTGCGGATCATGTTGTCCTTAGTGACCCAGAGGACTCCGGACCAAACGCCTCAGCTAACCTACGGTGCATGGTCTCCCTGATCCTGCAAAGCCTGCGGAAGAATCCTCGTATTCTTCGGATCAAGGAGAGGGACCATTACTGGCTGGCCACTCTCCTTGATCCACGGTACAAGAGTAAGGTTGCTGACCTTATCTTGCCATTGCAGAGGATGAGACATCTCCGGGAGGCCTTGCAGAAAGGTCTGTGCAACGCGTTCCCAGAGACTGGGAGGTTACAAACTTCTGGTCCTGGACAACGTGTTGCTGAGGCATCGGTCAGAAGGTGCGGTGGAGAAGGTGGCCGTCTGACTGATGCGTTCAGACAATTTTTTAGTCCGCAGCCCCAAGGTATGATCGGTTCCAGCAACCAGCATCTGATTTACATGGTGCAGGAATACTTAGGGGCAAGGTCAGACTTGGACACCGTTCCCACCGAAAATCCTCTGGCTTACTGGTTCTTGAGGATGGATCACTGGCCAGAGCTTGCACAGTATGCAATTGAGCTACTGGCCTGTCCTGCATCCAGCGTTCTTTCGGAACGCACCTTCAGTGCTGCTGGTGGCTTTGTTACCGATCACAGGGTGCGCCTGTCCTCCGACTCGGTTGATCGACTGACCTTCATAAAGATGAATCAGTCTTGGATCACCCATAGCTACCAAGCACCTGAAGCTGATGTAACCGAATATTTTTTTTTGAAATATCACATCCCTTCAAGACTGCCTATGCTGATGCTGAGTGACTGTCCTGTTATGTTGATTGTCTATCCTCTTCCTCCTCAGCTGATACGTTGGAAGAACATTTTTTGGTTCTGGGTGATGCCACCAGCCCAATTTTTCAGCCCCTGTTTAACAGAGGCGTTTAATTACAATTTTTGATGCAATGCTTTGCAGCAGGGCTCATTCCTGCACTACAACTAGAGTATATGGGAGAGGTTGCAGTGTCGTGGCACCAGCACCAGTGCCACCAGCCCATTTTTTCAGCCCCCGTTTAACAGGGGCATGTAATTACAATTCTTGATATAATATTTCATAGCAGGGCCCGTTCCTGTGCCCACTGAGAGTAACTGTGAGGACTTATAGTGTTGTGGCACCAGCACCACAACCACCAAAGGCCCAATTTTTCTACCACTGTTCAACAATGGCATGTAATTACAATTCTTGATATAATCGTTCACAGCAGGGCGCTCCAGCGCCCACCAAGAGTCACTTTGAGGGCTTACAATGTTGTGGCAACACCAACACCTTGTTCCACAATTTCTGCAGAGCATGTAGGGCAGGCCCCTACTTTCAAACCTCGAACTTACAAACATCTCCTACTTGCAAACGGAAGGAGACAACAGGAAGTGAGATGAAAAAAGACGGATGGCAAAACAAATTATACAGGGGTGATAACCCTTCTCTATGTTTTCCAAAAAGCTTAAAAATAGATTTTTTGACCGGAGCTACACTTTAAAAATGTACCAGTTCAAAATTGCAAACAGATTCTACTTAACACAACAAACCTACACAGTCCCTGTCTTGTTTGCACCGCCTGTATACTGCTGTTCTGAGTATATAGGGCCTGGGGGCCCCCGTCTTTCCTTTTCTTAATATGGGTACTGGGTTCCCCTTAATATCCGTACAAGACCCAAAAGGGGCTGGTAATGGGCAGGGGGGCTACCCATGCCATTTTTCTCAATGATGTTCATCCATATTGCCGGAACCAGATATTACATTAAAAACGCAAGCAGTTTTAAATGACTTTTTTTCGGTTAAATGTCATTTTGTGCAGGGACAGTTCTAAACACGGGAAACACGTGGCACTTCACAGACATACTATAGACACCCCCCAGGCATGATATTTAAAGGAATATTTAACTTTTTTTTCACTTTAATCGTCATTAAAATCAGTGCTCCCGCCAAAACGGCCATTTTTAAAAACATTTTAGACATTGACCCATGTCCCCTGGGGCAGGAGCCAGGTCCCCAAACCCTTTTTAGGACAGTATCTTGCATATTAGCCATGACATCTGTAGGACTCTAAGTCCAGTATATTCCATACCTTTTACTCTGACAGGTGCCTTTCTCCGCATCCCGTCCCCACCTTAAACAAACGACTGGACTACATATGGATTAAATGGCCATCTGGTCGTAATTTATTTAACAAAATCTGTTTCATAAATAACATAAATATCTTTAAAATAACCGTAAACCTTCCCAGCCTTTAAATGGGTCATGGGTACTAGCATAACAACATACTGGTCACTGCGAACGACTTCCAACTTTAGATCTCTTGACCTCTAGGCGGAATCCCCTGTCTCGGAGGCTATACCAAAACCGTCGCAGTGATCTACCCCTTTTAACCCTTCCAGGTTAACCCCTCGTAACCAACAGTTTACTACCCATACCTCCCATTATTTCCTTAAAATTCCCAAGGAACCGCCTAGCTCCCCCTGGAGCACGAAGACCCCAAAACGACCTCCCACTCTATACCCAGGGAGGGTGTGTGGGGATCACTTCCTCCGCCGCTCTGCGAGTGATAGCAGAGCGCTCTGCTATCACAGAGCTGACACTGGCTCCACCCCTGGCTCCTCCTACCTGGCTTCCTTAAAGCGGCCATACTTCCCCCTAAATATGGCAACTGTGCGGTCCAGCACATGTCATGCCGTCCCTGCGCCCACCCCCTGCGGCTGCTAGCTCCGGGACTCCCTTTAAAAAACTTTTTATTTCGAATGTTCGAGTCCCATAGACTTCAATGGGGTTCTAAAGTTCGTATGAATTTGCGGTCCATTCGAAAGTTCTGATGCGAACCGAACCGGGGGGGCCACTTCAGCCCCGCAAGGTTCACTTTCGCTTTCTTTTGGTGGTATTTGATCACCTCTGCGGTTTTTATTTTTTGCGCTATAAACAAAAAAAGACCGACAATTTGGAAAAAAAAAACATTTTTTTTTAAATTTCTGCTATAAAACATATCCCAAAAAAAATGTAAGAAATCTAATTTCTTCCTCAGTTTAGGCTAATATGTCTTCTTCTACATATTTTTGGTGAAAAAAATCCCAATAAACGTATATTGATTGGTTGGAGCAAAAGTTATAGCTTCTACAAACTAAGGGATATTTTTATGGAATTTTTATTGATTTTTTTTAACTAGTAATAGTGGCGATCTGTGATTTTTAGCAGGACTGCGACATTGTGGCAGACAGATCAGACACTTTTGTCATTTTTTGGAGACCAGTGACACCAGTCCAGTGGTCAGTGGTAAAAATATGCACTGTCACTGTACTAGTGACAGTGGAGGGGAAGGGGTTAACATCAGGGGTGATAAAAGGGTTAAACTTGTTCCCTAAGGGGTGCTTTCCAACTGGGGGGGCTGGTTTGTTGTGACTGGGGAAAGAAAGAGATCAGAAACACAAGAACGCTATCTTTCTCTCACAGATTGGCAATCTGCCTTGTTTACGTAGGTAGACTGCCGTTCTGCCATTCCTGTGAACAACCAGCTGGTCCCGGTGGAAATCGCATCCCGTTGGACCCGCTGATTGGCTCCCACTGTGTCCAATCACAGCATGAGCGAGTCACGTGCGCGCCCCCAAAACCTTGTGCACTAAATCACGGGCACAGCCGGGCCGTCCTGCCACAGTATATATGCGTGGAGCGGTCTGGAAGCGGTTAATTCCACTGGTCCCCAAAAAAAGTGTCAAAAGTGGCACTTAGTGTCCGATTTATCCACCATTTAGGCCGCGTACACACGGGCGGACTGTTCGCCCAACTTTGTCCACTGAACAGTGTTTGGGCGGACAGTCCGCTCGTGTGTGGGCTTTCAGCGGACAGTTTCAGTGGACAGTTTGACGAACAAGGTTTTACGGAATTTCCGAAAAACTGTCCGCTGAAACCTTGTTTCAGCGAACAGTCCGCTCGTGTGTAGGCTTGTTCGTCAAACTAAGTTCCGCGCATGCTCAGAAAGGATTTACACGCCGAAAGTTATAATGCAGTGTATAGGACGTCGTATTTTTCGTCCCGTCGTACGTGCCATTCACGTCATCGCGCACGGTTTCAGCAAACTGTTCGTCCGTCGTGTGTGGCCATGTCCGTCCATGCTAATTTTGAGCGGACTGTTTGCCGAAACTGTTTGACGGACAAAGTTGGGCGAACAGTCCGCGCGTGTGTACGCGGCCTCACTTATTTATTTTTTTACCAAAAATATGTAGCAGAATACATATTGGCCTAAATTACTGAAGAAAAAAAAAAATTTCCATTTTTTTTTGTTTTATAGCAGAAAATTCGATTTTTTTCCCCAAAATTGTCAGTCTTTTTTGTTTATATTGCAAAAAAAAAATGAATAAAACAAAACAAAATGGGGGCCTGGCCAAGAGCGGCATGTGAGCGGATGTGTCTCACAGAGCTCCCTGTAGATATCCTGTCAACGATCCTTCTCCTGACCGACCCGGGGCTTATATCCCGCGCACCGGAACACACTGACGCCTCCGGGGGAACCCAGCAGGCACCATCCGGACCCTCCGCTACGGACTCGCCATGCCGGCCCGAAAACAGCAGAAGGGAGAAGAGAGCCTCTCACAAGATAACCAAAATGGCGCCGCAGGAAAGATCAGGGTAAGACGCTTCCTAAAACACCCAAAGCCCAGGGGAAGGATATGGTGTATTATGCACAAAAACTGAATGGCGTGGAGGGACCCCGGGCGGATGAAGTGCTGGATACTACTCCTGCTATCTTTAACACACAGCAGACGGGGGAATCCTCTAGTCAGGGACAGCAGTCGGTGGCGGAGCAACCTACCCCAGAGACAGATGTGGTGGAGGAAGGGGATGACGCTGAGCAACCCACTCTTGCTGACATACTGCGAGCGGTGAAAAAATGTACCGCCTCAGTGCAGACACTGCAGGAGCACTTTGGTGGCTTAAAGGAGGAGGTGGGACTGATTAGACATGAAATGCAGAAAATCAGAGAGCGCACGACAGCGGTGGAGGTTCGGATCAGTGAGGTGGAGGATAGAATAGTGCCTATGGTCAGAGAACTGCAGATCACTGCCAGATTTGCAAACGCCAATGAACTTAAACATGAGGACATTGAGAATTGCCTGAGAAGGAGCAACATCTGTATTGTAGGATTGCCAGAAAAGACGGAAGGCAGAGACCCTACTGAATTTGTGGAAAACTGGCTGCTGGAGGTGTTCGGCCGTGAGGCATTTACTCCTTTTTACTCAATTGAGAGGACGCACCGGGTCCCTCCCAGGCCCTTACCACCGGGCCATCCGCCACGCACCATGCTGGCTAAACTACTCAATTATAAGGACAAAGAGATCATACTGCGTTTGGCCAGGGAGAAGCGAAATATTCAGTAGAATGGTGCGAGAGTCTCCTTTTACCCCGATTTCTCAGCGGAAGTTCAGAGGCGCAGAGCGAAATTTGGGGATGTGAAAAGAAGGCTGCAACGTCTGGGAGCCAACTACGCCATGTTATACCCTGCCAAGCTCCGCGTGATAGCGGGGGGCCGGGCACAATTCTTTGAATCTGCTGCAGAAGCTTCTGCGTGGTTGGAGGCGAATGAACATCTCCTTCGCCAAGAAGGAAGAAATGAGGAGGAAGCAGACTGATCCTACGAAGCATTTGACTGTGACCCCTAAAGGAACCCTGTGGATTACAAAATTCCTACTTAAGGGCTCTCAGGACTATTGGCTGCTTTAAGGCCATAAGCATGTTCGGTCGGGAGACATATTTACCGTATTGGCAGAATATGAGCACACACCAAGTTTTCAATGCGATTAGCCCTACGGTTGGAGCCCAACCTATGTGGTGAGACATTGGTCACTGTATGCCTGTTGCAACAGAGGCCGGTATGGGTTTTCGTTTACACCCAAAGGTTCTTTTTTGTTCAGTTACTGAAGGTAATTTTTCTCTCCTATACTGAAATTTTCGCTCCTGCAGGGAGCAAGGAGCAATCAAAACAGCATTATGGACAGATCACAAAGATGAGTGCAACGGGTCAAGCCCGGCAGAGGGAATACCACACAGCATTTGAGCGGGAGGGCTCGGGTCCAGATGTAATTTACAGTCAAGGGTACTATTTGCTCTCTGAGACATTCCGGGACTGTACTTCATGGTATCCCCGAAAAGGGGACAGGAGGGGGTCCTGGGTCTGTAATAACTGGGTATATCGAGCAAATTATAATATGTTTCTAAGGGATAGTGATATATTCTGTTATACTCATTCTGTTGATATGACATGATGGCGTGTACTCCCATAATCTCATGGAACGTGAGGGGCCTTGGGGATCCCCTCAAGCGTACTATGGTTTCCACAGCCATTAGAAAACATCTTCTGGGTATTTGTGTGCTGCAGGAGACCCACCTGACACCAGACACAGTGTCGTGTTTGGGGTTTGCATGGGCGGGGTGGGCGTACCATTCCACTCACACCTCATATTCTAGGGGGGTGAGTGTGATGGTGCATCGTACCCATCGATTTTGTGGTTGATCAGGAGGGGAGAAATGTATTTTTGTTGTGTAGAGTTTCGCAGTTACAATTTATTCTTGCAGCAGTGTATATACCCCCCCCCCCATTCAGTCCCATGGTTTTACGTGCCCTGTTAACGTTCCAATTGGCAAACCCGGGGACTCCATTGGTGGTGGTGGGTGATCTTAATGGAATCATAGACCCTAGTTTGGATAAACACCCTCCTCCTCCAGGGGGCCGCAATAAGAACATAACGGCCTTGGCGAGGTTTATGGGGGAGGTGGGGTGGACAGACCCGTGGAGACATAGGAACCCAACCGAACGACAATTTTCATGCTTCTCTAAGACACATTCTTCTTTATCTAGAATTGACCTGTGCCTGTGCTCGGCCTCAGCCTCTCAATATGTAGAAAAGGTACAGTACCTAACTAGAAGTATCTCTGATCACTCCCCTTTGTTGGTTCACATAACGGTTAAACCAGCCTCCACTTTGCAGAGAGCCCCATGGAAGCTTAATGCCTTCTGGTTGAATCTTCTCCCTCCCACCAACACAATCGAAACAGACATTGTGGCTTACTGGCAGAGGCATGCAGAGTATCCTGATTCGAATGCCGTCTGGGACGCTTTTAAAGCTTTCCTGCGGGGGCTGTTCATAACTGAGTTCAATGCCATTAAGCACAATACGTCTGCCCAGAGGGAACAAGCTGACCGGTTAGGAAGACGCCTGGAGGCGGAGTACATTGCTGACTCGGGTGGGACCACCCGGGAAGCATGGATAGCTGCACAGGATGCCATTAATAGAATGGATGCCTCCAAAGCGAATCAAAAAAGGTTTTTTAACAAATTGGCTTTTTATGAGGAGGGTGAGCAGATCGGCAAGCTCTTGGCCATGATAGTGCACTCTCAACGGTCTTCCCCATCTATTGGGGCTTTGCGCAACAAATCAGGTAGGTTGGTTAATACCCCTGATCTGGTGGTGCAGGAATTGGTGGACTTCTACTCTGAGCTCTATGAATCCAAGTTGACATGTACTATAGAGGAGGTTCGGGATTTTCTACAGGGGATAGAGCTACCGTGCTTAACGGAGCCCCAGGTGGAATTTCTTGAGGCGCCCATTACGATAGAGGAGATGTTGATAGCTACCAACTCGTTCCCCAATTGCAAAGCCCCGGGAGATGACGGCATTCCGATCGAGGTGTATAAACAGTTTGGAGATGCAATACTGCCTCAATTACTCCGCACACTAAACTTAGCAAGGGAGTCACATTGCCTCCCGGATTCTATGAGAAGAGCCAGCATTGTATTGCTTCTCAAACCGGGGAAAGACCCGCTAGACCCCAGTTCGTATAGGCCAATATCGCTCTTACAGAATGATATCAAAATTCTTGCCAAAGTGCTGGCCCGGAGACGTAATACTGTGATATCCTCTATCATCCATCCGGATCAATCGGGTTTTATACCTGAAAGGTCTATGGCAATTAACCTCCGCCGGTTATTTCTTAATATGCAGTCCCGCGCAGACAATGTGGGAGACAGGGCGCTGCTTTCGCTAGACGCCCATAAGGCTTTTGATAGCATCGAATGGCGGTAACTATGGGTGACTCTTGAAAAATTTGGGTTTGGACCTGGCTTTTTATCATGGGTACAACTATTATATAACTCCCCCTCTGCAGTAATAAGGGAAGCTGGAAGGGTGTCCGCTCCTTTTACTTTATAAAGAGGGACTAGACAGGGCTGCCCCCTGTCCCCTCTACTTTTTGCCATTGCCATTGAGCCCATGGCAGCTCTGGTGAGATGTAACTACTTAATAACGGGTTTTAAATATGGGCAGCTGCACGAAAAATTAATGTTATATGCTGACGATGCCATGCTGCTATTGGGGGATACGTCGGGGTCCCTGGATGAGGCCATGAAGGTGGTTAAGAACTTTGGGTCATTCTCAGGTCTAGTGATTAATTGGACCAAATCAAATATCATGTTATTAGACTCTACCTCTCCGCAAGATCCCATACTGCACGACATCCCGGTAGCTACAAAATTTAAGTACCTTGGGATATGGGTCACCCCACAGCCATGCGAATACATACCACTGAATCTCTCCCTGTTATTGAGTAGGATCGGAGATAAAAGAAAGTTTGGGCTAAATTAAAAATGGCCCTGATAGGCAGAGTAAACCTTATCAAAATGATTTTTATGCCACAATTATTGTATATCTTACATAACACTCCAATAGTAATTCCACTTAAAATGTTTAGAATCATTAACTCCTTATTCAGAGCATTCATTTGGCTTAACAAACCTCCCAGAATAAGATTGGAACAGCTTCAGAAACCCAAGGAGGCAGGAGGGCTGGCCCTTCCCAACTTGTGGCTTTACTATTTCGCTGCACAGCTTCAACATATTGCCCGTGCCACAGCAAACGGATGGGAGACTGGGGGAGGGGAGGGAGATCCCGCCACTGCTCTCCTGAAACACACCACGGGCTCGGGTGGGGTAGTAGCAGGCCTAGAAACCTTATCGTTCGCCAAGTCTAACAGGCAGTTCCCAACGTATGCCCTAATTCAGAAAATTTGGAATAAAACACGTCAATTACAAAATGTGGAGGGCTTCACGGAGTACAGTCCGATATGGAATAATCGGTATTATGGGGAGCTGCTTGGTCTGACTTGTGCTGAACGTTGGAGACGATACAGAGTGACCCTCCTGACTCACATTTTCACTGGGGGTAAACTGCTCTCTTTTGCAGAGTTGAGAGAAAGATATGGTGTCCCCCAAGGTATGTATTTTTATTATTTGCAACTGCGGCATGCCGTTAAGGCGCAGGCAGGAAATAATCCCTGGATACAATCTCCCACCCCAATCTTTATGTGATAGAAGTCACCAGTTACAAGGGTTTTATATCCAGTTCATACAATATGAATATGTTACTTAATGCATTTGTACCTGGTTTCCCCGCAAGGGTAACTGCCTCATGGGAGAGAGATGTAGGAGCATTTAAGGAGGACCAATGAAATAGAGAAAGAGACGGCGCCCTCTAAGTGCAGCAGTAAAGTTACTCAAATTTATTAAAAATGGTTAAACATTTTTTTAATCATTTTTAATAAATTTGAGTAACTTTACTGCTGCAGTTAGAGGGCGCCGTCTCTTTCTCTATTTCATTGTTTCCTAGAGCTACTTCTTGCTTTAAGACTGGCAGCCCTTTAGGGTACAGCCTGTACTACTGACCCTCCTCATGGACCACTTTGATGATCTACATAGACCCTGAACCCTTCATCGTGGATACTGGTGTGTGGATATACTTAAAACCCACACAAAAATCGATATACTTTTGCTATATAAACACGATCAATTTTATATACTAACATTCTTTTATCATACTACAATATTTTTGGTATCCCCAGCGAGCGCCATATTACCCTCCTCTGCTGTGCTACTACTATACTATAAGGAGGACCTGTACAGGCAATACAGGGTTGCTCACTGAATACGGCACAGCGATTCTCACAACTGTACATTGTAATGAGGGTGCACCGCATGCCGGCCAGACTGTACAAGATGGGGATTGGGGAGGGGGATCAATGCATCAGGTGCGCCAGGGACCGGGAGATCTCATTCATTTACTATGGCGTTGCCCCAAATTGCATATATATTGGTCGGGAGTCATTGATACTCTCAATGGGGCCTTCAGGGTAAAGGTGCCACAAGATCCAAAGGTTTGTCTCTTAGGTATAATGGACGACCTCCCATTGGAGGCATTCTCCAAGGAGGCCATAGGTAGAGCCCTCTTTCAGGCACGTAAACTTATCCTTCAACACTGGAGAGCGAGCGACCCCCCAAGGTTGAAGGAATGGATATCTCAGATGGGGAACATGTTAAGCATGGAAAAGTACATTTTTTTTTTTTTTTTTTTTAACAATCTTTTTATTCAAAGTTTCACAAATTAACATTCCACAGATACATGTACATGTGCAGTGGAACAAAAAAAAAGGAGTACATAACTCGTACAGTAACGTGAAAGTATGAATCATAAAAAAGAAAACAGTAATAACTTTTCCTATAACAATGTTGTACCTCAATGGGCGGGTTGATAAACGATCATATAAATTCAACATATGGATGAGACAATGGCAGAATTTCAAACAAGTCACAACAAAGTTAGCAGATAGATTCAAGAAACAGTGTAATGACGTTATCTTAATTTGTCCCATAAGGCCCATTTTCGAAGAAAGGATTTTAATCTATCTTCCTGATATGCTACCGTTCTTTCATATTCAAACGAGTGGTCAACTAGGGTCACAACTTCTGAAACCAAAGGAGAGGCATTTGATTTCCATTTTCTTGTAATGCTTAGCCGAGCAGCGAATAGTATATGTGTCACTAATGTGCGCTCTGGGATGGGGTAAATTTCCAAATCTACCCCTAGGAGAGCTTGTTCTACTCTAAGGGGATTTAAAATTCCTGTCATTTTAGCTATTATCTTACTTATTTCTCCCCAGAAGCTTCGTAAGGATATGCAGAACCAAAATATATGTGCCAGGTTTCCTACCTGGCCGCATCCTCTCCAGCACGCGGTCGAACCCTCTCCCGCATATTTAGCTACTATGTAAGGAGTCCTGTACCATCTAAATCGTAATTTATGTGCGCCTTCCCTAAAATTGGAGCAACGGGTGGAGTTGTAACTGCCTTTAATAGCTCTTACCCATTGGTCCGGGGATATAGTGATATGTAATTCCTCTTCCCATTTGGCCAGCTGATTATACACCTCAAAATGCAGTTTACTGTGTAGGAGATTGTATATAGCCGTAATACCTTTTTTTTGTGCGGATGCAGGTTGCCACAGCTCCCAAATACATTCCGGGAGGCTAAAGTACGGTGTATGTTCTTTAGGAATCAAGCTAGTCAGTCTGGCGAAAGTCAGATATTCAGTTTTAGGAATGCCCTGAGTAGCCATCAAATTTCCAAATGACCGCATGCCACCCTGCGTAAAAAGTTGGTGAAGAAAACGGAGTCCATAGTTTGCCCAATGTGTTACTTGTAAGTCAGGGGTAAGGAAGGACATGGCCGAAAGGGGAATAGGGAGATGTTTAAGGTCGATATTGGATGGTTGGTGTTTACGTAAATAAGCCCAGGCCTGCAGTGTCGCATTTATGATGGGGTGGTGTTTATGTGCTCTGGGGTCACCTATCAGTGTGGCATATAGGAGCCCTGGGAGATCCTTCTGTTGTGTTTGTTCTAGCTCACATATATGCCACCGTTTCTGTTCAGTTGCATGGAACCAGACTCTAAGTTGGTCCAAAATAGCCGCCATATGATAATCTCTTAGCTCTGGCACTCCCATTCCTCCCACCTGTCTGTGCTTGACTAGAATTTTGAAGCCACATCGGGCAGGCTTCCCTTCCCATAGATATCTACTTAGTTGGCGTTGTAATGTTGTATAAAAAGAAACTGGCAACACAATTGGAAGTGTTCTGAAAAGATACAAGAGTTTTGGTAGTAAAAACATCTTATACGCGGCTAACCTGCCGGACCAGGAAAGGTAAAACTTTTTAAATCTAGACAATTCCCCCTCAAAGCTTGACGGGATAGATGCAAAGTTGCATTTATAAAGTTGAGACAGGGAGCTGGTTAATCTTATACCTAAGTATTGGATGGATTCAGATGCCCACGTGTAAGGTAGAGAGAGCATAATTCGGTTCTGCATATCCGATGGAATATTAATACCCAATATGCTGGACTTAGTGGCATTAATTTTGTAATAAGAAATCTCATTTAAAATCTCCAAGACTTCGTACACCGCTTTCAGGGATTCCTCCGGGTCAGCAAGAGACAGAATCACATCGTCTGCGTATAGAGTGATAGGGTGCCTTGTCAAACCAGAGCTAATACCTCTTATATTCGGATGAGTCCTAATCCTCTCCGCCAATGGCTCCATCACCAGGGAAAAGATCAGGGGTGATAAAGGGCACCCCTGTCTTGTGCCATTGGTAATATAGAACTGTTCAGAAAAAAGGCCTTCTGTGAATACATGTGCTGACGGTTTGGAGTACAGTGCAGAAATGGCAGAGAGGACCGGGCCCGAAAAGCCAAACCTTGACAGAACCGCTGAGAGGTACCCCCAATGGACCCTGTCGAAGGCTTTTTCGGCATCCAGCGAGAGGAGGACCGCTGCCCCCCCCCCACTGGACGGCGTGTGGATCAAGTTCAGCACCCTCCTGGTGGCATCCGGGGCCTGCCTCCCGGCCACAAACCCTACCTGGTCGGGCTGCACCAGTTGAGGCAGAACCCCAGACAACCTGTTAGCCAAAATCTTGGCATATATCTTCAGGTCCACATTTAATAAAGATATGGGCCTGAAGTTCTGAACCTTGTCTGGGTCCTTTCCCGGTTTAGGTAATGTTACTATAGTAGCTGATAACATCCCGGGTGGAAAGGAGGCTGAGGAGGCAGCTGCATGGAACCCCCTCTGCATGTAGGTAGTTAGAATACTGGAGAATGTCCTATAATATTCCGAGGAGTAGCCATCTGGACCGGGCGATTTATTTTTAGGGAGAGCATCTATAGTTTTTTGTATTTCAGCTAATGAAAATGGGGCATTTAATTTCTCTAAGTGTAATGGTTGCAATTTCGGGAGGTTAAGTGTCTGGAGAAAATGCTCTATAGCGTCAGGTGTGGGCTGTACAGAAGAGGCGTCTTCTTTTAAGTTGTACAGGCTGCTATAGTACCAGCCGAAGGCATCCGCTATTTCCTTGCGGTTAGTAAGCCTAGAACCGGTTTGTGGATGGACTATGTAAGGTATTCTTTGCTTAAGTACTTTGTCCTTAAGCTGCATTGCTAAGAGCTTCCCTGCTTTATTGCCATGAGTATAGCAATTAGCTTTGAGTTTATGTATGTTCTTGGCATGTTGGGCCACCAGTAGGGTACGTAGGTCAGTGCAAGCTTTTGCAAGCTTATTACTTATGGAGCAAGAGGGAGTAGCTTTATTCACGATTTCTAAGTCGTGTATTTCCTTCAAAAGGCTATCCAGACGCTGCCTCCTCCTCCTATTAACTCCCGCGCTGATCTTAATCAGCAGACCCCTAATACAAGCCTTGTGGCTATTCCATAAAATAAACGGGTCTACATTCTCAACATCATTAGTTATAAAAAATTCTTGCAGTGCAGCTGTAACTTCATGTATAACCTCTGGATCTTTAAACAGCTGAGAATCGCACCTCCACCGGTTTGCCCGGGTAGAGAAGGCGCCACCCCCAACCGTCATTGACACTGGTGCATGATCGGTCCATGAAATGGTACCGATCTCTGACCTTGATACACGTTGTAATAAAAATGTATCAACTAGAAACATGTCAATCCTAGAATAGGACATATGAACCTGGGAGAAAAAGGAAAAGTCGCCTTCAGTGGAGTGCTGACACCTCCATACATCATATAAGCCAGCTGCTCCTATAAATTTGGCAATCTCAGGCCTGCAGGAGAGCCTCGGGGAGGGATTAGATACGTCTAATATTTTATCTGGGACTGCATTTAGGTCCCCACATAAAATAATATGCCCTTTACTTGTCTTTTGTATTCTCCTCCATAGCTTGTTAAGAAAATGCACTTGTCGAGCATTGGGGGCGTAAGCGTTGACTATAGTGTAAGCTACATTATTAATTTCGCAGTTAAGAATCAAATACCTCCCCTCTTTATCTTGTTGATGGGAAATATACTTATATACAACTGATTGCTTAAGAAGGATCGCGACTCCCCTCTTCTTTGTTGGGGCATTGCTCAAAAATATCGTGGGGAAGTGCTTGTTGGACAATTTAGGGTGGTTGCCTTCTTTAAAGTGGGTCTCCTGCAGGCAGAGGACGTCACAGCGTAACCGCTGGGCCTCCTTCCATAACATGTGTCGTTTTTGCGGGCTATTTAAGCCGTTAACATTTAAAGATGATAACTTAAATGCCATGACCAGGGAGCTTGTGATGTCTCTAAAGGTGGAGAACAACTACGTCGAAAACACAGAAGGAAACCTCTATCCACTCCCTTGTACAACACCCACCAATCAATTGGATGTGCACTATAGTGACCGTGTATAGGAAGTCTAGTTTCAAGAAAAAAAGAAAGGAAAAGGCAAAAAGATAAACAAAAAGATGAAGTGTAAGAACCGTTGTATCAAAAGTGAAACGTAGAAAATTAGTAAAAAAATGTAGGAACTGATTCCTAAGAATCCAAGCCAACAGTGGCTGTTGAGAACGGGGGGAAACACAAGTCTCAATGCCGATGGGGTCATCCAGGTTTAAGCGCAGTTAAATACAAACCAGACACGGTATTCAGGTATAACCGCCTTAGCCCTCAGGGGTGTCCTTTGCTGCTTGATGGATCTGATGAGTCTTGGGGGACGACTGATCTGGGTTGATAATGTCCCATTTTTCCAGTAGGTGCAAGCCGTCTTCCAGTGTACTGATGCGGTGGTCCCTGTCCCCTTTGGAAATGACTAGGGTAGCTGGGTGATTCCACTTGTAGGGGATTTTGTGGTTTCTGAGTGCTTTGGTAATGGTCAAAAGATTACGTCTCCGTTGCATGATGTGAGCCGACAGATCTGCAAAGAACGTAAGTCCCTGGATGCAGTCTGGGGGATGGTCTGCTTGCCTTATAGCATACATCAGCTTCTCCTTTACTCTGTAGTAGTGTATCCTGGCTATGGTGTCTCTGGGAAGTTTCGCCTGAATATGTTGTGGCTTAGGTAGCCTATGTATGCGGTCAATAGTTAGTTCCTCTAACGACACATCTGGTAGAATTTCGCGCATAATAGTAGTGAGGTGTGCCATCAAATCTTGGGGCTTAACCGTCTCCGGAATGCCGCTAATTTTTACATTATTCCTTCTCGAGCGGTCTTCCAGGTCCGCTACTTTAGCTTTAAGCCAGGATATGTCCTCATCATGTTCGTTATGAGCGTCCACCATATTGTTGAACGTGTCTGTAAATTCCCCCATCTTGTGTTCAATATGGGAGACCCTGTCACTGACCGCCTTCACTTCAGTTTTGCATTGTGACACTAACTGCAGCATGTCAGTATGAATCGCCCCTGTCAATGTGACTAACATGTCCTTCAAGATGGAGTCCATAACTGGCTGGTTGTTTGTGGGGAAAGCTGCAATTGCATCTTGAAACTCCAGCGTGTCATCAATAACAGCAGCCGCGTCTCTGTCCTCTCTATCAGCCATCCCTTGTGTCAGCTTAGGCTTAGATTTAGCTGGGCTATTTGTGCTGGAGGAGGACGGGGATACGGCCTGCGGTGCTTTATGTTTGTGCCTGTGCCTACTCACAGTTTCCCAGCTGCCCTCGGCGTCCTCCATGCAAGCGTTCTCTGCGGCCTGTGATTCACGTGCGCCGAGCGCGCCATCTTGCCTGCCCGTGCGGCCTGGCCGGCCGAAAAAGTCAGTCATTTTCCCGGGCTGTGAGCGCTCCCTTCTCCTCCTCGACATGACCGGGCACTTCCCTGGGCCTTCCGGAGTAAGGATCTGCCACTCGTCCGTGTCTGTCGTCGCTGTGAACGGTACTGGATGTCCCGTGTGGCGAGGAGCTCAGACCTCACGCGTCCATGCTCCTTGCGCGCCGGCTCCGCCCCCTGGAAAAGTACATTTATCAACACAGGGGTCGGGCGGGAAGATTTGAACGGCTATGGGGTCCTTGGCTTGATGCCCTGGGTTTTCCCCCCTGGAGCTGGTTATGGATAGACTATTTAGGAAGTGTAAGGAGAGATATACCGGGGAATATAGAGTTATAGAGAAATAACAACTGACGTGGTAAGGGCAGGCCCGGTTGCAAAGGGGCTGAGGCCCGAATGGACCATACTATTTCTTTAACTTGGTATGCTGTTTATATAGGAGAATATCTATACCAATAGTGGTACATGACATTGACAAGTGAAAAGTACCTTTCTTTGTATGCTGCATGAACATGTATGTTATGCTGATTCTGTGATTGTCATTTTGTATTTTTGTACCAATAAAATCAGTTTTGAGTTAAAAAAAAAAAAAACGCAGAGGCGATCAAATACCACCACGAGAAAGTTTTATTTGTGGGGGAAAAAAAAGGAAAAGGACAATATTTGGGCATGACATCGCTCTTACTGTATGCAAATTTGCGTTCGTGGCTTGAAGGGGTTACTTTTTTTTTTTTAGAACGGGCGTTTGGCTTTTTAGTGCTAACAACCTAAGGCGGCTTAAAGCCGTTCGAGAGGGGACGTCCAACCCCCCCTCCTGCCGCTCTTTCTGTCCCACTGGTAGACCTGAGCCACCAGTTGGCACGTCCGCCGCCTAGGTTGAGACCTGAACAAAGCCATATTTGGTTTGGATCGGGTCTCCGATGTAAAATCCCAACGGCACAGATTTATAAAAAAAAATAACAGTATTCAGAATCGCTGATTTTGGTGTTCTGAATACTTGTAAGTGCAAAAGGAGGGTCTTTTAGACCCCTTAACCCTCCATAAAGAGTACCGGTCACATGCCTATTACTGTCAGGCCGCGTACACACGCGGGGACTGTTCGCTCAACTTTGTCCGCTGAACAGTGTTTCGGCGGACAGTCCGCTCGTGTGTGGGCTTTCAGCGGACAGTTTCAGCGGACAGTCTGCTGAACAAAGTTTTTCGGAAATTCCGAAAAACTGTCCGCTGAAACTTTGTTTCAGCGAACAGTCCCCTCGTGTGTAGGCTTGTTCGTCAAACTAAGTTCCGCGCATGCTCAGAAAGGATTTACACGCCGAAGTTTGCATTGCAGTGTATAGGACGTCGTTTTCTAGTCCCGTCGTCGTTCACGATGAGTGCACGGTTTCAGCGGACTGTTCGTTCGTCGTGTGTGGGCAAGTCCGTCCATGCTAATTTTGAGCGGACTGTCCGCTGAAACTGTTTGACGGTCAAAGTTGAGCGAACAGTCCCCGCGTGTGTACGCGGCCTCACAAGGGATATTTACATTCCTTGTGACAGCAATAAAAGTGATCAGAATTTTTTATTTTATTTTTTAAAATGGACAAAGTAAAAAAAGAAAAAAGAAAAAAAATAAGATATTTTTTTTAAAGCACCCCCCTCCCGTCTTCACATGCTTTCGCAGCAAAGAAAACGCATACGTAAGTCACGGCGCATATATAAATGTCGTTCAAATCACACGTGAGGTATTGCCACAATCGTCAGAGTAAGAGCAATAATACTAGCACTAGATCTCCTCTGTAACTCTAACCTGGTAACCGTTACATTATTTTTAAAAGCACTGCCTATGGAGATTTACTAGGTACCTTAGTTTGTCGCCATTCCATTATTGTTCACAAGCACGACATGTTAGGTATCTATTTACTTGGCGTAACATCATCTTTCACATTATAGAAAAAAATTGGGCTAACTTTATGTTTTTTGTTTTTTTCATAAAAGTGTATTTTTTCCCCCTAAAAAATGTGTTTGAAAGAGCACTGAGCAAATATCATGAGACAAAAAAAACAAAAAAAAACAATTTCAATGATCACCAATTTATTCGCTAGGGTCTCTAGTAAAAAAAAAATATATATATATATATATATATATATATATATATATATATATATATATATATATATATATATATATATATATATATATATATTAATGTTTGGGGGTACCACGTAATTTTCTAGCATAAAAAAAAACTAATTTTAACATGTAAGCAACAAATGTCAGAAATAGGCTTCGGGATGAATGGGTTAAAGTAACGCAGTGCCATATCGCAATAAAAATGGCCTGGTCATGAAGGGGGGGTAAACATCACATACATTACTGTATGTTATATATAACACGTCCTAATACACAGGGGTCAGGGAGGCCTGAAGATAATTTAGTTACACACAGCATTTGGCAAAACTCTGCTCCAAAGTAAATTTACAAGCAGCACCATAGTATTGTACATTAGACTGTAGAAATGGAGAAGTTTCATCATTAACTACTAGCCGATATGGCAGCAGTGGGCAAATGGGTGTACCTGTACATCCCCTTTAACTGTACGGGCTGGGCTAGCGCGCACAGCATGACCGTGCCCACGGAACTGGCAAACTCGATGTCCGCCGGTCTCTTGGCGATCGTGTCACGGAGTGGCAGAATGGGGAAGTGCCTATGTAAACAAGGCATTTCTCTGTCATCGGGAGCAGTGATCGCTGTCATGTGAGTAGTAGCCCCCCCCCCCCCCACATTTAGAATCACTCCCAAGGACACACTTAACCCATTCATTGCCCCCTAGTGGTTAACCCCTTCCCTGCCAGTCTCATTTACACAGTAATCAGTGCATTTTTATAGCACTGATCACTGTATAAATGGCAGTGGTCCCAAAATAGTGTCAAAATTGTGTCCGCCGTAATGTCACAGTCACAATAAAAATCACAGATTTTATTGCTCTGCTCAGGAAGTGGGTAAAATATTCCAGAGCTGAAGCTGTTCATTTAGGTTTTCATCCATGAGTAAGTAGTAGAGGAAAATCAACTGTTTCAGAGATAGTTATTGAAATCTGAATGGGATCGGAAGCTCTGAATGCCACTTTGTGGCCATAAATTGCAAATTGGGTGGAGAGTAAGGATGAACTCAGGCGTGTTCGCATGGTCCACGTGCAGAACCTGCCAGGAAGTCGGCGCAGTGCTGCCCTAATCACAGGCAGTGAGACATTGCCCTAATGCGCCGCTGCTGAGATCGGGCAATGTCTCACTGGCTGTGATTAGCACAGCGCTGCGCCGACTTCCTGGCGGGATCTGCACATGGACCATGCGAACGCGCCTGAGCTCATCCCTAGTGGAGAGGGTGATACAGGGATAAGGTTGCAAGCCAAAGCTTTGAACTTTTACTATATGCTGCAATGGTATAACTTAATATAATATACAAAGCTTGGTTTGGTTCCATGGTGGTGGCTGGATGGAGGGTAAGCAGACTTTATTGAAAGGCGTAAGCCATAGTACATGGAAATACAAAATGTGATCCAAATCTAACATTGTCTTACCTTCTTGATGTCAGGTAGCCATTGTACCCTTAGCCCCTGTACACACGGTCGGAGATTTCCACAACCAAATCCGTCAGATTTTGCCCGTCGGATTTTGTCCGTCGGATCTTGTCCGAAACTGTTGCATACACACGGTCGGGCCAAGTTGGCGAAAAATCAGATCTTTCAGAACGCAATGACGTAATTTCGTTACGATGGGACTACATTCAGGCTAGTAGCCAATAGCTTTGATGTAGGAATTTGATCTGAGCATGCGTGGCTCTTGGTCCGATGAAAATGCTCTACACATGATCGGATTAGGTCCGTCCGGCCCAGTTGGTCGGGAAATATTTCCAACATGTTGGAAAATTGGGTCGGACGGAATCAGTCCGATGCATACCACACACAGTCGGATTATCTGACGACACGGTCCGATAAGACTCATTCCGACAGATTCTCCGACCGTGTGTACAAGGGCTTAGACAAACTGAATGTGAGGATCCACCTTCTCCAACACATCCCTGAACCAGTGAGTGAGTATCTGATTCATTACTGGTGTTGATGTTGCTAAGGTTAACCCTATAACCCAGCACAATGTTCTGCCAGATTTGTTTCTAGGTCTTATAATATAAATACTATATTGTCAAAAGTATTGGGACACCTGCCTGTACACGCACATGAACTTTAATGGCATCCCAGGCTTAGTCTGTAGGGTTCAATATTGAGTTGGCCCACCCTTTACAGCTATAAAACTGGGTTCACACTAGTGTGAAGTGGAAATGGGTTTCCCCACTGCCAATTTGCATATCAGGAGATTGTGACCGGCTCTCTATGGAGTAGGGTTGCCACCTCATCCCTTTAAAACTGAACACATATTAATTGCACAGTTTCTGTGGCTATTTAAGGTGATAATTAAACTCACTTGGTGCCTTATCTGCATGAAATTAGCCTCAGAACCTGTGTAATTCATATGTGTTCAGGTTTAAAGGGATGAGGTGGCAACTCTACTATGGAGCCTGTTCACGTATCTCTGGTGGCTGTGGAGCGGCTTGCACAGGGGTCCTGTGCATCTTTGGCTCAATTTCAGGGCAGAATTCTGGTAAAAATTTGGCCTCACTGGACCTAGAGATGCCACCTCATCCCTTTAAACCCAAACACATATGATTTACACAGGTTCTGAAACCAATTTAATGCAGATAAGGCACCAAGTGAGTTTAATTACCACCTGAATCAGCCACAGAACTCGTGAAATTCACATGTGTTTAGTTTTAAAGGGATGAGAGGGCAACTCTAAGCCCTTGTACACGCGGTCTGAGATTCTGACGAAATGTGTCCGATCGGACCGTTTTGTCGGATATTCCGACTGTGTGTATGGTCTACATCGGACGGACCAAGTTTTCCAACTTGTTGGTAAAATTTTCTGACAAAATGCTCCGATCGGACATACTCCGATCATGTGTAGAGAATTCCGATCGGACAAAGTGCCATGCATGCTCAGATCAAATTCCTACACCAAAGCTATTGGCTACTAGCGTGAACGTAGTCCCGTCGTAACAAAATAACGTCATCACGTCAGATTTTCCGTCAACTTTGTCCGACCATGTGAATACAACAGTTTCGGACAAAATCCGTTGGACAAAATCCGACGGACAAAATACGACGGAATCTCTGACCGTGTGTACAAGGGCTAAGAGTCCATTCACACAGGAAACCTATCTTCCCAGAGGTGTACATCCTCCTTCAAAACACCCCCTGCCACAGCCCTAGATGGGCTAACCAGTTCCCCTACCCGAAGCGCCCCAAAAAACGCTAACGAAAAAGCCGCCGAAAACAGTGACACCTCATAAGAGGATGAACACACCGACCCCAGTTGTTGCAGCAAAGCCAGCAAATTAGCAAACGTAATAGGCCTGCACGTATCCTGCCGCCGATGCACCTTCCGGTAACCTTTGAGCGCTTGCCATACCCAAAAACACTACGTCCAATCCTCCTGCCCGCTCAATTTAAACAAAAACCCCAAACCTGCCATCTTCTTCTCGATAGACGAAACCGAGCACCCCTCTTCCATGTTTCTGGACACAAAATACAAAACCAACAACTGTGCAGCTGACCCATCCTGCTCCACTCCCGCCTCCGGTACCAAATCCGACCATTCCTTCCACACCTTCGTATATGCCCCCCACGTCACACCACTCACCGACCTCCTGATCCATCCTGCGGCGATTCCAATACCAGTTCCCACATCCAGCCTGGGCAAGGCATGCCTTCTTCATCCGCCTCCGGAGCCAAGGCCCTGAACTTGTCCCACTGAAAGCGAGACAAAGCATCAGCCAGTGTGTTATCCACTCCCGGGATGTGCACAGCGTAAAGAAACACATTCAATCACAAGCAACGCAACACCAACTGCCGCATCAGCCGAATGACAGGTTGTGAAGACGCCGACATACTATTGATGACCTGCACCACCCCCATATTGTCACAGTTCAGCCTAAGCTTCAGGTTCCGACATGCCTCCCCCCACAGTTCCAGCGCCAGCACCACCGGAAACAGATCCAGCAGTACCAGATTCCGCACGAGGCCTGCTGTGACCCAGGACCGAGGCCAGGGTTCAGCACTCCACCGTCCTTGGAAAAATGCCCCGTACCCCGTGGACCCCGCTGCATCGGTGACCAATTCCACGTCGAAATTGCTCACCGGGCCTGACATCCACACTGCCCTACCATTGTACTCTGCTAGGAACTGATACCACACTTTCAGATCTTCCCTATGTTCCACGCAGGCCCTCCCCCAGGCACCCCCTGTACCACCCCCTCGGACTGCTCTGTCCCCCCTTCAAAGCCACCAGCACTCTCAACCCCTCCAGTAAGTCCTGAAACTGACCCCCAGACCCTGCATTCCCAGTCCCGGTCCCGTCCCGCGGTTGGCCAGTGGTGGCCACCCGCGATGCAGAAGGGACTCCTTGGCCCCCACTCCCCGACACTACTCCTATCAAACACTGTAATGCAGTAGTAAAAGCAGCATTGTCGCAAGACTTACCGAGCTGACTGGGCGCCGTCTCCACCGCCTGTGCAGGAACCGACCGTCCAGACACTTCGTCCTCCTCCGACAGCTCTCCTTCGGAACGTCCCTCTTCTTCCGGACTGCTTGCCGACTGTAGCCCCCCAGGTGACGGAGACCTGGATGCCGTGCGACACCGCTCTCCTCCGTGGCGCACCGATAATGCACCGCTCCTCGTTGGGGTCCCCCTGCTCCCGGGGTTCCGCACAGAAGGGGCGTCCTTGGCACCACTCTGCACACGTGACCCTTGTTGGCTATTGCCCGGGGGCGCCTGCCTCCCCGCCGCAACTCCTGTAACCTGGCCCGCAGGACCAGCTGCGACCGGAGGCGCCGACGTCCTTCTATCCGCCCCCCCCCACCCGTGCAGGGCTGCAGGGGAGCCCGAGCCATGCAATAGTCCCTCCAAAGCGCCCCCTGCCATCCTTAGTAGGTGCCCGTCGTTTTCCAGGTCCCCCACCCCCCCGCCTGAGCAGAGCCCCCGGCCAAGGCCCCCCCGGACGTGCCGCCACAATCCTCAGCCTCCCCCTGACCCTCCCAGCGCTGGAGCCTTTCGCCTTCTGCTTGCCCCCAATCCTCCCCCTCAGCCCGTGCAGAGCTGCCGGGGGACCGTCCTGACCCTTCTGTCCTCCATGAGTATGGGAAGTGGCGCCATCTTGGCCCGTGGCCCCCCGAGCCAGTAGACCGGCGTGCAGGCCTCTGCTGCCCCTCCGTGGGTGAATACAAGCTCCTCTTCGCCGGGGGGGTGGATTCCTCCCTTCCCGGGCTCCCATCCATCCTCGAGGGCCCCCCGCCGCCCGGGGAATACCAGAGCGGCTGCCACGACACCCGGCCGCACGCGGCCTCCCATCGGCTATGCCCGACCTCACCACACCCAGCCAGCACCGCTGCGACCTGTGTCTGGAGCCATGCCGGCCCCCTCGTCCCCGCCGCCTCCCGCAATTGCGCCAACAGTCCCGTGATGTCCGCCATCTTGTTTGCCTCAGTGAGGAGCGGTGTGTACAAAACCACCTCCTCGCACACAGTAATGCCGACTGGCTCCCCTTCGGCTCCACCTCTTTTATACTGCCGCACCCACCCCCTGAGCTCCTCCCAAAACCCCTCTGGAGAGCATTATGGGAGGTGGAGAGCACATGGGTGGGGGCAAAATGCAGGGGGGAGTGGAGAGTATAGGGGTGGGGAGTGGAGAGTGCTGGGGGGGAGCCAAAAAGAACAAAAGTAGAGATCACGGGGGGTAGAGAGCACTCGGGGGGGCTGGAGAGAGATGGGTGGAGCTTGAGAGCACCAGGAGGCCATAATGAACAGGGGTGGAGAGAATGGAGGGATGGAGAGCACTGGGGTGGGAGCTGGAGAGTGATGGGGAGAGCTGGAGAGCACTGGGAAGGTGAGAAAGAACAGGGGGAGAGCACTGGGGGAGTGGAGAGCACTGGGGGGGAAGAACAGGGGGAGAGCACTGGGGGGAGGAAGAACAAAGGGGAGGGGGAAAACAAGGGCAGAGAGCACTGGGGGGAGTGGAGAGCACTGGGGGGGGGAATAACAGGGGGAGAGCACTGGGGGGAGGAAGAACAAGGGGGAGGGGGAAAACAAGGGCGGAGAGCACTGGGAGGAGTGGAGAGCACTGGGGGGGTAGAACAGGGGGGGAGTAAAGAGCACTGACGGAAGAACAGGGGGGCAGGACTGGGGGGAAAAGAGAGCACGGGGGGAAAGAACAGGGGGGAGAGCACTGGGGGGAGTGAAGAGCACTGGGGGGGGGAAGAACAGGGGGGAGAGCACTGGGAGGAGTGGAGAGCACTGGGGGGGGTAGAACAGGGGGGAGAGTGAGAGGAACAAATTGTGGGAGCCTGCAAAGAACTTAACAATTGTGACAGCGAATCACAATTGCAAGACTTTCTCCAAGACGGAGGATGTACATGGGTCTTTAATCCTCCACACTCCTCACATATGGGTGGCATCTGGGAGAGACTTATAGGTATTGCCAGGTCGAATCTTGGATGCTATGTTGCTACAAACCAAACCTGCTCAGTTGACCCATGAGACTTTACGCACCTTTATGGCAGAGGTTACGGCTATTATGAATGCCAGGCCTATAGTTCCTGTGTCCTCAAACTCAGATACACCTATGGCCCTTACCCCAGCAATGTTGTTGGCTCAAAAGGTGAACTCTTTGTCTGCTCCATCTGGAACCATAAGTACAACACAATTTCATGCAAAACAATGGAAGTACAATGCTTGGCAGACACATTTTGGAAAAGATGGAAAAGAGTATCTGTCAAATCTGCAACGTCTTAGGAAATGGACTGAGGATCGTCCAAATGTAAAAGTGGGTGATGTTATGTTGAAGGACAGCCAAGAGGGCAGGAATGAGTGGCCTGTAGGACTTGTTAATGCTCTAAGCAGAGATGGCAAGGTTAGAAAGGTAGAGGTCAAGATTGTGAAAAATGAGACCGCCAGAATTTATCTCAGACCTGTAACTGACAGTTTTGATCTTGGACTAGCTAGGATTTCATTTTCCTGTTTATATATTTTTTTCTGCATAGCAGTAGTTTTTTAGGTAGTGACATAATAAATTATGCCAGACAGTGTTCTGCCCATATTTTTATGTGCTGTTACAGATTATACTGCAATGTTAGTTTCACGTTGCTGCCATCTAGTGGTCAGAGTTAGTTATTATTTTGCCACAGCTTGACAGGAAGTGATATTTTCTTCACAGTGAAAGCTGGAACTGTATTTCCTTAATTTCATGATTGCTCCTTGATCCAAGCTGACTGAATGCAGTAGAGCTCTTAACTATTCCTGGGCTAATGGTGGAATTGTCCGTGAGTACTTTCACTGATAGAGTGAGGCTGCTGTATAATGGCTTTAATGCACTGACACATTTGTTTATGCTTATGTTGTACTTTTACAAAGTTATTTGGAAAAAAGAATACATACAGATCTGATGTCTCATGTTTCTTGACTTCTGAATTATTTTTAAGCTGTCTGACTAGTGTTATACAACAGTTCAATAACGCAAAGCAGAACAGTGGGCGTTGCAGCGCGTTTTCAAACCGCACAGCAAACTGCATTTTCTGTTTGGGTTGCGTGTTCGGAAATGTGTAGATGGATTCAGACACTGCCTAAATGGAAGCGGACACACTATGCACATTTGTTGCCTGTTTGAAAACATGCAGAAAGGTTTTGCTGCCAAAACGCGCAATGCTCCATGACTAAAAAGTTTCTTTAAACTACTTTGGGGCGTTTGTCGCTTATAGGGCAGCCCATTCAAGTGATGCTTGTTTACATGGGAAAAACACAAAAAAAAGTGAAGCAGGAACATGCATTTCCACTATGCTCGGGTATGGATGGGATGTGCTGGGGAGTAAGCTTTTAGGCAGCAAGGATAACTAGGGAGGAGAGGGGGTGGGTCAAAAAACAAAAACATTACATCAGAAGTCTCAAAGTATAAGACAAAACTTACCCCCTAGCTGGTGATTTTACAATGGGAGTCGTGCTACACCAGAGTCACCAAAAAATACTGGAAGACTCAATTCACTGAATTTAAGACAGCACCTATTAATCTGTGTGTTTTCACTTTACCTGAGTAGCAGGTCACCAATAAATAGTCAATATGTATCAGTTCAAAGGAACCATGAGTTAGATCAAAAACAGAAACAAAAACCTATAATCTGTTTTTGATCTACCTCATGGTTCCTGTGAACTGATACATATTGACTGAGCGCATTATTTATATAGCTGGTAGCCTTATGTGGCATATATAAAACAGCCTTGCTTTGCTCAGTTTTTTCCACAGTTTTTTGCATATACAATTTTTTATTTTTTTTTGCACTATTTGCACATATTTTTTGGAGTTTTTTTTGCACTCTGCACTTTATGGACACAAGAGATATACAGTTTTGCACTATTTTTGGACTTTTATTGATCCTTGATTAACGTTGGATGTTATATACAATATACGATATTTAAGACACTTATATTCTAGTCCACATTAACCACTTGCCAACCGCCCATTGTCAAATGACAGCGGCAAAGTGGTTTCAAAATCCTGACTGGACGTCATAGACCGTCCTCAGGATTTTGAGCCACTGCGCGCCCCCGGGGGTGCGCATCACGGCGATCATTGTTGCGGGGTGTCAGTCTGACACCCCTCAACTAAGATCTCGGTAAAGAGTCTCCGACTGAGACTCTTTACCAGGTGATCAGTCGTGTCAAATCACGGCTGATCACAGTGTAAATAGGAAGAGCCGGTGATCGGCTGTTCCTCACTTGCGTCTGTCAGACGCGAGTAGAGGAAAGCCGATCGGCTGCTCCTCTGAGAGGGGGGGTCTGTGCTGCACACTGGACCACCAGATACTCCACCAGACCACCAGGGATGCCCAGCAGCAGGTATGCCACCCTAGACCACCAGGGATGCCAGTGAGTGCCCACGATGTATGCCAATCAGTGCCCACAATGGGCATCACTGATTGGCATGCATTATTTTTATTTTTTAACAGAAACGTTTTTATTGGTCTCTTAACGGATACAGCAATGCATCACATCATATTTTTTACATATAAAATATAAAATACATATAACATGTAACAAGCACAAAAAATAAAAAGAAGAAAAAAAGGATCAGAGCAGAATCAAGCTATGGAGTATAGCGTACATTCAGATTTAGCAGTCATATTCCGCAGAACATATCCGCACTGCACTTATCCCAGTATTCGTAGGGGACAACTCCTTAATTTGGCTGCTATAAAGGGTCAGGCCATTTGATCATAATACAGCACCTAACCATCTACAGTAGGTCGGGGTGGGGGGGGGGGGGGCGCGAAAGCGGGAGGGCCTGGAAAACTGAGGACCAACGCACCAATACAGGTCAGCCCTGTGTCTCATAGTGCGCTTCTCTCTTGCACCCAACATCCCCAGATCTTAGTAAACTTTGTACCTTGTTCAGCGGGAGGGCAGAATCAATCAGGGATTTCCAGTGGGCTACACTAGGTGGGTCAGATTTCTTCCACTGCATAAGAATAGTCTTTCTGGCATAGAACGCCGTATAAAACACAAACAGCTATTTATATGTATTTGGCGCCACCCTGTCACACACGCCCAGCAGTAAAACTACCAGATCTAACCCCAACGAGAGGTCCCCAACTTCGTTGATCTCCCGCACCACACCTTCCCAAAATCGTCTTATAACCGGGCACTCCCACACCACATGTATAAAGGACCCCACCTCAGTGGTACACTTCAGGCATCTATCCGAGTATCCCGGGTATATTCTGGAAAGGCGTTGCGGGGTATAGTATGCCCTATGAATAAATTTCCACTCTATGTACCTGTCCTTAGCTGATATCATCAATGGCAAATATTGTTGTATCCCCTCTTCCCAATCATCAGTCGCCAGGGTGGGGAGGTCCTTCTGCCATTTCTGGAAGAGGCTAGGTCCCCCCCTGGCCGACCCCGTCGAGATCCTAAGATAAAGAGAGGAGAGGACACGATCCGCCTTCTGGGCCATGAGAAATTTCTCGACAATGTGGGAGTTTAAGATTACTCCTGAAGGAAATTGTGCTCTCAGTGCGTGGCGTAATTGTATGTAGTGAAAAATCATTCTGAAGGGGAATTGGTATTCTTCTCTAAGGGAATCAAAGGGGATAAGTGATCCCCTCAGCATCACCTGTTGCAGAGTTGTGACACCATACTTAGAACAGGGGGAAAAGCACGGGGGATTGGAGAGCATTATGGGAGGTGGAGAGCATTGACAGGGTTGGAGAGCACATGGGTGGGGGCAAAAGTAGAGATCACGGGGGGTAGAGAGCACTCGGGGGGGGGGCTGGAGAGAGATGGGTGGAGCTTGAGAGCACCAGGGGGCCATAATGAACAAGGGTGGAGAGAATGGAGGGATGGAGAGCACTGGGGTGGGAGCTGGAGAGTGATGGGGAGAGCTGGAGAGCACTGGGGAGGTGAGAAAGAACAGGGGGAGAGCACTGGGGGAGTGGAGAGCACTGGGGGGGAAGAACAGGGGGAGAGCACTGGGGGGAGGAAGAACAAGGGGGAGGGGGAAAACAAGGGCAGAGAGCACTGGGGGGAGTGGAGAGCACTGGGGGGGGGGGGATAACAGGGGGAGAGCACTGGGGGGAGGAAGAACAAGGGGGAGGGGGAAAACAAGGGCGGAGAGCACTGGGAGGAGTGGAGAGCACTGGGGGGGTAGAACAGGGGGGGAGTGAAGAGCACTGGCGGAAGAACAGGGGGGCAGGACTGGGGGGAAAAGAGAGCACGGGGGGGAGAACAGGGGGGGGAGCACTGGGGGGAGAGGAGCACTGGGGGGGGAAGAACAGGGGGGAGAGCACTGGGAGGAGTGGAGAGCACTGGGGGGGGGGGTAGAACAGGGGGGAGAGTGAGAGGAACAAATTGTGGGAGCCTGCAAAGAACTTAACAATTGTGACAGCGAATCACAATTGCAAGACTTTCTCCAAGACGGAGGATGTACATGGGTCTTTAATCCTCCACACTCCTCACATATGGGTGGCATCTGGGAGAGACTTATAGGTATTGCCAGGTCGAATCTTGGATGCTATGTTGCTACAAACCAAACCTGCTCAGTTGACCCATGAGACTTTACGCACCTTTATGGCAGAGGTTACGGCTATTATGAATGCCAGGCCTATAGTTCCTATGTCCTCAAACTCAGATACACCTATGGCCCTTACCCCAGCAATGTTGTTGGCTCAAAAGGTGAACTCTTTGTCTGCTCCATCTGGAACCATAAGTACAACACAATTTCATGCAAAACAATGGAAGTACAATGCTTGGCAGACACATTTTGGAAAAGATGGAAAAGAGTATCTGTCAAATCTGCAACGTCTTAGGAAATGGACTGAGGATCGTCCAAATGGAAAAGTCGGTGATGTTATGTTGAAGGACAGCCAAGAGGGCAGGAATGAGTGGCCTGTAGGACTTGTTAATGCTCTAAGCAGGGATGGCAAGGTTAGAAAGGTGGAGGTCAAGATTGTGAAAAATGAGACCGCCAGAATTTATCTCAGACCTGTAACTGACAGTTTTGATCTTGGACTAGCTAGGATTTCATTTTCCTGTTTATATGTTTTTTTCTGCATAGCAGTAGTTATTTAGGTAGTGACATAATAAATTATGCCAGACAGTGTTCTGCCCATATTTTTATGTGCTGTTACAGATTATACTGCAATGTTAGTTTCACGTTGCTGCCATCTAGTTGTCAGAGTTAGTTATTATTTTGCCACAGCTTGACAGGAAGTGATATTTTCTTCACAGTGAAAGCCGGAACTGTATTTCCTTAATTTCATGATTGCTCCTTGATCCAAGCTGACTGAATGCAGTAGAACTCTTAACTATTCCTGGGCTAATGGTGGAATTGTCCGTGAGTACTTTCACTGATAGAGTGAGGCTGCTGTATAATGGCTTTAATGCACTGACACATTTGTTTATGCTTATGTTGTACTTTTACAAAGTTATTTGGAAAAAAGAATACATACAGATCTGATGTCTCGTGTTTCTTGACTTCTGAATTATTTTTAAGCTGTCTGACTAGTGTTATACAACAGTTCAATAACGCAAAGCAGAACAGTGGGCGTTGCAGCGCGTTTTCAAACCGCACAGCAAACTGCATTTTCTGTTTGGGTTGCGTGTTCGGAAATGTGTAGATGGATTCAGACACTGCCTAAATGGAAGCGGACACGCTATGCACATTTGTTGCCTGTTTGGAAACATGCAGAAAGGTTTTGCTGCCAAAAAGCGCAATGCTCCATGACTAAAAAGTTTCTTTAAACTACTTTGTGGCGTTTGTCGCTTATAGGGCAGCCCATTCAAGTGATGCTTGTTTACATGGGAAAAACACAAAAAAAAGTGAAGCAGGAACATGCATTTCCACTATGCTCGGGTATGGATGGGATGTGCTGGGGAGTAAGCTTTTAGGCAGCAAGGATAACTAGGGAGGAGAGGGGGTGGGTCAAAAAACAAAAACATTACATCAGAAGTCTCAAAGTATAAGACAAAACGTACCCCCTAGCTGGTGATTTTACAATGGGAGTCGTGCTACACCAGAGTCACCAAAAAATACTGCAAGACTCAATTCACTGAATTTAAGACAGCACCTATTAATCTGTGTGTTTTCACTTTACCTGAGTAGCAGGTCACCAATAAATAGTCAATATGTATCAGTTCAAAGGAACCATGAGGTAGATCAAAAACAGATTATAGGTTACTCACCTATAATCTGTTTTTGATCTACCTCATGGTTCCTGTGAACTGATACATATTGACTGAGCGCATTATTTATATAGCTGGTAGCCTTATGTGGCATATATAAAACAGCCTTGCTTTGCTCAGTTTTTTCCACAGTTTTTTGCATATACAATTTTTTATTTTCTTTTGCACTATTTGCACATATTTGTTGGAGTTTTTTTTTGCACTCTGCACTTTATGGACACAAGAGATATACAGTTTTGCACTATTTTTGGACTTTTATTGATCCTTGATTAACGTTGGATGTTATATACAATATACGATATTTAAGACACTTATATTCTAGTCCACATTAACCACTTGCCAACCGCCCATTGTCAAATGACAGCGGCAAAGTGGTTTCAAAATCCTGACTGGACGTCATAGACCGTCCTCAGGATTTTTAGCCACTGCGCGCCCCCGGGGGTGCGCATCACGGCGATCATTGTTGCGGGGTGTCAGTCTGACACCCCTCAACTAAGATCTCGGTAAAGAGTCTCCGACTGAGACTCTTTACCAGGTGATCAGTCGTGTCAAATCACGGCTGATCACAGTGTAAATAGGAAGAGCCGGTGATCGGCTGTTCCTCACTTGCGTCTGTCAGACGCGAGTAGAGGAAAGCCGATCGGCTGCTCCTCTGAGAGGGGGGGTCTGTGCTGCACACTGGACCACCAGGGACTCCACCAGACCACCAGGGATGCCCAGCAGCAGGTATGCCACCCTAGACCACCAGGGATGCCAGTGAGTGCCCATGATGTATGCCAATCAGTGCCCACAATGGGCATCACTGATTGGCATGCATTATTTTTATTTTTTAACAGAAACGTTTTTATTGGTCTCTTAACGGATACAGCAATGCATCACATCATATTTTTTACATATAAAATATAAAATACATATAACATGTAACAAGCACAAAAAATAAAAAGAAGAAAAAAAGGATCAGAGAAGAATCAAGCTATGGAGTATAGCGTACATTCAGATTTAGCAGTCATATTCCGCAGAACATATCCGCACTGCACTTATCCCAGTATTCGTAGGGGACAACTCCTTAATTTGGCTGCTATAAAGGGTCAGGCCATTTGATCATAATACAGCACCTAACCATCTACAGTAGGTCGGGGTGGGGGGGCCTGTGTCTCATAGTGCGCTTCTCTCTTGCACCCAACATCCCCAGATCTTAGTAAACTTTGTACCTTGTTCAGCGGGAGGGCAGAATCAATCAGGGATTTCCAGTGGGCTACACTAGGTGGGTCAGATTTCTTCCACTGCATAAGAATAGTCTTTCTGGCATAGAACGCCGTATAAAACACAAACAGCTATTTATATGTATTTGGCGCCACCCTGTCACACACGCCCAGCAGTAAAACTACCGGATCTAACCCCAACGAGAGGTCCCCAACTTCGTTGATCTCCCGCACCACACCTTCCCAAAATCGTCTTATAACCGGGCACTCCCACACCACATGTATAAAGGACCCCACCTCAGTGGTACACTTCAGGCATCTATCCGAGTATCCCGGGTGTATTCTGGAAAGGCGTTGCGGGGTATAGTATGCCCTATGAATAAATTTCAACTGTATGTACCTGTCCTTAGCTGATATCATCAATGGCAAATATTGTTGTATCCCCTCTTCCCAATCATCAGTCGCCAGGGTGGGGAGGTCCTTCTGCCATTTCTGGAAGAGGCTAGGTCCCCCCCTGGCCGACCCCGTCGAGATCCTAAGATAAAGAGAGGAGAGGACACGATCCGCCTCCTGGGCCATGAGAAATTTCTCGACAATGTGGGAGTGTAAGATTACTCCTGAAGGAAATTGTGCTCTCAGTGCGTGGCGTAATTGTATGTAGCGAAAAATCATTCTGGAGGGGAATTGATATTTTTCTCTAAGGGAATCAAAGGGGATAAGTGATCCCCTCAGCATTACCTGTTGCAGAGTTGTGACACCATACTTAGCCCAAAGGGCAGGGTCCGGGACCGAGCTGAGGTGTTTCAACTTTGGGTTTTCCCACAGTGGGGTGTATGGCGACAGTGCGGCGGGTGGGTTCAATCGAGTCGTAACCTGATACAAAAGCCGAAGCGTAGTTCGCATAGGGGTAGTGACCTCAGGGTGAGCCTTCGGCCCTCTAAAGACTAAGTTACTCAATGCAGCATAGGAGCCTAAAATTGCCGCCTCCAGATTAACAGACGGGTTAGAGTGAAGCTGTATGAACCACCACTGCACCGTAACCAGTACCACTGCCCAATAATATTGCTTCAGACAGGGAAGGGCTAGACCCCCAAGTGACAGGGGCAATTGGAGGGTAGTTTGTGCTATTCTTGGGGTCACCCCGGCCCATATAAAGGTGTACACTATCTGTTCTACCTTCTTAAAAAATGAATTGGGGATCGGGACCGGGGTGTTTCGAAAGACATATAAAAATTTCGGGAGAAACGTCATCTTGAGCAAGTTGACCCTACCCACCGGTGTCAGGGGTAGAGTTTTCCACATCTGGCACTGAGCCACTAGGTCCTGTAAGACTGGGTAAACATTATCTGTCAGATACTGCTTGGGCTCCCTCTGAACCTCTATTCCTAGGTAGTGAAATTTATCTGCAGTCCGTAGAGAGGTACGGGTAGATACAACGAGGGGAGCGGGTGACAGGGGGAACAGTAAAGACTTATCCCAGTTGATGTGTATCCCCGAGAAGGAGCCAAATTCATCTATGAGATTAAGGGCCATTTCCAATGTCGAGGACACATTTGGGAGATAGAGGAGAGCGTCGATTGGCATGCATTATTGTTTGGCACTGATTGGCATCCATCAGTACAATACAATGCCGCCTATCAGTGCCCATCCGTGCCACCTATCAGTGCCCATCCATGCCCATCCGTGCCACCTATCCATGCCCATCCGTGCCACCTATCCATGCCAATCCATGCCAGCTATCCATGCCAATCCGTGCCAATTTGTGCCACCTATCAGTGTCCATCCGTGTCACCCATCAGTGCCACCTATCAGTGCCACATATCAGTGCCCATCAATGCCACCTCATCAGTGCCACTTCATTGGTGCCACCTCATCAGTGCTGCCTTATCAGTGCCCATCAGTGCCACCCCACCAGTGCCCAACAGTGAAGGAGAAAACGTACTTATTTACAAAGTTTTGAAACTGAAACAAAAAAAATGTTTTCAACATTTTCTGTCTTATTTTATTTGTTTAGCAAAAAATAAAAAATGCAGAGGTGATCAAATACCACCAGAAGAAACCTCTATTTGTGGGAAAAAACTGAAAAAAAATTAATTTGGGTACAGTGTAGCATGACCGCGCAATTGTCATTGAAATTGCGACAGCGCAGAAAGCTCAAAATTGGTCTGGGCGGGAAGGTGTTTAAGTGCCTGGTATTGATGTGGTTAATTTCTTATATTTTATGTATTATTATTTCTATTATTATTTGTTGTTGTCCTTTACTTACCTTTGTGGATTTTGTAATGGCCTGATATAGTACGATCTAGCAGTGTGAGCACACAAGAGGGGATTCACTCTCAGGCCGCGTACACACGGGCGGACTGTTCGCCCAACTTTGTCCGCTGAACAGTGTTTGGGCGGACAGTCCGCTCGTGTGTGGGCTTTCAGCGGACAGTTTCAGCGGACAGTTTGACGGACAAGGTTTTTCGGAAATTCCGTAAAACTGTCCGCTGAAACCTTGTTTCAGCGAACAGTCCGCTCGTGTGTAGGCTTGTTCGTCAAACAAAGTTGCGCGCATGCTCAGAAAGGATTTTCACGCCGAAAGCTATAATGCAGTGTATAGGACGTCGTATTTTTCGTCCCGTCGTACGTGCCGTTCACGTCATCGCGCACGGTTTCAGCAAACTGTTCGTACGTCGTGTGTGGCCATGTCCGTCCATGCTAAGTTTGAGCGGACTGTTTGCCGAAACTGTTGGACGGACAAAGTTGGGCGAACAGTCCGCGCGTGTGTACGCGGCCTCAGACTTTTTAGAGTATATGGTGGGCATCAATACGGGGTAAACTTTCATGCACAGTGTTGGATATTATAATTTAATATACCTAATTCTGTGGGAGGGGATACTTCTACTGTATGTTTCTAGTTGTGTTTTTTAATATTAGAGGAGACATAGTGTGACTCTATCTCTCTCCCACCCATATATTGAATGTTGATGACTTTGTTTTAAGTATAATAAAAATACAACTTATTAAGAAATTTTGTATGCAGATTTTTTTAATTGAGTCTAAGTTTACTCTTCTGCCAATGTGTTTTGGTGTGTGCATTGCACAAAGGGAATATGTGTGCACAATGCCCATGCATATATTCTATTTTTGCTCCCTGCATATGATTAATACTGATTTAAACATAGGTGTATATATAATACTCGTCGTAGGTGAGCTCAGTGTATGTCAGTTAGCCAGGTCAGTGTAGTGTATGTATGTCAGGTAACCGGTAAGGTGAGGTCAGTGTATGTATGTCTGTACTGTCCGTCAGTGTATGTATTTCAGGTAGGTGAGTCATACATTGATGCATCATTGATGGGCAGCACTAGTAAGCCAGGCAGCAACCAGCAAGTTAGCTTACCCCCCGCCACACAACCCCATCTCTCGGCCAAACACACCCGTGACAGGACCACCCTGGGTCCCCCCGCAGTGCCACTATCGGCCTTTGGGCTGAAGTCCCTGGTCTTTTTGACACCTAGCAACGCCCCTGAGGAGAGCCCTGCCCCCCTCCTCCTAGAGCTCAGCACTCTAAACTGATTCACTTACATATGAAGGAAGCTCCTTCATAATAACGGAGCTCCCTTTGTAGTTTTGCAGTGTACCAATATCCTTTAGCAGGCTGCAAGACAGGTATAACCAAGGATAAAGGATTTTTTTGGGCTCATGTACACCTGCTTTGCTATCTAAAGAGTGATGGGCATTTGGATTTATCTTCAGATAGCATTTGACAGGTGGTCATCACCTGTTTTAATCACCTAAAACGCAAGACCACTGCACTGCAAACATGCACATTATGCGCATTTGCAGCATGGCTCTATTTACTAGAATGGTGCATGTGTTCAGTGAAGGGTAGTGCCCATCAATCACAACAGGAGGTATAGTCCCCACCACAGCTATGAAGCAAAGTATCGCAGCAGTGCCATGTGTGCACCCTAGCTCTTCCCTCGTCAGCTAAAGGGGATTGTGGTTAGGGGAGGTAAAACTAACAACCACAAGGCTTTACTGCCCACATCCACTTATGTAAACAAGCCCTAAAGCTGCAATTATTCTAGTATAGCAATGATTCCTTGCATCTAGGGCCCCGTTCAGGCTTCGTGTAGCAGGAACAAGCTCACAATATTTTTAGCACCACTCATACACTTTTCTGTGTCGCATATAGGGCAGCCCATTCACTTGATTTCACTTGAATGGGCTGACCCATGTGTGCTTGTTTTTCACAATTGCCGCACGTTTTTGTCAACAATGGCAGCAAATTTGCATCATGTTTTATTAGGAAAAAATGGCACTCAAACATGCAATGTGCATTTTTCCACACAATCTGGAAACGGGGGCAGTATCATGCCAATTCTGCCCACAATTCCAAATGCCTATGTGTGAATGCAGCCCAATATCCTAATGCAAAAATAAAGTGTGGGGTTCCTCCTTAATATACATACAAGACCTTCATCTAGGATTAAAGTGGTTGTAAACCCTTACAACACACTTTGACCTACAGGTAAGCCTAGATTAAGGCTTACCTGTAGGTCCAAGAATTATCTCCTAAACCTACACGGTTTAGGAGATATTTGCCGAAAAACAGGCACCGCTGTCTACGGTGCATGCGCCGTAGACAGCGGTGCGCAGGCACACTGAGCGAGGCACCGTCAACGACGAAGATACCGCGCGTGTCGGCTTCCGTGCGCATGCGTGGAAGTAACATCATCGTGGCTTTGCCGAATGACAGCGGCGGAGTAGCAAGACCCCACGAGAAGATGGATGCGCCGGACAACAGGGGACAGCGGTGACATCGCTGACTCCTGTGTCAGGTAAGTGACACATAATGGACTACTACTATAGTAGTCCATTATGCTTTGCCTTTACAGGGAATGAAAGAGGAAGTAAACTCATCAGGGTTTACTTCCTCTTTAATATCTGCTATGATTATAAAGATTAAAGGGAAACTCTGCCACAAAAATAAAGAGTCGGGTTCCCCTTTAATATCTAAACCAGACCTTCATCCAGAATTACAGTGTACTAGGATTATTAAAGGAAACACCATGGTAAAACGTCGGGGGGCGACACGCTGGGCGGGAGGGCACATCAGGGTAACGCGCTGGGCGGGAGGGAATACTGCTGCATTAACTGAGCAGGTTGTTTCTTTGGAAGCCCAGGTCCTGAATCTATGGGAGCATCTGGCAACACTGCCCAGCATCACCAACCTGAAAGAGTTTGGACCGTACCTATCAGGTGCTGGCAGGAGCCAGCACAGAGGCGTCTGGAGACACAGGTTTGCAGACAATAGAGCAGAGAAGTTGGGTGAGCGTAAGGCAGGGTAGTTGGAAAAGTTAGGGAAGGCAGTCCTGAATTGGCACATCCCAAAAAGTATGCCCTGTTGCGTGATGTTAGGGAAGCCAGTCAAAGAGTGTTACTGCTGGAGCAGAGTGACTCCCTAGCTGCAGGGTGAACAACAACTCCAGTGAGGACAGGGGCAGGCCCAAGGGAGAAGGAGAGAGATTCTGGTGGTATGGTTTTTTAATTATTAGAAGGACAGGTAAGGAAATCTGTCACAAAGACCATGATCAATGAACAGTATGTTTAGCGGGTGTTTGGGTTTGGCATATATGGCGGATCGGATGGACAAATTATTGGGTGGGGCTAGTGAGGACTCCCCTATCATGGTACACAAAGGTAACAAAGACAAAGTTAGAGATAGGTGGGATGTCCTAAAAAACAATTTCAGGGATTTAGAAGCTATATTGAAGATAAAGACTGCCAAGGTGGCATTCTCAGAAATACTGCCTGTACCTCGAGCCATACGAGAGGCAACAGCAGATTAGGGAAAGTGGCTGAGGAACTGGTGTAGGGTAAGGAGGAGTTTGGGTTACTGGGCTGACTTCACTCAGTTACCAGCTCTTTATGAGGGACGGACTGCATCTAAAATGGGGGAGGGGTGCTGCTGTTGGGAGAGAAGGTGGCCAGAAAGTTACAGGGACTTTAAACAAGGTTTTGGCAGGGAGGGAGGCACTATTCAGTAGGTACTATTGGGGGCATTAGTGGTTCGGCAACAAGAATACCTAAAACAGAAGTTAAGCAAGTTGGCAAATCCCAATTGCATCCTCATAACAAGGAAAAATGCGACCAAACAAAATGAATAGGCAGGTACACAAATGCTAGAAGTCTAGCTAATAAAATTGAAGAAATGGAGCTGCATATTTAGGCAGGGGATTTTAAAGGTAATAAACTTGGTTTTGCAGCTCACACAACTGGCTGGCAACCGTTCAGGGGTATTTCCTAGATTGCAGGGACAGGGAAGGTAGGAAAGGGGAAAGGGTATGTCTGTACACCGAGAAGGATTTGCAAGTAATTGTTAGGGACAACTAATGGAACAAGGGAGGAGGTGGAATCCTTGTAGCTGTAGTTACGAAAGGAAGAAACTAATGTAAAGCAATAGTGGGCATATGCTACAGGCCACCTAACCTGAAGGATGAGGAGTAGTCTGACCTATCAGTTAGAAATGGCGGCGAGACAGGGCAATGTGTTAATGGGGGATTTCAATTACCCAGATATTTACTGGCCAGAAGGAACTGCTCATTTACCTACGGCTCGCCATTTCCTAAAAGTCTCACAGGACAATTTAATGGGTCAGTTGGGGAATGCACCAACAAGCCATAATGCATTACTAGTCTGAGAATAAAAACCAGATTGTGCACAACCAGCCCTCCAGTAATTATCAAAAAAGATTATAACTCAAATTTGAACTCACTGGAAAAAAGTTTATGAATTACAAAAAAACAAAGTTACGCAGCGCATCAGGAGGAGCCGGTGACGTCACCTCTCAGTGTTTGTTTTCGCTGAACACGCTGGATGTGCAGTGAGGAGAAAAGCTACGTTCTTACGCTGATCATTCAATATGCGTTATACATTGAGGCAAATGTGAGTGTTTATTTTTTATTAAGAGGAGGCAATCCGCGTATAAGCAATCTTGTGCAAAGATTATATGTTCAATTGTTTTGAGAATCAACTTAACCTGGAAAGACTGGATTGCTTTTGGAAACATCAAGCAAAACCGTTTTAACTGTGTCCAAGGTTCGAAACACACACAGGCTGACTATTATAAGGACCTTAGTGTCTGAAAACTTCTGGAGGGTGAGCAGGCAGTACACACTGAGGTGGTGGTGACTTGGTCTGCACTTCTTTCATTATTTCATCTTTCCATTTTTATTGATTTTTTATGATCACGGTCTAAGGCTTTTTTTACTACAGTTTTTATTACAGTATTTTTGTGGTAATTAGACATATGGACAAATATTTCGATGTGGATGTCTCTTTAAAAACGTATCACTGTGAAATGGTTTTATAGGTTCTAGCGCACTATTAAATCTATCCTATTTGTGATACAAGAGCACATCAGAATATCTGAATTTTGTTTTTTGTTAATATTCATATTAGCGCTCGAGTTTCTTATTCACATTCATCTTAAAAATTCACTTAGTCCGCCAGCCCTTCAGATTTTCAAGAGCAACTCCGGCCAGCTGGGGACACAAAAATAAAATGGTTCTGCCGTTCCTGTGTTGAGGCCCCCCAAGAAACCTATACATCCGGGTTGGTAACCAGTGCTGTCCTGCAGGAAAAAAGGTTACCAGTAAGCCCAACTTTGGTTTTCTCTCTGCGTCTTTTAGGACAGCCACCTTGAGGATAAACAAGCACTCACTGTTAGGGTGGGACTATGGCTTGCAAGACCTTTCGACCAAAGGACTGCTCTTTTACAGACACCGGGTCCACCTTGTAATGTTTTACAAAGGTGGTAAAACTTGATCACGTTGCTCTGGCATAGCTCCAGCCCTTTCCACTTGTGAAGCCAACATATCTCTAATGGAGTGTGCCTTGATGCCTTCGGGAACCTCCTAGCATGCTAAAGTGTGTGCTTGGCCAATGGCTAACCTAGGCCACCTATAGTAATGTCTGGAGTCCTCATAACCTTTCCTTGCCCCCGAAAATAAAATAAGGAATCAGTTTTCTTGACAGGTTTTATTTCCTCTAAGTATTGAAGGATGCATCTCTTTACATCCAACATGTTGAGCTTAAAAAATCCCATCTCCTGAGAGGTTAGCACAAAACGTGGGCAAAACTATTTCTTGGCTTCTGTGGAACCTTGAAGCCACTTTTGGCAAAAAGGTAGAATCAGTCTTGAAGACTATTTGATACGGAAAAACAAAAAAGGGGGGGTCTAATTGACAAAGCTTCCGGCTTGCTGACCCTCCTGGCGGTCGTTATTGCTACTAAAAAGGCCATTTTAAGAGTTAGCCATTTTAGCGAACATCCTACTAGAGGTTAAAAAGGGAACCCCCCTGTCATGGTTATGCAGTGATCTTCCTCTGTTTTCTTACCTCTCCTCCATGTGTTCTGACTAAGAGGCCAGCCACGTCCACCTGGTGGTTTTTATAACCTCTCCTCTAAGCATGGCTCCACCCCAGGCCCTATCAGGGAAACCTATATTAACCTGTGCACTGCAAGCCAGCAGTGCTGATCAACCATTGTGTATTCATTGTGTGTTTGGCTTCCTGTTTCCTGCTTGCCGTGTGCTCTTCGTTTGTCTCTGTTACCAACCTTGGCGTGTTCTCAACAATTCCTGTCCACTTGTGACCTTGAGCTTTTGGCATGTCCCTGACCATCCCTGTCTGCCTGTGACCCTGAACCTTTGGCGTGTACTCTGTTGTTCCTGTTTGCTAGTTGCCCTGACCTCTGCCTTATCCCCTTACTATTCTTGTTGTTCCAGCCTGCTGCTTCCTTCTCCTGTAATATATGTGAATGTGAGCTGTGAGACCCTAGGGGCCTCGACCTGGAGCCAGACTGCAGCGAAGTCCATCCTCACCACTGGAGGCTCTGGTTAACACCTGCTGGCTCTTAGACTCCGCGCCCTGAGGAATCTATGCTCTAGCTCCTACTGGGATCTGTGTTAGTGATCCAGTAGACCTGTGTCCTGAATCTCCCTGGGTACAATCTGCAGCAGTCAGTCCTAAGGTCCACTACCTAGTGGTGCACTTCCGACTCCTACGGAGTGCATCTGTCACCTGGTCTCAGGTGACCTGACACCCCCACTAGGTCCTGCAAAACTAAAGACAGTTCCCACTGCCTACCCAGCGCCTTAAGGAACCTAACCACCCAAGGATTGGAGACCAATGGTTTTTACAAAAATGCACTGAGGGCCAACACCTGGCTTTTCAAAGTGCTTAGGGCTAAACCCTCATCTGCCCAGCACTGCAGCAACTCCAATAGTGCAATGGTACTTTGAAGGAGCTTTCTGTACACCAGTCATTAAAAGCGCCTCCAGGTCTTCCAGTATAGCAGGCATGTCTCCTTTTTCCTCCTACTGAGCAGAGTGGAAACTAACCTCTCTGAAAAACCTTTGGAGTTTAGCAACTCCTCAGTAACCAGGCCCCAAGGTTCCACCACTCCACCTGGGGACAAAGTATCAGACCCTGTGAGAAACTTTATAGCACCTGGAGAAATGCCAATTCCTTCACTAGTGCATCCACCCAGAGTGCCTTCCAACCTGTTTTGTGAGAATAGCAGAGTTTTTGCAGTTCCCTTTGAGGCAAAAAGATCCATGTGTGGTGGTGCTCATCTTCTGGTTATCAGCTTGAAGACCTCCTGGTTCAGGACCCAATCGCTCTCCTTCAGTGTACTCCTGCTGAGGAAGTCTGCGACTGTTTCTCCCCTTTTAAATGAACCGTAGAGAGGGACAGTGCATTGTGTTTGGCCGGGCTCAGGATTTCTGATTCCAGGGATAGAAGGGCTCCGCTCCTAGTTCTGCCTTGTTTGTTTATATATGCCACCACTGAGGAGTTGTCCGACCGCAGCTGTATGCGGTGGACTCCGTGTTACCCCTGGAAAGCCAGGAGTGCTAAAGACACAGTCTTCAGTTCCATCCAGTTCGACAACCTTTGGAGTTGCTCTCCCTTCCAGGCACCCTGTGTTAGCAGAGGCACCAGGTGTGAACCCCAGCCCCTGCATCTTGCATCCGTGGTCACCATCTTGGTGACTGGAAAACCGACCCTGGGACAGGCTTGCAATCCACCACGCAAAGATCTTTTTACTTGTGGTAGCATCTTCACTGGGACATCTAATGATGTTTGACTGTGGTCCCAACACCTCCAGTATGAAGCTCTGTAGGGGATGAAAGTGTAGCCCTGTCCATTGTACTACTTGGATAGCTGAAGATAACATTTCCTTCTTATTGTGACTAGCTGGCTGCCCTGAAGCAGACGCATTGTGCTGTCTACCTTATGCACCTTTTCCTGTCGCAGAAATACCCCAGGTAGGCAATTCACTGGGAGGGCACAAAGCTGGACTTTGAGGTTAAACAGCCACCCGAGGCTTCTTAAAGTCCTTTGTCAGCTCCAGATCCCAGATTAACTGTGCTGGGGAAGCTGCAGAGGAGCAAGTCGTCCATGTAAGCAATTATCGAGACGCCTCAGACTAAGAAAATCCTGGGCCTTAGCCATGACCTTCGTAAAAATGCGGGGCGAGGAGGATAGGCCGAATGGAAGAGCCTGAAACTGCAAGTGGACCGTTTCGTCCCTGACTCATACTGCCAGAGAAATTACTGAAACCCCTCTGCAATTAGGATATGAAGATAGCATCTCTGAGGTCTATAAATGCCATGTAGCAATTTGGAGGTAGTAATGCTCTGACCGAGAAAATTGAATTCATGTGGAATCTTCCGTAAACCAGACTGTTTCTAGAGCTTTAGGTTCAAGATAAGTTTGAACTTCCCTAAGGGTTTCCGTACTACGAAGATGTGGGAGTAAAACCTCTCTCCTATTTTGTCCGCTGGGACCCGGCGCACTAAATTCTGGATTTTCAACTCTGACTCCAACAGGGCCTCGGATTTCTCTACACACTTGGGAAGATTCGTGACCAGGAGTCTGCGCGGGGGAGATCTTAAGAACTCTAAGCAGTATCCCCCTCCTTACAATCCCCAGAATAACCAGGCCCGACCCTGCTTCACATCTGAGATCAGACGAGATCGGGCGCATTCAGGGTGATGTGGCTGTAGGCAATCTCTTTGGCCATTCTTAACCTTCTTGACAAACGCCAAGATGGTCACCTTGGCAAACATGCAGAAAAATAAACAGGTCGTCGACGCCACCTACATTAAAAAAAGCCTATGGCACCTGCTAATCCCAGCCAGTCTCCCATCTAGGTACTAACCAAGCCAGACCTTGCTTAGTATCCGAGATCAGACGAGATCGGGTGCGTTCAGGGTGATGTGGACGTAGATGATCTCTTTGGCCACTCTCAACCCTCTTGACAAACGCCAAGATGGTCACCTCGTCAAACAAGCAGAAAAATAAACAGGCCATTGACGCCAACAACATATTGAAAAAAGCCTATGGCACCTGGTATTCCCAGGCGGTCTCCCATCCAGGTACTAACCAGGCCAGACCCTGCTTAGAATCCAAAATGAGACGAGATCGGGCGCATTCAGGGTGATGTGGCCGTAGGCGATCTTGCCTGCCACTCTCAACCCTCTTGACAAACGCCAAGATGGTCACCTCGGCAAACAAGCAGAAAAATAAAACAGGTCGTTGACGCCAACAACATTTTTAAAAATCCTACGGCACCTGGTATTCCCAGGCGGTCTGCCATCCAGGTACTAACCAGGCCCGACCATGCTCAGCATCTGAGATCAGATGAGATCGGGCGCATTCAGGGTGAAGTGGCCGAAGGCGATCTTAATAGCCACTCTCAACCCTCTTGACAAATGCCAAGATGGTCACCTCGGCAAACAACCAGAAATGTAACAGGTCGTCAACGCCAACATTAAAAAAAAACTACGGCACCTGGTATTCCCAGGCGGTGTACCATCCAGGTACTAACCAGGCCCGACCATGCTTAGCATCTGAGATCAGACGAGATCGGGCGCATTCAGGGTGAAGTGGCCAAAGGCGATCAAATAGCCACTCTCAACCCTCTTGACAAACGCCAAGACGGTCACCTCAGGCAAACAAGCAGAAAAAAAAACAGGTCGTCGACGCCAACAACATATTAAAAAAAAGCCTACAGCACCTGGTATTCCCAGGCAGTCTCTCATCCAGGTACTAACGATGCCTGGCCCTGCTTAGCATCCGAGATCAGATGAGATCAGGCGCATTCAGGGTGATGTGGCCGTAGGCAATCTTGCTGGCCACTCTCAACCCTCTTGAAAAACGGCCAAGATGGTCACTTCGGCAAACAAGCAGAAAAATAAAACAGGTCGTCGACGCCAACAACATATTAAAAAAAAGCCTACGGCACCTGGTATTCCCAGGTGGTCTCCCATCCAAGTACTAATCAGGCCCGACCCTGCTTAGCATACGATATCAGACGAGATCGGGCGCATTCAGGGTGATGTGGGTGTAGACAAACTTGCTGGCCACTCTCAACCCTAATGACAAACGCCAAGATGGTCACCTCGGCAAACAAGCAGAAAAATAAAAAAGGTCGTCGACGCCAACAACATATTAAAAAAAAGCCTACAGCACCTGGTATTCCCAGGCGGTCTCTCATCCAAGTACTAACCAGGCCTGACCCTGCTTAGTATCCAAGATCAGATGAGATCGGGCACATTCAAGGTGATGCGGCCGTAGGCGAACTTGCTGGCCACTCTCAACCCTCTTGACAAACGCCAAGATGGTCAGCTCGGGCAAACAAGCAGAAAAAGAAAACAGGTCATTGACGCCAACAACATATTTAAAAAAAGCCTGCGGCACATGGTATTCCCAGGCGGTCTCCCACCCAGGTACTAACCAGGTCCGCCGCTGCTTAGCATCCAAGATCAGATGACATCGGGCACATTCAGGGTGATGTGGCCATAGGCGAACTTCCTGGCCACTCTCAACCCTATTGAAAAATGCCAAGATGGTCACCTCGGCAAACAAGCAGAAAAATAAAACAGGTCGTCGACGCCAACAAAATATTAAAAATTGCCTACAGCACCTGGTATTCCCAGGCGGGCTACCATCCAGGTGCTAAGCAGGCTTGACCCGGCTTAGCATCCGAGATCAGACAAGATCAGGCGCATTCAGGGTGATGTGACTGTAGGTGATCTTGCTGGCCACTCTCAACCCTCTTGACAAACACCAAGATGGTTACCTCGGCAAACAAGCAGAAATATAAGACAGGTCGTCGACGCCAACAACATATTAAAAAAAAGCATATGGCACCTGGTATTTCCAGCCGGTCTCCCATCTCGGTACTAACCAGGCCTGACGCTGCTTAGCATCTGAGATCAGATGAGATGGGGTGCATTCAGGGTGATGTAGCCATAGGTGGTTTTGCTGGCCACTCTCAACCCTCTTGACAAACGCCAAGATGGTCACCTCTGCAAACAAGCAGAAAAATAAAACAGGTCGTCGACGCCAACAACATATTAACAAAAAGCCCACGGCACCTGGTATTCCCAGGTGGTCTCCCATCCAAGTACTAACCAGGCCCGACCCTGCTTAGTATACGATATCAGACGAGATCGGGCGCATTCAGGGTGATGTGGGTGTAGACAAACTTGCTGGCCACTCTCAACCCGCCGCTGCTTAGTATCCAAGATCAGATGAGATCGGGCACATTCAAGGTGATGCGGACGTTGGCGAACTTGCTGGCCACTCTCAACCCTCTTGACAAACGCCAAGATGATCACTTCGGCAAACAAGCAGAAAAATAAAACAGATCGTCGACACCAACAACATATTAAAAAAAAAGCCAAAGGCACCTGGTATTCCCAGGCGGTCTCTCATCCAGGTACTAACCAGGCATGACCCTGCTTAGTATCCAAGATCAGATGAGATAGAGCGCATTCAGGGTGATGTGGCCGTAGGCGATCTTGCTGACCACTCTCAACCCTCTTGACAAACGCCAATATGGTCACCTCGGCAAACAAGCAGAAAAATAAAACAGATTGTCGACACCAACAACATAAAAAAAAAGCCCCCTGGACCCCGAAAAGGCATTTGACTCGGTGGAATGGGTCTTCCTATGGGAGATCTTGGGTCGCTTTGAGTTTGGGCATAGATTTCTCCGGTGGTTGCAGATACTCTATCGGGAGCCTCGGGCTCGTGTTCGGACCAACGACAGACTTTCAGCATCCTTCCCACTACAGAGGCACACGAGGCAGGGCTGCCCCCTTTCCCCGGCCCTATTTACGCTTGCGTTTGAGCCTCTGGCGGGTGCGGGGGTTGCGGGTGGGATCACTGGAAGAAAAGATCTCGTTATACATGGACGATGCCCTACTGTATCTCCAGGACGCGGATGACTCCCTGTCAGCGGCTCTTGAGATTTTTAATACCTTCAGTAGGTTTTCGGGTGTATGCTTCAATTGGTCATAATCCAACATATTTCCACTTGACCCGCAGGCCCGGGACACTAGCATAGACATACCTCTTCGTTGGGTTGACCAGTTCTGGTACTTGGGTATCCAGGTTAGGAGGGAGCTGTCAAGTTTTAAGAAGCTTAATCTGCAGCCGGTCCTGACTCAGCTTCGGACTAGGTGCGCCGCGTGGGCCTCCCTACCCCTGAACCTTATGGGCCGCATAAATTTGTTGAAGATGATTTTCCTACCCAAGTTCTTGTATGTATTTCGCCACAGTCCTACCTGGATACCCAATTCCTTTTTTGCAGAGGTTGACAGATGCGCGGGCTCCTTTATTTGGAGGGGGGAGACGCCCCGGTTGGCTAGGTCCACCCTGATGCTCCCTATCCGCTGTGGGGGTTTGGCACTACCGCATTATCGAGCGTAATTCTGGGCGGTGGTGTTGGTGTCGGTTCGGTGGTGGTTTACCCTCCCTAAGGGATATGCTGCCGTGTGCTTGGAGGTGGCGGCCGTGGGGTCGCTTCATGAGCTGGGCAACCTGGTATATAAGGAGTGGCGGGCATGCAGCGAGCTTCCGACGCCCACCAGAACTAACCTTAGGGCATGGATGGTGGCCAGGTGGGGGCTTGTTGGCCAACAGGACTGGTCCCCCTATTGCCCTCTCTGGGGTAACCCTAGTCTCCTCCATATGAAGATGGTACCGGACCCACAGATCTGGGCCAGGTGTGGGGTCAGGACCTTGGGGGACATATTTGTCGATGGGGTGCTGCTCTCCTACACGTCTCTCCAAGATAAACACCACTTACCGGGTTGGATGGTATTCCGATACTTCCAGCTGCGTCATGCTGTCAGGGCCCAATTCCCGTCTCCGATTAGGCTACGGATGGACCCCATTGAGGAGATGCTAGTGCAGGAGAGGATGGATAGGCCCCTATCTGCCTTGTACCTGGGCCTACTGCGGACTGACTCTGCTAAGGTGGACAGATTGTGGGACTTGTGGAAGGCAGATTTACCTGGCCTGGATAGATCGGACTGGGTGGACTGTCTGGCAGATAGCGCAGCTATCCTGATATCCTTCAGGGAAAGGTTGATTCAGGTTAAATTCCTGCACAGGGTCTACTACACCCCCCAGAGGCTCCACAAAGTTTATCCCCAGCGACCACAGGACTGCCCCAGATGCAAACAGTCTGTAGGCACGTATCTGCATATGTTCTGGAGCTGTCCCAAAAAAATCGCTGAGTACTGGGCTGAAGTAATTGACTCTATTAATGGTCGTCTCCAGCTAGAGCTCCCCCTGTCACCGGAGCTGGCCTTATTGGGGATTCAGGATGATGACCAAAGGCCCAGACATGCCAAACTGCTGCTGACTTACCTCTTCTATGCCAAAAGGTAAATTATATTGCGTTGTGCGGTGCTCCCGTTATACAAACTCACCTATATGAATAGGAATTGCCCCCAAAAATTCTCCAAGGTATGGATGGCTTGGACGGCCTAACAAGTGGGGTTCATGGTGGGGAAGTGGGACCCCCGCATTCTTCTTAATCATTTATTTGAGGTAGGAATGATGGACGCATGCGGGAGGCGTGGGTTAGCCGCGCCGGTGCTTGAACTATGGCTTCTAACCTGATAAATATGGATAGGAACTGGTGTCTTTATTTCCCTTTCTTTTTCTTTTTTCTTTTTTCCTTATCTCTCTTTTTTCTTTTCCTGTTGTGCATTTACATGTTATGCCTGCCAAATATACACATATTATGTTTTGGATTTGGTCCATGTTGGACTACTTTGATGTATTGTGCCTTAATTGTTTGCAATATAGGAACATTCTGCTTTGTTAAAAAAAAAATAACGGCACCTGGTATTCCCAGGTGGTCTCCCATCCAGATACTGACCAGGTCCGACCCTGCTTAGCATTTGAGATCAGATGAGATCGGGCACATTCAAGGTGAAGTGGCCAAAGGCAAGTTTAATAGCCACTCTCAACCCTCTTGACAAACGCCAAGACGGTCAGCTCGGGAAAAAAAGCAGAAAAAGAAAACAGGTCATTGACGCCAACAACATATTAAAAAAGCCTGCGGCACATGGTATTCCCAGGCGGTCTGCCATCCAGGTACTAAACAGGTCCGCAGCTGCTTAGCATCCGAGATCAAACGACATCGGGCGCATTCAGGGTGATGTGGCCATAGGCAAACTTTCTGACCACTCTCAACCCTCTTGACCAACGCCAAGATGGTCACCACGGCAAACAAGCAGAAAAATAAAACAGGTCGTAGACGCCAACAACATATTAAAAAAAGCCTATGGAACCTGGTATTCCCAGGTGTTCTCCCATCCAGGTACTAACCAGGCCTGACCCTGCTTAGCGTCCAATATCAGACGAGATCAGGTGAATTCAGGGTTATGTGGCCGTAGGCAATCTTGCTGGTCACTCTCAACCCTCTTGACAAACGCCAAGATGGTCACCTCGGCAAACAAGCAGAAAAAAAAGGTCGTCGACGCCAACAACATATTAAAAAAATAGCCTACGGTACCTGATATTCCCAGGCGGTCTCCCATCCAGGTACTAACCAGGCCTAATCCTGCTTAGCATCCACGATCAGACGAGATCAGGTGCATTCAGGGTGATGTGGCCGTAGGCGATCTTGCTGGCCACTCTCAACCCCCTTGACAAACGCCAAGATGGTCACCTCAGCAAACAAGCAGAAAAATAAAACAGGTCGTCGACGCCAACAACATATTAAAAAAAGGCCTACGGCACTTGGTATTCCCAGGTGTTCTCCCATCCAGGTACTAACCAGGCCTGACCCTGCTTAGCGTCCAATATCAGACGAGATCAGGTGAATTCAGGGTTATGTGGCCGTAGGCAATCTTGCTGGTCACTCTCAACCCTCTTGACAAACGCCAAGATGGTCACCTCGGCAAACAAGCAGAAAAAAAAGGTCGTCGACGCCAACAACATATTAAAAAAATAGCCTACGGTACCTGATATTCCCAGGCGGTCTCCCATCCAGGTACTCACCAGGCCCGACTCGGGTTAGCATCTGAGATCAGGTGAGATCGAGGGCATTCAGGGTGATGTGGCCATAGGGGGTCTTGCTAGCCAATCTTAACCCTCTTGACAAACGCCAAGATGGTCACCTTGGCAAACAAGCGGAAAAATAATACAGGTCATCGACGCCAACAACATATTAAATAAAAGCCTACGGCACCTGGTTTTCCCAGGCAGTCTCCCATTCAGGAACTAACCAGGCCCGACCCTACTTAGCATCTGAGATCAGATGAGATCGGGCGCATTTAGAGTGATGTGACCGTAGGTGATCTTTCTGGCCACTCTCAACCCTCTTGAAAAACGCCAAGATGGTCACCTTGGCAAACAGGCAGAAAAATAAAACAGGTCGTCGACGTCAACAACATATTAAAATTTGCCTACAGCACCTGGTATTCCCAGGCGGTCTCCCATCCAGGTACTAACCAGGCCCAAGCCTTCTTAGCATCCGAGATCATACAAGATCATGCACATTCAGAGTGATGTGGCCGTAGGTGATATTGCTGGCCACTCTCAACCCTCTTGAAAAACGCCAAGATGGTCACCTTGGCAAACAAGCAGAAAAATAAAACAGGTCGTCGACGCCAACAACATATTAAAAAAAGCCTACGGCACCTGGTATCCTCAGGAGGTCTCCCATCCAGGTACTAACCAGGTCCGACCCTGCTTAGCATCCGATTTCAGATGAGATTAGGCACATTCAGGGTGATGTTGCCGTAGGCTATCTTGCTGACCGCTCTCAACCCTCTTGACAAACACCAAGTTGGTCACCTTGGCAAACAAGCAGAAAAATAAAACAGGTTGTTGACGCTAACAACATATTAAAAAGAAGCCTACGGCACCTGATATTCCCAGGCGGTCTCCCATCCAGGTACTAACCAGGTCCGACCCTGCTTAGCATCCGATTTCAGATGAGATTAGGCACATTCAGGGTGATGTGGCCGTAGGCGATCTTTCTGGCCACTCTCAACCCTCTTGACAAACACCAAGATGGTCACCTCGGCAAACAAGCAGAAAAGTAAAAAAGGTCGTCGACGCCAACAACAAATTAAAAAAAAGCCTACGGCACCTGGTATTCCCAGGCGGTCTCCCATCCAGGTACTAATCAGGCCCAACCCTGCGAGATCATATGAGATCGGGCACATGCAGGGTGATGTGGCCATAGGCAATCTTGATAGCCACTCTCAACCCTTTTGACAAACGCCAAGATGGTCACCTCGGCAAACAAGCAGAAAAATAAAACAAGTTGTCGACGCCAACAACATAATAAATTTAAGCCTACACGACACCTGGTATTCCCAGGAGTTCTCCCATCCAGGTACTAACCAGGCCCGACCCTTCTTAGCATCTGATATCAGACAAGATTGGGCACATTATGGGTGATGTGGCCGTATGCGATCTTGCTGGCCACTCTCAACCCTCTTGACAAACGCCAAGATGGTCACCTCAGCAAACAAGCAGAAAAATAAAACAGGTCGTTGACGCCAACAACATATTTAAAAAAAAGCCTACGGCACCTAGTTTTCGCAGGCGATCTCCCATCCAAGTACTAACCAGACCTGACCCTGCTTAGCATCTGAGATCAGACAAGATGGGGTGCATTCAGGGTGATGTTGCCGTAGGCAATCTTGCTGGCCACTCTCAACCCTCTTGACAAATGCCAAGATGGTCACCTCAGCAAACAATCAGAAAAATAAAACAGGTCGTCGACGCCAACAAAATATTAAAAATTGCCTACAGCACCTGGTATTCCCAGGCGGGCTACCATCCAGGTGCTAAGCAGGCTTGACCCGGCTTAGCATCCGAGATCAGACAAGATCAGGCGCATTCAGGGTGATGTGACTGTAGGTGATCTTGCTGGCCACTCTCAACCCTCTTGACAAACACCAAGATGGTTACCTCGGCAAACAAGCAGAAATATAAAACAGGTCGTCGACGCCAACAACATATTAAAAAAAAGCATATGGCACCTGGTATTTCCAGGCGGTCTCCCATCTCAGTACTAACCAGGCCTGACGCTGCTTAGCATCTGAGATCAGATGAGATGGGGTGCATTCAGGGTGATGTAGCCATAGGTGGTTTTGCTGGCCACTCTCAACCCTCTTGACAAACGCCAAGATGGTCACCTCTGCAAACAAGCAGAAAAATAAAACAGGTCGTCGACGCCAACAACATATTAACAAAAAGCCCACGGCACCTGGTATTCCCAGGTGGTCTCCCATCCAAGTACTAACCAGGCCCGACCCTGCTTAGCATACGATATCAGACGAGATCGGGCGCATTCAGGGTGATGTGGGTGCAGACAAACTTGCTGGCCACTCTCAACCCGCCGCTGCTTAGTATCCAAGATCAGATGAGATCGGGCACATTCAAGGTGATGCGGACGTTGGCGAACTTGCTGGCCACTCTCAACCCTCTTGACAAACGCCAAGATGATCACTTCGGCAAACAAGCAGAAAAATAAAACAGATCGTCGACACCAACAACATATTAAAAAAAAAGCCAAAGGCACCTGGTATTCCCAGGCGGTCTCTCATCCAGGTACTAACCAGGCATGACCCTGCTTAGTATCCAAGATCAGATGAGATCGAGCGCATTCAGGGTGATGCGGCCTAGGCGATCTTGCTGACCACTCTCAACCCTCTTGACAAACGCCAAGATGGTCACCTCGGCAAACAAGCAGAAAAATAAAACAGATCGTCAACACCAACAACATATTAAAAAAAAGCCCCCTGGACCCCGAAAAGGCGTTTGACTCGGTGGAATGGGTCTTCCTTTGGGAGATCTTGGGTCGCTTTGGGTTTGGGCATAGATTTCTCTGGTGGTTGCAGATACTCTATCGGGAGCCTCGGGCTCGTGTTCGGACCAATGACAGACTTTCAGCATCCTTCCCACTACAGAGGCACACGAGGCAGGGCTGCCCCCTTTCCCCGGCCCTATTTGCGCTTGCGTTTGAGCCTCTGGCGGTTATGATTAGGGCCTCGGAGAGGGTGCGGGGGTTGCGGGTGGGATCACTGGAAGAAAAGATCTCGTTATACATGGACGATGCCCTACTGTATCTCCAGGACGCGGATGACTCCCTGTCAGCGGCTCTTGAAATTTTTAATACCTTCAGTAGGTTTTCGGGTGTACGCATCAATTGGTCATAATCCAACATATTTCCACTTGACCCGCAGGCCCGGGACACTAGCATAGACATACCTCTTCGTTGGGTTGACCAGTTCTGGTACTTGGGTATCCAGGTTAGGAGGGAGCTGTCAAGCTTTGGGGAGCTTAATCTGCAGCCGGTCCTGACTCAGCTTCGGACTAGGTGCGCCGCGTGGGCCTCCCTACCCCTGAACCTTATGGGCCGCATAAATTTGTTGAAGATGATTTTCCTCCCCAAGTTCTTATATGTATTTCGCCACAGTCCTACCTGGATACCCAATTCCTTTTTTGCATAGGTTGACAGATGCGCGGGCTCCTTTATTTGGAGGGGGGAGACGCCCCGGTTGGCTAGGTCCACCCTGATGCTCCCTATCCGCTGTGGGGGTTTGGCACTACCGCATTATCGAGCGTAATTCTGGGCGGTGGTGTTGGTGTCGGTTCGGTGGTGGTTTACCCTCCCTAAGGGATATGCTGCCGTGTGCTTGGAGGTGGCAGCCGTGGGGTCGCTTCATGAGCTGGGCAACCTGGTATATAAGGAGTGGCGGGCACGCAGCGAGCTTCCGACGCCCACCAGAACTAACCTTAGGGCATGGATGGTGGCCAGGTGGGGGCTTGTTGGCCAACAGGACTGGTCCCCCCATTGCCCTCTCTGGGGTAACCCTAGTCTCCTCCATATGAAGATGGTACCGGACCCACAGATCTGGGCCAGGTGTGGGGTCAGGACCTTGGGGGACATATTTGTCGATGGGGTCCTGCTCTCCTACACGTCTCTCCAAGGTAAACACCACTTACCGGGTTGGATGGTATTCCGATACTTCCAGCTGTGTCATGCTGTCAGGGCCCAATTCCCGTCTCCGATTAGGCTACGGATGGACCCCATTGAGGAGATGCTAGTGCAGGAGAGGATGGATAGGCCCCTATCTGCCTTGTACCTGGGCCTACTGCGGACTGACTCTGCTAAGGTGGACAGATTGTGGGACTTGTGGAAGGCAGATTTACCTGGCCTGGATAGATCGGACTGGGTGGACTGTCTGGCAGATAGCGCAGCTATCCTGATATCCTTCAGGGAAAGGTTGATTAAAGGTTAAATTCCTGCACAGGGTCTACTACACCCCCCAGAGGCTCCACAAAGTTTATCCCCAGCGACCACAGGACTGCCCCAGATGCAAACAGTCTGTAGGCACGTATCTGCATATGTTCTGGAGCTGTCCCAAAAAAATCGCTGAGTACTGGGCTGAGGTAATTGACTCTATTAATGGTCGTCTCCAGCTAGAGCTCCCCCTGTCACCAGAGCTGGCCTTATTGGGGATTCAGGATGATGACCAAAGGCCCAGACATGCCAAACTGCTGCTGACTTACCTCTTCTATGCCAAAAGGTAAATTATATTGCGTTGGAACGCCCCCTCCCCCCCTACGGTTGAAATGTGGGAAAAGTCTATCAATGCGGTGCTCCCGTTATACAAACTCACCTATATGAATAGGAATTGCCCCCAAAAATTCTCCAAGGTATGGATGGCATGGACGGCCTAACAAGTGGGGTTCATGGTGGGGAAGTGGGACCCCCGCATTCTTCTTAATCATTTATTTATGGTAGGAATGATGGACGCATGCGGGAGGCGTGGGTTAGCCGCGCCGGTGCTTGAACTATGGCTTCTAACCTGATAAATATGGATAGGAACTGGTGTCTTTATTTCCCTTTCTTTTTCTTTTTTCTTTTTTCCTTATCTCTATTTTTTCTTTTCCTGTTGTGCATTTACATGTTATGCCTGCCAAATATACACATATTATGTTTTGGATTTGGTCCATGTTGGACTACTTTGATGTATTGTGCCTTAATTGTTTGCAATAAAGGAACATTCTGCTTTGTTAAAAAAAAACAACGGCACCTGGTATTCCCAGGTGGTCTCCCATCCAGCTACTGACCAGGCCCGACCCTGCTTAGCATTTGAGATCAGATGAGATCGGGCACATTCAAGGTGAAGTGGCCAAAGGCAAGTTTAATAGCCACTCTCAACCCTCTTGACAAACGCCAAGACGGTCAGCTCGGGAAAAAAAGCAGAAAAAGAAAACAGGTCATTGACGCCAACAACATATTAAAAAAAGCCTGCGGCACATGGTATTCCCAGGCGGTCTCCCATCCAGGTACTAATCAGGCCCAACCCTGCGAGATCATATGAGATCGGGCACATGCAGGGTGATGTGGCCATAGGCAATCTTGATAGCCACTCTCAACCCTTTTGACAAACGCCAAGATGGTCACCTCGGCAAACAAGCAGAAAAATAAAACAAGTCGTCGACGCCAACAACATAATAAATTTAAGCCTACACGACACCTGGTATTCCCAGGAGTTCTCCCATCCAGGTACTAACCAGGCCCGACCCTTCTTAGCATCTGATATCAGACAAGATCAGGCACATTATGGGTGATGTGGCCGTATGCGATCTTGCTGGCCACTCTCAACCCTCTTGACAAACGCCAAGATGGTCACCTCAGCAAACAAGCAGAAAAATAAAACAGGTCGTTGACGCCAACAACATATTTAAAAAAAAAGCCTATGGCACTTAGTTTTCGCAGGCGATCTCCCATCCAAGTACTTACCAGGCCTGACCCTGCTTAGCATCTGAGATCAGACAAGATGGGGTGCATTTAGGGTGATGTTGCCGTAGGCAATCTTGCTGGCCACTCTCAACCCTCTTGACAAATGCCAAGATGGTCACCTCAGCAAACAATCAGAAAAATAAAACAGGTCGTCGACGCCAACAAAATATTAAAAATTGCCTACAGCACCTGGTATTCCCAGGCGGGCTACCATCCAGGTGCTAAGCAGGCTTGACCCGGCTTAGCATCCGAGATCAGACAAGATCAGGCGCATTCAGGGTGATGTGACTGTAGGTGATCTTGCTGGCCACTCTCAACCCTCTTGACAAACACCAAGATGGTTACCTCGGCAAACAAGCAGAAATATAAAACAGGTCGTCGACACCAACAACATATTAAAAAAAAGCATATGGCACCTGGTATTTCCAGGCGGTCTCCCATCCCGGTACTAACCAGGCCTGACGCTGCTTAGCATCTGAGATCAGATGAGATGGGGTGCATTCAGGGTGATGTAGCCATAGGTGGTTTTGCTGGCCACTCTCAACCCTCTTGACAAACGCCAAGATGGTCACCTCTGCAAACAAGCATTAAGCAGGTAAAACCGCGCTATGGAATGGGTTCTGGCTAGCAGGAATATATATAGGTGTTAATTTATACCTGTAACCTTGTATTTTTTATGATTTTTATTGGTTACAATTCTACTTTCTAATTCTTTATCCTATTAATTTGAAAAGTTTATTAGGAGTTTTCTCTGATTTTATGAGGTTGCTGCCACCCTAGTATGCACAGGCTGCATTGACAACCTGCTTTCATGGAATGGTTCTTAATTATAGGTTACTGGCGCTACCTCCAACCAACTAATTCCAATACCACTATTTATTTCCTCAAACTTTTATGTCTATTACCTCAACCTGTCCCCAGGGACTACGTGAATTGAACCCGTGTTCCGTGTTTTAACTCAGCACCACCCCACTTGTCCAACACCTCAAACTCAAACCAAAAGTGATTAAGCACCACTTGATATCTCCTCTGCTAGGTGAGCTGATACCACTTATTCTACATATAATTTCATTAGTACTTCAAATCAAAAAATGTAAGTATAAGTGAAAGAGTGATAAATGATTAATAAAACCTCTACCGCAAAAAAAACAAAAAAATTTAAAAACCTCTGCAAACAAGCAGAAAAATAAAACAGGTTGTCGACGCCAACAACATATTTAAAAAAAGCCTGCAGCACCCGCTATTCCCAGGTGGTCTCCCATCCAGGCCTGACCCTGCTTAGCATCCGAGATCAGACGAGATCAGGCGCATTCAGAGTGATGTGGCCATAGGCGATCTTGCTGGCTTCTCTCAACCCTCTTGACAAACGCCAAGATGGTCACCTCGGCAAACAAGCAGAAAAATAAAACAGGTCGTCGACGCCAACAACATATTTAAAAAAAGCCTACGGCACCTGGTATTCCCAGGCGGTATTAGGGGTGCAACGGATCATGACCGATCCGTGATCCGAACGGGCCGACCTGTTCGGATCGGCACCCCATGCGATCCGCGGAGCGGTCCTCGGCCGCGGCCTTAGGAAAGGCCGCGGCTTCGACCTAGCTCCGGAGCAGGCGGCCATCTTGGTACACCCGGCGGCGGCGACCTGCGCGCTGACGTCACCCCTAGCACAAGTTGTTCAGCCTGTGCCAGTGAATGCAGCCTATGTCCGGAGGAGTCACGCTGGATACCGTGCTCCTTCAGAAAACTTATTTTATGCAGGTACCATTACCAAATCTAACCTAACAAGTCCCCTGCCAGCCTTAAAAAAAACACGAGACACTATTCCTCCCACTGACACCAATGATGGGGCGCTAATCCTCCCAGTGACACCAATGATGGCGCTCTAATCCTCCCAGTGACACCAATGATGGCACTCTAATCCTCCCAGTGACACCAATGATGGGGCTCTAATCCTCCCACTAACACCAATGATGGGGCTCTATTCTCCCCACTGTCACCCATGATGGGGCACTATTCCCCCCCCACTGACACCAATGATGTGGCACTATTCCCCCCCCCCCACACTGACACCAATGATGGGGCACTATTCTCCCCCACAGACACCAATGATGGGGCACTATCCCCCCCACTGACACCAATGATGGGGCACTATCCCCCCCGGCACTGACACCAATGATGGGGCACTATTCCCCCCCACTGACACCAATGATGGGGCACTATTCCCCCCCATGACACCAGTGATGGGGCACTATTCCCCCCCATGACACCAATGATGGGGCACTATCACCCCCCCACTGACACCAATGATGGGGCACTATTCCCCCCCACTGACACCAATGATGGGGCACTATTCCTCCCACTGATACCAATGATGGGACACTATTTCTCCCATTGACACCAATGATGGGGCACTATTCCTCCCACTGACACCAATGATGGGGCTCTAATCCTCCCAGTGACACCAATGATGGGGCTCTAATCCTCCCACTGACACCAATGATGGGGCACAATTCCCCCCACTGACACCAATGATGGGGCACTATTCCCCCCCACTGACACCAATGATGTGGCACTATTCCCCTCCACTGACACCAATGATGGGGCACTATTCCCCCCCACTGACACCAAAGATGGGGCACTATTCCCCCCCACTGACACCAATGATGGGGCACTATTCCCCCTCCCGCTGACACCAATGATGGGGCATTATTCCCCCCCCCCCCACTGACACCAATGATGGGGCACTATTCCCCCCCCCACTGACACCAATGATGGGGCACTATTCCCCCCACTGACACCAATGATGGGGCACTATTCCCCCCACTGATACCAATGATAGGGCACTATTCCTCCCACTGATACCAATGATGGGGCACTATTCTTCCCACTGATACCAATGATGGGACACTATTCCTCCCACTGATAACAATGATGGGGCACTATTCCACCCACTGATACCAATGATGGGACACTATTTCTCCCACTGACACCAATGATGGGGCACTATTCCTCCCACTGACACCAATGATGGGGCTCTAATCCTCCCAGTGACACCAATGATGGGGCTCTAATCCCCCCACTGACACCAATGATGGGGCACTATTCCCCTCCACTGACATCAATGATGGGGCACTATTCCCCCCACTGACACCAATGATGGGGCACTATTCCCCCCACTGACACCAATGATGGGGCACTATTCTACCCACTGACACCAATGATGGGGCACTATTCCTCCCACTGACACCAATGATGGGGCGCGACACGATTGCCATCATCCTGGGACTCATCATGGTGGTCTGTTTGGAGGAACTTTGATCGGTGGTGAGCTTGGTGCAAATCATCAGTGATATGCTGACTGTTTTTATGCTTGTAATAAGCTGCATTTTATTGGGGGGGGGAATAGTGTTATACCTTTTATTTAAGTAAACAATATGGCACATAGTGTTATACCTTTTATTTAAACTAGAAAAGCTACAATTTCTGGGGAAATTGTGTGAAGTGTTCTTACCTCCACCTACTGGAGTGGGCGGAGTAACTGGTCATAATGTTTTGGCTGATCGTGGGGTTGTCAGCTTTTGTCACCTCACACTCTAGTTTTGAACATGCCGCCATTCATTCCTATGGGACAAATTTCGCCGCAAAAATAACGCTATTTGTAGCGTTTTAGAGGAGCATGTGGATTCCATCACAGGGGGATTTGATGTTGTTTGTAACTTCTCTGCACACCTCTGCTTTGGAATACTAATAGGACAAAGGGTTTTGATGCTTTCACTATAAATTGCAGCATTTCTATCACTTTTGGACTATTAGAAGCCGGTTCCATTTGAGCGGGGGTCCCTGTCTCTGCCGCGGAATGGGGAGGTCCCTGTCCCTGCGGTAGAATGGGGGTAAGGGAAGGTTTTTACACCAATTCACGTGTTTACGTTTACGTCGTTCCCTATTGTAATAGTACGTTCAGCGCGATCCTATTTTTTCTCTTTTATTCGCTGTATTGGGGTTTTGTGTAGAAGGATTGCTGCTTCCACTGAGCTTTCAGGGATTTTTGTGGTTGGCCGCACAAGTTCGCTTCTAGGTCTTAGCACAGTTTGTTTCCTTTTTTTTATTCTTTTTTGATGATGTGGACATACTAGGCTTTCACTATCCATGTTTCAAGGAAGATGATGTGCCTTCTGTTGCACTTTAAGTTGTTTTTGGCTCATTGCCCATTGGTCCATGTTTAAAGGAAGGAGATACACCTTTTATGTTGCACTTTAAGTTGTTTTTTCATTTTCATTATGTTAAAATTAAAAATAAGATATTATGCCTTGTGCACTTTAACTTGATTTGATATATTTTCAAGTAATTTAAAAGTGTTAATAAACAAAGACAAAACGTATGTTTATTTGTCTTTTTTTTTTTTTTTTTGCTGATCCGAAAATTGATCCGACCCTGCTTAGCATCCGAGATCAGACGAGATCGGGCGCATTCAGGGTGATGTGGTTGTAGGCGATCTTGCTGGCCACTCTCAACCCTCTTGACAAACGCCAAGATGGTCACCTCGGCAAACAAGCAGAAAAATAAAACAGGTCGTTGACGCCAACAACATATTAAAAAAAGCCTACGGCACCTGGTATTCCCAGGCGGTCTCCCATAAAGGTACTAACCAGGCCCGACCCTGCTTAGCATCCGAGATCAGATGAGATCGGACACATTCAGGGTGATGTGGCTGTTGGCAATCTTGTTGACCACTCTCAACCCTCTTGACAAACGCCAAGATGGTCACCTCAGCAAACAAGCAGAAAAAAAAACAGGTCGTCGACGCCAACAACATATTTAAAAAAAGCCTACGGCACCTGGTATTCCCAGGCAGTCTCCCATCCAGGTGCTAAGCAGGCTCGACCCTGCTTAGCATCCGAGATCAGACAAGATCAGGTGCATTCAGGGTGATGTGGCCATAGGCGATCTTGCTGGCCACCCTCAACCCTCTTGACTAACGCCAAGATGGTCACCTTGGCAAACAAGCAGAAAAATATAACAGTTCCTTAGACGCCAACAACATATTAAGAAAAAGCCTACGGCACCTGCTATTTCCAGGCGGTCTCCCATCCAGGTACTAACCAGGCACGACCCTGTTTAGCATCCAAAATCAGATGAGATGGGGCGCATTCAAGGTGATGTAGCCATAGGCGATCTTGCTGGCCACTCTCAACCCTCTTGGCAAACGCCAAGATGGTCACCTCGGCAAACAAGCAGAAATTTAAAACAGGTCGTCGACGCCAACAACATATTTACAAAAAGCCTACAGCACCTGGTATTCCCAGGCGGTCTCCCATCCAGGCCTGACCCTGCTAAGCATCTGAGATCAGACGAGATCAGGCGCAATCAGAGTGATGTGGCCATAGTCGATCTTGATAGCCACTCTCAACCCTCTTGACAAACGCCAAGATGGTCACTTCGGCAAGCAAGCAGAAAAATAAAACAGGTCGTCGACGCCAACATCATATTAAAAAATTGCCTACGGCACCTGGTATTCCCAGGCAGTCTCCCATCCAGCTACTAACTTTTTACAATTTCGCACTGCCAATCACTGCCTTCAGGATTTCTAAGGGTGCAAATTTTTGATTTCACTCCTCACTACCTATCAAAGTTTCGAAGGCCATGAAATGCCAGAATAGCACAAACCCCCCCCCCCCCCAATGACCCCATTTTGGAAAGTAGACACCCCAAGCTATTTACTGAGAGGCATGTTGAGTCCATGGAATATTTTATATTTTGCCACAAGTTGCGGGAATATTACAAACTTTTATTTTTTTGCACAAAGTTGTCACTAAATGATATATTGCTCACACATGCTATGGGCATATGTGAAATTACACCCCAAAATAAATTCTGCTGCTTCTCCCGAGTACGGGGATACCACATGTGGGGGACTTTTTGGGAGCTTAGCCGCGTACGGTACCCCGAAAACCAAGCACCGCCTTCAGGATTTAAATATAAAACGCTACCAAAAAAAACTGTTAATGAACGCAGAGATCAGGCCTGACTCTGCAAACGCAACGCAGGTGCTAGCAGGTATCTGGGCTGATCCCACTAACAATGCATTTTTTTGGAACCCTAAACTGCTGGGGACGCTAGTATAGATCTGATGAGATCAGATATCGAGTAAGCTTTGCGCGTGGGTGTTAGCGGTACTGGCTCTAACCTAGCGCTGCCTGGGGCGATGCAGAACCTATCTGACCCTAAAACCTAATTGATATCACCTGCCGGGTGATCAGGGGGTTAAACCTTTATTGGGTAATAATTGGTGGGGGCCCTGATGCTATAAAAAGCAAACTTACTAACCAGAGTCCCAGAGTCACCCGTAACACTTATACGGTGATCACTGGTGAAAGGGTTAACTAGGGGCAATCAGGGGGTTAAAACCTTTATTAGGTAGTATATGGGGGTCCCTGACGCTATATAAAAACCTGACGGGGAACCTAAATAACTAACTGGCTAACCAGCGTCACCAGTGACACTTATACGGTGATCACTGGTGAAAGGGTTAACGCTAGGGGCAATCAGGGGGTAAAATCTTTATTAGGTACTATATGGGGGTACCCAACGCTATAAAAACCTGACAGTGAACCTAAAAAATAACTAGCTACCTAGCGGCACCAGTGACACTAATGCAGCGATCAGAAAAACGATTGCTTAGTGACACTGGCAAAAGGGGGTGAAAGTGTTACCTGGGGGCAATCAGGGGGTTAAAACCTTTATTAGGTAGTATATGGGGGTCCTGGACGCTATATAAAAACCTGACGGGGAACCTAAATAACAAAATAACTAACTGGCTAACCAGCATCACCAGTGACACTTATGCGGTGATCGCTGGTGAAAGGGTTAACTCTAGGGGCAATCAGAGGGTTAAAACCTTTATTGGGTAGTATATGGGGGTACCTAATGCTATAAAAACCTGGTGGTGAACCTAAAAAAATAACTAGCTACCTAGCGGCACCAGTGACACTAATGCAGCGATCAGAAAAACGATTGCTTAGTGACACTGTTACAAGGGGGTGAAAGGGTTAACGCTAGGGGCAATCAGGGGGTAAACCTTTATGGGGGGGTAGGGGGCTACCCTGGACCTAACACTAACTGCCCTGACACTTTTTACTGTCACAACTGACACTAAATGCAGTGATCAGTAAATAAATGATCACTGCAATCAGTGACACTGTGGCTGGGAGGGGGGGGCGGGGGGCGATCGGGGGGTGATTTGTGTGCCTATGTGTACCTACGTGTCAGTGTAGTGATTGGTGCACACTTACTATGTCCTCTCCTCGCAGTCCGCTCAAAAAGACCGCCCCGAGGAGAGTGACATCACTTCCTCCTGCCTGTATTTACACTACACAGGCAGGGGAAGCTTCTCATTCGCCAGGAGCGATCAAGTGGGGAAACCAACGGCCATCCCCTCATCCCGGATCGCTCCTGAAGCAAAATGGACTGCCGCAGCCAGTGGGAGGGGTCCGATCGGACCCCCCACTCGCTGTAAGGCAGGCACGTACGGGTACGTGCTTGTGCCCGTACATGCCATTCTGCCGACGTATAATTACATGCGGCGGTCCTAAAGTTGTTAAAAAATTGCCTACGGTACCTGGTATTTCCAGGCAGTCTCCCATACAGGTACTAAACAAGCCCGACCCTGCTTAGCATCTGAGATCAGATGAGATCGGGTGCATTCAGGGTGATGTGGCCATAGGTGATCTTGGTGGCCACTCTCAACCCTCTTGGCAAACGCCAAGATGGTCACCTCGGCAAACAAGAAGAAAAATAAAACAGGTCGTCGACGCCAACAACATATTAATTGGCGGACCTTTTACTGGTCACCTTTCTGCTTTCCAGTGCTGGCATGCGCCCAAACGCAAAAGTGCGCAGCTGCGCAGGCATAACACTAGGGAAGCCTGTCATTTGATTTGCCAAGTTTCTGTAAGGGCCGTGCATTGGCATGCACCCTGAGCTGAAAGAATGCAGCTGCACAGGCCTAACACTATGGAAGCCCCAGACTTCTATAAGAGCCCTGCATTGGCGTGCCCCAGGTTTCTGTTAGGACTGCTCATATAGTGCCCGTTATCAATCCCACCACCCTGCCCAGGCGGTGCATGTGGAATGCAGGGCCTGTCAGGGGAGATCTCTTCCCGTTGGCCCATTGCTTTCCATGAGAAGTCTGTCCTTTTTAGGTGTCTGGGCCTATATTAAGGTAGGGGCCTGGAGCTGCAGCTCCAATAGCCCCTATGTTAATCCAGCCCTGCATCCAGGTACAAACCAGGCCCAACCCTGCTTAGCCTTTGAGACCAGACGAGATTGGGCGCTTTCAGGGTGTTGTGCCCGTAGGCAATTTCTTTGTGCACTCTCAACCCTCTTGACAAATGCCAAGATGGTCACCTTGGTAAACAAGGGAAAAAAAACAGGTCAACGCCGACAACATAATGAGAAGCCTACGGCACCTGGTATTCCCAGGCTGTCTCCCATCCAGAAATAAAAAAGGGTGGGTTGCGCTCAAACAAATAACAAAAATTAAACAATAATTAAAAAATATATGAAAATAAATAAATATGTGACTATACCAATGAAGTGTCACCAAAAATACATAAGTGAATATATATATCAATCCTATACTGAAAAAGGGGTGTAAAAAATACACAAAAATATATCAGTGAGAATAGCAAGTACAAATCACCATTACTAATAAAAGCAACGTAGATAGTAATTGACTAATCATATAGCCATGAAACAGCTAGCCAAACTGTGTGGATATCAAAAGAAATGTACAATAAAATTAATTTAGCTTAATAAATCAAACCAGTGAAACATAATTATAAACAGTGAAAAAAGCTTATTGACAAAAAAGGATTTTAAAATGTCCATATAAAGTCCTTAGTTGAAAAAAAGAGAAAAGATTTCTTATAATAACTCCACAGTGGTAAGGTGATGACAAAGCATCCAAAATATTGTGAATAGTGCACGCCTCCACCACAGATAACACTGCAGCTTACCAAAGGTATATGGTTCTTTGTTATGGAGAACAGTACAGCGCAAGTGACTGATTCCCCCAGGATGTTCACAGGTGGATATAGGAACAAAATACTTCTCCCAGCCTCCAAACACTTCCTCTCGTCAGTGACCGTAAAGGAAATAAAACTCGCAATAGTGTAAAACTCAGATACTTTAATGAAGTTAAAAAAGCAAATTGCACACTTACAAGATATCAGTATACAGATCGCATAACAGATTCGAGCCGGCCGGTCTCGATATGCAGCGCCCAATACTTCCGGAACAAACACGTGAGCTGGTGACGTCAGGACGTCGCTCCTCTTCCCTACGCGTTTCGTCACTAAGGGACGTGGTCACGGGGTCTCCCATCCAGGTACTAACCAGGCCAATCACTGCTTAGCCTCCGAGATCAGATGAGATTGGGCTCTTTCAGGTTGATTTGGCCGTAGGCACTCTCTTTGGGCACTCTGAAGCCTCTTGACAAAGGCCAAGATGGTCACCTTGGGAAACAAGCTAAAAAAAAACAGGTCAAAGCCAACAACATAAAAAGAAGCCTACTGCATCCGGTGTTCCCAGGCGATCTCCCAATCAAGACACTAACCAGGCCAGATCCTTCTATGGCACCTGGTCTTCCAAGGCAGTCTCCCATTGTCATGGTTATGCAGTGATCTTCCTGTGTTTGCTTACCTCCCCCCATGTCTTCAGTCTAAGAGGCCACCCACTTCCACCTGGTGGTTTTTATAACCTCTCCTCTAAGCATGGCTCCACCCCTGGCCCTATCAGGGAGCCCTATATTAACCTGTGCACTGCAGGCCATCAGTGCTGATCAACCATTGTGTATTCCTTTGTGTGTTAGCTTCCTGTTTTCTGCCGTGTGCTCTGCTACTGTTTTCCGTTACCGACTTTGGCGTGTTTTGACTATCCCTGTTTGCCTGTGATCCAGACCCTTTGGCGTGTCCCCGACTATTCTTGTCTGCTTGTGGCCCGACCTTGGCTTTGTCCCTCACCATCCCTATCCTCCTGTTGCCTACTGTGGGTGTGAGCTGGGGACCCTGGGGGTTGCGACCTAGAGCCAGTTGCAGCCAAGTCCATCCTCACCACCAGAGGCGCTGGTGAACACCTGCTGGCTCTTAGACTCTGCGCCCCAGGGAATCTTACGCTCTAACCCCAGTGGGATCTGTCCCCCGTCTGCAGCAGTCAGCCGTAGGGTCCACAACCTTGCGGTGCACTTCTGATCCTACGGTGTGCACCTGTCACCTCGCCTCAAGGTAACCTGACACCCATCCAGGTACTAACCAGGCCTGACACTACTTAGCCTCTGAAATCAAACGAGATCGGGTGCTTTCAGAGTGATGTGGCCGTAAGCGTTCTCTTCAAGACACGCCCAAACCCTCTTGACAAACGCCAAGATGGTCGCCTTGAGAAACAAGCGAAAAAAACAGGTCAAAGCCAACAACATAAAAAGAAGCCTATGGCACCTGGTATTCCCAGGTGGTCTCCCATCCAGGTACTAACCAGGCCCAACACTGTTTAGCCTCCAAGATCAGACGAGATTGGGCACTTTCAGGGTGATGGGGCCGTAGGTGATCTCTTCGGGCACTCTCAACCCTCTTGACAAACGCCAAGATGGTCACCTTGGGAAACAAGTAAAAAAAAACAGGTCAAGGCCAACAACATAAAAAGAAGCCTACGGCACCTGTTATTCCCAGACGTTCTCCCATCCTGGTACTAACCAGGCCCGACACTGCTTAGCCTCCGAGATCAGACAAGATCGGGTGCTTTCAGGGTGATGGGGGCCGTAGGTGATCTCTTTGGGCACTCTCAACCCTCTTGTTAAACGCCAAGATGGTCACCTTGGGAAATAAGCAAAAATAAACAGGTCAACGCCAACAACATAAAAAGAAGCCTACAGCACCTGGTATTCACAGATGGTCTCCCATACAGGTATTAACCAGGCCGTACACTGCTAGGCCTCCGAGATCAGATGAGATTGTGCGCTTTCAGGGTGATGTGGCCATAGGTGTTCTATTCAGACACTCTCAACCCTCTTGACAAATGCCAAGATGGTCATCTTGGGAAACAAGTGAAAAAAAACAGGTCAACGCCAACAAGATAGACCCTGGCGGTCTCCCATCTGACCCTGACCCTGCTTAGCCTCTGAGATCGGGTGCTTTCAGGGTGATGTGGCCTTAGGCGAACGCTTCGGGACATACTCAAAGCTCTTGACAGAGGCTAAAATGGTCACCTTGGGAAACAAGCGAAAAAAAAAAAACAGGTCAAAGCCAACAATATAAAAAGATTCCTACGGCACCTGTAATTAGGTACTATCCAGGCCGGACCCTGCTTAGCCTCTGAGATCAGATGAGATCGGGAGCTTTCAGGGTGATGTGGCCGTAGGAGATTTCTTTGGGCTCTCTCAGCCCTCTTGACAAATGCCAAGATGGTCACCTTGGGAAACAAGCGGGAAAAAAAAAACATGTCAACGCCAACAACATAAAAAGAAGGCTACGGCACCTGGTATTCCCAGTCGGTCTCCCATCCAGTTACTAATCAGGCCCGACAATGTTTAGCCTACGAGATCAGACAAGATCGGTCACTTTCAGGGTGATTTGGCCGTAGGCACTTTCTTTGGGCACTCTCAACCCTCTTGACAAACGCCAAGATGGTCATCTTGGGAAACAAGCGAAAAAAAAACAGGTCAACGCCAACAACATAAAAAATAGGATTTTTATATGCAGCTTACCTGTAAAATCCTTTTCTTGAGAGTACATCACGGGACACTGGAGCTTCATTACTGGTGATTGGACACTGGTTAACCCCCCCCCCCCTGTGTCCCGTGATATACTCTCAAGAAAGCTTACCTGTAAAATCCTTTTCTTGAGAGTACATCACGGGACACAGGGCTCCCACCCCTCTTGGGTTTTACGTGGTTTCCTATTTGCTACAAAACTGAGGTGCCTCCCATATGGGAGGGGTTATATAGGGGAGGAATTCTCCTTAATTGGGGGTTAACCAGTGTCCAATCACCAGAGGTGCCTATATAACCCACTATGTAATGAAGCTCCTGTGTCCCGTGATGTACTCTCAAGAAAAGGATTTTACAGGTAAGCTGTATATAAAAATCCTATTTTCTTGATCATACATCACGGGACACAGGATCTTCATTGCATAGTGGGATGTCCCAAAGCAATGCTCAGATTGAGGGGAGGGAGACACAGATCATAATATATAGACCGCCAAGGACCGGAGGACCTAAACTGCAGCCTGCAGTACACTGCGCCCAAAGGCGATATCCTCTTGCCCTCTGACATCCACCTGATAGAATCTGGTGAATGTGTGGACTGATGACCAAGTTGCAGCCTTACAGATCTGAGCCAGGGAGGCCTGGTGATGCACTGCCCAAGAAGCACTTACAGCCCTAGTTCAGTGCGCTTTCACTTGAAAAGGAGGGATCTTCCCTTTAACACTATACGCCTGAGAAATAATCTGTCTAATCCACCTTGAGAGAGTGGATTTTGATGCCGCCTGCCCCTTCCTAGGGCCTTCCGGCAAAATAAATAAGCAATCAATTTTCGTTATCTGAGCAGTTGCCTGAAGATAGATACTGATTGTCCTTACCACATCCAAAGTGTGCAAAGATTCTTCTTCTGCAGACTGTGGGTCCAGAAAAAAGGATGGTAGGATTACATCTTGATTCAAATGGAATCCTGAAACCACCTTAGGCAGAAAGGACCTGTTGGGACGCATTACCACCCGGTCCTTATGAATAATTAGATACGGCTCTTTGCTGGAGAGAGCTGCTAGTTCTGACACTCTTCTAGCCGTGGATATGGCTACCAAGAAAACCAATTTTTTAGTCAAAAGAACTAACAAAGCCTGATGCAAAGGTTCAAAAGGTTTCCCCTGCAAAGCTGAGAGAACCTAATTCAGATCCCGCACCAGTCAAATTCAGACTGTGTAAAGCAGGATGGTAAATTGGACCCTGTGAGAGCAGATCTGGCCGGAGAGGGAGGATCCACGGCCTGCCTACTGCCAACTTCATGATCTCTGCGTACCACGGTCGCCTGGGCCAAGCCGGGGCTACCAAAAGAACCGACTTTGTCTCCCTCTTGACTCTTCCCAGGAACCGCGACAGAAGGGGGCACGGGGGGAAGGCATATATCAAATTGTACTGATCCCAGGGAACTGTCAGAGCATCCGACCCCTGAGCGAGTGTATCTCTTGTCCTTGACACAAATTTGCCCAGTTTTCTGTTGAACCTGGACGCAAACAGATCTAAGTCTGGAGTACCCCACCTGCGACATATGTTCCAAAACACGTCGGGGTGCAGAGCCCATTCTCCTGGGCACAACTGCTGGCGGCTCAGAAAATCCGCCTGCCAATTTTCCACTCCTGGAATGAAGACTGCAGAAAGGCATGGAACATGCCTTTCTGCCCAGACAAGTATGCGATTCACCTCTTTTTGCGCAACCAGACTCCTGGTACCGCCCTGGTGATTGATATAGGCCACTGCTGTGGCATTGTCGGACTGAACCCGAACAGGGAGATCCCGTAGTCTGAAAGACCAGTTTATGAGAGCCATATAAACTGCCCGGATCTCCAAGACATTTATGGGCAATAGCTTCTCGATCGCAGACCATTTCCCCTGCGAGCACGTCTCCTCCAACACTGCTCCCCAGCCTGTCAAGCTGGCATCTGTGGTAATAATCTTCCATGGAAGAGGAATAAAAGTTTTGCCTTTCAGCAAATTCACAGTTTGTAACCACCAGACGAGACTCTTGCGTGTCCCTGGGGATAGACGCATAGGAAGATCCAAGGACTGGGGCTTCCTGTTCCTCTGCATCTTTGCAGAGGCCTTGAGTGGAACTGGGCGAATGGAACGGCCTTCGAAGGAGGCGACCATTTTCCCTAACAGTCTCATGCACGACTGAATGGGGGAAGATCTACTGCCCAGAATTAGGCGCACCAGATCCCCAATGGCCAAGGCTTTTGGCCTTGATAGAAACACCTTGCCCTTAGCGGTGTCGATAACCATACCCATCTATTCCAACCTGGTAGCAGGCTGTAGGGACGACTTTTCTAGGTTTATAATCCATCCTAGGCGTTCCAGGTGTTCTAGCATTCTGGTAACACTGTGGTTCAGGAGCGCTACTGTTTTCTCTATGAGAAGCAAATCGTCTAGATAAGCCATGATGGCTATACCCTGAGCTCTTAGGTTTGCCAAGAGAGGGTCCAGAATCTTTGTGAAGACTCGAGGGGCCGTAGCGAGCCTGAACGGCAAGGCCACAAATTGAAAATGGCGCCGCTCTACCGCGAACCTTAGATACTTTTGGTGTACGGGAAAAATTAGCACATGGAGATATGCATCCTTGATGTCTATTGATGCCATAAACGCTCCCCCTTGCAGGGAGGAGACCACAGTGCGAATTGATTGCATTCGGAAGGACCAGATGCGTAAAAACCGGTTCAGATCCTTCAGATCCAGGATAGGTCTGACACTTCCATTTGGCTTTGGAACAGGGAAGAGATTCGAGTAAAACCCTGAACCCTGTTCTTTTGGGTCCACTTCTACTATCACCCCCTGGGATAGTAAGTGATCTAAGGCCAGAAATAGCGGTCTTTGCTTTACTGGGTCCCTGGGAATCCTTGACCTTAGAAAGCGAGAAGGTGGAATCTCCTGAAACTCCAGCTTGTAGCCCAGAGATACCGAAGAGACCACCCACTTGTCCCGGATCTCTTCCCGCCAGGCTTCCGCAAACTGCAGGAGCCTTCCCCCCACTCGGCCGAGCGGGGGCGCCCCTTCACAAGGAAGCTTTTGGGCTCTGCTTGGCAGGCTTTCACCCCCAGGATTTCTTCTGCCCCTGGGCCCGGCCTTGAGCCTCTCCTGTAGAGGGGGGTTGAGAAGGCCGTCGCCACTGCTTAGAGCTTGATGCTCCGGGAGAGAGAGAACGACTAAATGATGGACGTTTACTCCTTTTGACTGGAAGGAGAGTAGATTTACCCCCTGAAATTTTTTGGATGATTTTGTCTAATTCTTCTCCAAACAAACGTTCCCCTTTAAACGGGAACCCAATCAAATGCTTCTTGCATGATAGCTCAGCTGCCCAATTCTTTAGCCATAGGGCCCTTCGCATGTGTACCAACAGGAGAGACAAAGAAGATGCTTGTTGGACAGAAACCAAAATCACATCAATCATGAAACACAGAATTTGAGGTATTTCTGCATAATTCTACACTTCCTCACTGGGAAGGAGGCCAAGCATCTGCTTAACCTGTTCCTTGAGGAACTGACACAACCCCACAGCTGCGACTGTAGGTTGCACTACAGCGCCAGTCATGGAAAAGGAGGCTTTTAATAATGTTTCCAGCTTCTTATCAGTTGGATCTTTAAATACCTGAGCATTATCCAAAGGACAGGTCAGGTTTCTATTCACGCAAGAAACAGCCGCATCGACAGATGGGACCCCCCATTTCTTGGTGAAACTTTCCTCCAGAGGATAAAGCATAGAAATCCTTTTAGGAGGAGCAAACAGTTTATCGGGATGTCCCCAATCCTCATACAACAATTTATCCATTAAGGGATGAATTGGAAAGGAAAAGGCAGTCTGTGGGATTTTCCTGACTCCCAGGGAAGAAACAGAGGACGTAGCGATCTCAGCAGCAGTTATTCTGAATGTGGTACTCACCAATTTAGTATAATACAGCACCTGTTTTCTGAGCGCCTGGGAGGAGGGGACTCTCTCCTCTTCCTCTGATTCATCCGACTGCTCAAGATCCCTGTCCCAAGATAGGGATCTCTCCTCATTTTCAGAAGTGTCATCTGAAAGAGGAATCTCAGCAGAGGGAGGGGATCTACCCCTTTTCCTGCTATCTTTCAGGGAAGCTGAAATCAAATTCATGATTCTCCCTTCAAAACCCCCCAATGTAGCCCTAAGGGAGTCCTCAGTGGCGTATACCGGGGCTGAAATATTAGGAGAGGCTGCAAAACCTGAGAGGGGCACTGACTCATTCTGTGAGGCTGGCTCCAGTCTTGTAGGGGGGGGGGGGATGGTAACCTACAGGCATTTTTAGAACCCATAGACCTAGGCGGTGACTTACCAGTGCCCTTGTTACCTCCCTCTGAGACCCTCTTACGAGGAGACACAGTCTTAAGCTACAAAGCAGAGGTACTAGTACAAAGTGCAATCACTGTTGTGCTTAAAGTCTCACAATAAATATATACAGTATGCTTAAACTGCACAACCTGATGCTGAGTAGGTGTCTTAGGTTTGCCTGTATCCAATCCCTTGGGATGCTTACTGCCCACAGCTCCTGTGTCTCCACTTACAGCCCTCTGACGCTCTGGGCTTTTTAAAACTGCCGCCTGGCGCCTGCGCAGTACAGCGCCATGCACACCGACGTGCACGGCTTGCAACCACACTCCCCCCTCCTCCATTAGCATGGGAGCGCGCTCGGCGTGTGTGCACACGCGTGCCCACGTGCACGAGGACCGCCGTTATCCAGGGGGGAAGGGAATCGCCATAGGAGCTGCGTGGGACCCCCAGACTACGTGGGGCCCCTGTATTACCTTCATTGTGGAAGAGATTGCAGTTGAGACGTGAGTCATCTGGGAGAACCAGGCTTCACTGAGCGTGTGTATCTGAAATGCATGTAAGTATGCATCAGGCTGCTCTTACTTCCTCTAGTGGTAGAAACCAGGTAAGACATACAACTACTCAATGAAGAAATCCATAATATAATTTATATAGGATTAACTTCCCTTACCTGTCCTCGCCACAGGAATTGCTGAAAACAGACAGATTCCAGCCTTTACCCATCACAGCAGGCAGAGTTGTGCTAACCTTCAGGGTTTTTTTGGGGTTCCTTCTCAGAAGAACCAACTACCTGGACCTTGTAAAAGACTCTGCCAGAAACTTTCGTGCCACTATGTAAATAGTACACCAAGTCTGGTTTTCCCAGAGCCCAGTCTATCAATAGGAGAGGACTTACAGGCAAAACCTTGTTTCTTCGGATGACAAGGCCCGGGTACCATATCATCTTGGGAGTCAAAATATCGGCCCGAGATATGGATTCGGTTTGTTGTAGACCTAATGCCGCGTACACACGATCTAATTGTATGACGTACTTAGTCCGTCATACAATCCTACGGACAATCCGGCGTACTTTCTACTGAATGGACTTGACCACACACGGATACACAAACAGTCCGACGAAAGCTTGCGCGATGACGTACAGCACGTACGACGGGACTAGAAATAGGAAGTCCAAGACACAGCAAAGCACCCTTTGGGCTCCTTCTGCTGACTTTGCGTTAGTGGAAGTTTGGTTAGAGACGATTCGCGCTTTTCAGACTTCAGCTTAATTCGTCCGTTTTCTGCGGCGCAGTCTGCCTGTGAGGTTTGTATCTGTCTTTCGGTACGCGTGGATCAGTTGGTACCTGTTGTTAGGCGCTTCTGGTCCGCTCGTTTCTGGGTTTCAGATCATTCTTCATAGGTCTGGCTGTTCTTCAGTGCGTTCAGTTAAGCTTGTTTGTCCAGCCGACCGTTTCAAAGCCATGGAGAGTGGACGTACTCGTTCTCGAGTTCGTGCTATATGGGGGCTTGGTGTTAGGGTTAATACTTTGACTCGAGCCCAGTCTGTGAACAGGGCGAGGAGGAGTTCATGGACAAAGAATTGGTTGCGCCAGCGCGACCAATTCTCGCATATGCCTTTACTCCGTGAGATCCGTGAGAATAATCCTGATGATTTCAGGAATTATCTCAGGATGACGGACCCCATTTTTCACCGTCTGCTGGCTTTGCTGACCCCTTATATCAGCAGGCAGGATACCTGCATGCGGCAAGCCATCACTCCGGAGCAGAGGCTCGTCGGCACGTTGCGCTACTTGGCGACAGGGAGAAGCCTTCGGGACCTCAAGTTCTCTACAGGCATCTCCCCCCAGGCTCTGGGGATCATTATTCCAGAGACCTATTCTGCCATTATTCGGGTCCTGCAGAAGGAATATATGAAGGTAAGTTTGTTCTTTTAATATTGCATTGTATGTTTGTATTAATTTCATCATGACTTTTAATATCCATGACAGGAATATGCTGTGAATGTCCCCTTTATATGAATACATGCAATTTTTTTTTTGATTTATTATTTTTTTTTGTGTGTCATTTTTTTATTGCTTTTACCTTTTTGTGTCCCACGTGCATATTTGCTTTCACTAACGTCCCCAGCATGCAATCCTGGGCCCCTATACACCCACAGCCGAGACTGTTTTTCTCTTAATTCATATTGTCAGCTCCATTGTACTGTTTTACTGCCCCCCACCCTTTTGGAATTGTTTTCAGGGATTGTATACTCATTAATTAGGCCCCCACCCCACTCAAATTGGTTTCAGGGATTTTATACTCATTAATTAGGCCCCCACCCCACTCAAATTGGTTTCAGGGATTGTATACTCATTAATTAGGCCCCCACCCCACTCACCCACATAACTTATGTCCCCTGGTCCATCAGAGGGCTGAGTAATCTGGGAATTGGGCCGTCTATTTGTTTTTTTTGCAGAAAAACATTTTCAATATTTATGTTTAACTGCTGTTCCAAAATGTTTTTGAGTTTTATTTGTTATGAATTGTTTTGATTTAATGACTAATTTATTTATTTTTTTTACCTGTGTTTGACTCCCCAGTTTCCTTCCACGCCACAGGAATGGCAGACTGTGGCTTCCCAGTTCGCTGTCCGTTGGGACTTTCCCAACTGTGGAGGGGCGATCGACGGGAAACATGTGCGGATTGTGCCCCCACCCCATTCGGGGTCCTACTACTGGAATTATAAGGGGTTCCATAGTGTGGTGTTAATGGCGGTGGTGTCAGCACAATATGACTTTATCTATGTGGAGGAAGAACGGCCGGATGTCAGACGGAGGAGTGTTTAGGCAGACCGAGTTCTGCCACCGTCTCATCACTGGTGGCCTGGACTTGCCACCAGATGCTGATAATGTGGAGGGTCTACCTTTTGTTTTTATCGCTGATGAAGCATTCGGTCTGAGTGACCATTTGATGAAGCCCTTCCCCCAAAGGACCCTCACCCCGGAGAGGAGGGTTTTTAATTACCGGCTGGCCAGAGCAAGAAGGGTTGTGGAGAATGCCTTTGGTATTATGGCCAGCCGGTTCCGTCTGTTTTTGACAGCAATAAACTTGGCAGAGTACAAACTGAACTATGTCATTCTCTGCTGCTGCATTTTACACAACTTTTTAAGAAAACATTCAGGAACCCATTACCTGCAGCCAATTGGGCCTGAGGCCGGACTAATTCCTGAACTCACAGGGCTGGATCATGCCCATCCTGGCTTAGCCCCCCAAACAGCACGTGAGGTGCGTGACCAGTATGTCACCTATTTTAATGGTAGGGGGGCTATTCCAATGCCAGCTGAGCAATAAAGATTTCCTTTTGTTCAAATATATATTGTCTGATCAAATTTTTAAGTTTGGTTCTTGTTTGCTTTTCAAGGTGGTTGTCTCCTACATTCTCCTAATTCAGGGATATGCAATTGGCGGACCTGCAGCTGGTGCAAAACTACAAGTCCATCATGCCTCTGGGTCTCATGCTTGTAGCTGTCAGTCTTACTATGCTTCATGGGACTTTTAGTTATGCAACAGCTGGATTTCCACTAATTGCATATTTCTGTCATAGTGCATTTGTATTGCAAAGTGTTTTTTTTTTTTTTTCCCCAATAGGAAATAAGGTCCTTTGTCACAGAAAACACAAAATTACTTCCCAAAAAGATGCTGAGTATTGAAAGAAGGAGACACACACATATCTTTTTAGAAAAGTTGTAATAGTGCACATTGAAACAAGTGCCTTTTTTTTTTTTTTTTGGTAAACAATATAGATTTTTTGTAGTAAACAATATATATATATATATATATATATATATTTTTTTTTTTTTGAAAAGAATAAAAAATCTAGATATATACACACATACATATTTGTTGGATGTTAAAAGTTGAACTATTTACATAAAACAAGGGTAAAAGCCAAATTTAGAAGATGTGCACCAAAAATTGGTAATGTCAACATGTGCTATCTCCCATTATGAGTGATCAATGGATGCGTTTTGTGGGTGCAATCCCTTCCTCTCACATACTAGAATGAGGAAGGGGTTGCAAACACAAAATACGTACATTGAGATCCTCTGATGGCACATAGCACATGTTGACACACTGTGTGCATCTTCTAAATTTGGACTCTAAAAAACTGAATTAAAATTTCAAAAAACATAAAATGATTTTTGCAAGCAAATGAAGAACATGATCTTGCATTTTAGGGAAAAGGGGCTTAGATTCTCCCCAAAACATTGATCATGTTCTTCATTTGCTGCTGAATGGTGTCCAACTGCCTGTGCATGTTGCGGATCTGGTTCCGCATGCAATCGATCTCGCCATTCCAGACCATGATCTGCCCAATCAGCCTCTGGGCGCTGTCAGTTGTGAATGGCTCTGCGGCTTGTCCTTCTACAACCAGATCATCACCTAAAAAAGGTGTACAAAAAAAAATAGTGTTAACATATGCAGGCATTAATGGTTTACCTTAAGCTGCGTTGTCAGACACTCACTTTGTGGGGTGAGTACCTCCACCACCTCTTCTTCTACCTCCACCTCTGGCCCCTCCACCTCTGGCACTGGGCTGGGGTCCTCTGGCACTGGGCTGGGGTCCTCTGGCACTGGGCTTGGGCTAACTGCCCAATCAGGCTGGTGAGGTCGAGGGGTCCTGGGCTGCTCCAACTCATGTCTGAGTCTTTGTTCCCCTATGAGAATGAAACAAACCAAAAAAGGTAGACTTTTAAGCCCAGTGATATTTGAATCCAGAAATCTGAATATTAAACATTGGTTCGAAGTGGTGTACAATTATTAGCTAGTTGTTACAAAATCCTAGTTGAATACATCATTTAAATTACCTTTTAGGCTGGGTTCACACTGCTGTGATGCGTGAAAGCTGCAAATCTACTGTGGGTTCCCACATCGCATGCCTCCCGGAGGCAGTTCACACGACCCTATGCAAACTGCTGGGAGTGTCAGTGAAACCTTTAATGACACCCCCAGATCAGTTCGCATATTGCAGTGCAATCTGCAAACTCAGACAGGAATCGGATCGCATGATGTGAACACCCATGCGATCCGATTCTGCTGTGGCTTAAAAAAAGGGTCCTTTACAAGTTTGTGCCGGATGCCATGCAAATTCTGCCATACTACCTGTATGGCTGAAATCGCATCGCACAGAGATCACATGTGATTTGCACTACAGTGCAGTGCGAACCACATCCGATCTCATACATAGCAGCAGTGTGAACCTAGCCTTTAAACAAACTGTGATACTTTACATCATTTAGCCAAGTTTCATAGATGGACACACCAGAATCATCCCCTTGAGTCCCTGTGTGTGATGATCTCAAAAAATGTTCTATGATGTCCCAAACTACACGAAATTATCCCCAGTTGAGATGTGGAACTTATATATCTATATCTTAAAGCGGAGGTCCACCCTAAAATGGACCTCCGCTCATCGGAATCCCCCCCCCTCCGGAGCCACAATTGGCACCTTTCAGGGGGGAGGGGGGTGCAGTTACCTGGATAATCCAGGTAACTGCACCCACTTCCGGGATAGCTGTCTGCGGAAAGGGGCGTAGATTACGCCCCTTTCCGCAACTGCCCGCCCCTTTGCGCAAGTGCCCCGCTGCCTGCTGGGAAACACACAGTTCCCAGAGGCAGCGGGGACTGTCCGGATTGCGCCGCGCGGCTCGCGCATGCGCAGTAGGGAACCGGGAAATGAAGCCGAAAGGCTCCATTTCCTGATTCCCATACCCAAGATGGCGGCGGCAGGACCCGACAGACGACCTAGCGATCGGCTTCGGGTGCCGACATCGCGGGCGCGCTGGACAGGTAAGTGTCACTATTTTAAAAGTCAGCAGCTGCAGTATTTGTAGCTGCTGGCTTTTAAAAAAAAAAAAAAACGCGGAGTCCCGGTGGACTCCCGCTTTAATTACAATACATTACACTGAATAAAGTGATGAAACAGTTGTAGCTATAAAGATATGTACACAAGGATATCCTAAATTGAATGTCACAATTCAAGATATCATTAACAACAATAAAAGAAATAACAAATAAAAAACCTAAACCAATACCATATACTGATACGCGCCATTTACGTACAGTCATACGAACGATCAAGCAGACGACAGTTTAATACACCAGATTTACCAACTTTTACGAACGGGTAGGTACGAACGTCAAAATAAGCGCAAAGTACTCACTTTTTTTGAGCGCCTTTTTTATTCTCCTGTATTGATCTGGCTCCCTGGATTTTATATCCGACCAGCGTTTGCGGAGTTGATCTTTAGCTCTTCGGACACCAAATGTGTTCTCCAAAGTGCTCACTACTGTACTCATTATTCTGTCCTTCCGGATATTGGGTTTGGGATAGGGGCCATTTTTCCCATCGTAATCTTCTTTTCTTAAGATGTCCACCATCTCCACCATCTCTTCGAAAGACATGTTTGTGGCCTTAAACCTCTTCCTAGCTCTGGAAGTATTGGGTTCAGGGCTTTCCTCCGCGCTGCTCTCAGAAAATACATCCGCCATCTTTATCTAGCTGCTCTCCCACAGCGGAACGAGGGTAAAAGGGGCGGGGAAATACGGTCACAAGAAACGTCAGGGGCGGGCGACGTGGGCGACGCAGGCGGAGCTTGACGCATGCGCTGTATATAAAGCGTTACCGCGAGGACGTACGTTTGTCCGAACGGAAGCAGCGAGTGATACACACGATGGTAAGATGGTGATCTTTTTATTTTTAGGGTTTTAGGCCTGCGTTAGGAATGTATATAGTGGGATTTTACCTTGTAGATGGTTAGTTGATTTTAATGTGGGTTGGTGATTGAGTGGGGTTGGTGTTTTGTGTGGGTGTGTGTGGGGGTGGGGGTGGGTGTGTGGGGGGGTAGTGTGTGGGTGTGTGTGGGGGTGGGTGTGTGGGGGGGTGGGGGTGGGTGTGTGGGGGGGTAGTGTGTGTGTGGGGGTGGGGGTGGGTGTGTGGGGGGGTAGTGTGTGTGGTAGTGTGGGTGTGTGTGGGGGTGGGTGTGTGGGGGGGTAGTGTGTGTGGTAGTGGGGGTGTGTGTGGGGGGGGTAGTGTGTGTGTGGGGGTAGTGTGGGTGGGTGTAGTGTGGGTGTAGTGTGTGTCTCGCCTACATTGTCACAATATAAATAGTGTGCGTTTGGTCTGACATTAGTATTTATGTATTTCTTTATTTATTTTTTGTTTTTTTCAGACCTAAAAATGCAAAAGTACAGTCCGGACCCCTTTAAGGAGGAGGCATTCCTGGCAAAATTCATTGAGATGTTTGAGATGAACAGGAACCTGTGGGATGCCAAGCACCCACTATATTCAAGCCGTCCTGCTCTCCCACAGCGGAACAAGGGTAAAAGGGGTGGGGAAATACGGTCACAAGGAACGTCAGGGGCGGGCGACGTGGGCGACGCAGGCGGAGCTTGACGCATGCGCTGTATATAAAGCGTTACTGCGAGGACGTACGTTTGTCCGAACGGAAGCAGCGAGTGATACACACGACGCTAAGATGGTGATCTTTTTATTTTTAGGGTTTTAGGCCTGCGTTAGGAATGTATATAGTGGGATTTTACCTTGTGGATGGTTAGTTGATTTTAATGTGGGTTGGTGATTGAGTGAGGTTGGTGTTTTGTGTGGGTGTGTGTGGGGGTGGGTGTGTGGGGGGGTGGGTGTGTGGGGGGGGGTAGTGTGTGGGTGGGTGTGTGGGGGGGTGGGGGTGGGTGTGTGGGGGGGTAGTGTGTGTGGTAGTGTGGGGGTGGTTGTGTGGGGGGGTAGTGTGTGTGGTAGTGTGGGTGCGTGTGGGGGTGGGTGTGTGGGGGGGTAGTGTGTGTGGTAGTGTGGGTGTGTGTGGGGGGGGTAGTGTGTGTGTGGGGGTAGTGTGGGTGGGTGTAGTGTGTGTCTCGCCTACATTGTCACAATATAAATAGTGTGCGTTTGGTCTCACATTAGTATTTATGTATTTCTTTATTTTTTTTTGTTTTTTCAGACCTAAAAATGCAAAAGTACAGTCCGGACCCCTTTAAGGAGGAGGCATTCCTGGCAAAATTCATCGAGATGTTTGAGATGCACAGGAACCTGTGGGATGCCAAGCACCCACTATATTCAAGCCGTCCTGCCCGGAGGAAAACACTGGGGAAACTTGTTTTCACAAGTTTGTGAAAACCCGACTCCCCCAGGCAGACATTACGTTTGTGGGGTCCAAAATTCAGGTCCTGCGGAACATGTATAGGCGGGAGCGCAACAAGATCCTAGAGTCCCGCACATCAGGAGCAGCAGCAGATAAGATATATGTACCTAAGCTGTGGTACTACAACAGGCTGCGTTTTTTGGATGACCCGTCAGAAGCCAGGCAGTCACTTTCCACTCTTCCGTCTACCCTTCCCTCCACCTCAGATGAGCCACCCCAGGAAGATCCAGACCCTTCCTTCCTGGAAGAAGTTGATGCGCCCAGCTGGAGCCAGGTATATTTTAGTTTATAAAGTTTGGATTGCTCAAATATTAATGATATAAAGTTCAATGTTTGAATTGCTTCCAAATCTAGGATTTCATCACAAATTAAATTAGATATAAGGATACAGTAGTTTCCACAAATGTGGCTAAAATCTTGGTGAACTGATGGAAAAATGATGGTGTCAAAATGATAGCCTTTTGGATTTCAAGACAAATGTATTTGCAAGTGAGAACTGTAAAATTGTCAGTGATTGATGATGTCAAAATATATACATATTTTATTTATTTATTTATTTATTTTTTACACAGGATGAGCTCACCCAGGAGGAGGCCGGGACCAGTGGTATGGAGGAGGAGGCCGGGACCAGCCACACGCAGGAGATAGCTGGGCCCAGCAGGAGTTGGACAGAAAGTCAGGTCCCTCCCCTCCGCCTAGCCAGCAAAAGGCCCAGGAGGATGACACAGACAGAGGAGGAGTCATTGGCGCTTATACGTCAAGCGAGCCAATTGCTTAGTAAACCCCCCAATCCCGAAGAGGCCTACGCTACTTATTTGGCCAGCAAGTTGCTTGAAATGGACAAGGGACAGCGCAACTTGTGCGAGGCTATTTTCTTTGATAGTATTCAGAGGGGTCTGAAGGGTGAGCTAACACCAACCACCAGACTCTACAACACAGACCCTACTGCTCCTCCTCCTCCTCCTCCTACCACAAGTCCACCACCAGAGGCACAGCCTCCAGTGAAGCGTGGAGGGAAGGCTACACGGAAGAGTCGGAAGTGACTGCCTGGCTTCAGTCTGCTCTGACAGAAGACGCAGGCTGTTGTAGTACCACAGTCTGGGGACATAGATGTCATCTGCTGCTGTTCCTGGTCTGTGGGATTCTAGGACCATGTTGTGCTCCCTATTTTCATGTTTACACAGGATCTGAATTTTGGTGGCCACTGACTTGATGTGTGCCTGGGGGACAAAAGGCTTCACAAACTTCAAAAGTGTCTCCAGTGTTGCCTCCCTCTTGATTTTGTTTTGCACAGACTAAAAATAAAGATTTATTTTTTCCCAAAATATTGTAATTTTTTTTTTGGGATTAAAAAAACAGAGTTTATTTGTGAGTAGGCAGGTACATGTCAAAAGACTATGGGGGTTATTTACAAAACGCACGTTCATGTTAATATAAAAATGCTAACTACAAGTGCAATTTTTAAAGAACTGCAAGTGCACTTGGAAGTGCAGTCGCTGTAAATTTGAGGGTAACATTTGAAATCTATCTATCTATCTATCTATCTCTACTTACATAGTCTGCTTGGACCAAAAAAACACAAGTCCATCTAGTTTAACCCCCCCCCCCCCCCAAAAAAAAAGCAAAATAAATAAATAACTAACAATAGTAGTTCCAAAAATATATAGTAATAGATAAATTATAAAATTATATATATGTAAAGAACTGCAAGTTCTGCAAGAACTGCAAGAATAATCATAACTAGAAATATATTTACCAAAAATCTCTATATCTATGTATATATGTATGTATGTATGTTTATATATATATATATATATATATATATTTTTTTTTTTTTATTCTCGAATTGGAATATTAATCATAGGATGAGGATAAATAAAGACATTTGTGATAACTCTGTGTGAATATAAGCAGCAAAGCAACTTCACTTTTCTTGCATTATGAAGAAGAAAAGAATGTGCTATATTAAAAAAACACAAAATTAGCAGCATGACGAATATGCTAGCTTCAATACGAACACTAGTTTTACAAGACAGAGCGCTTCCGCCCTGTAAATCCTTTCTGGGCATGCGCCATTCTTAGTCCGTCGGACTAGCATACTGACGACCGTATTGTCCGCTGAAACCAAAGTACGACGGAAAGATTGTTGTGCAAACCGAAATTCTTAGTACTCCGGACTGCACGCTGAAAAAGTCCGCTGAAGCCCACACATGAGCGGATTGTCCGTTGAAATTTGTTTCAACGGACTAAGTACGTCATACAATTCGATCGTGTGTACGCGGCATTAGGCGCCCGCAAGGACCTGCACAGAGCTTTCTTCATAGCACATGTTTTACGTGACTAACCACCATAGACACTGGCGAAAAAACTGAGGTGCCTCCCATATGGGAGGGGTTATATAGGGGAGGAATTCTCCTTAATTGGGGGTTAACCAGTGTCCAATCACCAGAGGTGCCTATATAACCCACTATGTATTGAAGCTCCTGTGTCCCGTGATGTATGATCAAGAAATAAGCATACGGCACCTGGTATTCCCAGTCGGTCTTCCATCCAGTTACTAATCAGGCCCGACAATGCTTAGCCTCCGAGATCAGACAAGATCGGGCACTTTCAAGGTGATGGGGCCATAGGCGATCTCTTTGGGCACTCTCAACCATCTTGACAAACGCCAACATGGTCATCTAGGGAAACAAGCGAAAAAAAACAAGTCATTGTCAACACTGGAGGCTAAGCAAGGTTGGGCAATCAGTTTCCTTGCCTGAAATAGGCATCTCAGAACTACCATCTGGCTGCTTCCCGGGTTTCCAACTCCTTCAACTAATCCCAGGAGACAATACTTCGCCTCCATCCTGGTGGAGGTTCCAAACACCCGATCAATGGTTCCCGTCACCTCCGTCCAGTAGCGGATCAACTTCGGGCATCTCCAAAACATGTGCATCATGTCTCCCCCCATGTTCCCGCACTGGGGGCAACTTGCGTCCGGCCGTTCGGCCAAATTGAAAAAGTTTACGAGGAGCATAATAAGTTCTATATACTAAGAACAGATATGACATCCTCTGAGAGGAGAGCCACAATTGACCACAGGCAGGATTCCTGTGGCCAATTATAGCTCAGGGGGGTTTAGTACACACCCCACACTATATAAGGCCACCATCGCGGCGGCCTTGTATAATGTGTTGCGGCGGTCAGGGAAAGAGGATGATTGGCAGGGACAGTGCCTTTACTGCTTGGGAACCTAGCACTGTTACAGTGGGTGTTGTGTGCCTCCTGCACAGTATACACCTGAAGATACCCCTTATTGCTGGTGTTCTGTTTCTGTAATACAGGAACCTAGCACTGTTACAGTGGGTGTTGTGTGCCTCCCACGCTTGTCCTTATTTTCGGCAGCTGGACATGTTGAGCCACATCATGCCAAACACTTGGTCGGATGTGGAAGACCAAGCCCTCCAAATGCTCCTCATTCTCTCTCACCCAGGCTCAGGGTACTAGCCTGTGTTCTGTATACACTAGGCTTTCTTCTGTATACCCTATCCTCTCTTTATACTCTAGCCTGTCGTTCATGTACACTATACTCTTTGTTTACCTCATAAATGGCAGTGTATATAGAAGGAAGGCTAGTTTATACAGAGAGGCTAAGGTATACAGAAGGTAGGCTAGTTTATACAGAAAACCGGATGGGTATACAAAGTATGTAATTTATTTAGATGGCAGGCTATTGTATACAGAGAGGCTAGAGAATAAACAAGACAGACTAGTGTATACAGGACACAGCCTGTCATTTATGTACACTAGACTCTTTGTTTACCTCATAAATGGCAGTGTATATAGAAGGAAGGCTAGTTTATACAGAGAGGCTAAGGTATACAGAAGGTAGGCTAGATTATACAGAAAACAGGTTGGGAATAAAAAGTATGTATTTTATTTAGATGGCAGGCTATTGTATACAGAGAGGGTAGAGAATAAATAAGACAGGCTAGTGTATACAGGACAAATGATAATGTATACAGAAAACAGGCTTGGTTATAGAGAGAGACAGAGACTATTATATTCAGAAGAAAAGCTAGTGTATATAGAGAGGCAGGCTGGGGTATACAGAGAGGCTAGTGAATACAGATAAGGTGATGTATAGAGAAATGCTAGTGTATACAGAGAGGCTAGAGTATACAGTTATTCTGGGGTATACAGAGAGGCTAGTTTAAAGAGAGGCTAGTGTATACAGAATACAGACTCGTGTATGCAGATAGGCTTGAGAATACACAGATGCTAGAGTAAACAGTGAGGCTGGGGTACACAGAGAGGCTAGTTTAAAGAGAGGCTAGTATATACAAAGATGTTAGTGTACAGTGATGTGAAAAAGTGTTTGCCCCCTTCCTCATTTCCTGTTCCTTTGCATGTTTGTCACACTTAAGTGTTTCGGAACATCAAACCAATTTAAACAATAGTCAAGGACAACACAAGTAAACACAAAATGCAATTTGTAAATGAAGGTGTTTATTATTAAAGGTGAAAAAAAATCCAAACCATCATGGCCCTGTGTGAAAAAGTGATTGCCCCCTAAACCTAATAACTGGTTGGGCCACCCTTAGCAGCAACAACTGCAACCAAGCGTTTGCGATAACGTGCAATGAGGCTTTTACAGCGTCCTGGAGGAATTTTGGCCCACTCATCTTTGCAGAATTGTCCTAATTCAGTTACATTAGAGGGTTTTCGAGCATGAACGGCCTTTTTAAGGTCATACCACAACATCTCAATAGGATTCAGGTCAGGACTTTGGCTAGGCCACTCCAAAGTCTTCATTTTGTTTTTCTTCAGCCATTCGGTGGTGGACTTGCTGGTGTGTTTAGGATCATTGTCCTGCTGCAGAACCCAAGTTCGTTTCAGCTTGAGTACACGAACAGATGGTCGGACATTCTCCTTCAGGATCTCTTGGTAGACAGCAGAATTCATAGTTCCTTTTATCACGGCAAGTCTTCCAGGTCCTGAAGCAGCAAAACAGCCCCAGACCATCACACTACCACCACCATATTTTACTGTTGGTATAATGTTCTTTTTATGAAATGCAGTGTTCCTTCTACGCCAGATATACTTGGACACACACCTTCCAAAGAGTTCCACTTTTGTCTCATCGGTCCACAGAATGTTGTCCCAAAAGTCTTGGGGATCATCAAGATGTGTTGTGGAGAAATTGAGACGAGCTCTGATGTTCTTTTTGCTCAGCAGTGGTTTTCTCCTTGGAACTCTGCCATGCAGGCCATTTTTGCCCAGTCTTTTCCTGATGGTGGAGGCATGAACGCTGACCTTAACTGAGGCAAGTGAGGCCTGCAGTTCCTTGGACGTTGTTGTGGGGTCTTTTGTGACCTCTTGGATGAGTCGTCGCTGCGCTCTTGGGGTAATTTTGGGCGGCCGGCCACTCCTGGGAAGGTTCACCACTGTTCCATGTCTTCGCCATTTGTGGATAATGGCTCTCACTGTGGTTCGCTGGATTCCCAAAGCTTTGGAAATGGCTTTATAACCCTTTCCAGACTGATAGATCTCAATTACTTTCTTTCTCAATTGTTCCTGAATTTCTTTGGGTCTCGGCATGATGTGTAGCTTTTAAGGATCTTCTGGTGGACCTTACTGTGTCAAGCAGCTCCTATTTAAGTGATGCCTTGATTGTGAACAGGTGTGGCAATAATCAGGCCTGGGTGCGGCTAGAGAAATTGAACTCAGGTGTGGACAACCACAGTTATAGTATGTTTTAACAAGGGGGGCAATCACTTTTTCACACAGGGCCATGATGGTTTGGATTTTTTTTCACCTTTAATAATAAACACCTTCATTTACAAATTGCATTTTGTGTTTACTTGTGTTGTCCTTGACTATTGTTTAAATTGGTTTGATGTTCCGAAACACTTAAGTGTGACAAACATGCAAAGGAACAGGAAATGAGGAAGGGGGCAAACACTTTTTCACCCCACTGTATATAGAGAGGTTAGTGTATAGAGAGGGTCGAGTGTATACAGAAAAGACAGTGCATATAGAGAAACTAGTGTATACAGAAGACAGGCTTGGGTATACATCATAGCTGACAGTGTATACAGAAGACTGGGTAGTGTATACAGAGAGTCTAGTGGGTACAGAAGACAGGCTGGTGTATTCTAGCTAATTTTTACAGTCTAGTGTATACAGAAGACAGGCTGTGGTATACAGAGGGTTTAGTGTATTCAGAGAGTCTAGTGTACAGTGGTGTGAAAAAGTGTTTACCCCCTTCCTCATTTCCTGTTCCTTTGCATGTTTGTCACACTTAAGTGTTTCGGAACATCAAACCAATTTAAACAATAGTGAAGGACAACACAAGTAAACACAAAATGCAATTTGTAAATGAAGGTGTTTATTATTAAAGGTGAAAAAAAATCCAACCCATCATGGCCCTGTGTGAAAAAGTGATTGCCCCCCTTGTTAAAACATACTATAACTGTGGTTGTCCACACCTGAGTTCAATTTCTCTAGCCACACCCAGGCCTGATTATTGCCACACCTGTTCACAATCAAGGCATCACTTAAATAGGAGCTGCTTGACACAGTAAGGTCCACCAGAAGATCCTTAAAAGCTACACATCATGCCGAGACCCAAAGAAATTCAGGAAAAATTGAGAAAGAAAGTAATTGAGATCTATCAGTCTGGAAAGGGTTATAAAGCCATTTCCAAAGCTTTGGGAATCCAGCGAACCACAGTGAGAGCCATTATCCACAAATGGCGAAGACATGGAACAGTGGTGAACCTTCCCAGGAGTGGCCGGCCGCCCAAAATTACCCCAAGAGCGCAGCGACGACTCATCCAAGAGGTCACAAAAGACCCCACAACAACGTCCAAGGAACTGCAGGCCTCACTTGCCTCAGTTAAGGTCAGCGTTCATGCCTCCACCATCAGGAAAAGACTGGGCAAAAATGCCCTGCATGGCAGAGTTCCAAGGAGAAAACCACTGCTGAGCAAAAAGAACATCAAAGCTCGTCTCAATTTCTCCACAACACATCTTGATGATCCCCAAGACTTTTGGGACAACATTGGAACTCTTTGGAAGGTGTGTGTCCAAGTATATCTGGCGTAGAAGGAACACGGCATTTCATAAAAAGAACATTATACCAACAGTAAAATATGGTGGTGGTAGTGTGATGGTCTGGGGCTGTTTTGCTGCTTCAGGACCTGGAAGACTTGCCGTGATAAAAGGAACTATGAATTCTGCTGTCTACCAAGAGATCCTGAAGGAGAATGTCCGACCATCTGTTCGTGTACTCAAGCTGAAACGAACTTGGGTTCTGCAGCAGGACAATGATCCTAAACACACCAGCAAGTCCACCACCGAATGGCTGAAGAAAAACAAAATGAAGACTTTGGAGTGGCCTAGCCAAAGTCCTGACCTGAATCATATTGAGATGTTGTGGTATGACCTTAAAAAGGCCATTCATGCTCGAAAACCCTCTAATGTAACTGAATTAGGACAATTCTGCAAAGATGAGTGGGCCAAAATTCCTCCAGGACACTGTAAAAGCCTCATTGCACGTTATCGCAAACGCTTGGTTGCAGTTGTTGCTGCTAAGGGTGGCCCAACCAGTTATTAGGTTTAGGGGGCAATCACTTTTTCACACAGGGCCATGATGGTTTGGATTTTTTTTCACCTTTAATAATAAACACCTTCATTTACAAATTGCATTTTGTGTTTACTTGTGTTGTCCTTGACTATTGTTTAAATTGGTTTGATGTTCCGAAACACTTAAGTGTGACAAACATGCAAAGGAACAGGAAATGAGGAAGGGGGCAAACACTTTTTCACACCACTGTATACAGTCAGCGAGTGTATACATAATACTGGCTAGTTCACACAGTGTTTACAGAGATTCAAAGGTGTACAGAGAAGCTAGAATATATAGAAGACTACAGCATACAGAAGAACGGCTAGTGAATACAGAATACAGACTCGTGTATGCAGATAGGCTTGAGTATACAGAGATGCTAGAGTAAACAGTGAGGCTGGGGTACACAGAGAGGCTAGTTTAAAGAGAGGCTAGTATATACAAAGATGTTAGTGTATATAGAGAGGTTAGTGTATAGAGAGAGTCGAGTGTATACAGAAAGGACAATGCATATAGAGAAACTAGTGTATACAGAAGACAGGCTTGGGTATACATCAAAGCTGACAGTGTATACAGAAGACTGGGAAGTGTATACAGAGAGGTACAGAAGACAGGCTGGTGTATTCTAGCTAGTTTTTACATTCTAGTGTATACAGAAGACAGGCTGTGGTATACAGAGGGTTTAGTGTATTCAGAGAGTCTAGTGTATACAGTCGGCGAGTGTATACATAATACTGGCTAGTTCACACAGTGTTTACAGAGATGCAAGGGTGTACAGAGAAGCTAGTATATATAGAAGACTACAGCATACAGAAGAAAGGCTAGTGAATACAGAATAAAGGCTGGCTTCTACGGAGAGGCTAGTGCATACAGAGAGGCTAGTGCATACAGTGAAGCTATTGTATATAGAAGCCTGGTTAGTGTATACAGAGAAGTTAGTGTGTACAGAAGAAAGGCTAGACCAGGCTATAAAGAGAGACAAGTGTTTACAGAAGACAGTTTTGGGTATACAGAGATTCTAGTTCATACAGAGAGACTAATTTATACAGAAGACAGGCTAGGGCATACAGAAGACGGGCTAGTGTATACAGAAACTAGTGTATAACAGAGAGGGTAGTGTATATACAAGACAGGCCAGGGTATAAAGAAGACAGAATAATGTATACAGAAAACAGAAAACATGCTGGTGTATACAGAGAGGCAAGTGAATTTAGAGGGTAGGCTAAGTGATAACAGAAGACAATCTGGGCTATACAGACATTTCATCATTTCATCTAGCTCACATCTCTAACAGAGTTTGTCTCATTGCCATGTTATGCCTTTTCATTCTTATGCTAAATATAGATTTATACTCACTACATGATTTTAATCATCCACATTAAGCATGCAATAAAACTATCATACATCAAAATAAACCATGTACTCTTTTGCTCTATTTTGCCTATTTGTAATTCTCCACATCAACTCTCACATTTATATCACCACTGATGACACACCATCCTGACTTATTTTGCCTTAATTATTATTAGAAATAGAGAGTACTATCTCAAAATCTAGTTAAATCTATTCACTTCGATGAGGTCTATCGCTAATTGTACGGTAATTCAAAATGTTCACAAAACCATCCATTTGCTACCAGACATGCTGCACATACTACGAGTAATGTAACTATCGCTCGCTAACGATGTAAACAGTTTTATTGCTTTTCTGACATTAACCGAGTATGTCTGACATTAACTGAGTATCTCCCTGCACTAGGATTGTAATAATAATAATAGGATTGTGTAATGCAAAGATCAACTAGTCTAATATACAGTGGTGTGAAAAAGTGTTTGCCCCTTCCTCATTTCCTGTTCCTTTGCATGTTTGTCACACTTAAGTGTTTCGGAACATCAAACCAATTTAAACAATAGTCAAGGACAACACAAGTAAACACAAAATGCAATTTGTAAATGAAGGTGTTTATTATTAAAGGTGAAAAAAAATCCAAACCATCATGGCCCTGTGTGAAAAAGTGATTGCCCCCTAAACCTAATAACTGGTTGGGCCACCCTTAGCAGCAACAACTGCAACCAAGCGTTTGCGATAACGTGCAATGAGGCTTTTACAGCGTCCTGGAGGAATTTTGGCCCACTCATCTTTGCAGAATTGTCCTAATTCAGTTACATTAGAGGGTTTTCGAGCATGAACGGCCTTTTTAAGGTCATACCACAACATCTCAATAGGATTCAGGTCAGGACTTTGGCTAGGCCACTCCAAAGTCTTCATTTTGTTTTTCTTCAGCCATTCGGTGGTGGACTTGCTGGCGTGTTTAGGATCATTGTCCTGCTGCAGAACCCAAGTTCGTTTCAGCTTGAGTACACGAACAGATGGTCGGACATTCTCCTTCAGGATCTCTTGGTAGACAGCAGAATTCATAGTTCCTTTTATCACGGCAAGTCTTCCAGGTCCTGAAGCAGCAAAACAGCCCCAGACCATCACACTACCACCACCATATTTTACTGTTGGTATAATGTTCGTTTTATGAAATGCAGTGTTCCTTCTACGCCAGATATACTTGGACACACACCTTCCAAAGAGTTCCACTTTTGTCTCATCGGTCCACAGAATGTTGTCCCAAAAGTCTTGGGGATCATCAAGATGTGTTGTGGAGAAATTGAGACGAGCTTTGATGTTCTTTTTGCTCAGCAGTGGTTTTCTCCTTGGAACTCTGCCATGCAGGCCATTTTTGCCCAGTCTTTTCCTGACGGTGGAGGCATGAACGCTGACCTTAACTGAGGCAAGTGAGGCCTGCAGTTCCTTGGATGTTGTTGTGGGGTCTTTTGTGACCTCTTGGATGAGTCGTCACTGCGCTCTTGGGGTAATTTTGGGCGGCCGGCCACTCCTGGGAAGGTTCACCACTGTTCCATGTCTTCGCCATTTGTGGATAATGGCTCTCACTGTGGTTCGCTGGATTCCCAAAGCTTTGGAAATGGCTTTATAACCCTTTCCAGACTGATAGATCTCAATTACTTTCTTTCTCAATTGTTCCTGAATTTCTTTGGGTCTCGGCATGATGTGTAGCTTTTAAGGATCTTCTGGTGGACCTTACTGTGTCAAGCAGCTCCTATTTAAGTGATGCCTTGATTGTGAACAGGTGTGGCAATAATCAGGCCTGGGTGTGGCTATAGAAACTGAACTCAGGTGTGGACAACCACAGTTATAGTATGTTTTAACAAGGGGGGGCAATCACTTTTTCACACAGGGCCATGATGGTTTGGATTTTTTTTCACCTTTAATAATAAACACCTTCATTTACAAATTGCATTTTGTGTTTACTTGTGTTGTCCTTGACTATTGTTTAAATTGGTTTGATGTTCCGAAACACTTAAGTGTGACAAACATGCAAAGGAACAGGAAATGAGGAAGGGGGCAAACACTTTTTCACACCACTGTAAGCTTTCTCAGTGGTACCGGCATATCCTTTAAATTTAGACTAACGCAACTATTTCTCGGCCATTTTCAAGCTAAGCTTTCAATGTCTTACTTTTGAACAGCGATACTTCCTCCCTGCAATATTAAGCCATTTAAATGTCCTATTGGTCACCTATATTATACAACTCTCTGAAAAGCATATATGTAGAGAATAAAACTAGTCTTACATCTTAACAAAACAGTTTTATTGCTCAACCAGTATCAGCTGTCATGACATAAGCAAATAAACGTTTCCACTGTTTGACTTTATTTTCTGTATTACTTCTTTTTCTCCACCTTAACTGTCACAGTTAAAACACAGTGACAAAACATTTCTTTTTACCGCAGCAAAATGTGAGAAAAACAGATTACTTCTTCTCCACATTAACTGTTACACTGATAACCATTTGTAACACATAACACTGGCAAAACATTTTTTAACAGCAGCAAAATGTGAGAAAAGCAGTGGGACGGTTTACTTGATTGAGAAGTGGTTGCAGTAGCAAAGGATAGCAATAAAGTTTGATTACATTAATAACACATAATGCAACTATTTTACATTCACATCAAGCATACATCCTAATGTAAACTGTCTATCACTATTAATGTTCAGGGTTACTGATACATTATGCCGATAACCAGTGGAAACGGAAAACAGTTAGTGTAAGCCGCCTTCGTGCGTAACAAAATTAATGGAACGATTTACACGTTGGAATTTTCAAGCTACTTCAATTTACTCTTAAATAATGTATACCCTTTAGCTGCTTAGCTCCCACTTTGCTGTATGTAGCCGCGTTAACTGTATTAACCACTTCAGCCCCGGACCAATAAACACCTTAAGGACCAGAGGTCTTTTTCCAATTTCGCACTGCGCTGCTTTAACTGGTAATTGCGCGGTCATGCAATATTGCACCCAAACGAAATTTGCGTCCTTTTCTTCCCACAAATAGAGCTTTCTTTTGATGGTATTTGATTGCCTCTGCGATTTTTTTTTTTTGCGATATAAATGGAAAAAGAGCGATAATTTTGAAAAAAAAAGATATTTTCTTCTTTTTGTTATAAGAAAAATCGAATAAACTAAATTTTAGTCATACATTGAGGGCAAAATTTATTCAGCCACATGTCTTTAGTAAAAAAAATTTCAATAAGCGTATATTTTTTGGTTTGCGCAAAAGTTATAGCGTCTACAAACTAGAGTACATTTTCTGGAATTTACACAGCTTTTAATTTATGACTGCCGATCTCATTTCTTGAGGTGCTAAAATGGCAGGGAAGTACAAATCCCCCCCAAATGACCCCATTTTGGAAAGTAGACACCCCAAGGAAATTGCTGATGGGTATGTTGAGCCCATTGAATATTTATTTTTTTTGTCCTAAGGGATTGAATAATGACAAAAAAAAAAAAAAAAATTTTTTTTTACAAAAAGTTGTCACTAAATCATATATTGCTCACACATGCCATAGTTATATGTGGAATTGCACCCCAAAATATATTCCGCTACTTCTCCCGAGTATGGGGATACCACATGTGTGGGACTTTTTGGGAGTCTAGTCGCGCACGGCACCCCGAAAACCAATCACCACCTTCAGGATTTCTAAGGGTGCAAATTTTTGATTTAACTCCTCACTACCTATCACAGTTTCGAAGGCCATAAAATGCCAAAATAGTACAAAACCCCCCAAAATGACCCCATTTTGGAAAGTAGACACCCCAAGCTATTTACTGAGAGGCATGTTGAGTCCATGAAATATTTTATATTTTGCCACAAGTTGCGGGAATATTACAAACTTTTTTTTTTTTGCACAAAGTTGTCACTAAATGATATATTGCTCACACATGCTATGGGCATATGTGAAATGACACCCCAAAATACATTCTGCTGCTTCTCCTGAGTACGGGGATACCACATGTGTGGGACTTTTTGGGAGTCTAGTCGCGCACGGCACCCCGAAAACCAATCACCACCTTCAGGATTTCTAAGGGTGCAAATTTTTGATTTAACTCCTCACTACCTATCACAGTTTCGAAGGCCATAAAATGCCAAAATAGCACAAAACCCCCCCAAATGACCCCATTTTGGAAAGTAGACACCCCAAGCTATTTACTGAGAGGCATGTTGAGTCCATGGAATATTTTATATTTTGCCAAAAGTTGCGGGAAGATTACAAACTTTTTTTTTTTTGCACAAAGTTGTCACTAAATGATATATTGCTCACACATGCTATGGGCAGAAGTCAAATTACACCCCAAAATAAATTCTGCTGCTTCTCCCGAGTACGGGGATACCACATGTGGGGGACTTTTTGGGAGCCTAGCCACGTACGGGACCCCGAAAACCAAGCACTGCCTTCCGGATTTAAATATAAAATGCTACCGAAAAACCTGTTAGCGATGGCAGGGATCAGGCCTGACTCTGCGATCGCTGCAGTTATGTGTTTAGTGTTTTGTAAGTGACAGTGATCGATCGATACTGCACATGGGTGGGCTGGGCAGAGGGGCAAAACGCAGGTGCTAGCAGGTATCTGGGCTGATCCCGCTAACAATGCGTTTTTTTGGAACCCTAAACTGCTGGGGACGCTAGTATAGATCTGATCAGATCAGATATTGATCTGTTCAGATTCTATAGCACTACGGGAGGTGTATGCTTTGCGTGTGGGTGTTAGCGGTACTGGCACTAACCTAGCGCTGCCTGGGGCGACGCAGACCCTGACCCTAAAACCTAATTGATATCACCCGCCGGGTGATCAGGGGGTTAAACCTTTATTGGGTAATAAATGGTGGGTGCCCTGATGCTATAAAAAACAAACTAACCAGAGTCACCCGTAACACTTATACGGTGATCAGTGGTGAAAGGGTTAACTAGGGGCAATCAGGGGGTTCAAATTTTTATTAGGTAGTATATGGGGGTCCCTGGCGCTATATAAAAACCTGACGGGGAACCTAAATAACTAACTGGCTAACCAGCGTCACCAGTGACACTTATACTGTGATCGCTGGTGAAAGGGTTAACTAGCAGCAATCAGGGGGTTAAAACCATTATTGGGTAGTATATCGGGGTACCTAGCGCTATAAAAACCTGGCGGTGAACCTAAAAAAATAACTAGCTACCTAGCGACACTAGCGACACTGATGCAGCGATCAGAAAAATGATCGCTTAGTGACACTGGCAAAAGGGGGTGAAAGGGTTAACTAGCGGCAATCAGGGGGTTAAAACCATTATTGGGTAGTATATCGGGGTACCTAGCGCTATAAAAACCTGGCGGTGAACCTAAAAAAATAACTAGCTACCTAGCGACACTGATGCAGCGATCAGAAAAATGATCGCTTAGTGACACTGGCAAAAGGGGGTGAAAGGGTTAACTAGCGGCAATCAGGGGGTTAAAACCATTATTGGGTAGTATATCGGGGTACCTAGCGCTATAAAAACCTGGCGGTGAACCTAAAAAAATAACTAGCTACCTAGCGACACTAGCGACACTGATGCAGCGATCAGAAAAATGATCGCTTAGTGACACTGGCAAAAGGGGGTGAAAGGGTTAACTAGCGGCAATCAGGGGGTTAAAACCATTATTGGGTAGTATATCGGGGTACCTAGCGCTATAAAAACCTGGCGGTGAACCTAAAAAAATAACTAGCTACCTAGCGACACATGCAGCGATCAGAAAAATTATCGCTTAGTGACACTGGCAAAAGGGGGTGAAAGGGTTAACTAGCGGCAATCAGGGGGTTAAAAACATTATTGGGTAGTATATCGGGGTACCTAGCGATATAAAAATGTTTACTGTCACAACTGACACTGAATGCATTGATCAGTAAAGAAATGATCAATGCAATCAGTGACACTGTGACTGGGGGGGGGGGGGCGGGGGGGATCGGGGGGCGATCGGGGGGGGGGTTTGTGTGCCTGTGTGTACCTACATGTCAGTGTAGTGTTGGTGCACACTTACTATTAGTCTTCTCCTCATAGTCCGGTCAAAAAGACTGCCCCGAGGAGAATGACATCACTTCCTCCTTCCTGTGTAAATAATACACAGTGGGAGGAAGCTTCTCATTGGCCAGGAGCGATCCAGAGGGGGTGGCCGAAAACCAACGACCATCCCCTCATCACGGAGCGCTCCTGGAGTGAACCGGACCGTCGTATCCAACGGGAGGGGGTCCGATCGGACCCCCCACCCGCTGGAAGGCAATCACGTACATCTACGTGATTGTGCCTGCCTGTGCCATTGTGCTGACGTACATTGGCAATACGGCGGTCCTGAAGTGGTTAATGGTTACAGTAAGTAACCAATGGGGATTGACATTTCATGTCTATCTCACATCTTTAATGCAATTTGTCTCTTTGCCATGTCATACTTTGCCAGTTATTATACTTTCTTTTTCTTAAACACACGTAAGGATCCTGAAAAACGATAGAAAACTAGTCACGTCGTTGCTGATATTTCATGATTACAGCAATCATCTCATCTAATTGCTATTCCGACATTCTGCCTTGGTATTACTTTGCAACGCTCTATTGAACAATTTAAAGGTAAGCTATATATTTTGTGTATTTCCACTTAAACTCGACCTGTATATACTGTCTCAATATTATCCTTTCTAATTTTGCTAAATTAGATTATAGAGTTTGCTATGTCTAAATCCAGGTTACCTAACTCACCTTTATTACGTATACTGCAAATTTTAGGATAATACAAAACCATCTTATTGCTTCTTTACACGCTGCACATATTAAGAGTAATACAATGCTACCAATGTGAACAGTTTAATTGCTATTCTCACATTTAGCTGGTATCTCTTTGCTATAGGAAACTGAATTTGTACTACAACGATCACTCATCTAATATCAGTCCACTTAGTGCTACTGGGATAACTTTTACATTTAGAGTAATGAAATGATTTCTCAGTCATTTTGAAGCTACTGCAACTAAGGCTTCCGATCTCTTTTCAACTGCAATACTTAATCTCTGCAATATTAAGTAATATTAGCTCACACTTTGCTGTACTTAGCCGTGTTAACTGTATTAATGGTTACCTGTAAGTAACCAATGGGGCTTGACATTTCATCTCTAATTCATATTCACATGTTTTATGCAGTTTGTCTTTTTGCCATGTCATCCTCTGCCAGTTATTATCCTTTCTCATCCTTATGCTATATTTCGGGTATATTCACTACATGATTAAAGACACGTAATGAACCTGATTGATAAAAACCTACACACGTCGTTGCTGTTATTTCGTGTATTTTCACTTAAACCCGACCTGTATATACTGTCTCAATATTAATCTGAGTTATTTTGCTATATTTATTATTAGAATAAACAGATTTCTATCTCTAAATCCTGGTAAACCAACTCACACAAAACCATCTTATTTCTACCTTACACGCAGCACATATTAAGATATTAACATTTAGCTGGTATCTCTCTGCAATAGTAAACGAAATGTGTAGATCACTCATCTAATATCAGTCTTCTCAGTGCTGCCAGAACAAAATAAACCATGTACTGCCAAACCAATAAAGGCCAATTACTTAACGTCTATCAGTCAATGACTTAACAAAATAAACTTAGCACTCTTTTGCTCTATTTTGTATATTTGTAGTTCTCCACATTAACTGTCACATTGATATCACCATTGACAACATACCACTGACCTTTTAACAGCACCAAAGAATGAAAAAAGCACTGTAACTCTTTACATTATTCAGAAGTAGTTGAATTAGCAAAAAATAAAGTCCTGTCTTCTGTACACGCTAGCCTTTCTGTATACATTAATCTCTCTGTGTACACCAGCCTCTCTATATAGACTAGCCTCTCTGTCTTCTGTATACACGTGCCCATAATCTATATACACTAGCCTGCCTTCTCTTTACAATAGTCTCGGTGTCCCAGCCTCTCTGCATACACTAGCCTCACTGAATTCCCCAGACTGTTATCTGTATACACAAGCATATCTGTACACACTAGCCTCTCTGTATACACTAGCCATTCTTCTGTATACACTAGGCTCAGGGAAATAACATTAGCCTATCTGTATTACCTTGTTTGACTTTTCTGTTTTTTTATTCTTTTCTAGGGTGTACCTCCTGTATACCCGATCCAATCTTATTACCCCAGCCTCATTCCAATTATAATAGCCTTACTGTATACCCCAGGCGGTCTTATGTATACCCTAGCTTGTCTTTTATACACCTAGTCTATGGTATACCCCAGCCTTTCTGTATACATCTTTATACACTAGCCTCTCTGTGTACCCTAGCCTCTCTGTATAATCTTGCCTCTCATTATACCCCAGCCTGTATTCTGTTTACCTAATTTTGTCTTTTATATAAACTAGCCTGTCTACTGTATAACCTAGATTCTCTTTATACCCCAGCCTCAGTGTCAGCTTGTCTCTGTACACTAGCCTCTCTGTTTTCCCTAGTCTCTCTGTATAAAATAGCCTCTCTGTATACACTAGTCTGTCTGTATACTCTAGGAAGTCTGCATACACTAGCCTCTCTGTGTAAAACAGCCTCCATCACTGCATACCCAGGACGTTCTTCTGTATAATCTAGCCTGTCTTTTGTACACATTAGCTTCTCTGTATAAACTAGCCGGTCTTTTATATACACTATTCCGTCTGTATACACTAGCAAGTCTGTGTAACCCAGCTTCTCTCTCTGTATACCATAGCCTCCATCTCTGCATAACCAGGAAGTTTTTCTGTATAATCTAACCTATCTGTATACACTAGCCTGTTTTTTCTACTCATTAGCCTCTCTGTATAAACTAGCCGGTCTTCTGTATACACGAGCCTCTCTGTATACCCTTGGTTGTCTTTTGTATACACTAGCTTCTCTTTATACATTAGCTCTCTGTATACCTAGTCCGTCTGCATACACTAGCAAGTCTGCAAACTCTAGCCTCTCTGTGTAACACAGTCTCTCTCTGTGTACCCTAGCCTCCATCTCTGCATACCCAGGACCTTCCTCTCTATAATCCAGCCTATCTGTATACACTAGCCTGTCTTTTGTACAAATTAGCCTCTCTGTAGCCGGTCTTCTGTATACAAGAGCCTCACTGTATACCCGTGGTTGTCTTTTGTATACACTAGCATCTCTTTATACATTATCTCTCTGTATGCCCGAGCCTCTCTGTATACACTAGTCTGCCTGTATACACTAGCAAGTCTGCATACACTAGCCTCTCTTTGTAACCCAGCCTCTCTCTCTGTATACCCTAGCCTCCATCTCTGCATACCCAGGACATTCTTCTCTATAGTCTAGCCTATCTGTATACACTATCCGGTCTTCTGTAGACATTAGCCTCCCTGTATAAACTAGCCGGTCTACTGTATACACTAGTCCGTCTGTATACACTAGCAAGTCTGCATACACTAGCCTCTCTGAGTAACCCAGCCTCCATCTCTGCATACCCAGGATGTTCTTCTCTATAATCTAGCCTATCTGTATACACTAGACGGTCTTCTGTAGACACTAGCCTCTCTGTGTAACCCAGCCTCTCTCTCTGTATACCTTAGCCTCCATCTCTGCATACCCAGGACGTTCTTCTCTATAATCTAGCCTATTTGTATATACTAGCCTGTCTTTTGTACACATTAGCCTCTCTGTATAAACTAGAAAGGTCTTCTGTATACACTAGTCCATCTGTATACACTAGCAAGTATGCATACTCTAGCCTCTCTCTCTGTATACCCTAGCCTCCATCTCTGCATACCCAGGACGTTCTTCTGTATAATCTAGCCTATTTGTATACACTAGCCTGTCTTTTGTACACATCAGCCTCTCTGTATAAACTAGCCGGTCCTCTGTATACACTAGTCCGTCTGTATACTCTAGCAAGTCTGTGTAACCAAGCCTCTCTCTCTGTATACCCTAGCCTCCATCTCTGCATAACCAGGACGTTCTTCTGTATAATCTAGCCTATCTGTATACACTAGCCTGTCTTTTGTACACAATTGCCTCTCTGTATAAACTAGCTGGTCTACTGTATACACTAGTCCATCTGTATACACTAGCAAGTCTTCATACTCCTGCCTCTTTGTGTAACCCAACCTCTCTCTCTGTATACCCTAGCCTCCATCTCTGCATACCCAGGACGTTCTTCTGTATAATCTAGCCTATCTGTATACACTAGCCTGTCTTTTGTACAAATTAGTCTCTCTGTATAAACTAGCCGGTCTTCTGTATACCCTCCTTCCCTTCCCTCCCCCCTTTCCCCCTTCCCTCCCCCTTTCCCTCCCCTTTCCCCCCGGGGCATAGACGGGGGAGAGGGGGTAAGGAGAGGACAATCTGCCAAAGGGAGAAATGCATTTGTTCGGGGACTGCATGTACTTTTGGGGTATGGGACGGGGGGTGGTGGATCCCATTCTGTGATGCCTTTTCTGTTGTGGCGGGCTCCCTCGTGCATGCCTACGTTTAGGGCGAGCCGAAGGAGACCCCTCAGTGCTGATAGTTATATGCTCTACCTCTGTTTTGATTATACTATTGTTTTTTGGTTCTATGATGTTACTGATTGTCTTTTATTTGCATACCGGTATCAGACATTTACCACTGCCGGGACTGGGGGGACTGGGATCCGGGGCTCCCTCTCCGACCTGTCTACCCACCAACCCAAGTAGGACGGCGCTTTAAACCCAGTGTACATCTGGTAAGGGCTATAGCATAATTGTGCTGTTTTGGTATACCCTTCCAGTACTGTTAAGTGCGGACAACCCTTAATTTCCCTCTCCTCCTTGGGGTTGAGGTGCCCGGCCTCTTTTTCCCCTTATCTTTCCTTCCATTTGCCCTTCCTTTCTCCCCCTTAGTTCCCTCCATTCATTACCTACCCAATACCTACCTTAGTTCAACTTTCTTTGCTTTTCTCTGACGTCCCCCTCCCCCTCCCCAAGGAGCGATGGCAGACTCAGTCAAGGTCACCTCTCTAAACGTTAAAGGACTGAACTCCCCTGAATAACGGAGGATCCTCCTGTGAGAACTGAAGACTTCCTGTACTGATGTGGCCTTTATACAAGAAACACATTTTAAAACTACTAGCCTGTCCTTTCTACGGTCGAGATCCTTCCCTAAGGTCTACCACTCTACTAACCCCTCCTCTAAGACCAAGGGAGTTTCCATTCTGATTTCTAGCAGGCTCCCCTGGGTTCTCCAGGATTCTCTGGTGGACCCTGAGGGCCAATATCCTTTTCTTAGGGGCCACATTGGAGATTGCCACTGTGTACGCTCCCGATGATCACCAAGACACGTTTCTCAGAACTACCCTGCACAGATTATGTGACTTTCGGGAGGGCCAGTTGATATTAGGTGGGGACTTTAATGTCCCCTTTCGCCATCGGTTGTCACTTCTGCCTCTTGCTCCTCACTCCCCATTTCCTCTAGAAAGCAGATTACTAAGTGTTTACTGAATGACCGATTAGTTGATGTCTGGCGTCTGCAACACTCCGGGGAAAGGGACTACTCTTTTTGCTCTTCCCCTCACAAATCATACTTAAGGATAGACTTCTTCTTGATTCCACATGACCAACTGCACTTGGTGAGCTCTTTCTCCATCGGCCTATTACTTGGTCGGACCACGCTTCTGTAGCCCCTACCTGCACCCTCTCTAGGAACCCCTCACCTAGGTCTCTATTCTGGCACCTTAATAAGAGCCTCCTCCAGATACCGGAAGTTTTAGCAGATGTGACCAGGGAATTGGACCTTTATATCCAAGAAAACTAAACGCAGGACTGCAACCCGGGGATAATTTGGAAGGCTCAAAAGTCAGTACTCCGCAGGGTCTGTGTCGTGAACTTGCCTCTGTGGAAGTGAAACATAAACATGCCCCCTCGCGGCCCTTAGCCCTTGTACACACGGTCGGAGATCCCGACAACCAAATCCGTCGGATTTTGTCCGACGGATCTTGTCCGAAACTGTTGCATACACACGGTCGGACAAAGTTGTCGGAAAATCCGATCTTTCAGAACGTGATGACGTAATTTCGTTATGATGGGACTACTTTCAGTCTAGTAGCCAATAGCTTTGATGTAGGAATTTGATCTGAGCATGCGTGGCACTTTGTCCAATCGGAATTCTCTACACATGATTGTAGTATGTCCGATCAGAGCAGTTTGTCGGAAAATATTTCCAGCAAGTTGGAAAATTTGGTCCGATGGATATTCAGACGGAAACAGTCCGATGCATACCACACACAGTCGGAATATCCGACAAACCGCTCCGATCGGACACATTCCGACGGAATCTCTGACCGTGTGTACAATGGCTTAGAGATTGAATTGGGGACAGATTACTGACCTACTCCATTATAAAGCGAAAGCGGCACTCCAGTTTTGTCGTAAACTGACGTAGGAGTCAGGGGACAAATGCGGAAAAATCTTAGCTAGGTCGGTAAAGGAGTTGAAATCTGCCTCTTACATACCACAGTTGATAGATGAGAATGGCCAGAGGGCCTCTACCCCAACCCAAATAGCCGAAGTCTTTGAAAAATTTTACTCTGATCTCTACAACCTGCCCAATTCAGGGTCCGGACAGGACAATATAGACAGATATGAAATCGGTTCTGGTCTACCATCCCTCTGATTGGAATCACGGAAGTACTTGGAGGACCCAATCACACTGGAAGAAGTCCAGACGGCAGTGGGACCTCCGAAGGTGGGTAAGGCTCAAGGCCCTGACGGATATACCGCACAATACTATAAGACCTTCCTCCCTATTCTCGGCCCGCGCTTAGTGAATTTATTTAATACTCTGAGCTCGAATGGGGATTTTCCTGAGGATACCCTTAGAGCCCACATCTCGTTGATACCTAAGGAGGGCAAAGACCCGGGCCTATGTGGGAGCTACAGACCCATTTCCCTCCTAAATTCGGTCCTAAACCTATTCTCTAAAATCCTCGCCACGCGATTGGCACAGCACTTGCAGTCCCTTATACACAGGGAAGATAGGGACAACACCATTAAGGTGCTTACCCTGGTCCATAAAGCAAAGTCATCTGGGACCCCTTGTCTTTTCGTGAGTACTGATGCCGAGAAGGCTTTTGATCGGGTCAAATGGACATTCATGTTCTCGGTCCTTCGCCATATAGGTCTGAGTGAACAGTTACTGGCATGGATAAGTAAGATATACTCACGCCCTTCAGCTCAAGTCAAAGTGAATGGGGTGCTCTCATCTCCCCTTGACATTGGGAATGGGACCAGAAGGGTTGCCCCCTGTCGCCCCTATTATTCGCACTGTCATTGGAACCCTTTCTCTCCACAATTCGACAAAACTCAGACATAGCGGGACTCCAAATGGGTACTATTGAGTGCAAGATATCTGCCTACATGGATGACATGCTGTTCTCGCTGACGAATCCCAGAGTTTCCTTGCCAAATCTCCTTCGGGAATTCCAGATATACGGGATTCTTCTTGAAATCAGAGGCCATGGGGGCTGCAGTCCCCCTGCAAACGTTACTAGACTTGCAGTCCAATTTTCGATTTAAATGGACCCATACAGCCCTTAAGTACTTAGGTACTTACATTCCACCGGACATCGCACATAAGTTTATGTTGAACTTCCCCCCACCCCTTGTCACTAAGATCCGCAGTTTGCTTCACGGGTGGCATTCTGGCCTCCATTCCTGGTTCAGGAGATGCAATCTCATTAAGATGAACATACTCCATAAATTTACCTATCTTTTCCAAGCTCTCCTCTCCCGATCCAGATTCCAGTCCCGTTTTTTAAGCAAGCTCAATCCCTGCTCACTCAATTTAACTGGGCCCACAAAAATCCCAGACTTAAGTCGTCACAGCTGACATTGTCTAAACAACAGGGAGGGTTGGTTCTCCCTGACTTGCGACGCTACTACCTGGCCTCCCATCTGGGGCGTGTATTGGACTGGAATTGAAACAAACTTTCTAAGCTCTGGGTGCAACTAGAACAATCTCACTCCCGAATTCCGCTAAGAAGCGCCATGTGGTGCTATAAGGATTTACCCACAGAATTGACATCACATCCCACTATAGGGGCTTTGTTGAAAGTCAGTCACCTGATCGCTACCCAAAACACACTCACGTCTTTGACTTCCCCCCTATTCCCTATACGTGGCCATCCGAACTTTGAACCGGGGACCCACTTAGAAATTCCAACCTAGACCATGCCTCTAAATTCGTCATTGACGGAAAATTGCCTTCTTTCTCAACCCTAACAGATCAGATCGGCTTTTCCAACTGCCCATCATTTTCTCCATTCCATCCCCAATCCTCAAACTTTTGCCTGCCCTCAGACGGAGTTTGAGACTCTGTGCAGGAGCGAAGGCCCTTTGGCCCACATTCTCTGTCAAACAGATCACCCACACTTAACCTGTCTGTCCAACTGGGAAAAGGACCTTAATTACTCATTTTCCCCAGCACAGAGACAACGCATTATCACTTTGGCTCTCAAAACCTCGCTGTGCACGAAGATACAGGAGACGAATTTTAAACTTCTCACCAGGTGGTATTTGACACCATCAAAGCTGCATAAATGTTTCCCCTCTTCCTCGAACATATGCTGGAGGTGTGGAGAAGAAGAGGGCACGTTGCTCCACATTTTTTGGTCCTGCCCCAGCTTGGTGGACTTCTGGACAGAGATCCGATGCATAACACAAAAATTCACAGACTTCTCCATCCCGGAAGAGGCTGCATTCTTTCTCTTGCACCATTCACAGATTCCCATTAAGAAGTACAAAAAATCTATTTTACGGCATGTGATAAATGCAGCGAAATCCTGCATCCCTCTCTATTGGAAAAAATGTTCCCCCCCTTTCATTACTCACTGGCTTAGGAAAATAGAGGACATTAAAAAAATGGAGGACTTGATCCTCACATCACAAGCTAAACAAGAATTTTTTAAACAAACCTGGGACATCTGGAATACCTTTATATTCTCGCTGGAAGGATGTCGCCTGCTATCGCCTTAGTGCTCTGAGCTTTCCTTGACTGGCCCCTTGGGCAGTGGCTGCCATCGTGTCTCGTCCCCTCTTCTCCTTTCCTGATCTTTCACCCCTTCTCTTTTCTGCCTTCCTTCCCTATCTCTCACCCCCTCCACCCCCTCTCTCTTTTGGAAAAAGTGGAAAATTGGGAATGACGGCCCCACACCCCCCTCTGGATGGATTATGCCGGAGGGACCTGGGGTTTGTGTGACCCTGGATCTTGGTACAGTACTTAATCCGTGCCTCGAATCATTATGATTGATGGAAGGCAGACTCACAGTTTCGAATTTACCTGTATCAAGTATTGTTCAGCTGCTTTTTGCTCTGTATTTCTCTGTTGCATTATGTACTCGGGGGACCGTCTTCCCCTGTTTGGAGAAAAAATTATATTTGAAAAAAAAAGAAGCCTACGACACCTGGTATTCCCAGGCGGTCTCCCATGCAGGCATTAACCAGGCCCGACCCTGCTTAGCCTCCAAGATCAGACAAGATGGAACAGATTCAGGGTGATGTGGCCGTAGCCAATATCTTCAGGCACTCTCAACTCTCTTGACAAACGCCAAGATGGTCACCTTGGGAACAAGCGGGAAAAAATAGGTCAACGGCGACAACATAAAAAGAAGCCTACGGAATCTCGAAATCCCAGGCGGTCTCCCATCCAGGTACTAAACTGGTCCCAACCCTACTTAGCCTCTGAGATCAGATGAGATTGGGCTCTTTCAGGGTGATGTGGCCGTAGGAGATTTCTTCAGGCACTCTCAACCCTCTTGACTAACGCCAAGATGGTCACCTTGGGAAACAAACAGAAAAAACAAGTCAACGCCAACAACATAAGAAGAAGTCTACAGCACCTAGTATTCCCAGGTGGTCTCCCATCCAGGTATTAACAAGGCCCGACCCTGTTTAGTCTCTGAAATCAGACGAGATCTGGTGCTTTCAGGGTTATGTGGCCATAGGCGAGCTCTTCAGGCACTCTCAACCCTCTTGACAAACACCAAGATGGTCACCTTGGTAAACAAACAAAACAAAAACAAGTCAACGCCAACAACATAAAAAGAAGCCTACAGCACCTAGTATTCCCAGGTGGTCTCCAATCCAGGTACTAGCAAGGCCCAACCCTGTTTAGCCTCTGAGATCAGAGGAGATCGGACGCTTTCAGGGTTATGTGCCCATAGGCAATCTCTTTGGGCACTCTCAACCCTCTTGACAAATACCAAGATAGTCAACTTGAGATACAAGCGAAAAAAAACAGGTCAATGTCGCAAACATAAAAAAAAGAATACGGCACCTGGTATTCCAACGCCATCTCCCATCCAGGTACTAACTAGGCCCAACACTTCTTAGCCTCAGAGATGAGAAGAGATAGGGCTCTTTCAGGGTGATGCTGCTGTAAGCGATCTCTTTGGGCACTCTCAACCCTCTTGACAAATGCCAAGATGGTCACCTTGGGAAACAAGCGGAAAAAAAAACAACAATCAACGCCAACAACATAAAAAGAAGCCTACAGGGGGGCGTGGCTTGCCTTGGACGAAGATGGCCGCTTAACTCCCGAGCTCCGTCTAGCCTGTGTCCTAAACTCCTGCTATTGGGGATTGTCACACCGCTTTACCGAACGATCATGGGCACATCCTCCCGGAGCCGTTCAGCATCCCGCTCGCGCTCTCCGAGAGACTTAGATACCCGTACATCTCCGACTATCCCGGAACTTTTCAGGAGCCAAGGATCCAATATGGCGGCGAATTCTCCCGCCCGTGGCCACATCGGGATCACACTTACCCCCACGGATCAACTACCAAAACCGGGAGTCAATCGCCAACCGCAACATCAGCACCCTAGCCTACAAGACCTGAGAGCGGTAGCAACTGACATCGAAGACACGCTCACGGCCGCCATTTCCGACCTCCGCCGCGAACTGCAAGTGATCTCCGGCCGAGTACAGGCGGTTGAAACTCAGGCCTCACAACAACAACAGGCGATCCAAAGGACCGACCGACGGGTAGACACCCACACTATGCAACTCCATGACATCCAGCGGCATGTCGAGGACATTGATAATAGAGGCCGCAGGCACAATCTTAGAGTGCGCGGCCTACCAGAATCGGTCGACCAGGACCAGCTGATGCCTGCAGTCACTTCCATTTTTAACCAACTTCTAGAAAGACCCCCACAAACAGTCATCGCTATGGAACGCATCCATAGAGCTCTCCGTCCCAAGGGCAAGGATGCAGACCCACCTAGAGATATCATCTGCTATATCAACGACTTCACGATTAAAGAGGACGTCCTCAAGAAGGCCCGAGAACAACCGCAGCTACTATACGAGGACCACCCTATCCACATCTTTCAGGATCTGTCAGCGATCACGCTAAGACACAGGAGAGACCTCCGTCCACTACTGGAGATTCTCAAAAACAGGGAGATACGATACCGATGGAGGTTCCCGTTTGCCCTCCAAGCCTCTCACCAAGGCCGCACTGCTACATTACAGGTTCCTGAGGAATTGGACCTGTTCTGCCGCACGCTGGACATACCGTACATAGACTTACCGAACTGGTATGCAGACTTCCATATCCCCTTTCGCAGCAGCAGCGGCCTAGAATTTGACCATATGGAGATCCAAACTTCTAATTACAGAAGACGCAGATCACCATCCACAGGCAGACCAGGTGGGGGTTCTCACATCAGACACCCACCTACGAGCCCGATCGCAGCACTGCTGCAACGGAGAGCACGCAGGGACCGCTAAAATGGTGAGTCCTCTCTTTTTCTACCAATGTCTGGCTATACCACCATACCTGTTTACACGCGACATCGCTCCTTCCCGCACTCACAACTTGGCTCCCTGATGTGACCCCCCGTCCCACGCAAGATGCTTAATGACCCGTAGGCTCCCGGTCAAACTGAATCACATCTAGCAGATCTTACCCCACGACATGCGAGACGGACTGCATTTCACCTTGGCCCCTTGATTACCTGTCTTGAATGAGAACTTTACCCTCGGCTTCCGCACCGGACAAGACTCCAGCACCCTCCGCATTCCCCACAGGCCGCCCACCCTGCATAGACCTTACGAACAGCCCTCACGATGCCCCAGCATGAGGATCTAGGACTTCTCTACGACCCACTGCCGCACTGTTGGACTCACCTGGACCCCCTCACTACATCAGACGAAGTGTTTCTACAGTTGCTTTAATCGATGATCAACTCCACCGTGCCTCCTAACGTGAGCCTTGGATGATCTTATATACACAGGCTCAGGATCCTGGAAGAGACATTGGGGGGCAACCGTTCGGCTCTGCATTATGCAGTGCCTTTGCCCGTCGCAACGACTTTTCTTTGCATACCGATCCATTTTGGAGGGACTGTAAGTAGGTACATAGATAAGTCGTGTTTAGGGGGCGTTAACCCTATATGCTTCGGTTTGCTGCATTGTATGTTTCCCTAGCAGTAGGTCCCGGTCCAGTCTACCCTTCCCCAGCTCGTCAGGTTGGAAAGATTAATGGTTCTCCCACCCCCGGAGGGGAGAACAATGTAGAACCTCAATGAGACCCTGTCCTCCTGACGAGAGGGGACGGTAGGGCCGAGCAGACTCACTCTACCCTTCAGTACCTCCCGTCTCTCACAATACTCCACCTGGTAGACCTTCCAAGGGGTACTGCATATATATGTTAGTAAGATGTTTTTTCTTCTTTTCATATATGATCATAGGCATCGCTCTCCTCATGCTGTCCTGTCCAACTTTTTAGACCGGGAAACCTCATTCACATGCGGGGGGACACCAAGTCTGACCGATCTCTCAGGAGTGATACCGCAGTTTTACCTTGTTTCAGTTTGCCATTGGTTTTATGTTCTGTTTTTTCATTTCTCTTTCCTCCTGCAACAGTTATATAGTTATAACACTTATCAGTTGGGTCTGTTCCAAAAGTGACCTTACACTTAGTCTATATTCTCCCTGTAAGTAGGGACGTTTTGTTATCAATATGCTGTAGGAATCTCTACAAGATAGAAGTTATCTTCTGAGCTAGCAACACACTGTTATCCCCATCTCGACCATTCAATTTCTTACCCTCATGCCCCTCCTCTAATTAATAACCGGCCTCGGCTGACATCCCCTAATCATAATCATCATTTCTATAACAATTATGGTTCGGGTTGCAGGCTAGACGGATCGAAATTCAACTTGATACTCCACCTAGACAGAGTTAGACCACCGGTTTCATTAACGAACAGCTGAAACCATTGGTCTTACACGCTACTTATACCTGCATTGTTTGATTGTGTCCACCTACACATTTGACTTCGTCCATAACTGAGTCAACCCCACCGCAGTGGTACCTACGATCTTTATAATACATAATACTTACTGACGCCACTGATTCTACCTGGCGATTGTACATAGGCAGTTCCTTTGATCCCCCAGAGGTTCTAGGGAACTCCCCGACGCCAGTTGATTATCTAATCGACGTTAGATAGTCGAAATCTTTCAGATTACCGGATCAGCTTTGCTTTATCTGCTCCTTTTTATCCTAAACAGACGGAAATATTTTCCATAATCAATAACCTACCTTCCCGGATTGTATTCTCCTCAGCGACAGACACACTCTCCACAGACACTCCTATTTCTCTAATTTCATAGCATGAAAATGTCTTCTCGCCCAGGTCCGACCGCACCCCTCAGGGCAAAAATTGTCTCACTTAATATTAAAGGCTTAAACATTCCAGAGAAACGGTCCAAACTCCTCCTTATAATGCATAGAAATAAAGCAGATATTATTTTTCTCCAGGAAACCCACTTCAAGACGAACTCAGTCCCGAAAATCCGTGATCACCGCTACCCCACTGCCTTTCACGCAACCTCCCCCCTAACAAAATCGAAAGGAGTATCTATCCTTTTCCACAAAAACTGCCCCTTCCAACTCGCCGATCAATTGATAGACATCAATGGCAGGTATATTTTTCTTAAAGGTCAGTATGCAGGCACAAACATCACCTTAGTCAATCTATATGCCCCAAATACTCATCAAGTGGCTTTCTTTAAAGATATAACAACCTCCCTGATCTCCTTTCAGGAAGGGATTGTGATCTTAGGCGGGGATTTTAATGTCCCTCTCAATCCCATCCTTGATACGTCCTCCGGCACCTCCTCGCTCCCATATCGAGCCCTGAAGACCATTAACTCCTCTCTGACAACCGTTTTGCTACACGACACCTGGCGCACTCTAAACCCTGACTGTAAAGACTACACGTACTATTCCACCCCCCACAACAAGTACTCACGCATTGACTTTTTATTTCTGACACAGAAGGATCTCCCATTACTACAAAATGCCTCTATCGACCCGATGGTCCTGTCAGACCACCACCCGATTTCGATGACGCTACAATTTCCTGAGACTAAATCCTCTACTCCTATATGGAGACTCGATTCCTCCCTACTCACCGACCCATCTGTCCTGGCGGAACTCACTACCCATCTAAAACACTTCTTCGACGAAAACCATGAGTCCGATACCTCCCCCTTAAATAATTGGGCATCTCACAAATGTGTTATCAGGGGAACCCTTATAGCATTGGCGGCCAAACGTAACCGTGAAAGGAAGAAATTATACACGACCTCATAGCCCAAATTAGGAAACTAGAATTAGTACACAAGCATACCCAAGCTCTAGCTACGCTTCAGGAGCTCACAAAAGCTCGCTCGAAACTCCTAGAAATTCTAGATAAACAAACCCAACGTAAATATATACTCTACAAAAAAACGTTCTACGAATACGGCAACAAAACTAGCAAACTACTGGCCAGAGCACTTCAAGCTAAAAGGGCTTCCAATACTATTCATTCTTTAACCAACACTACTGGAAGACGGCTACATAAATCTACAGATATTGCTAACCACTTCGTTCAATATTACACCAAACTTTATAACCTCCCCCCAACGGCCCCATCTGAAGACCACTCATCTAGACTTGAAAAAATTAAGGAATTCCTCCACCAATACAGCCCCACCCCCATCTCAGAAGACACTGCTCGAGACTTAGACTCCCCCTTGACGATGGAAGAAATTTCTATTGCTCTAAAACAACTTAAACCGGGTAAGAGCCCAGGCCCGGATGGCCTCACAGTGGCCTATTACAAAACTTTTGCGGACATTCTCAAGCCACACTTTCTTTCGGCCTTTCAATCATTCTCTGAACCCATTCCTCCTCCCGTGGAATTTTTGCAAGCCCACATTACTGTCATCCCAAAATCAGGTAAAGATCCCTCAGTGGTGACAAACTACAGACCTATCTCCCTATTAAATGTGGACCTTAAATGGTACGCAAAAACATTGGCAAATAGAATACTATCGCTCCTACCTCAGCTCATCAGTCTTGATCAAGTCGGGTTTATCCCGGGTAGGGAAGCAAGGGACAATACCCTTAAAGCAATAAACGCCAGCCATTGGCTTTTGACCTCTCAGACGCCTGGTTTCATATTGTCGTTGGATGCGGAGAAGGCATTCGACAGAGTGGCCTGGGACTATATGTCCGAAGTTCTTAGAACTATACATTTACCCCCCAGAATGTTAAATCTTATACAAGCCCTATACTCAATCCCAACTGCGAAGGTTAGGGTGAATGGCCACCTGTCGGACGCCTTCTCCATATCGAATGGTACACGCCAGGGATGCCCTTTATCCCCCTTGATTTTCATACTGACATTAGAACCCCTCTTGAGAAGACTTAGAGCCAACCCCGACATTAGAGGAATTGACATTAAGGACCGCACGTATAAGGTAGCCGCATTCGCGGACGATATTCTCCTCTTCCTATCTGCCCCCCTCACTACCATTCCTAATCTATTACAAGACTTCGCCAACTTCAAGACCCTTTAGAATTTGCAGATCAACTTCAACAAATCCAGTGCCCTGAATATTACCCTACCCAAACCTTTATGTTCTCTCTGCCGTACCAACTTTCCCTTTCAATGGAAAGATAAATCCATTACATACTTAGGAATTCAACTCCAAGCCTCCTTATCAGACCTGTACAATTTAAATGACATTCCTTTGATGAAGAAGATCTGTGCTGACTTACAGACTTGGACCCCAGAACGATTCTCCTGGTTCGGCAGAATCGCCATAATTAAGATGAACATTCTCCTACGTATTCTGTACCTAATGCAAACTATCCCGATAAAACTCCCTCCAAACTTCTTTTCCACATATCGCAAATTATGCACATTGTTTGTATGGAACAAAGGCCCCCCCCCCCCCCGCCTAAGCTTTTCTAAATTAACTACCCCAAAACTTCGAGGAGGAACCGGCCTCCCAGATATCCGTAAATACCAGGTTGCTTGCCACCTTACTCGGATAATCGACTGGCATATTCACGCCTCACTTAAAGACTGGGTTCGTCTTGAGCAAGCACTCTCTCCCGATCCACTGACTTCCCTTCCTTGGCTTAGCTATAAATACCAGTCCCGAATACACAAAACTCACCCTTTGATAGCTCCGACGTTACATTCTTTCCACTGGGCCAGTGATCACCACAAAATCTCCTCCACCAATGGACCGATGACTCCTCTTAGAGGTAACCCGTATTTCATTCCAGGCACACACCCATCCTTTCCGACAGCTGGATGGCCTCACACTACAGTTAGAGCAACGCATTTCTTTCGTAATGATACACTCCTCTCCAGAGAAGATTTGGCAACTCTTACATCTCACGGGGCCTTTCCCTTATGGGCATACCTGCAGATCCGTCATTTTCTACTCAACCACAAACTCAGACCACAGTGGTCCAGAGCACTGACTACTTTTGAGAACTTATGCTCTAATGAAGAACCCCAGCGCCACCTGATCTCACTCACTTACTCTCTCTTATTCCTCTTATTCCGAGATTGTGAACAGTTAGACCTACGAACAAGGCAAAAATGGACTAATGGCCTTCAAGTGAACATTACTGATGTGGACTGGGAAAATATCTTCGGGTTTGTCCATAAGGGAACGGTCAACGTTCACACGCAGGAAAATGCTTTTAAAATAGCTTCTAGATGGTACAATACGCCCCATAAACTCCACCTAATTAACCCCTCTAATTCCCAGATGTGTTGGAGATGCAACGCGGAAGTGGGAACATTTATACACATTTGGTGGACGTGCCCCATCCTACAACCATACTGGTCGGAGGTACACAAGACGATAACCACTGTTACTACCTACCAATTGGATAAGTCCCCAGCCCAATTTTTATTACATCACTCAGACAAGCCCACTCGCCCTTATTACAAGTCTTTAGCCATGCATATGGTAAATGCTGCCAGAATATGCATCCCACGCAAATGGCGTTCACCCGACCCTCCACTAATCCGAGACTGGTTTAACCGCATTGACGTGATTATGATAATGGAAGACCTTATACACCAAGCTAAAGATACCCCTACGAAATTCACGACCACTTGGGCTTGTTGGATTCATTTCAAGACCACAGATTCCTACAAACGCCTTATACAGACATGATCTTCTTGAAAACGAGAACAGACCTCTTTCACAAGGTCATACTCCTCAACTGTGAGACATTCCTTCATACACAATCTTGGATTTCTCTGGACCTCTATCAATAAATAATAAGATACACATACCCGCCTATCTCATGGATATATACGATCCTGATATTTCCTTACACCGAGATACCCTCACATCCGTTAGTCTTTAATCCCCCAGGTGCACCCCCATGACATATGGACCTACAGACACAAATACCTAAACCAAAACAAAAACTGAAACACTGAAGACTATCTCCTAGTGTCTAGGAGGCGAGGAAGCCTGCTTTGTTATGTTTTATTATATCGTGTTTTGCTTTGCTATGTTTAACGATAAGTCGCATCGTTTTTATTCAAGGTTACCAACTGCTTGATAGCGGCTGCGTCCGCATTTGTCTTATGCCAAATGTAACCAAACCAACTGCTACTGACTATATATTGTTTTGCTTACCTGTTCCGGTATGTAATCTTCAATAAAATTGTCATTAACAAAAAAAAAACAAGCCTACAATAACTGGTATTTCCAGGTGGTCTCCCATCTAGGTACTAACCAGGCCTCACTTTATTACCCTCCAACATCAAACGAGATCGGGTGCTTTCAGGGTGATGTGGCCATAGGCAATCTCTTCAGGCACTTTCAACCCTCTTGACAAACGCCAAGATGGTCACCTTGGGAAACAAGCGAAAAAAGAATAAGTCAATGCCAACAACTTAAAATGATGTGCCCATAGGCAATCTCTTTGGGCACTCTCATCCCTCTTGAAAAATGCCAAGATAGTCACCCTGGGAAACAAGCGAAAAAAAACAGGTCAACGCCAACAACATAAAAAGAAGAATACAGCACCTGGTATTCCAAGGCCGTCTCCCATTCAAGTACTAACTAGGCCCAACCCTTCTTAGCCTCCAAGATCAGAAGAGATAGGGTGCTTTCAGGGTGATGCTGCTGTAAGCGATCTCTTTAGGCACTCTCAACCCTCTTGACAAATGCCAAGATGATTTGGGAAACAAGCGAAAAAACAGGTCAACACCAACAACATAAATAGAAGCCTGCGGCATCTGGAAAACCCAGGCGGTCTCCCATCCAGGTACAAACCAGGCCCAACCCTGCTTAGCCTTTGAGACCAGACGAGACTGGGCGCTTTCAGGGTGTTGTGCCCATAGGCAATTTCTTTGTGCACTCTCAACAAATGCCAAGATGGTCACCTTGGGAAACAAGGGAAAAAAAACAGATCAACGCCAACAACATAATGAGAAGCCTACGGCACCTGGTATTCCCAGGCTGTCTCCCATGCAGGTACTAACCAGGCCCATCGCTGCTTAGCCTCCGTGATCAGATGAGATTGGGCTCTTTCAGGGTGATTTGGCCGTAGGCACTCTCTTTGGGCACTCTGAAGCCTCTTGACAAAGGCCAAAACGGTCACCTTGGGAAAACAAGCTAAAAAAAACAGGTCAAAGCCAACAACATAAAAAGAAGCCTACGGCATCCGGTATTCCCAGGCGATCTCCCAATCAAGACACCAACCAGGCCAGATCCTTCTATGGCACCTGGTCTTCCCAGGCAGTCTCCCATCCAGGTACTAACCAGGCTTGACACTGCTTAGCCTCTGAAATCAGACGAGATCGGGTGCTTTCAGGGTGATGTGGCCGTAAGCGTTCTCTTCAAGACACGCCCAACCCTCTTGACAAACGCCAAGATGGTCGCCAGGAGAAACAAGCAAAAAAAAAACAGGTCAAAGCCAACAACATAAAAAGAAGCCTATGGCACCTGGTATTCCCAGGCGGTCTCCCATCCAGGTACTAACCAGGCCCGACACTGTTTAGCCTCCGAGATCAGACAAGATTGGGCGCTTTCAGGGTGATGGGGCCGTAGGTGATCTCTTCGGGCACTCTCAACCCTCTTGACAAATGCCAAGATGGTCACCTTGGGAAACAAGTGAAAAAGGGGGGCGTGTCCGGATGTAGAAGGGGATAGACGTGCCGCTGTGGAGCTCCGCTGATCCTCCTTCCATCCACCGCCATCCTTCACCGCCACTGACCAGGAGACCCTCCAAACCCTCCACATCAGCTGCCAGACAGACCAGGCTCCTGTCCCACCAGAAATCGGACCGAGCGGCGCCATCCTGGGCATCTCGCTGGTGGTGATTCCCCCCGGAGGATGCTGTGAGCTGTGGGGGCCCCCATCGGCTGCTGGCAGCCCCGTGGCGGCCGGTTTCCAACGCCTGAGGCCCGCCGCCATCTTGCGGCCTACTGTGACCGGGAAGACCTCAGGTACTCTGTTTCTGCTTGTCAGGCCTGTTCCCCCATAGCCACCACCTCTGCACTGGCCGCAGCGTGCTGCGGTGCCTCCCCTGTGTCACCCCCTGAGCTTCAGCTGTGTTGGGCTGTCTGCCTCATGTCACCATCTGTGCACAAGCCATATTGAACTGCTTGCCTGTACTGCTATTTATGCTACAGCTTTACTGAACTGCACCCAAGTACTGACCTGCCTCCCTGTGTTATGCTCTGTGCCACAGCTATCCTGAACTGCCTTTCCGTGCTTCCACCTGTGCCATAGAGCTGTTGAACTGCCTCACTGCGCTATTGCCTGTGACATAACGATACTGAACTGCCTCCCTATACTAGCATCTGTGTTCCACCAATGCTGCACTGTCTTCCTCTGCCCACATCTGAGTCCTGGCACCATTGAACTGGCCTTTTGGGCATGAGAGGGGGTAAGCATATCTCCAGACGGAAGACTTCTTCTGCCCCAGTACCGTCCCCGCAGCACGTGCAACAGCAGCAACCCCTACCTGTTGGCGCCAACATGGCGACTCAAACCCCGCCACAAGACCCGGCCACCGTGGAGGAGGACAGATTTCAAGCGCTGATGCAGGCTATTTCAGGGTGCAAAACGACCCTGACAGCAAAAAATGTACCTCCTGCAGACGGATGTGGGGTTGGTGCGTCGCGATATGGACAAGTTCCGGGAGCGGGTGGTGGGAGGTGGAGCGGAGGGTGGGTGACACCGAAGATGCCCTCAGAGACCACCGCGCCTCCCTCCATACTCTTCAGGTGCGGGTGTGGGCGCTAGAGTCCCGAGCGGAGGACAGTGAAAATAGGAGCAGAAGGAACAACCTCCGCGTGGTGGGCCTACCGGAGGGGAAGGAGGGACAAGACCCTGCATCTTTTGCTGAGCATCTTCTCCGCACTCTCTTACCAGCAGCAGCGTTCTCTCCCCATTATGCGGTGGAGAGGGCCCACAGGATACCATCCATGCGGGAACCGCCTGGTGCCCCTCCCCGCACCTGAAGATAGATACTGATTGCCCTTACCACATCCAAAGTGTGCAAAGATTCTTCTTCTGGGGACTGTGGGTCCGGAAAAAAGGATGGTAGGATTACATCTTGATTCAAATGGAATCCTGAAACCACCTTAGGCAGAAAGGTCCTGTTGGGACACATTACCACCCGGTCCTTATGGATAATTAGATACGGCTCTTTGCTGGAGAGAGCTGCTAGTTCTGACACTCTTCTAGCCGTGGATATGGCTACCAAGAAAACCAATTTTTTAGTCAAAAGAACTAACGAAGCCTGATGCAAAGGTTCAAAAGGTTGCCCCTGTAAAGCTGAGAGAACCTAATTCAGATCCCATGGGCATACCGGAGGTTTGACTGGCGGCCTTATCCGCATAGCCCCCTGGATGAAAGGCCGCACCAGGGAATGCGATGCTAGTGGCTTCTGAAAAAACACTGACAAGGCCGAAATCTGCACCTTGATAGTGCTTACGGCCAAATTCATTTCTAGGACTGACTGGAGGAAGGCAAAGATCCTGCTAGTGACATACTTTCTAGGATGCCATTCCCTGAGTTCACACCAGGAAACATATGTCCTCCAGATTTTGTAGTAAATAAGCCTGGAGGCCGGCTTTCTGGCATTGACCAGAGTAGAAAGGACTGGCCCCGAAAGCCCACGGTCTCTCAGAATGTGGGTCTCAGCAGCCAAACCGTCAAATTCAGACTGTGTAAAGCAGCATGGTAAATTGGACCCTGTGAGAGCAGATCTGGCCGGAGAGGGAGGATCCACGGCCTGCCTACTGCCAACTTCATGATGTCTGCGTACCACGGTCGCCTGGGCCAAGCCGGGGCTTCCAAAAGAACCCACTTTGTCTCCCTCTTGACTCTTCCCAGGAACTGCGGCAGAAGCGGGCACGGGGGGAAGGCATAAATCAAATTGTACTGATCCCAGGGAACTGTCAGAGCATCCGACCCCTGAGCGAGTGTATCTCTTGTCCTTGACACGAATTTGTCCAGTTTTCTGTTGAACCTGGACGCAAACAGATCTACGTCTGGAGTACCCCACCTGTGACATATGTTCCAAAACACGTCGGGGGGCAGAGCCCATTCTCCTGGGCACAACTGCTGGCAGCTCAGAAAATCCGCCTGCCAATTTTCCACTCCTGGAATGAAGACTGCAGAAAGGCATGGAACATGCCTTTCTGCCCAGACAATTATGCGATTCACCTCTTTTTGCGCAACCAGACTCCTGGTACCGCCCTGGTGATTGATATAGGCCACTGCTGTGGCATTGTCGGACTGAACCCGAACAGGGAGACCCCGTAGTCTGAAAGACCAGTTTATGAGAGCCATATAAACTGCCCGGATCTCCAAGACATTTATGGGCAATAGCTTCTCGATCGCAGACCATTTCCCCTGCGAGCACCTCTCCTTCAATACTGCTCCCCAGCCTGTCAGGCTGGCATCTTTTGTAATAATCTTCCATGTAAGAGGAAGAAAAGTTTTGCCTTTCAGCAAATTCTCGGTTTGTAACCACCAGACAAGACTCTTGCGTGTCCCTGGGGATAGACGCATAGGAAGATCCAAGGACTGGGGCTTCCTGTTCAAAGCCGCAAGGATTCATCTTTGCAGAGGCCTTGAGTGGAACTGGGCGAATGTAACGGCCTTGAAGGAGGCGACCATTTTCCCTAACAGTCTCATGCACAACCGAATGGGGGAAGATCTTCTGCCCAGAATTAGGTGCACCAGATCCCCAATGGCCAAGGCTTTTGGCCTTGGTAGAAACACCTTGCCCTGAGCGGTGTCTACAACCATACCCAGGTATTCAACCTGGTAGCAGGCTGTAGGGGTGACTTTTCTAGGTTTATAATCCAACCTAGGCGTTCCAGGTGTTCTAGCGTTCTGGTAACACTGTGGTTCAGGAGCGCTACTGTTTTCTCTATGAGAAGCAAATCGTCTAGATAAGCCATGACGGCTATACCCTGAGCTCTTAGGTTTGCCAAGAGAGGGTCCAGAATCTTTGTGAAGACTCGAGGGGCCGTAGCTAGCCCAAACGGCAAGGCCACAAATTGAAAATGGTGCCGCTCTACCACGAACCTTAGATACTTTTGTTTGCGGGAAAAATTGGCACATGGAGATATGCATCCTTGATGTCTATTGATGCCATAAACTCTCCCCCTTGCAGGGAGGAGACCACAGTGCAAATTGACTGTATTCGGAAAGGACCGGATGCGTAAAAACCGGTTCAGATCCTTCAGATCCAGGATAGGTCTGACACTTCCATTTGGCTTTGGAACGGTGAAGAGATTCGAGTAAAACCCTGAACCCTGTTCTTTTGGGTCCACTTCTACTATCACCCCCTGGAATAGTAAGTGATCTAAGGCCAGAAATAGCGGTCTTTACTTTACTGGGTCCCTGGGGATCCTTGACCTTAGAAAGCGAGAAGGTGGAATCTCCTGAAACTCCAGCTTGTAGCCCAGAGATACCGAAGAGACCACCCACTTGTCCCGAATCTCTTCCCACCAGGCTTCCGCAAACTGCAGGAGCCTTCCCCCCACACGGCCGAGCGGGGGCACCCCTTCACAAGGAAGCTTTTGGGCTCTGCTTGGCAGGCTTTCACCCCCGGGATTTCTTCTGCCCCTGGGCCCGGCCTTGAGCCTTTCCTGTAGAGGGGGGTTGAGAAGGCCATCGCCACTGTTTAGAGCTTGATGCTCTGGGAGAGAGAGAATGCCTAAATGATGGACGTTTGCTCCTTTTGACTGGAAGGAGAGTAGATTTACCCCCAGAAATTTTTGGGACGAATTTGTCTAATTCTTCTCCAAACAAACGTTCCCCTTTAAACGATAACCCAATCAAATGCTTCTTGCATGATAGCTCAGCTGCCCAATTCTTTAGCCATAGGGCCCTTCACATGTGTACCAACAGGAGAGACAAACGAGATGTTTGTTGGACAGAATCCAAAATCGCATCAATCATAAAACATTATATATTCTCCACTTCCTCACTGGGAAGGAGGCCAAGCATCTGCTTAACCTGTTCCTTGAGGAACTGACACAACCCCACAGTTGCGACTGTAGGTTGCACTTCAGTGCCAGTCATGGAAAAGGAGCCTTTTAATAATGTTTCCAGCTTCTTATCAGTTGGATCTTTAAATACCTGAGCATTATCCAAAGGACAGGTCAGGTTTCTATTCACGCAAGAAACAGCCGCATCGACAGATTTAACCCCCCATTTCTTGGTGAAACTTTCCTCCAGAGGATAAAGCATAGAAAACCTTTTAGGAGGAGCAAACAGTTTATCGGGATGTCCCCAATCCTCATACAACAATTTATCCATTAAGGGATGAATTGGAAAGGAAAAGGCAGTCTGTGGGATTTTCCTGACTCCCAGGGAAGAAACAGAGGACGTAGCGATCTCAGCAGCAGGCATTCTGAATGTGGTACGCACCAATTCAGTATAATACTGCACCTGTTTTCTGAGCGCCTGGGAGGAGGGGACTCTCTCCTCTTCCTCTTATTCATCTGACTGCTCAAGATCCCTGTCCCAAGATAGGGATCTCTCCTCATTGTCAGAAGTGTCATCTGAAAGAGGAATCTCAGCAGAGGGAGGGGATCTACCCCTTTTCCTGCTATCTTTCAGGGAAGCTGAAATAAAATTCATGATTCTCCCTTCAAACCCCTCCAATGTAGCCCTAAGGGAGTCCTCAGTGATGTATACCGGGGCTGAAATATTAGGAGAGGCTGCAAAATCTGACAGGGGCACTGACTCATCCTGTGAGGCTGGCTCCAGTCTTGCAGGGGGGGATGGTAACCTACAGGCATTTTTAGAACCCCTAGACCTAGGCGGTGACTTACCAGTGCCCTTGTTACCTCCCCCTGAGACCCTCTTACGAGGAGACAAAGTCCTAAGCTACAAAGCAGAGGTACTAGTACAAAGTGCAATCACTGTTGTGCTTAAAGTCTCACAATAAATATATATGCTTAAACTGCACAACCTGATGCTGAGTAGGTGTCTTAGGTTTGCCTGGATCTAATCCCTTGGGATGCTTACTGCCCACAGCTCCTGTGTCTCCACTTACAGCCCCCTGACGCTCTGGGCTTTTTAAAACTGGCGCCTGCGCAGTACAGCGGCGTGCACACCGACGTGCACGGCTCGCAACCACACCCTCCTCTCCTCCATTAGCACGGGAGTCTGTGCTCATGTGCACGAGGACCGCCGTTATCCAGGGGAGAAGGGAATCACCATCGGAGCTGCGTTGGACCCCCACACTACGTGGGACCCCTGTATTACCTTCATTGTGGCAGAGATTGCAGTGGAGACGTGAGTCATCTGTGAGAACTAGGCTTCACTGAGCGTGTGTATCTGAAATGCATGTAAGTATGCATCAGGCTGCTCTTACTCCCTCTAGTGGTGGAAACCAGGTAAGACATACAACTACTCAATAAAAAAATCCATAATATAATTTATATAGGATTAACTTCCCTTACCTGTCCTTGCTGCAGGAATTGCTGAAAACAGACAGATTCCAGCCGTCACCCATCACGGCAGGCAGAGTTGTGCCAACCTTCAGGTTTTTTTTGGGGTTCCTTCTCAGAAGATCCTCCTACCTGGACCTTGTAAAAGACTCTGCCAGAAACTTTCGTGCCACTATGTAAATAGTACACCAAGTCTGGTTTTCCCAGAGCCCAGTCTTCCAATAGGAGAGGACTTACAGGCAAAACCTTGTTTCTTCAGATGACGAGGCCCTGGTACCATATCATCTTGGGAGTCAAAATATCGGCCCAAGATATGGATCCGGTTTGTTGTAGCCCTTAGGCCACCGCAGGGACCGGCACAGAGCTTTCTTCACAGCACATGTTTTACGTGACCAACCACCATAGACACTGGCGGAAAAACTGAGGTGCCTCCCATATGGGAGGGGTTATATAGGGGAGGAATTCTCCTTAATTGGGGGTTAACCAGTGTCCAATCACCAGAGGTGCCTATATAACCCACTATGTAATGAAGCTCCTGTGTCCCGTGATGTATGATCAAGAAATAAGCATACGGCGCCTGGTATTCCCAGTCAGTCTTCCATCCAGTTACTAATCAGGCCCGACAATGCTTAGCCTCCGAGATCAGACAAGATCGGGCACTTTCAAGGTGATGGGGCCATAGGCGATCTCTTTGGGCACTCTCAACCATCTTGACAAACGCCAACATGGTCATCTTGGGAAATACAGACGATAAAAACCAAGTCATTGCCAACATTGGAGGCTAAGCAAGGTTGGGCAATCAGTTTCCTTGCCTCAAATAGGCATCTCAGAACTGCCATCTGGCTGCTTCCCGGGTTTCCAACTCCTTCAACTAATCCCAGGAGACAATACTTCGCCTCCATCCTGGTGGAGGTTCCAAACACCCGATCAATGGTTCCCGTCACCTCCGTCCAGTAGCGGATAAACTTCGGGCATCTCCAAAACATGTGCATCATGTCTCCCCCCATGTTCCCGCACCGGGGGCAACTTGCGTCCGGCCGTTCGGCCAAATTGAAAAAGTTTACGAGGAGCATAATAAGTTCTATATAATAAGAACAGATGTGACATCCTCTGAGAGGAGAGCCACAATTGACCACAGGATTCCTGTGGCCAATTATAACTCAGGAGGGGTTTAGTACACACCCCACACTATATAAGGCCGCCAGCACGGCGGCCTTGTATAGTGTGTTGCGGTGGTCAGGGAAAGAGGACGATAGGCAGGGACAGTGTCTTTACTGCTTGGGAACCTAGCGCTGTTACAGTGGTTGTTATGTGCCTCCTGCACAGTACTAAAGCTACCCTTTATTACTGGTGTTCAATTTCTGCAATATAGGCATCTGCAGTGCAGAAGTTAGAGTGGGTGTTGTGTGCCTCCTGCACAGTATACACCTGAAGATACCCCTTATTGCTGGTGTTCCGTTTCTGTAATACAGGAACCTAGCACTGTTACAGTGGGTGTTGTGTGCCTCCCACGCTTGTCCTTATTTTCAGCAGCTGGACATGTTGAGCCACATCATGCCGAACACTTGGTCGGATGTGGAAGACCAAGCCCTCCCAATGCTCCTCATCCTCTCTCACCCAGGCTCAAGATACTAGCCTGTGTTCTGTATACACTAGGCTTTCTTCTGTATACCCTATCCTCTCTTTATACTCTAGCCTGTCGTTTATGTACACTAGACTCTTTGTTTACCTCATAAATGACAGTGTATATAGAAGGAAGGCTAGTTTATACAGAGAGGCTAAGGTATACAGAAGGTAGGCTAGTTTATACAGAAAACTGTTTGGGTATACAAAGTATGTAATTTATTTAGATGGCAGGCTATTGTATACAGATAGGCTAGAGAACAAAGAAGACAGGCTAGTGTTTACAGGACACAGCCTGTCGTTTATGTACACTAGACTCTTTGTTTAATCATAAATGGCAGTGTATATAGAAGGAAGGCTAGTTTATACAGAGAGGCTAAGGTATACAGAAGGTAGGCTAGATTATACAGAAAACAGGTTGGGAATACAAAGTATGTATTTTATTTAGATGGCAGGCTATTGTATACAGAGAGGCTGGAGAATAAATAAGACAGGCTAGTGTATACAGGACACATGCTAATGTATACAGAAACAGGCTTGGTTATAGAGAGAGACTGAGACTATTATATTCAGAAGAAAAGCTAGTGTATATAGAGAGGCAGGCTGGGGTATACAGAGAGGCTAATGGATACAGATAGGGTGATGTATAGAGAAATGCTAGTGTATACAGAGAGGCTAGAGTATACAGTTATTCTGGGGTATACAGAGAGGCTAGTTTAAAGAGAGGCTAGTGTATACAGAATACAGACTCGTGTATGCAGATAGGCTTGAGTATACAGAGATGCTAGAGTAAAATGTGAGGCTGGGGTACACAGAGAGGCTAGTTTAAAGAGAGGCTAGTATATACAAAGATGTTAGTGTATATAGAGAGGTTAGTGTATAGAGAGAGTCGAGTGTATACAGAAAGGACAGTGCATATAGAGAAACTAGTGTATACAGAAGACAGGCTTGAGTATACATCAAAGCTGACGGTGTATACAGAAGACTGGGTAGTGTATACAGAGAGTCTAGTGGGTACAGAAGACAGGCTGGTGTATTCTAGCTAGTTTTTACATTCTAGTGTATACAGAAGACAGGCTGTGGTATACAGAGGGTTTAGTGTATTCAGAGAGTCTAGTGTATACAGTCGGCGAGTGTATAGATAAGTTTGGCTAGTTTACACAGTGTTTACAGAGATGCAAGGGTGTACAGAGAAGCTGGTATATATATAAGACTACAGCATACAGAAGAAAAGCTAGTGAATACAGAATACAGACTCGTGTATGCAGATAGGCTTTAGTATATAGAGATGCTAGAGTAAACAGTGAGGCTGGGGTACACAGAGAGGCTAGTTTAAAGAGAGGCTAGTATATACAAAGATGTTATTGTATATAGAGAGGTTAGTGTATAGAGAGAGTCGAGTGTATACAGAAAGGACAGTGCATATAGGGAAACTAGTGTATACAGAAGACAGGCTTGGGTATACATCAAAGCTGACAGTGTATACAGAACACTGGGTAGTGTATACAGAGAGTCTAGTGGGTACAGAAGACAGGCTGGTGTATTCTAGCTAGTTTTTACATTCTAGTGTATACAGAAGACAGGCTGTGGTATACAGAGGGTTTAGTGTATTCAGAGAGTCTAGTGTATACAGTCGGCGAGTGTATACATAAGACTGGCTAGTTTACACAGTGTTTACAGAGATGCAAAGGTGTACAGAGAAGCTAGTATATATAGAAGACTACAGCATACAGAAGAAAGGCTAGTGAATACAGAATAAAGGCTGGCTTCTATGGAGAGGCTAGATTATACAGAGAGGCTAGTGCAGACAGTGAAGCTGTTGTATATAGAAGACCGGCTAGTGTACACAGAAACTAGTGTATAACAGAGAGGTTAGTGTATATAGAAGTCAGGCCAGGGTATAAAGAAGACAGAGTAATGTATACAGAAAACAGAAAACATGCTGGTGTATACAGAGAGGCTAGTGAATTTAGAGAGTAGGCTAAGTGATAACAGAAGACAATCTGGGCTATACAGAGTCATTTCATCATTTCATCTAGCTCACATCTCTAATAGAGTTTGTCTCATTGCCATGTTATGCCTTTTCATTCTTATGCTAAATATAGATTATACTCACTACACGATTTTAATCATCCACATCAAGCATGCAATAAAACTATCATACATCAAAATAAGGTCTACCGCTAATTGTACGGTAATGCAAAATGTTCACAAAACCATCCATTTGCTACCAGACATGCTGCACATACTAAGAATAATGTAACTATTGCTCGCTAACTATGTAAACAGTTTTATTGCTTTTCTGACATTAACCGAGTATCTCTGACATTAACTGAGTATCTCTCTGTGCTAGGATTGTAATAATAATAATAATAGGATTGTGTAATGCAAAGATCATCTAGTCTAATATAAGCTTTCTCAGTTGTACCGGCATATCCTTTAAATTTAGACTAACGCAACTATTTCTCAGCCATTTTCAAGCTAAGCTTTCAATCTCTTACCATTGAACAGCGATACTTCCTCCCTGCAATATTAAGCCATTTAAATGTCCTATTGGTCGCCTATATTATACAACTCTCTGAAAAGTATATATGTAGAGAATAAAACTAGTCTTACATCTTAATAAAACAGTTTTATTGCTCAACCAGTATCAGCTGTCATGACATAAGAAAATAAACGTTTCCACTGTTTGACTCTATTTTCTGTATTACTTCTTTTTCTCCACCTTAACTGTCACAGTTAAAACACAGTGACAAAACATTTCTTTTTACCGCAGCAAAATGTGAGAAAAGCAGTGTAAGCCGTCTTTCTGCCATATGCTTCAGAAAATAATGTACCGCTTTTAAATCCATATCAATTCCACATCCTCATGTCAACCATCTTACAATTTTAACATTTACTGATAGCAATTACTGATATTACATTATGATTATACCAGTGGGAAAGGACCGCGTAATGGAACTGTCAAATTAATCATAATCTCAGAGTTAACTTATCTGATAAATTTTCGATTTACTCAACGATTTAAACTTAGATTTTTTTTTCAAGCTAAATCAATTTAATCTCAAATAATGTATACTATATTCTACTGTACTCTTAAATTATGTACTGTTTTTCTGTATTTTAGCCGTGCTCATATTTCGTGTTATGTTGCAACCATCTAATCTCATTGCTATTCCGCCTTAATGAGGATATTACTTTGCAACTATCCCTTGATCCCTTTTGTGTATTCACTTTATCTCGACCTATATATACTGCCTCAACATTTTCCTAATTTGTTTTGCTATACTTATTAACACTTATTAAGTGACACATAACACTGGCAACACATTTTTTAACAGCAGCAAAATGTGAGAAAAGCAGTGGGACGGTTTACTTGATTGAGAAGTGATTGCAGTAGCAAAGGAGAGCAATAAAGTTTGTTTACATTAATAACACATAATGCAACTATTTTACATTCACATCAAGCATACATCCTAATGTAAACTGTCTATCACTATTAATGTTCAGGGTTACTGATACAATGTGCCGGTAACCAGTGGAAACGGAAAACAGTCAGTGTAAGCCGTCTTCGTGCGTAACAAAATTAATGGAACGATTTACACGTTGGAATTTCCAACTACGTCAATTTACTCTTAAATAATGTATACCCTTTAGCTGCTTAGCTCACACTTTGCTGTATGTAGCCGCGTTAACTGTATTAATGGTTACATGTAAGTAACCAATGGGGATTGACATTTCATGTCTATCTCACATCTCTAATGCAATTTGTCTCTTTGCCATGTCATAGTTTGCCAGTTATTATACTTTCTCATCCTTAGGATCCTGAAAAACGATAGAAACCTAGTCACATCGTTGCTGATATTTCATGATTACAGCAATCATCTCATCTAACTGCTATTCCGACATTCTGCCTTGGTATTACTTTGCAACGCTCTATTAAAGGTAAGCTAGATATTTTGTGTATTTCCACTTAAACTCGACCTGTATATACTGTCTCAATATTATCCTTTCTAATTTTGCTAAATTAGATTATAGAGTTTGCTATGTCTAAATCCTGGTTTCCTGGGGGGCGTGGCCGGACGAGCAGCCGAGCGGACGTGTGGAGACAGAGCTCCGCTCCACCGCCCTCAATCGTGTGCCATCCACCGCCGCAAGAGACTCCATTGGCCCGCCACGAGCACCAGGAGGTGGGCGAGCCGCGGCGGGAGGTGTCCGAGGTGCTAGTTGTGCCGAGTGGGGCTCTATACGCGCGGCCCAGTCCTGCATCGCGGCCATCTTGTGGCCTACACGCCGCCGCCATCTTGCGGCCTATTCGCCGCGGACGCCATCCCGGAGGCTCATCTGCAACCCCTGACAACCCGGGGACCCCCGCTGGACTCCGGAAGGCATTGGGGGCCTCCCTGGGCCATAGCGCAGCAGAGCCGCGGATGCGGACAAAATGGCCGCCATCTTAAGTAGGCCCAAGGGCCTGATGCCGGGGTGAGTGCTATTTGACTCTATTGTGCTACCCCATAAGCTTCTGGGGGGTCAGAACTGTGAAAAGCTGCCACCTCCCTGCGGCCCTTTCCCCTACTTCCCCTGTAGGAGCCATCTCACACCCTCAGAGGCCTGGGTAGCAGGCTGAAGCCTAGTGCCCGCACAGCAGGATTTTAGGACCCCTTAGCACACCCCACGGGGGCCTCATCAGGGCCTTTCCCTCATGCTAGACGGCCCGGGTCCCTCCGCACGCCATCAGGATTTGCGAGAAGCTACCCATTGTGACTGCCAGAGCTCCATCTGCCTCGGGGGACGGCTGTGGCCTGGGGGGTCTCCCCCTTTTGTTTTGCACTGCCAAATACACATCGCTGTCAGAGTCCCCCACATCAACTACTAATGGCTCTTACAACCCTCACATGCTATGCTTAATTAAATGTGATTGACCTTGAGCCCGTCCAGCGTTCAGCTTCATTGCCACAATTATGCCAACAAAGAAACCTAGACCTCGTTCTACAACTAACAAAGGATCTGGAAAGGGGCCAGCTTTAACCCAATCAGGCTCCGGATCAATACAGCACTTATTTGCCGCAGGGAAATCGACGTCGGACGAACGGGTGGCCGAACCAGAACCCCTAAACGCTCTTTCTCCCCTCCCTCTCTCGCCGCCTCTATTCGGGAAAGCTCACCGGCCTCCTCCTACTGCTCCGAACTTATGGAAGACCCCGGGTCCCCTGGGGGCTCCGACATGTCCACCTTAGTCAACTGTCTTAAGAAGGAGATGGCGGGGATGTTCCATGGCCTAGAGAAATCTATAAAAAAGGAGATCACCGGAGTTAGAGCAGACATGGCGCACCTTCTGGATAGGGTAGAGGAAACGGAGCTCAGACAGGACTTGCAGGCCTCCGCTATTACAGAGTTGCAAGAGACGGTCACACAGCTGGCGTTTGCCCAGAGAGCCTCATCCTACAAGCTTGAACACCTTGAAAACAGAAACCGCAGGAATAATTTGCGGGTGCGGGGTCTCCCGGAAGCCACTGGTGACAATGATCTTGAACCGTCGATCCGGGGCATCCTTAACACGATCCTGGGAAACCCGGTCACTGAGCCGCTGCGGTTTGACCGTGTGCACCGGGCCCTCCGCCCCTGCAATTTCTCCTTCGGATCAACCGCGGGACGTCATATGCCGCCTACACTACTTCTCAGACAAAAATGCTGTAATGCTCAAAATGCTGAGTACACCTACCATAGACTTTGATGGGGCCACCATCAGCATCTTCCCGGACCTCTCTAAAGACACGCTTGACCATCGCAGAGCCCTTAAACCCCTGCTGGATCTTCTTCGTGCTGATGGGATCAATTACAGATTGGGGTTCCCGGCCTGCCTAATTGGCACCAAAAACGGCCGCTCCCACACCTTAAGGTTCCCAGAAGATCTACCCACGTTCCTGAAGGACCTCAATTTACCACAAGTTGATCTCCCGGGTTGGCAGGCCCACATCCCCCATTTCTCCTCTACTTCGGATGCCCAATGGCGGCGAACCCCGTCCAAAAAACGACGCACATACCTTCCAGGGTCTACTCAAAAGAATGGATGAGTGCAGCCACCTAGTGAGCGCTTTGTTCTTCCCTTTCCTTTTTTTTTTTTATTCTTTTTACTTGCTCCTTCAACTCCTAATTTGCTGCTTGCACTCCCCGATCCGGATCATTTGTTCAACGCTGCTGGACATTCCTGGCCCCTGTTTAGAACTAACATACCTATTTGCTGGGAGAGGGTCCATAACTTCTTGCAGTTTGACTACTTTGCACTACCTTGGTGGACTTAGGGTACCCCACCTAGCAGGGGTCTGTTGTGTCTTTTTTTTTTCTCTCTTTTTATGCTCCGGACCGAAGGGAGTTCCCTGCAAGTATGTATCCCCGTGGGCCGAGATACGGTTCACGGGTTCTTAAATGTAGTCGAAGGTTTCAGTTGCTGTTACTTAATACATTGCATATTGTTACTTGTGTGTTATGTTTTTTTTTTCTTTCTACAAGAACGCTTTGCTGAACGCTGGCGGGGCACATTGCTCCCATGTGCCTCTCGCTCGGCAAACCCCCTACCCCCCCCCCCTCCTTTTGGGGCTGGGGGGAGCGGATGGCATTTACTCTACAAATCCCGGCTCATGGTTTGAGGACGGAATTGCCGCCTGCTCTCCCTCTCCCCTCAGGGATCAAGGCAGTTTACTGCGTGACTTACTAATTGTTCCCACTGGTTTAATGTCAGAAATGATTTTCAGACATCTCAGATTGTTTTCTCTACTTCAATTTCTCTCTCTTCCCTCTGTCTCCTTTTCCCCCCTATTACTCTCCCCCAGGTGGCTTGCGTGGAAATTCAAGCTGAAGGGTAACACTCTGCTGATGATATGGCTTCCATAAAAATTTCCTCATATAATGTGAGGGGCCTCCATGTTGCCGCAAAAAGGCACCAAATTACCCGTGAATTGAAAAAGACTGCATGCTCAATTGCCTTTCTTCAAGAGACGCACTTGACGCATACAACACCAGTCAAGCTGACCTCCCCCCAATTTCCCCAATGGTACTACAGCCTGTCTGATACTAATAAGGCGAAAGGAGTGACCATAGGTTTCAGCAGCAGTGTTCCCTTCCGCCTTGTTGAAATGATAGCGGACGATCATGGTCGGTATCTTTTTTTGAAGGGATATCTGGGCAACACGCGCTGCACTTTGGCTAACGTGTATTGCCCTAACCGGCATCAACCTGCCTTCCTCTCCCAGATCCTCTCTAAATTAGCCCACTTCGCTGTTGGTATAACTATCCTAGCGGGTGATATCAATCTACCTCTTGATCCCATAATGGACACCTCCCAGGGCCGATCCCACATTCCATTTAAAAGGCTGTCCGCACTTAAACGCAAGCTCATCGAGCTACAATTGATCGACGTCTGGCGCATACTTCACCCCAAAGACAGGGATTACTCCCATTTTTCTAAAACGCATCAATCGTACTCGCGCATTGATAATATCTTTTTAGATCACCATCATCTCCAACTTCTGCAGTCCACTCATATAGGTACAGCTACTATTTCTGATCATGTGCCTGTATCGATGTGCATGGCCATGCCCTCCTTAGTACAACGCTCCAATAATTGGAAGCTCAACGACTCTCTCCTCTCTACCGAGGTTGAAGTGGCTGAGTTAGCCTCACATATGAAACAGTATTTCATCGAAAATACTTCTCCCGAGTCCTCCCCCTCTGTTGTATGGGAAGCTCACAAGGCTACCATGCGGGGACGACTCATTGAACTGGGAGCTAGAAAGAAGAGGGAGCATGGCCAGCAAATCGAACAGGTCATCGGACAAATTGCAGAATTAGACAAGCAGCATAAACTTACCTTACACGTGGCCCATTTAAAAGCTCTTACTCTGAAGAGGGAAGAATTAAAAACCCTCCTTGATCTGGACACTGCCAGGAAATTCCGACGCTTCGTCGTTGTATGAATGGGGAAATAAACCCGGCAGACAACTGGCGAGATCCCTCAAGGCGAAACAAACCAGGTCGTTCATCCCCAAAATAAAACTCCCCAATGGCAATATAGTACACTCCACTCCCCACATTGCTGCGGCTTTTAGCGATTATTATGCAGATTTGTATAAGGTACAGAGCGAAATTGCCTCGCTAACACTGGGGGAAAAACGCAATCGCATACAGGCATACTTACGAGAGGCCAATTTGCCCACGTTATCCACGTCCGCACTTCAGGCCCTAGAAGAGGACTTCCAGGCAGCCCTGAAGTCATCCCCAACGGGAAAGGCCCCCGGCCCCGACGGATATACTGTCTGCTATTACAGCACGTTTAGCGACATTTTACTCCCTCACCTCACGGCTTACGCCAACTCTATCTCTCGCAATTCATGTTTGCGCCCGGAATCTCTTGCGGCCCACATAACAGTTTTACCTAAACCAGGTAAGGACCCCACAGCGTGTAGTAGTTATAGACCAATTTCCCTACTTAATGTGGATGTCAAGCTATACTCCAAGGTCCTGGCTAATCGGCTACTTCCCTTAATACCTGGTTGGGTTTCTAAAGACCAGACTGGCTTCATACCTGGTAGGGAAGCCAGGGATAACTCCCTCCGGACCATATCCCTGATTCAATACGTTCGTCGGTGCTCTCAGCCCACACTACTTGTTTCTACGGATGCCGAAAAGGCGTTTGATAGTGTGGACTGGGACTACCTCAAAACGACTTTGCATCACCTAGGTCTTGGCCCTAAAATGTTCTACCGGATAACCTCACTTTACTCCACTCCCGCATAAACGGCTCTCTGAGTGAATCATTCTCGCTGTACAACGGGACCAGACAGGGCTGTCCTCTATCCCCGCTCCTATTTGCTCTTACCCTCGAACCCTTCCTGTCCACCATTAGGCATAATATTGATATCCACGGTGTTCAGATAGTGACCCATAAATATGCAGCATATGCTGATGATACCTTTTTTTTTGTTCAACGGCCCCGTGTCTCCCTGCCTAATCTGATGTCGGCCCTCTCTACCTACCAAAAACTCTCCAATTTTAAAATAAACTTTTCTAAATCGGAAATTCTAAATATTAACCTCCCCAGACGGGAAGCAGATCTAATCCGGCCCCTCTTCCCTTTTAAATGGGTTCAGCGTAGTATGAAATACCTCGGTATTTACCTTACACCAAATATTCACTCCCTCTTCCGATATAACTACCTCCCACTACTAAACAATCTCAGGGAAGACTTGAGGAAATGGAAGAATCTTTCACATTCCTGGCTGGGGAGGGTTAACGTAATTAAAATGAACGTATTACCCAGAGTCTTATTCCTATTCCAAATGATTCCCCTGGGTGTACCCATAGGTTTTTTTGCAATTTTACAGACCATGATCTCCCGCTATGTCTGGAGGAACAGTCATCCCAGAGTGTCTAGGGACGTTTTATATCGTGCCAAAGATGCTGGGGGCCTGGCCCTTCCAAACTTTAGGATGTATTACTATGCAGTCGTACTCTCCAGGGTGGCAGACTGGAAGTACGCTGCTAACACCAAGCTGTCGGTGGCCACGGAGCACTTTTTGTGTGGGGCAGACCTCACGGTTGCACCGTGGATCCCTCGAATACACAGACACCTTGGCACTGAAACCTCTTCCCTTACTTCCTCCACCCTGGCTATATGGGACAACCTTCACAGACAGTGCTCCTGGTCTTACAACTTCCCTTTAATGCCCCTTCTTCACCATCAGTACTTTGGGCACCTGATGATACACCAGGTCCTCCGGAGCTCTACCATTAAGTCTTTGTCGGACATACTCGGTGCTAAACCAGCTACATTCCTTGACAGGTGGCAATATGCTCAGTTACGGTGCTTCCTGAGGGCCTTGCCCCAACCACTGAGAGGTTCCAAGACTTTGAATGAAATTGAGGTAGTGTTCTACCCCAAAGACCCTCCCTTACGCTGCATTTCATTGTTCTATAAGGCCCTCATCAGACTCCTTCACAACTCATTCCCGCCCTATCTAGCCAAATGGGAGGAAGAGTTAAATACCAGCCTCACAGACCTACAAAAAAGGAAGGTACTACAACTATGTCATGTCTCATCCATTGCTACTCAAATGGCCGAAGTTAATTATAAATTGCTCACCAGATGGCACTACACCCCTGCGAAATTACACCAGATGTTCCCTGAAAATTCCCCGTTGTGCTGGAGGAACTGTGGATTTAGGGCCACTCATGCACACATCTGGTGGTCATGCCCCCTTATTCAGCCGTTTTGGTCTAGCGTCATCCAGATTATACAACGTATCACTGGCATCCTCCTCCCTAATGAACCCTGGACCATTCTCTTCCATGCTACTACAGATCCGGTGGGCCGGTACAAACGCTCCATCATCCCCCACCTACTGAACGCAGCTAAGGCACTTATTCCTGCCCACTGGGGTCAACCCAAGATCCCGTCACTGAAAACCTGGATGCATAAAATAGTGGCAGTTTACCTCATGGAGGACTTTACTCATACTAATAAGAATACCTCTCAAAAAACCCTCTTGACTTGGTCTTGTTGGAGGGAATTTACCTCAACTACATTCTACACAGATATCTTAACGCAACCCCACTGAGCCGTGTGTGCTGAAAGTTATCACGCAGGCCACCATTCCCCCACCCTTCCCTTCCCCTCCCTGACTCTTTTCTGTTCTTCCCCCCCCCCTTTCTTTACACTCTTTTGCCTTTATCTGTTCTTTAATTACACCTCTCTGTTTCTATGATAGACAACATGTTGCCCGGTCCTTTTATCGGTGCTGCGCACTCTGTTCATACCTTCCAGAATGTTTGTTCCATTGGTACTTCCGTTATTATTGTTTTACTGTATTGATTCCAAGATGCTCTAGTGCTAATTGATCATCCTGCCCCCTGGTTTGTGGGATTGGGCATTGTATGTATGTATGTTTGTGAATTCTACAGTACATGTTTGTTGTTTATCTCCAATAAACATTTATTAAACAAAAAAAAATCCTGGTTTCCTACTCACCTTTATTACGTATACTGCTAATTTTAGGATAATACAAAACCATCTTATTGCTTCTTTACACACTGCACATATTAAGAGTAATACAATGCTACCAATGTGAACAGTTTAATTGCTATTCTCGCATTTAGCTGGTATCTCTTTGCTATAGGAAACTGAATTTGTACTACAACTCATCTCAGTGCTACCGGGATAACTTTTACATTTAGAGTAATGAAATGATTTCTCAGTCATTTTGAAGCTACTGCAACTAACGCTTTCGATCTCTTTTCAACCGCAATACTTAATCTCTGCAATATTAAGAAATATTTAGCTGCTTAGCTCACACTTTGCTTTACGTAGCCATGTAAACTGTATTAATGGTTACCTGTAAGTAACCAATGGGGATTTACATTTCATCTCTAATTCACATTCACGTCTAATGCAGTTTGTCTTTTTGCCATGTCATTCTCTGCCAGTTATTATCCTTTCTCATCCTTATGCTATATTTGGGGAATATTCACTACATGATTAAAGACACGTAATGAACCTGCTTGATAAAAACCTACACACGTCGTTGCTGTTATTTCGTGTATTTTCACTTAAACCCGACCTGTATATACTGTCTCAATATTAATCTGAGTTATTTTGCTATATTTATTATCAGAATAAACAGATTACTATCTCTAAATCCTGGTAAACCAACTCACACAAAACCATCTTATTTCTACCTTACACGCAACACATATTAAGATATAAACATTTAGCCGGTATCTCTCTGCCATAGTAAACTAAATGTGTAGATAATATCAGTCTTCTCAGTGCTACCAGAACAAAATAAACCATGTACTGCCAAACCAATAACGGCCAATTACTTAACGTCTATCAGTCAATGACTTAACAAAATAAACTTAGCACTCTTTTGCTCTATTTTGTATATTTGTAGTTCTCCACATTAACTGTCACATTGATATAACCACTGACAACACACCACTGACCTTTTAACAGCACCAAATAATGAATGAATGAATGAATAACTCTTTACATGATTCAGAAGTAGTTGCATTAGCAAAAAATAAAGTCTTGTCTTCTGTACACGCTAGCCTTTCTGTATACATTAATCTCGCTGTGTACACCAGACTCTCTATATAGACTAGCCTCTCTGTCTTCTGTATACACGTGCCCATAATCTATATACACTAGCCTGCCTTCTTTTTACAATAGTCTCGGTGTCCCAGCCTCTCTGCATACACTAGCCTCACTGAATTCCCCAGACTGTCTTCTGTATAAACAAGCCTATCTGTACACACTAGCCTCTACATCTCTACATCTACATCTTTATACACTAGCCTCTCTGTACATCTTTATACACTAGCCTCTCTGTGTACCCTAGCCTCTCTGTATAATCTTGCCTCTCATTATACCCCAGCCTGTATTCTGTTTACCCAATTTTGTCTTTTAGATAAACTAGCCTGTCTATTGTATAACCTAGCTTCTCTTTATACCCCAGCCTCACTGTCAGCTAGCCTCTCTGTATAAACTAGTCTGTCTGTATACTCTAGCAAGTCTGCATACACTAGCCTCTCTGTGTAAAACAGCCTCTCCCTCTGTATAACCGAGCCTCCATCACTGCATACCCAGGACGTTCTTCTGTATAATCTAGCCTGTCTTTTGTACACATTAGCCTCTCTGTATAAACTAGCCGGTCTTCTGTATACACTATTCCGTCTGTATACACTAGCAAGTCTGTGTAACCCAGCCTCTCTCTCTGTATACCATAGCCTCCATCTCTGCATAACTAGGAAGTTTTTCCGTATAATCTAGCCTATCTGTATACACTAGCCTGTCTTTTCTACTCATTAGCCTATCTGTATAAACTAGCCGGTCTGCTGTATACACGAGCCTCTCTGTATACCCTTGGTTGTCTTTTGTATACACTAGCTTCTCTTTATACATTAGCTCTCTGTATACCCAAGCCTCTCTGTATACACTAGTCCGTCTGCATACACTAGCAAGTGTGCAAACTCTAGCTTCTCTGTGTAACACAGTCTCTCTCTGTGTACCCTAGCCTCCATCTCTGCATACCCAGGACCTTCCTCTCTATAATCTAGCCTATCTGTATAGACTAGCCTGTCTTTTGTACAAATTAGCCTCTCTGTAGCCGGTCTTCTGTATACACGAGCCTCACTGTATACCCTTGGTTGTCTTTTGTATACACTAGCATCTCTTTATACATTATCTCTCTGTATACCCAAGCCTCTCTGTATACACTAGTCCGCCTGTATACACTAGCAAGTCTGCATACACTAGCCTCTCTTTGTAACCCAGCCTCTCTCTCTGTATACCCTAGCCTCCATCTCTGCATACCCAGGATATAAACAAAAAATACTAATGCGCTCCACCTAACCGATATAAATACTAACTATCTAAGGATGTGGAAGCTGCCAGCATAAATAGTGATCTCAGCACCAATAGATAAATAAAAATAAAAATATATATGCGGCGCTACCTAAGCTATTAAATAAAAACCAAATAAAATAATTTACTAAAGTGCGAAAACTGCAATAAGTTGCAGACCAAAAGTGCAAAAGTGTATCCACCTCACTATAGTGGTATAATGTGCAATAATATGCCAATAAATATAATACATCTAATATAAAATAATATAATGAATGAAAAGTCAATAATCATATACGTGCATAAATATCCAAAAATCCATATGTGAAACACATTACAAAAAATTAAAAAATGAAGATGCTTAGTAAGCAATAATGTGCCAAATACAATAATAAATAGTGATCATCAAGCAAAAGTCCATGCAGGTAAGTAGTGACCATAAAGCAAAGTCCATGCAAAAAAATATATAATAGCTTCCAATGCGTGACACTCCACCACAAACTTCAGTGCTCAACTTGTGCACCACCAGTTTCCCCCAGCCTCTCACCTCAAATATATAGCATTAAAGCGCTGTATATACACAGATGCCACTCCGTCCTTATCCGTCCAGCCTCAGATCTATAACGCTGTACGTGTATAGGTATCACTTCCCCAATTTCTCCACATGCATCCGGTTAATAAAATGGTACATAGGGAATGGAAGAAAGACAAGGGGGGCTCCCATGTGAAGTATCAAAACACAGCTTTAATAAAACAATATCCACACTTACATGTAGGCAGATAACAGCGAATTCGTAGCAACACCGACTTCCTGTCTCGGCCGCGACCGGAAGTAATATGTGTAACACCTAGCTCCTTCTCTGACGCGTTGCATCACAACCTCGTGACTTTATCAAAGGGTGAAGGGAGATAGGTGTCCTCGGAGCTTATATGCGGTCAGCGCCGTCGTCATAGCAACCACAGGCGGCGGCGCTTCCGCACACATATCCAAAAAATAATAGCAGCAGCGATCAACAATTAAAATATATGCCTGCATAAATAAGTCAAAACATTCTACTATCCTATGAGGTAATCTGACAAAACTATGCATATAGATTCAAAATTGCAATAAAAATACACAATAATATATTAAAACATTTACAGAGCGACATCTAGTGGCTATACCTCAAATTTACTGTTCAAGTGATAGAACATATTGTATATATAAAATATCTTAAAAATGTATGAAAAATGTGTGAAAAAATGTGTGAAAAAATGTGAGTATCACCATCTAATAGTTTCACACAAAAATAAAAGCCCAAGTATAAATGTTGATGTCTCCCCGGGCTCCTGTTAACGCTAATTGTTAAATCAGTGACAACTTAATATATCAATGGGAGTAACTAGATAAAATAAATTATAATAAAACAAAATAAAATAAAAATAAAATAAAATAATATCCACCATAAAATACCAACATATTATACCTATACAGTACTGAATAAAAAATGTAATATTTAAAATTATATTTTTTTAGAAGGAGTAAGGACCCGTCTCTCTCCATTCTATTGATAATACCAATAAGATCTCTTGCATACATGTATATCAATAATTAGAGATGAAACAATTTAGATCGAACTCTACGTTATGACCCAAAGGTGTCAAAGTACGGAGTTCATGTATCCACCGGGATTCAGCCTGACTAATTTTGATCACCTTATTGTCACCTCTCCAATGTGGTTTATATTTTTGGATACCACAAATAATTAGTGACGAAGGATCTTTTTTATGGAATTTTGCATAATGTCTTGACAAACTATGTTTGTCAAAACCTTTTTTAATGTTCTGGACGTGTTCTCTAAGTCTTTTCCATAATTTTCTTTTTGTTCTTCCCACATATTGAATGTGGCAAGGACATTCCAAAAGATAAACTACACCTTCACTATGACAGGTAATCAGATCATCTATCTTATATTCTTTCTGCGTTACTGTAGATCTAAATGACTTCTTCTTGCTGTTTTCCTTTATATGTCTACACGCGTAGCACCTTCTGCAAGGATAGAATCCTTTTCCCTCAAAGAAAGAAAACGGCCTTTTGGGGGGATCAAGCACATTTTTGGCCAGATTGTCCCTCAGAGATGGAGATCTCCTATACACAAACTTTGGTATTTCCGGTAAAATATTTCCAAGATGCCGATCCATTTTGATAATCTCCCAATGTTTTTTTATAATTTTTTCTATCTGTTTGTGTTGAATATTATAGTCCATAATGATGGATACCATATCTTGTTTTTCCGAATTAGCTATGTTATCCTGTATTAATTTCTCTCTATCCAATAGTGCTACACTTTTTATTTGATCTTCAATAAAATCGGTATGGTAACCCTTTTGAATAAATCTGTCTCCAATCAGTCTAGCCTGTTCACAAAACACTGATTCATTAGAACAATTACGTCTTATTCTAATCATCTGCCCCCTGGGTATATTCTCTAGCCATCTCTGATGATGGCAACTATCCAGGGGTAGATAACTGTTTCTTTTTTTTTTATATATTCTTTATTTAAACTTCAAGGAGGTTACAGAATCAAATTACACACATCTTCATAATTACATACAGACGTTCATCGGTTCTCAGCCCGTCTTATTCTCAGCCGAAAATACTATTTCCCTGGTTTACATAACTGAGAGCCCTTTCTTATTTATCTCTGCTATTATTAAGTATTTCACTTTCCCTCCTTTTATTTTAATTTTTTCCCCCCTACCCTCCCACCCTCCCAAAAAAAAAAAAAAAAAAAAAGAAGAAGAGCCCCCTTTCTGCCTCCCACGAATACAATTTACTTACTCCCACTACATAGTGGTTTCCTTATCTTTCCCTGTTCCCCAGCAGTTTCTTTCCCTCTTCTGAAGAGAGGAAAACATTCCATACCGCCCATATCCTGGCATATTGCTCACTTCTATCCTGGGCCGAGTATATTAAATCTTCCACGGCCCCCACCTTCCTCACTTTATTTAACCACATTGCTATTGTTGGTGGTTTAGAATCTTTCCAAGAACGGGCAATACATCCCTTGGCCTCATTAACCATATGACACAATGCCGAGCCCTTATATTTTCTTATTGGGATATGTGAGAGGTGCAACAGAAAAAAAGCCGGGTCATCTGGTATTGGATATTCTGTAAATTTTTGCATAATTTTTTGTCCAGAAAATATGTAATAAAGTCCCCCGTCCCCCGTTGCACCTCCAACATTGATCTGAAGCTCCAGGGGAAAACCTCTGGAGCTTCGATGGAGTATAGTACCACTTCGTCAACAACTTGTAATTTAATTCCTGAATTCCAGTGCAGATTGATGTATTTAACGAGAGGTATATCATCCTCTGACGTTGATCTAATGAGAATGTCCTGTCCAAGTCCCTTTCCCACTTTACAAAGCATGGCATCTCATAGTTATCTGGAGGGGCTATAAGCATTGTATATATCTTTGATATCGTTCGAGACAGAGGTTCCTTCTCTTCACAGTATATTTCAAATCTAGTTAGATCTCGTTTATAGTTTATTGCTGGACCTAATGACTCAAAAAAGTGCCGAAGCTGCATTGCCTGCCACACCTTCACTTCAAATTGGCCCCCCTGTTGAGTCAATATGGTCACTGTTGGCCAGAAATTAGATTGCAAAAACTGTGATACCTGCATATACCACTTTTCCCGCAAGCTCCCTCCTCTCCATTCCTGGTTTAAAACTGGGGTTACCTAGCACCGGAACTAATGGGGAATGTGCTGACGAGAATTTAGGGTTCTGACTGATTCTAAACCCTATTTGCAATGTTGGGCCTATAAGAGGATGTTTTTTCATGGATTCCAGTAGTTTTGTATAGCACCATATCACTCTTCGGAGAGGTACTATACACATTTCTTGCTCTAATTCTATCCATATCTTAAATTCTGTATGTCGGCACCAGTCGATAATCCTCCCAATATGAACTGCCTTATAATATTTAAGTAAATCTGGTACTGCTAGGCCTCCGTCTCTTTTTAGCATGGTCATCCGGCTTCTACTGATCCTCGGTCGCTTACCTGCCCAAATAAATTTCGTAAACATCGTATCTATTTTACGGAAAAAATCAGGTGGGATTTCTATCGGTAAAGCCTGTAATAGATACAGAAATTTTGGCAAAATACTCATTTTAATGGAGTTACAACGACCAAACCATGAATGCCGTCCCTGTTGCCATTTCTCTAACAATGTTCGAACTGCCTTAAGGAGCGGGGGAAAGTTCATCTTAAATGTCTCTTCTATCTTTACTGGGATCTGTGTGCCCAGGTATTTCAAGGCCGTCCCTACCCATTTAAATTTAAAATTGGGTTGTAACACTTGTTGTTTTTCCCGGGGAAGGGCTACCCCCATTGCCTCTGACTTTGAGTAATTGATTTTAAAATTTGCTAATGCACCATACTCTTCTATTTCCTTCATTAAATTTGGCAGTGAGATATGTGGGCTAACCAGTGAGAACAGCAGATCATCTGCATAAGCAGAGATTTTATAGCACCTATCTCCAACTTGTAGACCTCTAATATCTGAATTTAGCCTAATTTTATTCAGTAATGGTTCTATCGAAAGAGCGAACAGCATAGGAGAAAGTGGGCACCCTTGCCGTGTTCCATTTGAGATTTTAATCGGCTCTGAAAGTACCCCATTGACTTTAACCAGAGCTTGCGGGGAGGAGTATATTCCGGATATCCACTTTATCATATGCTCACCTAGTCCCATATGCCTCAATACTTCAAACATAAACCCCCAGTTCACCCTATCAAATGCTTTTTTCAGCATCTGTACTTAAAAAAATAGAGGGTGTTTTAGTTTGATTGGCATAGTGGACCAGGTTGAGTACCTTAACCGTGTTGTCTCTCGCCTCCCTAGTAGGGATAAACCCTACTTGGTCTCGATGTACCAGTTGGTTTAATAATGGTTGGAGGCGAGAGGACAACAGTTTGGTAAAAAGCTTCAAATCACAGTTTAGCAATGAGATAGGCCGATAGCTCCCACAGTCCGCGGGATCCTTCCCTTCCTTTGGAATTACCGAGATGTGTGCTCTAAGTGCATCCTGTGGGAGGGCCGCGGCTTGACCAATCGCATTAAAGGCCTTTAACATATGCGAACCTAAGATTGGGAGGAAACTCTTATAATACTGGATTGAAAATCCATCCGGCCCCGGTGCTTTCCCTTGTTTAACTGTTTTCATTACTACATTTAACTCCTCTATCGTTATAGGAGCTTCCAGTCTACTACGTTCCGTGGAAGAGAGCCTACATAGGCCTGCTGCTGATAAATACTCCTCCATTTTAGCCTGGGGAACTCGGGGTAGTGACAAGTTGTATAACGAAGAGTAGTATTCTCCAAATCTTTTAGCTATCTCATTGGGTCGGAAAAACAGACGTCCATTTTCTCCTTTAATATGAGGGACATAAACCATCTTCCCCTTTTCTTTAAGTTTCCCTGCTAATGCTTTGCTACACTTATCCCCTAGTTATTTTCCTGCCGAACTGGATTGCCGCCTTCGCTTTACATCAGAGGAGATCGGTCAACTGTCTCCTCAGATGTGCCAACTCATTTCCTATAGATGTAGTTTGTATATTCTTGTGGAGAGTCTCCAACTTCTGAATTTCATCTGCTAATTTTACCATCTGTTCTTCTCGTCTTTTCTTTAATCTAGAGCCATGTTTAATCAGCACTCCTCTCATTACCGCCTTATGCGCCTCCCATATCATGCCCGGGTCGCTCCCCTGGGTGTCGTTTATCTGGAAATATATTTCCATTTCTTTCCCTACATCTTCCCGTATTTCGGGAATCTGCAACAAACTTTCATTTAGCCGCCATTGACGCCCCTTGGATAGAGCCGGGCCCGACATGGATATCTGTAGTGTCACTGGTGCGTGATCTGACCAAGTTATATTTCCTATCTCTACTTTCTGTACTGATGGCAATAAGTAATGGGGTATCAGAAAGAGATCAATGCGGGAGTAAAGTTGATGCGGATTTGAGAAGAATGTATAATCTCTCTCTCCTTCATGTAATAGCCTCCATACATCCACCAAATGCATCTCTTGCAGCTTCCGCACTATCTTCCCCCTGACACCCTTAGGGACTGATGAGACTCCTGATGATGTATCTTCCTTAGGGTTTAGTGGTATATTCAAATCTCCACCTAAGATCACTTTCCCTTCTGCAAATTCCATTAATTTAGTCAGAGTTTTACTTATAAAATTATCTTGATGTACATTTGGCACGTATACAGTAGCTAACGTAACTTTTGCCCCCCCTATTTGTCCCTTTATAAAAAGGAAGCGTCCATCTACATCTTTCCGCATATCCAGGAGAGCCCAAGGTACCCGGTTCGAAATTAAGATGGACACTCCCTTAGACTTCGATACTTGATTATGTACATGGTATACACATGGGAAGAATCTATTCTGGAGATACGGAAGGTCACTCTTTTTAAAATGTGTTTCTTGTATGAACGCCACGTCCGTACTGGATCGTTTTAATTCATTAAGGAGTATCTTCCGTTTCTCCGGTACATTCAATCCTTTTGCATTTATGGAAGTTACCCTTATCCCCTCCATCTTTCAGAGGGATATGAGAAGGCAGTAGTGGGCAGAAAAGGAGCAAAAAAAAAAAACCCAATCTTTTCTAATCTAAATCTAACCCCCCTCCTGTCCTATCCACCCCTAAGGGAGGCACCCCGCTCTGAACCTCCAATTATACGGTTCACGTGGGTGCAGACCTATTTAGGGGGTTGGCTTGAATCGGCCAGAGTGCTCTGCTCCTATACCCTCCCTCCAGTCCCCCCCTTTCTCAACCTTTACTTTTTTCAACTACACAGCACATTTTATTTCCATATTGGGAGTGATTCCCATCATTTACTATCGTGGTCCCCCTCTCTCTCTTCTCCATCTTTCCTCCTCCTCTCTCTTCTATTCCTCTAATCTTTTCCTTCCCCTCCCTTCCCCTTCCTTCCCCTTCCTTCCCCCTCATTCTCATTCCTGGGCCTCCCTCTATCTTCTCATACTCTTATCTTTTCCCCTGTCCCTTCTATATTTTCTCTTCCCTTGGCTTCTATTTCCTCTCTCCACCGCCCCTCCTCCCCCCCCCCAAAACCCCCCTCCAACCTTTCCTTCCCTTCCTTCTCCTTTCCCCTTCTTTCTCTTCCCCCCTTCCTTTCCCCTTCTCCTTTCCCCTAGAATTTTACTTCTTTCTTACTGCTTCCCTTTCTTTAACTTCACTCCTCTTATTACCTCTAACTCCTATTCCTTCTGTTTAATTACTCCACAGGGTCCTCCCCGTCCTATATACCTACCAAACCTACCAAACCTACCGAACTCACCCTAACAGTGACAGCGTGAATTAGAGTGCCCTTGCCCCTCCCCCCCTTTACTATCTTCTACTTTACTACTCCCCCCTCCTCTTTACCCCACCTCCCGCTATTTCTCTTACGCACCGCTATCTTCCTACTTCCTACTTTAATAGGTGCCCGTGTTATTTCCCTTTTCTTTTTTCTTTTCCTCCTTCTCCCTTTCCCTTCTTTCTCTCCCATTCCCCTCCCCCTCTTTCCCCTTCCTTCTTGCCCTTCCCCCTCCCTCTTCCTCCTATCCTATTTGTGTTGTTACCTTATCCTTTCTTGTGTTTCATTTTCCTATTTTCATAGACAGTATAACAGACAGTATAATAACTAAATACCCAAGCCCCCGGGAAAAAAAAAAAAAAAAAAAAAAGAAAGAAGGGAGTTTTTAAATCCCTCTGCGGTATGATGGAATTAAGTGGTGAAGTTTTCTGAAGGGGTTTATCTCATTCCTTGATCAACATATTGCCTATTTCCAATTTTTGAAGATTATTGAAGGAGAGCTTTTTTCTCTTTTTCTCTCTTTCTTCCCTACTTTCCTCTTGGGGGGGGCCAACTGGGGAGGGGAAGGACCATCATTCCCTACTTCACTAGTTTACCAAGGGATTTAACCCCTTTTCTCTTTTTCCTTCCCCTTCTCTTTCCTTCCTCCCCCTATTTCCCTCTTACCTTATACATATTAACATATATACATATATATATAACTCATACATATCAATATTATATTTCCTTCCCCCCTTTTTCCCGTTTTCCCCCTTTCTTCCCTTTCCCTCCCCCCCTTATAAGCTTTATACATTTATACCCCCCTCAATCAAAAATATAGAATGCTTCACAATTTGCGTGTCATCCTTGCGCAGGGGTAGGTCCCCTCCCTGTCTAGAAAAGAAAGAAAGGGGGACCAACCCCCATTAGTGCCAATATTCCCATTATTACTCCCAATACTACCCAAATGTGTTCTCGTGTATTCTTATATAAAAGCTGTGACAGAAAAAAAAAAAAAAAAATAATAATAATTAAATGAAATTATGTTTTATATATTTATATACTATATATTCCCCCCCCCCCCCCCATTAACTCCCTTAGAGAGGAGTAAGCGGAGAGCACCCCATTTTTTTTTCCCCTTTGGGTGTTCCCGCCAAACTTCTCTTTCTTCTCTACACCCCAAAAAAGAATAATCAAATAGACAAGCATTTCCCTTTCTTTACCCCAACAAACCAGAATCAAAATCAAATGTGCAACTACATCACTATCATCAATGCCCACACAGTAGTCTCCGTGTTACAAAAAAAAAAAAAAAAATTCTCAACCACTATCTTCCCATCCACGCCCAACCCTCCCCCCCCCCTCTCCCTCTCCTTCTGGGAAAGGAAAAAAAAAAAAGGGAAAAAAGGGGGACCCTCTACCAATTTTCATTCAAGGGACAAGGGGGACACGAGGGAGACCTCCAAAAAAAAAAAAAAAAAAGGAAAAAGGGGGAGGGGAAATCAAAAACATTTCTTCTGAAAAAAAAAAAAATAAATAAAAGAAGGGGGGGCCAAACAGGGGCAGATATTTTTCAAGAGAGTCCAGAAAAGAGTCCAGAAAAGATGGTCCCTAGCAGAGTCTCACCCCACCTCCCCCCCCCATTGTTCCGCTGAAAATTCTAATTTCTCCTCTTCTCTGGGGGTTTAAGTCCCTCCCCCTTTGAAAGGTCTTTACTTTTCAGGGGTCCTGTTATTGATTGGAGCCAGTTCGGTACCTCTAAGGCTTCTGTTCCTAGAAAGGAAAACAAATCCGGGAGTTCTGCCGGGTGTCGCAGACTAAAAGTCATCGCATCTTTTCTTACAGTCAACGCTATAGGGTAACCCCACTTGTAGGCCCCTCCTGTATGTTTAATTCTGTCCAAGAGTGGGCGCATCATTGCCCTTCGCTGCAGAGTAGCCCGGGATAGGTCAGGCAATACTTTCACCTTTACTCCATCATATTCTATATCACCTGCCTCCCATGCTTTGCGACTTATTAACTCTTTCTGGGAAAAACGAAAGAATTTGCATATAACATCTCTCGGTCTATTTACATTTACTGACGGGGGTCCTAGGGCTCTGTGCACTCTCTCAAACTCCCAATCCTGGGGGAGAGCAAGCGCTTGCAATTGTTGGCAGATAGTTTGTACCGTAAGCAGCAATGCGTCCCGCCCTACTGTCTCAGGGATCCCCCTGAATCTCAGATTCTGACGGCGGCTGCGGTCTTCCATTTCCTCTATTTGCAACTGCATATTAGAAACATATAAAACTTGTAAAGTCTGTACCTGTTCCAGCTGATGCACACGCTTCTCCAGGGATACCCTGTGGTCTTCCTCCCTTAGAAGCCTTTCTGATAGATGCTGCACTTCGGTTTGAACCAACTTCATCTCCCGTCTAAGTGTATCCTCAAACCTAGTCACCATTGTTTCAATATCTGCACGTGTGGGGAGCGCTTGAAACAGCGCTCTAAGTTCTGGATTTCCCATATATAGCTGTACATCTCCCTGGTATTCCTGGGGGTTTTCACTCTCCTCCCTTACTTCCTCTCTCTGTAGTCCCCTCGTCTTACCCGTCTGCAGCTGGGGCGTAGATTTTCTTCGTTCCTGCATCTCGCTTGTCTCTCTTCCGGCGGGCACCGATACACACTCACTCGGCTTGTCTCCACCCCCCGTTGGGTCACGTGGTCCCGCTGGTTGTTTCCTGGATACCGCCGCTCTCGTATGGGGGAAGAAGCGTTCTATCTCCGGCTGTTCCCCCGGTTTTTGTGCCCCCTTCTCCTTCTTCCTCATCCCCAGGTAGGCGCTTACTCTATATCAAGCTGCTTGGAGAGGAGGGGTCGGTAGCCTGTGTCCGTAGCATCACACTGCACTCTCTGTACCGTACTGCTTAGAGAGAGTAGAGAGGACTAAGCACGCTGAGTCCGTAACATTACTGAGAGACCGGGTGGAGGGCAGGAGCTTGTGCGAGCGTGTGTCTCCTACTCCGCCATCATCAAGCCACACCCCCCGTCCAAAAAAAAAAAAAAAATCTCAGATAACTGTTTCTATCCACTGCTTTAAAGTGGGTAAAGGTGTTTAATAAATTTTCTTTTTTCTCAATCACTAAATCTAAAAAGGATATTTTTTCTTCATTAATGTCCCACACCAATTTAATATTTTTATCGTTCATGTTAAGGCTAAAACAAAAGTCATTTAGACTTTCTCTATCACCTGACCAGATTAGAATGAGGTCATCAATATATCGCTTGTACAATATTACTTGTTTAGGCAGGTTTTTATATACCATTTCTTCCTCCCACTGTGCCATATATAGGTTAGCTACACTGGGTGCGTATTTTGCTCCCATGGCAATGCCACATATTTGTTTATAATGGCAATTATTGAACCAAAAATAATTCGAATCCAATCCGAAACGCAAGCATTCAACAATAAACCTTCTTTGTCTGCATTTCAGATTACTCAGATTCCTTAAACCCCATTTAGTAGCTTGTACTGCCTCTTCATGATTAATGATGGTGTATAAAGAAGTCACATCGGCAGTGACTAAATAAGTGGGAACATCATCTAATCTGATATTATTTAATAGTTGAATCAGGTGCTTGGTATCCCTTAAGAAAGATTTTGTCTCCTTTACTATGGGCTGCAAAAAGAAGTCAACGTATTCTCCTAATCTCGCACAAACAGAATTAATTCCATTCACTATAGGTCTACCAGGGGGTTTTGTCTCATTCTTATGTATTTTGGGAATGGTGTAGATCACTGGTACCCTACAGGTATTGGGTACTAAGTATTTAGCTTCTTTTTTATTTAACAGACCCTTATCAGATCCTTTCTGGATAATCTTGGCCAATTCTTTCTTATAACATGAGGTGGGGTTACTATGTAGCTTTAAATATGTGGTTTCATCACTTAACTGTCTATTTAATTCCTCATTGTAATCATCTTTAGACTGTATAACTATAGCCCCACCTTTATCGGCTTGCCTTATAACAATGTCTTTCCTAGACTCCAGTTGGCGAATACCTTTTCTAATATCAACAGGGTCATACACCTTCTTGGTCTTCAATTCTTGTACATCATTTAAAACCATTTTTTTTTTTGAACACCTCAATGTGACCATCATTTACCCCCCCGTGGATTAAAGAGGGATTTGTTCCCTAAATTCGTATATTGTATGCCATTCTGTTCTGGAAGTTTTATTCCTCTTCCTATTCCTGAATCACTTAGCATGTATTTTTTATATTCATGCTCCTTACAAACTTATTAATATCTACATAAGTATTGAATTTATTCAGATTTCTTTTTGGAGAGAGGCTGGGGGAAACTGGTGGTGCACAAGTTGAGCACTGAAGTTTGTGGTGGAGTGTCACGCATTGGAAGCTATTATATATTTTTTTGCATGGACTTTGCTTTATGGTCACTACTTACCTGCATGGACTTTTGCTTGATGATCACTATTTATTATTGTATTTGGCACATTATTGCTTACTAAGCATCTTCATTTTTTAATTTTTTGTAATGTGTTTCACATATGGATTTTTGGATATTTATGCACGTATATGATTGTTGACTTTTCTTTCATTATATTATTTTATATTAGATGTATTATATTTATTGGCATATTATTGCACATTATACCACTATAGTGAGGTGGATACACTTTTGCACTTTTGGTCTGCAACTTATTGCAGTTTTCGCACTTTAGTAAATTATTTTATTTGGTTTTTATTTAATAGCTTAGGTAGCGCCGCATATATATTTTTATTTTTATTTATCTATTGGTGCTGAGATCACTATTTATGCTGGCAGCTTCCACATCCTTAGATAGTTAGTATTTATATCGGTTAGGTGGAGCGCATTAGTACTTTTTGTTTATATTTGATTAATCATCTCCTTTCCTAGTGCAGCACACCATGGAAGTGTTTAATTTTTTAAACAGTAGAACTATTGATGTAGATGAATTTTTTGAGAAACAGGAAGTTAACAATATAGGATCAATCGAAAATTCATTCAGGAAAATTGGTCATTTGATGGAAAAGAAAATTAATGCATGGTGGGATATGGTGACTCACGAAAAATATATTAAAGATAAAATAGTACCTAGAAGGTTACGATGGGATGTTCCCATTAATGATCGCCTTATGGATAAAGAGTCCATAGATGAATGGTTTCATTTTTTTAATGATAAAGGTTTAGAATTGCTGGATTTCTTAATAAAACGTAAACAAAAAAAGATTAGGATGATAGATAAAATGGTGGGGGAAATTAGAGCTAATTTAGAGCCATTAAAAGATCTCCCAGAATTTATCACATTATCCAAACAATTAAACAATGATTTGGAACAGAAGGATAATGAAACAGCTGCAAGAAAAAAGAGAAAATACCAAAGGGATATAAAGGATTTCGAAGACGATTTGGTATTTAAATGGCAGAAAAAAATGGAAGAACCTGTCATTAATTCCAATAGCAGCTCTCCAGTCAAAGAGGAGATAAAAGGAACTAAAACGGATGATGTGGTTCCCAGACAATTTATTCAAAAAAGACAGGATACACCAAATAAAAGATATGGATGGAATGGGAATCACAAAAACTGGAAAAAACCATTCTGGAAAAGGAATGGTCATAATAATAATTTTAAAGGGAAAGCATTTAGACCCCCACATTATGCTAGAAGATCACCCTCTCCTCGAAGGAGGTACCAGGATGAGAACTATACAGGGTACCAATATGGAGATCAAATAAGAAGAGAAGAAGAACGGGTATATGCACAATATCATGATAAAAGAGAGAGGTCTCCCCAAAATTATTACTATCAGCAAACCAGACGAAGAGAAAGATCACCGCAGAAAGATCACTATACAGTACCAGTTCACAATAGGTTCGAACAACTGAGGAGATATGGTGACCAAAGACAGTATGAAGATACTAGGACCCCTACACGACAATATCATCAGTCGGAAAGACAAAGATATGAAAAGACACCCTATCATTTTTTAGATCAACGTCGGTGGGATCCTCCTCGGTACCATGATCAAAATGTGACCCCATGGAAAGTAGACAGTTGTTCTCCGGAATGCAGGGAAAACAGGAGCCCCAGGAAACAAGAGTACCAGAAAAACAAGGACAAGAAGGATCCCCAAAGGAGCAAAACACCCAGAAGATCACCAGAAAAACCGGACAGACGAAATGGAAGAAACGAAAAACGAGAAGAGGGTGCAGAGCAGGAATCAAAAATCAAAAGAAAAAGAGAAAGATAGGAGAGGGCATTATTAATCTTAGTGGAGCCATATTGACAAAAGAGGAAATAAAAGTACTAGACAAAGGATTAAAGTTTGCTCCAAAAAGAAATCTGAATAAATTCAATACTTATGTAGATATTAATAAGTTTGTAAGGAGCATGAATATAAAAAAATACATGCTAAGTGATTCAGGAATAGGAAGAGGAATAAAACTTCCGGAACAGAATGGCATACAATATACGAATTTACGGAACAAATCCCTCTTTAATCCACGGGGGGTAAATGATGGTCACATTGAGGTGTTCAAAAAAATGGTTTTAAATGATGTACAAGAATTGAAGACCAAGAAGGTGTATGACCCTGTTGATATTAGAAAAGGTATTCGCCAACTGGAGTCTAGAAAAGACATTGTTATAAGGCAAGCCGATAAAGGTGGGGCTATAGTTATACAGTCTAAAGATGATTACAATGAGGAATTAAATAGACAGTTAAGTGACGAAACCACATATTTAAAGCTACATAGTAACCCCACCTCACGTTATAAGAAAGAATTGGCCAAGATTATCCAGAAAGGATCTGATAAGGGTCTGTTAAATAAAAAAGAAGCTAAATACTTAGTACCCAATACCTGTAGGGTACCAGTGATCTACACCATTCCCAAAATGCATAAGAATGAGACAAAACCCCCTGGTAGACCTATAGTGAATGGAATAAATTCTGTTTGTGCGAGATTAGGAGAATACGTTGACTTCTTTTCGCAGCCCATAGTAAAGGAGACAAAATCTTTCTTAAGGGATACCAAGCACCTGATTCAACTATTAAATAATATCAGATTAGATGATGTTCCCACTTATTTAGTCACTGCCGATGTAACTTCTTTATACACCATCATTAATCATGAAGAGGCAGTACAAGCTACTAAATGGGGTTTAAGGAATCTGAGTAATCTGAAATGCAGACAAAGAAGGTTTATTGTTGAATGTTTGCGTTTCGGATTGGATTCGAATTATTTTTGGTTCAATAATTGCCATTATAAACAAATATGTGGCATTGCCATGGGAGCAAAATACACACCCAGTGTAGCTAACCTATATATGGCACAGTGGGAGGAAGAAATGGTATATAAAAACCTGCCTAAACAAGTAATATTGTACAAGCGATATATTGATGACCTCATTCTAATCTGGTCAGGTGATAGAGAAAGTCTAAATGACTTTTGTTTTAGCCTTAACATGAACGATAAAAATATTAAATTGGTGTGGGACATTATTGAAGAAAAAATATCCTTTTTAGATTTAGTGATTGAGAAAAAAGAAAATTTATTAAACACCTTTACCCACTTTAAAGCAGTGGATAGAAACAGTTATCTACCCCTGGATAGTTGCCATCATCAGAGATGGCTAGAGAATATACCCAGGGGGCAGATGATTAGAATAAGACGTAATTGTTCTAATGAATCAGTGTTTTGTGAACAGGCTAGACTGATTGGAGACAGATTTATTCAAAAGGGTTACCATACCGATTTTATTGAAGATCAAATAAAAAGTGTAGCACTATTGGATAGAGAGAAATTAATACAGGATAACATAGCTAATTCGGAAAAACAAGATATGGTATCCATCATTATGAACTATAATATTCAACACAAACAGATAGAAAAAATTATAAAAAAACATTGGGAGATTATCAAAATGGATCGGCATCTTGGAAATATTTTACCGGAAATACCAAAGTTTGTGTATAGGAGATCTCCATCTCTGAGGGACAATCTGGCCAAAAATGTGCTTGATCCCCCCAAAAGGCCGTTTTCTTTCTTTGAGGGAAAAGGATTCTATCCTTGCAGAAGGTGCTACGCGTGTAGACATATAAAGGAAAACAGCAAGAAGAAGTCATTTAGATCTACAGTAACGCAGAAAGAATATAAGATAGATGATCTGATTACCTGTCATAGTGAAGGTGTAGTTTATCTTTTGGAATGTCCTTGCCACATTCAATATGTGGGAAGAACAAAAAGAAAATTATGGAAAAGACTTAGAGAACACGTCCAGAACATTAAAAAAGGTTTTGACAAACATAGTTGGTATTTACCATCAAACGAACACGGAAGGAACAGCTTGCTAATCTGTTTCATGAACTTGCCTCTGTGGAAGCGAAACATAAACATGCCCCCTCATGGCCCTTAGCCCTTGTACACAACTTGTACAGATTCCGACAACCAAATTCGTCGGATTTTGTCCGACGGATCTTGTCCAAAACTGTTGCATACACACGGTCGGACAAAGTTTTCGGAAAATCCGATCTTTCAGAACGTGATGACGTAATTTCGTTACAATGGGACTACGTTCAGGCTAGTAGCCAATAGCTTTGATGTAGGAATTTGATCTGAGCATGCGTGGCACTTTGTTCGATCGGAATTCTCTACACATGATCGGTGTATGTCCGATCAGAGCAGCTTGTCGCAAAATATTTCCAGCAAGTTGGAAAATTTGGTCCGAAGGATTTTCCGACGGAAACAGTCCGATGCATACCACACACAGTCGGAATATCCGACAAACCGCTCCGATCGGACACATTCCGACGGAATCTCCGACCGTGTGTACAAGGGCTTAGAGATTGAATTGGGGACACTCCATACCCAGATTACTGACCTACTCCATTATAAAGCGAAAGTGGCACTCCAGTTTTGTCATAAACTGACGTAGGAGTCAGGGGACAAATGTGGAAAAATCTTAGCCAGGTCGGTAAAGGAGTTGAAATCTGCCTCTTGCATACCACAGTTGATAGATGAGAATGGCCAGAGGGCCTCTACCCCAACCCAAATAGCCGAAGTCTTTGAAAAATTTTACTCTGATCTCTACAACCTGCCCGATTCAGGGTCCGGACAGGACAATATAGACAGATAGGAAACCGGTTCTGGTCTACCAACCCTCTCATCGGAATCACGGGAGTACTTGGAGGACCCGATCACACTGGAAGAAGTCCAGACGGCCGTGGGACCTCCGAAGGTGGGTAAGGCTCCGGGCCCTGAAGGATATACTGCACAATACTATAAGACCTTCCTCCCTATTCTCGGCCCGCGCTTGGTGAATTTATTTAATACTCTGAGCTTGAATGGGGATTTTCCTGAGGATACCCTTAGAGCCCACATCTCGTTGATACCTAAGGAGGGCAAAGACCCCGGGCCTATGTGGGAGCTACAGACCCATTTCCCTCCTAAATTCGGTCCTAAAACTATTCTCTAAAATCCTCGCCACGCGATTGGCACAGCACTTGCACTTCCTTATACACATTGACCAGTTAGGTTTTATTCCCACCAGGGAAGATAGGGAAAACACCATTAAGGTGCTTACCCTGGTCCATAAAGCAAAGTCATCTGGGACCCCTTGTCTTTTCGTGAGTACTGATGCCGAGAAGGCTTTTGATCGAGTCAAATGGACATTCATGTTCTCGGTCCTTCACCATATAGGTCTGAGTGAATGGATGCTGGCATGGATAAGTAAGATATACTCACGCCTTTCAGCTCAACTCAAAGCGAATGGGGTGCTCTCATCATGCCCTTGACATCGGGAATGGGACCAGACATGGTTGCCCCCTGTCACCCCAATTAATCGCACTGTCATTGGAACCCTTTCACTCCACAATTTGACAAAACTCAGACATAACGGGACTCCAAATGGGTACTATTGAGTGCAAGATATCTGCCTACGTGGATGACATGCTGTTCTCGCTGATGAATCCCAGAGTTTCCTTGCTAAATCTCCTTCGGAAATTCAAGATATACGGGATACTTCTTGAAATCAGACGCCATGGGGGCTGCAGTCCCCTCGCAAACGTTACTAGACTTGCAGTCCAATTTTTGATTTAAATGGACCCATACAGCCCTTAAGTACTTAGGTACTTACATTCCACCGGACATCGCGCGTACGTTTATGTTGAACTTCCCCCCACCCCTTGTCACTAAGATCCGCAGTTTGCTTCACGGGTGGCATTCTGGCCTCCATTCTGGTTCAGGAAATGCAATCTCATTAAAATGAACATACTCCATAAATTTACCTATCTTTTCCAAGCTCTCCCGATCCAGCTTCCAGTCCCGTTTTTTAAGCAAGCTCAATCCCTGCTCACTCAATTTAACTGGGCCCACAAAAATTCCAGACTTAAGTGGTCACAGCTGACATTGTCTAAACAACAGGGAGGGTTGGTTCTCCCTGACTTACGACGCTACTACCTGGCCTCCCATCTGGGGCGTTTATTGGACTGGAATTGAAACAACTTTCTAAGCTCTGGGTGCTACTAGAACAATCTCACTCCCGAATTCCGCTAAGAAGCGCCATGTGGTGCTATAAGGATTTACCCACAGAATTGATGTCACATCCCACTATAGGGGCTTTGTTGAAAGTCAGTCACCTGATCGCTACCCAAAACACACTCACGTCTTTGACTTTGGGAATGACGGCCCCATACCCCCCTCTGGATAGATTATGCCGGAGGGACCTGGGGTTTGTGTGACCCTGGATCTTGGTACACTACTTTATCCGTGCCTCGAATCATTATGATTGATGGAAGGCAGACTCACAGTTGCGAATATACCTGTATCAAGTATTGTTCAGCTGCTTTTTGCTCTGTATTTCTCTGTTGCATTATGTACTCGGATGACCGTCTTCCCCTGTTTGGAGAAAAAATTATATTTGAAAAAAAAAAGAAGCCTACGACACCTGGTATTCCCAGGCGGTCTCCCATCCAGGCATTAACCAGGCCCGACCCTGCTTAGCCTCCAAGATCAGACGAGATGGAACAGATTCAGGGTGATGTGGCCGTAGCCAATATCTTCAGGCACTCTCAACTCTCTTGACAAACGTCAAGATGGTCACCTTGGGAACAAGCGGAAAAAACAAGTCAACGCCAACAACATAAGAAGAAGTCTACAGCACCTAGTATTCCCAGGTGGTCTCCCATGCGGGTATTAACAAGGCCCGACCCTGTTTGGTCTCTGAAATCAGACGAGATCTGGTGCTTTCAGGGATATGTGGCCATAGGCGAGCTCTTTAGGCACTCTCAATCCTCTTGACAAACACCAAGATGGTCACCTTGGTAAACAAACAAAACAAAAACAAGTCAACGCCAACAACATAAAAAGAAGCATACAGCACCTAGTATTCCCAGGTGGTCGCCAATCCAGGTACTAGCAAGGCCCAACTCTGTTTAGCCTCTGAGGTCAGAGGAGATCGGGCGCTTTCAGGGTTATGTGCCCATAGGCAATCTCTTTGGGCACTCTCAACCCTCTTGACAAATGCCAAGATAGCCACCCTGAGATACAAGCGAAAAAAAACAGGTCAATGTCAACAACATAAAAAGAAGAATACGGCACCTGGTATTCCAACACCATCTCCCATCCAGGTACTAACTAGGCCCAACCCTTCTTAGCCTCAGAGATGAGAAGAGATAGGGCTTTTTCAGGGTGATGCTGCTGTAAGCGATCTCTTTGGGCACTCTCAACCCTCTTGACAAATGCCAAGATGGTCACCTTGGGAAACAAGCGGAAAAAAACAAACGAATCAACGCCAACAACATAAAAAGAAGCCTACAATAACTGGTATTCCCAGGTGGTCTCCCATCCAGGAACTAACCAGGCCTGACTCTTCGTAGCCTCCAAGATACAAGCGAAAAAAAACAGGTCAATGTCAACAACATAAAAAGAAGAATACGGCACCTGGTATTCCAACGCCATCTCCCATCCAGGTACTATTTAGGCCCAACCCTTCTTAGCCTCAGAGATGAGAAGAGATAGGGCTCTTTCAGGGTGATGCTGCTGTAAGCGATCTCTTTGGGCACTCTCAACCCTCTTGACAAATGCCAAGATGGTCACCTTGGGAAACAAGCGAAAAAAACAAACAAATCAACGCCAACAACATAAAAAGAAGCCTACAATAACTGGTATTCCCATGTGGTCTCCCATCCATGTACTAACCAGCCTGACTCTTCTCAGCCTCCAAGATCAGACAAGATTGGGTGCTTTCAGAGTGATGTGGCCATAGGCAATCTCTTCAGGCACTCTCAACCCTCTTGACAAACACCAAGATGGTCACCTTGGGAAACAAGCGAAAAAAAAACAGGTCAACGCCAACAACATAAAAAGAAGCCTACGACACCTGTTATTCCCAGTCGGTCACCCATCCAGGTACTAAACAGGCCCGACACTGTTTAGCCTCCGAGATCAGACGAGATTGGACGCTTTCAGGGTGATGGGGCCATAGGTAATCTCTTCGGGCACTCTCAACCCTCTTGACAAACGCCAAGTTGGTCACCTTGGGAAACAAGTGAAAGAAAAAAACAGGTCAAGGCCAACAACATAAAAAGAAGCCTACGGCACCTGTTATTCCCAGACGTTCTCCCATCCTGGTACTAACCAGGCCCGACACTGCTTAGCCTCCGAGATCAGACAAGATCGGGTGCTTTCAGGGTGATGGGGCCGTAGGTGATCTCTTTGGGCACTCTCAACCCTCTTTTTAAACGCCAAGATGGTCACCTTGGGAAACAAGCGAAAAAAAACAGGTCAACGCCAACAACATAAAAAGAAGAATACGGCACCTGGTATTCCAAGGCCGTCTCCCATTCAAGTACTAACTAGGCCAAACCCTTCTTAGCCTCCGAGTTCAGAAGAGATAGGGTGCTTTCAGGGTGATGCGGCTGTAAGCGATCTCTTTAGGCACTCTCAACCCTCTTGACAAATGCCAAGATGATCACTTTGGGAAACAAGCGAAAAAAACAGGTCAACACCAACAACATAAAAAGAAGCCTGCGGCATCTGGAAAACCCAGGCGGTCTCCCATCCAGGTACAAACCAGGCCCAACCCTACTTAGCCTCTGAGACCAGACGAGATTGGGCGCTTTCAGGGTGTTGTGCCCGTAGGCAATTTCTTTGTGCACTCTCAACCCTCTTGACAAATGCCAAGATGGTCACCTTGGGAAACAAGGGAAAAAAAACAGGTCAACGCCGACAACATAATGAGAAGCCTACGGCACCTGGTATTCCCAGGCTGTCTCCCATCCAGGTACTAACCAGGCCCATCGCTGCTTAGCTTCCAAGATCAGATGAGATTGGGCTCTTTCAGGGTGATTTGGCCATAGGCACTCTCTTTGGGCACTCTGAAGCCTCTTGACAAAGGCCAAGATGGTCACCTTGGGAAACAAGCTAAAACAAACAGGTCAAAGCCAACAACATAAAAAGAAGCCTACGGCATCCGGTATTCCCAGGCGATCTCCCAATCAAGACACTAACCAGGCCAGATCCTTCTATGGCACCTGGCCTTCCCAGGCAGTCTCCCATCCAGGTAATAACCAGGCCTGACACTGCTTAGCCTCGGAAATCAGACGAGATCGGGTGCTTTCAGGGTGATGTGGCCGTAAGCGTTCTCTTCAAGACACGCTCAAGATGGCCACCTTCAGAAACAAGAGAAAAAAATAGGTCAAAGCCAACAACATAAAAAGAAGCCTATGGCACCTGGTATTCCCAGGCGGTCTCCCATCCAGGTACTAACCAGGCCCGACACTGTTTAGCCTCCAAAATCAGACAAGATTGGGCGCTTTCAGGGTGATGGGGCTGTAGGTGATCTCTTTGGGCACTCTCAACCCTCTTGTTAAACGCCAAGATGGTCACCTTGGGAAACAAGCGAAAATAAACAGCTCAACGCCAACAACATAAAAAGAAGCCTACGGCACCTGGTATTCACAGATGGTCTCCCATACAGGTATTAACCGGGCCGTACACTGCTAGGCCTCTGAGATCAGATGAGATTGTGCGCTTTCAGGGTGATGTGGCCATAGGTGTTCTATTCAGACACTCTCAACCCTTTTGACAAGTGCAAAGATGGTCATCTTGGGAAACAAGTGAAAAAAAAACAGGTCAACGCCAACAACATAGACCCTGGTGGTCTCCCATCTGACCCTGACCCTGCTTAGCCTCTGTCTGAGATCAGGCGCTTTCAGGCTGATGTGGCCTTAGGCGAATGCTTCAGGACATACTCAAAACTCTTGACAGATGCTAAAATGGTCACCTTGGGAAACAAGCGGAAAAAAAACAGGTCAATGTCAACAACATAAAAAGAAGACTACGGCACCTGGTATTCCAACGCCATCTCCCATCCAGGTACTAACTAGGCCCAACCCTTCTTAGCCTCAGAGATGAGAAGAGATAGGGCTCTTTCAGGGTGATGCTGCTGTAAGTGATCTCTTTGGGCAATCTCAACCCTCTTGACAAATGCCAAGATGGTCACCTTAGGAAACAAGCGAAATAAAAAAACGAATCAACGCCAACAACATAAAAAGAAGCCTACAATAACTGGTATTCCCAGGTGGTCTCCCATCCGGGTATTAACAAGGCGCGACCCTTTCTAGCCTCTGAGATCAGAGGAGATTGGGCGCTTTCAGAGTGATTTGCCCATAGGCAATCTCTTTGGGCACTCTCATCCCTCTTGAAAAATGCCAACCCTGGGAAACAAGCGAAAAAAAACAGGTCAACGCCAACAACATAAAAAGAAGAATACGGCACCTGGTATTCCAAGGCCATCTCCCATTCAAGTACTAACTAGGCCTAACCCTTCTTAGCCTCCGAGATCAGAAGAGATAGGGTGCTTTCAGGGTGATGCGGCTGTAAGCGATCTCTTTAGGCACTCTCAACCCTCTTGACAAATGCCAAGATGATCACTTTGGGAAACAAGCGAAAAAAACAGGTCAACACCAACAACAGACAAGATTGGGCGCTTTCAGGGTGTTGTGCCCGTAGGCAATTTCTTTGTACACTCTCAACCCTCTTGACAAATGCCAAGATGGTCACCTTGGGCCAACAACATAAAAAGAAGCCTACAATAACTGGTATTCCCAGGTGGTCTCCCTTCCAGGTACTAACCAGGCCTGACTCTTCTTAGCCTCCAAGATCAGATGAGATTGGGTGCTTTCAGTGTGATGTGGCCATAGGCAATCTCTTCAGGCACTCTCAACCCTCTTGACAAACACCAAAATGGTCACCTTGGGAAACAAGCGGAAAAAAAACAGGTCAACGCCAACAACATAAAAAGAAGCCTATGACACCTGGTATTCCCAGGCGGTCTCCCATCCACGTACTAACAAGGCCCGACTCTTCTTAGCCTCCAACATCAAATGAGATCTGGTGTTTTCAGGGTGATGTGCCCGTAGGCAATCCCTTCAGGCACTTTCAACCCTCTTGACAAACGCCAAGATGGTCACCTTGGGAAACAAGCAAAAAAAAAAATAAGTCAATGCCAACAACTGAAAAAAAAAGCCTATGGCATCAAGAAATCCCAGGCGGTCTCCCATCCAGGTACTAACCAGGTCCCAACCCTGCTTAGCCTCTGAGATCAAATGAGATTGGGCTTTTTCATGGTGATGCAGCCATAGTAGATTATTCCAGGCACGCTCAACCCTCTTGACAAACGCCAAGATGGTCACCTTGGGAAACAAACAAAAAAAACAAGTCAACGCCAACAACATAAAAAGAAGCCTACAGCACCTAGTATTCCCAGGCGGTCTCCCATCCAGGTATTAACAAGGTGCAACCCTTTCTAGCCTCTGAGATCAGAGGAGATTGGGCACTTTCAGGTTGATGTGCCCATAGGCAATCTCTTTGGGCACTCTCATCCCTCTTGAAAAATGCCAAGATAGTCACCCTGGGAAACAAGCGAAAAAAAAACAGGTCAACGCCAACAACATAAAAAGAAGAATAGGGCACCTGGTATTTCAAGGCCATCTCCCATTCAAGTACTAACTAGGCCCAACCCTTCTTAGCCTCCGAGATCAGAAGAGATAGGGTGCTTTCAGGGTGATGCGGCTGTAAGCGATCTCTTTAGGCACTCTCAACCCTCTTGACAAATGCCAAGATGATCACTTTGGGAAACAAGCGAAAAAAACGAAAAAAACAGGTCAACACCAACAACATAAAAAGAAGCCTGCGGCATCTGGAAAACCCAGGCGGTCTCCCATCCAGGTAAAAACCAGGCCCAACCCTGCTTAGCCTCTGAGACCAGACAAGATTGGGCGCTTTCAGGGTGTTGTGCCCGTAGGCAATTTCTTTGTGCACTCTCAACCCTCTTGACAAATGCCAAGATGGTCACCTTGGGAAACAAGGGAAAAAAACAGGTCAACGCCGACAACATAATGAGAAGCCTATGGCACCTGGTATTCCCAGGCTGTCTCCCATCCAGGTACTAACCAGGCCCATCGCTGCTTAGCCTCAAAGATCAGATAAGATTGGGCTCTTTCAGGGTGATTTGGCCGTAGGGACTCTCTTTGGGCACTCTGAAGCCTCTTGACAAAGGCCAAGATGGTCACCTTGGGAAACAAGCTAAAAAAAAAAACAGGTCAAAGCCAACAACATAAAAAGAAGCCTACGGCATCCGGTATTCCAAGGCGATCTCCCAATCAAGACACTAACCAGGCAAGATCCTTCTATGGCACCTGGTCTTCCCAGGCAGTCTCCCATCCAGGTACTAATCAAGCCTGACGCTGCTTAGCCTCTGAAATCAGACGAGATCAGGTGCTTTCAGGGTTATGTGGCCATAAGCGTTCTCTTCAAGACACGCCCAACCCTCTTGACAAACGCCAAGATGGTCGCCTTGAGAAACAAGCGAAAAAAACAGGTCAAAGCCAACAACATAAAAAGAAGCCTATGGCACCTGTTATTCCCAGACGTTCTCCCATCCTGGTACTAACCAGGCCCGACACTGCTTAGCCTCCGAGATCAGACAAGATCGGGTTCTATCAGGGTGATGGGGCCGTAGGCGATCTCTTTGGGCACTCTCAACCATCTTGACAAACGCCAACATGGTCATCTTGGGAAACAAGTGAAAAAAACCAAGTCATTGCCAACATTGGAGGCTAAGCAAGGTTGGACAATCAGTTTCCTTGCCTTAAATAGGCATCTCAGAACTGCCATCTGGCTGCTTCCCGGGTTTCCAACTCCTTCAACTAATCCCAGGAGACAATACTTCGCCTCCATCCTGGTGGAGGTTCCAAACACCCGATCAATGGTTCCTGTCACCTCCGTCCAGTAGCAGATCAACTTCGGGCATCTCCAAAACATGTGCATCATGTCTCCCCCCATGTTCCCGCACCGGGAGCAACTTGCGCCCGGCCGTTCGGCCAAATTTAAAAAGTTTACGAGGACCATAATAAGTTCTATATAATAACAGATGTGACATCCTCTAAGAGGAAAGCCACAATTGACCACAGGCAGGATTCCTGTGGCCAATTATAGCTCAGGGGGGTTTAGTACACACCCTACACTATATAAGGCCGCCAGCGTGGCAGCCTTGTATAGTGTGTTGCGGCGGTCAGGGAAAGAGGATGATAGGCAGGGACAGTGTCTTTACTGCTTGGGAACCTAGCACTGTTACAGTGGGTGTTATGTGCCTCCTGCAGAGTACACACCTGAAGCTACCCTTTATTACTGGTGTTCAATTTCTGCAATACAGGCATCTGCAGTGCAGAAGTTAGAGTGGGTGTTGTGTGCCTCCTGCACAGTATACACCTGAAGATACCCCTTATTGCTGGTGTTCTGTTTCTGTAATACAGGAACCTAGCACTGTTACAGTGGGTGTTGTGTGCCTCCCACGCTTGTCCTTATTTTTGGCAGCTGGACATGTTGAGCCACATCATGCCGAACACTTCGCATGATCCTCATCCTCTCTCACCCAGGCTCAAGGTACTAGCCTGTGTTCTGTATACACTAGGCTTTATTCTGTATACCCTATCCTCTCTTTATACTCTAGCATTTTTTAAAAGCGGTACATAAATTTTCTGAAGCATATGGTAGAAAGACGGCTTACACTGCTTTTCTCACATTTTGCTGCGGTAAAAAGAAATGTTTTGTCACTGTGTTTTAACTGTGACTTATTTGCTTATGTCATGACAGCTTCATACGGGTTGAGCAATAAAACAGTTTTATTAAGATGTAAGACTAGTTTTATTCTCTACATATATGCTTTTCAGAGAGTTGTATAATATAGACGACCAATAGGACATTTAAATGGCTTAATATTGCAGGGAGGAAGTATTGCTGTTCAACGGTAAGAGATTGAAAGCTTAGCTTGATAGTCTAAATTTAAAGGATATGCCGGTACCACTGAGAAAGCTTATATTAGACTAGTTGATCTTTGCCTTACACAATCCTATTATTATTATTATTATTATTATTAAGATCCTAGTGCAGAGAGATACTCAGTTAATGTCAGAGATACTCGGTTAATGTCAGAAAAGCAATAAAACTGTTTGTACATCGTTAGCGAGCGATAGTTACATTACTCTTAGTATGTGCAGCATGTCTGGTAGCAAATGGATGGTTTTGTGAACATTTTACAATACCGTACAATTAGCGGTAGACCTCATCGAAGTGAATAGATTTAACTGGTTTTGAGATAGTACTCTCTATTTCTAATAATAAATAAAGCAAAATAAGTCAGGATGGTGTGTCGTCAGTGGTGATATCAATGTGACAGTTGATGTGGAGAATTACAAATATGCAAAATAGAGCAAAAGAGTGCAAAGTTTATTTTGTTAAGTCATTGACTGATAAGTCATTTGTTAAGTTATTGGCCGTTATTGTTTTGGCAGTACATACCGTGTTTCCCCGATAGTAAGACACCCCCGATTGTAAGACGTATCGGGAGTTTCATAGGGGTCGGCTAATATAAGCCGTACCCCGAAAGTAAGACGTATGTCTTACTTTCGGGGAAACACGGGGGTATTGCCGCCTCCAGTGACGTACGGTACTAAGAGTGGGGCGGGGGGTGCGGGCCGCACCCTGGGGGGGGTGCCAGGCCAGCGCCCTCCCCCTCCGACTGAAGAGACAGCGCCGTTTTGATCAGTCTCGGCCGAGCAGAGTGAAGCCGCCTCCCCCTCCTCTTGTATGGCTACACAGTGCTGTGTATGGAGGAGGAGGAGGGGGAGGCGGCTTCAGTGAAGCCGCCTCCCCCTCCTTCTCCTTCATGGACAGCACTGTGTAGCCATACAAGAGGAGGGGGAGGCGGCTTCACTCTGCTCGGCTGTGAGTGACAGCCGCTGCCCAAGACTGATCAGAACGGCGCGACGCAGGTGTCACTGGCTCTGTGCCCTCCCGGAAAAAGGTCAGTGCATACAGAGAGAGACCAAGGAGGGGGAGGGGGAGGGGGGGTGTGAAGAGATTCTCTGCAGCTCTTGTAACCGCAAGATGCAGCTGAGGAGGACTACAAGTCCCAACATACCGGGCTGTGTGTGCTTACAGTTCTCCTCTGCTGAGCATAGCAGCTTTGTATGCTTGGACTTGTAGTCCTCCATAGGTTAAAACAAAAAATTCGACACTTTTTATTCCAATATAAGACATACCCCGAAAGTAAGACATAGTGGGGCTTTTGGGGATAAAAAAAAAGTAAGACACTGTCTTACTTTCGGGGAAACACGGTAGTTTATTTTGATGTATGATAGTTTTATTGCATGCTTGATGTGGATGATTAAAATCGTGTAGTGAGTATAATTTATATTTAGCATAAGAATGAAAAGGCATAACATGGCAATGAGACAAACTCCATTAGAGATGTGAGCTAGATGAAATGATGAAATGTCTCTGTATATCCAAGATTGTCTTCTGTTATCACTTAGCCTACCCTCTAAATTCACTAGCCTCTCTATATACACGAGCATGTTTTCTGTTTTCTGTATACATTACTCTGTCTTCTTTATACCCTGGCCTGTCTTCTATATACACTACGCTCTCTGTTATACACTAGTTTCTCTGTATACACTAGCCGGTCTTCTGCATACAATAGCCTGTCTTCGGTATACACTAGCCTATTTTCTGAATACACTAGCCCGTCTTCTGTCTTTTGTATACCCTAGCCTGTCTTCTGTATACATTAGTCTCTCTGTATAAACTAGCATCTCTCTATACCCCAAACTGTCCTCTGTAAACACTTGTCTCTCTTTATAGCCTTTCTTCTGTACACTCTAGCTTCTCTGTATACACTAACCAGGCTTCTATATAAAATAGCTTCACTGTATGCACTAGCCTCTCTGTAGAAGCCAGCCTTTATTCTGTATTCACTAGCCTTTCTTCTGTATGCTGTAGTCTTCTATATATACTAGCTTCTCTGTACACCCTTGCATCTCTGTAAACACTGTGTAAACTAGCCAGTCTTATGTATACACTCGCCGACTGTATACACCAGACTCTCTGAATACACTAAACCCTCTGTATACCACAGCCTGTCTTCTGTATACACTAGACTGTAAAAATTAGCTAGAATACACCAGCCTGTCTTCTGTACCCACTAGACACTCTGTATATACTACCCAGTCTTCTGTATACACTGTCAGCTTTGATGTATACCCAAGTTTGTCTTCTGTATACACTAGTTTCTCTATATGCACTGTCCTTTCTGTATACACTCGACCCTCTGTATACACTAACCTCTCTATATACACTAACATCTTTGTATATACTAGCCTCTCTTTAAACTAGCCTCTCTGTGTACCCCAGCCTCACTGTTTACTCTAGCATCTCTGTATACTCAAGCCTATCTGCATGCACGAGTCTGTATTCACTAGCCTTTCTTCTGTATGCTGTAGTCTTCTATATATACCAGCTTCTCTGTATACCCTTGCATCTCTGTAAACACTGTGTAAACTAGCCAGTCTTATGTATACACTCGCCGACTGTATACACTAGACTCTCTGAATACCTAGCCTATGTTCTGAATACACTAGCCCGTCTTCTGTCTTCTGTATGCCCTCTCTGTATAAACTAGCATCTCTCTATACCCCAAACTGTCCTCTGTAAACACTTGTCTCTCTTTATAGCCTGTCTAGCCTTTGTTCTGTACACACTAGCTTCTCTGTATACACTAACCAGGCTTCTATATAAAATAGCTTCACTGTATGCACTAGCCTCTCTGTATAATCTAGCCTCTCTTTATACCCTAGATAGTGTTCTGCATACACTAGCCTCTCCGTAGAAGCCAGCCTTTATTCTGTATTCACTAGCCTTTCTTCTGTATGCTGTAGTCTTCTATATATACTAGCTTCTCTGTACACCCTTGCATCTATGTAAACACTGTAAACTAGCCAGTCTTATGTATACACTCGCCGACTGTATACACCAGACTCTCTGAATACACTAAACCCTCTGTATACCACAGCCTGTCTTCTGTATACACTAGACTGTAAAAACTATCTAGAATACACCAGCCTGTCTTCTGTACCCACTAGATTCTCTGTATACACTACCCAGTCTTCTGTATACACTGTCAGCTTGGATGTATACCCAAGCCTGTCTTCTGTATACATTAGTCTCTCTGTATAAACTAGCATCTCTCTATACCCCAAACTGTCCTCTGTAAACACTTGTCTCTCTTTGTAGCCTGTCTAGCCTTTCTTCTGTACACACTAGCTTCTCTGTATACACTAACCAGGCTTCTATATAAAATAGCTTCACTGTATGCACTAGCCTCTCTGTAGAAGCCAGCCTTTATTCTGTATTCACTAGCCTTTCTTCTGTATGCTGTAGTCTTCTATATATACTAGCTTCTCTGTACACCCTTGCATCTCTGTAAACACTGTGTAAACTAGCCAGTCTTATGTATACACTCGCCGACTGTATACACCAGACTCTCTGAATACACTAAACCCTCTGTATACCACAGCCTGTCTTCTGTATACACTAGACTGTAAAAATTAGCTAGAATACACCAGCCTGTCTTCTGTACCCACTAGACACTCTGTATACACTACCCAGTCTTCTGTATACACTGTCAGCTTTGATGTATACCCAAGTTTGTCTTCTGTATACACTAGTTTCTCTATATGCACTGTCCTTTCTGTATACACTCGACCCTCTGTATACACTAACCTCTCTATATACACTAACATCTTTGTATATACTAGCCTCTCTTTAAACTAGCCTCTCTGTGTACCCCAGCCTCACTGTTTACTCTAGCATCTCTGTATACTCAAGCCTATCTGCATGCACAAGTCTGTATTCACTAGCCTTTCTTCTGTATGCTGTAGTCTTCTATATATACCAGCTTCTCTGTACACCCTTGTATCTCTGTAAACACTGTGTAAACTAGCCAGTCTTATGTATACACTCGCCGACTGTATACACTAGACTCTCTGAATACCTAGCCTATGTTCTGAATACACTAGCCCGTCTTCTGTCTTCTGTATGCCCTCTCTGTATAAACTAGCATCTCTCTATACCCCAAACTGTCCTCTGTAAACACTTGTCTCTCTTTATAGCCTGTCTAGCCTTTGTTCTGTACACACTAGCTTCTCTGTATACACTAACCAGGCTTCTATATAAAATAGCTTCACTGTATGCACTAGCCTCTCTGTATAATCTAGCCTCTCTTTATACCCTAGATAGTGTTCTGCATACACTAGCCTCTCCGTAGAAGCCAGCCTTTATTCTGTATTCACTAGCCTTTCTTCTGTATGCTGTAGTCTTCTATATATACTAGCTTCTCTGTACACCCTTGCATCTATGTAAACACTGTAAACTAGCCAGTCTTATGTATACACTCGCCGACTGTATACACCAGACTCTCTGAATACACTAAACCCTCTGTATACCACAGCCTGTCTTCTGTATACACTAGACTGTAAAAACTATCTAGAATACACCAGCCTGTCTTCTGTACCCACTAGATTCTCTGTATACACTACCCAGTCTTCTGTATACACTGTCAGCTTGGATGTATACCCAAGCCTGTCTTCTGTATACATTAGTCTCTCTGTATAAACTAGCATCTCTCTATACCCCAAACTGTCCTCTGTAAACACTTGTCTCTCTTTGTAGCCTGTCTAGCCTTTCTTCTGTACACACTAGCTTCTCTGTATACACTAACCAGGCTTCTATATAAAATAGCTTCACTGTATGCACTAGCCTCTCTGTAGAAGCCAGCCTTTATTCTGTATTCACTAGCCTTTCTTCTGTATGCTGTAGTCTTCTATATATACTAGCTTCTCTGTACACCCTTGCATCTCTGTAAACACTGTGTAAACTAGCCAGTCTTATGTATACACTCGCCGACTGTATACACCAGACTCTCTGAATACACTAAACCCTCTGTATACCACAGCCTGTCTTCTGTATACACTAGACTGTAAAAATTAGCTAGAATACACCAGCCTGTCTTCTGTACCCACTAGACACTCTGTATACACTACCCAGTCTTCTGTATACACTGTCAGCTTTGATGTATACCCAAGTTTGTCTTCTGTATACACTAGTTTCTCTATATGCACTGTCCTTTCTGTATACACTCGACCCTCTGTATACACTAACCTCTCTATATACACTAACATCTTTGTATATACTAGCCTCTCTTTAAACTAGCCTCTCTGTGTACCCCAGCCTCACTGTTTACTCTAGCATCTCTGTATACTCAAGCCTATCTGCATGCACGAGTCTGTATTCACTAGCCTTTCTTCTGTATGCTGTAGTCTTCTATATATACCAGCTTCTCTGTACACCCTTGCATCTCTGTAAACACTGTGTAAACTAGCCAGTCTTATGTATACACTCGCCGACTGTATACACCAGACTCTCTGAATACACTAAACCCTCTGTATACCACAGCCTGTCTTCTGTATACACTAGACTGTAAAAACTATCTAGAATACACCAGCCTGTCTTCTGTACCCACTAGATTCTCTGTATACACTACCCAGTCTTCTGTATACACTGTCAGCTTGGATGTATACCCAAGCCTGTCTTCTGTATACATTAGTCTCTCTGTATAAACTAGCATCTCTCTATACCCCAAACTGTCCTCTGTAAACACTTGTCTCTCTTTATAGCCTGTCTAGCCTTTCTTCTGTACACACTAGCTTCTCTGTATACACTAACCAGGCTTCTATATAAAATAGCTTCACTGTATGCACTAGCCTCTCTGTAGAAGCCAGCCTTTATTCTGTATTCACTAGCCTTTCTTCTGTATGCTGTAGTCTTCTATATTTACTAGCTTCTCTGTACACCCTTGCATCTCTGTAAACACTGTGTAAACTAGCCAGTCTTATGTATACACTCGCCGACTGTATACACCAGACTCTCTGAATACACTAAACCCTCTGTATACCACAGCCTGTCTTCTGTATACACTAGACTGTAAAAACTATCTAGAATACACCAGCCTGTCTTCTGTACCCACTAGATTCTCTGTATACACTACCCAGTCTTCTGTATACACTGTCAGCTTGGATGTATACCCAAGCCTGTCTTCTGTATAGACTAGTCTCTTTATATGCACTGTCCTATCTGTATACACTCGACTCTCTCTATACACTAACCTCTCTATATACACTAACATCTTTGTATATACTAGCCTCTCTTTAAACTAGCCTCTCTGTGTACCCCAGCCTCACTGTTTACTCTAGCATCTCTGTATACTCAAGCCTATCTGCATGCACGAGTCTGTATTCACTAGCCTTTCTTCTGTATGCTGTAGTCTTCTATATATACCAGCTTCTCTGTACACCCTTGCATCTCTGTAAACACTGTGTAAACTAGCCAGTCTTATGTATACACTCGCCGACTGTATACACTAGACTCTCTGAATACCTAGCCTATGTTCTGAATACACTAGCCCGTCTTCTGTCTTCTGTATGCCCTCTCTGTATAAACTAGCATCTCTCTATACCCCAAACTGTCCTCTGTAAACACTTGTCTCTCTTTATAGCCTGTCTAGCCTTTGTTCTGTACACACTAGCTTCTCTGTATACACTAACCAGGCTTCTATATAAAATAGCTTCACTGTATGCACTAGCCTCTCTGTATAATCTAGCCTCTCTTTATACCCTAGATAGTGTTCTGCATACACTAGCCTCTCCGTAGAAGCCAGCCTTTATTCTGTATTCACTAGCCTTTCTTCTGTATGCTGTAGTCTTCTATATATACTAGCTTCTCTGTACACCCTTGCATCTATGTAAACACTGTAAACTAGCCAGTCTTATGTATACACTCGCCGACTGTATACACCAGACTCTCTGAATACACTAAACCCTCTGTATACCACAGCCTGTCTTCTGTATACACTAGACTGTAAAAACTATCTAGAATACACCAGCCTGTCTTCTGTACCCACTAGATTCTCTGTATACACTACCCAGTCTTCTGTATACACTGTCAGCTTGGATGTATACCCAAGCCTGTCTTCTGTATACATTAGTCTCTCTGTATAAACTAGCATCTCTCTATACCCCAAACTGTCCTCTGTAAACACTTGTCACTCTTTGTAGCCTGTCTAGCCTTTCTTCTGTACACACTAGCTTCTCTGTATACACTAACCAGGCTTCTATATAAAATAGCTTCACTGTATGCACTAGCCTCTCTGTAGAAGCCAGCCTTTATTCTGTATTCACTAGCCTTTCTTCTGTATGCTGTAGTCTTCTATATATACTAGCTTCTCTGTACACCCTTGCATCTCTGTAAACACTGTGTAAACTAGCCAGTCTTATGTATACACTCGCCGACTGTATACACCAGACTCTCTGAATACACTAAACCCTCTGTATACCACAGCCTGTCTTCTGTATACACTAGACTGTAAAAATTAGCTAGAATACACCAGCCTGTCTTCTGTACCCACTAGACACTCTGTATACACTACCCAGTCTTCTGTATACACTGTCAGCTTTGATGTATACCCAAGTTTGTCTTCTGTATACACTAGTTTCTCTATATGCACTGTCCTTTCTGTATACACTCGACCCTCTGTATACACTAACCTCTCTATATACACTAACATCTTTGTATATACTAGCCTCTCTTTAAACTAGCCTCTCTGTGTACCCCAGCCTCACTGTTTACTCTAGCATCTCTGTATACTCAAGCCTATCTGCATGCACGAGTCTGTATTCACTAGCCTTTCTTCTGTATGCTGTAGTCTTCTATATATACCAGCTTCTCTGTACACCCTTGCATCTCTGTAAACACTGTGTAAACTAGCCAGTCTTATGTATACACTCGCCGACTGTATACACTAGACTCTCTGAATACCTAGCCTATGTTCTGAATACACTAGCCCGTCTTCTGTCTTCTGTATGCCCTCTCTGTATAAACTAGCATCTCTCTATACCCCAAACTGTCCTCTGTAAACACTTGTCTCTCTTTATAGCCTGTCTAGCCTTTGTTCTGTACACACTAGCTTCTCTGTATACACTAACCAGGCTTCTATATAAAATAGCTTCACTGTATGCACTAGCCTCTCTGTATAATCTAGCCTCTCTTTATACCCTAGATAGTGTTCTGCATACACTAGCCTCTCCGTAGAAGCCAGCCTTTATTCTGTATTCACTAGCCTTTCTTCTGTATGCTGTAGTCTTCTATATATACTAGCTTCTCTGTACACCCTTGCATCTATGTAAACACTGTAAACTAGCCAGTCTTATGTATACACTCGCCGACTGTATACACCAGACTCTCTGAATACACTAAACCCTCTGTATACCACAGCCTGTCTTCTGTATACACTAGACTGTAAAAACTATCTAGAATACACCAGCCTGTCTTCTGTACCCACTAGATTCTCTGTATACACTACCCAGTCTTCTGTATACACTGTCAGCTTGGATGTATACCCAAGCCTGTCTTCTGTATACATTAGTCTCTCTGTATAAACTAGCATCTCTCTATACCCCAAACTGTCCTCTGTAAACACTTGTCTCTCTTTGTAGCCTGTCTAGCCTTTCTTCTGTACACACTAGCTTCTCTGTATACACTAACCAGGCTTCTATATAAAATAGCTTCACTGTATGCACTAGCCTCTCTGTAGAAGCCAGCCTTTATTCTGTATTCACTAGCCTTTCTTCTGTATGCTGTAGTCTTCTATATATACTAGCTTCTCTGTACACCCTTGCATCTCTGTAAACACTGTGTAAACTAGCCAGTCTTATGTATACACTCGCCGACTGTATACACCAGACTCTCTGAATACACTAAACCCTCTGTATACCACAGCCTGTCTTGTGTATACACTAGACTGTAAAAATTAGCTAGAATACACCAGCCTGTCTTCTGTACCCACTAGACACTCTGTATACACTACCCAGTCTTCTGTATACACTGTCAGCTTTGATGTATACCCAAGTTTTTCTTCTGTATACACTAGTTTCTCTATATGCACTGTCCTTTCTGTATACACTCGATCCTCTGTATACACTAACCTCTCTATATACACTAACATCTTTGTATATACTAGCCTCTCTTTAAACTAGCCTCTCTGTGTACCCCAGCCTCACTGTTTACTCTAGCATCTCTGTATACTCAAGCCTATCTGCATGCACGAGTCTGTATTCACTAGCCTTTCTTCTGTATGCTGTAGTCTTCTATATATACCAGCTTCTCTGTACACCCTTGCATCTCTGTAAACACTGTGTAAACTAGCCAGTCTTATGTATACACTCGCCGACTGTATACACCAGACTCTCTGAATACACTAAACCCTCTGTATACCACAGCCTGTCTTCTGTATACACTAGACTGTAAAAACTATCTAGAATACACCAGCCTGTCTTCTGTACCCACTAGATTCTCTGTATACACTACCCAGTCTTCTGTATACACTGTCAGCTTGGATGTATACCCAAGCCTGTCTTCTGTATACATTAGTCTCTCTGTATAAACTAGCATCTCTCTATACCCCAAACTGTCCTCTGTAAACACTTGTCTCTCTTTATAGCCTGTCTAGCCTTTCTTCTGTACACACTAGCTTCTCTGTATACACTAACCAGGCTTCTATATAAAATAGCTTCACTGTATGCACTAGCCTCTCTGTAGAAGCCAGCCTTTATTCTGTATTCACTAGCCTTTCTTCTGTATGCTGTAGTCTTCTATATTTACTAGCTTCTCTGTACACCCTTGCATCTCTGTAAACACTGTGTAAACTAGCCAGTCTTATGTATACACTCGCCGACTGTATACACCAGACTCTCTGAATACACTAAACCCTCTGTATACCACAGCCTGTCTTCTGTATACACTAGACTGTAAAAACTATCTAGAATACACCAGCCTGTCTTCTGTACCCACTAGATTCTCTGTATACACTACCCAGTCTTCTGTATACACTGTCAGCTTGGATGTATACCCAAGCCTGTCTTCTGTATAGACTAGTCTCTTTATATGCACTGTCCTATCTGTATACACTCGACTCTCTCTATACACTAACCTCTCTATATACACTAACATCTTTGTATATACTAGCCTCTCTTTAAACTAGCCTCTCTGTGTACCCCAGCCTCACTGTTTACTCTAGCATCTCTGTATACTCAAGCCTATCTGCATACATGAGTCTGTATTCTGTTTACACTAGCCTCTCTTTAAACTAGCCTCTCTGTATACCCCAGAATAACTGTATACTCTAGCCTCTCTGTATACACTAGCATTTCTGTATACATCACCCTATCTGTATTCACTAGCCTCTCTGTATACCCCAGCCTGCCTCTCTATATACACTAGCTTTTCTTCTGAATATAATAGTCTCAGTCTCTCTCTATAACCAAGCCTGTTTTCTGTATACATTAGCATGTGTCCTGTATACACTAGCCTGTCTTCTTTATTCTCTAGCCTACCTTCTGTATACCTTAGCCTCTCTGTATAAACTTGCCTTCCTTCTATATACACTGCCATTTATGAGGTAAACAAAGAGTCTAGTGTACATAAACGACAGGCTAGAGTATAAAGAGAGGATAGGGTATACAGAAGAAAGCCTAGTGTATACAGAACACAGGCTAGTACCCTGAGCCTGGGTGAGAGAGGATGAGGAGCATTAGGAGGGCTTGGTCTTTCACATCCGACCAAGTGTTCAGCATGATGTGGCTCAACACGTCCAGCTGCCGAAAATAAGGACAAGCATGGGAGGCACACAACACCCACTGTAACAGTGCTAGGTTCCTGCATTACAGAACCAGAACACCAGCAATAAGGGGTATCTTCAGGTGTATACTGTGCAGGAGGCACACAACACCCACTCTAACTTCTGCACTGCAGATGCCTGTATTGCAGAAATTGAACACCAGTAATAAAGGGTAGCTTCAGGTGTGTACTCTGCAGGAGGCACATAACACCCACTGTAACAGTGCTAGGTTCCCAAGCAGTAAAGACACTGTCCATGCCTATCGTCCTCTTTCCCTGACCGCCGCAACACACTATACAAGGCCGCCACGCTGGCGGCCTTATATAGTGTGGGGTGTGTACTAAACCCCCTTGAGATATAATTGGCCACAGGAATACTGCCTGTGGTCAATTGGGGCTCTCCTCTCAGAGGATGTCACATCTGTTCTTATTATATAGAACTTATTATGCTCCTCGTAAACTTTTTCAATTTGGCCGAACGGCTGGACGCAAGTTGTCCCCGGTGCGGGAACATGGGGGGAGACATGATGCACATGTTTTGGAGATGCCCGAAGTTGATCTGCTACTGGACGGAGGTGACAGGAACCATTGATCGGGTGTGTGGAATCTCCACCAGGATGGAGGCGAAGTATTGTCTCCTGGGATTAGTTGAAGGAGTTGGAAACCCGGGAAGCAGCCAGATGGCAGTTCTGAGATGCCTATTTCAGGCAAGGAAACTGATTGCCCAACCCTGCTTAGCCTCCAATGTTGGCAATGACTTGTTTTTTTTCGCTTGTTTCCCAAGATGACCATGTTGGCGTTTGTCAAGATGGTTGAGAGTGCCCAAAGAGATCGCCTATGGCCCCATTACCTTGAAAGTGCCCGATATTGTCTGATCTCGGAGGCTAAGCATTGTCGGGCCTGATTAGTAACTGGATGGAAGACCGACTGGGAAATACCAGGTGCCTTATGCTTATTTCTTGATCATAGATCACGGGACACAGGATCATTACACAGTGGGTTATATAGGCACCTCTGGTGATTGGACACTGATTAACCCCCAATTAAGGAAAATTCCTTCCCTATATAACCCCTCCCATATGGGAGGCACCTCCATTTTTTCGCCTGTATCTATGGTGGTTGGTCACGTAAAAAATGTGCTATGAAGAAAGCTCTGTGCAGGTCCCTGCGGGGGCCTAAGGGCTACAACAAACCGGATCCATATCTCGGGCCGATATTTTGACTCCCAAGATGATATGATACCCAGGCTCCATCATCTGAAGAAACGAGGTTTTGCCTGTAAGTCCTCTCCTATTGGAAGACTGGTCTCTGGGAAAACCAGACTTACTGTACTATTTGCATAGTGGCACGAAAGTTTCTGGCAGAGTCTATTACAAGGTCCAGGTAGGAGGTTCTTCTGAGAAGGAACCCCAAAAAAAACCTGAAGGTTGGCACAATTCTGCCCGCCGTAATGGGTGAAGGCTGGAATCTGTCTGTTTTCAGCAATTCCTGAGGCGAGGACAGGTAAGGGAAGTTAATCCTGTATAAATTATATTATGGATTTCTTCATTGAGTAGTTGTATGTCTTACCTGGTTTCCACCACTAGAGGGAGTAAGAGCAGCCTGATGCATACTTACATGCCTTTCAGATACACACGCTCAGTGAAGCCTGGTTCTCCCAGATGACTCACGTCTCCACTGCAATCTCTGCCACAATGAAGGTAATACAGGGGTCCCACGTAGTCTGGGGGTCCCAGGCAGCTCCGATGGAAATTCCCTTCCCCCCTGGATACCGGCGGTCCTCGTGCACATGCGTGCCAAGCTTGCTCCCATGCTAATGGAGTGTATTTGCGAGCCGTGTCGTTCGGTGTGCATGGCGCTGTACTGTGCAGGCGCCAGACGGCAGTTTTACAGCTCAGAGCATCAGGGGGCTGTAAGTGGAGACACAGGAGCTGTGGGCAGTAAGCATCCCACGGGATTGGATCCAGGCAAACCTAAGACACCTACTCAGCATCAGGTTGTGCAGTTTAAGCATATATATTTATTGTGAGACTTTAAGCACAACAGTGATTGCACTTTGTACTAGTACCTCTGCTTTGTAGCTTAGGACTATGCCTCCTCGTAAGAGGGTCTCAGGAGGAGATAACAAGGGCACTGGTAAGTCACCGCCTAGTTCTAGGTATTCTAAAAATGCCTGTAGGTTACCATCCCCCCCTGCAAAACTGGAGTCAGCCTCACAGGATGAGTCAGTGCCCCTGTCAGGATTTGCAGCCTCTCCTAATATTTCAGCCCCGGTATACGTCACTACTGAGGACTCCCTTAGGGCTACATTGGAGGGTTTTGAAGGAAGAATCATGAATTTTATTTCAGCTTCCCTGAAAGATAGCAGGAAAAGGGGTAGATCCCCTCCCTCTGCTGAGATTCCTCTTTCAGATGACACTTCTGACAATGAGGAGAGATCCCTATCTTGGGACAGGGATCTTGAGAAGTCGGATGAATCAGAGGAAGAGGAGAGAGTCCCCTCCTCCCAGGCGCTCAGAAAACAGGTGCAGTATTATACTGAATTGGTGCGTACCACATTCAGAATGCCTGCTGCTGAGATCGCTACGTCCTCTGTTTCTTCCCTGGGAGTCAGGAAAATCCCACAACCGGCCTTTTCCTTTCCAATTCATCCCTTAATGGATAAATTGTTGTATGAGGATTGGGGACATCCCGATAAACAGTTTTCTCCTCCTAAAAGGTTTTCTATGCTTTATCCTCTGGAGGAAAGTTTCACCAAGATATGGGGGGTCCCATCTGTCGATGCGGCTGTTTCTTGCGCGAATAGAAACCTGACCTGTCCTTTGGATAATGCTCAGGTATTTAAAGATCCAACTGATAAGAAGCTGGAAACATTAATAAAAGCCTCCTTTTCCATGACTGGCGCTGTAGTGCAAGCTACAGTCGCAGCTGTGGGGTTGTGTCAGTTCCTCAAGGAACAGGTTAAGCAGATGCTTGGACTCCTTCCCAGTGAGGAAGTGGAGAATTATGCAGAAATACCTCAAATTCTGTGTTTCATGATTGATGCGATTTTGGATTCTGTCCAACAAGCATCTCGTTTGTCTCTCCTGTTGGTACACATGCGAAGGGCCCTATGGCTAAAGAATTGGGCAGCTGAGCTATCATGCAAGAAGCATTTGATTGGGTTCCCGTTTAAAGGGGAACGTTTGTTTGGAGAAGAATTAGACAAATTCGTCCAAAAAATTTCAGGGGGTAAATCTACTCTCCTTCCAGTCAAAAGGAGCAAACGTCCATCATTTAGGCGTTCTCTCTCTCCCGGAGCATCAAGCTCTAAGCAGTGGCGACGGCCTTCTCAACCCCCCTCTACAGGAAAGGCTCAAGGCCGGGCCCAGGGGCAGAAGAAATCCTGGGGGCGAAAGCCTGCCAAGCAGAGCCCGAAAGCTTCCTTGTGAAGGGGCGCCCCCGCTCGGCCAAGTGGGGGGAAGGCTCCTGCAGTTTGCAGAAGCCTGGCGGGAAGAGATCCGGGACGAGTGGGTGGTCTCTTCGGTATCCCTGGGCTACAAGCTGGAGTTTCAGGAGATTCCACCTTCTCGCTTTCTAAGATCAAGGATCCCCAGGGACCCAGTAAAGCAAAGACCGCTATTTCTGGCCTTAGATCACTTACTATCCCAGGGGGTGATAGTAGAAGTGGACCCAAAAGAACAGGGTTCAGGGTTTAACTCGAATCTCTTCATCGTTCCAAAGCCAAATGGAAGTGTCAGACCTATCCTGGATCTGAAGGATCTGAACCGATTTTTACGCATCCGGTCCTTCCGAATACAGTCAATTCGCACTGTGGTTTCCTCCCTGCAAGGGAGAGAGTTTATGGCATCAATAGACATCAAGGATGCATATCTCTATGTGGCAATTTTTCCCGCACACCAAAAGTATCTAAGGTTTGCGGTAGAGCAGCACTATTTTCAATTTGTGGCTTTGCCGTTCGGGCTAGCTACGGCCCCTCGAGTCTTCACAAAGATTCTGGACCCTCTCTTGGCAAACCTAAGAGCTCAGGGTATAGCCATCATGGCTTATCTAGACGATTTGCTTCTCATAGAGAAAACAGTAGCGCTCCTGAACCACAGTGTTACCAGAACGCTAGAACACCTGGAATGCCTAGGTTGGATTATAAACCTAGAAAAGCCGTCCCTACAGCCTGCTACCAGGTTGGAATACCTGGGTATGGTTATCGACACTGCTCAGGGCAAGGTGTTTCTACCAAGGCCAAAAGCCTTGGCCATTGGGGTTCTGGTGCGCCTAATTCTGGGCAGAAGATCTTCCCCCATTCGGTTGTGCATGAGACTGTTAGGGGAAATGGTCGCCTCCTTCGAGGCCGTTCCATTCACTCAGTTCCACTCAAGGCCTCTGCAAAGATGCATCCTTGCGGCTTGGAACAGGAAGCCCCAATCCTTGGATCTTCCTATGCGTCTATCCCCAGGGACACGCAAGAGCCTCGTCTGGTGGTTACAAACCGAGAATTTGCTGAAAGTTAAAAATGTTCTTCCTCTTCCATTGAAGATTATTATGACAGATGCCAGCCTGACAGGCTGGGGAGCAGTGTTGGAGGAGACGTGCTCGCAGGGGAAATGGTCTGCGATCGAGAAGCTATTGCCCATAAATGTATTGGAGATCCGGGCAGTTTATATGGATCTCATAAACTGGTCTTTCAGACTACAGGGTCTCCCTGTTTGGGTTCAGTCCGACAATGCCACAGCAGTGGCCTATATCAATCACCAGGGCGGTACCAGGAGTCTGGTTGCGCAAAAAGAGGTGAATCGCATACTTGTCTGGGCAGAAAGGCATGTTCCATGCCTTTCTGCAGTCTTCATTCCAGGAGTGGAAAATTGGCAGGCGGATTTTCTGCGCCACCAGCAGTTGTGCCCAGGAGAATGGGCTCTGCACCCCGACGTGTTTTGGAACATAAGTCGCAGGTGGGGTACTCCAGACGTAGATCTGTTTGCGTCCAGGTTCAACAGAAAACTGGACAAATTTGTGTCAAGGACAAGAGATACACTCGCTCAGGGGTCGGATGCTCTGACAGTTCCCTGGGATCAGTACAATTTGATATATGCCTTCCCCCCGTGCCCCATTCTGTCGCGGTTCCTGGGAATAGTCAAGAGGGAGACAAAGTCGGTTCTTTTGGTAGCCCCGGCTTGGCCCAGGCGACTGTGGTACGCAGAGATCATGAAGTTGGCAGTAGGCAGGCCGTGGATCCTCCCTCTCCGGCCAGATCTGCTCTCACAGGGTCCTGCTTTACACAGTCCTGCTTTACACAGTCTGAATTTGACAGTTTGGCTGCTGAGACCCACATTTTGAGAGACCGTGGGCTTTCGGGCCAGTCCTTTCTACTCTGGTCAATGCCAGAAAGCCGGCCTCCAGGCTTATTTACTACAAAATCTGGAGGGCATATGTTTCCTGGTGTGAACTCAGGGAATGTCATCCTAGAAAGTATGTCATTAGCAGGATCTTAACCTTCCTCCAGTCAGGCCTAGAAATGAATTTGGCCGTAAGCACTATCAAGGTGCATATTTCGGCCTTGTCAGAGTTTTTTCAGAAACCACTTGCATCGCATTCCCTGGTGCGGGCTTTCATCCAGGGGGCTATGCGAATAAGGCCGCCAGTCAAACCTCCGGTATGCCCATGGGATCTGAATTTGGTTCTCTCAGCTTTGCAGGGGCAACCTTTTGAACCTTTGCATCAGGCTTCGTTAGTTCTTTTGACTAAAAAATTGGTTTTCTTGGTAGCCATATCCACGGCTAGAAGAGTGTCAGAACTAGCAGCTCTCTCCAGTAAAGAACCGTATCTAATTATTCATAAGGACCTGGTGGTAATGCGTCCCAACAGGTCCTTTCTGCCTAAGGTGGTTTCAGGATTCCATTTGAATCAAGATGTAAGCCTACCATCCTTTTTTCCGGACCCACAGTCCACAGAAGAAGAATCTTTGCACACTTTGGATGTGGTAAGGGCAATCAGTATCTATCTTCAGGCAACTGCACAGATAAGGAAAACTGATTGCTTATTTATTTTGCCGGAAGGCCCTAGGAAGGGTCAGGCGGCATCAAAATCCACTCTCTCAAGGTGGATTAGACAGATTATTTCTCAGGCCTATAGTGTTAAAGGGAAGATCCCTCCTTTTCAAGTGAAAGCGCACTCAACTAGGGCTGTAAGTGCTTTTTGGGCAGTGCATCACCAGGCCTCCCTGGCTCAGATCTGTAAGGCTGCAACTTGGTCATCAGTCCACACATTCACCAGATTCTATCAGGTGGATGTCAGAGGGCAAGAGGATATCGCCTTTGGGCGCAGTGTACTGCAGGCTGCAGTTTAGGTCCTCCGGTCCTTGGCGGTCTATATATTGTGATCTGTGTCTCCCTCCCCTCAATCTGAGCATTGCTTTGGGACATCCCACTATGCAATGAAGCTCCTGTGTTCCATGATGTATGATCAAGAAAATAGGATTTTTATATACAGCTTACCTGTAAAATCCTTTTCTTGAGAGTACATAATGGGACACAGGGCTCCCACCCCTCTTGGGTTTTACGTGGTTTCCTATTGCTTTGCTACAAAACTGAGGTGCCTCCCATATGGGAGGGGTTATATAGGGGAGGAATTCTCCTTAATTGGGGGTTAACCAGTGTCCAATCACCAGAGGTGCCTATATAACCCACTATGTAATGAAGCTCCTGTGTCCCGTGATGTACTCTCAAGAAAAGGATTTTACAGGTAAGCTGTATATAAAAATCCTATTTTTTATGTTGTTGGCCTATGGCCAAATCACCCTGAAAGTGCCCGATCTTGTCTGATCTCGGAGGCTAAGCATTGTCGGGCCTGATTAGTAACTGGATGGGAGACCGACTGGGAATACCAGGTGCCGTAGGCTTCTTTTTATGCTGTTGGCGTTGACATGTTCTTTTTTTTTCACTTGTTTCCCAAGGTGACCATCTTGGCATTTGTCAAGAGGGTGGAGAGTGCCCGAAGAGATCACCTACAGCCCCATCACCCTGAAAGCGCCCAATCTCGTCTGATCTCGGAGGCTAAACAGTGTCAGGCCTGGTTAGTACCTGGATGGGAGACCGCCTGGGAATACCAGGTGCCATAGGCTTCTTTTTATGTTGTTGGCTTTGACCTGTTTTTTTCGCTTGTCTCGGAAGGCGACCATCTTGGCGTTTGTCAAGAGGGTTGGGCGTGTCTTTAAGAGAATGCTTACGGCCACATCACCCTGAAAGCACCCAATCTCGTCTGATTTCAGAGGCTAAGCAGTGTCAGGCCTGGTTAGTACCTGGATGGGAGACTGCCTGGGAAGACCAGGTGCCATTGAAGGATCTGGCCTGGTTAGTGTCTTGATTGGGAGATCGCCTGGGAATACCGGATGCCGTAGGCTTCTTTTTATGTTGTTGGCTTTGACCTGTTTTTTTTCCCTTTTTTCCCAAGGTGACCATCTTGGCCTTTGTCAAGAGGCTTCAGAGTGCCCAAAGAAATTGCCTACGGGCACAACACCCTGAAAGCACCCAATCTCGTCTGGTCTCAGAGGCTAAGCAGGGCTGGGCCTGGTTTGTACCTGGATGGGAGAACGCCTGGGTTTTCCAGATGCCGCAGGCTTCTTTTTATGTTGTTGGTGTTGACCTGTTTTTTTTTCGCTTGTTTCCCAAAGTGATCATCTTGGCATTTGTCAAGAGGGTAGAGAGTGCTTAAAGAGATCGCTTACAGCAGCATCACCCTGAAAGCACCCTATCTCTTCTGATCTCAGAGGCTAAGAAGGGTTGGGCCTAGTTAGTACTTGAATGGGAGACGGCCTTGGAATACCAGGTGCCGTATTCTTCTTTTCATGTTGTTGGCGTTGACCTGTTTTTTTTTCGCTTGTTTCCCAGGGTGACTATCTTGGCATTTTTCAAGAGGGATGAGAGTGCCCAAAGAGATTGCCTATGGGCACATCACCCTGAAAGCACCCAATCTCCTCTGATCTCAGAAGCTAGAAAGGGTCGTGCCTTGTTAATACCTGGATGGGAGACCGCCTGGGAATACTAGGTGCTGTAGGCTTCTTTTTATGTTGTTGGCGTTGACTTGATTTTTTGTTTGCTTCCCAAGGTGACCATCTTGGCGTTTGTCAAGAGGGTTGAGCGTGCCTGAAAAAAATCTACTATGGCTGCATCACCCTGAAAGAGCCCAATCTCATTTGATCTCAGAGGCTAAGCAGGGTTGGGACCTGGTTAGTACCTGGATGGGAGACCGCCTGGGATTTCTCAATGCCATAGGCTTTTTTTTTAAGATGTTGCTTGATTCCCAAGGTGACCATCTTGGCGTTTGTCAAGAGGGTTGAAAGTGCCTGAAGGGATTGCCTACGGGCACATCACCCTGAAAGCACCCGATCTCATTTGATGTTGGAGGCTAAGAAGAGTCGGGCCTTGTTAGTACGTGGATGGGAGACCGCCTGGGAATACCAGGTGTCGTAGGCTTCTTTTTATGTTGTTGGCGTTGACCTGTTTTTTTTTAGCTTGTTTCCCAAGGTCACCTTCTTGGTGTTTGTCAAGAGGGTTGAGAGTGCCTGAAGAGATTGCCTATGGCCACATCACTCTGAAAGCACCCAATCTTGTCTGATCTTGGAGGCTACGAAGAGTCAGGCCTGGTTAGTTCCTGGATGGGAGACCACCTGGGAATACCAGTTATTGTAGGCTTCTTTTTATGTTGTTGGCGTTGATTCGTTTGTTTTTTTCCGCTTGTTTCCCAAGGTGACCATCTTGGCATTTGTCAAGAGGGTTGAGAGTGCCCAAAGAGATCGCTTACAGCAGCATCACCCTGAAAAAGCCCTATCTCTTCTCATCTCTGAGGCTAAGAAGGGTTGGGCCTAGTTAGTACCTGGATGGGAGATGGTGTTGGAATACCAGGTGCCGTATTCTTCTTTTTATGTTGTTGACATTGACCTGTCTTTTTTCGCTTGTATCTCAAGGTGACTATCTTGGCATTTGTCAAGAGGGTTGAGAGTGCCCAAAGAGATTGCATATGGGCACATAACCCTGAAAGCGCCCGATCTCCTCTGATCTCAGAGGCTAAACAGGGTTGGGCCTTGCTAGTACCTGGATTGGAGACAACCTGGGAATACTAGGTGCTGTAGGCTTCTTTTTATATTGTTGGCGTTGACTTGTTTTTGTTTTGTTTGTTTACCAAGGTGACCATCTTGGTGTTTGTCAAGAGGGTTGAGAGTGCCTGAAGAGCTTGCCTATGGCCACATAACCCTGAAAGCACCAGATCTCGTCTGATCTCAGAGACTAAACAGGGTCGGGCCTTGTTAATACCTGGATTAGAGACCACCTGGGAATACTAGGTGCTGTAGACTTCTTTTTATGTTGTTGGCGTTGACTTGTTTTTTTTTGTTTCTTTCCCAAGGTGACCATCTTGGCGTTTGTCAAGAGAGTTGAGAGTGCCTGAAGATATTGGCTACGGCCACATCACCCTGAATCTGTTCCATCTCGTCTGATCTTGGAGGCTAAGCAGGGTCGGGCCTGGTTAATGCCTGGATGGGAGACCGCCTGGGAATACCAGGTGTTGTAGGCTTCTTTTTTTTTTCAAATATAATTTTTTCTCCAAACAGGGGAAGACGGTCCCCCGAGTACATAATGCAACAGAGAAATACAGAGCAAAAAGCAGCTGAACAATACTTGATACAGGTATATTCGCAACTGTGAGTCTGCCTTCCATCAATCATAATGATTCAAGGCACGGATAAAGTACTGTACCAAGATCCAGGGTCACACAAACCCCAGGTCCCTCCGGCATAATCCATCCAGAGGGGGGGGGTGGGGCCGTCTTTCCCAATTTTCCACTTTTTCCAAAAGAGAGAGGGGGTGGAGGGGGTGAGAGATAGGGGTGGAAGGCAGAAAAGAGAAGGGGTGAAAGATCAGGAAAGGAGAAGAGGGGATGAGACACAATGGCAGCCACTGTCCAAGGGGCCAGTCAAGGAAAGCTCAGAGCACTAAGGTGATAGCAGGCGACATCCTTCCAGCGAGAATATAAAGGTATTCCAGATGTCCCAGGTTTGTTTAAAAAATTCTTGTTTACCTTGTGATGTGAGGATCAAGTCCTCCATTTTTTTTAATGTCCTCTATTTTCCTAAGCCAGTGAGTAATGAAAGGGGGGGAACATTTTTTCCAATAGAGAGGGATGCAGGATTTCGCTGCATTTATCACATGCCGTAAAATAGATTTTTTGTACTTCTTAATGGGAATCTGTGAATGGTGCAAGAGAAAGAATGCAGCCTCTTCCGGGATGGAGAAGTCTGTGAATTTTTGTGTTATGCATCGGATCTCTGTCCAGAAGTCCACCAAGCTGGGGCAGGACCAAAAAATGTGGAGCAACGTGCCCTCTTCTTCTCCACACCTCCAGCATATGTTCGAGGAAGAGGGGAATTATTTATGCAGCTTTGATGGTGTCAAATACCACCTGGTGAGAATTTTAAAATTTGCCTCCTGTATCTTCGTGCACAGCAAGGTTTTGAGAGCCAAAGTGATAATGCGTTGTCTCTGTGCTGGGGAAAACGAGCAATTAAGGTCCTTTTCCCAGTTGGACAGACAGGTTAAGTATGGGTGATCTGTTTGAGAGAGAATGTGGACCAAAGGGATTTCGCTCCTGCACAGAGTCTCAAACTCCGTCTGAGGCGGGCGAAAGTTTGAGTATTGGGGATGGAATGTTGTTGCGCCGCTCTCCAAAAAGGCAGTTGGAAAAGCCCTGTCGGATCTGTTAGGGTTGAGAAAGAAGGCCATTTTCCATCAATGACGAATTTAGACGCATGGTCTAGGTTGGAATTTCTAAGTGGGTCCCCGGTTCAAAGTTCGGATGGTCACGTATAGGGAATAGGGGGGAAGTCAAAGACGTGAGTGTGTTTTGGGTAGCGATCAGGTGACTGACTTTCAATGAAGCCCCTATAGTGGGATGTGACGTCAATTCTGTGGGTAAATCCTTATAGCACCACATGGCGCTTCTTAGCGGAATTAAGGAGTGAGATTGTCCTAGTTGCACCCAGAGCTTAGAAAGTTTGTTTCCATTCCAGTCCAATACACGCCCCAGATGGGAGGCCAGGTAGTAGCATCGCAAGTCAGGGAGAACCAACCCTCCCTGTTGTTTAGACAATGTCAGCTGTGACCACTTAAGTCTGGGATTTTTGTGGGCCCAGTTAAATTGAGTGAGCAGGGATTGAGCTTGCTTAAAAAACGGGACTGGACTCTGGATGGGGAGAGCTTGGAAAAGATAGGTACATTTAGGGAGTATGTTCATTTTAATGAGATTGCATCTCCTGAACCAGGAATGGAGGCCAGAATGCCACCCGTGAAGCAAACTGCAGATATTAGTGACAAGGGGTGGGGGGAAGTTCAACATAAACGTACGCGCGATGTCTGGGGGAAAGTACCTAAGTACTTAAGGACTGTATGGGTCCTTTTAAATCGAAAATTGGACTGCAAGTCTAGTAATGTTTGCGGGGGGACTGCGACCCCCATAGCCTCTGATTTCAAGAAGTATCCCATATATCTGGAATTCCCGAAGGAGATTTGGCAAGGAAACTCTGGGATTCTTCAACGAGAACAGCATGTCATCTACGTAGGCAGATATCTTGCACTCAATAATACCCATTTGGAGTCCCGTTATGTCTGAGTTTTGTCGAATTGTGGAGAGAAAGGGTTCCAATGACAGTGCGAATAATAGGGGCGACAGGTGGCAACCCTGTCTGGTCACATTCCCGATGTCAAGGGGACATGAGAGCACCCCATTCGCTTTGAGTTGAGCTAAAGGGCGTGAGTATATCTTACTTATCCATGCCAGCATCCGTTCACTCAGACTTATATGGCGAAGGACCGAGAACATGAATGTCCATTTGACCCGATCAAAAGCCTTCTCGGCATCAGTACTCACGAAAAGACATGGGGTCCCAGATGACTTTGCTTTATGGACCAGGGTAAGCACCTTAATGGTGTTGTCCCTATCTTCCCTGGTGGGAATAAAACCTAACTGGTCAATATGTATAAGGGACTGCAAGTGCTGTGCCAATCACGTGGTGAGGATTTTAGAGAATCGTTTTAGGACCGAATTTAGGAGGGAAATGGGTTTGTAGCTCCCACATAGGCCCGGGTCTTTGCCCTCCTTAGGTATCAACGAGATGTGGGCTCTAAGGGTATCCTCAGGAAAATCCCCATTCGAACTCAGAGTATTAAATAAATTCACCAAGCGCGGGCCGAGAATAGGGAGGAAGGTCTTATAGTATTGTGCGGTATATCCGTCAGGGCCCGGAGCCTTACCCACCTTCGGAGGTCCCTGGACTTCTTCCAGTGTGATCGGGTCCTCCAAGTACTCCTGTGATTCCGATGAGAGGGTTGGTAGACCAGAACCGGGTACATATCTGTCTATATTGTCCTGTCCAGACCCTGAATCGGGCAGGTTGTAGAGATCAGAGTAACATTTTTCAAAGACTTTGGCTATTTGGGTTGGGGTAGAGGCCCTCTGGCCATTCTCATCTATCAATTGTGGTATGTAAGAGGCAGATTTCAACTCCTTTACCGACCTGGCTAAGATTTTTCCGCATTTGTCCCCTGACTCCTACGTCAGTTTACGACAAAACTGGAGTGCCGCTTTCGCTTTATAATGGAGTAGGTCAGTAATCTGGGTACGGAGTGTCCCCAATTCAATCTCTAAGGGCCGTGAGAGGGCATGTTTATGTTTTGCTTCCACAGAGGCAAGTTCACAAAACAGATTAGCAAGCTGTTCCTTCCGTGTTCGTTTGATGCGTGCCCCGTGCCTGATAAGTACCCTGCGGAGTACTGACTTGTGAGCCTCCAAAATTATCCCCGGGTCGCAGTCCTGCGTTTAGTTTTCTTGGAAATAAAGGTCCAATTCCCTGGTCACATCTGCTAAAACTTCCGGTATCTGGAGGAGGCTCTCATTAAGGTGCCAGAATAGAGACCTAGGTGAGGGGTTCCTAGAGAGGGTGTAGGTAAGGGCTACAGGAGCGTGGTCGGACCAAGTAATATGGCCGATGGAGGAAGAGCTCACCAAGTGCAGTTGGTCATGTGGAATCAAGAAGAAGTCTATCCTCAAGTATGATTTGTGAGGGGAAGAGCAAAAAGAGTAGTCCCTTTATCCAGAGTGTTGCAGACACCAGACATCAACTAATTGGTCATTCAGTAAGCACTTAGTAATCCGCTTTCTAGAGGAAATGAGGAGCGAGGAGCAAGAGGCAGAAGTGTCAACCGATGGCGAAAGGGGACATTAAAGTCCCCACCTAATATCAACTGGCCCTCCCGAAAGTCACATAATCTGTGCAGGGTAGTTCTGAGGAATGTGTCTTGGTGATCATTGGGAGCGTACACAGTGGCAAATGTAAAAAGGAGCTCTCCAATGTGGCCCCTAAGAAAAAGATATCGGCCCCCAGGGTCCACCAAAGAATCCTGGAGAACCGAGGGGAGCCTGCTAGAGATCAGAATGGAGATTCCCTTGGTCTTAGAGGAGGGGTTAGTAGAGTGGTAGACCTTAGGGAAGGATCTTGACCGTAGAAAGGGGAGGCTAGTATTTTTAAAATGTGTTTCTTGTATAAAGGCCACATCATTATAGGAAGTCTTCAGTTCTCACAGGAGGATTCACCGTTTTTCAGAGGAGTTCAGTCCCTTAACCCTTCCTTAGTTCCTTAGAGAGGTGACCTTGACTGAGTCTGCCATCGCTCCTCGGGGAGGGGAAGGGGGACGTCAGAGAAAAGCAAAGAACCAAGGTAGGTATTGGGTAGGTAATGGATGGCGGGAACTAAGGGGGAGAAAGGAAGGGGAAATGGAAGGAAAGGTAAGGGGAAAAAGAGGCCGGGCACCTCAACCCCAGGGGGAGAGGGAAATTAAGGGTTGTCCGCACTCAACAGTACAGGAATTGTATACTAAAACAGCACAATTATGCTATAGCGTTTACCAGATGTACACTGGGTTTAGAGCGCCATCCTACTTGGGTTGGTGGGTAGACAGGTCGGAGAGGGAGCCCCCGGATCCCAGTCTCCCCAATCCCCAGCAGTGGTAAATGTCACGTCTGATACCGGTATGCAAATAAAAGACAATCAGTAACATCATAGAACCAAAAAACAATAGTATAATCAAAACAGAGGTAGAGCATAGAACTGTCAGCACTGAGGGGTCTCCTCTGCTCGCCCTAAATGTAGGCATGCACGAGGGAGCCCGTCACAACACAAAAGGCATCACAGAATGGGATCCACCACAACCCCTCCCATACCCCAAAAGTACATGCAGCCCCCGAACAAATGTATTTCTCCCTTTGGCAGATTGTCCTCTCCTTACCCCCTCTCCTCCGTCCACGCCCCGGGGGAAAAGGGGGAGGGAAGGGGGGAAAAGAGGGGGGTAAGGGGGGAAAGGGGGAGTGGAAGGGAAGGAGGTAAGGGAGGGAAGGGGGAGAGAAGGGGGGGCAGCAAGGGAGAGGGGACAAACATGCGGAAATGTCAAGTCCTTTAGCGTACTCACACCAGCAACCACCCGGACCCCATAAGTTTCAACGCCTCCCCTCCATGGTCACCACATCAAGATGAAAGATGAGCAGCCCTGGTCGGTGCATGGAGAATCCGGCAGGCAAGGGGCTGGGGCCACCATCCCTCCATCCAACGGGAGACTTCATCCGAGCAGCAGTTCTGGGGCCCGCCAATTAGTGTCTCTCCTGCATCGCCATCGGGGGCTGTGTAGAGCATCCAGAGGGAGGCTGGGACCGCCCAAACAGTAAGGGGTAAATCCTCCAGGGGGGTCCAAGAGTCAAACTGGAGGGAAGCAGTGTCTCGTACCAATAGGCTCAATAAATATGTCATCCAGGGTGTCCCCGAAAGCTGCAGAAGGCAATGTCGGCAAAGAGTAGGTGGGGGCCAGAGGGGGGGACGAGGGGCGCAACCAGGGAGAGGGGACACAGATGCGGGAATGTCAAGCCCTTCCAGTACAGCGCACTAGGTATCACTCAGACCCCCCAAAGTGCAACTCCCCCCTCTAAGGTCAAGACTCCAGAAGGGAAGATGAGCCGCCCTGGTCTGTACATGAAAGAACCTGCTGCCAAGGGGTTGGGGCCATCATCCCTTCCTCCGATGGGAGATGCCACCGGCATGACAGCCCCGTGTCCTGTCAAGTGTTGCCCCTCTGACAATGTCGTCGGGGTATATGTGAAGCATCCAGGGGGAGGCAGAGACCACCCAAACAGTGAGCGGTAAAGCCTCCAAGGGGACCGGTGCAAGACAGGAGGATAGTGGTGTCTTTTACAAGTTGGTTAAATAGACAAGTCATCCAGTGTGTTCCTGTGAGCAGCGGAAGGAAAGGTTGGTAAGGATTATGAATGGGTGGGGGCCAGGGAAGTGCGGTATGGGTCCATTTAAATTGAAAATTGGACTGCAAGTCTAGTAACGTTTGCGGGGGGACTGCGACCCCCATGGCCTCCGATTTCAAGAAGTATCCCGTATATCTGGAATTCCCGAAGGAGATTTGGCAAGGAAACTCTGGGATTCGTCAGCGAGAACAGCATGTCATCCACGTAGGCAGATATCTTGCACTCAATAGTACCCATTTGGAGTCCCGTTATGTCTGAGTTTTGTTGAATTGTGGAGAGAAAGGGTTCCAATGACAGTGCGAATAATAGGGGCGACAGGGGGCAACCCTGTCTGGTCCCATTCCCGATGTCAAGGGGAGATGAGAGCACCCCATTCGCTTTGAGTTGAGCTGAAGGGCGTGAGTATATCTTACTTATCCATGCCAGCACCCGTTCACTCAGACCTATATGGCGAAGGACCGAGAACATGAATGTCCATTTGACCCGATCAAAAGCCTTCTCGGCATCAGTACTCACGAAAAGACAAGGGGTCCCAGATGACTTTGCTTTATGGACCAGGGTAAGCACCTTAATGGTGTTGTCTCTATCTTCCCTGGTGGGAATAAAACCTAACTGGTCAATATGTATAAGGGACTGCAAGTACTGTGCCAATCAGATGGCGAGGATTTTAGAGAATAGTTTTAGGACCGAATTTAGGAGGGAAATGGGTCTGTAGCTCCCACATAGGCCCGGGTCTTTGCCCTCCTTAGGTATCAACGAGATGTGGGCTCTAAGGGTATCCTCAGGAAAATCCCCATTCGAGCTCAGAGTATTCAATAAATTCACCAATCGCCGGCTGAGAATAGGGAGGAAGGTCTTATAGTATTGTGCGGTATATCCGTCAGGGCCCAGAGCCTTACCCACCTTCGGAGGTCCCACGGCCACCTGGACTTCTTCCAGTGTGATCGGGTCCTCCAAGTACTCCCGTGATTCTGATGAGAGGGTTGGTAGACCAGAACCGGTTACATATCTGTCTATATTGTCCTGTCCGGACCCTGAATCGGGCAGGTTGTAGAGATCAGAGTAACATTTTTCAAAGACTTTGGCTATTTGGGTTGGGGTAGAGGCCCTCTGGCCATTCTCATCTATCAACTGTGGTATGTAAGAGGCAGATTTCAACTCATTTACCGACCTGGCTAAGATTTTTCCGCATTTGTCCCCTGACTTCTACGTCAGTTTACGACAAAACTGGAGTGCCGCTTTCGCTTTATAATGGAGTAGGTCAGTAATCTGGGTACGGAGTGTCCCCAATTCAATCTCTAAGGTCCGTGACGGGGCATGTTTATGTTTCGCTTCCACAGAGGCAAGTTCACAAAACAGATTAGCAAGCTGTTCCTTCCGTGTTCGTTTGATGCGCGCCCCGTGCCTGATAAATACCCTGCGGAGTACTGACTTGTGAGCCTCCCAAATTATCCCCGGGTCGCAGTCCTGCGTTTAGTTTTCTTGGAAATAAAGGTCCAATTCCCTGGTCACATCTGCTAAAACTTCCGGTATCTGGAGGAGGCTCTCATTAAGGTGCCAGAATAGAGACCTAGGTGAGGGGTTCCTAGAGAGAGTGTAGGTAAGGGCTACAGGAGCGTGGTCGGACCAAGTAATATGGCCGATGGAGGAAGAGCTCACCAAGTGCAGTTGGTCATGTGGAATCAAGAAGAAGTCTATCCTCAAGTATGATTTGTGAGGGGAAGAGCAAAAGAGTAGTCCCTTTATCCGGAGTGTTGCAGACACCAGACATCAACTAATTGGTCATTCAGTAAACACTTAGTAATCCGCTTTCTAGAGGAAATGAGGAGCGAGGAGCAAGAGGCAGAAGTGTCAACCGATGGCAAAAGGGGACATTAAAGTCCCAACCTAATATCCACTTGCCCCCCCCCCGAAAGTCACATAATCTGTGCAGGGTAGTTCTGAGGAATGTGTCTTGGTGATCATTGGGACCGTACACAGTGGCAATTGTAAAAAGGAGCTCTCCAATGTGGCCCCTAAGAAAAAGATATCGGCCCCCACGGTCCACCAGAGAATCCTGGAGAACCGAGGGGAGCCTGCTAGAGATCAGAATGGAGATTCCCTTGGTCTTAGAGGAGGGGTTAGTAGAGTGGTAGACCTTAGCGAAGGATCTTGACCTTTGAAAGGGGAGGCTAGTATTTTAAAAATGTGTTTCCCGTCCCATACCCCAAAAGTACATGCAGCCCCCGAACAAATGTATTTCTTCCTTTGGCAGATTGTCTTCTCCTTACCCCCTCTCCTCCTTCCACGCCCCGGGGGAAAAGGGGGAGGGAAGGGGGGAAAAGAGGGGGGAAAGGGGGAGAGAAAGAGGGGAGGGAAGGGGGGAGGGAAGGGAAGGAGGTAAGGGAGGGAAGGGGGGAGGGAAGGGGGGCAGCAAGGGAGAGGGGACAAACATGTGGAAATGTCAAGTCCTTTAGCGCACTCACACCAGCAACCACCCGGACCCAATAAGTTTAAACTCCTCCCCTCCATGGTCACCACATCAAGATGAAAGAGGAGCAGCCCTGGTCGGTGCATGGAGAATCCGGCAGGCAAGGGGCTGGGGCCACCATCCCTCCATCCAACGGGAGACTTCATCCGAGCAGCAGTTCTGGGGCCCACCAATTAGTGTCTCTCCTGCATCGCCATCGGGGGCTGTGTAGAGCATCCAGAGGGAGGCTGGGACCGCCCAAACAGTAAGGGGTAAATCCTCCAGGGGGGTCCAAGAGTCAAACTGGAGGGAAGCAGTGTCTCGTACCAATAGGCTCAATAAATATGTCATCCAGGGTGTCCCCGAAAGCTGCAGAAGGCAATGTCGGCAAAGAGTAGGTGGGGGCCAGAGGGGGGGACGAGGGGCGCAACCAGGGAGAGGGGACACAGATGCGGGAATGTCAAGCCCTTCCAGTACAGCGCACTAGGTATCACTCAGACCCCCCAAAGTGCAACTCCCCCCTCTAAGGTCAAGACTCCAGAAGGGAAGATGAGCCGCCCTGGTCTGTACATCATCCCTTCCTCCAATGGGAGATGCCACCGGCATGACAGCCCCGTGGCCTGTCAAGTGGTGCCCCTTCGACAATGTCGTCGGGGTATATGTGGAGCATCCAGGGGGAGGCAGGGACCACCTAAACAGTGAGGGGTAAAGCCTCCAAAGGGGACCGGTGCCAGACAGGAGGATAGTGGTATCTTGTAAAAGTTGGTTAATTAGACAAGTCATCCAGTGTGTTCCTGTGAGCAGCGGAAGGAAAGGTCGGTAAGGATTATGAATGGGTGGGGGCCGGGGAAGTGCATAAAACTGCCACCAGATGACCGGGGCAGAGAGGGCAAGGGGATGAAAGTCAGATCTGTCAGAAAGTCACGTTGGCCATCCCTTGAAGCTGAGCGCTCTGCATACCCAGGACGTTCTTCTGTGTAATCTAGCCTATCTGTATACATTAGCCTGTCTTTTGTACACATTAGCCTCTCTGTATCAACTAGCCAGTCCTCTCGATACACTAGTCCATCCCTAGTTTGTCTTTTATACACCTCGTCTCTCGGTATACCCCGCCTTTCTGTATATATCTTTATACACTAGCCTCTCTGTGTACCCTAGCCTCTCTGTATAATCTTGCCTCTCATTATACCCAAGCCTGTATTCTGTTTACCCAATTTTGTCTTTTATATAAACTAGCCTGTCTACTGTATAACCTTGCTTCTCATTATACCCCAGCCTCACTGTCAGCTTGTCTCTGTACACTACACTATTCCGTCTGTATACACTAGCAAGTCTGTGTAACCCAGTCTCTCTCTCCCTAGAAAACACCAACCCTGGCCCTGACAGAGGAGGAGGGTTAAATAGTCCCTCAGGCTCCTCCCACAAATACAGGCTGGCCTGCGGCCTTCCCACTTTTAATCGGAGTCTTCAAGTGGGAAATGCGATATTACTTAAGAACCAAGGCCTAAGGTGTACCATGGCCTGGACGGTCAGTATGCCTGAAAAGAGGGCAAAAAGACACAAGTATAGGTGGAAAAGGGAAGGTAAAGATCCCATCCATAAAATGACGTATGCCCAAATGCCAACTGTAAGTAACCGGTAAGTTACCACTGTGAGAGTAGAACCCACCGACTCCTGACCTGGAGATGAGAAGGAACCCCCTAAGAGCCTGCAAGCTACGCAAACCCAAATGAATGTCCCGTGAAGGATAGGATGAGCCTGATGCCCAAGGTAACCCAGACATGAGAATGAACTTCTTGTGAATGAGAGGATACGTGGGGAAAAGGGAGCAAGGGCTGACCCGAAGAACCCCTGCAAGAAGATGGCTGAGCAGACTGAAAAAACCCAACACAAGACCGCCTGTCAAAAACCCAGTGAGGCTATTATAATTGGAATGAGGCTGGGGTAATAAGACTGGCTTGGGTATATGGCAAGGTACACCCTAGAAAAGAAAGAGAAAACAGAAAAGTCAAACAAGGTAATACAGATAGGCTAATGTTATTCCCCTGAGCCTAGTGTATACAGAAGAATGGCTAGTGTATACAGAGAGACTAGTGTGTACAGATGACAAGCTATTGTTTACAGATAGGCTTGTGTATACAGAAGAGAGTCTGGGGAATTCAGTGAGGCTAGAGTATGCAGAGATGCTGAGACACCGAGACTATTGTAAAAAGAAGGCAGGCTAGTGTATATAGGTTACGGGCACGTGTATACAGAAGACAGAGAGGCTAGTCTATATAGAGGGACTGGTGTACACAGAAAGATTAATGTATACAGAAAGGCTAGCGTGTACAGAAGACAGGACTTTATTTTTTGCTAATGCAACTACTTCTAAATCATGTAAAGAGTTACAGTGCTTTTTTCATATTTTGGTGCTGTTAAAAGGTCAGTGGTGTGTTGTCAGTGGTGATATCAATGTGACAGTTAATGTGGAGAACTACAAATATACAAAATAGAGCAAAAGAGTGCTACGTTTATTTTGTTAAGTCATTGGCTGATAGACGTTCAGTAATTGGATGTTATTGGTTTGGCAGTACATGGTTTATTTTGATGTAAGATAGTTTTATTCTCTCCCTATAGCCGAGTTTTAGACGACTTTATTATTAGCATTAGTCGCATTATTCATATTTATTATGCAGAGTGTAAGTATTGTAGTGAGACGATATTGCTTTTGAAAGATTTGTATTATTACACATAGCATTGTTAGTAGACCAATAGGACAACTTACATGGCTTAATATTGCGGAGCGTAATTTAACAGGAAAGAAATCCAAAGCGTTAGTTGCAGTACCTTCATAAAACTGAGTAATCGCTGCATTACTCTAAATTTAAAAGTTGTTCCGGTAGCACTGAGAAGACTGATATTAGATGAGTGATCTACACATTTTGTTTACTATTGCAGAGAGATACCGGTTAAATGTTAATATCTTAATATTTAATGTGCTGCGTGTAAGGTAGAAATAAGATGGTTTTGTGGGAGTTGGTTTACCAGGATTTAGAGATCGTAATCTGGTTATTCTCATAATAAATATAGCAAAAAAACTCAGATTAATATTGAGACAGTATATACAGGTCGGGTTTAAGTGGAAATACACGAAATAAGAGCCACGGCGAGTGTAGGTTTTGATCAATCAGGTTCATTACGTGTCTTTAATCATGTAGTGAATATACCCCAAATATAGCATAAGGAAGAGAAAGGATAATAACTGTCAAAGGATGACATGACAAAAAGACAAACTGCATTAGAAATGTGAATGTGAATTAGACATGAAATGTCAATCCCCATTGGTTACTTACAGGTAGCCATTAATAAAAGTAACACGGCTACGTACAGCAAAGTTTCAGCTAAGCAGCTAAATATTACTTAATATTGCAGAGCTTAAGTATTGCAGTTGAAAAGAGATCGGAAGCGTTTGTTGCAGTAGCTTCAAAATGACTGAGATATCATTTCATTACTCTAAATGCAAAAGTTATCCCGGTAGCACTGAGTGGACTGATATTAGACGAGTTATCGTTGTAGTACAAATTCAGTTTCCTATAGCAGAGATATACCAGCTAAATGTGAGAAGAACAATTAAACTGTTCACATCGATAGCATTGTATTACTCTTAATATGTGCAGCGTGTAAAGAAGCAAAATATTGTTTTGTTTTATCCTAAAATTAGCAGTATACGTAATAAAGGTTTAGCAAAATTAGAAAGGATAATATTGAGACAGTATATACAGGTCGAGTTTAAGTGGAAATACACAAAATATCTAGCTTACCTTTACATTGTTCAATAGAGCGTTGCAAAGTAATACCAAGGCAAAATGTTGGAATAGCAATTAGATGAGATGATTGCTGTAATCATGAAATATCAGCAAATATCAGCAACGTGTCTCAAAGAGACAAATTGGATTAGAGATGTGAGATAGACATGAAATGTCAATACCCATTGGTTACTTACATGTAACCATTAATACAGTTAACGCGGCTACATACAGCAAAGTGTGAGCTAAGCAGCTAAAGGGTATATATTATTTAAGAGTAAATTGACGTAGCTTGTAAATTCCAACGTGTAAATCGTTCCATTAATTTTGTTACGCACGAAGACGGCTTACAACTGACTGTTTTTCGTTTCCACTGGTTATCGGCATAATGTATCAGTAACCCTGAACATTAATAGTGATAGACAGTTTACATTAGGATGTATGCTTGATGTGAATGTAAAATAGTTGCATTATGTGTTATTAATGTAATCAAACTTTATTGCTATCCTTTGGTACTGCAACCACTTCTCAATCAAGTAAACCGTCCCACTGCTTTTCTCACATTTTGCTGCTGTTAAAAAATGGGTTGCCAGTGTTATGTGTTACAAATGGTTATCAGTGTAACAGTTAATGTGGAGAAGAAGTAATACACAAAATAGAGTCAGAAAGAGAATCCTATTGCATAGAGCTAGAGAGATGGTTGCATTACTCTTAATGTGCAGTGTGTAAAAGGTTTTAAAAAGATGGTTTTGTGTGAAGTTTTCTTTAACGTAAAATTAGCTGTACATTATGGTTACGTTTACAATGATTTAGAGATAGTAATCTCTATAATATAATAATAATAAGTATATTGAGGCAGTATATATAGGTCGAGATAAAGTGAATACACAAAAGGGTTCAGTTGCAAAGGCAGAATGTCGGAATATGCAATGAGATTAGATGGTTGCAATATGAGAAATATGAGTACGGCTAAAATACAGAAAAACAGTACATAATTTAAGAGTACAGTAGAATATAGTATAAATTATTTAAGATTAAATTGACTTAGCTTGAAAAAAGTTTAAATCGTTGAGTAAATCGTTGAGTAAATCGTTGAGTAAATCGTAAATTTATCACCTAAGTTAACTCTGAGATTATGATTAATTTGACAGTTCCAATACGCGGTCCTTTTCACTGGTATAATCATAATGTAATATCAGTATTTGCTATCAGTAAATGTTAAAAATTTAAGACGGTTTAAATTAGAATGTGGAATTGATATGGATTTTAAAGCGGTACATAAATTTTCTGAAGCATATGGCAGAAAGACGGCTTACACTGCTTTTCTCACATTTTGCTGCGGTAAAAAGAAATGTTTTGTCACTGTGTTTTAACTGTGACTTGTTTGCTTATGTCATGACAGCTTCATACGGGTTGAGCAATGAAACAGTTTTATTAAGATGTAAGACTAGTTTTATTCTCTACATATATGCTTTTCAGAGAGTTGTATAATAGAGACGACCAATAGGGCATTTAAATGGCTTAATATAGCAGGGAGGAAGTATCGCTGTTCAACGGTAAGAGATTGAAAGCTTAGCTTGATAGTCTAAATTTAAAGGATATGCCGGTACCACTGAGAAAGCTTATAGTAGACTAGTTGTTCTTTGCCTTACACAATCCTATTATTATTATTAAGATCCTAGTGCAGAGAGATACTCAGTTAATGTCAGAGATACTCGGTTAATGTCAGAAAAGCAATAAAACTGTTTACATCGTTAGCGAGCGATAGTTACATTACTCTTAGTATGTGCAGCATGTCTGGTGGTTTGGATGTATGCTTAATGTGAATGTAAAATAGTTGCATTATGTGTTATTAATGTAATCAAACTTTATTGCTATCCTTTGGTACTGCAACCACTTCTCAGTCAAGTAAACCGTCCCACTGCTTTTCTCACATTTTGCTGCTGTTAAAAAATGGGTTGCCAGTGTTATCTGTTACAAATGGTTATCAGTGTGACAGTTATTGTGGAGAAGACGTAATACACCAAATAGAGTCAGAAAGAGAATCCTATTGCATAGAGGTAGAGAAATGGTTGCATTACTCTTAATGTGCAGTATGTAAAAGGTTTTAAAAAGATGGTTTTGTGTGAAGTTTGCTTTAACGTAAAATTACTTGTACATTATAACTATGGTTACGTTTACAATGATTTAGAGATAGTAATCTCTATAATATAATAATAATAAGTATAATGAGGCAGAAGGGTTCAAGGGATAGTTGCAAAGTAATATCCTCATTAAGGCAGAATGTCGGAATAGCAATGAGATTAGATGGTTGCAACATAACACGAAATATGAGTACGGCTAAAATACAGAAAAACAGTACATAATTTAATAGTACCGTAGAATATACTATAAATTATTTAAGATTAAATTGATTTAGCTTGAAAAAATCTAAGTTTAAATCGTTGAGTAAATCGTTGAGTAAATCGTAAATGTATCAGCTAAATTAACTCTGAGATTATGAATAATTTGACAGTTCCATTACGCGGTCCTTTTCACTAGTATAATCATAATGTAATATCAGTAATTGATATCAGTAAATGTTAAAATTTTAAGACGGTTTAAATTAGGATGTGGAATTGATATGGATTTAAAAGCGGTACATTATCTTTCTGAAGCATTTCTGGCAGAAAGACGGCTTACACTGCTTTTCTCACATTTTGCTGCGTTAAAAAGATATGTTTTGTCACTGTGTTTTCACTGTGACTTATTTGCTTATGTCATGACAGCTTCATACGGGTTGAGCAATAAAACAGTTTTATTAAGATGTAAGACTAGTTTTATTCTCTACATATATGCTTTTCAGAGAGTTGTATAATATAGACGACCAATAGGACATTTAAATGGCTTAATATTGCAGGGAGGAAGTATCGCTGTTCAACGGTATGAGATTGAAAGCTTAACTTGATAGTCTAAATTTAAAGGATATGCCGGTACCACTGAGAAAGCTTATATTCGACTAGTTGATCTTTGCCTTACATAATCCTTTTATTATTATTAAGATCCTAGTGCATAGAGATACTCAGTTAATGTCAGAGATACTCGGTTAATGTCAGAAAAGCAATAAAACTGTTTACATCGTTAGCGAGCGATAGTTACATTACTCATAATATGTGCAGCATGTCTGGTAGCAAATGGATGGTTTTGTGAACATTTTGCATTACCGTAAAATTAGCGGTAGACCTCATCGAAGTGAATTGATTTAAATGGTTTTGAGATAGTACTCTCTATTTCTAATAATAAATAAAGCAAAATAAGTCAGGATGGTGTGTCGTCAGTGGTGATATCAAAGTGACAGTTGATGTGGAGAATTACAAATATGCAAAATAGAGCAAAAGAGTGCAAAGTTTATTTTGTTAAGTCATTGACTGATAAGTCATTTGTTAAGTTATTGGCCGTTATTGTTTTGGCAGTACATAGTTCATTTTGATGTATGATAGTTTTATTGCATGCTTGATGTGGATGATTAAAATCGTGTAGTGAGTATAATCTATATTTAGCATAAGAATGAAAAGGCATAACATGACAATGAGACAAACTCCATTAGAGATGTGAGCTAGATGAAATGATGAAATGTCTCTGTATATCCAAGATTGTCTTCTGTTATCACTTAGCCTACCCTCTAAATTCACTAGCCTCTCTATATACACGAGCATGTTTTCTGTTTTCTGTATACATTACTCTGTCTTCTTTATACCCTGGCCTGTCTTCTATATACACTACGCTCTCGGTTATACACTAGTTTCTCTGTATACACTAGCCGGTCTTCTGCATACAATAGCCTGTCTTCGGTATACACTAGCCTATTTTCTGAATACACTAGCCCGTCTTCTGTCTTCTGTATGCCCTAGCCTGTCTTCTGTATACATTAGTCTCTCTGTATAAACTAGCATCTCTCTATACCCCAAACTGTCCTCTGTAAACACTTGTCTCTCTTTATAGCCTGTCTAGCCTTTCTTCTGTACACACTAGCTTCTCTGTATACCAGGCTATATATAACCAGGCTTCTATATAAAATAGCTTCACTGAATGCACTAGCCTCTCTGTTGAAGCCAGCCTTTATTCTGTATTCACTAGCCTTTCTTCTGTATGCTCTAGTCTTTGCTCTATGCTCTAACCTCTCTATATACACTAACATCTTTGTATATACTAGCCTCTCTTTAAACTAGCCTCTCTGTGTACCCCAGCCTCACTGTTTACTCTAGCATCTCTGTATACTCAAGCCTATCTGCATGCACGAGTCTGTATTCTGTTTTCACTAGCCTTTCTTCTGTATGCTGTAGTCTTCTATATATACCAGCTTCCCTGTACACCCTTGTATCTCTGTAAACACTGTGTAAACTAGCCAGTCTTATGTATACACTCGCCGACTGTATACACTAGACTCTCTGAATACCTAGCCTATGTTCTGAATACACTAGCCCGTCTTCTGTCTTCTGTATGCCCTCTCTGTATTAACTAGCATCTCTCTATACCCCAAACTGTCCTCTGTAAACACTTGTCTCTATTTATAGCCTGTCTAGCCTTTCTTCTGTACACACTAGCTTCTCTGTATACACTAACCAGGCATCTATATAAAATAGCTTCACTGTATGCACTAGCCTCTCTGTATAATCTAGCCTCTCGTTATACCCTAGATAGTGTTCTATCTAGCCTCTCCATGGAAGCCAGCCTTTATTCTGTATTCACTAGCCTTTCTTCTGTATGCTGTAGTCTTCTATATATACTAGCTTCTCTCTACACCCTTGCATCTCTATACACCAGACTCTCTGAATACACTATACCACAGCCTGTCTTCTGTATACACTAGACTGTAAAAACTAGCTAGAATACACCAGCCTGTCTTCTGTACCCACTAGATTCTCTGTATACACTACCCAGTCTTCTGTATACACTGTCAGCTTGGATGTATACCCAAGCCTGTCTTCTATATAAACTAGTCTCTCTATATGCACTGTCCTATCTGTATACACTCGACTCTCTCTATACACTAACATCTTTGTATATACTTGCCTCTCTTTAAACTAGCCTCTCTGTGTACCCCAGCCTCACTGTTTACTCTAGCATCTCTGTATACTCAAGCCTATCTGCATACACGAGTCTGTATTCTGTATACACTAGCCTCTCTTTAAACTAGCCTCTCTGTATACCCCAGAATAACTGTATACTCTAGCCTCTCTGTATACACTAGCATTTCTGTATACATCACCATATCTGTATTCACTAGCCTCTCTGTATACCCCAGCCTGCCTCTCTATATACACTAGCTTTTCTTCTGAATATAATAGTCTCAGTCTCTCTCTATAACCAAGCCTGTTTTCTGTATACATTAGCATGTGCCCTGTATACACTAGCCTGTCTTCTTTATTCTCTAGCCTACCTTCTGTATACCTTAGCCTCTCTGTATAAACTAGCCTTCCTTCTATATACACTGCCATTTATGAGGTAAACAAAGAGTCTAGTGTACATAAACGACAGGCTAGAGTATAAAGAGAGGATAGGGTATACAGAAGAAAGCCTAGTGTATACAGAACACAGGCTAGTACCCTGAGCCTGGGTGAGAGAGGATGAGGAGCATTAGGAGGGCTTGGTCTTTCACATCCGACCAAGTGTTCGGCATGATGTGGCTCAACACGTCCAGCTGCCGAAAATAAGGACAAGCGTGGGAGGCACACAACACCCACTGTAACAGTGCTAGGTTCCTGCATTACAGAAACAGAACACCAGCGATAAGGGGTATCTTCAGGTGTATACTGTGCAGGAGGCACACAACACCCACTCTAACTTATGCACTGCAGATGCCTGTATTGCAAAAATTGAACACCAGTAATAAAGGGTAGCTTCAGGTGTGTACTGTGCAGGAGGCACATAACACCCACTGTAACAGTGCTAGGTTCCCAAGCAGTAAAGACACTGTCCCTGCCTATCGTCCTCTTTCCCTGACCGCCGCAACACACTATACAAGGCCGCCGCGCTGGCGGCCTTATATAGTGTGGGGTGTGTACTAAACCCCCTTGAGCTATAATTGGCCACAGGAATACTGCCTGTGGTCAATTGTGGCTCTCCTCTCAGAGGATGTCACATTTGTTCTTATTATATAGAACTTATTATGCTCCTCGTAAACTTTTTCAATTTGGCCGAACGGCCGCACGCAAGTTGCCCCCGGTGCGGGAACATGGGGGGAGACATGATGCACATGTTTTGGAGATGCCCGAAGTTGATCTCCTACTGGACGGAGGTGACAGGAACCATTGATCGGGTGTTTGGAACCTCCACCCGGATGGAGGCGAAGTATTGTCTCCTGGGATTAGTTGAAGGAGTTGGAAACCCGGGAAGCAGCCAGATGGCAGTTCTGAGATGCCTATTTCAGGCAAGGAAACTGATTGCCCAACCCTGCTTAGCCTCCAATGTTGGCAATGACTTGTTTTTTTTAGCTTGTTTCCCAAGATCACCATGTTGGCGTTTGTCAAGATGGTTGAGAGTGCCCAAAGAGATCGTCTATGGCCCCATCCCCTTGAAAGTGCCCGATCTTGTCTGATCTCGGAGGTTAAGCATTGTCGGGCCTGATTAGTAACTGGATGGAAGACCGACTGGGAATACCAGGTGCCGTATGCTTATTTCTTGATTATACATCACGGGACACAGGATCATTACATAATGGGTTATATAGGCACCTCTGGTGATTGGACACTGGTTAACTCCCGATTAAGGAGAATTCCTTCCCTATATAACCCCTCCCATATGGGAGGCACCTCATTTTTCCCTTCGCCAGTGGTGGTTGGTCACGTAAAACATGTGCTATGAAGAAAGTTCTGTGCAGGTCCCTGCGGGGGCCTAAGGGCTACAACAAACCGTATCCATATCTCGGGCCGATATTTTGACTCCCAAGATGATATGGTACCCGGGCCTCGTCATCTGAAGAAACAAGGTTTTGCCTGTAAGTCCTCTCCTATTGGAAGACTGGGCTCTGGGAAAACCAGACTTACTGTACTATTTACATAGTGGCACGAAAGTTTCTGGCAGAGTCTTTTACAGGGTCCAGGTAGGAGGTTCTTCTGAGAAGGAACCCCAAAAAAAAACCTGAAGGTTGGCACAACTCTGCCCTGCCGTGATGGGTGAAGGCTGGAATCTGTCTGTTTTCAGCAATTCCTGTGGCGAGGACAGGTAAGGGAAGTTAATCCTGTATAAATTATATTATGGATTTCTTCAGTGTAGTTGTATGTCTTACCTGGTTTCCACCACTAGGGGGAGTAAGAGCAGCCTGATGCATACTTACATGCCTTTCAGATATACACGCTCAGTGAAGCCTGGTTCTCCCAGATGACTCATGTCTCCACTGCAATCTCTGCCACAATGAAGGTAATACAGGGGTCCCACGTAGTCTGGGGGTCCCAGACAGCTCCAAAGGCAATTCCCTTCCCCCTGGATACCGGCAGTCCTCGTGCACGCGCGCCAAGCACGCTCCCGTGCTAATGGAGGAGGCAGGAGTGTGTTTGCGAGCCGCGTCGTTCGGTACTCCTGTTCTGCGCAGGCGCCAGGCGGCAGTTTTACAGCCCAGAGCGTCAGGGGGCTGTAAGTGGAGACACAGGAGCTGTGGGCAGTAAGCATCCCAAGGGATTGGATCCAGGCAAACCTAAGACACCTAGTCAGCATCAGGTTGTGTAGTTTAAGCATATATATTTATTGTGAGACTTTAAGCACAACAGTGATTGCACTTTGTACTAGTACCTCTGCTTTGTAGCTTAGGACTATGTCTCCTCGTAAGAGGGTCTCAGGGGGAGATAACAAGGACACTGGTAAGTCACCGCCTAGGTCTAGGGGTTCTAAAAATGCCTGTAGGTTACCATCCCCCCCCCTGCAAGACTGGAGTCAGCCTCACAGGATGAGTCAGTGCCCCGTCAGGATTTGCAGCCTCTCCTAATATTTCAGCCCCGGTATACATCACTGAGGACTCCCTTAGGGCTACATTGGAGGGTTTTGAAGGGAGAATCATGAATTTTATTTCAGCTTCCCTGAAAGATAGCAGGAAAAGGGGTAGATCCCCTCCCTCTACTGAGATTCCTCTTTCAGATGACACTTCTGACAATGAGGAGAGATCCCTATCTTGGGACAGGGATCTTGAGCAGTCGGATGAATCAGAGGAAGAGGAGAGAGTCCCCTCCACCCAGGCGCTCAGAAAACAGGTGCAGTATTATACTGAATTGGTGCGTACCACATTCAGAATGCCTGCTGCTGAGATCGCTACGTCCTCTGTTTCTTCCCTGGGAGTCAGGAAAATCCCACAACCTGCCTTTTCCTTTCCAATTAATCCCTTAATGGATAAATTGTTGTATGAGGATTGGGGACATCCCGATAAACTGTTTGCTCCTCCTAAAAGGTTTTCTATGCTTTATCCTCTGGAGGAAAGTTTCACCAAGAAATGGGGGGTCCCATCTGTCGATGCGGCTGTTTCTTGCGTGAATAGAAACCTGACCTGTCCTTTGGATAATGCTCAGGTATTTAAAGATCCAACTGATAAGAAGCTGGAAACATTATTAAAAGCCTCCTTTTCCATGACTGGCACTGTAGTGCAACCTACAGTCGCAGCTGTGGGGTTGTGTCAGTTCCTCAAGGAACAGGTTAAGCAGATGCTTGGCCTCCTTCCCAGTGAGGAAGTGGAGAATTATGCAGAAATACTTCAAATTCTGTGTTTCATGATTGATGCGATTTTGGATTCTGTCCAACAAGCATCTCGTTGGTCTCTCCAGTTGGTACACATGCGAAGGGCCCTATGGCTAAAGAATTGGGCAGCTGAGCTATCATGCAAGAAGTATTTGATTGGGTTCCCGTTTAAAGGGGAACGTTTGTTTGGAGAAGAATTAGACAAATTCGTCCAAAAAATTTCAGGGGGTAAATCTACTCTCCTTCCAGTCAAAAGGAGCAAACGTCCATCATTTAGGCGTTCTCTCTCTCCCAGAGCATCAAGCTCTAAGCAGTGGCGACGGCCTTCTCAACCCCCCTCTACAGGAAAGGCTCAAGGCCGGGCCCAGGGGCAGAAGAAATCCTGGGGGTGAAAGCCTGCCAAGCAGAGCCCGAAAGCTTCCTTGTGAAGGGGCGCCCCCGCTCGGCCAAGTGGGGGGAAGGCTCTTGCAGTTTGCAGAAGCCTGGCGGGAAGAGATCCGGGATGAGTGGGTGATCTCTTCGGTATCTCTGGTCTACAAGCTGGAGTTTCAGGAGATTTCACCTTCTCGCTTTCTAAGGTCAAGGATCCCCAGGGACCCAGTAAAGCACAGACCGCTATTTCTGGCCTTAGATCACTTACTATCCCAGGGGGTGATAGTAGAAGTGGACCCAAAAGAACAGGGTTCAGGGTTTTACTCGAATCTCTTCACCGTTCCAAAGCCAAATGGAAGTGTCAGACCTATCCTGGATCTGAAGGATCTGAACCGTTTTTTACGCATCCGGTCCTTCTGAATACAGTCAATTCGCACTGTGGTCTCCTCCCTGCAAGGGGGAGAGTTTATGGCATCAATAGACATCAAGGATGCATATCTCCATGTGCCAATTTTTCCCGCACACCAAAAGTATCTAAGGTTCGCGGTAGAGCGGCGCCATTTTCAATTTGTGGCCTTGCCGTTCGGGCTAGCTATGGCCCCTCGAGTCTTCACAAAGATTCTGGACCCTCTCTTGGCAAACCTAAGAGCTCAGGGTATAGCCGTCATGGCTTATCTAGACGATTGGCTTCTCATAGAGAAAACAGTAGCGCTCCTGAACCACAGTGTTACCAGAACGCTAGAACAGCTGGAACGCCTAGGTTGGATTATAAACCTAGAAAAGTCGTCCCTACAGCCTGCTACCAGGTTGGAATACCTGGGTATGGTTATCGACACTGCTCAGGGCAAGGTGTTTCTACCAAGGCCAAAAGCCTTGGCCATTGGGGATCTGGTGCGCCTAATTCTGGGCAGAAGATCTTCCCCCATTCGGTTGTGCATGAGACTGTTAGGGAAAATGGTCGCCTCCTTTGAGGCCGTTCCATTCGCCCAGTTCCACTCAAGGCCTCTGCAAAGATGCATCCTTGCGGCTTGGAACAGGAAGCCCCAGTCCTTGGATCTTCCTATGCGTCTATCCCCAGGGACACGCAAGAGTCTCGTCTAATGAGTCTAAGAGTCTCGTTACAAACCGAGAATTTGCTGAAAGGCAAAACTTTTCTTCCTCTTCCATGGAAGATTATTATGACAAATGGCAGCCTGACAGGCTGGGGAGCAGTGTTGGAGGAGACGTGCTCGCAGTGGAAATGGTCTGCAATCGAGAAGCTATTGCTCATAAATGTCTTGGAGATCCGGGCAGTTTATATGGCTCTCATAAACTGGTCTTTCAGACTACGGGGTCTCCCTGTTTGGGTTCAGTCCGACAATGCCACAGCAGTGGCCTATATCAATCACCAGGGCGGTACCAGGAGTCTGGTTGCGCAAAAAGAGGTGAATCGCATACTTGTCTGGGCAGAAAGGCATGTTCCATGCCTTTCTGCAGTCTTCATTCCAGGAGTGGAAAATTGGCAGGCGGATTTTCTGCGCCACCAGCAGTTGTGCCCAGGAGAATGGGCTCTGCACCCCGACGTGTTTTGGAACATATGTCGCAGGTGGGGTACTCCAGACGTAGATCTGTTTGCGTCCAGGTTCAACAGAAAACTGGACAAATTTGTGTCAAGGACAAGAGGTACACTCGCTCAGGGGTCGGATGCTCTGACAGTTCCCTGGGATCAGTACAATTTGATTTATGCCTTCCCCCCGTGCCTGCTTCTGTTGCGGTTCCTGGGAAGAGTCAAGAGGGAAACAAAGTCGGTTCTTTTGGTAGCCCCTTGCTTTGCCCAGGCGACCGTGGTACGCAGAGATCATGAAGTTGGCAGTAGGCAGGCCGTGGATCCTCCCTCTCCAGCCAGATCTGCTCTCACAGGGTCCTGCTTTACACAGTCCTGCTTCACACAGTCTGAATTTGACGGTTTGGCTGCTGAGACCCACATTCTGAGAGACCGTGGGCTTTTCGTTGCCAGTCCTTTCTATTCTGGTCAATGCCAGAAAGCCGGCCTCCAGGCTTATTTACTACAAAATCTGGAGGGCATATGTTTCCTGTTGTGAACTCAGGAAATGTCATCCTAGAAAGTATGTCATTAGCAGGATCTTGGCCTTCCTCCAGTCAGGCCTAGAAATGAATTTGGCCGTAAGCACTATCAAGGTGCATATTTCGGCCTTGTCAGTGTTTTTTCAGAAACCACTTGCATCGCATTCCCTGGTGCGGGCTTTCATCCAGGGGGCTATGCGGATAAGGCCGCCAGTCAAACCTCCGGTATGCCCATGGGATCTGAATTTGGTTCTCTCAGCTTTGCAGGGGCAACCTTTTGAACCTTTGCATCAGGCTTCGTTAGTTCTTTTGACTAAAAAATTGGTTTTCTTGGTAGCCATATCCACGGCTAGAAGAGTGTCAGAACTAGCAGCTCTCTCCAGTAAAGAACCGTATCTAATTATTCATAAGGACCGGGTGGTAATGCGTCCCAACAGGTCCTTTCTGCCTAAGGTGGTTTCAGGATTCCATTTGAATCAAGATGTAAGCCTACCATCCTTTTTTCCGGACCCACAGTCCGCAGAAGAAGAATCTTTGCACACTTTGGATGTGGTAAGGGCAAGGCCTATAGTGTTAAAGGGAAGATCCCTCCTTTTCAAGTGAAAGCGCACTCAACTAGGGCTGTAAGTGCTTCTTGGGCAGTGCATCACCAGGCCTCCCTGGCTCAGATCTGTAAGGCTGCAACTTGGTCAACAGTCCACACATTCACCAGATTCTATCAGGTGGATGTCAGAGGGCAAGAGGATATCGCCTTTGGGCGCAGTGTACTGTAGGTTGCAGTTTAGGTCCTCCGGTCCTTGGCGGTCTATATATTATGATCTGTGTCTCCCTCCCCTCAATCTGAGCATTGCTTTGGGACATCCCACTATGTAATGAAGCTCCTGTGTCCCGTGATGTATGATCAAGAAAATAGGATTTTTATATACAGCTTACCTGTAAAATCCTTTTCTTGAGAGTACATCACGGGACACAGGGCTCCCACCCCTCTTGGGTTTTACGTGGTTTCCTATTGCTTTGCTACAAAACTGAGGTGCCTCCCATATGGGAGGGGTTATATAGCGGAGGAATTTTCCTTAATTGGGGGTTAACCAGTGTCCAATCACCAGAGGTGCCTATATAACCCACTATGTAATGAAGCTCCTGTGTCCCGTGATGTACTCTCAAGAAAAGGATTTTACAGGTAAGCTGTATATAAAAATCCTATTTTTTATGTTGTTGGCGTTGACCTGTTTTTTTTTGCTTGTTTCCCAAGATGACCATCTTAGCGTTTGTCAAGAGGGTGAGAGTGCCCAAAGAAAGTGCCTACGGCCAAATCACCCTGAAAGTGCCCAATCTTGTCTGATCTCGGAGGCTAAGCATTGTCGGGCCTGATTAGTAACTGGAGGGGAGACCGACTGGGAATACCAGGTACCGTAGGCTTCTTTTTATGCTGTTGGCGTTGACATGTTTTTTTTTTCCGCTTGTTTCCCAAGGTGACCATCTTGGCATTTGTCAAGAGGGCTGAGAGAGCCCAAAGAAATCTCCTACGGCCACATCACCCTGAAAGCGCCTGATCTCATCTGATCTCAGAGGCTAAGCAGGGTCCGGTCTGGATAGTACCTAATTACAGGTGCCGTAGGAATCTTTTTATATTGTTGGCTTTGACCTGTTTTTTTTCCGCTTGTTTCCCAAGGTGACCATTTTAGCATCTGTCAAGAGTTTTGAGTATGTCCCGAAGCGTTCGCCTTAGGCCACATCACCCTGAAAGCGCCCGATCTCAGAGGCTAAGCAGGGTCAGGGTCAGATGGGAGCCCGCCAGGGTCTATGTTGTTGGCGTTGACCTGTTTTTTTTTTACTTTTTTCCCAAGATGACCATCTTGGCATTTATCAAGAGGGTTGAGAGTGTCTGAATAGAACACCTATGGCCACATCACATTGAAAGCGCACAATCTCATCTGATCTCAGAGGCCTAGCAGTGTACGGCCTGGTTAATACCTGTATGGGAGACCATCTGTGAATACCAGGTGCCGTAGGCTTCTTTTTATGTTGTTGGTGTTGACCTGTTTATTTTCGCTTGTTTCCCAAGTTGACCATCTTGGCGTTTAACAAGAGGGTCGAGAGTGCCCAAAGAGATCACCTACGGCCCCATCACCCTGAAAGCACCCGATCTTGTCTGATCTCGGAGGCTAAGCAGTGTCGGGCCTGGTTAATACCAGGATAGGAGAATGTCTGGGAATAACAGGTGCCGTAGGCTTCTTTTTATGTTATTGGCCTTGACCTGTTTTTTTTTTTTCACTTGTTTCCCAAGGTGACCATCTTGGCATTTGTCAAGAGGGTTGAGAGTGTCCGAAGAGATCACCTACGGCCCCATCACCCTGAAAGCGCCCAATCTCGTCTGATCTCGGAGGCTAAACAGTGTCAGGCCTGGTTAGTACCTGGATGGGAGACCGCCTGGGAATACCAGGTGCCATAGGCTTCTTTTTATGTTGTTGGCTTTGACCTGTTTTTTTCGCTTGTTTCTGAAGGCGACCATCTTGGCGTTTGTCAAGAGGGTTGGGCGTGTCTTGAGGAGAATGCTTATGGCCACATCACCCTGAAAGCATCCGATCTCGTCTGATTTCAGAGGCTAAGCAGTGTCAGGCCTGGTTAGTACCTGGATGGGAGACTGCCTGGGAAGACCAGGTGCCATAGAAGGATGTGGCCTGGTTAGTGTCTTGATTGGGAGATCGCCTGGGAATACCGGATGCCGTAGGCTTCTTTTTATGTTGTTGGCTTTGACCTGTTTTTTTTAGCTTTTTTCCCAAGGTGAGCATCTTGGCTTTTGTCAAGAGGCTTCAGAGTGCCCAAAGAGAGTGCCTACGGCCAAATCACCCTGAGAGAGCCCAATCTCATCTGATCTTGGAGGCTAAGCAGCGATGGGCCTGGTTAGTACCTGGACGGGAGACAGCCTGGGAATACCAGGTGCCGTAGGATTCTCATTAAGTTGTCGGCGTTGACCTGTTTTTTTTCCCTTTTTTTCCCAAGGTGACCATCTTGCCATTTGTCAAGAGGGTTGAGAGTGCACAAAGAAATTTCCTACGGGCACAACACCCTGAAAGCACCCAATCTCGTCTGGTCTCAGAGGCTATGCAGGGTTGGGCCTGGTTTGTACCTGGATGGGAGACCGCCTGGGTTTTCCAGATGCCGCAGGCTTCTTTTTATGTTGTTGGTGTTGACCTGTTTTTTTTCGCTTGTTTCCCGAAGTGATCATCTTGGCATTTGTCAAGAGGGTAGAGAGTGCTTAAAGAGATCGCTTACAGCAGCATCACCCTAAAAGCACCCTATCTCTTCTGATCTTGGAGGCTAAGAAGGGTTGGGCCTAGTTAGTACTTGAATGGAAGATGGCCTTGGAATACCAGGTGCCGTATTCTTCTTTTCATGTTGTTGGCGTTGACCTGTTTTTTTTCGCTTGTTTCCCAGGGTGACTATCTTGCCATTTTTCAAGAGGGATGAGAGTGCCCAAAGAGATTGCCCATGGGCACATCACCGTGAAAGCACCCAATCTCCTCTGATCTCAGAGGCTAGAAAGGGTCGTGCCTTGTTAATACCTGGATGGGAGACCACCTGGGAATACTTACTGGGCTAATACTGGGCTTCTTTTTATGTTATTGGCGTTGACTTGATTTTTTGTTTGCTTCCCAAGGTGACCATCTTGGCGTTTGTCAAGAGGGTTGAGCGTGCCTGAAAAAAATCTACTATGGCTGCATCACCCTGAAAGAGCCCAATCTCATTTGATCTCAGAGGCTAAGCAGGGTTGGGACCTGGTTAGTACCAGGATGTGAGACCGCCTGGGATTTCTCAATGCCATAGGCTTTTTTTTAAGTTGTTGCTTGATTCCCAAGGTGACCATCTTGGCGCTTGTCAAGAGGGTTGAAAGTGCCTGAAGGGATTGCCTACGGGCACATCACCCTGAAAGCACCCGGGAATACCAGGTGTCATAGGCTTCTTTTTATGTTGTTGGCGTTGACCTGTTTTTTTTTAGCTTGTTTCCCAAGGTCACCATCTTGGTGTTTGTCAAGAGGGTTGAGAGTGCCTGAAGAGATTGCCTATGGCCACATTACTCTGAAAGCACCCAATCTTGTCTGATCTTGGAGGCTAAGAAGAGTCAGGCCTGGTTAGTACTGGGAGACCACCTGGGAATACCAGTTATTGTAGGCTTCTTTTTATGTTGTTGGCGTTGATTAGTTTGTTTTTTTCCGCTTGTTTGCCAAGGTGACCATCTTGGCATTTGTCAAGGGGGTTGAGAGTGCCCAAAGAGATCGCTTACAGCAGCATCACCCTGAAAAAGCCCTATCTCTTCTCATCTCTGAGGCTAAGAAGGGTTGGGCCTAGTTAGTACCTGGATGGGAGATGGCGTTGGAATACCAGGTGCCGTATTCTTCTTTTTATGTTGTTGACATTGACCTGTCTTTTTTCGCTTGTTTCTCAAGGTGACTATCTTGGCATTTGTCAAGAGGATTGAGAGTGCCCAAAGAGATTGCATATGGGCACATAAGCCTGAAAGCGCCCGATCTCCTCTGATCTCAGAGGCTAAACAGGGTTGGGCCTTGCTAGTACCTGGATTGGAGACCACCTGGGAATACTAGGTGCTGTAGGCTTCTTTTTATGTTGTTGGCGTTGATTTGTTTTTGTTTTGTTTGTTTACCAAGGTGACCATCTTGGTGTTTGTCAAGAGGGTTGAGAGTGCCTGAAGAGCTTGCCTATGGCCACATAACCCTGAAAGCACCAGATCTCCTCTGATCTCAGAGACTAAACAGGGTCGGGCCTTGTTAATACCTGGATGGGAGACCACAAGAAGTCTACAGCACCTAGTATTCCCAATACTAGGTGCTGTAGACTTCTTCTTATGTTGTTGGCGTTAACTTGTTTTTTTTTGTTTGTTTCCCAAAGTGACCATCTTGGCGTTAGTCAAGAGGGTTGAGAGTGCCTGAAGAAATCTCCTACGGCCACATCACCCTGAAAGAGCCCAATCTCATCTGATCTCAGAGGCTAAGCAGGGTTGGGACCAGTTTAATCCCTGGATGGGAGACCGCCTGGGATTTCCAGATGCCATAGGCTTCTTGTTATGTTGTTGCTGTTGACCTATTTTTTTCCGCTTGTTCCCAAGGTGACCATCTTGGCATTTGTCAAGAGAGTTGAAAGTGCCTGAAGATATTGGCTACAGCCACATCACCCTGAATCTGTTCCATCTCATCTGATCTTGGAGGCTAAGCAGGGTTGGGCCTGGTTAATGCCTGGATGGGAGACCGCCTGGGAATACCAGTTGTCGTAGGCTTCTTTTTTTTTTCTCCAAACAGGGGAAGACGGTCCCCAGAGTACATAATGCAACAGAGAAATACAGAGCAAAAAGCAGCTGAACAATACTTGATACAGGTATATTCGCAAATGTGAGTCTGCCTTCCATCAATCATAATGATTCAAGGCACGGATAAAGTACAAGAATTTTTGTGTTATGCATCGGATCTCTGTCCAGAAGTCCACCAAGCTGGGGCAGGACCAAAAAATGTGGAGCAACGTGCCCTCTTCTTCTCCACACCTCCAGCATAAGTTCGAGGAAGAGGGGAATTATTTATGCAGCTTTGATGGTGTCAAATACCACCTGGTGAGAAGTTTAAAGTTTCTATCTTCGTGCACAGCGAGGTTTTGAGAGCCAAAGTGATAATGCGTTGTCTCTGTGCTGGGGAAAACGAGCAATTAAGGTCCTTTTCCCAGTTGGACAGACAGGTTAAGTGTGGGTGATCTGTTTGAGAGAGAATGTGGACCAAAGGGCCTTCGCTCCTGCATAGAGTCTCAAACTCCATCTGAGGGCGGGCGAAAGTTTGAGCATTGGGGATGGAATGGAGAAAATGATGTTGTTGCGCCGCTCTCCAAAAAGGCAGTTGGAAAAGCCCTGTGGGATCTGTTAGGGTTGAGAAAGAAGGCCATTTTCCATCAATGACGAATTTAGACGCATTGGTCTAGGTTGGAATTTCTAAGTGGGTCCCCGGTTCAACGTTCGGATGGTCACGTATAGGGAATAGGGGGGAAGTCAAAGACGTGAGTGTGTTTTGGGTAGCGATCAGTTGACTGACTTTCAATGAAGCCCCTATAGTGGGATGTGACGTCAATTCTGTGGGTAAATCCTTATAGCACCACATGGCGCTTCTTAGCGGAATTCGGGAGTGAGATTGTCCTAGTTGCACCCAGAGCTTAGAAAGTTTGTTTCCATTCCAGTCCAATACACACCCCAGATGGGAGGCCAGGTAGTAGCATCGCAAGTCAGGGAGAACCAACCCTCCCTGTTGTTTAGACAATGTCAGCTGTGACCACTTAAGTCTGGGATTTTTGTGGTCCCAGTTAAATTGAGTGAGCAGGGATTGAGCTTGCTTAAAAAACGGGACTGGACTCTGGATCAGAAGAGCTTGGAAAAGATAGGTACATTTAGGGAGTATGTTCATTTTTTTTTGTCAATTAACTTTTTATTGTTTCCAACAATGCATTACACATCATGTCGCATTACATTAGAATAGTTCCACAAGAAAGAAAATGAGCAAACTATGGGATCTTCCGCCCTTCGATCCACAGGCAGCCCTCTGGAACAGGCATAGATCTGGCCAAATAGACTCCCCCCCGATCAACCAGGCCAACACTGGATACAAGAGTATAGCGCCAACCGTCACATTAGCCAGCGAGAGATCCCAATATCTATATGCTTAGATCTACAAATATTTCACTCGTGTGCGGTCTCGGCAGCGAATCACAGCTGGTCCTCCCGAAGTTTCCATGGGCTCCAAACCACGTCATGAGCCTCTATCCGGTCCTGTATCCTGGCGGTCATCCTCTCCATCAATTCCACGTCTCTAATTCTAGTATGGAGCACGTCTAGGGTGGGAGGCTGTACTTTTTTCCAATGCAGGGCAATGAGACACCTCGCCGCTGTCAGGATATGTCTCGACAGTTTCTTTCGGGACTTTGTCAATTTGGGAAAGGGGATGCCCAGCAGGAAAGTCTTATGCCCCGTACACACGAGAGGGATTAAGTCTGACAGACTTCCGACGGAGTTCTAGCGGAGTTCCGCCGGAGTTCTGGCGGACTTTTCGACCGAACGGACTTGACCACACACCATCACACCAAACTCCGACGGAGTCGAACGTGATGACGTACGACTGGATTCGACGTAGGAAGTTCATAGACAGTAGCCAATAGCTGCCCTAGCGTCGGTTTTAGTCCGTCGGAGTAGCACACACACGAGCGGATTTTTCGAAGGGGACCGGGTCCGGCGGAGTTCCGTCTGGAAAATTTGAAGCATGCTTCATTTCTAAAGTCCGTCAGACTTTAGCAAAGCTAAAGTCCGTTGCAGCCCACACACGATCGGATAGTCTGACGGACTCAGTCCGTCGGAGTTTGGATGTCGAAAAGTCCGCTCGTGTGTACGGGGCATTAGGGTCTAATGTCACTTGCTGATCTAGTACAGTAGTCAAGAGGCGCTGGACCTCTTCCCAGAAGGGAACCACGAGGGGGCACCGCCAGTAAATGTGGAACAATGTTCCCCTGTGGGCCTGGCATCTCCAGCATCTGTCGGATGAGGCGGGATAGATGGCATGTAAAACGTCCGGGGTCATATACCAAAAAAATAAAATTTTATACGCATTCTCCCGGGACAGTGTGCACATCGAGCTTTTCGAGGCCTGGGACCATATCAACTGCCACTGCTCCTCCGTAATCTCCTCACCCAACGCCTCCTCCCACTTGCATATAGGTATGGTTGCCTTTCAAAGCTTTAGGGGGAGCGTTGATTATTTTATAGATGGTTGATACCAATCCCCTTTGGGCCGAGCCCGCTAGGATCACAGTCTCAAATGCGGAGGGTGGAGAAAAGCGCAGGTCAGAAGATATGGTCTGGGCGTAATGTCGTATCTGTAAATAACTATAAAAACTCTGTCGTGGGAGATCAAATTTAGATTGAAGGTCGGCATAAGACAACAGCCTCCACGACCTAGGATCCACCAGGGATTAACAAGGCCCGACCCTGTTTAGTCTCTGAGATCAGACGAGATCTGGTGCTTTCAGGGTTATGTGGCCATAGGCAAGCTCTTCAGGCACTCTCAACCCTCTTGACAAACACCAAGATGGTCACCTTGGTAAACAAACAAAACAAAAACAAGTCAACGCCAACAACATAAAAAGAAGCCTACAGCACCTAGTATTCCCAGGTTGTCTCCAATCCAGGTACTAGCAAGGCCCAACCCTGTTTAGCCTCTGAGATCAGAGGAGATCGGGCGCTTTCAGGGTTATGTGCCCATATGCAATCTCTTTGGGCACTCTCAACCCTCTTGACAAATGCCAAGATAGTCACCTTGAGATACAAGCGAAAAAAGACAGGTCAATGTCAACAACATAAAAAGAAGAATACGGCACCTGGTATTCCAACGCCATCTCCCATCCAGGTACTAACTAGGCCCAACCCTTCTTAGCCTCAGAGATGAGAAGAGATAGGGCTTTTTCAGGGTGATGCTGCTGTAAGCGATCTCTTTGGGCACTCTCAACCCTCTTGACAAATGCCAAGATGGTCACCTTGGGAAACAAGCGAAAAAAAAAAAAAGGAATCAACGCCAACAACATAAAAAGAAGCTTACAATAACTGGTATTCCCAGGTGGTCTCCCATCCAGGTACTAACCAGGCCTGACTCTTCTTAGCCTCCAAGATCAGACAAGATTGGGTGCTTTCAGAGTGATGTGGCCATAGGCAATCTCTTCTGGCACTCTCAACCCTCTTGACAAACACCAAGATGGTGACCTTGGGAAACAAGCTAAAAAAAAACAGGTCAACGCCAACAACATAAAAAGAAGCCTACGACACCTGGTATTCCCAGGTGGTCTCCCATCCACGTACTAACAAGGCCAGACTCTTCTTAGCCTCCAACATCAAACGAGATCAGGTGCTTTCAGGGTGATGTGCCCGTAGGCAATCCCTTCAGGCACTTTCAACCCTCTTGACAAACGCCAAGATGGTCACCTTGGGAAACAAGCAAAAAAAAACTAAGTCAATGCCAACAACTTAAAAAAAAAAGCATATGGCATTGAGAAATCCCAGGCGGTCTCCCATCCAGGTACTAACCAGGCCCGACACTGTTTAGCCTCCGAGATCAGACAAGATTGGGTGCTTTCATGGTGATGGGGCCGTAGGTGATCTCTTTGGGCACTCTCAACCCTCTTGACAAATGCCAAGATGGTCACCTTGGGAAACAAGTGAAAAAAGAAACCAGGTCAAGGCCAATAACATAAAAAGAAGCCTACGGCACCTGTTATTCCCAGACGTTCTCCCGTACTGGTATTAACCAGGCCTGACACTGCTTCGCCTCCGAGATCAGACAAGATTGGGTGCTTTCAGGGTGATGGGGCCGTAGGTGGTCTCTTTGGGCACTCTGGACCCTCTTGTTAAAAGCCAAGATGGTCACCTTGGGAAACAAGCGAAAATAAACAGGTCAACACCAACAACATAAAAAGAAGCCTACGGCACCTGGTATTCACAGATGGTCTCCCATACAGGTATTAACCAGGCCGTACACTGCTAGGCCTCTGAGATCAGATGAGATTGTGCGCTTTCAGGGTGATGTGGCCATAGGTGTTCTATTCAGACACTCTCAACCCTCTTAACAAATGCCAAGATGGTCATCTTGGGAAACAAGTGAAAAAAAACAGGTCAACGCCAACAACATAGACCCTGGCGGTCTCCCATCTGGCCCTGACCCTGCTTAGCCTCTGAGATCGGGCGCTTTCAGGGTGATGGGGCCTTAGGCAAACGCTTTGGGACATACTCAAAACTCTTGACAGATGCTAAAATGGTCACCTTGGGAAACAAGCGAAAAAAAACAGGTCAAAGCCAACAATATAAAAAGATTCCTACGGCACCTGTAATTAGGTACTATCCAGGCTGGACCCTGCTTAACCTCTGAGATCAGATAAGATCGGGGGCTTTCAGGGTGATGTGGCCGTAGGAGATTTCTTTGGGCTCTCTCAGCCCTCTTGACAAATGCCAAGATGGTCACCTTGGGAAACAAGCGGAAAAAAAAAACATGTCAACGCCAGCAACATAAAAAGAAGCCTACGGCACCTGGTATTCCCAGTCGGTCTCCCTTCCAGTTACTAATCAGGCCCGACAATGCTTAGCCTCCGAGATCAGACAAGATCGGGCACTTTCAGGGTGATTTGGCCGTAGGCACTTTCTTTGGGCACTCTCACCCTCTTGACAAACGACAAGATGGTCATCTTGGGAAACAAGCAAAAAAAAACAGGTCAACGCCAACAACATAAAAAATAGGATTTTTATATACAGCTTACCTGTAAAATCCTTTTCTTGAGAGTACATCACGGGACACAGAAGCTTCATTACATAGTGGGTTATATAGGCACCTCTGGTGATTGGACACTGGTTAACCCCCAATTAAGGAGAATTCCTCCCCTATATAACCCCTTCCATATGGGAGGCACCTCAGTTTTGTAGCAAAGCAATAGGAAACCACGTAAAACCCAAGAGGGGTGGGAGCGCTGTGTCCCGTGATGTACTCTCAAGAAAAGGATTTTACAGGTAAGCTGTATATAAAAATCCTATTTTCTTGATCATACATCACGGGACACAGGAGCTTCATTACATAGTGGGATGACCCAAAGCAATGCTCAGATTCAGGGGAGGGAGACACAGATCATAATATATAGACCGCCAAGGACCGAAGGACCTAAACTGCAGCCTACAGTACACTGCGCCCAAAGGCGATATCCTCTTGCCCTCTGACATCCACCTGATAAAATCTGGTGAATGTGTGGACTGATAACCAAGTTGCAGCCTTACAGATCTGAGCCAGGGAGGCCTGGTGATGCACTGCCCAAGAAGCACTTACAGCCCTAGTTGAGTGCGCTTTCACTAACGAAGCCTGATGCAAAGGTTCAAAAGGTTGCCCCTGCAAAGCTGAGAGAACCAAATTCAGATCCCATGGGCATACCGGAGGTTTGACTGGCAGCCTTATCCTCATAGCCCCCTGGATGAAAGCCCGCACCAGGGAATGTGATGCAAGTGGTTTCTGAAAAAACACTGACAAGGACGAAATATGCACCTTGATAGTGCTTACGGCCAAATTAATTTCTAGGCCTAACTGGAGGAAGGCCAAGATCCTGCTAATGACATACTTTCTAGGATGACATTCCCTGAGTTCACAACAGGAAACATATGCCCTCCAGATTTTGTAGTAAATAAGCCTGGAGGCCGGCTTTCTGGCATTGACCAGAGTAGAAAGGACTGGCCCCGAAAGCCCACGGTCTCTCAGAATGTGGGTCTCAGCAGCCAAACCGTCAAATTCAGACTGTGTAAAGCAGCATGGTAAATTGGACCCTGTGAGAGCAGATCTGGCCGGAGAGGGAGGATCCACAGCCTGCCTACTGCCAACTTCATGATCTCTGCGTACCACGGTCGCCTGGGCCAAGCCAGGGCTACCAAAAGAAGTGACTTTGTTTCCCTCTAGACTCTTCCCAGGAACCGCGGCAGAAGCGGGCACGGGGGGAAGGTATAAATCAAATTGTACTGATCCCAGGGAACTGTCAGAGCATTCGACCCCTGAGCGAGTGTATCTCTTGTCCTTGACACGAATTTGTCCAGTTTTCTGTTGAACCTGGACGCAAACAGATCTACGTCTGGAGTACTCCACCTGCGACATATGTTCCAAAACACGTCGGGGTGCAGAGCCCATTCTCCTAGGCACAACTGCTGGCGGCGCAGAAAATCTGCCTGCAAATTTTCCACTCCTGGAATGAAGACTGCAGAAAGGCATGGAACATTCCTTTCTGCCCAGACAAGTATGCGATTCACCTCTTTTTGCGCAACCAGACTCCTGGTACCACCCTGGTGATTGATATAGGCCATTGTCGGACTGAACTCGAACAGGGAGACCCCGTAGTCTGAAAGAACAGTTTATGAGAGCCATATAAACTGCCTGGATCTCCAAGACATTTATGGGCAATAGCTTCTGGATCACAGACCATTTCCACTGCGAGCACGTCTCCTCCAACACTGCTCCCCAGCCTGTCAGGCTGCCATTTGTCATAATAATCTTCCATGGAAGAGGAAGAAAAGTTTTGCCTTTCAGCAAATTCTCGGTTTGTAACGAGACTCTTAGACTCGTTAGACGAGACTCTTGCGTGTCCCTGGGGATAGACGCATAGGAAGATCCAAGGACTGGGGCTTCCTGTTCCAAGCCGCAAGGATGCATCTTTGCAGAGGCCTTGAGTGGAACTGGGCGAATGGAATGGCCTCGAAGGAGGCGACCATTTTCCCTAACAGTCTCATGCACAACCGAATGGGGGAAGATCTTCTGCCCAGAATTAGGCGCACCAGATCCCCAATGGCCAAGGCTTTTGGCCTTGGTAGAAACACCTTGCCCTGAGCAGTGTCGATAACCATACCCAGGTATTCCAACCTGGTAGCAGGCTGTAGGGACGACTTTTCTAGGTTTATAATCTAACCAAGGCGTTCCAGCTGTTCTATTGTTCTGGTAACACTGTGGTTCAGGAGCGCTACTGTTTTCTCTATGAGAAGCAAATCGTCTAGATAAGCCATGACGGCTATACCCTGAGCTCTTAGGTTTGCCAAGAGAGGGTCCAGAATCTTTGTGAAGACTCGAGGGGCCGTAGCTAGCCCGAATGGCAAGGCCACAAATTGAAAATGGCGCCGCTCTACCGCGAACCTTAGATACTTTTGGTGTGCGGGAAAAATTGGCACATGGAGATATGCATCCTTGATGTCTATTGATGCCATAAACTCTCCCCCTTGCAGGGAGGAGACCACAGTGCGAATTGACTGTGTTCAGAAGGACCGGATGCGTAAAAAACGGTTCAGATCCTTCAGATCCAGGATAGGTCTGACACTTCCATTTGGCTTTGGAACGGTGAAGAGATTCGAGTAAAACCCTGAACCCTGTTCTTTTGGGTCCACTTCTACTATCACCCCCTGGGATAGTAAGTGATCTAAGGCCAGAAATAGAGGTCTTTGCTTTACTGGGTCCCTGGGGATCCTTGACCTTAGAAAGCGAGAAGGTGGAATCTCCTGAAACTCCAGCTTGTAGCCCAGGGATACCAAAGAGACCACCCACTCGTCCCGGATCTCTTCCCGCCAGGCTTCTGCAAACTGCAGGAGCCTTCCCCCCACTTGGCCGAGCGGGGGCGCCCCTTCACAAGGAAGCTTTCGGGCTCTGCTTGGCAGGCTTTTGCCCCCAGGATTTCTTCTGCCCCTGGGCCCGGCCTTGAGCCTTTCCTGTAGAGGGGGGTTGAGAAGGCCGTCGCCACTGCTTAGAGCTTGATGCTCCGGGAGAGAGAGAACGCCTAAATGATGGACGTTTGCTCCTTTTGACTGGAAGGAGAGTAGATTTACCCCCTGAAATTTTTTGGACGAATTTGTCTAATTCTTCTTTAAACAAACGTTCCCCTTTAAACGGGAACCCAATCAAATGCTTCTTGCATGATAGCTCAGCTGCCCAATTCTTTAGCCATAGGGCCCTTCGCATGTGTACCAACAGGAGAGACAAACGAGATGCTTGTTGGACAGAATCCAAAATCGCATCAATCATGAAACACAGAATTTGAGGTATTTCTGCATAATTCTCCACTTCCTCACTGGGAAGGAGGCCAAGCATCTGCTTAACCTGTTCCTTGAGGAACTGACACAACCCCACAGCTGCGACTGTAGGTTGCACTACAGTGCCAGTCATGGAAAAGGAGGCTTTTAATAATGTTTCCAGCTTCTTATCAGTTGGATCTTTAAATACCTGAGCATTATCCAAAGGACAGGTCAGGTTTCTATTCATGCAAGAAACAGTTGCATCGACAGATGGGACCCCCCATTTCTTGGTGAAACTTTCCTCCAGAGGATAAAGCATAGAAAACCTTTTAGGAGGAGCAAACAGTTTATCGGGATGTCCCCAATCCTCATACAACAATTTATCCATTAAGGGATTAATTGGAAAGGAAAAGGCAGGTTGTGGGATTTTCCTGACTCCCAGGGAAGAAACAGAGGACGTAGCGATCTCAGCAGCAGGCATTCTGAATGTGGTACGCACCAATTCAGTATAATACTGCACCTGTTTTCTGAGAGCCTGGGAGGAGGGGACTCTCTCCTCTTCCTCTGATTCATCCGACTGCTCAAGATTCCTGTCCCAAGATAGGGATCTCTCCTCATTGTCAGAAGTGTCATCTGAAAGAGGAATCTCAGCAGAGGGAGGGGATCTACCCCTTTTCCTGCTATCTTTCAGGGAAGCTGAAATAAAATTCATGATTCTCCCTTCAAAACCCTCCAATGTAGCCCTAAGGGAGTCCTCAGTGATGTATACCGGGGCTGAAATATTAGGAGATGCTGCAAATCCTGACAGGGGCACTGACTCATCCTGTGAGGCTGACTCCAGTCTTGCAGGGGGGGGGGATGGTAACCTACAGGCATTTTTAGAACCCCTAGACCTAGGCGGTGACTTACCAGTGTCCTTGTTATCTCCCCCTGAGACCCTCTTACGAGGAGACATAGTCCTAAGCTACAAAGCAGAGGTACTAGTACAAAGTGCAATCACTGTTGTGCTTAAAGTCTCACAATAAATATATATGCTTAAACTGCACAACCTGATGCTGAGTAGGTGTCTTAGGTTTGCCTGGATCCAATCCCTTGGGATGCTTACTGCCCACAGCTCCTGTGTCTCCACTTACAGCCCCCTGATGCCCTGGGCTGTAAAACTGCCGCCTGGCGCCTGCGCTGTACAGCGCCGTGCACACCGAACGACGCAGCTCGAATCACACTCCTGCCTCCTCCATTAGCACGGGAGCGTGCTTGGCGCGCGTGCACGAGGACTGCCGGTATCAAGGGGGGGAGGGAATTGCCATCGGAGCTGTCTGGGACCCCTGTATTACCTTCATTGTGGCAGAGATTGCAGTGGAGACATGAGTCATCTGGGAGAACCAGGCTTCACTGAGCGTGTGTATCTGAAAGGCATGTAAGTATGCATCAGGCTGCTCTTACTCCCTATCAGAAGACAGGCTGGTGTATTCTAGCTAGTTTTTACAGTCTAGTGTATACAGAAGACAGGCTGTGGTATACAGAGGGTTTAGTGTATTCAGAGAGTCTAGTGTATACAGTCGGCGAGTGTATACATAATACTGGCTAGTTCACACAGTGTTTACAGAGATGCAAGGGTTTACAGAGAAGCTAGTGTATATAGAAGACTACAGCATACAGAAGAAAGGCTAGTGAATACAGAATACAGACTTGTGTATGCAGATAAGCTTGAGTATACAGAGATGCTAGAGTAAACAGTGAGGCTGGGGTACACAGAGAGGCTAGTTTAAAGAGAGGCTAGTTTAAAGAGAGGCTAGTATATACAAAGATGTTAGTGTATATAGAGAGGTTAGTGTATAGAGAGAGTCGAGTGTATACAGAAGACAGGCTTGGGTATACATCAAAGCTGACAGTGTATACAGAAGACTGGGTAGTGTATACAGAGAGTCTAGTGGGTACAGAAGACAGGCTGGTGTATTCTAGCTAATTTTTACAGTCTAGTGTATACAGAAGACAGGCTGTGGTATACAGAGGGTTTAGTGTATTCAGAGAGTCTGGTGTATACAGTCGGCGAGTGTATGCATAAGACTGGCTAGTTTACACAGTGTTTACAGAGATGCAAGGGTGTACAGAGAAGCTAGTATATATAGAAGACTACAGCATACAGAAGAAAGGCTAGTGAATACCGAATAAAGGCTGGCTTCTACAGAGAGGCTAGTGCATACAGTGAAGCTATTTTATATAGAAGCCTGGTTAGTGTATACAGAGAAGCTAGTGTGTACAGAAGAAAGGCTAGACAGGCTATAAAGAGAGACAAGTGTTTACAGAGGACAGTTTGGGGTATAGAGAGATGCTAGTTTATACAGAGAGACTAATGTATACAGAAGACAGGCTAGGGCATAAAGAAGACAGAAGACGGGCTAGTGTATTCAGAAAATAGGCTAGTGTATACCGAAGACAGGCTATTGTATGCAGAAGACCGGCTAGTGTATACAGAAAAACTAGTGTATAACAGAGAGCGTAGTGTATATAGAAGACAGGCCAGGGTATAAAGAAGACAGAGTAATGTATACAGAAACAGAAAACATGCTCGTGTATATAGAGAGGCTAGTGAATTTAGAGGGTAGGCTAAGTGATAACAGAAGACAATCTTGGATATACAGAGACATTTCATCATTTCATCTAGCTCACATCGCTAATGGAGTTTGTCTCATTGCCATGTTATGCCTTTTCATTCTTATGCTAAATATAGATTATACTCACTACACGATTTTAATCATCCACATCAACAGTTTTATTGCTTTTCTGACATTAACCGAGTATCTCTGACATTAACTGAGTATCTCTCTGCACTAGGATCTTATTAATAATAATAATAATAGGATTGTGTAAGGCAAAGAACAACTAGTCTAATATAAGCTTTCTCAGTGGTACCGGCATATCCTTTAAATTTAGACTATCAAGCTAAGCTTTCAATCTCTTACCGTTGAACAGCGATACTTCCTCCCTGCAATATTAAGCCATTTAAATGTCCTATTGGTCGTCTATATTATACAACTCTCTGAAAAGCATATATGTAGAGAATAAAACTAGTCTTACATCTTAATAAAACTGTTTTATTGCTCAACCCAGTGACAAAACATTCCTTTTTACCGCAGCAAAATGTGAGAAAAGCAGTGTAAGCCGTCTTTCTGCCATATGTTTCAGAAAAATAATGTACCGCTTTTAAATCCATATCAATTCCACATCCTAATTTAAACCGTCTTAAAATTTTAACATTTACTGATAGCAATTACTGATATTACATTATGATTAAACCAGTGAAAAGGACCGCGTAATGGAACTGTCAAATTAATCATAATCTCAGAGTTAACTTAGCTGATAAATTTACGATTTACGCTACGGTTTAAACTTAGATTTTTTCAAGCAAAGTCAATTTAATCTTAAATCATTTATACTATATTCTACGGTACTCTTAAATTATGTACTGTTTTTCTGTATTTTAGCCGTACTCATATTTCGTGTTATGTTGCAACCATCTAATCTCATTGCTATTCCGACATTCTGCCTTAATGAGGATATTACTTTGCAACTATCCCTTGAACCCTTTTGTGTATTCACTTTATCTCGACCTATATATACTGCCTCAATATACTTATTATTATATTATAGAGATTACTATCTCTAAATCATTGTAAACGTAACCATAGTTATAATGTACAGGTAATTTTACGTTAAAGCAAACTTCACACAAAACCATCTTTTTAAAACCTTTTACACACTGCACATTAAGAGTAATGCAACCATCTCTCTACCTCTATGCAATAGGATTCTCTTTCTGACTCTATTTTGTGTATTACGTCTTCTCCACATTAACTGTCACACTGATAACCATTTGTAACACATAACACTGGCAACCCATTTTTTAACAGCAGCAAAATGTGAGAAAAGCAGTGGGACGGTTTACTTGATTGAGAAGTGGTTGCAGTACCAAAGGATAGCAATAAAGTTTGATTACATTAATAACACATAATGCAACTATTTTACAATCACATTAAGCATACATCCTAATGTAAACTGTCTATCACTATTAATGTTCAGGGTTACTGATACATTATGCCGATAACCAGTGGAAACGGAAAACAGTCAGTGTAAGCCGTCTTCGTGCGTAACAAAATTAATGGAACGATTTACACGTTGGAATTTACAAGCTACGTCAATTTACTCTTATATAATGTATACCCTTTAGCTGCTTAGCTCACACTTTGCTGTATGTAGCCGCATTAACTGTATTAATGGTTACATGTAAGTAACCAATGGGTATTGACATTTCATGTCTATCTCACATCTCTAATGCAATTTGTCTCTTTGAGACACGTTGCTTATATTTGCTGATATTTCATGATTACAGCAATCATCTCATCTAATTGCTATTCCAACATTTTGCCTTGGTATTACTTTGCAACGCTCTATTGAACAATGTAAAGGTAAGCTAGATATTTTGTGTATTTCCACTTAAACTCGACCTGTATATACTGTCTCAATATTATCCTTTCTAATTTTGCTAAATTAGATTATAGAGTTTGCTATGTCTAAATCCAGGTTACCTACTCACCTTTATTACGTATACTGCTAATTTTAGGATAAAACAAAACCATCTTTTGCTTCTTTACACGCTGCACATATTAAGAGTAATACAATGCTATCGATGTGAACAGTTTAATTGCTCTTCTCACATTTAGCTGGTATATCTCTGCTATAGGAAACTGAATTTGTACTACAACGATAACTCGTCTAATATCAGTCCACTCAGTGCTACCGGGATAACTTTTGCATTTAGAGTAATGAAATGATTTCTCAGTCATTTTGAAGCTATTGCAACAAACTTCCGATCTCTTTTCCCCTGCAATACATAAGCTCTGCAATATTAAGGAATATTTAGCTGCTTAGCTGAAACTTTGCTGTACGTAGCCGTGTTAACTTTATTAATGGTTACCTGTAAGTAACCAATGGGGATTGACATTTCATGTCTAATTCACATTCACATGTCTAATGCAGTTTGTCTTTTTGCCATGTCATCCTTTGCCAGTTATTATCCTTTCTCTTCATTATGCTATATTTGGGGTATATTCACTACATGATTAAAGACACGTAATGAACCTGATTGATAAAAACCTAAACTCGTCGTTGCTCTTATTTCGTGTATTTCCACTTAAACCCGACCTGTATATACTGTCTCAATATTAATCTGAGTTATTTTGCTATATTTATTATTAGAATAACCAGATTACGATCTCTAAATCCTGGTAAACCAACTCACACAAAACCATCTTATTTCTACCTTACACGCAGCACATTACATATTAAGATATTAACATTTAACCGGTATCTCTCTGCAATAGTAAACGAAATGTGTAGATCACTCATCTAATATCAGTCTTCTCAGTGCTACCGGAACAACTTTTAAATTTAGAGTAATGCAGCGATTACTCAGTTTTATGAAGGTACTGCAACTAACGCTTTGGATTTCTTTCCTGTTAAATTACGCTCTGCAATATTAAGCCATGTAAGTTGTCCTATTGGTCTACTAACAATGCTATGTATAATAATACAAATCTTTCAAAAGCAATATCGTCTCACTACAATACTTACACTCTGCATAATAAATATGAATAATGCGACTAATGCTAATAATAAAGTCGTCTAAAACTCGGCTATAGGTAGAGAATAAAACTATCTTACATCAAAATAAACCATGTACTGCGAAACCAATAACATCCAATTACTGAACGTCTATCAGTCAATGACTTAACAAAATAAACTTAGCACTCTTTTGCTCTATTTTGTATATTTGTAATTCTCCACATTAACTGTCACATTGATATCACCACTGACAACACACCAGTGACTTTTTAACAGCACCAAAATATGAAAAAAGCACTGTAACTCTTTACATGATTTAGAAGTAGTTGCATTAGCAAAAAATAAAGTTCTGTCTTCTGTACACGCTAGCCTTTCTGTATACATTAATCTTTCTGTGTACACCAGTCCCTCTATATAGACTAGCCTCTCTGTCTTCTGTATACACGTGCCCGTAACCTATATACACTAGCCTGCCTTCTTTTTACAATAGTCTCGGTGTCCCAGCCTCTCTGCATACTCTAGCCTCACTGAATTCCCCAGACTCTCTTCTATTCTTCTTCTATACACAAGCCTATCTGTAAACAATAGCTTGTCATCTGTACACACTAGCCTCTCTGTATACACTAGCCATTCTTCTGTATACACTAGGCTCAGGGGAATAACATTAGCCTATCTGTATTACCTTGTTTGACTTTTCTGTTTTCTCTTTCTATTCTAGGGTGTACCTCGCCGTATACCCAAGCCAGTCTTATTACCCCAGCCTCATTCCAATTATAATAGCCGCACTGGGTTTTTGACAGGCGGTCTTGTGTTGGGTTTTTTCAGTCTGCTCAGCCATCTTCTTGCAGGGGTTCTTCGGGTCAGCCCTTGCTCCCTTTTGCCCACGTATCCTCTCATTCACAAGAAGTTCATTCTCATGTCTGGGTTACCTTGGGCATCAGGCTCATCCTATCCTTCACGGGACATTCATTTGGGTTTGCGTAGCTTGCAGGCTCTTAGGGGGTTCCTTCTCATCTCCAGGTCAGCAGTCGGTGGGTTCTACTCTCACAGCGGTAACTTACTGGTTACTTACAGTTGGCATTTGGGCATACGTCATTTTATGGATGGGATCTTTACCTTCCCTTTTCCAACTATACTTGTGTCTTTTTGCCCTCTTTTCAGGCATACTGACCGTCCAGGCCATGGCACACCTTAGGCCTTGGTTCTTAAGTAATATCGCATTTCCCACTTGAAGACTCCGATTAAAAGTGGGAAGGCTGGCCGCAGTATTTGTGGGAGGAGCCTGAGGGACTATTTAAGCCTCCTCCTCTGTCAGGGCCAGGGTTGGTGTTTTCTAGGGAGAGAGAGACTGGGTTACACAGACTTGCTAGTGTATACAGACGGAATAGTGTAGTGTACAGAGACAAGCTGACAGTGAGGCCGGGGTATAATGAGAAGCTGGGTTATACAGTAGACAGGCTAGTTTATATAAAAGACAAAATTGGGTAAACAGAATACAGGCTGGGGTATAATGAGAGGCAAGATTATACAGAGAGGCTAGGGTACACAGAGAGGCTAGTGTATAAAGATGTATACAGAAAGGCGGGGTATACAGAGAGACTAGGTGTATAAAAGACAAGCTAGGGACGGACTAGTGTATACAAAGGACCGGCTAGTTGATACAGAGAGGCTAATGTGTACAAAAGACAGGCTAATGTATACAGATAGGCTAGATTATACAGAAGAACGTCCTGGGTATGCAGAGCGCTCAGCTTCAAGGGAAGGCCAACATGACTTTCTGACAGATCTGACTTTCATCCCCTTGCCCTCTCTGCCCCGGTCATCTGGTGGCAGTTTTATGCTCTTCCCTGGCCCCCACCCATTCATAATCCTTACCGACCTTTCCTTCCGCTGCTCACAGGAACACACTGGATGACTTGTCTAATTAACCAACTTGTACAAGACACCGCTATCCTCCTGTCTGACACCGGTCCCCCTTGGAGGCTTTACCCCTCACTGTTTGGGTGGTCCCTGCCTCCCCCTGGATGCTCCACATATACCCCGACGACATTGTCGGAGGGGCACCACTTGACAGGACACGGGGCTGTCATGCTGGTGGCATCTCCCATTGGAGGAAGGGATTATGGCCTCAACCCCTTGGCAGCAGGTTCTTTCATGTACAGACCAGGGCGGCTCATCTTCCCTTCTGGAGTCTTGACCTTAGAGGGGGGAGTTGCACTTTGGGGGGTCTGAGTGATACCTAGTGCGCTGTACTGGAAGGGCTTGACATTCCCACATCTGTGTCCCCTCTCCCTGGTTGCGCCCCTCGTCCCCCCCCCTCTGGCCCCCACCTACTCTTGGCCGACATTGCCTTCTGCAGCTTTCGGGGACACTCTGGATGACTTATTTATTGAGCCTATTGGTACGAGACACTGCTTCCCTCCAGTTTGACTCTGGACCCCCCTGGAGGATTTACCCCTTACTGTTTGGGCAGTCCCAGCCTCCCTCTGGATGCTCTACACAGCCCCTGATGGCGATGCAGGAGAGACACTAATTGGCAGGCCCCAGAACTGCTGCTCGGGTGAAGTCTCCCGTTGGATGGAGGGATGGTGGCCCCAGCCCCTTGCCTGCCGGATTCTCCATGCACCGACCAGGGCTGCTCCTCTTTCATCTGGATGTGGTGACCATGGAGGGGATTAGTTGAAACTTATGGTGTCCGGGTGGTTGCTGGTGTGAGTGTGCTAAAGGACTTGACATTTCCGCATGTTTGTCCCCTCTCCCTTGCTGCCCCCCCTTCCCTCCCCCCTTCCCTCCCTTACCTCCTTCCCTTCCCTCCCCCTTTCCCTCCCCCTTTCCCCCCTTCCCCCCCTCTTTCCCCCCCTTCCCTCCCCTTTTTCCCCCGGAGCGTGGACGGAGGAGAGGGGGTAAGGAGAGGACAATCTGCCAAAGGGAGAGACCCCTCAGTGCTGACAGTGCTGACAGTTCTATGCTCTACCTCTGTTTTGATTATACTATTGTTTTTTGGTTCTATGATGTTACTGATTGTCTTTTATTTGCATACCGGTATCAGACGTGACATTTACTACTGCCGGGACTGGGGGGACTGGGATCCGGGGGCTCCCTCTCCGACCTGTCTACCCACCAACCCAAGTAGGACGGCGCTTTAAACCCAGTGTACATCTGGTAAGCGCTATAGCATAATTGTGCTGTTTTAGTGTACAATTCCTGTACTGTTGAGTGCGGACAACCCTTAATTTCCCTCTCCCCCTGGGGTTGAGGTGCCCGGCCTCTTTTTCCCCTTACCTTTTCTTCCATTTGCCCTTCCTTTCTCCCCCTTAGTTCCCGTCATCCATTACCTACCCAATACCTACCTCAGTTCTTTGCTTTTCTCTGACGTCCCCCTTCCCGAGGAGCGATGGCAGACTCAGTCAAGGTCACCTCTCTAAGGAACTAAGGAAAGGTTAAGGGACTGAACTCCTCTGAAAAACGGTGAAATCTCCTGTGAGAACTGAAGACTTCCTGTACTGATGTGGCCTTTATACAAGAAACACATTTTAAAAATACTAGCCTCCCCTTTCTACGGTCAAGATCCTTCCCTAAGGATCTTAGGGGGTTCCTTCTCATCTCCAGATCAGGAGTCGGTGGGTTCTACTCTCACAGCGGTAACTTACCGGTTACTTACAGTTGGCATTTTGGCATACGTCATTTTATGGATGGGATCTTTAACTTCCCTTTTCCACCTATACTTGTGTCTTTTTGCCCTCTTTTCAGGCATACTGACCGTCCAGGCCATGGCACACCTTAGGCCTTGGTTCTTAAGTAATATCGCATTTCCCACTTGAAGACTTGAAGAGTGTGCTCTACACACTCTACTAACCCCTTCTCTAAGACCAAGGGAATCTCCATTCTGATCTCTAGCAGGCTCCCCTCGGTTCTCCAGGATTCTCTGGTGGACCCTGGGGGCCGATATCTTTTTCTCAGGGGCCACATTGGGGAGCTCCTTTTTACATTTGCCACTGTGTACGCTCCCAATGATCACCAAGACACATTCCTCAGAACTACCCTGCACAGATTATGTGACTTTCGGGAGGGCCAGTTGATATTAGGTGGGGACTTTAATGTCCCCTTTCGCAATCGGTTGACACTTCTGCCTCTTGCTCCTCGCTCCTCATTTCCTCTAGAAAGCGGATTACTAAGTGTTTACTGAATGACCAATTAGTTGATGTCTGGTGTCTGCAACACTCTGGGGAAAGGGACTACTCTTTTTGCTCTTCCTCTCACAAATCATACTTGAGGATAGACTTCTTCTTGATTCCACATGACCAACTGCACTTGGTGAGCTCTTCCTCCATCGGCCATATTACTTGGTCCGACCACGCTCCTGTAGCCCTTACCTACACCCTCTCTAGGAACCCCTCACCTAGGTCTCTATTCTGACACCTTAATGAGAGCCTCCTCCAGATACCGGAAGTTATAGCAGATGTGACCAGGGAATTGGACCTTTATTTCCAAGAAAACTAAACGCAGGACTGCGACCCGGGGATAATTTGGGAGGCTCACAAGTCAGTACTCTGCAGGGTACTTATCAGGCACGGGGCGCGCATTAAACGAACACGGAAGGAACAGCTTGCTAATCTGTTTTGTGAACTTGCCTCTGTGGAAGCGAAACGAGTGGGTGGTCTCTTTGGTATCCCTGGGCTACAAGCTGGAGTTTCAGGAGAATCCACCTTCTCGCTTTCTAAGGTCAAGGATCCCCAGGGACCCAGTAAAGCAAAGACCGCTATTTCTGGCCTTAGATCACTTACTATCCCAGGGGGTGATAGTAGAAGTGGACCCAAAAGAACAGGGTTCAGGGTTTTACTCGAATCTCTTCACCGTTCCAAAGCCAAATAGAAGTGTCAGACCTATCCTGGATCTGAAGGATCTGACCCGTTTTTTACGCATCCGGTCCTTCTGAATACAGTCAATTCGCACTGTGGTCTCCTCCCTGCAAGGGGGAGAGTTTATGGCATCAATAGACATCAAGGATGCATATCTCCATGTGCCAATTTTTCCCGCACACCAAAAGTATCTAAGGTTCACGGTAGAGCGGCGCCATTTTCAATTTGTGGCCTTGCCGTTCGGGCTAGCTACGGCCCCTCGAGTCTTCACAAAGATTCTGGACCCTCTCTTGGCAAACCTAAGAGCTCAGGGTATAGCCGTCATGGCTTATCTAGACGATTTGCTTCTCATAGAGAAAACAGTAGCGCTCCTGAACCACAGTGTTACCAGAACGCTAGAACAGCTGGAACGCCTAGGTTGGATTATAAACCTAGAAAAGTCGTCCCTACAGCCTGCTACCAGGTTGGAATACCTGGGTATGGTTATCGACACTGCTCAGGGCAAGGTGTTTCTACCAAGGCCAAAAGTCTTGGCCATTGGGGATCTGGTGCGCCTAATTCTGGGCAGAAGATCTTCCCCCATTCGGTTGTGCATGAGACTGTTAGGGAAAATGGTTGCCTCCTTCGAGGCCGTTCCATTCGCCTAGTTCCACTCAAGGCCTCTGCAAAGATGCATCCTTGCGGCTTGGAACAGGAAGCCCCAGTCCTTGGATCTTCCTATGCGTCTATCCCCAGGGACACGCAAGAGTCTCGTCTAACGAGTCTAAGAGTCTCGTTACAAACCGAGAATTTGCTGAAAGGCAAAACTTTTCTTCCTCTTCCATGGAAGATTATTATGACAAATGGCAGCCTGACAGGCTGGGGAGCAGTGTTGGAGGAGACGTGCTCGCAGTGGAAATGGTCTGTGATCGAGAAGCTATTGCCCATAAATGTCTTGGAGATCCAGGCAGTTTATATGGCTCTCATAAACTGTTCTTTCAGACTACGGGGTCTCCCTGTTCGAGTTCAGTCCGACAATGCCACAGCAGTGGCCTATATCAATCACCAGGGTGGTACCAGGAGTCTGGTTGCGCAAAAAGAGGTGAATCGCATACTTGTCTGGGCAGAAAGGCATGTTCCATGCCTTTCTACAGTCTTCATTCCAGGAGTGGAAAATTGGCAGGCAGATTTTCTGCGCCGCCAGCAGTTGTGCCTAGGAGAATGGGCTCTGCACCCCGACGTGTTTTGGAACATATGTCGCAGGTGGGGTACTCCAGACGTAGATCTGTTTGCGTCCAGGTTCAACAGAAAACTGGACAAATTCGTGTCAAGGACAAGAGATACACTCGCTCAGGGGTCGAATGCTCTGACAGTTCCCTGGGATCAGTAAAATTTGATTTATGCCTCCCCCCGTGCCCGCTTCTGCCGCGGTTCCTGGGAAGAGTCTAGTGGGAAACAAAGTCGCTTCTTTTGGTAGCCCTGGCTTGGCCCAGGCGACCGTGGTACGCAGAGATCATGAAGTTGGCAGTAGGCAGGCTGTGGATCCTCCCTCTCCGGCCAGATCTGCTCTCACAGGGTCCAATTTACCATGCTGCTTTACACAGTCTGAATTTGACGGTTTGGCTGCTGAGACCCACATTCTGAGAGACCGTGGGCTTTCGGGGCCAGTCCTTTCTACTCTGGTCAATGCCAGAAAGCCGGCCTCCAGGCTTATTTACTACAAAATCTGGAGGGCATATGTTTCCTGTTGTGAACTCAGGGAATGTCATCCTAGAAAGTATGTCATTAGCAGGATCTTGGCCTTCCTCCAGTCAGGCCTAGAAATGAATTTGGCCGTAAGCACTATCAAGGTGCATATTTCGTCCTTGTCAGTGTTTTTTCAGAAACCACTTGCATCACATTCCCTGGTGCGGGCTTTCATCCAGGGGGCTATGAGGATAAGGCTGCCAGTCAAACCTCCGGTATGCCCATGGGATCTGAATTTGGTTCTCTCAGCTTTGCAGGGGCAACCTTTTGAACCTTTGCATCAGGCTTCGTTAGTTCTTTTGACTAAAAAATTGGTTTTCTTGGTAGCCATATCCACGGCTAGAAGAGTGTCAGAACTAGCAGCTCTCTCCAGTAAAGAACCGTATCTAATTATTCATAAGGACCTGGTGGTAATGCGTCCCAACAGGTCCTTTCTGCCTAAGGTGGTTTCAGGATTCCATTTGAATCAAGATTTAAGCCTACCATCCTTTTTTCCGGACCCACAGTCCGCAGAAGAAGAATCTTTGCACACTTTGGATGTGGTAAGGGCAATCAGTATCTATCTTCAGGCAACTGCTCAGATAAGGAAAACTGGTTGCTTATTTATTTTGCCGGAAGGCCCTAGGAAGGGCCAGGCGGCATCAAAATCCACTCTCTCAAGGTGGATTAGACAGATTATTTCTCAGGCCTATAGTGTTAAAGGGAAGATCCCTCGTTTTCAAGTGAGAGCGCACTCAACTAGGGCTGTAAGTGCTTCTTGGGCAGTGCATCACCAGGCCTCCCTGGCTCAGATCTGTAAGGCTGCAACTTGGTCATCAGTCCACACATTCACCAGATTCTATCAGGTGGATGTCAGAGGGCAAGAGGATATCGCCTTTGGGCGCAGTGTACTGCAGGCTGCAGTTTAGGTCCTTGGCGGTCTATATATTATGATCTGTGTCTCCCTGCCCTCAATCTGAGCATTGCTTTGGGTCATCCCACTATGTAATGAAGCTCCTATGTCCTGTGATGTATGATCAAGAAAATAGGATTTTTATATACAGCTTACCTGTAAAATCCTTTTCTTGAGAGTACATCACGGGACACAGGGCACCCACCCCTCTTGGGTTTTACATGGTTTCCTATTGCTTTGCTACAAAACTGAGGTGCCCCCCATATGGGAGGGGTTATATAGGGGAGGAATTCTCCTTAATTGGGGGTTAACCAGTGTCCAATCACCAGAGGTGCCTATATAACCCACTATGTAATGAAGCTCCTGTGTCCCGTGATGTACTCTCAAGAAAAGGATTTTACAGGTAAGTTGTATATAAAAATCCTATTTTTTATGTTGTTGGCGTTGACCTGTTTTTTTTTGCTTGTTTCCCAAGATGACCATCTTGGCGTTTGTCAAGAGGGTGAGAGTGCCCAAAGAAAGTGCCTACGGCCAAATCACCCTGAAAGTGCCCGATCTTGTCTGATCTCGGAGGCTAAGCATTGTCGGGCCTGATTAGTAACTGGAAGGGAGACCGACTGGGAATACCAGGTGCCGTAGGCTTCTTTTTATGTTGCTGGCGTTGACATTTTTTTTTTTCCGCTTGTTTCCCAAGGTGACCATCTTGGCATTTGTCAAGAGGGCTGAGAGAGCCCAAAGAAATCTCCTACGGCCACATCACCCTGAAAGCGCCCGATCTCATCTGATCTCAGAGGCTAAGCAGGGTCCAGCCTGGATAGTACCTAATTACAGGTGCCGTAGGAATCTTTTTATATTGTTGGCTTTGACCTGTTTTTTTTCGCTTGTTTCCCAAGGTGACCATTTTAGCATCTGTCAAGAGTTTTGAGTATGTCCCAAAGCGTTCGCCTAAGGCCCCATCACCCTGAAAGCGCCCGATCTCAGAGGCTAAGCAGGGTCAGGGTCAGATGGGAGACCGCCAGGGTCTATGTTGTTGGCGTTGACCTGTTTTTTTTCACTTGTTTCCCAAGATGACCATCTTGGCATTTGTTAAGAGGGTTGAGAGTGTCTGAATAGAACACCTATGGCCACATCACCCTGAAAGCGCACAATCTCATCTGATCTCAGAGGCCTAGCAGTGTACGGCCTGGTTAATACCTGTATGGGAGACCATCTGTGAATACCAGGTGCCGTAGGCTTCTTTTTATGTTGTTGGTGTTGACCTGTTTATTTTCGCTTGTTTCCCAAGGTGACCATCTTGGCGTTTAACAAGAGGGTCCAGAGTGCCCAAAGAGACCACCTACGGCCCCATCACCCTGAAAGCACCCAATCTTGTCTGATCTCGGAGGCTAAGCAGTGTCAGGCCTGGTTAATACCAGGATGGGAGAACGTCTGGGAATAACAGGTGCCGTAGGCTTCTTTTTATGTTATTGGCCTTGACCTGGTTTCTTTTTTCACTTGTTTCCCAAGGTGACCATCTTGGCATTTGTCAAGAGGGTTGAGAGTGCCCAAAGAGATCACCTACGGCCCCATCACCATGAAAGCACCCAATCTTGTCTGATCTCGGAGGCTAAACAGTGTCGGGCCTGGTTAGTACCTGGATGGGAGACCGCCTTGGAATACTAGGTGCCATAGGCTTCTTTTTATGTTGTTGGCTTTGACCTGTTTTTTTCACTTGTTTCTCAAGGCGACCATCTTGGCGTTTGTCAAGAGGGTTGGGCGTGTCTTGAAGAGAACGCTTACGGCCACATCACCCTGAAAGCACCCGATCTCATCTGATTTCAGAGGCTAAGCAGTGTCAGGCCTGGTTAGTACCTGGATGGGAGACTGCCTGGAAAGACCAGGTGCCATAGAAGGATCTGGCCTGGTTAGTGTCTTGATTGGGAGATCGCCTGGGAATACCGGATGCCGTAGGCTTCTTTTTATGTTGTTGGCTTTGACCTGTTTTTTTTTAGCTTGTTTCCCAAGGTGAGCATCTTGGCCTTTGTCAAGAGGCTTCAGAGTGCCCAAAGAGAATGCCTACGGCCAAATCACCCTGAGAGAGCCCAATCTCATCTGATCTCGGGGGCTAAGCAGCGATGGGCCTGGTTAGTACCTGGATGGGAGAAAGCCTGGGAATACCAGGTGCTGTAGGCTTCTCATTATGTTGTCGGCGTTGACCTGTTTTTTTTCCCTTTTTTCCCAAGGTGACCATCTTGGCATTTGTCAAGAGGGTTGAGAGTGCACAAAGAAATTGCCTACGGGCACAACACCCTGAAAGCGCCCAATCTCATCTGGTCTCAGAGGCTAAGCAGGGTTGGGCCTGGTTTGTACTTGAATGGGAGATGGCCTTGGAATACCAGGTGCCGTATTCTTCTTTTCATGTTGTTGGCGTTGACCTGTTTTTTTTCGCTTGTTTCCCAAAGTGATCATCTTGGCATTTGTCAAGAGGGTAGAGAGTGCTTAAAGAGATCGCTTACAGCAGCATCACCCTGAAAGCACCCTATCTCTTCTGATCTCGGAGGCTAAGAAGGGTTGGGCCTAGTTAGTACTTGAATGGGAGATGGCCTTGGAATACCAGGTGCCGTATTCTTCTTTTCATGTTGTTGGCGTTGACCTGTTTTTTTCCACTTGTTTCCCAGGGTGACTATCTTGCCATTTTTCAAGAGGGATGAGAGTGCCCAAAGAGATTGCCCATGGGCACATCACCCTGAAAGCACCCAATCTCCTCTGATCTCAGAGGCTAGAAAGGGTCGTGCCTTGTTAATACCTGGATGGGAGACCGCCTGGGAATACTAGGTGCTGTAGGCTTCTTTTTATGTTGTTGGCATTGACTTGATTTTTTGTTTGCTTCCCAAGGTGACCATCTTGGCGTTTGTCAAGAGGGTTGAGCGTGCCTGAAAAAATCTACTATGGCCGCATCACCCTGAAAGAGCCCAATCTCATTTGATCTCAGAGGCTAAGCAGGGTTGGGACCTGGTTAGTACCTGGATGGGAGACCGCCTGGGATTTCTCAATGCCATATGCTTTTTTTTTAAGTTGTTGGCATTGACTTAGTTTTTTTTTGCTTGTTTCCCAAGGTGACCATCTTGGCGTTTGTCAAGAGGGTTGAAAGTGCCTGAAGGGATTGCCTACGGGCACATCACCCTGAAAGCACCTGATCTCGTTTGATGTTGGAGGCTAAGAAGAGTCTGGCCTTGTTAGTACGTGGATGGGAGACCGCCTGGGAATACCAGGTGTCGTAGGCTTCTTTTTATGTTGTTGGCGTTGACCTGTTTTTTTTAGCTTGTTTCCCAAGGTCACCATCTTGGTGTTTGTCAAGAGGGTTGAGAGTGCCTGAAGAGATTGCCTATGGCCACATCACACTGAAAGCACCCAATCTTGTCTGATCTTGGAGGCTAAGAAGAGTCAGGCCTGGTTAGTACCTGGATGGGAGACCACCTGGGAATACCAGTTATTGTAAGCTTCTTTTTATGTTGTTGGCGTTGATTCGTTTTTTTTTTTTTCGCTTGTTTCCCAAGGTGACCATCTTGGCATTTGTCAAGAGGGTTTAAAGTGCCCAAAGAGATCGCTTACAGCAGCATCACCCTGAAAGAGCCCTATCTCTTCTCATCTCTGAGGCTAAGAAGGGTTGGGCCTAGTTAGTACCTGTATGGGAGATGGCGTTGGAATACCAGGTGCCGTATTCTTCTTTTTATGTTGTTGACATTGATCTGTCTTTTTTCGCAAGGTTGGGCCTTGCTAGTACCTGGATTGGAGACCACCTGGGAATACTTTTTATGTTGTTGGCGTTGACTTGTTTTTGTTTTGTTTGTTTACCAAGGTGACCATCTTGGTGTTTGTCAAGAGGGTTGAGAGTGCCTGAAGAGCTTGCCTATGGCCACATAACCCTGAAAGCACCAGATCTCGTCTGATCTCAGAGACTAAACAGGGTCGGGCCTTGTTAATACCTGGATGGGAGACCACCTGGGAATACTAGGTGCTGTAGACTTCTTCTTATGTTGTTGGCGTTAACTTGTTTTTTTTTGTTTTTTTCCCAAAGTGACCATCTTGGCATTAGTCAAGAGGGTTGAGAGTGCCTGAAGAAATCTCCTACGGCCACATCACCCTGAAAGAGCCCAATCTCATCTGATCTCAGAGGCTAAGCAGGGTTGGGACCAGTTTAATTCCTGGATGGGAGACCACCTGGGATTTCCAGATGCCGTAGTCTTCTTGTTATGTTGTTGCCGTTGACCTATTTTTTTCTGCTTGTTCCCAAGGTGACCATCTTGGCATTTTTCAAGAGAGTTGAGAGTGCCTGAAGATATTGGCTATGGCCACATCACCCTGAATCTGTTCCATCTCATCTGATCTTGTAGGCTAAGCAGGGCCGGGCCTGGTTAATGCCTGGATGGGAGACCGCCTGGGAATACCAGGTGTCGTAGGCTTCTTTTTTTTTTTCTACAAACAGGGAATGACGGTCCCCCGAGTACATAATGCAACAGAGAAATACAGAGCAAAAAGCAGCTGAACAATACTTGATACAGGTATATTCGCAAATGTGAGTCTGCCTTTCATCAATCATAATGATTCAAGGCACGGATAAAGTACAAGAATTTTTGTGTTATGCATCGGATCTCTGTCCAGAAGTCCACCAAGCTGGGGCAGGACCAAAAAATGTGGAGCAATGTGCCCTCTTCTTCTCCACACCTCCAGCATATGTTCGAGGAAGAGGGGAATTATTTATGCAGCTTTGATAGTGTCAAATACCACCTGATGAGAAGTTTAAAATTTGTCTCCTGTATCTTCGTGCACAGCGAGGTTTTGAGAGCCAAAGTGATAATGCGTTGTCTCTGTGCTGGGGAAAACGAGCAATCAAGGTCCTTTTCCCAGTTGGACAGACAGGTTAAGTGTGGGTGATCTGTTTGAGAGAGAATGTGGACCAAAGGGCCTTCGCTCCTGCATAGAGTCTCAAACTCCGTCTGAGGGCGGGTGAAAGTTTGAGTATTGGGGATGGAATGGAGAAAATTATGTTGTTGCGCCGCTCTCCAAAAAGGCAGTTGGAAAAGCCCTGTCGGATCTGTTAGGGTTCAGAAAGAAGGCCATTTTCCATCAATGACGAATTTAGACGCATGGTCTAGGTTGGAATTTCTAAGTGGGTCCCCGGTTCAAAGTTCGGATGGTCACGTATAGGGAATAGGGGGGAAGTCAAAGACGTGAGTGTGTTTTGGGTAGCGATCAGGTGACTGACTTTCAATGAAGCCCCTATAGTGGGATGTGACGTCAATTCTGTGGGTAAATCCTTATAGCACCACATGGCACTTCTTAGCGGAATTCGGGAGTGAGATTGTCCTAGTTGCACCCAGAGCTTAGAAAGTTTGTTTCCATTCCAGTCCAATACACACCCCAGATGGGAGGCCAGGTAGTAGCATCGCAAGTCAGGGAGAACCAACCCTCCCTGTTGTTTAGACAATGTCAGCTGTGACCACTTAAGTCTGAATTTTTGTGGGCCCAGTTAAATTGAGTGAGCAGGAATTGAGCTTGCTTAAAAAACGGCACTGGACTCTGGATCAGGAGAGCTTGGAAAAGATAGGTACATTTAGGGAGTATGTTCATTTTAATGAGATTGCATCTCCTGAACCAGGAATGGAGGCCAGAATGCCACCCGTGAAGCAAACTGCAGATCTTAGTGACAAGGGGTGGGGGAAAGTTCAACATAAACGTACACGCGATGTCCGGTGGAATGTAAGTACCTAAGTACTTAAGGGCTGTATGGGTCCATTTAAATCGAAAATTGGACTGCAAGTCTAGTAACGTTTGCGGGGGGACTGCGACCCCCATGGCCTCTGATTTCAAGAAGTATCCCGTATATCTGGAATTCCCGAAGGAGATTTGGCAAGGAAACTCTGGGATTCTTCAACGAGAACAGCATGTCATCCACGTAGGCAGATATCTTGCACTCAATAGTACCCATTTGGAGTCCCGTTATGTCTGAGTTTTGTCGAATTGTGGAGAGAAAGGGTTCCAATGACAGTGCGAATAATAGGGGCGACAGGGGGCAACCCTGTCTGGTCCCATTCCCGATGTCAAGGGGAGATGAGAGCACCCCATTCGCTTTGAGTTGAGCTGAAGGGCGTGAGTATATCTTACTTATCCATGCCAGCATCCGTTCACTCAGACCTATATGGCGAAGGACCGAGAACATGAATGTCCATTTGACCCGATCAAAAGCCTTCTCGGCATCAGTACTCACGAAAAGACAAGGGGTCCCAGATGACTTTGCTTTATGGACCAGGGTAAGCACCTTAATGGTGTTATCCCTATCTTCCCTGGTGGGAATAAAACCTAAGTGGTCAATATGTATAAGGGACTGCAAGTGCTGTGCCAATCACGTGGCGAGGATTTTAGAGAATCGTTTTAGGACCGAATTTAGGAGGGAAATGGGTCTGTAGCTCCCACATAGGCCCGGGTCTTTGCCCTCCTTAGGTATCAACGAGATGTGGGCTCTAAGGTTATCCTCAGGAAAATCCCCATTCAAACTCAGAGTATTAAATAAATTCACCAAGCGCGGGCCGAGAATAGAATAAGTTCTTATAGTATTGTGCGGTATATCCGTCAGGGCCCGGAGCCTTACCCACCTTCGGAGGTCCCTGGACTTCTTCCAGTGTGATCGGGTCCTCCAAGTACTCCCGTGATTCCGATGAGAGGGTTGGTAGACCAGAACCGGTTTCATATCTGTCTATATTGTCCTGTCCGGACCCTGAATCGGGCAGGTTGTAGAGATCAGAGTAACATTTTTCAAAGACTTTGGCTATTTGAGTTGGGGTAGAGGCCCTCTGGCCATTCTCATCTATCAACTGTGGTATGTAAGAGGCAGATTTCAACTCATTTACCGACCATCATCCCTTCCTCCAATGGGAGATGCCACCGGCATGACAGCCCCGTGTCCTGTCAAGTGGTGCCCCTCTGACAATGTCGTCTGGGTATATGTGGAGCATCCAGGGGGAGGCAGAGACCACCCAAACAGTGAGGGGTAAAGCCTCCAAGGGGACCGGTGCCAGACAGGAGGATAGCGGTGTCTTTTACAATTTGGTTAATTAGACAAGTCATCCAGTGTGTTTCTGTGAGCAGCGGAAGGAAAGGTTGGTAAGGATTATGAATGGGTGGGGGCCAGGGAAGTGCTGTATGGGTCCATTTAAATCGAAAATTGGACTGCAAGTCTAGTAACGTTTGCGGGGGGACTGCGACCCCCATGGCCTCTGATTTCAAGAAGTATCCCGTATATCTGGAATTCCCGAAGGAGATTTGGCAAGGAAACTCTGGGATTCGTCAGCGAGAACAGCATGTCATCCACGTAGGCAGATATCTTGCAGTCAATAGTACCCATTTGGAGTCCCGTTATGTCTGAGTTTTGTCGAATTGTGGAGAGAAAGGGTTCCAATGACAGTGCGAATAATAGGGGAGTCACATTCCCGATGTCAAGGGGAGATGAGAGCACCCCATTCGCTTTGAGTTGAGCTGAAGGGCGTGAGTATATCTTACTTATCCATGCCAGCATCCGTTCACTCAGACCTATATGGCGAAGGACCGAGAACATGAATGTCCATTTGACCCGATCAAAAGCCTTCTCGGCATCTGTACTCACGAAAAGACAAGGGGTCTCAGATGACTTTGCTTTATGGACCAGGGTAAGCACCTTAATGGTGTTGTCCCTATCTTCCCTGGTGGGAATAAAACCTAACTGGTCAATATGTATAAGGGACTGCAAGTGCTGTGCCAATCACGTGGCGAGGATTTTAGAGAATCGTTTTAGGACCGAATTTAGGAGGGAAATGGGTCTGTAGCTCCCACATAGGCCCGGGTCTTTGCCCTCCTTAGGTATCAACGAGATGTGGGCTCTAAGGGTATCCTCAGGAAAATCCCCATTCGAGCTCAGAGTATTAAATAAATTCACCAAGCGCGGGCCGAGAATAGGGAGGAAGGTCTTATAGTATTGTGCGGTATATCCGTCAGGGCCCAGAGCCTTACCCACCTTCGAAGGTCCCACGGCCATCTGGACTTCTTCCAGTGTGATCGGGTCCTCCAAGTACTCCTGTGATTCCGATGAGAGGGTTGGTAGACCAGAACCGGTTTCATATCTGTCTATATTGTCCTGTCCGGACCCTGAATCGGGCAGGTTGTAGAGATCAGAGTAACATTTTTCAAAGACTTTGGCTATTTGAGTTGGGGTAGAGGCCCTCTGGCCATTCTCATCTATCAACTGTGGTATGTAAGAGGCAGATTTCAACTCATTTACCGACCTGGCTAAGATTTTTCAGCATTTGTCCCCTGACTCCTACGTCAGTTTACGACAAAACTGGAGTGCCGCTTTCGCTTTATAATGGAGTAGGTCAGTAATCTGGGTACGGAGTGTCCCCAATTCAATCTCTAAGGTCCGTGAGGGGGCATGTTTATGTTTTGCTTCCACAGAGGCAAGTTCACAAAACAGATTAGCAAGCTGTTCCTTCCGTGTTCGTTTGATGCGTGCCCCGTGCCTGATAAGTACCCTGCGGAGTACTGACTTGTGAGCCTCCCAAATTATCCCCGGGTAGCAGTCCTGCGTTTAGTTTTCTTGGAAATAAAGGTCCAATTCCCTGGTCACATCTGCTAAAACTTCCGGTATCTGGAGGAGGCTCTCATTAAGGTGCCAGAATAGAGACCTAGGTGAGGGGTTCCTAGAGAGGGTGTAGGTAAGGGCTACAGGAGCGTGGTTGGACCAAGTAATATGGCCGATGGAGGAAGAGCTCACCAAGTGCAGTTGGTCATGTGGAATCAAGAAGAAGTCTATCCTCAAGTATGATTTGTGAGGGGAAGAGCAAAAAGAGTAGTCCCTTTATCCGGAGTGTTGCAGACACCAGACATCAACTAATTGGTCATTCAGTAAACACTTAGTAATCCGCTTTCTAGAGGAAATGAGGAGCGAGGAGCAAGAGGCAGAAGTGTCAACCGATGGCGAAAGGGGACATTAAAGTCCCCACCTAATATCAACTGGCTCTCCCGAAAGTCACATAATCTGTGCAGGGTAGTTCTGAAGAATGTGTCTTGGTGATCATTGGGAGCGTACACAGTGGCAAATGTAAAAAGGAGCTGTCCAATGTGGCCCCTAAGAAAAAGATATCGGCCCCCAGGGTCCACCAGAGAATCCTGGAGAACCGAGGGGAGCCTGCTAGAGATCAGAATGGAGATTATCTTGGTCTTAGAGGAGGGGTTAGTAGAGTGGTAGACCTTAGCGAAGGATCTTGACCGTAAAAAGGGGAGGCTAGTATTTTTAAAATGTGTTTCTTGTATAAAGGCCACATCAGTACAGGAAGTCTTCAGTTCTCACAGGAGGATCCACCGTTTTTCAGAGGAGTTCAGTCCCTTAACGTTTAGAGAGGTGACCTTGACTGAGTCTGCCATCGCTCCTCGGGGAGGGGAAGGGGGACGTCCGAGAAAAGCAAAGAAAGTTGAACCAAGGTAGGTATTGGGTAGGTAATGGATGGCGGGAACTAAGTGGGAGAAAGAAAGGGCAAATGGAAGGAAAGGTAAGGGGAAAAAGAGGCCGGGCACCTCAACCCCAGGGGGAGAGGGAAATTAAGGGTTGTCCGCACTCAACAGTACAGGAATTGTATACTAAAACAGCACAATTATGCTATAGCGCTTACCAGATGTACACTGGGTTTAAAGCGCCGTCCTACTGGGGTTGGTGGGTAGACAGGTCGGAGAGGGAGCCCCCGGTTCCCAGTCCCCCCAGTCCCCCCAGTCCCGGCAGTGGTAAATGTCACGTCTGATACCGGTATGCAAATAAAAGACAATCAGTAACATCATAGAACCAAAAAACAATAGTATAATCAAAACAGAGGTAGAGCATAGAACTGTCAGCACTGAGGGATCTCCTCAGCTCGCCCTAAACATAGGCATGCACGAGGGAGCCCGTCACAACAGAAAAGGCATCACAGAATGGGATCCACCACCCCCCGTCCCATACCCCAAAAGTACATGCAGCCCCCGAACAAATGCATTTCTCCCTTTGGCAGATTGTCCTCTCCTTACCCCCTCTCCTCCTTCCACTCACCGGGGGAAAAGGGGGAGGGAAGGGGGGAAAAGAGGGGGGGAAGAGGGAAGGGAAGGAGGTAAGGGAGGGAAGGGGGGAGGGAAGGGGGGCAGCAAGGGAGAGGGGACAAACATGTGGAAATGTCAAGTCCTTTAGCGCACTCACACCAGCAACCACCCGGACCCCATAAGTTTCAACTCCTCCCCTCCATGGTCACCACATCAAGATGAAAGAGGAGCAGCCCTGGTCGGTGCATGGAGAATCCGGAAGGCAAGGGGCTGGGGCCACCATCCCTCCATCCAACGGGAGACTTCACCCGAGCAGCAGTTCTAGGGCCCGCCAATTAGTGTCTCTCCTGCATCGCCATCGGGGGCTGTGTAGAGCATCCAGAGGGAGGCTGGGACCGCCCAAACAGTAAGGGGTAAATCCTCCAGGGGGGTCCAGAGTCAAACTGGAGGGAAGCAGTGTCTCGTACCAATAGGCTCAATAAATAAGTCATCCAGGGTGTCCCCGAAAGCTGCAGAAGGCAATGTCGGCAAAGAGTAGGTGGGGGCCAGAGGGTGGGGAACAAGGGGCGCAACCAGGGAGAGGGGACACATACGCGGGAATGTCAAGCCCTTCCAGTACACCGCACTAGGTATCACTCAGACCCCCCAAAGTGCAACTCCCCCCTCTAAGGTCAAGACTCCAGAAGGGAAGATGAGCCGCCCTGGTCTGTACATGAAAGAACCTGCTGCCAAGGGGTTGGGGCCATCATCCCTTCCTCCAATGGGAGATGCCACCGGCATTACAGCCCCGTGTCCTGTCAAGTGGTGCCCCTCTGACAATGTCGTCGGGGTATATGTGGAGCATCCAGGGGGAGGCAGGGACCACCCAAACAGTGAGGGGTAAAGCCTCCAAGGGGACCGGTGTCAGACAGGAGGATAGTGGTGTCTTGTACAAGTTGGTTGATTAGACAAGTCATCCAGTGTGTTCCTGTGAGCAGCGGAAGGAAAGGTCAGTAAGGATTATGAATGGGTGGGGGCCAGGGAAGTGCTGTATGGGTCCATTTAAATCGAAAATTGGACTGCAAGTCTAGTAACGTTTGCAGGGGGACTGCGACCCCCATGGCCTCTGATTTCAAGAAGTATCCCGTATATCTGGAATTCCCAAAGGAGATTTGGCAAGGAAACTCTGGGATTCGTCAGCGAGAACAGCATGTCATCCACGTAGGCAGATATCTTGCAGTCAATAGTACCCATTTGGAGTCCCGTAATGTCTGAGTTTTGTCGAATTGTGGAGAGAAAGGGTTCCAATGACAGTGCGAATAATAGGGGCGACAGGGGGCAACCCTGTCTGGTCACATTCCCGATGTCAAGGGGAGATGAGAGCACCCTATTCGCTTTGAGTTGAGCTGAAGGGCGTGAGTATATCTTACTTATCCATGCCAGCATCCGTTCACTCAGACCTATATGGCGAAGGACCGAGAACATGAATGTCCATTTGACCCGATCAAAAGCCTTCTCTGCATCAGTACTCACGAAAAGACAAGGGGTCCCAGATGACTTTGCTTTATGGACCAGGGTAAGCACCTTATTGGTGTTGTCCCTATCTTCCCTGGTGGGAATAAAACCTAACTGGTCAATATGTATAAGGGACTGCAAGTGCTGTGCCAATCACGTGGCGAGGATTTTAGAGAATCGTTTTAGGACCGAATTTAGGAGGGAAATGGGTCTGTAGCTCCCACATAGGCCCGGGTCTTTGCCCTCCTTAGGTATCAACGAGATGTGGGCTCTAAGGGTATCCTCAGGAAAATCCCCATTCGAGCTCAGAGTATTAAATAAATTCACCAAGCGCGGGCCAAGAATAGGGAGGAAGGTCTTATAGTATTGTGCGGTATATCCGTCAGGGCCCAGAACCTTACCCACCTTCGGAGGTCCCACGGCCATCTGGACTGCTTCCAGTGTGATTGGGTCCTCCAAGTACTCCCGTGATTCCGATGAGAGGGTTGGTAGACCAGAACCGGTTACATATCTGTCTATATTGTCCTGTCCGGACCCTGAATCGGGCAGGTTGTAGAGATCAGAGTAACATTTTTCAAAGACTTTGGCTATTTGGGTTGGGGTAGAGGCCCTCTGGCCATTCTCATCTATCAACTGTGGTATGTAAGAAGCAGATTTCAACTCATTTACCGACCTGGCTAAGATTTTTCCGCATTTGTCCCCTGACTCCTACGTCAGTTTACGACAAAACTGGAGTGCCGCTTTCGCTTTATAATGGAGTAGGTCAGTAATCTGGGTACGGAGTGTCCCCAATTCAATCTCTAAGGTCCATGAGGGGGCATGTTTAGGTTTCGCTTCCACAGAGGCAAGTTCACAAAACAGATTAGCAAGCTGTTCCTTCCATGTTCGTTTGATGCGCGCCCCGTGCCTGATAAGTACCCTGCGGAGTACTGACTTGTGAGCCTCCCAAATTATCCCAGGGTCGCAGTCCTGCGTTTAGTTTTCTTGGAAATAAAGGTCCAATTCCCTGGTCACATCTGCTAAAACTTCCGGTATCTGGAGGAGGCTCTCATTAAGGTGCCAGAATAGAGACCTAGGTGAGGGGTTCCTAGAGAGGGTGTAGGTAAGGGCTACAGGAGCATGGTCGGACCAAGTAATATGGCCGATGGAGGAAGAGCTCACCAAGTGCAGTTGGTCATGTGGAATCAAGAAGAAGTCTATCCTCAAGTATGATTTGTGAGAGGAAGAGCAAAAAGAGTAGTCCCTTTCCCCGGAGTGTTGCAGACACCAGACATCAACTAATTGGTCATTCAGTAAACACTTAGTAATCCGCTTTCTAGAGGAAATGAGGAGCGAGGAGCAAGAGGCAGAAGTGTCAACCGATGGCAAAAGGGGACATTAAAGTCCCAACCTAATATCAACTGGCCCTCCCGAAAGTCACATAATCTGTGCAGGGTAGTTCTGAGGAATGTGTCTTGGTGATCATTGGGAGCTTACACAGTGGCAAATGTAAAAAGGAGCTCCCCAATGTGGCCCCTAAGAAAAAGATATCGGCCCCCAGGGTCCAACAGAGAATCCTGGAGAACCGAGGGGAGCCTGCTAGAGATCAGAATGGAGATTCCCTTGGTCTTATAGAAGGGGTTAGTAGAGTGGTAGACCTTAGGGAAGGATCTTGACCGTAGAAAGGGGAGGCTAGTATTTTTAAAATGTGTTTCTTGTATAAAGGCCACATCAGTACAGGAAGTCTTCAGTTCTCACAGGAGGATTCACCTTTTTTCAGAGGAGTTCAGTCCCTTAACCTTTCCTTAGTTCCTTAGAGAGGTGACCTTGACTGAGTCTGCCATCGCTCCTCGGGGAGGGGAAGGGGGACATCAGAGAAAAGCAAAGAAAGTTGAACCAAGGTAGGTATTGGGTAGGTAATGGATGGCGGGAACTAAGGGGGAGAAAGGAAGGGAAAATGGAAGAAAAGGTAAGGGGAAAAAGAGGCCGGGCACCTCAACCCCAGAGGGAGAGGGAAATTAAGGGTTGTCCGCACTCATCAGTACAGGAATTGTACACTAAAACACCACAATTATGCTATAGCACTTACCACATGTACACTGGGTTTAAAGCGCCGTCCTACTTGGGTTGGTGGGTAGACAGGTCGGAGAGGGAGCCCAAGGATCCCAGTCCTCCCAGTCCCGGCAGTGGTAAATGTCACGTCTGATACCGGTCTGCAAATAAAAGACAATCAGTAACATCATAAAACCAAAAAACAATAGTATAATCAAAACAGAGGTAGAGCATAGAACTGTCAGCACTGAGGGGTCTCCTCAGCTCGCCCTAAATGTAGGCATGCACGAGGGAGCCCGTCACAACAGAAAAGGCATCACAGAATGGGATCCACCACCCCCCGTCCCATACCCCAAAAGTACATGCAGCCCCCGAACAAATGCATTTCTCCCTTTGGCAGATTGTCCTATCCTTACCCCCTCTCCTCCGTCCACGCTCCGGGGGGAAAGGGGGAGGGAAGGGGGGAAAAGAGGGGGGGGAGGGGGGAAAAGAGGGGGGGGAAGGGGGGAAAGGGGGAGGGAAGGGAAGGAGGTAAGGGGGAAGGGAAGGGGGGGGCAGCAAGGGAGAGGGGACAAACATGCGGAAATGTCAAGTCCTTTAGCGCACTCACACCAGCAACCACCTGGACCCCATAAGTTTCAACTAATCCCCCCCATGGTCACCACATCAAGATGAAAGAGGAGCAGCCCTGGTCGGTGCATGGAGAATCCGGCAGGCAAGGGGCTGGGGCCACCATCCCTCCATCCAACGGGAGACTTCACCCGAGCAGCAGTTCTGGGGCCCGCCAATTAGTGTCTCTCCTGCATCGCCATCAGGGGCTGTGTAGAGCATCCAGAGGGAGGCTGGGACCGCCCAAACAGTAAGGGGTAAATCCTCCAGGGGGGTCCAGAGTCAAACTGGAGGGAAGCAGTGTCTCGTACCAATAGGCTCAATAAATAAGTCATCCAGGGTGTCCCCGAAAGCTGCAGAAGGCAATGTCGGCAAAGAGTAGGTGGGGGCCAGAGGGGGGGGGGACGAGGGGCACAACCAGGGAGAGGGGACACAGATGCGGGAATGTCAAGCCCTTCCAGTACAGCGCACTAGGTATCACTCAGACCCCCCAAAGTGCAACTCCCCCCTCTAAGGTCAAGACTCCAGAAGGGAAGATGAGCCGCCCTGGTCTGTACATGAAAGAACATGCTGCCAAGGGGTTGGGGCCATCATCCCTTCTTCCAATGGGAGATGCCACCGGCATGACAGCCCCGTGGCCTGTCAAGTGGTGCCCCTTCGACAATGTCGTCGGGGTATATGTGGAGCATCCAGGTGGAGGCAGGGACCACCCAAACAGTGAGGGGTAAATCCTCCAAGGGGAACCGGTGTCAGACAGGAGGATAGCGGTGTCTTGTACAAGTTGGTTAATTAGACAAGTCATACAGTGTGTTCCTGTGAGCAGCGGAAGGATAGGTCGGTAAGGATTATAAATGGGTGGGGGCCAGGGAAGTGCATAAAACTGCCACCAGATGACCGGGGCAGAGAGGGCAAGGGGATGAAAGTCAGATCTGTCAGAAAGTCACGTTGGCCTTCCCTTGAAGCTGAGCGCTCTGCATACCCAGGACGTTCTTCTGTATAATCTAGCCTATCTGTATACATTAGCCTGTCTTTTGTACACATTAGCCTCTCTGTATCAACTAGCCGATCCTCTGTATACACTAGTCCATCCCTAGCTTGTCTTTTATACACCTAGTCTCTCGGTATACCCCGCCTTTCTGTATCTATACACTAGCCTCTCTGTGTACCCTAGCCTCTCTGTATAATCTTGCCTCTCATTATTTCCCAGCCTGTATTCTTTTTACCCAATTTTGCTTTTATATAAACTAGCCTGTCTGCTACCCTGTTATACACCTAGCTTCTCATTATACCCCGGCCTCACTGTCAGCTTGTCTCTGTACACTACACTATTCAGTCTGTATACACTAGCAAGTCTGTGTAACCCAGTCTCTCTCTCCCTAGAAAACACCAACCCTGGCCCTGACAGAGGAGGAGGGTTAAATAGTCCCTCAGGCTCCTCCCTGCGGCCAGCCTTCCCACTTTTAATCGGAGTCTTCAAGTGGGAAATGCGATATTACTTAAGAACCAAGGCCTAAGGTGTGCCATGGCCTGGATGGTCAGTATGCTTGAAAAGAGGGCAAAAAGACACAAGTATAGGTGGAAAAGGAAAGGTAAAGATCCCATCCATAAAATGACGTATGCCCAAATGCCAACTGTAAGTAACCGGTAAGTTACCGCTGTGAGAGTAGAACCCACCGACTCTTGACCTGAAGATGAGAAGGAACCCCCTAAGAGCCTGCAAGCTATGCAAACCCAAATTAATGTCCCGTGAAGGATAGGATGAGCCTGATGCCCAAGGTAACCCAGAGGATGAGAGGATACGTGGGGAAAAGGGAGCAAGGGCTGACCCGAAGAAGCCCTGCAAGAAGATGGCAGAGCAGACTGAAAAAACCCAACACAAGACCGCCTGTCAAAAACCCAGTGAGGCTATTATAATTGGAATGAGGCTGGGGTAATAAGACTGGCTTGGGTATACGGCGATGTACACCCTAGAAAAGAAAGAGAAAACAGAAAAGTTAAACAAAGTAATACAGATAGGCTAATATTATTCCCCTGAGCCTAGTGTATACAGAAGAATGGCTAGTGTATACAGAGAGGCTAGTGTGTACAGATGACAAGCTATTGTTTACAGATAGGCTTGTGTATACAGAAGAGAGTCTGGGGAATTCAGTGAGGCTAGAGTATGCAGAAAGGCTGGGACACCGAGACTATTGTAAAAAGAAGGCAGAAGAGAGTCTGGGGAATTCAGTGAGGCTAGAGTATGCAGAAAGGCTGGGACACCGAGACTATTGTAAAAAGAAGGCAGAAGAATGGCTAGTGTATACAGAGAGGCTAGTGTGTACAGATGACAAGCTATTGTTTACAGATAGGCTTGTGTATACAGAAGAGAGTCTGGGGAATTCAGTGAGGCTAGAGTATGCAGAGAGGCTGGGACACCGAGACTATTGTAAAAAGAAGGCAGGCTAGTGTATATAGGTTACGGGCACGTTTAGAAGACAGAGAGGCTAGTCTATATAGAGGGACTGGTGTACACAGAAAGATTAATGTATACAGAAAGGCTAGCGTGTACAGAAAACAGGACTTTATTTTTTGCTAATGCAACTACTTCTAAATCATGTAAAGAGTTACAGTGCTTTTTTCATATTTTGGTGCTGTTAAAAACTCAGTGGTGTGTTGTCAGTGGTGATATCAATGTGACAGTTAATGTGGAGAACTACAAATATACAAAATAGAGCAAAAGAGTGCTAAGTTTATTTTGTTAAGAGATTGACTGATAGACGTTCAGTAATTGGCTGTTATTGGTTTGGCAGTACATGGTTTATTTTGATGTAAGATAGTTTTATTCTCTACCTATAGCCGAGTTTTAGACGACTTTATTATTAGCATTAGTTGCATTATTCATATTTATTATGCAGAGTGTAAGTATTGTAGTGAGACGATATTGCTTTTGAAAGATTTGTATTATTATACATAGCATTGTTAGTAGACCAATAGGACAATTTACATGGCTTAATATTGCAGAGCGTAATTTAACAGGAAAGAAATCCAAAGCGTTAGTTGCAGTACCTTCATAAAACTGAGTAATCGCTGCATTACTCTAAATTTAAAAGTTGTTCCGGTAGCACTGAGAAGACTGATATTAGATGAGTGATCTACACATTTCGTTTACTATTGCAGAGAGATACCGGTTAAATGTTAATATCTTAATATGTAATGTGCTGCGTGTAAGGTAGGAATAAGATGGTTTTGTGTGAGTTGGTTTACCAGGATTTAGAGATCGTAATCTGGTTATTCTAATAATAAAGATTGCAAAATAACTCAGATTAATATTGAGACAGTATATACAGGTCGGGTTTAAGTGGAAATACACGAAATAAGAGCAACGACGAGTGTAGGTTTTTATCAATCAGGTTCATTACGTGTCTTTAATCAGCATAAGGAAGAGAAAGGATAAAAGAGACAAAAAAGACAAACTGCATTAGAAATGTGAATGTGAATTAGACATGAAATGTCAATCCCCATTGGTTACTTACAGGTAACCATTAATAAAGTTAACACGGCTACGTACAGCAAAGTTTCAGCTAAGCAGCTAAATATTCCTTAATATTGCAGAGCTTAAGTATTGCAGTTGAAAAGAGAGCGTTTTGTTGCAGTAGCTTCAAAATGACTGAGAAATCATTTCATTACTCTAAATGCAAAAGTTATCCCGGTAGCACTGAGTGGACTGATATTAGACGTGTTATCGATGTAGTACAAATTCTGTTTCCTATAGCAGAGAGATACCAGCTAAATGTAAGAAGAGCAATTAAACTGTTCACATCGATAGCATTGCATTACTCTTAATATGTGAAGCGTGTAAAGAAGCAGAAGATGGTTTTGTATTATCCTAAAAGTAGCAGTATACGTCATAAAGGTGAGTAGGTAACCTGGATTTAGACATAGCAAACTCTATAATCTAATTTAGCAAAATGAGAAAGGATAATATTGAGACAGTATATACAGGTCTAGTTTAAGTGGAAATACACAAAATATCTAGCTTACCTTTACATTGTTCAATAGAGCGTTGCAAAGTAATACCAAGGCAAAATGTTGGAATAGCAATAAGATGAGATGATTGCTGTAATCATGAAATATCAGCAAATATCAGCAACGTGTCTGAAAGAGACAAATTGCATTAGAGATGTGAGATAGACATGAAATGTCAATACCCATTGGTTACTTAGATGTAACCATTAATACAGTTAACGCGGCTACATACAGCAAAATGTGAGCTAAGCAGCTAAAGGGTATACATTATTTAAGAGTAAATTGACGTAGCTTGTAAATTCCAACGTGTAAATCGTTCCATTAATTTAGTTACGCACGACGACTGACTGTTTTCCGTTTCCACTAGTTATCGGCATAATGTATCAGTAACCCTGAATTTTAATAGTGATAGACAGTTTACATTAGGATGTATGCTTGATTAATGTAATCAAACTTTTATTGCTATCCTTTGGTACTGCAACCACTTCTCAATCAAGTAAACCGTCCCACTGCTTTTCTCACATTTTGCTGCTGTTAAAAAATGGGTTGCCAGTGTTATGTGTTACAAATGGTTATCAGTGTGACAGTTAATGTGGAGAAGAAGTAATACACAAAATAGAGTCAGAAAGAGAATCCTATTGCATAGAGGTAGAGAGATGGTTGCATTACTCTTAATGTGCAGTGTGTAAAAGGTTTTAAAAATATGGTTTTGTGTGAAGTTTGCTTTAACGTAAAATTAGCTGTACATTATAACTATGGTTACGTTTACAATGATTTAGAGATAGTAATCTCTATAATATAATAATAATAAGTATATTAAGGCAGTATATATAGGTCGAGATAAAGTGAATACACAAAATGGTTCAAGGGATAGTTAAAGTAATATCCTCACTAAGGCAGAATGTCGGAATAGCAATGAGATTAGATGGTTGCAACATAACACGAAATTTGAGTACGGCTAAAATACAGTAAAACAGTACATAATTTAAGAGTACAGTAGAATATAGTATAAATTAAAGTTAACTCTGAGATTATGATTAATTTCACAGTTCCATTACGCGGTCCTTTTCACTGGTATAATCATAATGCAATATCAGTAATTGCTATCAGTTAATGTTAAAATTTTAAGACGGTTTAAATTAGGATGTGGAATTGATATGGATTTAAAAGCGGTACATTAATTTTCTGAAGCATATGGCAGAAAGACGGCTTACACTGCTTTTCTCACATTTTGCTGCGGTAAAAAGAAATGTTTTGTCACTGTGTTTTAAGTGTGACTTATTTGCTTATGTCATGACAGCTTCATACGGGTTGAGCAATAAAACTGTTTTATTAAGATGTAAGACTAGATTTATTCTCTACATATATGCTTTTCAGAGAGTTGTATAATATAGAAGACCAATAGGACATTTGCAGGGAGGAAGTATCGCTATTCAACGGTAAGAGATTGAAAGCTTAGCTTGATAGTCTAAATTTAAAGGATATGTCGGTACCACTGAGAAAGCTTATATTAGACTAGTTGATCTTTGCCTTACACAATCCTATTATTATTATTAAGATCCCAGTGCATAGAGATACTCAGTTAATGTCAGAGATACTCGGTTAATGTCAGAAAAGCAATAAAACTGTTTACATCGTTACATCGTTAGCGAGCGATAGTAATGTACTCTTAGTATGTGCAGCATGTCTGGTAGCAAATGGATGGTTTTGTGAACATTTTGCAATACCGTACAATTAGCAGTAGACCTCATCGAAGTGAATAGATTTAACTGGTTTTGAGATAGTACTCTCTATTTCTAATAATAAATAAAGCAAAATCAGTCAGGATGGTGTGTCCTCAAGTGGTGATATCAATCTGACAGTTGATGTGGAGAATTACAAATATGCAAAATAGAGCAAAAGAGTGCAAAGTTTATTTTGTTAAGTCATTGACTGATAAGTCATTTTTTAAGTTATTGGCCGTTATTGTTTTGGCAGTACATAGTTTATTTTGATGTATGATAGTTTTATTGCATGCTTGATGTGGATGATTAAAATCGTGTAGTGAGTATAATCTATATTTAGCATAAGAATGAAAAGGCATAACATGGCAATGAGACAAACTCCATTAGAGATGTGAGCTAGATGAAATGATGAAATGTCTCTGTATATCCAAGATATACAGGAGCATGTTTTCCGTTTTCTGTATACATTACTCTGTCTTCTTTATACCCTGGCCTGTCTTCTATATACACTACGCTCTCTGTTATACACTAGTTTCTCTGTATACACTAGCCGGTCTTCTGCATACAATAGCCTGTCTTCGGTATACACTAGCCTATTTTCTGAATACACTAGCCCGTCTTCTGTCTTCTGTATGCCCTAGCCTGTCTTCTGTATACATTAGTCTCTCTGTATAAACTAGCATCTCTCTATACCCCAAACTGTCCTCTGTAAACACTTTCTCTTTATAGCCTGTCTAGCCTTTCTTCTGTACACACTAGCTTCTCTGTATACACTAACAAGGCTTCTATATAAAATAGCTTCACTGTATGCACTAGCCTCTCTGTAGAAGCCAGCATTTATTCTGTATTCGCTAGCCTTTCTTCTGTATGCTGTAGTCTTCTATATATACTAGCTTCTCTGTACACCCTTGCATCTCTGTGAACACTGTGTAAACTAGCCAGTCTTATGTATACACTCGCCGACTGTATACACCAGACTCTCTGAATACACTAAAACCTCTGTATACCTCAGCCTGTCTTCTGTATACACTAGACTGTAAAAATTAGCTGTACCCACTAGACACTCTGTATACACTACCCAGTATTCTGTATACACTGTCAGCTTTGATGTATACCCAAGCCTGTCTTCTGTATACACTAGTTTCTCTATATGCACTGTCCTTTCTGTATACACTAACCTCTCTATATACACTAACATCTTTGTTTATACTAGCCTCTCTTTAAACTAGCCTCTCTGTGTACCCCAGCCTCACTGTTTACTCTAGCATCTCTGTATACTCAAGCCTATCTGCATGCACGAGTCTGTATTCACTAGACTTTCTTCTGTATGCTGTAGTCTTCTATATATACCAGCTTCTCTGTACACCCTTGCATCTCTGTAAACACTGTGTAAACTAGCCAGTCTTATGTATACACTCGCCGACTGTATACACTAGACTCTCTGAATACCTAGCCTATGTTCTGAATACACTAGCCCGTCTTCTGTCTTCTGTATGCCCTCTCTGTATAAACTAGCATCTCTCTATACCCCAAACTTTATAGCCTGTCTAGCCTTTCTTCTGTACACACTAGCTTCTCTGTATACACTAACCAGGCTTCTATATAAAATAGCTTCACTGTATGCACTAGCCTCTCTGTATAATCTAGCCTCTCTTTATACCCTAGATAGTGTTCTGCATACACTAGCCTCTCCGTAGAAGCCAGCCTTTATTCTGTATTCACTAGCCTTTCTTCTGTATGCTGTAGTCTTCTACTAGCTTGTACTAGCTTCTCGGTACACCCTTGCATCTCTGTAAACACTGTGTGAACTAGCCAGTATTATGTATACACTCGCCGACTGTATACACTAGACTCTCTGAATACACTAAACCCTCTCTGTGTACCCCAGCCTCACTGTTTACTCTAGCATCTCTGTATACTCAAGCCTATCTGCATACACGAGTCTGTATTCTGTATTCACTAGCCTTTCTTCTGTATGCTGTTGTCTACTATATACACTAGCTTCTCTGTAAACCCTTGCATCTCTGTAAACACTGTGTGAACTAGCCAGTATTATGTATACACTCGCCGACTGTATACACTAGACTCTCTGAATACACTAAACCCTCTGTATACCACAGCCTGTCTTCTGTATACACTAGACTGTAAAAACTAAATAGAATACACCAGCCTGTCTTCTGTACCCACTAGATTCTCTGTATACACTACCCAGTCTTCTGTATACACTGTCAGCTTGGATGTATACCCAAGCCTGTCTTCTGTATACTCTAGTCTCTTTATATGCACTGTCCTATCTGTATACACTCGACTCTCTCTATACACTAACCTCTCTATATACACTAACATCTTTGTATATACTAGCCTCTCTTTAAACTAGCCTCTCTGTGTACCCCAGCCTCACTGTTTACTCTAGCATCTCTGTATACTGAAGCCTATCTGCATACATGAGTCTGTATTCTGTATACACGAGCCTCTCTTTAAACTAGCCTCTCTGTATACCCCAGATTAACTGTATACTCTAGGCTCCCTGTATACACTAGCATTTCTGTATACATCACCCTATCTGTATTCACTTGCCTCTCTGTATACCCCAGCCTGCCTCTCTATATACACTAGCTTTTCTTCTGAATATAATAGTCTCAGTCTCTCTCTATAACCAAGCCTGTTTTCTGTATACATTAGCATGTGTCCTGTATACACTAGCCTGTCTTCTTTATTCTCTAGCCTACCTTCTGTATACCTTAGCCTCTCTGTATAAATTTGCCTTCCTTCTATATACACTGCCATTTATGAGGTAAACAAAGAGTCTAGTGTACATAAACGACAGGCTAGAGTATAAAGAGAGGATAGGGTATACAGAAGAAAGCCTAGTGTATACAGAACACAGGCTAGTACCCTGAGCCTGGGTGAGAGAGGATGAGGAGCATTAGGAGGGCTTGGTCTTTCACATCCGACCAAGTGTTCAGCATGATGTGGCTCAACACGTCCAGCTGCCGAAAATAAGGACAAGCATGGGAGGCACACAACACCCACTGTAACAGTGCTAGGTTCCTGCATTACAGAACCAGAACACCAGCAATAAGGGGTATCTTCAGGTGTATACTGTGCAGGAGGCACACAACACCCACTCTAACTTCTGCACTGCAGATGCCTGTATTTCAGAAATTGAACACCAGTAATAAAGGGTAGCTTCAGGTGTGTACTGCGCAGGAGGCCCATAACACCCACTGTAACAGTGCTAGGTTCTCAAGCAGTAAAGACACTGTCCATGTCTATCGTCCTCTTTCCCTGACCGCCGCAACACACTATACAAGGCCACCGCGCTGGCGGCCTTATATAGTGTGGGGTGTGTACTAAACCCCCTTGAGATATAATTGGCCACAGGAATACTGCCTGTGGTCAATTGTGGCTCTCCTCTCAGAGGATTTCACATCTGTTCTTATTATATAGAACTTATTATGCTCCTCGTAAACTTTTTCAATTTGGCCGAACGGCTGGACGCAAGTTGCCCCCGATGCGGGAACATGGGGGGAGACATGATGCACATGTTTTGGAGATGCCCGAAGTTGATCTGCTACTGGACGGAGGTGACAGGAACCATTGATCGGGTGTTTGGAACCTCCACCAGGATGGAGGCGAAGTATCGTCTCCTGGGATTAGTTGAAGGAGTTGGAAACCCGGGAAGCAGCCAGATGGCAGTTCTGAGATGCCTATTTCAGGCAAGTAAACTGATTGCCCAACCCTGCTTAGCCTCCAATGTTGGCAATGACTTGTTTTTTTTAGCTTGTTTCCCAAGATCACCATGTTGGCGTTTGTCAGGATGGTTGAGAGTGCCCAAAGAGATCGCCTATGGCCCCATCCCCTTGAAAGTGCCCGATCTTGTCTGATCTCGGAGGTTAAGCATTGTCGGGCCTGATTAGTAACTGGATGGAAGACCGACTGGGAATACCAGGTGCCGTATGCTTATTTCTTGATCATACATCACGGGACACAGGATCATTACATAATGGGTTATATAGGCACCTCTATTGATTGGACACTGGTTAACCCCCAATTAAGGAGAATTCCTTCCCTATATAACCCCTCCCATATGTGAGGCACCTCCATTTTGTCACCTGTATCTATGGTGGTTGGTCACGTAAAACATGTGCTATGAAGAAAGTTCTGTGCAGGTCCCTGCGGGGGCCTAAGGGCTACAACAAACCGGATCCATATCTCGGGCCGATATTTTGACTCCCAAGATGATATGGTACCCGGGCCTCGTCATCTGAAGAAACGAGGTTTTGCCTGTAAGTCCTCTCCTATTGGAAGACTGGGCTCTGGGAAAACCAGAAAAAAGTGCCCGATCTTGTCTGATCTCGGAGGTTAAGCATTGTCGGGCCTGATTAGTAACTGGATGGAAGACCGACTGGGAAATACCAGGTGCCTTATGCTTATTTCTTGATCATACATCACGGGACACAGGATCATTACATAGTGGGTTATATAGGCACCTCTGGTGATTGGACACTGATTAACCCCCAATTATGGAAAATTCCTTCCCTATATAACCCCTCCCATATGGGAGGCACCTCCATTTTTTCGCCTGTATCTATGGTGGTTGGTCACGTAAAACATGTGCTATGAAGAAAGCTCTGTGCAGGTCCCTGCAGGGACCTAAGGGCTACAACAAACTGGATCCATATCTCGGGCCGATATTTTGACCCCCAAGATGATATGATACCCAGGCCCCGTCATCTGAAGAAACGAGGTTTTGCCTGTAAGTCCTCTCCTATTGGAAGACTGGTCTCTGGGAAAACCAGACTTACTGTACTATTTACATAGTGGCACGAAAGTTTCTGGCAGAGTCTATTACAAGGTCCAGGTAGGAGGTTCTTCTGAGAAGGAACCCCAAAAAAACCTGAAGTTGGCACAATTCTGCCCGCCGTGATGGGTGAAGGCTGGAATCTGTCTGTTTTCAGCAATTTCAGGACAGGTAAGGGAAGTTAATCCTGTATAAATTATATTATGGATTTCTTCATTGAGTAGTTTTACGTCTTACCTGGTTTCCACCACTAGAGGGAGTAAGAGCGGCCTGATGCATACTTACATGCCTTTCAGATACACATGCTCAGTGAAGCCTGGTTCTCCCAGATGACTCACGTCTCCACTGCAATCTCTGCCACAATGAAGGTCATACAGGGGTCCCACGTAGTCTGGGGGTCCCAGGCAGCTCCAATGGCAATTCCCTTCCCCCCTGGATACCGGCGGTCCTCGTGCACCGAGCTTGCTCCCATGCTAATGGAGGAGGGGGAGTGTGTTTGCGAGCTGTGTCGTTCGGTGTGCACGGCGCTGTACTGTGCAGGCGTCAGACGGCAGTTTTACAGCTCAGAGCGTCAGGGGGCTGTAAGTGGAGACACAGGAGCTGTGGGCAGTAAGCATCCCACGGGATTGGATCCAGGCAAACCTAAGACACCTACTCAGCATCAGGTTGTGCAGTTTAAGCATATATATTTATTGTGAGACTTTAAGCACAATAGTGATTGCACTTTGTACTAGTACCTCTGCTTTGTAGCTTAGGACTATGTCTCCTCATAAGAGGGTCTCAGGGGGAGATAACAAGGGCACTGGTAAGTCACCGCCTAGTTCTAGGTGTTCTAAAAATGCCTGTAGGTTACCATCACCCCCTGCAAGACTGGAGTCAGCCTCACAGGATGAGTCAGTGCCCCTGTCAGGATTTGCAGCCTCTCCTAATATTTCAGCCCAGGTATACGTCACTGAGGACTCCCTTAGAGCTACATTGGAGGGTTTTGAAGGGAGAATCATGAATTTTATTTCAGCTTCCCTGAAAGATAGCAGGAAAAGGGGTAGATCCCCTCCCTCTGCTGAGATTCCTCTTTCAGATGACACTTCTGACAATGAGGAGAGATCCCTATCTTGGGACAGGGATCTTGAGCAGTCAGATGAATCAGAGGAAGAGGAGAGAGTCCCCTCCTCGCAGGCCCTCAGAAAACAGGTGCAGTATTATACTAAATTGGTGTGTACCACATTCAGAATGCCTGCTGCTGAGATCGCTACGTCCTCTGTTTCTTCCCTGGGAGTCAGGAAAATCCCACAACCGGCCTTTTCCTTTCCAATTCATCCCTTAATGGATAAATTGTTGTATGAGGATTGGGGACATCCCGATAAACAGTTTTCTCCTCCTAAAAGGTTTTCTATGCTTTATCCTCTGGAGGAAAGTTTCACCAAGATATGGGGGGTTTGATACGTGAGAAGCTGGCATACCAACATAGGAACACCCCCCAAAAGTTTTATAACCTATGGCAAGACTGGCTAGACCTACCAGGCCTGGCTCCGCACCAATTGATTCAAAATAGGTTGCTGCAGGGCTGATCTGACCTCCACTTCTGTCATGAGCTCTGAATAACCTGTCTAGAGTTTTTGTACATAACTGTTGGGGCATGATATTGAGTGCTGATAGATGTGGGTGTTATGTACGATACTATCTCCATGTGTTCTGTTCCTAAGGGATCTCTGAGGCCGCGTACACACGGGCGGACTGTTCGCCCAACTTTGTCCGCTGAACAGTGTTTGGGCGGACAGTCCGCTCGTGTGTGGGCTTTCAGCGGACAGTTTCAGCGGACAGTTTGACGGACAAGGTTTTTCGGAATTTCCGAAAAACTGTCCGCTGAAACCTTGTTTCAGCGAACAGTCCGCTCGTGTGTATGCTTGTTCGTCAAACAAAGTTGCGCGCATGCTCAGAAAGGATTTTCACGCCGAAAGTTATAATGCAGTGTATAGAACGTCGTATTTTTCGTCCCGTCGTACGTGCCGTTCACGTCATCGCGCACGGTTTCAGCAAACTGTTCGTCCGTCGTGTGTGGCCATGTCCGTCCATGCTAATTTTGAGCGGACTGTTTGCCGAAACTGTTTGACGGACAAAGTTGGGCGTGTGTACGCGGCCTGACTCTCTTTCCCTTCCCCTATTCTCTGTTTTTTCCTTTTTCTCTTTTATTTTGTCTCTTAACCACTTGCTTACTGGGCACTTAAACCCCCCTCAGTCCCAGACCAATTTTCAGCTTTCAGCGCTGATGCACTTTGAGTGACAATTACGCGGTCATACAACACTGTACCCAAATGAAATTTTTATAATTTTTTTCCCACAAATAGAGCTTTCTTTTGGTGGTATTTAGTTACAGCTCGGAGTTTTATTTTTTGCTAAACAAACAAAAAAAGATGCAAAAAAAAAAAAAATCATGTTTTAATAGTTTGTTATAAAATTTTGCAAACGGGTCATTTTTCTCCTTCATTGAAGTGCGCTGATTAGGCGGCACTGATAGGCTGCATTGGTGGGCACTGATGGGCTGCATTGGTGGGCACTGATGGGCTGCATTGGTGGGCACTGATAGGCTGCACTGGTGGGCACTGATAGGCATAGTTAAGGCGGCACTAATAGGCACAGATAAGGCGGCACCGATGGGCACAGATAAGGCGGCACTGATGGGCAAAGATGGGCACAGATAAGATGGCACGGATGGGTGGCACGGAGAAGTGGCACGGATGGGTGGCACGGATGGGCACTGATAGGTACCACAGATAGATGGGACTGATGGGCACTGATAGGTGGCACTGATAGGTGGCTCTGATAGGTGGCACTGCTGGGCACTGATGGGCGGCACTGCTGGGCACTGATGGGCGGCACTGCTGGGCACTGATGGGCGGCACTGGGGTGCAGCACCTTTGAGGCAGATTTTGGGTGGCACTGTGGGTGGCACTGCTGGGTGGCACTGTGGGTGGCACTGTGGGCACTGCTGGGTGGCACTGTGGGCACTGCTGGGTGGCACTGTGGGCACTATGGGCACTGCTGGGTGGCACTGACAGGGGGGCACTTACTTTATTTCAGGATGGCACTGCGGATGGCAGGTGGGCACTGGCAGGGGGCAGGTGTCTGTTTAAATTGCTGGCCGTGATCGGGACTGATGTCCCGAACACGGCCGCCGGCGATCGGCTTTTTTTTTTTCTCCTCGCGCTGTCAGCGCGAGGAGGAATACTAGCCGATTACCGGCTCCGTTTTATCACATGATCAGCTGTCATTGGCTGACAGCTGATCACGTGATAAGGGGTCGGGATCGACCCCTTACACGGATCGGTGATCAGGCGAGTCTCACGGACTCGCCGATCACAGAGCGCGCGCCCCTCAGGGGGCGCGCAGGCCGCTCGTAACCGGGACTACGTCAATAGACGTAGTCCCGAAAATGTGGGTCCGCGCTATTGCCGTCATTTTGCAATAGCGCGGATCCCAAGTGGTTAAAAATAAAAAATAAAACGAAAAGTTCAGTATTGTGAATGCACAAAAGACCTCTTTCCTTCCCTCTTGTGTATTGTGCAGATATCCTGTCTGCTGACACCCTGTTTATTTTATTTTGTTTCTTCACCAACGATTCGGTCTCACTTATTTCCATTTAATATTCCTCCTTGATTTGATACCTATGTGAAGAATTTGTTTGTTACTCAGATTTCATATTATGTGTGGCGGTACACTGTGTGGTCATTGTTGTGGATGTCTTGTACCATTATGTTTTAATATAAAAACTTTTTCTGATAAAAAAAAAGATATGGGGGGTCCCATCTGTCGATGCGGCTGTTTCTTGCGTGAATAGAAACCTGACCTGTCCTTTGGATAATGCTCAGGTATTTAAAGATCCAACTGATAACAAGCTGGAAACATTAATAAAAGCCTCCTTTTCCATAACTGGCGCTGTAGTGCAAGCTACAGTCGCAGCTGTGGGGTTGTGTCAGTTCCTCAAGGAACAGGTTAAGCAGATGCTTGGCCTCCTTCCCAGTGAGGAAGTGGAGAATTATGCAGAAATACCTCCAATTCTGTGTTTCATGATTGATGCGATTTCGGATTCTGTCCAACAAGCATCTCGTTTGTCTCTCCTGTTGGTACACATGCGAAGGGCCCTATGGCTAAAGAATTGGGCAGCTGAGCTATCATGCAAGAAGCATTTGATTGGGTTCCCGTTTAAAGGGGAACGTTTGTTTGGAGAAGAATTAGACAAATTCGTCCAAAAAATTTCAGGGGGTAAATCTACTCTCCTTCCAGTCAAAAGGAGCAAACGTCCATCATTTAGGCGTTCTCTCTCTCCCGGAGCATTAAGCTCTAAGCAGTGGCGACGGCCTTCTCAACCCCCCTCTACAGGAAAGGCTCAAGGCTGGGCCCAGGGGCAGAAGAAATCCTGGGGGCGAAAGCCTGCCAAGCAGAGCCCGAAAGCTTCCTTGTGAAGGGGCGCCCCCGCTCGGCCAAGTGGGGGGAAGGCTCCTGCAGTTTGCAGAAGCCTGGCGGGAAGAGATCCGGGACGAGTGGGTGGTCTCTTCGGTATCCCTGGGCTACAAGCTGGAGTTTCAGGAGATTACACCTTCTCGCTTTCTAAGGTCAAGGATACCCAGGGACCCAGTAAAGCAAAGACCGCTATTTCTGGCCTTAGATCACTTACTATCCCAGGGAGTGATAGTAGAAGTGGACCCAAAAGAACAGGGTTCAGGGTTTTACTCAAATCTCTTTAACGTTCCAAAGCCAAATGGAAGTGTCAGACCTATCCTGGATCTGAAGGATCTGAACCGATTTTTACGCATCAGGTCCTTCCGAATACAGTCAATTCGCACTGTGGTCTCCTCCCTGCAAGGGGGAGAGTTTATGGCATCAATAGACATCAAGGATGCATATCTCCATGTGCCAATTTTTCCCGCACACCAAAAGTATCTAAGGTTCAAAGGTAGAGCAGCACCATTTTCAATTTGTGGCTTTGCCGTTCGGGCTAGCTATGGCCCCTCGAGTCTTCACAAAGATTCTGGACCCTCTCAAAACCTAAGAGCTCAGGGTATAGCCATCATGGCTTATCTAGACGATTTGCTTCTCATAGAGAAAACAATAGCGCTCCTGAACCACAGTGTTACCAGAACGCTAGAATACCCGGAACGCCTAGGTTGGATTATAAACCTAGAAAAGTCGTCCCTACAGCCTGCTACCAGGTTGGAATACCTGGGTATGGTTATCGACACTGCTCAGGGCAAGGTGTTTCCACCAAGGCCAAAAGCCTTGGCCATTGGGGATCTGGTGCGCCTAATTCTGGGCAGAAGATCTTCCCCCATTCGGTTGTGCATGAGACTGTTAGGGGAAATGGTCGCCTCCTTCGAGGCCGTTCCATTCGCCCAGTTCCACTCAAGGTCTCTGCAAAGATGCATCCTTGCGGCTTGGAACAGGAATCCCCAATCCTTGGATCTTCCTATGCGTCTATCCCCAGGGACACGCAAGAGCCTCGTCTGGTGGTTACAAACCGAGAATTTGCTGAAAGACAAAACTTTTCTTCCTCTTCCATGGAAGATTATTATGACAGATGCCAGCCTGACAGGCTGGGGAGCAGTGTTGGAGGAGACGTGCTTGCAGGGGAAATGGTCTGCGATCGAGAAGCTATTGCCCATAAATGTCTTGGAGATCCGGGCAGTTTATATGGATCTCATAAACTGGTCTTTCAGACTACAGGGTCTCCCTGTTTGGGTTCAGTCCGACAATGTCACAGCAGTGGCCTATATCAATCACCAGGGCGGTACCAGGAGTCTGGGATCAGTACAATTTGATTTATGCCTTCCCCCCGTGCCTGCTTCTGTCGCGGTTTTTGGGAAGAGTCAAGAGGGAAACAAAGTCGGTTCTTTTGGTAGCCCCGGCTTGGCCCAGGCGACCGTGGTACGCAGAGATCATGAAGTTGGCAGTAGGCAGGCCGTGGATCCTCCCTCTCCGGCCAGATCTGCTCTCACAGGGTCCTGCTTTACACAGTCCTGCTTTACACAGTCTGAATTTGACGGTTTGGCTGCTGAGACCCACATTCTGAGAGACCGTGGGCTTTCGGGGCCAGTCCTTTCTACTCTGGTCAATGCCAGAAAGCCGGCCTCTGGGCTTATTTACTACAAAATCTGGAGGGCATATGTTTCCTGTTGTGAACTCAGGGAATGTCATCCTAGAAAGTATGTCATTAGCAGGATCTTGGCCTTCCTGCAGTCAGGCCTAGAAATGAATTTGGCCGTAAGCACTATCAAGGTGCATATTTCGGCCTTGTCAGTGTTTTTTCAGAAACCACTTGCATCGCATTCCCTGGTGCGGGCTTTCATCCAGGGGGCTATGCGGATAAGGCCGCCAGTCAAACCTCCGGTATGCCCATGGGATCTGAATTTTGTTCTCTCAGCTTTGCAGGGGCAACCTTTTGAACCTTTGCATCAGGCTTCGTTAGTTCTTTTGACTAAAAAATTGGTTTTCTTGTAGCCATATCCACGGCTAGAAGAGTGTCAGAACTAGCAGCTCTCTCCAGTAAAGAACCGTATCTAATTATTCATAAGGACCTGGCGGTAATGCATCCCAACAGGTCCTTTCTGCCTAAGGTGGTTTCAGGATTCCATTTGAATCAAGATGTGAGCCTACCATCCTTTTTTCCGGACCCACAGTCCGCAGAAGAAGAATCTTTGCACACTTTGGATGTGGTAAGGGCAATCAGTATCTATCTTCAGGCAACTGCACAGATAAGGAAAACTGATTGCTTATTTATTTTGCCGGAAGGCCCTAGGAAGGGTCAGGTGGCATCAAAATCCACTCTCTCATGGTGGATTAGACAGATTATTTCTCAGACCTATAGTGTTAAAGGGAAGATCCCTCCTTTTCAAGTGAGAGCGCACTCAACTAGGGCTGTAAGTGCTTCTTGGGCAGTGCATCACCAGGCCTCCCTGGCTCAGATCTGTAAGGCTGCAACTTGGTCATCAGTCCACACATTCACCAGATTCTATCAGGTGGATGTCAGAGGGCAAGAGGATATCGCCTTTGGGCGCAGTGTACTGCAGGCTGCAGTTTAGGTCCTCCGGTTCTTGGCGGCCTATATATTATGATCTGTGTCTCCCTCCCCTCAATCTGAGCATTGCTTTGGGACATCCCACTATGTAATGAAGCTCCTGTGTCCCATGATGTATGATCAAGAAAATAGGATTTTTATATACAGCTTACCTGTAAAATCCTTTTCTTGAGAGTACATCACGGGACACAGGGCTCCCATCCCTCTTGGGTTTTACGTGGTTTCCTATTGCTTTACTACAAAACTTAGGTGCCTCCCATATGGGAGGGGTTATATAGGGGAGGAATTCTCCTTAATTGGGGGTTAACCAGTGTCCAATCACCAGAGGTGCCTATATAACCCACTATGTAATGAAGCTCCTGTGTCCCGTGATGTACTCTCAAGAAAAGGATTTTACAGGTAAGTTGTATATAAAAATTCTATTTTTTATGTTGTTGGCGTTGACCTGTTTTTTTTCCGCTTGTTTCCCAAGATAACCATCTTGGCGTTTGTCAAGAGGGTGAGAGTGCCCAAAGAAAGTGCCTACGGCCAAATCACCCTGAAAGTGCCCGATCTTGTCTGATCTCGGAGGCTAAGCATTGTCGGGCCTGATTAGTAACTGGATGGGAGACCGACTGGGAATACCATTCTTTTTATGCTGTTGGCGTTGACGTTTTTTTTTTCCGCTTGTTTCCCAAGGTGACCATCTTGGCATTTGTCAAGAGGGCTGAGAGAACCCAAAGAAATCTCCTACGGCCACATCACCCTGAAAGCGCCCGATCTCATCTGATTTCGGAGGCTAAGCAGGGTCCGGTCTGGATAGTAACTAATTACAGGTGCCGTAGGAATCTTTTTATATTGTTGGCTTTGACCTGTTTTTTTTTCGCTTGTTTCCCAAGGTGACCATTTTAGCATCTGTCAAGAGTTTTGAGTATGTCCTGAAGCGTTCGCCTAAGGCCACATCACCCTGAAAGCGCCCGATCTCAGAGGCTAAGCAGTGTCAGGGTCAGATGGGAGACCGCCAGGGTCTATGTTGTTGGCGTTGACCTGTTTTTTTTTTCACTTTTTTCCCAAGATGACCATCTTGGCATTTGTCAAGAGGGTTGAGAGTGTCTGAATAGAACACCTATGGCCACATCACCCTGAAAGCGCACAATCTCATCTGATCTCAGAGGCCTAGCAGTGTACGGCCTGGTTAATACCTGTATGGGAGACCATCTGTGAATACCAGGTGCCGTAGGCTTCTTTTTATGTTGTTGGTATTGACCTGTTTATTTTCGCTTGTTTCCCAAGGTGACCATCTTGGCTTTTAACAAGAGGGTCGAGAGTGCCTAAAGAGATCACCTATGGCCCCATCACCCTGAAAGCACCCGATCTTGTCTGATCTCGGAGGCTAAGCAGTGTCGGGCCTGGTTAATACCAGGATAGGAGAACGTCTGGGAATAACAGGTGCCGTAGGCTTCTTTTTATGTTATTGGCCTTGACCTGTTTTTTTTTTTTCACTTGTTTCCCAAGGTGACCATCTTGGCATTTGTCAAGAGGGTTGAGAGTGCCCGAAGATATCGTCTGATCTCGGAGGCTAAACAGTGTCAGGCCTGGTTAGTACCTGGATGGGAGACCGCCTGGGAATACCAGGTGCCAATGGGCTTCTTTTTATGTTGTTGGCTTTGACCTGTTTTTTTTGCTTGTTTCTGAAGGCGACCATCTTGGCGTTTGTCAAGAGGGTTGGGCGTGTCTTGAAGAGAATGCTTACGGCCACATCACCCTAAAAGCACCCGATCTCGTCTGATTTCAGAGGCTAAGCAGTGTCAGGCCTGGTTAGTACCTGGATGGGAGACTGCCTGGGAAGACCAGGTGCCATAGAAGGATCTGGCCTGGTTAGTGTCTTGATTGGGAGATCGCCTGGGAATACCGGATGCCGTAGGCTTCTTTTTATGTTGTTGGCTTTGACCTGTTTTTTTTAGCTTTTTTCCCAAGGTGAGCATCTTGGCCTTTGTCAAGAGGCTTCAGAGTGCCCAAAGAGAGTGCCTACGGCCAAATCACCCTGAGAGAGCCCAATCTCATCTGATCTTGGAGGCTAAGCAGCGATGGGCCTGGTTAGTACCTGGACGGGAGACAGCCTGGGAATACCAGGTGCCGTAGGCTTCTCATTATGTTTTCGGCGTTGACCTGTTTTTTTTCCCTTTTTTCCCAAGGTGACCATCTTGCCATTTGTCAAGAGGGTTGAGAGTGCACAAAGAAATTGCCTATGGGCACAACACCCTGAAAGCACCCAATCTCGTCTGGTCTCAGAGGCTAAGCAGGGTTGGGCCTGGTTTGTACCTGGATGGGAGACCGCCTGGGTTTTCCAGATGCCGCAGGCTTCTTTTTATGTTGTTGGTGTTGACCTGTTTTTTTTCGCTTGTTTCCCAAAGTGATCATCTTGGCATTTGTCAAGAGGGTAGAGAGTGCTTAAAGAGATCGCTTACAGCAGCATCACCCTGAAAGCACCCTATCTCTTCTGATCTCGGAGGCTAAGAAGGGTTGGGCCTAGTTAGTACTTGAATGGGAGACGGCCTTGGAATACCAGGTGCCGTATTCTTCTTTTCATGTTGTTGGCGTTGACCTGTTTTTTTTCGCTTGTTTCCCAGGGTGACTATCTTGGCATTTTTCAAGAGGGATGAAAGTGCCCAAAGAGATTGCCTATGGGCACATCACCCTGAAAGCACCCAGTCTCCTCTGATCTCAGAGGCTAGAAAAGGTCGTGCCTTGTTAATACCTGGATGGGAGACCGCCTGGGAATACTAGGTGCTGTAGGCTTCTTTTTATGTTGTTGGCGTTGACTTGATTTTTTGTTTGCTTCCCAAGGTGACCATCTTGGCATTTGTCAAGAGGGTTGAGCGTGCCTGAAAAAAATCTACTATGGCTGCATCACCCTGAAAGAGCCCAATCTCATTTGATCTCAGAGGCTAAGCAGGATTAGGACCTGGTTAGTACCTGGATGGGAGACCGCCTGGGATTTCTCAATGCCATACGCTTTTTTTTTAAGTTGTTGCTTGATTCCCAAGGTGACCATCTTGGCGTTTGTCAAGAGGGTTGAAAGTGCCTGAAGGGATTGCCTACGGGCATATCACCCTGAAAGCACCCGATCTCATTTGATGTTGGAGGCTAAGAAGAGTCGGGCCTTGTTAGTACGTGGATGGGAGACCGCCTAGGAATACCAGGTGTCGTAGGCTTCTTTTTATGTTGTTGGCGTTGACCTGTTTTTTTTTAGCTTGTTTCCCAAGGTCACCATCTTGGTGTTTGTCAAGAGGGTTGAGAGTGCCTGAAGAGATTGCCTATGGCCACATCACTCTGAAAGCACCCAATCTTGTCTGATCTTGGAGGCTAAGGCCGCGTAGACACGGGCGGACTGTCTGACGGACTTGGTCCGCTGAAACGTGTTTCAGCGGACAATGCGCTGGTGTGTGGGCTTCAGCGGACTTTTTCAGCGGACAGTCTGGCGGACTAAGTCTTTCGGAATTTCCGTAATATTGTCCGTCCAAACTTGGTTTCAGCGGACAGTCCGCTCGTGAGTAGGCTAGTTCGACGGACTAAGTATGGCGCATGCTCAGAAAGGATTTACACGGCCGAAGGTTGCATTGCAGTGTATTGGACGTCGAATTTCTAGTCCCGTCGTACGTGCTGTACACGTCATCGCGCAAGCTTTCAGCGGACTGTCTGTTCGTGGTGTGTGGTCAAGTCCGTTCATTCAAAAGTAGGACGGACTGTCTGTCGGATTGTCTGACAGACTTAGTTGGACGGATAGTCCGCCCATGTGTACGCGGCCTTAGAATAGTCAGGCCTGCTTAGTACCTGGATGGGAGACCACCTGGGAATACCGGTTATTGTAGGCTTCTTTTTATGTTGTTGGCGTTGATTCGTTAGTTTTTTTCCACTTGTTTCCCAAGGTGACCATCTTGGCATTTGTCAAGAGGGTTGAGAGTGCCCAAAGAGATCGCTTACAGCAGCATCACCCTGAAAAAGTCCTAGCTCTTCTTATCTCTGAGGCTAAGAAGGGTTGGGTCTAGTTAGTACCTGGATGGGAGATGGCGTTGGAATACCAGGTGCCGTATTCTTCTTTTTATGTTGTTGACATTGACCTGTCTTTTTTCACTTGTATCTCAAGGTGACTATCTTGGCATTTGTCAAGAGGGTTGAGAGTGCCCAAAGAGATTGCATATGGGCACATAACCTTGAAAGCGCCCGATCTCCTCTGATCTCAGAGGCTAAACAGGGTTGGGCCTTGCTAGTACCTGGATTGGAGACAACCTGGGAATACTAGGTGCTGTAGGCTTCTTTTTATGTTGTTGGCGTTGACTTGTTTTTGTTTTGTTTGTTTACCAAGGTGACCATCTTGGTGTTTGTCAAGAGGGTTGAGAGTGCCTGAAGAGCTTGCCTATGGCCACATAACCCTGAAAGCACCAGATCTCGTCTGATCTCAGAGACTAAACAGGGTCGGGCCTTGTTAATACCTGGATGAGAGACCACCTGGGAATACTAGGTGCTGTAGACTTCTTTTTATGTTGTTTGTGTTGACTTGTTTTTTTTTTGTTTCTTTCCCAAGATGACCATCTTGGCGTTTGTCAAGAGAGTTGAGAGTGCCTGAAGTTATAGGCTATGGCCACATCACCCTGAATCTGTTCCATCTCATCTGATCTTGGAGGCTAAGCAGGGTCGGGCCTGGTTAATGCCTGGATGGGAGACCGCCTGGGAATACCAGGTGTCGTAGGCTTCTTTTTTTTTTCAAATATAATTTTTTCTCCAAACAGGGGAAGACGGGTCCCCCGAGTACATAATGCAACAGAGAAATACAGAGCAAAAAGCAGCTGAACAATACTTGATACAGGTATATTCGCAACTGTGAGTCTGCCTTCCATCAATCATAATGATTCAAGGCACGAATAAAGTATTGTACCAAGATCCAGGGTCACACAAACCTCAGGTCCCTCCGTCATTCCCAATTTTCCACTTTTTCCAAAAGAGAGAGTGGGTGGAGGGGGTGAGAGATAGGGGAGGAAGGCAGAAAAGAGAAGGGGTGAAAGATCAGGAAAGGAGAAGAGGGGACGAGACACAATGGCAGCCACTGTCCAAGGGGCCAGTCAAGGAAAGCTCAGAGCACTAAGGTGATAGCAGGCGACATCCTTCCAGCGAGAATATAAAGGTATTCCAGATGTCCCAGGTTTGTTTAAAAAATTCTTGTTTACCTTGTGATGTGAGGATCAAGTCCTCCATTTTTTTTAATGTCCTCTATTTTCCTAAGCCAGTGAGTAATGAAAGGGGGGGGACATTTTTCCAATAGAGAGGGATGCAGGATATCGCCGCATTTATCACATGCCGTAAAATTGATTTTTTTGTACTTCTTAATGGGAATCTGTGAATGGGGCAAGAGAAAGAATGCAGCCTCTTCCGGGATGGAGAAGTCTGTGAATTTTTGTGTTATGCATCGGATCTCTGTCCAGAAGTCCACCAAGCTGGGGCAGGACCAAAAAATGTGGATCAACGTGCCCTCTTCTTCTCCACACCTCCAGCATATGTTCGAGGAAGAGGGGAATTATTTATGCAGCTTTGATGGTGTCAAATACCACCTGGTGAGAAGTTTAAAATTTGTCTCCTGTATCTTCGTGCACAGCGAGGTTTTGAGAGCCAAAGTGATAATGCGTTGTCTCTGTGCTGGGGAAAACAAGCAATTAAGGTCCTTTTCCCAGTTGGACAGACAGGTTAAGTGTGGGTGATCTGTTTGAGAGAGAATGTGGACCAAAGGGCCTTCGCTCCTGCATAGAGTCTCAAACTCCGTCTGAGGGCGTGCGAAAGTTTGAGTATTGGGGATGGAATGGAAAAAATGATGTTGTTGCGCCGCTCTCCAAAAAGGCAGTTGGAAAAGCCCTGTCGGATCTGTTAGGGTTGAGAAAGAAGGTCATTTTCCATCAATGACGAATTTAGACGCATGGTCTAGGTTGGAATTTCTAAGTGGGTCCCCGGTTCCATGTTCGGATGGCCACGTATAGGGAATAGGGGGGAAGTCAAAGACGTGAGTGTGTTTTGGGTAGCGATCAGGTGACTGACTTTCAATGAAGCCCCTATAGTGGGATGTGACGTCAATTCTGTGGGTAAATCCTTATAGCACCACATGGCGCTTCTTAGCGGAATTCGGGAGTGAGATTGTCCGAGTTGCACTCAGAGCTTAGAAAGTTTGTTTCCATTCCAGTCCAATACACGCCCCAGATGGGAGGCCAGGTAGTAGCATCGCAAGTCAGGGAGAACCAACCCTCCCTGTTGTTTAGACAATGTCAGCTGTGACCACTTAAGTCTGGGATTTTTGTGGGCCCAGTTAAATTGAGTGAGCAGGGATTGAGCTTGCTTAAAAAACGGGACTGGAATCTGGATCGGGAGAGCTTGGAAAAGATAGGTAAATTTAGGGAGTATGTTCATTTCAATGAGATTGCATCTCCTGAACCAGGAATGGAGGCCAGAATGCCACCCGTGAAGCAAGAACCTAAGTACTTAAGGGCTGTATGGGTCCATTTAAATCGAAAATTGGACTACAAGTCTAGTAACGTTTGCGGGGGGACTTCGACCCCCATGGCCTCTGATTTCAAGAAGTATCCCGTATATCTGTAATTCCCGAAGGAGATTTGGCAAGGAAACTCTGGGATTCGTCAACAAGAACAGCATGTCATCTACGTAGGCAGATGTCAATAGTACCCATTTGGAGTCCCGTTATGTCTGAGTTTTGTCGAATTGTGGAGAGAAAGGGTTCCAATGACAGTCCGAATAATTGGGGCGACAGGTGGCAACCCTGTCTGGTCCCATTCCCGATGTCAAGGGGAGATGAGAGCACCCCATTCGCTTTGAGTTGAGCTGAAGGGCGTGAGTATATCTTACTTTTCAATGCCAGCATCCGTTCACTCAGACCTATATGGCTAAGGACCGAGAACATGAATGTCCATTTGACCCGATCAAAAGCCTTCTCGGCATCAGTGCTCACGAAAAGACAAGGGGTCCCAGATGACTTTGCTTTATGGACCAGGGTAAGCACCTTAATGGTGTTGTCCCTATCTTCCCTGGTGGGAATAAAACCTAACTGGTCAATATGTATAAGGGACTGCAAGTGCTGTGCCAATCACGTAGCGAGGATTTTAGAGAATCGTTTTAGGACCGAATTTAGGAGGGAAATTGGTCTGTAGCTCTCACATAGGCCCGAGTCTTTGCCCTCCTTAGGTATCAACGAGATGTGGGCTCTAAGGGTATCCTCAGGAAAATCCCCATTCGAGCTCAGAGTATTCAATAAATCCACCAAGCGCGGGCCGAGAATAGGGAGGAAGGTCTTATAGTATTGTGCGGTATATCCGTCATGGCCCGGAGCCTTACCCACCTTCGAAGGTCCCACGGCCATCTGGACTTCTTCCAGTGTGATCGGGTTCTCCAAGTACTCCCGTGATTCCGATGAGAGGGTTGGTAGACCAGAACCGGTTACATATCTGTCTATATTGTCCTGTCCAGACCCTGAATCGGGCAGGTTGTAGAGATCAGAGTAGCATTATTCAAAGACTTTGGCTATTTGGGTTGGGGTAGAGGCCCTCTGGCCATTCTCATCTATCAACTGTTGTATGTAAGAGGCAGATTTCAACTCCTTTACCGACCTGGCAAAGATTTTTCCGCATTTGTCCCCTGACTCCTACATCAGTTTACGACAAAATTGGAGTGCCACTTTCGCTTTATAATGGAGTAGGTCAGTAATCTGGGTACGGAGTGTCCCCAATTCAATCTCTAAGGTCTAAGGTCCGTGAGGGGGCATGTTTATGTTTCGCTTCCACAGAGGCAAGTTCACAAACCAGATTAGCAATTTGTTCCTTCCGTGTTCGTTTGATGCGTGCCCCGTGCCTGATAAGTACCCTGCGGAGTACTGACTTGTGAGCCTCCCAAATTATCCCCGGGTGGCAGTTTAGTTTTCTTGGAAATAAAGGTCCAATTCCCTGGTCACATCTGCTAAAACTTCCGGTATCTGGAGGAGGCTCTCATTAAGGTGCCAGAATAGAGACCTAGGTGAGGGGTTCCTAGAGAGGGTGTAGGTAAGGTCTACAGGAGCGTGGTCGGACCAAGTAATATGGCCGATGGAGGAAGAGCTCACCAAGTGCAGTTGGTCATGTGGAATCAAGAAGAAGTCTATCCTCAAGTATGATTTGTGAGGGGAAGAGCAAAAAGAGTAGTCCCTTTCCCCGGAGTGTTGCAGACACCAGACATCAACTAATTGGTCATTCAGTAAACACTTAGTAATCCGCTTTCTAGAGGAAATGAGGAGCGAGGAGCAAGAGGCAGAAGTGTCAACCGATGGCGAAAGGGGACATTAAAGTCCCCACCTAATATCAACTGGCCCTCCCGAAAGTCACATAATCTGTGCAGGGTAGTTCTGAGGAATGTGTCTTGGTGATCATTGGGAGCGTACACAGTGGCAAATGTAAAAAGGAGCTCTCCAATGTGACCCCTAAGAAAAAGATATCGGCCCCCAGGGTCCACCAGAGAATCCTGGAGAACCGAGGGGAGCCTGCTAGAGATCAGAATGGAGATTCCCTTGGTCTTAGAGGAGGGGTTAGTAGAGTGGTAGACCTTAGGGAAGGATCTTGACCGTAGAAAGGGGAGGCTAGTATTTTTAAAATGTGTTTCTTGTATAAAGGCCACATCAGTACAGGAAGTCTTCAGTTCTCACAGGAGGATCCACCGTTTTTCAGAGGAGTTCAGTCCCTTAACGTTTAGAGAGGTGACCTTGACTGAGTCTGCCATCGCTCCTCGGGGAGGGGAAGGGGGACGTCAGAGAAAAGCAAAGAAAGTTGAACCAAGGTAGGTATTGGGTAGGTAATGGATGACGGGAACTAAGGGGGAGAAAGGAAGGAAAGGTAAGGGGAAAAAGAGGTCAGGCGAGGAGAGGGAAATTAAGGGTTGTCCGCACTCAACACTACAGGAATTGTATACTAAACAGCACAATTATGCTATAGCATTTACCAGATGTACACTGGGTTTAAAGCGCCGTCCTACTTGAGTTGGTGGGTAGACAGGTCGGAGAGGGAGCCCCCGGATTCCAGTCCCCCCAGTCCCGGCAGTGGTAAATATCACGTTTGATACCGGTATGCAAATAAAAGATAATCAGTAACATCATAGAACCAAAAAACAATAGTATAATCAAAACAGAGGTAGAGCATATAACTGTCAGCACTGAGGGGTCTCCTCAGCTCGCCCTAAATGTAGGCATGCATGTGGGAGCCCGTCACAACAGAAAAGGCATCACAGAATGGGATCCACCACCCCCCGTCCCATACCCCAAAAGTACATGCAGCCCCCGAACAGATGCATTTCTCCTTTTGGCAGATTGTCCTCTCCTTACCCACTCTCCTCCGTCCACGCCCCGGGGGAAAAGGGGGAGGGAAGGGGGGAAAGGGGGGGGAGAGGGGGGATTGAAGGGGGGAGGGAAGGGAAGGAGGTAAGGGAGGGAAGGGGGGAGGGAAGGAGGCAGCAAGGGAGAGGGGACAAACATGCGGAAAGGTCAAGTCCTTTAGCGCACCCACACCAGCAACCACCCGGACCCCATACGTTTCAACTCCTCCCCTCCATAGTCACCACATCAAGATGAAAGATGAGCAGCCCTGGTCGGTGCATGGAGAATCCGGCAGGCAAGGGGCTGGGGCCACCATCCCTCTATCCAACGGGAGACTTCACCCGAGCAGCAGTCCTGGGGCCCGCCAATTAGCATCTCTCCTGCATCGCCATCGGGGGCTGTGTAGAGCATCCAGAGGGAGGCTGGGACAAACAGTAAGGGGTAAATCCTCCAGGGGGGAAGCAGTGTCTCGTACCAATAGGCGCAATAAATAAGTCATCCAGGGTGTCCCCGAAAGCTGCAGAAGGCAATATCGGCAAAGAGTAGGTGGGGGCCAGAGGGGGGGGGGGCGAGGGGCACAACCAGGGAGAGGGGACACATATGCGGGAATGTCAAGCCCTTCCAGTACAGCGCACTAGGTATCACTCAGACCCCCCAAAGTGCAACTCCCCCCTCTAAGGTCAAGACTCCAGAAGGGAAGATGAGCCGCCCTGGTCTGTACATGAAAGAACCTGCTGCCAAGGGATTGGGGCCATCATCCCTTCCTCCAATGGGAGATGCCACCAGCATGACAGCCCCGTGTCCTGTCAAGTGGTGCCGCTCCGACAATGTCGTCGGGGTATATGTGGAGCATCCAGGGGGAGGCAGGGACCACCCAAACAGTGAGGGGTAAAGCCTCCAATGGGGACCGGTGTCAGACAGGAGGATAGCGGTGTCTTGTACAAGTTGGTTAATTAGACAAGTCATCCAGTGTGTTCCTGTGAGCAGCGGAAGGAAAGGTCGGTAAGGATTATGAATGGGTTGGGGCCAGGGAGTGCATAAAACTGCCACCAGATGACCGGGGCAGAGAGGGCAAGGGGATGAAAGTCAGATCTGGTAGGTGGGGGGGGGTGAGGAGTCTCACTCATATTACTCACGTTGGCCATCCCGTGAAGCTGAGCTCTCTGCCAGGATGTTCTTCTGTATAATCTAGCCTATCTGTATACATTAGCCTGTCTTTTGTACACATTAGCCTCTCTGTATCAACTAGCCAGTCTTCTGTATACACTAGTCTGTCCCTAGCTTGTCTTTTATACACATAGTCTCTCGGTATACCCCGCATTTCTGTATACATCTTTATACCCTAGCCTCTCTGTATAATCTTGCCTCTCATTATACCCCAGCCTGTATTCTGTTTACCCAATTTTGTCTTTTATATAAACTAGCCTGTCTACTGTATAACTTAGCTTCTCATTATACCCCGGCCTCACTGTCAGCTTGTCTCTGTACACTAGCCTCTCTGTTTTCCCTAGTCTCTCTGTATAAAATAGCCTCTCTGTATACACTAGTCTGTCCGTATACTCTAGCAAGTCTGCATACACTAGCCTCTTTGTGTAAAACAGCCTCTCCCTCTGTATAACCTTGCCTCCATCTCTGCATATCCAGTATGTTCTTCTGTATAATCTAGCCTGTCTTTTGTACACATTAGCCTCTCTGTATAAACTAGCTGGTCTTCTGTATACACTATTCCGTCTGTATACACTAGCAAGTCTGTGTAACCCAGTCTCTCTCTCCCTAGAAAACACCAACCCTGGCCCTGACAGACTCCTCCCACAAATACGGGCTGGCCTTTGACCAGCCTTCCCACTTGTAATCGGAGTCTTCAAGTGGGAAATGCGATATTACTTAAGAACCAAGGCCTGAGGTGTTCCATGGCCTGGATGGTCAGTATGCTTGAAAAGAGGGCAAAAAGACACAAGTATAGGTGGAAAAGGAAAGGTAAAGATCCCATCCATAAAATGACATATGCCAAAACGCCAACTGTAAGTAACCGGTAAGTTACAGCTGTCAGAGTAGAACCCACCGACTCTTGACCTGAAGATGAGAAGGAACCCCCTAAGAGCCTGCAAGCTACGCAAACCCAAATGAATGTCCCATGAAGGATAGGATGAGCCTGATGCCCAAGGTAACCCAGACATGAGAATGAACTTCTTGTGAATGAGAGGATACGTGGGGAAAAGGGAGCAAGGGCTGACCCGAAGAACCCCTACAAGAAGATGGCTGAGCAGACTGAAAAAACCCAACACAAGACCGCCTGGGGTATACAGTGAGGCTATTATAATTGGAATGAGGCTGGGGTAATAAGATTGGCTTGGGTATACGGCGAGGTAGACCCTAGAAAAGAAACAGAAATCAGAAAAGTCAAACAAGGTAATACAGATAGGCTAATGTTATTCCCCTGAGCCTGGTGTATACAGAAGAATGGCTAGTATATACAGAGAGGCTAGTGTGTACAGATGACAAGCTATTGTTTACAGATAGGCTTGTGTATACAGAAGAGAGTCTGGGGAATTCAGTGAGGCTAGTGTATGCAGAGAGGCTGGGACACCGAGACTATTGTAAAAAGAAGGCAGGCTAGTGTATATAGGTTACGGGCACGTGTATACAGAAGACAGAGAGGCTAGTCTATATAGAGGGACTGGTGTACACAGAAAGATTAATGTATACAGAAAGGCTAGCGTGTACAGAAGACAGGACTTTATTTTTTGCTAATGCAACTACTTCTAAATGAGGTAAAGAGTTACAGTGCTTTTTTCAGATTTGGTGCTGTTAAAAGGTCAGTGGTGTGTTGTCAGTGGTGATATCAATGTGACAGTTAATGTGGAGAACTACATATATACAAAATAGAGCAAAAGAGTGCTAAGTTTATTTTGTTAAGTCATTGACTGATAGACGTTAAGTAATTGGCCGTTATTGGTTTGGCAGTACATGGTTTATTTTAATGTAAGATAGTTTTATTCTCTACCTATAGCCGAGTTTTAGACGACTTTATTATTAGCATTAGTCGCATTAATCATATTTATTATGCAGAGTTTAAGTATTGTAGTTAGACGATATTGCTTTTGAAAGATTTGTATTTTTATACATAGCATTGTTAGTAGACCAATAGGACAATTTACATGGCTTAATATTGCAGAGCGTAATTTAACAGGAAAGAAATCCAAAGCGTTAGTTGCAGTAGCTTCATAAAACTGAGAAATCGTTGCATTACTCTAAATGTAAAAGTTGTTCCGGTAGCACTGAGAAGACTGATATTAGATGAGTGTTCTACTTATTCCGTTTACTATTGCAGAGAGATACCGGTTAAATGTTAATATCTTAATATTTATTGCTGCGTGTAAGGTAGAAATAAGATGGTTTTGTGTGAGTTGGTTTACCAGGATTTAGAGATCGTAATCTGGTTATTCTAATAATAAATATATCAAAATATCTCAGATTAATATTGAGACAGTATATACAAGTCGAGTTTAAGTGGAAATACACGAAATGACAGCAACGACGTGTGTAGGTTTTTATCAATCGGGTTCATTACGTGTCTTTAATCATGTAGTGAATATACCCCAAATATAGCATAAGGATAAGAAAGGAAAATAACTGGCAGAGGATGACATGGCAAAAAGACAAACTGCATTAGAAATGTGAATGTGAATTAGAGATGTCAATCTCCATTGGTAACCATTAATAAAGTTAACACGGCTACGTACAGCAAAGTTTGAGCTAAGCAGCTAAATATTCCTTTATATTGCAGAGCTAAAGTATTGCAGTTGAAAAGAGATCGGAAGCGTTTTTTGCAGTAGCTTCAAAATTACTGAGAAATCATTTCATTACTCTAAATGCAAAAGTTATCCCGGTAACACTGAGTGGACTGATATTATATGAGTTATCGTTGTAGTAAAAATTCAGTTTCCTATAGCAGAGAGATACCAGCTAAATGTAAGAAGAGCAATTGAACTGTTCATATCGGTAGGATTGCATTACTCTTAATATGTGAAACGTGTAAAGAAGCAAAAGATGGTTTTGTATTATCCTAAAAGTAGCAGTATACGTAATAAAGGTGAGTAGGTTACCTGGATTTAGACATAGCAAACCCTATAATCTAATTTAGCAAAATTAGAAAGGATAATATTGAGACAGTATATACAGGTCGAGTTTAAGTGGAAATACACAAAATAGCTAGCTTACCTTTACATTGTTAAATAGAGCCTTGCAAAGTAATACCAAGTTAGAATATCGGACTAGCAATTAGATGAGATGATTGCTGTAATCATAAAATATCCACAACTTGTCTTTAAGGATGAGAAAGTATAATAACCGGAAATGTATGAAATTTTAAAGAGACAAATTGCATTAGAGATGTGAGATAGACATGAAATGTCAATCCCCATTGGTTACTTACATGTAACCATTAATACAGTTAACGCGGCTAAATACAGCAAAGTGTGAGCTAAGCAGCTAAAGGGTATACATTATTTAAGAGTAAATTGACGTAGCTTGTAAATTCCAACGTGTAAATCGATCCATTAATTTTGTTACGCACGAAGACGGCTTACACTGACTTTTCTCCGTTTCCACTGGTTATCCGCATAATGTATCAGTAACCCTGAACATTAATAGTGATAGACAGTTTACAATAGGATGTATGCTTGATGTGAATTTAAAATAGTTGCATTATGTGTTATTAATGTAATCAAACTTTATTGCTATCCTTTGCTACTGCAACCACTTTCTCGCATTTTGCTGCTTTTAAAAAATGTGTTGCCAGTGTTATGTGTTACAAATGGTCATCAGTGTGACAGTTGAAGTAATACACAAAATAGAGTCAGAAAGACTCTATTGCATAGAGGTAGAGAGATGGTTGCATTATTCTTAATGTGCCGGTTGTAAAAGGTTTTAAAAAGATGGTTTTGTGTGAATTTTGCTTTAACGTAAAATTAGCTGTAGACATTATAACTATGGTTACGCTTACAATGATTTAGAGATAGTAATCTCTATAATATAATAATAATAAGTATATTGAGGCAGTAAATATAAATACAGATAAAGTGAATACACAAAAGGGATCAAGAGATAGTTGCAAAGTAATATCCTCATTAAGGCCGATTGTCGGAATAGCAACATAACACGAAATATGAGCACGGCTAAAATACAGAAAAACAGTACATTATTTAGGAGTACAGTAGAATATAGTATAAATTATTTAAGATTAAATTGACTTAGCCTGAAAAAATCTAACTTTAAATCGTTGAGTAAATGGTTGAGTAAATCGTAAATTTATCAGCTAAGTTAACTCTGAGATTATGATTAATTTGACAATTCCATTACGCGGTCCATTTCCACTGGTATAATCATAATGTAATATCAGTAATTGCTATGAGTAAATGTTAAAATTTTAGACGGTTTACATTAGGATGTGGAATTGATATGGATTTAAAAGCGGTACATTAATTTTCTGAAGCATATGGCAGAAAGACGGCTTAAACTGCTTTTCTCACATTTTGCTGCGGTAAAAAGAAATGTTTTGTCACTGTGTTTTAACTGTGCAAATCCTAGTGCAGAGAGTTACTCAGTTAATGTCAGAGATACTCGGTTAATGTCAGAAAAACAATAAAACTGTTTACATTGTTAGCGAGCGATAGTTACATTACTCATAATATGTGCAGCATGTCTGGTAGCAAATGGATGGTTTTGTGAACATTTTGCATTACCGTACAATTAGCGGTAGACCTCATCGAAGTGAATAGATTTAACTGCTTTTGAGATAGTACTAATAATAAATAAAGCAAAATAAGTCAGGATGGTGTGTCGTCAGTGGTGATATCAAAGTGACAGTTGATGTGGAGAATTACAAATATGCAAAATAGAGCAAAAGAGTGCAAAGTTTATTTTGTTAAGTCATTGACTGATAAGTCATTTTTTAAGTTATTGGCCGTTATTGTTTTGGCAGTACATGGTTTATTTTGATGTATGATAGTTTTATTGCATGCTTGATGTGGGTGATTAAAATCGTGTAGTGAGTATAATCTATATTTAGCTTAAGAATGAAAAGGCATAACATGGCAATGAGACAAACTCCATTAGAGATGCGAACTAGATGAAATGATGAAATGTGTCTGTATATCCAAGATTGTCTTCTGTTATCACTTAGCCTACCCCCTAAATTCACAAGCCTCTCTATATACACGAGCATGTTTTCTGTTTCTGTATACATTACTCTGTCTTCTTTACACCCTGGCCTGTCTTCTATATACACTCTGTTATACACTAGTTTCTCTGTATACACTAGCCGGTCTTCTGCATACAATAGCCTGTCTTCGGTATACACTAGCCTATTTTCTGAATACACTAGCCCGTCTTCTGTATGCCCTAGCCTGTCTTCTGTATACATTAGTCTCTCTGTATAAACTAGCATCTCTCTATACCCCAAACTGTCCTCTGTAAACACTTGTCTCTCTTTATAGCCTGTCTAGCCTTTCTTCTTTACACACTAGCTTCTCTGTATACACTAACCAGGCTTCTATATAAAATAGCTTCACTGTATGCACTAGCCTCTCTGTAGAAGCCAGCCTTTATTCTGTATTCACTAGCCTTTCTTCTGTATGCTGTAGTCTTCTATATATACTAGCTTCTCTGTACACCCTTGCATCTCTGTAAACACTGTGTAAACTAGCCAGTCTTATGTATACACTCGCCGACTGTATACACCAGACTCTCTGAATACACTAAACCCTCTGTATACCACATCCTGTCTTCTGTATACACTAGACTGTAAAAATTAGCTAGAATACACCAGCCTGTCTTCTGTACCAACTAGACACTCTGTATACACTACCCAGTCTTCTGTATACACTGTCAGCTTTGATGTATACCCAAGCCTGTCTTCTGTATACACTAGTTTCTCTATATGCACTGTCCTTTCTGTATACACTCGACCCTCTGTATACACTAACCTCTCTATATACACTAACATCTTTGTATATACTAGCCTCTCTTTAAACTAGCCTCTCTGTGTACCCCAGCCTCACTGTTTACTCTAGCATCTCTGTATACTCAAGCCTATCTGCATGCACGAGTCTGTATTCTGTATTCACTAGCCTTTCTTTTGTATGCTGTAGTCTTCTTTATATGCCAGCTTCTCTGTACACCCTTGCATCTCTGTAAACTAGCCAGTCTTATTTATACACTCGCCGACTGTATACACTAGACTCTCTGAATACCTAGCCTATGTTCTGAATACACTAGCCCGTCTTCTGTCTTCTGTATGCCCTCTCTGTATAAACTAGCATCTCTCTATACCCCAAACTGTCCTCTGTAAACACTTGTCTCTCTTTATAGTCTGTCTAGCCTTTCTTCTGTACACACTAGCTTCTCTGTATACACTAACCAGGCTTCTATATAAAATAGCTTCACTGTATGCACTAGCCTCTCTGTATAATCTAGCCTCTCTTTATACACTAGATAGTGTTCTGCATACACTAGCCTCTCCGTAGAAGCCAGCCTTTATTCTGTATTCACTAGCCTTTCTTCTGTATGCTGTAGTCTTCTATATATACTAGCTTCTCTGTACACCCTTGCATCTCTATACACCAGACTCTCTGAATACACTAAACCCTCTGTATACCACAGCCTGTCTTCTGTATACACTAGACTGTAAAAACTAGCTAGAATACACCAGCCTGTCTTCTGTACCCACTAGATTCTCTGTATACACTACCCAGGCTTCTGTATACACTGTCAGCTTGGATGTATACCCAAGCCTGTCTTCTGTATACACTAGTCTCTCTATATGCACTGTCCTATCTGTATACACTCGACTCTCTCTATACACTAACATCTTTGTATATACTAGCCTCTCTTTAAACTAGCCTCTCTGTGTACCCCAGACTCACTGTTTACTCTAGCATCTCTGTATACTCAAGCCTATCTGCATACACGAGTCTGTATTCTGTATACACTAGCCTCTCTTTAAACTAGCCTCTCTGTATACCCCAGAATAACTGTATACTCTAGCCTCTCTGTATACACTAGCATTTCTGTATACATCACCCTATCTGTATTCACTAGCCTCTCTGTATACCCCAGCCTGCCTCTCTCTATACACTAGCTTTTCTTCTGAATATAATAGTCTCAGTCTCTCTCTATAACCAAGCCTGTTTTCTGTATACATTAGCATGTGTCCTGTATACACTAGCCTGTCTTCTTTATTCTCTAGCCTACCTTCTGTATACCTTAGCCTCTCTGTATAAACTAGCCTTCCTTCTATATACACTGCCATTTATGAGGTAAACAAAGAGTCTAGTGTACATAAACGACAGGCTAGAGTATAAAGAGAGGATAGGGTATACAGAAGAAAGCCTAGTGTATACAGAACACAGGCTAGTACCCTGAGCCTGGGTGAGAGAGGATGAGGAGCATTAGGAGGGCTTGGTCTTTCACATCCGACCAAGTGTTCGGCATGATGTGGCTCAACACGTCCAGCTGCCGAAAATAAGGACAAGCGTGGGAGGCACACAACACCCACTGTAACAGTGCTAGGTTCCTGCAATACAGAAACAGAACACCAGCAATAAGGGGTATCTTCAGGTGTGTACTGTGCAGGAGGCACACAACACCCACTCTAACTTCTGCACTGCAGATGCCTGTATTGCAACAATTGAACACCAGTAATAAAGGGTAGCTTCAGGTGTGTACTGTGCAGGAGACACATAACACCCACTGTAACAGTGCTAGGTTCCCAAGCAGTAAAGACACTGTCCCTGCCTATCGTCCTCTTTCCCTGACCGCCGCAACACACTATACAAGGCCGCCGCGCTGGCGGCCTTATATAGTGTGGGGTGTGTACTAAACCCCCTTGAGCTATAATTGGCCACAGGAATACTGCCTGTGGTCAATTGTGGCTCTCCTCTCAGAGGATGTCGCATCTGTTCTTATTATATAGAATAAGTTCTTATTATATATTATGCTCCTCGTAAACTTTTTCAATTTGAACATGGGGGGAGACATGATGCACATGTTTTGGAGATGCCCGAAGTTGATCTGCTACTGGACGAAGGTGACAGGAACCATTGATCGGGTGTTTGGAACCTCCACCAGGATGGAGGCGAAGTATTGTCTCCTGGGATTAGTTGAAGGAGTTGGAAACCCGGGAAGCAGCCAGATGGCAGTTCTGAGATGCCTATTTCAGGCAAGAAAACTGATTGCCCAACCCTGCTTAGTCTCCAATGTTGGCAATGACTTGTTTTTTTTCGCTTGTTTCCCAAGATGACCATGTTGGCGTTTGTCAAGATGGTTGAGAGTGCCCAAAGAGATCGCCTATGGCCCCATCACCTTGAAAGTGCCCGATCTTGTCTGATCTCGGAGGCTAAGCATTGTCGGGCCTGATTAGTAACTGGATGGAAGACCGACTGGGAATACCAGGTGCCGTATGCTTATTTCTTGATCATACATCACGGGACGCAGGATCATTACATAGTGGGTTATATAGGCACCTCTGGTGATTGGACACTGGTTAACCCCCAATTAAGGAGAATTCCTTCCCTATATAACCCCTCCCATATGGGAGGCACCTCATTTTTTCCTTCGCCAGTGGTGGTTGGTCACGTAAAACATGTGCTATGAAGAAAGTTCTGTGCAGGTCCCTGCGGGGGCCTAAGGGCTACAACAAACCGGATCCATATCTCGGGCCGATATTTTGACTCCCAAGATGATATGGTACCCGGGCCTCGTCATCTGAAGAAACGAGGTTTTGCCTGTAAGTCCTCTCCTATTGGAAGACTGGGCTCTGGGAAAACCAGACTTACTGTACTATTTACATAGTGGCACGAAAGTTTCTGGCAGAGTCTTTTACAAGGTCCAGGTAGGAGGTTCTTCTGAGAAGGAACCCCAAAAAAACCTGAAGGTTGTCACAACTCTGCCCGCCGTGATGGGTGAAGGCTGGAATCTGTCTGTTTTCAGCAATTCCTGCGGCGAGGACAGGTAAGGGAAGTTAATCCTGTATAAATTATATTATGGATTTCTTCATTGAGTAGTTGTATGTCTTACCTGGTTTCCACCACTAGGGGGAGTAAGAGCAGCCTGATGCATACTTACATGCCTTTCAGATACACACGCTCAGTGAAGCCTGGTTCTCTCAGATGACTCATGTCTCCACTGCAATCTCTGCCACAATGAAGGTAATACAGGGGTCCCACGTAGTCTGGGGGTCCCAGACAGCTCAGATGGCAATTCCCTTCCCCCCTGGATACCGGCAGTCCTCGTGCATGCGCGCCAAGCACACTCCCGTGCTAATGGAGGAGGCGGGAGTGTGTTTGCGAGCCGCGTCGTTCGGTGTGCACGGCGCTGTACTGCGCAGGCGCCAGGCGGCAGTTTTACAGCCCAGAGCGTCAGGGGGCTGTAAGTGGAGACACAGGAGCTATGGGCAGTAAGCATCCCAAGGGATTGGATCCAGGCAAACCTAAGACACCTACTCAGCATCAGGTTGTGCAGTTTAAGCATATAAATTTATTGTGAGACTTTAAGCACAACAGTGATTGCACTTACTAGTACCTCTGCTTTGTAGCTTAGGACTATGTCTCCTCGTAAGAGGGTCTCAGGGGGAGATAACAAGGACAATGGTAAGGCACCGCCTAGGTCTAGGGGTCTAGGGGTTCTAAAAATGCCTGTAGGTTACCATCCCCCCCCCTGCATGACTGATAAGTCAGTGCCCCTGTCAGGATTTGCAGCCTCTCCTAATATTTCAGCCCCGGTATACATCACTGAGGACTCCCTTAGGGCTACATTGGAGGGTTTTGAAGGGAGAATCATGAATTTTATTTCAGCTTCCCTGAAAGATAGCAGGAAAAGGGGTAGATCCCCTCCCTCTGCTGAGATTCCTCTTTCAGATGACACTTCTGACAATGAGGAGAGATCCCTATCTTAAGCAGTCGGATGAATCAGAGGAAGAGGAGAGAGTCCCTCCTCCCAGGCGCTCAGAAAACAGGTGCAGTATTATACTGAATTGGTGCGTACCACATTCAGAATGCCTGCTGCTGAGATCGCTACATCCTCTGTTTCTTCCCTGGGAGTCAGGAAAATCCCACAACCTGCCTTTTCCTTTCCAATTAATCCCTTAATGGATAAATTGTTGTATGAGGATTGGGGACATCCCGATACACTGTTTGCTCCTCCTAAAAGTTTTTCTATGCTTTATCCTCTGGAGGAAAGTTTCACCAAGAAATGGGGGGTCCCATCTGTCGATGCGGCTGTTTCTTGCGTGAATAGAAACCTGACCTGTCCTTTGGATAATGCTCAGGTATTTAAAGATCTAACTGATAAGAAGCTGGAAACATTATTAAAAGCCTCCTTTTCCATGACTGGCACTGTAGTGCAACTTACAGTCGCAGCTGTGGGGTTGTGTCAGTTCCTCAAGGAACAGGTTAAGCAGATGCTTGGCCTCCTTCCCAGTGAGGAAGTGGAGAATTATGCAGAAATACCTCAAATTCTGTGTTTCCTGATTGATGCGATTTCGGATTCTGTCCTACAAGCATCTCGTTTGTCTCTCCTGTTGGTACACATGCGAAGGGCCCTATGGCTAAAGAATTGGGCAGCTGAGCAATCAACGCCAACAACATAAAAAGAAGCCTACAATAACTGGTATTCCCAGGTGGTCTCCCATCCAGGTACTAACCAGGCCTGACTATTCTTAGCCTCCAAGATCAGACAAGATTGGGTGCTTTCAGAGTGATGTGGCCATAGGCAATCTCTTCAGGCACTCTCAACCCTCTTGACAAACACCAAGATGGTGACCTTGGGAAACAAGCTAAAAAAAACAGGTCAACGCCAACAACATAAAAAGAAGCCTACGACACCTGGTATTCCCAGGCGGTCTCCCATCCGCGTACTAACAAGGCCTGACTCTTCTTAGCCTCCAACATCAAATGAGATCGGGTGCTTTCAGGGTGATGTGCCCGTAGGCAATCCCTTCAGGCACTTTCAACCCTCTTGACAAACGCCAAGATGGTCACCTTGGGAATCAAGCAACAACTTAAAAAAAAAGCCTATGGCATTGAGAAATCCCAGGCGGTCTCCCATCCAGGTACTAACCAGGTCCCAACCCTGCTTAGCCTCTGAGATCAAATGAGATTGGGCTCCTTCAGGGTGATGCAGCCATAGTAGATTTTTTTCAGGCACGCTCAACCCTCTTGACAAACGCCAAGATGGTCACCTTGGGAAGCAAACAAAAAATCAAGTCAACGCCAACAACATAAAAAGAAGCCTACAGCACCTAGTATTCCCAGGCGGTCTCCCATCCAGGTATTAACAAGGCACGACCCTTTCTAGCCTCTGAGATCAGAGGAGATTGGGTGCTTTCAGGGTGATGTGCCCATAGGCAATCTCTTTGGGCACTCTCATCCCTCTTGAAAAATGCCAAGATAGTCACCCTGGGAAACAAGCGAAAAAAAACAGGTCAACGCCAACAACATGAAAAGAAGAATACGGCACCTGGTATTCCAAGGCCGTCTCCCATTCAAGTACTAACTAGGCCCAACCCTTCTTAGCCTCCGAGATCAGAAGAGATAGGGTGCTTTCAGGGTGATGCTGCTGTAAGCGATCTCTTTAAGCACTCTCTACCCTCTTGACAAATGCCAAGATGATCACTTTGGGAAACAAGCGAAAAAAAACAGGTCAACACCAACAACATAAAAAGAAGCCTGCGGCATCTGGAAAACCCAGGCGGTCTCCCATCCAGGTACAAACCAGGCCCAACCCTGCTTAGCCTCTGAGACCAGATGAGATTGGGTGCTTTAAGGGCGTTGTGGCCGTAGGCAATTTCTTTGTGCACTCTCAACCCTCTTGACAAATGGCAAGATGGTCACCTTGGGAAAAAAGGGAAAAAACACAGGTCAACGCCGACAACATAATGAGAAGCCTACGGCACCTGGTATTCCCAGGCTGTCTCCCGTCCAGGTACTAACCAGGCCCATCGCTGCTTAGCCTCCAAGATCAGATGAGATTGGGCTCTCTCAGGGTGATTTGGCCGTAGGCACTCTCTTTGGGCACTCTGAAGCCTCTTGACAAAGGCCAAGATGCTCACCTTGGGAAAAAAGCTAAAAAAAACAGGTCAAAGCCAACAACATAAAAAGAAGTCTACGGCATCCGGTATTCCCAGGCGATCTCCCAATCAAGACACTAACCAGGCCAGATCCTTCTATGGCACCTGGTCTTCCCAGGCAGTCTCCCATCCAGGTACTAACCAGGCCTGACACTGCTTAGCCTCTGAAATCAGACGAGATCGGGTGCTTTCAGGGTGATGTGGCCGTAAGCATTCTCTTCAAGACACGCCCAACCCTCTTGACAAACGCCAAGATGGTCGCCTTCAGAAACAAGCGAAAAAAAACAGGTCAAAGCCAACAACATAAAAAGAAGCCTATGGCTAACCAGGCCTGACACTGTTTAGCCTCCGAGATCAGACGAGATTGGACGCTTTCAGGGTGATGGGGCCGTAGGTGATCTCTTCGGGCACTCTCAACCCTCTTGACAAATGCCAAGATGGTCACCTTGGGAAACAAGTGAAAAAAAAAAAACAGGTCAAGGTCAATAACATAAAAAGAAGCCTACGGCACCTGTTATTCCCAGACGTTCTCCTATCCTGGTATTAACCAGGCCCAACACGGCTTAGCCTCCGAGATCAGACAAGATCGGGTGTTTTCAGGGTGATGGGGCCGTAGGTGATCTCTTTAGGCACTCTCGACCCTCTTTTTAAAAGCCAAGATGGTCACCTTGGGAAACAAGCGAAAATAAACAGGTCAACACCAACAACATAAAAAGAAGCCTACGGCACCTGGTATTCACAGATGGTCTCCCATACAGGTATTAACCAGGCCGTACACTGCTAGGCCTCTGAGATCAGATGAGATTGTGCGCTTTCAGGGTGATGTGGCCATAGGTGTTCTATTCAGACACTCTCAACCCTCTTGACAAATGCCAAGATGGTCATCTTGGGAAAAAAGTGAAAAAAAAACAGGTCAACGCCAACAACATAGACCCTGGCGGTCTCCCATCTGACCCTGACCCTGACCCTGCTTAGCCTCTGAGATCGGGCGCTTTCAGGGTGATGTGGCCTTAGTCGAACGCTTCGGGACATACTCAAAACTCTTGACAGATGCTAAAATGGTCACCTTGGGAAACAAGCGAAAAAAAAACAGGTCAAAGCCAACAATATAAAAAGATTCCTACGGCACCTGTAATTAGGTACTATCCAGACCGGACCCTGCTTAGCCTCCGAGATCAGATGAGATCGGGCGCTTTCAGGGTGATGTGGCCGTAGGAGATTTCTTCGGGCTCTCTCAGCCCTCTTGACAAATGCCAAGATGGTCACCTTGGGAAACAAGCGGAAAAAAAAATAAATGTCAACGCCAACAGCATAAAAAGAAGCCTACGGCACCTGGTATTCCCAGTCGGTCTCCCATCCAGTTACTAATCAGGCCCGACAATGCTTAACCTCTGAGATCAGACAAGATCGGGCACTTTCAGGGTGATTTGGCCGTAGGCACTTTCTTTGGGCACTCTCACCCTCTTGACAAACGCCAAGATGGTCATCTTGGGAAACAAGTGAAAAAAAACAGGTCAACGCCAACAACATAAAAAATAGAATTTTTATATACAGCTTACCTGTAAAATCCTTTTCTTGAGAGTACATCACGGGACACAGGAGCTTCATTACATAGTGGGTTATATAGGCACCTCTGGTGATTGGACACTGGTTAACCCCCAATTAAGGAGAATTCCTCCCCTATATAACCCCTCCCATATGGGAGGCACCTCAGTTTTGTAGCAAAGCAATAGGAAACCACGTAAAACCCAAGAGGGGTGGGAGCCCTGTGTCCCGTGATGTACTCTCAAGAAAAGGATTTTACAGGTAAGCTGTGTATAAAAATCCTATTTTCTTGATCATACATCAGGGGACACAGGAGCTTCATTACATAGTGGGATGTCCCAAAGCAATGCTCAGATTGAGGGGAGGGAGACACAGATCATAATATATAGACCGCCAAGGACCGGAGGACCTAAACTGCAGCCTGCAGTACACTGCGCCCAAAGGCGATATCCTCTTGCCCTCTGACATCCACCTGATAGAATCTGGTGAATATGTGGACTGATGACCAAGTTGCAGCCTTACAGATCTGAGCCAGGGAGGCCTGGTGATGCACTGCCCAAGAAGCACTTACAGCCCTAGTTGAGTGCGCTTTCACTTGAAAAGGAGGGATCTTCCCTTTAACACTATAGGCCTGAGAAATAATCTGTCTAATCCACCATGAGAGAGTGGATTTTGATGCCACCTGACCCTTCCTAGGGCCTTCCGGCAAAATAAATAAGCAATCAGTTTTCCTTATCTGTGCAGTTGCCTGAAGATGGATACTGATTGCCCTAACCACATCCAAAGTGTGCAAAGATTCTTCTTCTGCAGACTGTGGGTCCAGAAAAAAGGATGGTAGGCTTACATCTTGATTCAAATGGAATCCTGAAACCACCTTAGGCAGAAAGGACCTGTTGGGCCGCATTACCACCAGGTCCTTATGAATAATTAGATACGGTTCTTTACTGGAGAGAGCTGCTAGTTCTGACACTCTTCTAGCCGTGGATATGGCTACCAAGAAAACCAATTTTTTAGTCAAAAGAACTAACGAAGCCTGATGCAAAGGTTCAAAAGGTTGCCCCTGCAAAGCTGAGAGAACCAAATTCAGATCCCATGGGCATACCGGAGGTTTGACTGGCGGCCTTATCCGCATAGCCCCCTGGATGAAAGCCCGCACCAGGGAATGTGATGCAAGTGGTTTCTGAAAAAACACTGACAAGGCCGAAATATGCACCTTGATAGTGCTTATGGCCAAATTCATTTCTAGGCCTGACTGGAGGAAGGCCAAGATCCTGCTAATGACATACTTTCTAGGATGACATTCCCTGAGTTCACAACAGGAAACATATGCCCTCCAGATTTTGTAGTAAATAAGCCTGGAGGCCGGCTTTCTGGCATTGACCAGAGTAGAAAGGACTGGCCCCGAAAGCCCACGGTCTCTCAGAATGTGGGTCTCAGCAGCCAAACCGTCAAATTCAGACTGTGTAAAGCAGCATGGTAAATTGGACCCTGTGAGAGCAGATCTGGCCGGAGAGGGAGGATCCACGGCCTGCCTACTGCCAACTTCATGATCTCTGCGTACCACGGTCGCCTGGGCCAAGCCGGGGCTACCAAAAGAAGCGACTTTGTTTCCCTCTAGACTCTTCCCAGGAACCGCGACAGAAGCGGGCACGGGGGGAAGACATAAATCAAATTGTACTGATCCCAGGGAACTGTCAGAGCATCCGACCCCTGAGCGAGTGTATCTCTTGTCCTTGACACGAATTTGTCCAGTTTTCTGTTGAACCTGGACGCAAACAGATCTACGTCTGGAGTACCCCACCTGCGACATATGTTCCAAAACACGTCGGGGTGCAGAGCCCATCCTCCTAGGCACAACTGCTGGCGGCGCAGAAAATCTGTCTGCCAATTTTCCACTCCTGGAATGAAGACTGCAGAAAGGCATGGAACATGCCTTTCTGCCCAGACAAGTATACGATTCACCTCTTTTTGCGCAACCAGACTTCTGGTACCGCCCTGGTGATTGATATAGGCCACTGCTGTGGCATTGTCGGCCTGAACCCGAACAGGTCTGAAAGACCAGTTTATGAGAGCCATATAAACTGCCCGGATCTCCAAGACATTTATGGGCAATAGCTTCTCGATCGCAGACCATTTCCACTGCGAGCACGTCTCCTCCAACACTGCTCCCCAGCCTGTCAGGCTGCCATTTGTCATAATAATCTTCCATGGAAGAGGAAGAAAAGTTTTGCCTTTCAGCAAATTCTCGGTTTGTAACGAGACTCTTAGACTCGTTAGACGAGACTCTTGCGTGTCCCTGGGGATAGACGCATAGGAAGATCCAAGGACTGGGGCTTCCTGTTCCAAGCCGCAAGGATGAATCTTTGCAGAGGCCTTGAGTGGAACTGGGCGAATGGAACGGCCTCGAAGGAGGCGACCATTTTCCCAAAGAGTCTCATGCACAACCGAATGGGGGAAGATCTTCTGCCCAGAATTAGACGCACCAGATCACCAATGGCCAAGGCTTTTGGCCTTGGTAGAAACACCTTGCCCTGAGCAGTGTCGATAACCATACCCAGGTATTCCAACCTGGTAGCAGGCTGTAGGGACGACTTTTCTAGGTTTATAATCCAACCTAGGCGTTCCAGCTGTTCTAGCGTTCTGGTAACACTGTGGTTCAGGAGCGCTACTGTTTTCTCTATGAGAAGCAAATCGTCTAGATAAGCCATGACGGCTATACCCTGAGCTCTTAGGTTTGCCAAGAGAGGGTCCAGAATCTTTGTGAAGACTCGAGGGGCCGTAGCTAGCCCGAACGGCAAGGCCACAAATTGAAAATGGCGCCGCTCTACCGCAAACCTTAGATTCTTTTGGTGTGCGGGAAAAATTGGCACATGGAGATATGCATCCTTGATGTCTATTGATGCCATAAACTCTCCCCCTTGCAGGGAGGAGACCACAGTGCGAATTGACTGTATTCAGAAGGACCGGATGCGTAAAAACCGGTTCAGATCCTTCAGATCTAGGATAGGTCTGACACTTCCATTTGGCTTTGGAACAGTGAAGAGATTCGAGTAAAACCCTGAACCCTGTTCTTTTGGGTCCACTTCTACTATCACCCCCTGGGATAGTAAGTGATCTAAGGCCAGAAATAGCGGTTTTTGCTTTACTGGGTCCCTGGGGATCCTTGACCTTAGAAAGCGAGAAGGTGGAATCTCCTGAAACTCCAGCTTGTAGCCCAGAGATACCGAAGAGACCACCCACTCATCCCGGATCTCTTCCCGCCAGGCTTCTGCAAACTGCAAGAGCCTTCCCCCCACTTGGCCGAGCGGGGGCGCTCCTTCACAAGGAAGCTTTCGGGCTCTGCTTGGCAGGCTTTCTCCCTCAGGATTTCTTCTGCCACAGGAATACTGCCTGTGGTCAATTGTGGCTCTCCTCTCAGAGGATGTCACATCTGTTCTTATTATATAGAACTTATTAGGCAAACGGGTGGAGATGAACGTCTGGAGTGTCTTCTAGCTCATACACATCAAGTCCGGCCTCCGTGGGCTAGGGCCCCGCTCCAAGGTGCCTCTGAGCAGAAAGGAGAGGACGGGCCGGAGCCCAGTCCCCCACCTCCCGTCATACAAAAAGCCGGGGAGGCATGGGACCACCCCCAGGGGCCGCCCAGGAGAGGGGGGCACAATCACCTCCAGCAACCTCTCCCGAGCGTCCCCCGGGGGTAGGACAGGCCCACAGCAACCCCCCCGCCCAGGAGGGACGTCCCAGCATGGACCCCTCCGGACAGAGGGATTCCCCTCGTCAGCCAAACAAAGTGGCCGCAGGGCCAGCCAGCCCACAGGAAGCCTAACGCACCACCACAGCTCAATACCACGTAGGTCAATAAAAGGCAACATCTTATAGTGTGGAATACAGAGAAAGAAGGTAAAAAAGAACAGTAGGAAGGGTGAGAGAGAGGCAAGAAGGGGTAGAGAGGGGATTGGGGGATAGGGTAAGGGAGGAGGGTGGAGCCTACTTGACATCCCTGCGAAGTGCAGCGGTCCAGCACCAGGCGAGTCTCAGCAGCAAAGTCGTCTCTCCGTCCATGGGGCAAGAAGGTGAAAAACAGCCACTAGGTGGGAACATCATTGTGTGTGCGGGATCTCAAAGAGGGTTCCGCTAGCTCCAGTAGAGCCAAGTCCAGACTGGAGGTAGCGTATATAGTTTCGGACATGTAGACTGTCCATGATTGCCATATGCTGTCACACTTAGCCCGTGTACCCCTACAGGTTGCCACCCAATATTCCGCTTCTCTGATGTCATTCACTTTTTTGACCCAGTCCTCCACTGTGGGAGTCCTAGTTTGTTTCCAGTAAATCGGTATAAGACGTCTGGCCGCGTTCAACAGATGCGGCAGAGGGCTTTTTTTGTATCTACCAATCGGGATCGGAGGAATGTGCAAAAGATAGTTGGCCGGAGAAAGTGGCACATCAAGATGCAAAACTGCCTCTATGCGGGATCGGATGTCCTCCCAGAATGGCTTGATTCGTGGGCAATCCCACCAAATATGAAGGAGGGTGCCCAATTGGCCACATTCCCTCCAGCACCGGTCCGATACCGAAGGGTAGATACGTGCTAAGTCTGCCGGCACTCTGTACCAGCGAGACAGTACTTTAAAATTAGTTTCTTGGGTTTTGGACTCCATGGAGCTAGCGTACGTGAGTTTGTAGAGGTGGGACAGTTGGGCCGCGGTTGTAGCTCCCTCTCCCAGACCCGTATGTATGTCGGTCTAGCGACCTCGGTAACACAGCCCAGCAAGTGATATAATTCGGAGATCAGGTGGGGAGTGGGTTCATCTGCTACAAAAAAACGCTCAAATGGTGTAAGGTGCGCTTCGTCCCTGATTAAGTGGCCATGGGCTTCAAAAAAGTGGTGCAATTGCCTGTATCGCCAAAAATTCATAGCTGTCTGCGCATGCCCGGTCTGCAGGGATTCATAGCTGACCATTTGGCCACCGCTGAGAAACTGTCCACAACTGGCATTCCCGTCAGCTGCCCAGGGGACAAAAAAGGCCCTCCGCTCCCCTGGCGGGAACCATAAGAACCCTCCCAGCAGGGCAAGCGGAGAAACAGGGGGGGATAGGCCCAGCGTCTTGTTCAGTTTGTCCCAAATCAAAAGAGACTGTACAGTGAGCGGGGAGACATCCACCGATAACCCCCTATATTCCGGGGACAACCAGGGCGCATAAGCCAAATCTCTCCCAGCTTGCCATTTTTACAGAGAGACCCACACTTTTGACTTAGTATGAAATTTCCAATTAAGTATCCTCTGTAGAACAATAGCCCTGTGGTACCTCTGGATATCCGGAACCCCCAGACCCCCCGTCAGCTTCGAGCGTTTCAGCAAGGCCATGGCTATTCGAGGTTTCTTTGTGTTCCACACAAATGTCGACAGAATGCTATTCAATTGGGTAAAAAACAGTTTAGGGAGGGAGATGGGTATCATTTGTAAAAAGAATAATACTCGGGGCAGGATATTCATTTTAATAATATTAATGCGGCCGAACCACGTAAAAGCGGTTTTGGTCCACTGCAACAAATCCGCCTTGATCGCATGTAATAAGGGGGGGAAATTAGCGGCATATAAGGCATCAAAGCAGTTGGTCAACTGGATGCCCAGGTATTTAATAGAAGACGTGGCCCAGGTAAAGGGGAATGCTAATTGCAGGTGGTCCGCTTGAGGCGGGGCGAGGTGAATAGGCAAAATCTCCGATTTGGAAAGGTTTATCTTGAAATTGGATAACTCACCAAAAGTCCTCAGCTCCTTCAACAGAACCGGCAACGAGATCAGGGGTTCAGAGAGATAAAGGAGCACATCGTCCGCATACGCCGACAGTTTGTGCTCCGTCATCCCAACCTTCAGGCCTCTAATGTCTGCGTTCACCCTCACCCTGCAGAGCAGTGGTTCCAGTACCAAGGCAAAAAGGAGAGGAGACAGTGGACACCCCTGTCTCGTGCCGTTTCGAATCGGGAACCGGGAGGAAAGCACCCCATTCACCTTCACCTGTGCACACGGAGTGGAGTACAAGGCCATAATCGAGGACATCATATGCGTCCCCAACCCCTGAGCCTCCAGTACCGCCCATAAGTACCCCCAGTCGACGCGGTCAAACGCCTTTTCGGCGTCCATCGAAAGGACGATACAAGGTTTAGGATCAGGACTGTTACGTGCCCAATGAATGAGTTGGATTGCCCTGATGGAGTTATCTCTCGCCTCCCTGCCACGAATAAACCCTCCTTGGTCTGAGTGAATAATTTGGGGCATAAGACTCCAAAGTCTGTTTGCCAGGACTTTTGCTAGAATCTTAATATCAACGTTAAGAAGGGAAATCGGTCGATAGCTCTGGGGGACGGTAGGATCTTTGCCCTCTTTTGGCAGCACCGTAATGTGTGCCAACAGTGCTTCGGTTGGGATAGGCTTCCCCTCCGCGATGGAATTAAAGTAGGTGCACATATGTGGCGTTAAGAGGGGCAGGAAGATCTTATAGTAGGAACCCGAAAAACCATCCGATCCCAGGCTCTTGCCCTTGGGCATGGATTTCACCGTTAGCGCAATTTCCTCCGGCGAAATCGGCCGCTCCAAGTCGACGCATTGTTCCGCCGTAAGTGTAGGGACTCTCGCCGACGCTAAAAATTCTTGAATGGCAGCAGACTTGGGAGGCTGAGCGTGTGCGGGCGAGGCTGGGGAAAGGTTATAAAGTTGGGCGTAAAATTCCTGGAACCCCGAGGCAATCTTGTTGGATTGGACCCAAAACGGCACCCGAGGGGGAACGGAGCTTCTGTACATAAGCTTGAGCATGTTTCTTGCGAAGGGCCCTGGCCAGCATACGGCCGCATTTGTTTCCATGTTCATAGTACCTGTGTGAAAGATGCCTGGCCTGCCTACACGTGTGGCGATCTAATAAATGTAAAAACAGGTCACGCAATTCAAAAAGCTTCTGCTTAGCCTCTGGGCTCCCCCCCTGCTTATGGGAGAGTTCTGCCGCCTGTAAGGCGGCCAGAACCCTGTTGAAATCCTCTTGATGTGCTTTCTTGATTTGGGAACCCAATGATATCAGTTCCCCTCTAATCACGGCTTTGTGCCCCTCCCAAAGCACACCCGCACTTATCTCATCCGAGGCGTTTTCCCTAAAATAGTGGGAGATGGTCTCCGACACCTTGGCAACCGCAGCAGAGTCATCCAAGAGATTTTCGTTCAGTCTCCACGTCCAGGCCCTGTGGGGACCAGATGGTAATTGAATGGTCACGCCAACCGGTGCATGGTCCGAAAGGGTGATGCTGCCAATGGATGCCGTCTACAGAAGCTCAAGCGTGGGACGGTCAACATAGACATGGTCTATGCACGTGTATACGTCATGGACGGACGAGTAATAGCTAAAGTCTCGTCCCGAGGGATGCAAAATCCTCCAGATATCAAGTAAAAGGTGTGCCTGCAGTGATTTGCGAAAGTGTTTGAAAAAGGCATGGGAGTGTGAGGGTCGGGTGCTCGAAGTGTCGAGCAGATGGTCCGGGCAGACATTAAAGTCCCCGCCTAAAATTAAATACCCGGCTTTAAAGTCTGTCAATAGGTCAAGGGTAGCGTCCAGGAAGGTGCCCTTTAGGAAAACAAATCGGCCCTGAGGGTCAATTTTGTTATCCACTGGCTGAAAAGGGCACGTCTTATGGAACGCTATGGCAGTCCCTCTGGACTTGGCCTTAGGAGATGTACTGTGAAACCACTGATTAAACATATGGGTGGGCAACCTGGGTAGGGAATGGCTGGTGAAATGTGTTTCCTGCAGGAAGACCACTTGGGCCTTCAACTTTTTAAGTTCCCACCACAATTTGTTCCTCTTCCCCGGAGAGCAGAGACCCCGTAAATTGTAGGAAATTACCTGGAGTGTAGACATGGGACAGTTGGAGGGTGGAGGACTGGGCAAGCGTCCCAACCCGCCTGGTGTAAGGACCGCAGCAACAGCAGGCTCCTAGGAAAAGGGGGGAGTGAAAAAAGAGGGAGAAGAAAAGGGCAGAGATAGGGAGATAAAAAACACAAAAAAATAGTACAAAAATACCAACAACATAAAAACAAAACAGCTACATCAAAATTAGACAATGCAGCAGTTTGGGGGGAGATGGGACCCACCCCACTATCCGAGGGGGCTCCTAGCTCCCTCCTAAAGTCCCAACAGGGAACTAAACCCATGGATGGATGGCCTATGTGGGGAACGTAAACCAAAACAAGGGGGAAAAGGAAGGTCGCCGCCCCGCCCACCACATCTGAGAGCAGAATAGCCTCAATTCGGGAGAAAAACCGATCCAAAAAAGCAACAAAAGTAAAAAATAAAAGAGGAGGAAAAAAGGGGTGAAGCCCAGTGTGGGCTGATTGCATTCGGGGACGTGGAGTCTGGCCGATCCCTGGCAGAGGCCCCCCCACCACGGTAGCCGCACAGCAAACTGCAGACCGCGGAGGGGGGGGGGTCACGGAGGTAGCTACGATGGCAAAAGAAAAGGGGGAAATAAAAACAGAAACCAAAACACATTAAAAAAAAAACTCCCCCCACCCCTGGTGCCCCGCAAAGGGAAGAAAAAGGGGGCGCCGTGGCAGACCACCTTCCAACATTGGGAATGTAAACATTCTCCGCCCTGTAGGCCTAATCTGATAGTCAAACAGTAACAAGGGCTGGAGAGAAGTCACCAAAAATTCTTGCGGCCACGGCAGCCACAGTCTTCGGCCACATAGGGCACATCCAGGTCCCTGGAACACCCGGGGGGGGGGTACAGGGTCAAAACATCCCATTTACAATTCCCGTGGGGGGAGGCCCAGACACCAGCAATCATAGTAGAAAAAGTCCGCAATCAGCCGTCTATCACACAGCCCAGGCTCGGTATCAGTCTCGGGTGGTAGAAGGAACCACTGAAGAGTTGCGGGTTGAACTATGTCTGTCCCTCCGTCGATGCTTGCGTGTGACTGTAGACCATCTGTGAGGAAGGGGGGGGACAAGCAAGTCGCTCGGGGGTCCTCTACAATCCAGAAAGTCCACGGGATTCAGCCCCAGAGAGGATAGAAAATGTGGAAGATCGTCTTTTGTGCGCAGGGTCACCTGCCTGCCATCCTTAAGCACATGCAGAGAGAAGGGGAAGCCCCAGCGGTAGGACAGTCCTGCAGCCTGGAGCACAGAAAGCAGCGGGCGAAGGGCTCTCCGCCGCATGAGGGTGCGCCGCGAGAGATCCTGATAGAAAGTCAGTCGAGCACCATCAAAATCATAAAAGGGCTTACCCCGCACTTTTTTCATAATCCGGTCCTTGATAGTATATTTGTGAAGTTTACAGATTATATCCCTGGGATTGTCAGCGTCTTGAGACGGGGGGCGCAGTGCTCTGTGGGCTCGGTCTATTTCAATAGGAGCAGTGGCTGGGACTCCCAATATGTCCCTAAAGATATCAGTCAGAGTGGGGACAATATCCCTGGGTCCAGTAGCCTCCGGGAGCCCCCTGATCCTGATATTGGCCCTCCTGCTGCGGTTTTCAACATCATCCAATTGCCCCAGCAGTACCTCAAGCTGATGGTCTTGTGTTTGGCACCTAGATTGCAGCAGAGCAATAGCGGGGAGAGTCTCCTCTAGTTTTTCCTCCAGGGCCTCCACTCTGTGACCCAGATGTGTAGTATCAGCTTTAAGCTGGGCAATATCAGCGGTGAAAGCCTTCTCCACTCTGCTAGTGAACTTTTCTAGGTCCTCTCTGGTGGGGAGAGACATAATATGGCGGCGTATTGTGTCATCTCCCATGAGGTCTGAGACCTCTGAGCGGCCATCCAGGGACCCGGGGGATGCAGGGGGGGCCGAATCGCTTACCGATCCTGGGGAGGGCACCGGAGAAGCCAGGGGAGACGGTCCGGTCGACTGGGAAGGCGTCGCTGTAGCAGGCTGTGAGGATTTCCCAGCTTTCTGAAGTTTCCCGGTTAATATTGGGTCCATCGCGGCCCTGTCTGTGGGGGCCCGGGAAGAACTGATCCAGCTGTCCCTGCCGCTTCTTGTTACCCTGCGGCGGTCAGGAAGACTGCCGGGATCGTTGGGACATTGAGCCCGGTGATGTGGATCGGATTTCCCCGCTGAGGGCAGCTGATATGTGCGGCGATGGAGCGGAGCTGAGGTGAAGCACTTCCTCACTCCTCCATGGTCAGGACACGCCCCCCCAAAAGGAGGCTTTTAATAATGTTTCCAGCTTCTTATCAGTTGGATCTTTAAATACCTGAGCATTATCCAAAGGACAGGTCAGATTTCTATTCACGCAAGAAACAGCCGCATCGACAGATGGGACCCCCCATTTCTTGGTGAAACTTTCCTCCAGAGGATAAAGCATAGAAAACCTTTTAGGAGGAGCAAACAGTTTATCGGGATGTCCCCAATCCTCATACAACAATTTATCCATTAAGGGATTAATTGGAAAGGAAAAGGCAGGTTGTGGGATTTTCCTGACTCCCAGGGAAGAAACAGAGGACGTAGCGATCTCAGCAGCAGGCATTCTGAATGTGGTACGCACCAATTCAGTATAATACTGCACCTGTTTTCTGAGCGCCTGGGAGGAGGGGACTCTCTCCTCTTCCTCTGATTCATCCGACTGCTCAAGATACCTGTCCCAAGATAGGGATCTCTCCTCATTGTCAGAAGTGTCATCTGAAAGAGGAATCTCAGCAGAGGGAGGGGATCTACCCCTTTTCCTGCTTTCTTTCAGGGAAGCTGAAATAAAATTCATGATTCTCCCTTCAAAACCTTCCAATGTAGCCCTAAGGGAGTCCTCAGTGATGTATACCGGGGCTGAAATATCAGGAGAGGCTGCAAATCCTGACAGGGGCACTGACTCATCCTGTGAGGCTGACTCCAGTCTTGCAGGGGGGGGATGGTAACCTACAGGCATTTTTAGAACCCCTAGACCTAGGCGGTGACTTACCAGTGTCCTTGTTATCTCCCCCTGAGACCCTCTTACAAGGAGACATAGTCCTAAGCTACAAAGCAGAGGTACTAGTACAAAGTGCAATCACTGTTGTGCTTAAAGTCTCACAATAAATATATATGCTTAAACTGCACAACCTGATGCTGAGTAGGTTTGTCTTAGGTTTGCCTGGATCCAATCCCTTGGGATGCTTACTGCCCACAGCTCCTGTGTCTCCACTTACAGCCCCCTGACGCTCTGGGCTGTAAAACTGCGCAGTACAGCGCCGTGCATACACCTGAAGATACCCCTTATTGCTGGTGTTCTGTTTCTGTAATGCAGGAACCTAGCACTGTTACAGTGGGTGTTGTGTGCCTCCCACGCTTGTCCTTATTTTCGGCAGCTGGACGTGTTGAGCCACATCATGGCTTGGTCGGATGTGAAAGACCAAGCCCTCCTAATGCTCCTCATCCTCTCTCACCCAGGCTCAGGGTACTAGCCTGTGTTCTGTATACACTAGGCTTTCTTCTGTATACCCTATCCTCTCTTTATACTCTAGCCTGTCGTTTATGTACACTAGACTCTTTGTTTACCTCATAAATGGCAGTGTATATAGAAGGAAGGCTAGTTTATACAGAGAGGCTAAGGTATACAGAAGGTAGGCTAGAGAATAAAGAAGACAGGCTAGTGTATACAGGACACATGCTAATGTATAGAGAAAACAGGCTTGGTTAAAGAGAGAGACTGAGACTATTATATTCAGAAGAAAAGCTAGTGTATACAGAGAGGCAGGCTGGGGTATACAGAGAGGCTAGTGAATACAGATAGGGTGATGTGTACAGAAATGCTCGTGTATACTGAGAGGCTAGAGTATACAGTTATTCTGGGGTATACAGAGACTAGTTTAAAGAGAGGCTAGTGTATACAGAATACAGACTCGTGTATGCAGATAGGCTTGAGTATACAGAGATGCTAGAGTAAACAGTGAGGCTGGGGTACACAGAAAGGCTAGTTTAAAGAGAGGCTAGTATATACAAAGATGTTAGTGTATAGAGAGAGTCGAGTGTATACAGATAGGACAGTGCATATAGAGAGACTAGTGTATACAGAAGACAGGCTTGGGTATACATCCAAGCTGACAGTGTATACAGAAGCCTGGGTAGTGTATACAGAGAATCTAGTGGATACAGAAGACAGGCTGGTGTATTCTAGCTAGTTTTTAAAGTCTAGTGCATACAGAAGACAGGCTGTGGTATACAGAGGGTTTAGTGTATTCAGAGAGTCTGGTGTATAGAGATGCAAGGGTGTACAGAGAAGCTAGTATATATAGAAGACTACAGCATACAGAAGAAAGGCTAGTGAATACAGAATAAAGGCTGGCTTCTACGGAGAGGCTAGTGTATGCAGAACACTATCTAGGGTATAAAGAGAGGCTAGATTATACAGAGAGGCTAGTGCATACAGTGAAGCTATTTTATATAGAAGCCTGGTTAGTGTATACAGAGAAGCTAGTGTGTACAGAAGAAAGGCTAAACAGGCTATAAAGAGAGACAAGTGTTTACAGAGGACAGTTTGGGGTATAGAAAGATGCTAGTTTATACAGAGAGGGCATACAGAAGACAGAAGACGGGCTAGTGTATTCAGAACATAGGCTAGGTATTCAGAGAGTCTAGTGTATACAGTCGGCGAGTGTATAAATAAGACTGGCTAGTTTACACAGTGTTTACAGAGATGCAAGGGTGTACAGAGAAGCTGGTATATAAAGAAGACTACAGCATACAGAAGAAAGGCTAGTGAATACAGAATACAGACTCGTGCATGCAGATAGGCTTGAGTATACAGAGATGCTAGGGTAAACAGTGAGGCTGGGGTACACAGAGAGGCTAGTTTAAAGAGAGGCTAGTATATACAAAGATGTTAGTGTATATAGAGAGATTAGTGTATAGAGAGAGTCGAGTGTATACAGAAAGGACAGTGCATATACAGAAGACAGGCTTGGGTATACATCAAAGCTGACAGTGTATACAGAAGACTGGGTAGTGTATACAGAGTGTCTAGTGGGTACAGAAGACAGGCTGGTGTATTCTAGCTATTTTTTACAGTCTAGTGTATACAGAAGACAGGATGTGGTATACAGAGGGTTTAGTGTATTCAGAGAGTCTGGTGTATACAGTCGGCGAGTGTATACATAAGACTGGCTAGTTTACACAGTGTTTATAGAGATGCAAGGGTGTACAGAGAAGCTAGTATATATAGAAGACTACAGCATACAGAAGAAAGGCTAGTGAATACAGAATAAAGGCTAGATTATACAGAGAGGCTAGTGCATACAGTGAAGCTATTTTATATAGAAGCCTGTTTAGTGTATACAGAGAAGCTAGTGTGTACAGATGAAAGGCTAGACAGGCTATAAAGAGAGACAGGTGTTTACAGAGGACAGTTTGGGGTATAGAGAGATGCTAGTTTATACAGAGAGACTAATGTATACAGAAGACAGGCTAGGGCATACAGAAGACGGGCTAGTGTATTCAGAAAATAGGCTAGTGTATACCGAAGACAGGCTTTTGTATGCAGAAGACCGGCTAGTGTATACAGAGAAACTAGTGTATAACAGAGTGTATATAGAAGACAGGCCAGGGTGTAAAGAAGACAGAGTAATGTATACAGAAACAGAAAACATGCTCGTGTGTATAGAGAGGTTAGTGAATTTAGAGGGTAGGCTAAGTGATAACAATAGACAATCTTGGATATACAGACACATTTCATCATTTCATCTAGTTCGCATCTCTAATGGAGTTTGTCTCATTGCCATGTTATGCCTTTTCATTCTTATGCTAAATATAGATTACACGATTTTAATCACCCACATCAAGCATGCAATAAAACTATCATACATCAAAATAAACCATGTACTGCCAAAACAATAACGGCCAATAACTTAAAAAATTACTTATCAGTCAATGACTTAACAAAATAAACTTTGCACTCTTTTGCTCTATTTTGCATATTTGTAATTCTCCACATCAACTGTCACTTTGATATCACCACTGACGACACACCATCCTGACTTATTTTGCTTTATTTATTATTAGAAATAGAGAGTACTATCTCAAAACCAGTTAAATCTATTCACTTCGATGAGGTCTACCGCTAATTGTACGGTAATGCAAAATGTTCACAAAACCATCCATTTGCTACCAGACATGCTGCACATATTATGAGTAATGTAACTATCGCTCGCTAACGATGTAAAAAGTTTTATTGCTTTTCTGACATTAACCGAGTATCTCTGACATTAACTGAGTATCTCTCTGCACTAGGATCATTGCACAGTTAAAACACAGTGACAAAACATTTCTTTTTACCGCAGCAAAATGTGAGAAAAGCAGTGTAAGCCGTCTTTCTGCCATATGCTTCAGAAAATTAATGTACCGCTTTTAAATCCATATCATTTCCACATCCTAATGTAAACTGTCTAAAATTTTAACATTTACTGATAGCAATTACTGATATTACATTATGATTATACCAGTGGAAATGGACCGCGTAATGGAATTGTCAAATTAATCATAATCTCAGAGTTAACTTAGCTGATAAATTTACGATTTACTCAACGATTTACTCAACGATTTAAACTTAGATATTTTCAGGCTAAGTCAATTTAATCTTAAATAATTTATACTATATTCTACTGTACTCCTAAATAATGTACTGTTTTTCTGTATTTTAGCCGTGCTCATATTTCGTGTTATGTTGCTATTCCGACAATCGGCCTTAATGAGGATATTACTTTGCAACAATCTTTTGTGTATTCACTTTATCTGTATTTATATTTACTGCCTCAATATACTTATTATTATTATATTATAGAGATTACTATCTCTAAATCATTGTAAACGTAACCATAGATATAATGTCTACAGCTAATTTTACGTTAAAGCAAAATTCACACAAAACCATCTTTTTAAAACCTTTTAAAGCCGGCACATTAAGAATAATGCAACCATCTCTCTACCTCTATGCAATAGGATTCTCTTTCTGACTCTATTTTGTATATTACTTCAACTGTCACACTGATAACCATTTGTAACACATAACACTGGCAACACATTTTTTAAAAGCAGCAAAATGCGAGAAAGTGGTTGCAGTATCAAAGGATAGCAATAAAGTTTGATTACATTAATAACACATAATGCAACTATTTTACATTCACATCAAGCATACATCCTATTGTAAACTGTCTATCACTATTAATTTTCAGGGTTACTGATACATTATGCGGATAACCAGTGGAAACGGAGAAAAGTCAGTGTAAGCCGCCTTCGTGCGTAACAAAATTAATGGCACGATTTACACGTTGGAATTTACAAGCTACGTTAATTTACTCTTAAATAATGTATACCCTTTAGCTGCTTAGCTCACACTTTGCTGTATGTAGCCGCGTTAACTGTATTAATGGTTTCATGTAAGTAACCAATGGGGATTGACATTTCATGTCTATCTCACATCTCTAATGCAATTTGTCTCTTTAAAATTTCATACTTTTCCGGTTATTATACTTTCTCATCCTTAAAGACAAGTTGCTGATATTTTATGATTACAGCAATCATCTCATCTAATTGCTAGTCCGATATTCTAACTTGGTATTACTTTGCAAGGCTCTATTGAACAATGTAAAGGTAAGCTTTTGTGTATTTCCACTTAAACTCGACCTGTTTATACTGTCTCAATATTATCCTTTCTAATTTTGCTAAATTAGATTATAGGGTTTGCTATGTCTAAATCCACCTTTATTACGTATACTGCTACTTTTAGGATAATACAAAACCATCTTTTGCTTCTTTACACGCTTCACATATTAAGAGTAATGCAATGCTACCGATGTGAACAGTTCAATTGCTCTCAATTTCTCAGTCATTTTGAAGCTACTGCAAAAAACGCTTCCGATCTCTTTTCAACTGCAATACTTAAGCTCTGCAATATAAAGGAATATTTAGCTGCTTAGCTCAAACTTTGCTGTACGTAGCCGTGTTAACTTTATTAATGGTTACCAATGGGGATTGACATTTCATCTCTAATTCACATTCACATTTCTAATGCAGTTTGTCTTTTTGCCATGTCATCCTCTGCCAGTTATTTTCCTTTCTTATCCTTATACTGTATTTGGGGTATATTTACTACATTATTAAAGACACGTAATGAACCCGATTGATAAAAACCTACACACGTCGTTGCTGTCATTTCGTGTATTTCCACTTAAACTCGACTTGTATATACTGTCTCAATATTAATCTGTGTTATTTTGCTATATTTATTATTAGAATAACCAGATTACGATCTCTATATCCTGGTAAACCAACTCACACAAAACCATCTTATTTCTACCTTACACGCAGCAATAAATATTAAGATATTAAGATTTAACCGGTATCTCTCTGCAATAGTAAACGGAATGGGTAGATCACTCATCTAATATCAGTCTTCTCAGTGCTACCGGAACAACTTTTACATTTAGAGTAATGCAACGATTTCTCAGTTTTATGAAGCTACTGCAACTAACGCTTTGGATTTCTTTCCTGTTAAATTACGCTCTGCAATATTAAGCCATGTAAATTGTCCTATTGGTCTACTAACAATGCTATGTATAATAATACAAATCTTTCAAAAGCAATATCGTCTCACTACAATACTTACACTCTGCATAATAAATATGATTAATGCGACTAATGCTAATAATAAAGTCGTCTAAAACTCGGCTATAGGTAGAGAATAAAACTATCTTACATCAAAATAAACCATGTACTGCCAAACCAATAACGGCCAATTACTTAACGTCTATCAGTCAATGACTTAACAAAATAAACTTAGCCCTCTTTTGCTCTATTTTTTATATATGTAGTTCTCTACATTAACTGTCACATTGATATCACCACTGACAACACACTACTGACCTTTTAACAGCACCAAATATGAAAAAAGCACTGTAACTCTTTACATGATTTAGATGTAGTTGCATTAGCAAAAAATAAAGTCATGTCTTCTGTACACGCTAGCCTTTCTGTATACATTAATCTTTCTGTGTACACCAGTCCCTCTATATAGACTAGCCTCTCTGTCTTCTGTATACACGTGCCCGTAACCTATATACACTAGCCTGCCTTCTTTTTACAATAGTCTCGGTGTCCCAGCCTCTCTGCATACACTAGCCTCACTGAATTCCCAAGACTCTCTTCTGTATACACAAGCCTATCTGTAAACAATAGCTTGTCATCTGTACACACTAGCCTCTCTGTATACACTAGCCATTCTTCTGTATATACCAGGCTCAGGGGAATAACATTAGCCTATCTGTATTACCTTGTTTGACTTTTCTGATTTCTGTTTCTTTTCTAGGGTCTACCTCGCCGTATACCCAAGCCAATCTTATTACCCCAGCCTCATTCCAATTATAATAGCCTCACTGTATACCCCAGGCAGTCTTGTGTTGGGTTTTTTCAGTCTGCTCAGCCATCTTCTTGTAGGGTTCTTCGGGTCAGCCCTTGCTCCCTTTTCCCCACGTATCCTCTCATTCACAAGAAGTTCATTCTCATGTCTGGGTTACCTTGGGCATCAGGCTCATCCTATCCTTCACGGGACATTAATTTGGGTTTGCGTAGCTTGCAGACTCTTAGGGGGTTCCTTCTCATCTTCAGGTCAAGAGTCGGTGGATTCTACTCTCACAGCGGTAACTTACAGTTGGCGTTTGGGCATATGTCATTTAATGGATGGGATCTTTACCTTTCCTTTTCTACCTATACTTGTGTCTTTTTGCCCTCTTTTCAAGCATACTGACCATCCAGGCCATGGCACACCTCAGGCCTTGGTTCTTAACCACTACAATACAGGGCACTTTCGCCCCCTTCCTTCCCAGCCCAATTTTCAGCTTTCATCGCTCTAGCGCTTTCAGTGACAATTGTGCGGTCATGCTACACTGTACCCAAATGAAGTTTTTATCATTTTGTTCGCACAAATAGAGATTTATTTTGGTGGTATTTATTCACGACTCCGTTTTTTATTTTTTGCGATATAAGCGCAAAAAAGCGGAAATTTGGAAAAAAAACAATATTTTCGTTTTTCTATTTTAAAAGAAATCCAATAAAATCAAATTTTGTCATAAATTTAAGCCAAAATGTATTCTGCTACATGTTTTTGGTAAAAAAAAATCCGTTAAGTGTATAATAATTGGTTTGTGTGATCACGGACATATGTACGCAAATGATCATGTACATATGTGTGCAGGTGATCACGTACATATGTGTGCACATAATCATTGGGACAAGTGATTTTAGTGGGACATATGTGGGGGACATGTTTTTATTATTAGGGACATGTGTTTTTATTTTTTGGGGACATGTATGTTTTGGGGACATGTGTGTTATGGGGACATATGTGGGGACTGTGTTTACACTGTGTGGTGTGTTGTGTGTTTACACTAGACTGAAGATCAGTGAGTAAAAAGCTGTAAAAAACAGCTCATACTCACTGATCATCAGCCGGTGTTCTGCCTAATAGAGTCCGGCCATCGATATGTGTCCGTTCCGTACTGCGCATGCGCAGTACGGAGCAGACGGAGCTTCGGAAAATCTCCGAAGCTGAACGGCGCCTGCGCCGTGAGTGGAGGAGGTAGCCCCACTATCCAAGCGGACATAGGGTTTAGAATTTTAGAGGGCCCCTCGCGGGCGAGCTTCGCTCGCCACGCTTCGGGCTCGGCCTCGCTGCGCTCGGCTCTTTTTTATTCTAACTCTATGTCCACTTGGATAGTGGGGATAGAACCTGGACTCACGGCGCAGGCGCCGTTCGTCCTCGGCAATTTTCGGAATCTGTGCTCCTGTGTACTGCGCATGCGCAGTACGCAGGGGACAGCATCTGATGGAGGACCCTATTTCACAAGACACCGGCTGCAGCAATCTACTCTCCTCTCCTCAGCGATGACTTCTGTGTGAGGAGAGGAGGAGCCGATTGCCTAGCAACCGGCTGTTTGTTTACATCACATGACGGCCGTGATTGGACACGGCCGTCATGTGATCAGGAGGGCCAATCACAGAGCCCTGATTGACATTCCTGAACGTCCTATCAGAAGTAGACGGCTCCCACCCGGCCGTATATGTGCATTGGCCGGGTGGGAAGTGGTTAAGTAATATCGCATTTCCCACTTGAAGACTCCAATTACAAGTGGGAAGGCTGGCCGCAGGCCAGCCCGTATTTGTGGGAGGAGTCTGAGGGACTATTAAACCCTCCTCCTCTGTCAGGGTCAGGGTTGGTGTTTTCTAGGGAGAGAGAGACCGGGTTACACAGACTTGCTAGTGTATACAGACGGAATAGTGTATACAGAAGACCAGCTAGTTTATACAGAGAGGCTAATGTGTACAAAAGACAGGCTAGATTATACAGAAGAACGTACTGGATATGCAGAGATGGAGGCGAGGTTATACTGAGGGAGAGGCTGTTTTACACAAAGAGGCTAGTGTGTGCAGACTTGCTAAAGTATACAGACAGACTAGTGTATACAGAGAGGCTATTTTAAACAGAGAGACTAGGGAAAACAGAGAGGCTAGTGTACAGAGACAAGCTGACAGTGAGGCCGGGGTATAATGAGAAGCTACGTTATACAGTAGACAGGCTAGTTTATATAAAAGACAAAATTGGGTAAACAGAATACAGGCTGGGGTATAATGAGAGGCAAGATTATACATAGAGGCTAGGGTATAAAGATGTATACAGAAAGGCGGGGTATACCGAGAGACTATGTGTATAAAAGACAAGCTAGGGACGGACTAGTGTATACAGAAGACCGGCTAGTTGATACAGAGAGGCTAATGTGTACAAAAGACAGGCTAATGTATACAGATAGGCTAGATTATACAGAAGAACATCCTGGGTATGCAGAGAGCTCAGCTTCAAGGGATGGCCAACGTGAGTAATATGAGTGAGACTCCTCACCCCCCCCCCACCTACCAGATCCGACTTTCATCCCCTTGCCCTCTCGGCCCCGGTCATCTGGTGGCAGTTTTATGCACTCCCTGGCCCCCACCCATTCATAATCCTTACCGACCTTTCCTTCCGCTGCTCACAGGAACATACTGGATGACTTGTCTAATTAACCAACTTGTACAAGACACCGCTATCCTCCTGTCTGACACCGGTCCCCATTGGAGGCGTTACCCCTCACTGTTTGGGTGGTCCCTGCCTCCCCCTGGATGCTCCACATATACCCCGACGACATTGTCGGAGGGGCACCACTTGACAGGTGGCATCTCCCATTGGAGGAAGGGATGATGGCCCCAACCCCTTGGCAGCAGGTTCTTTCATGTACAGACCAGGGCGGCTCATCTTCCCTTCTGGAGTCTTGACCTTAGAGGGGGGAGTTGCACTTTGGGGGGTCTGAGTGATACCTAGTGCGCTGTACTGGAAGGGCTTGACATTCCCGCATATGTGTCCCCTCTCCCTGGTTGCGCCCCTCGTCCCCCCCTCTGGCCCCCACCTACTCTTTGCCGAGATTGCCTTCTGCAGCTTTCGGGGACACCCTGGATGACTTATTTATTGAGCCTATTGGTGCGAGACACTGCTTCCCTCCAGTTTGACTCTGGACCCCCCTGGAGGATTTACCCCTTACTGGGCTTTTCCAAATGCCTTTTTGGAGAGCGGCGCAACAACATCATTTTTTCCATTCCATCCCCAATACTCAAACTTTCGCACGCCCTCAGACGGAGTTTGAGGCTCTATGCAGGAGCGAAGGCCCTTTGGTCCACATTCTCTCTCAAACAGATCACCCACACTTAACCTGCCTGTCCAACTGGGAAAAGGACCTTAATTGCTCGTTTTCCCCAGCACAGAGACAACGCATTATCACTTTGGCTCTCAAAACCTCGCTGTGCACGAAGATACAGGAGACAAATTTTAAACTTCTCACCAGGTGGTATTTGACACCATCAAAGCTGCATAAATAATTCCCCTCTTCCTCGAACATATGCTGGAGGTGTGGAGAAGAAGAGGGCACGTTGATCCACATTTTTTGGTCCTGCCCCAGCTTGGTGGACTTCTGGACAGAGATCCGATGCATAACACAAAAATTCACAGACTTCTCCATCCCGGAAGAGGCTGCATTCTTTCTCTTGCACCATTGACAGATTCCCATTAAGAAGTACAAAAAAATAAATTTTACGGCATGTGATAAATGTGGCGAAATCCTGCATCCCTCTCTATTGGAAAAAATGTTCCCCCCCTTTCATTACTCACTGGCTTAGGAAAATAGAGGACATTAAAAAAAATGGAGGACTTGATCCTCACATCACAAGGTAAACAAGAATTTTTTAAACAAACCTGGGACATCTGGAATACCTTTATATTCTCGCTGGAAGGATGTCGCCTGCTATCACCTTAATGCTCTGAGCTTTCCTTGACTGGCCCCTTGGACAGTGGCTGCCATTGTGTCTCGTCCCCTCTTCTCCTTTCCTGATCTTTCACCCCTTCTCTTTTCTGCCTTCCTCCCCTATCTCTCACCCCCTCCACCCACTCTCTCTTTTGGAAAAAGTGGAAAATTGGGAATGACGGCCCCACCCCCCCCCTCTGGATGGATTATGCCGGAGGGACCTGGGGTTTGTGTGACCCTGGATCTTGGTACAGTACTTTATCCGTGCCTTGAATCATTATGATTGATGGAAGGCAGACTCACAGTTGCGAATATACCTGTATCAAGTATTGTTCAGCTGCTTTTTGCTCTGTATTTCTCTGTTGCATTATGTACTCGGGGGACCGTCTTCCCCTGTTTGGAGAAAAAATTATATTTGAAAAAAAAAAGAAGCCTACGACACCTGGTATTCCCAGGCGGTCTGCCATCCAGGCATTAACCAGGCCCGACCCTGCTTAGCCTCCAAGATCAGACGAGATGGAACAGATTCAGGGGGATGTGGCCGTAGCCAATAACTTCAGGCACTCTCAACTCTCTTGACAAACGCCAAGATGGTCACCTTGGGAAAGAAACAAAAAAAAAAACAAGTCAACACCAACAACATAAAAAGAAGTCTACAGCACCTAGTATTCCCAGGTGGTCTCTCATCCAGGTATTAACAAGGCCCGACCCTGTTTAGTCTCTGAGATCAGACGAGATCTGGTGCTTTCAGGGTTATGTGGCCATAGGCAAGCTCTTCAGGCACTCTCAACCCTCTTGACAAACACCAAGATGGTCACCTTGGTAAACAAACAAAACAAAAACAAGTCAACGCCAACAACATAAAAAGAAGCCTACAGCACCTAGTATTCCCAGGTTGTCTCCAATCCAGGTACTAGCAAGGCCCAACCCTGTTTAGCCTCTGAGATCAGAGGAGATCGGGCGCTTTCAGGGTTATGTGCCCATATGCAATCTCTTTGGGCACTCTCAACCCTCTTGACAAATGCCAAGATAGTCACCTTGAGATACAAGCGAAAAAAGACAGGTCAATGTCAACAACATAAAAAGAAGAATACGGCACCTGGTATTCCAACGCCATCTCCCATCCAGGTACTAACTAGGCCCAACCCTTCTTAGCCTCAGAGATAAGAAGAGCTAGGGCTTTTTCAGGGTGATGCTGCTGTAAGCGATCTCTTTGGGCACTCTCAACCCTCTTGACAAATGCCAAGATGGTCACCTTGGGAAACAAGCGGAAAAAAACAAACGAATCAACGCCAACAACATAAAAAGAAGCCTACAATAACTGGTATTCCCAGGTGGTCTCCCATCCAGGTACTAACCAGGCCTGACTATTCTTAGCCTCCAAGATCAGACAAGATTGGGTGCTTTCAGAGTGATGTGGCCATAGGCAATCTCTTCAGGCACTCTCAACCCTCTTGACAAACACCAAGATGGTGACCTTGGGAAACAAGCTAAAAAAAACAGGTCAACGCCAACAACATAAAAAGAAGCCTACGACACCTGGTATTCCCAGGCGGTCTCCCAGCCGCGTACTAACAAGGCCTGACTCTTCTTAGCCTCCAACATCAAATGAGATCGGGTGCTTTCAGGGTGATGTGCCCGTAGGCAATCCCTTCAGGCACTTTCAACCCTCTTGACAAACGCCAAGATGGTCACCTTGGGAATCAAGCAACAACTTAAAAAAAAAGCCTATGGCATTGAGAAATCCCAGGCGGTCTCCCATCCAGGTACTAACCAGGTCCCAACCCTGCTTAGCCTCTGAGATCAAATGAGATTGGGCTCCTTCAGGGTGATGCAGCCATAGTAGATTTTTTTCAGGCACGCTCAACCCTCTTGACAAACGCCAAGATGGTCACCTTGGGAAGCAAACAAAAAATCAAGTCAACGCCAACAACATAAAAAGAAGCCTACAGCACCTAGTATTCCCAGGCGGTCTCCCATCCAGGTATTAACAAGGCACGACCCTTTCTAGCCTCTGAGATCAGAGGAGATTGGGTGCTTTCAGGGTGATGTGCCCATAGGCAATCTCTTTGGGCACTCTCATCCCTCTTGAAAAATGCCAAGATAGTCACCCTGGGAAACAAGCGAAAAAAAACAGGTCAACGCCAACAACATGAAAAGAAGAATACGGCACCTGGTATTCCAAGGCCATCTCCCATTCAAGTACTAACTAGGCCCAACCCTTCTTAGCCTCCGAGATCAGAAGAGATAGGGTGCTTTCAGGGTGATGCTGCTGTAAGCGATCTCTTTAAGCACTCTCTACCCTCTTGACAAATGCCAAGATGATCACTTTGGGAAACAAGCGAAAAAAAACAGGTCAACACCAACAACATAAAAAGAAGCCTGCGGCATCTGGAAAATCCAGGCGGTCTCCCATCCAGGTACAAACCAGGCCCAACCCTGCTTAGCCTCTGAGACCAGACGAGATTGGGTGCTTTAAGGGTGTTGTGGCCGTAGGCAATTTCTTTGTGCACTCTCAACCCTCTTGACAAATGGCAAGATGGTCACCTTGGGAAAAAAGGGAAAAAACACAGGTCAACGCCGACAACATAATGAGAAGCCTACGGCACCTGGTATTCCCAGGCTGTCTCCCGTCCAGGTACTAACCAGGCCCATCGCTGCTTAGCCTCCAAGAATCAGATGAGATTGGGCTCTCTCAGGGTGATTTGGCCGTAGGCACTCTCTTTGGGCACTCTGAAGCCTCTTGACAAAGGCCAAGATGCTCACCTTGGGAAAAAAGCTAAAAAAAACAGGTCAAAGCCAACAACATAAAAAGAAGTCTACGGCATCCGGTATTCCCAGGCGATCTCCCAATCAAGACACTAACCAGGCCAGATCCTTCTATGGCACCTGGTCTTCCCAGGCAGTCTCCCATCCAGGTACTAACCAGGCCTGACACTGCTTAGCCTCTGAAATCAGACGAGATCGGGTGCTTTCAGGGTGATGTGGCCGTAAGCATTCTCTTCAAGACACGCCCAACCCTCTTGACAAACGCCAAGATGGTCGCCTTCAGAAACAAGCGAAAAAAACAGGTCAAAGCCAACAACATAAAAAGAAGCCTATGGCACCTGGTATTCCCAGGCGGTCTCCCATCCAGGTACTAACCAGGCCTGACACTGTTTAGCCTCCGAGATCAGACGAGATTGGACGCTTTCAGGGTGATGGGGCCGTAGGTGATCTCTTCGGGCACTCTCAACCCTCTTGACAAATGCCAAGATGGTCACCTTGGGAAACAAGTGAAAAAAAAAAACAGGTCAAGGTCAATAACATAAAAAGAAGCATACGGCACCTGTTATTCCCAGACGTTCTCCTATCCTGGTATTAACCAGGCCCAACACGGCTTAGCCTCCGAGATCAGACAAGATCGGGTGTTTTCAGGGTGATGGGGCCGTAGGTGATCTCTTTAGGCACTCTCGACCCTCTTTTTAAAAGCCAAGATGGTCACCTTGGGAAACAAGCGAAAATAAACAGGTCAACACCAACAACATAAAAAGAAGCCTACGGCACCTGGTATTCACAGATGGTCTCCCATACAGGTATTAACCAGGCCGTACACTGCTAGGCCTCTGAGATCAGATGAGATTGTGCGCTTTCAGGGTGATGTGGCCATAGGTGTTCTATTCAGACACTCTCAACCCTCTTGACAAATGCCAAGATGGTCATCTTGGGAAAAAAGTGAAAAAAAAACAGGTCAACGCCAACAACATAGACCCTGGCATTCTCCCATCTGACCCTGACCCTGACCCTGCTTAGCCTCTGAGATCGGGCGCTTTCAGGGTGATGTGGCCTTAGGCGAATGCTTCGGGACATACTCAAAACTCTTGACAGATGCTAAAATGGTCACCTTGGGAAACAAGCGAAAAAAAAACAGGTCAAAGCCAACAATATAAAAAGATTCCTACGGTACCTGTAATTAGGTACTATCCAGACCGGACCCTGCTTAGCCTCCGAGATCAGATGAGATCGGGCGCTTTCAGGGTGATGTGGCCGTAGGAGATTTCTTCGGGCTCTCTCAGCCCTCTTGACAAATGCCAAGATTGTCACCTTGGGAAACAAGCGGAAAAAAAAAAATGTCAACGCCAACAGCATAAAAAGAAGCCTACGGCACCTGGTATTCCCAGTCGGTCTCCCATCCAGTTACTAATCAGGCCCGACAATGCTTAACCTCCGAGATCAGACAAGATCGGGCACTTTCAGGGTGATTTGGCCGTAGGCACTTTCTTTGGGCACTCTCACCCTCTTGACAAACGCCAAGATGGTCATCTTGGGAAACAAGTGAAAAAAAACAGGTCAACGCCAACAACATAAAAAATAGAATTTTTATATACAGCTTACCTGTAAAATCCTTTTCTTGAGAGTACATCACGGGACACAGGAGCTTCATTACATAGTGGGTTATATAGGCACCTCTGGTGATTGGACACTGGTTAACCCCCAATTAAGGAGAATTCCTCCCCTATATTACCCCTCCCATATGGGAGGCACCTCAGTTTTGTAGCAAAGCAATAGGAAACCACGTAAAACCCAAGAGGGGTGGGAGCCCTGTGTCCCGTGATGTACTCTCAAGAAAAGGATTTTACAGGTAAGCTGTGTATAAAAATCCTATTTTCTTGATCATACATCAGGGGACACAGGAGCTTCATTACATAGTGGGATGTCCCAAAGCAATGCTCAGATTGAGGGGAGGGAGACACAGATCATAATATATAGACCGCCAAGGACCGGAGGACCTAAACTGCAGCCTGCAGTACACTGCGCCCAAAGGCGATATCCTCTTGCCCTCTGACATCCACCTGATAGAATCTGGTGAATATGTGGACTGATGACCAAGTTGCAGCCTTACAGATCTGAGCCAGGGAGGCCTGGTGATGCACTGCCCAAGAAGCACTTACAGCCCTAGTTGAGTGCGCTTTTACTTGAAAAGGAGGGATCTTCCCTTTAACACTATAGGCCTGAGAAATAATCTGTCTAATCCACCATGAGAGAGTGGATTTTGATGCCACCTGACCCTTCCTAGGGCCTTCCGGCAAAATAAATAAGCAATCAGTTTTCCTTATCTGTGCAGTTGCCTGAAGATAGATACTGATTGCCCTTACCACATCCAAAGTGTGCAAAGATTCTTCTTCTGCAGACTGTGGGTCCAGAAAAAAGGATGGTAGGCTTACATCTTGATTCAAATGGAATCCTGAAACCACCTTAGGCAGAAAGGACCTGTTGGGACGCATTACCACCAGGTCCTTATGAATAATTAGATACGGTTCTTTACTGGAGAGAGCTGCTAGTTCTGACACTCTTCTAGCCGTGGATATGGCTACCAAGAAAACCAATTTTTTAGTCAAAAGAACTAACGAAGCCTGATGCAAAGGTTCAAAAGGTTGCCCCTGCAAAGCTGAGAGAACCAAATTCAGATCCCATGGGCATACCGGAGGTTTGACTGGCGGCCTTATCCGCATAGCCCCCTGGATGAAAGCCTGCACCAGGGAATGTGATGCAAGTGGTTTCTGAAAAAACACTGACAAGGCCGAAATATGCACCTTGATAGTGCTTATGGCCAAATTCATTTCTAGGCCTGACTGGAGGAAGGCCAAGATCCTGCTAATGACATACTTTCTAGGATGACATTCCCTGAGTTCACAACAGGAAACATATGCCCTCCAGATTTTGTAGTAAATAAGCCTGGAGGCCGGCTTTCTGGCATTGACCAGAGTAGAAAGGACTGGCCCCGAAAGCCCACGGTCTCTCAGAATGTGGGTCTCAGCAGCCAAACCGTCAAATTCAGACTGTGTAAAGCAGCATGGTAAATTGGACCCTGTGAGAGCAGATCTGGCCGGAGAGGGAGGATCCACGGCCTGCCTACTGCCAACTTCTAAGATTGCCCGTAGGCAATCCCTTCAGGCACTTTCAACCCTCTTGACAAACGCCAAGATGGTCACCTTGGGAATCAAGCAACAACTTAAAAAAAAAGCCTATGGCATTGAGAAATCCCAGGCGGTCTCCCATCCAGGTACTAACCAGGTCCCAACCCTGCTTAGCCTCTGAGATCAAATGAGATTGGGCTCCTTCAGGGTGATGCAGCCATAGTAGATTTTTTTCAGGCACGCTCAACCCTCTTGACAAATGCCAAGATGGTCACCTTGGGAAGCAAACAAAAAATCAAGTCAACGCCAACAACATAAAAAGAAGCCTACAGCACCTAGTATTCCCAGGCGGTCTCCCATCCAGGTATTAACAAGGCACGACCCTTTCTAGCCTCTGAGATCAGAGGAGATTGGGTGCTTTCAGGGTGATGTGCCCATAGGCAATCTCTTTGGGCACTCTCATCCCTCTTGAAAAATGCCAAGATAGTCACCCTGGGAAACAAGCGAAAAAAAACAGGTCAACGCCAACAACATGAAAAGAAGAATACGGCACCTGGTATTCCAAGGCCGTCTCCCATTCAAGTACTAACTAGGCCCAACCCTTCTTAGCCTCCGAGATCAGAAGAGATAGGGTGCTTTCAGGGTGATGCTGCTGTAAGCGATCTCTTTAAGCACTCTCTACCCTCTTGACAAATGCCAAGATGATCACTTTGGGAAACAAGCGAAAAAAAACAGGTCAACACCAACAACATAAAAAGAAGCCTGCGGCATCTGGAAAACCCAGGCGGTCTCCCATCCAGGTACAAACCAGGCCCAACCCTGCTTAGCCTCTGAGACCAGACGAGATTGGGTGCTTTAAGGGTGTTGTGGCCGTAGGCAATTTCTTTGTGCACTCTCAACCCTCTTGACAAATGGCAAGATGGTCACCTTGGGAAAAAAGGGAAAAAACACAGGTCAACGCCGACAACATAATGAGAAGCCTACGGCACCTGGTATTCCCAGGCTGTCTCCCGTCCAGGTACTAACCAGGCCCATCGCTGCTTAGCCTCCGAGATCAGATGAGATTGGGCTCTCTCAGGGTGATTTGGCTGTAGGCACTCTCTTTGGGCACTCTGAAGCCTCTTGACAAAGGCCAAGATGCTCACCTTGGGAAAAAAGCTAAAAAAAACAGGTCAAAGCCAACAACATAAAAAGAAGTCTACGGCATCCGGTATTCCCAGGCGATCTCCCAATCAAGACACTAACCAGGCCAGATCCTTCTATGGCACCTGGTCTTCCCAGGCAGTCTCCCATCCAGGTACTAACCAGGCCTGACACTGCTTAGCCTCTGAAATCAGACGAGATCGGGTGCTTTCAGGGTGATGTGGCCGTAAGCATTCTCTTCAAGACACGCCCAACCCTCTTGACAAACGCCAAGATGGTCGCCTTCAGAAACAAGCGAAAAAAACAGGTCAAAGCCAACAACATAAAAAGAAGCCTATGGCACCTGGTATACCCAGGCGGTCTCCCATCCAGGTACTAACCAGGCCTGACACTGTTTAGCCTCCGAGATCAGACGAGATTGGACGCTTTCAGGGTGATGGGGCTGTAGGTGATCTCTTCGGGCACTCTCAACCCTCTTGACAAATGCCAAGATGGTCACCTTGGGAAACAAGTGAAAAAAAAAAAAACAGGTCAAGGTCAATAACATAAAAAGAAGCCTACGGCACCTATTATTCCCAGACGTTCTCCTATCCTGGTATTAACCAGGCCCAACACGGCTTAGCCTCCGAGATCAGACAAGATCGGGTGTTTTCAGGGTGATGGGGCCGTAGGTGATCTCTTTAGGCACTCTCGACCCTCTTTTTAAAAGCCAAGATGGTCACCTTGGGAAACAAGCGAAAATAAACAGGTCAACACCAACAACATAAAAAGAAGCCTACGGCACCTGGTATTCACAGATGGTCTCCCATACAGGTATTAACCAGGCCGTACACTGCTAGGCCTCTGAGATCAGATGAGATTGTGCGCTTTCAGGGTGATGTGGCCATAGGTGTTCTATTCAGACACTCTCAACCCTCTTGACAAATGCCAAGATGGTCATCTTGGGAAAAAAGTGAAAAAAAAACAGGTCAACGCCAAAAACATAGACCCTGGCGGTCTCCCATCTGACCCTGACCCTGCTTAGCCTCTGAGATCGGGCGCTTTCAGGGTGATGTGGCCTTAGGCGAACGCTTCGGGACATACTCAAAACTCTTGACAGATGCTAAAATGGTCACCTTGGGAAACAAGCGAAAAAAAAACAGGTCAAAGCCAACAATATAAAAAGATTCCTACGGCACCTGTAATTAGGTACTATCCAGACCGGACCCTGCTTAGCCTCCGAGATCAGATGAGATCGGGCGCTTTCAGGGTGATGTGGCCGTAGGAGATTTCTTCGGGCTCTCTCAGCCCTCTTGACAAATGCCAAGATTGTCACCTTGGGAAAGAAGCGGAAAAAAAAAAAAATGTCAACGCCAACAGCATAAAAAGAAGCCTACGGCACCTGGTATTCCCAGTCGGTCTCCCATCCAGTTACTAATCAGGCCCGACAATGCTTAACCTCCGAGATCAGACAAGATCGGGCACTTTCAGGGTGATTTGGCCGTAGGCACTTTCTTTGGGCACTCTCACCCTCTTGACAAACGCCAAGATGGTCATCTTGGGAAACAAGTGAAAAAAAACAGGTCAACGCCAACAACATAAAAAATAGAATTTTTATATACAGCTTACCTGTAAAATCCTTTTCTTGAGAGTACATCACGGGACACAGGAGCTTCATTACATAGTGGGTTATATAGGCACCTCTGGTGATTGGACACTGGTTAACCCCCAATTAAGGAGAATTCCTCCCCTATATAACCCCTCCCATATGGGAGGCACCTCAGTTTTGTAGCAAAGCAATAGGAAACCACGTAAAACCCAAGAGGGGTGGGAGCCCTGTGTCCCGTGATGTACTCTCAAGAAAAGGATTTTACAGGTAAGCTGTGTATAAAAATCCTATTTTCTTGATCATACATCAGGGGACACAGGAGCTTCATTACATAGTGGGATGTCCCAAAGCAATGCTCAGATTGAGGGGAGGGAGACACAGATCATAATATATAGATCGCCAAGGACCGGAGGACCTAAACTGCAGCCTGCAGTACACTGCGCCCAAAGGCGATATCCTCTTGCCCTCTGACATCCACCTGATAGAATCTGGTGAATATGTGGACTGATGACCAAGTTGCAGCCTTACAGATCTGAGCCAGGGAGGCCTGGTGATGCACTGCCCAAGAAGCACTTACAGCCCTAGTTGAGTGCGCTTTCACTTGAAAAGGAGGGATCTTCCCTTTAACACTATAGGCCTGAGAAATAATCTGTCTAATCCACCTTGAGAGAGTGGATTTTGATGCCACCTGACCCTTCCTAGGGCCTTCCGGCAAAATAAATAAGCAATCAGTTTTCCTTATCTGTGCAGTTGCCTGAAGATAGATACTGATTGCCCTTACCACATCCAAAGTGTGCAAAGATTCTTCTTCTGCAGACTGTGGGTCCAGAAAAAAGGATGGTAGGCTTACATCTTGATTCAAATGGAATCCTGAAACCACCTTAGGCAGAAAGGACCTGTTGGGACGCATTACCACCAGGTCCTTATGAATAATTAGATACGGTTCTTTACTGGAGAGAGCTGCTAGTTCTGACACTCTTCTAGCCGTGGATATGGCTACCAAGAAAACCAATTTTTTAGTCAAAAGAACTAACGAAGCCTGATGCAAAGGTTCAAAAGGTTGCCCCTGCAAAGCTGAGAGAACCAAATTCAGATCCCATGGGCATACCGGAGGTTTGACTGGCGGCCTTATCCGCATAGCCCCCTGGATGAAAGCCCGCACCAGGGAATGTGATGCAAGTGGTTTCTGAAAAAACACTGACAAGGCCGAAATATGCACCTTGATAGTGCTTATGGCCAAATTCATTTCTAGGCCTGACTGGAGGAAGGCCAAGATCCTGCTAATGACATACTTTCTAGGATGACATTCCCTGAGTTCACAACAGGAAACATATGCCCTCCAGATTTTGTAGTAAATAAGCCTGGAGGCCGGCTTTCTGGCATTGACCAGAGTAGAAAGGACTGGCCCCGAAAGCCCACGGTCTCTCAGAATGTGGGTCTCAGCAGCCAAACCGTCAAATTCAGACTGTGTAAAGCAGCATGGTAAATTGGACCCTGTGAGAGCAGATCTGGCCGGAGAGGGAGGATCCACGGCCTGCCTACTGCCAACTTCATGATCTCTGCGTACCACGGTCGCCTGGGCCAAGCCGGGGCTACCAAAAGAAGCGACTTTGTTTCCCTCTAGACTCTTCCCAGGAACCGCGACAGAAGCGGGCACGGGGGGAAGGCATAAATCAAATTGTACTGATCCCAGGGAACTGTCAGAGCATCCGACCCCTGAGCGAGTGTATCTCTTGTCCTTGACACGAATTTGTCCAGTTTTCTGTTGAACCTGGACGCAAACAGATCTACGTCTGGAGTACCCCACCTGCGACATATGTTCCAAAACACGTCGGGGTGCAGAGCCCATTCTCCTAGGCACAACTGCTGGCGGCGCAGAAAATCTGTCTGCCAATTTTCCACTCCTGGAATGAAGACTGCAGAAAGGCATGGAACATGCCTTTCTGCCCAGACAAGTATACGATTCACCTCTTTTTGCGCAACCAGACTTCTGGTACCGCCCTGGTGATTGATATAGGCCACTGCTGTGGCATTGTCGGACTGAACCCGAACAGGTCTGAAAGACCAGTTTATGAGAGCCATATAAACTGCCCGGATCTCCAAGACATTTATGGGCAATAGCTTCTCGATCGCAGACCATTTCCACTGCGAGCACGTCTCCTCCAACACTGCTCCCCAGCCTGTCAGGCTGCCATTTGTCATAATAATCTTCCATGGAAGAGGAAGAAAAGTTTTGCCTTTCAGCAAATTCTCGGTTTGTAACGAGACTCTTAGACTCGTTAGACGAGACTCTTGCGTGTCCCTGGGGATAGACGCATAGGAAGATCCAAGGACTGGGGCTTCCTGTTCCAAGCTGCAAGGATGAATCTTTGCAGAGGCCTTGAGTGGAACTGGGCGAATGGAACGGCCTCGAAGGAGGCGACCATTTTCCCAAAGAGTCTCATGCACAACCGAATGGGGGAAGATCTTCTACCCAGAATTAGACGCACCAGATCCCCAATGGCCAAGGCTTTTGGCCTTGGTAGAAACACCTTGCCCTGAGCAGTGTCGATAACCATACCCAGGTATTCCAACCTGGTAGCAGGCTGTAGGGACGACTTTTCTAGGTTTATAATCCAACCTAGGCGTTCCAGCTGTTCTAGCGTTCTGGTAACACTGTGGTTCAGGAGCGCTACTGTTTTCTCTATGAGAAGCAAATCGTCTAGATAAGCCATGACGGCTATACCCTGAGCTCTTAGGTTTGCCAAGAGAGGGTCCAGAATCTTTGTGAAGACTCGAGGGGCCGTAGCTAGCCCGAACGGCAAGGCCACAAATTGAAAATGGCGCCGCTCTACCGCAAACCTTAGATTCTTTTGGTGTGCGGGAAAAATTGGCACATGGAGATATGCATCCTTGATGTCTATTGATGCCATAAACTCTCCCCCTTGCAGGGAGGAGACCACAGTGCGAATTGACTGTATTCAGAAGGACCGGATGCGTAAAAACCGGTTCAGATCCTTCAGATCTAGGATAGGTCTGACACTTCCATTTGGCTTTGGAACGGTGAAGAGATTCGAGTAAAACCCTGAACCCTGTTCTTTTGGGTCCACTTCTACTATCACCCCCTGGGATAGTAAGTGATCTAAGGCCAGAAATAGCGGTTTTTGCTTTACTGGGTCCCTGGGGATCCTTGACCTTAGAAAGCGAGAAGGTGGAATCTCCTGAAACTCCAGCTTGTAGCCCAGAGATACCGAAGAGACCACCCACTCATCCCGGATCTCTTCCCGCCAGGCTTCTGCAAACTGCAAGAGCCTTCCCCCCACTTGGCCGAGCGGGGGCGCTCCTTCACAAGGAAGCTTTCGGGCTCTGCTTGGCAGGCTTTCGCCCTCAGGATTTCTTCTGCCCCTGGGCCCGGCCTTGAGCCTTTCCTGTAGAGGGGGGTTGAGAAGGCCGTCACCACTGCTTAGAGCTTGATGCTCCGGGAGAGAGAGAACGCCTAAATGATGGACGTTTGCTCCTTTTGACTGGAAGGAGAGTAGATTTACCCCCTGAAATTTTTTGGACGAATTTGTCTAATTCTTCTACAAACAAACGTTCCCCTTTAAACGGGAACCCAATCAAATGCTTCTTGCATGATAGCTCAGCTTGCCCAATTCTTTAGCCATAGGGCCCTTCGCATGTGTACCAACAGGAGAGACAAACGAGATGCTTGTAGGACAGAATCCGAAATCGCATCAATCAGGAAACACAGAATTTGAGGTATTTCTGCATAATTCTCCACTTCCTCACTGGGAAGGAGGCCAAGCATCTGCTTAACCTGTTCCTTGAGGAACTGACACAACCCCACAGCTGCGACTGTAAGTTGCACTACAGTGCCAGTCATGGAAAAGGAGGCTTTTTTTTTTTTTGTAAAATCTTTATTTTGAGATATTTTGACATTGAAACACACTTGAGTATACATTAGACAGCTGTGTCAGGACCAAACAAAGAACAAATAAACTGTAGGAAACAATGACACCCATAAAAACTGACCCAGTGGCCAAGAGTTGGCGGCTCAAACCAGACACATGAATTAGGCAAACGGGTGGAGATGAACGTCTGGAGTGTCTTCTAGCTCATACACATCAAGTCCGGCCTCCGTGGGCTAGGGCCCCGCTCCAAGGTGCCTCTGAGCGGAAAGGAGAGGACGGGCCGGAGCCCAGTCCCCCACCTCCCGTCATACAAAAGGCCGGGGAGGCATGGGACCACCCCCAGGGGCCGCCCAGGAGAGGGGGGCACAATCACCTCCAGCAACCTCTCCCGAGCGTCCCCCGGGGGTAGGACAGGCCCACAGCAACCCCCCCGCCCAGGAGGGACGTCCCAGCATGGACCCCTCCGGACAGAGGGATTCCCCCCGTCAGCCAAACAAAGTGGCCGCAGGGCCAGCCAGCCCACAGGAAGCCTAACGCACCACCACAGCTCAATACCACGTAGGTCAATAAAAGGCAACATCTTATAGTGTGGAATACAGAGAAAGAAGGTAAAAAAGAACAGTAGGAAGGGTGAGAGAGAGGCAAGAAGGGGTAGAGAGGGGATTGGGGGATAGGGTAAGGGAGGAGGGTGGAGCCTACTTGACATCCCTGCGAAGTGCAGCGGTCCAGCACCAGGCGAGTCTCAGCAGCAAAGTCGTCTCTCCGTCCATGGGGCAAGAAGGTGAAAAACAGCCACTAGGTGGGAACATCATTGTGTGTGCGGGATCTCAAAGAGGGTTCCGCTAGCTCCAGTAGAGCCAAGTCCAGACTGGAGGTAGCGTATATAGTTTCGGACATGTAGACTGTCCATGATTGCCATATGCTGTCACACTTAGCCCGTGTACCCCTACAGGTTGCCACCCAATATTCCGCTTCTCTGATGTCATTCACTTTTTTGACCCAGTCCTCCACTGTGGGAGTCCTAGTTTGTTTCCAGTAAATCGGTATAAGACGTCTGGCCGCGTTCAACAGATGCGGCAGAGGGCTTTTTTTGTATCTACCAATCGGGATCGGAGGAATGTGCAAAAGATAGTTGGCCGGAGACAGTGGCACATCAAGATGCAAAACTGCCTCTATGCGGGATCGGATGTCCTCCCAGAATGGCTTGATTCGTGGGCAATCCCACCAAATATGAAGGAGGGTGCCCAATTGGCCACATTCCCTCCAGCACCGGTCCGATACCGAAGGGTAGATACGTGCTAAGTCTGCCGGCACTCTGTACCAGCGAGACAGTACTTTAAAATTAGTTTCTTGGGTTTTGGACTCCATGGAGCTAGCGTACGTGAGTTTGTAGAGGTGGGACAGTTGGGCCGCGGAAAAGTCAAGTTGTAGCTCCCTCTCCCAGACCCGTATGTATGTCGGTCTAGCGACCTCGGTAACACAGCCCAGCAAGTGATATAATTCGGAGATCAGGTGGGGAGTGGGTTCATCTGCTACAAAAAAACGCTCAAATGGTGTAAGGAGCGCTTCGTCCCTGATTAAGTGGCCATGGGCTTCAAAAAAGTGGTGCAATTGCCTGTATCGCCAAAAATTCATAGCTGTCTGCGCATGCCCGGTCTGCAGGGATTCATAGCTGACCATTTGGCCACCGCTGAGAAACTGTCCACAACTGGCATTCCCGTCAGCTCCCCAGGGGACAAAAAAGGCCCTCCGCTCCCCTGGCGGGAACCATAGGAACCCTCCCAGCAGGGCAAGCGGAGAAACAGGGGGGGATAGGCCCAGCGTCTTGTTCAGTTTGTCCCAAATCAAAAGAGACTGTACAGTGAGCGGGGAGACATCCACCGATAACCCCCTATATTCCGGGGACAACCAGGGCGCATAAGCCAAATCTCTCCCAGCTAGCCATTTTTACAGAGAGACCCACACTTTTGACTTAGTATGAAATTTCCAATTAAGTATCCTCTGTAGAACAATAGCCCTGTGGTACCTCTGGATATCCGGAACCCCCAGACCCCCCGTCAGCTTCGAGCGTTTCAGCAAGGCCATGGCTATTCTAGGTTTCTTTGTGTTCCACACAAATGTCGACAGAATGCTATTCAATTGGGTAAAAAACAGTTTAGGGAGGGAGATGGGTATCATTTGTAAAAAGAATAATACTCGGGGCAGGATATTCATTTTAATAATATTAATGCGGCCGAACCACGTAAAAGCGGTTTTGGTCCACTGCAACAAATCCGCCTTGATCGCATGTAATAAGGGGGGGAAATTAGCGGCATATAAGGCATCAAAGCAGTTGGTCAACTGGATGCCCAGGTATTTAATAGAAGACGTGGCCCAGGTAAAGGGGAATGCTAATTGCAGGTGGTCCGCTTGAGGCGGGGCGAGGTGAATAGGCAAAATCTCCGATTTGGAAAGGTTTATCTTGAAATTGGATAACTCACCAAAAGTCCTCAGCTCCTTCAACAGAACCGGCAACGAGATCAGGGGTTCAGAGAGATAAAGGAGCACATCGTCCGCATACGCCGACAGTTTGTGCTCCGTCATCCCAACCTTCAGGCCTCTAATGTCTGCGTTCGCCCTCACCCTGCAGAGCAGTGGTTCCAGTACCAAGGCAAAAAGGAGAGGAGACAGTGGACACCCCTGTCTCGTGCCGTTTCGAATCGGGAACCGGGAGGAAAGCACCCCATTCACCTTCACCTGTGCACACGGAGTGGAGTACAAGGCCATAATCGAGGACATCATATGCGTCCCCAACCCCTGAGCCTCCAGTACCACCCATAAGTACCCCCAGTCGACGCGGTCAAACGCCTTTTCGGCGTCCGTCGAAAGGACGATACAAGGTTTAGGATCAGGACTGTTACGTGCCCAATGAATGAGTTGGATTGCCCTGATGGAGTTATCTCTCGCCTCCCTGCCACGAATAAACCCTGCTTGGTCTGGGTGAATAATTTGGGGCATAAGACTCCAAAGTCTGTTTGCCAGGACTTTTGCTAGAATCTTAATATCGACGTTAAGAAGGGAAATCGGTCGATAGCTCTGGGGGACGGTAGGATCTTTGCCCTCTTTTGGCAGCACCGTAATGTGTGCCAACAGTGCTTCGGTTGGGATAGGCTTCCCCTCCGCGATGGAATTAAAGTAGGTGCACATATGTGGCGTTAAGAGGGGCAGGAAGATCTTATAGTAGGAACCCGAAAAACCATCCGATCCCGGGCTCTTGCCCTTGGGCAGGGATTTCACCGTTAGCGCAATTTCCTCCGGCGAAATCGGCCGCTCCAAGTCGACGCATTGTTCCGCCGTAAGTGTAGGGACTCTCGCCGACGCTAAAAATTATTGAATGGCAGCAGACTTGGGAGGCTGAGCGTGTGCGGGCGAGGCCGGGGAAAGGTTATAAAGTTGGGCGTAAAATTCCTGGAACCCCGAGGCAATCTTGTTGGATTGGACCCAAACGGCACCCGAGGGGGAACGGAGCTTCTGTACATAAGCTTGAGCATGTTTCTTGCGAAGGGCCCTGGCCAGCATACGGCCGCATTTGTTTCCATGTTCATAGTACCTGTGTGAAAGATGCCTGGCCTGCCTACACGTGTGGCGATCTAATAAACGTAAAAACAGGTCACGCAATTCAAAAAGCTTCTGCTTAGCCTCTGGGCTCCCCCCCTGCTTATGGGAGAGTTCTGCCGCCTGTAAGGCGGCCAGAACCCTGTTGAAATCCTCTTGACGTGCTTTCTTGATTTGGGAACCCAATGATATCAGTTCCCCTCTAATCACGGCTTTGTGCCCCTCCCAAAGCACACCCGCACTTATCTCATCCGAGGCGTTTTCCCTAAAATAGTGGGAGATGGTCTCCGACACCTTGGCAACCGCAGCAGAGTCATCCAAGAGATTTTCGTTCAGTCTCCACGTCCAGGCCCTGTGGGGACCAGATGGTAATTGAATGGTCACGCCAACCGGTGCATGGTCCGAAAGGGTGATGCTGCCAATGGATGCCGTCTACAGAAGCTCAAGCGTGGGACGGTCAACATAGACATGGTCTATGCATGGTTATACGTCATGGACGGACGAGTAATAGCTAAAGTCTCGTCCCGAGGGATGCAAAATCCTCCAGATATCAAGTAAAAGGTGTGCCTGCAGTGATTTGCGAAAGTGTTTGAAAAAGGCATGGGAGTGTGAGGGTCGGGTGCTCGAAGTGTCGAGCAGATGGTCCGGGCAGACATTAAAGTCCCCGCCTAAAATTAAATACCCGGCTTTAAAGTCTGTCAATAGGTCAAGGGTAGCGTCCAGGAAGGTGCCCTTTAGGAAAACAAATCGGCCCTGAGGGTCAATTTTGCTATCCACTGGCTGAAAAGGGCACGTCTTATGGAACGCTATGGCAGTCCCTCTGGACTTGGCCTTAGGAGATGTACTGTGAAACCACTGATTAAACATATGGGTGGGCAACCTGGGTAGGGAATGGCTGGTGAAATGTGTTTCCTGCAGGAAGACCACTTGGGCCTTCAACTTTTTAAGTTCCCACCACAATTTGTTCCTCTTCCCCGGAGAGCAGAGACCCCGTAAATTGTAGGAAATTACCTGGAGTGTAGACATGGGAGAGTTGGAGGGTGGAGGACTGGGCAAGCGTCCCAACCCGCCTGGTGTAAGGACCGCAGCAACAGCAGGCTCCTAGGAAAAGGGGGGAGTGAAAAAAGAGGGAGAAGAAAAGGGGAGAGATAGGGAGATAAAAAACACAAAAAAATAGTACAAAAATACCAACAACATAAAAACAAAACAGCTACATCAAAATTAGACAATGCAGCAGTTTGGGGGGAGATGGGACCCACCCCACTATCCGGGGGGGCTCCTAGCCCCCTCCTAAAGTCCCAACAGGGAACTAAACCCATGGATGGATGGCCTATGTGGGGAACGTAAACCAAAACAAGGGGGAAAAGGAAGGTCCCCGCCCCGCCCACCACATCTGAGAGCAGAATAGCCTCAATTCGGGAGAAAAACCGATCCAAAAAAGCAACAAAAGTAAAAAATAAAAGAGGAGGAAAAAAGGGGTGAAGCCCAGTGTGGGCTGATTGCATTCGGGGACGTGGAGTCTGGCCGATCCCTGGCAGAGGCCCCCCCGCCACGGTAGCCGCACAGCAAACTGCAGACCGCGGAGGGGGGGGGGGTCACGGAGGTAGCTACGATGGCAAAAGAAAAGGGGGAAATAAAAACAGAAACCAAAACACATTAAAAAACCCCCCTCCCCCCACCCCTGGTGCCCCGCAAAGGGAAGAAAAAGGGGGCGCCGTGGCAGACCACCTTACAACATTGGGAATGTAAACATTCTCCACCCTGTAGGCCTAATCTGATAGTCAAACAGTAACAAGGGCTGGAGAGAAGTCACCAAAAATTCTTGCGGCCACGGCAGCCACAGTCTTCGGCCGCATAGGGCACATCCAGGTCCCTGGAACACCCGGGGGGGGGGGGTACAGGGTCAAAACATCCCATTTACAATTCCCGTGGGGGGAGGCCCAGACACCAGCAATCATAGTAGAAAAAGTCCGCAATCAGCCGTCTATCACACAGCCCAGGCTCGGTATCAGTCTCGGGTGGTAGAAGGAACCACTGAAGAGTTGCGGGTTGAACTATGTCTGTCCCTCGATGCTTGCGTGTGACTGTAGACCATCTGTGAGGAAGGGGGGGGACAAGCAAGTCGCTCGGGGGTCCTCTCCAATCCAGAAAGTCCACGGGATTCAGCCCCAGAGAGGATAGAAAATGTGGAAGATCGTCTTTTGTGCACAGGGTCACCTGCCTGCCATCCTTAAGCACATGCAGAGAGAAGGGGAAGCCCCAGCGGTAGGACAGTCCTGCAGCCTGGAGCACAGAAAGGAGCGGGCGAAGGGCTCTCCGCCGCATGAGGGTGCGCCGCGAGAGATCCTGATAGAAAGTCAGTCGAGCACCATCAAAATCATAAAAGGGCTTACCCCGCACTTTTTTCATAATCCGGTCCTTGATAGTATATTTGTGAAGTTTACAGATTATATCCCTGGGATTGTCAGCGTCTTGAGACGGGGGGCGCAGTGCTCTGTGGGCTCGGTCTATTTCAATAGGAGCAGTGGCTGGGACTCCCAATATGTCCCTAAAGATATCAGTCAGAGTGGGGACAATATCCCTGGGTCCAGTAGCCTCCGGGAGCCCCCTGATCCTGATATTGGCCCTCCTGCTGCGGTTTTCAACATCATCCAATTGCCCCAGCAGTACCTCAAGCTGATGGTCTTGTGTTTGGCACCTAGATTGCAGCAGAGCAATAGCGGGGAGAGTCTCCTCTAGTTTTTCCTCCAGGGCCTCCACTCTGTGACCCAGATGTGTAGTATCAGCTTTAAGCTGGGCAATATCAGCGGTGAAAGCCTTCTCCACTCTGCTAGTGAACTTTTCTAGGTCCTCTCTGGTGGGGAGAGACATAATATGGCGGCGTATTGTGTCATCTCCCATGAGGTCTGAGACCTCTGAGCGGCCATCCAGGGACCCGGGGGATGCAGGGGGGGCCGAATCGCTTACCGATCCTGGGGAGGGCACCGGAGAAGCCAGGGGAGACGGTCCGGTCGACTGGGAAGGCGTCGCTGTAGCAGGCTGTGAGGATTTCCCAGCTTTCTGAAGTTTCCCGGTCGATATTGGGTCCATCGCGGCCCTGTCTGTGGGGGCCCGGGAAGAACTGATCCAGCTGTCCCTGCCGCTTCTTGTTACCCTGCGGCGGTCGGGAAGACTGCCGGGATCGTTGGGACATTGAGCCCGGTGATGTGGATCGGATTTCCCCGCTGAGGGCAGCTGATATGTGCGGCGATGGAGCGGAGCTGAGGTGAAGTACTTCCTCACTCCTCCATGGTCAGGACACGCCCCCCCAAAAGGAGGCTTTTAATAATGTTTCCAGCTTCTTATCAGTTGGATCTTTAAATACCTGAGCATTATCCAAAGGACAGGTCAGATTTCTATTCACGCAAGAAACAGCCGCATCGACAGATGGGACCCCCCATTTCTTGGTGAAACTTTCCTCCAGAGGATAAAGCATAGAAAACCTTTTAGGAGGAGCAAACAGTTTATCGGGATGTCCCCAATCCTCATACAACAATTTATCCATTAAGGGATTAATTGGAAAGGAAAAGGCAGGTTGTGGGATTTTCCTGACTCCCAGGGAAGAAACAGAGGACGTAGCGATCTCAGCAGCAGGCATTCTGAATGTGGTACGCACCAATTCAGTATAATACTGCACCTGTTTTCTGAGCGCCTGGGAGGAGGGGACTCTCTCCTCTTCCTCTGATTCATCCGACTGCTCAAGATACCTGTCCCAAGATAGGGATCTCTCCTCATTGTCAGAAGTGTCATCTGAAAGAGGAATCTCAGCAGAGGGAGGGGATCTACCCCTTTTCCTGCTTTCTTTCAGGGAAGCTGAAATAAAATTCTTGATTCTCCCTTCAAAACCTTCCAATGTAGCCCTAAGGGAGTCCTCAGTGATGTATACCGGGGCTGAAATATCAGGAGAGGCTGCAAATCCTGACAGGGGCACTGACTCATCCTGTGAGGCTGACTCCAGTCTTGCAGGGGGGGGATGGTAACCTACTGGCATTTTTAGAACCCCTAGACCTAGGCGGTGACTTACCAGTGTCCTTGTTATCTCCCCCTGAGACCCTCTTACAAGGAGACATAGCCCTAAGCTACAAAGCAGAGGTACTAGTACAAAGTGCAATCACTGTTGTGCTTAAAGTCTCACAATAAATACATATGCTTAAACTGCACAACCTGATGCTGAGTAGGTTTGTCTTAGGTTTGCCTGGATCCAATCCCTTGGGATGCTTACTGCCCACAGCTCCTGTGTCTCCACTTACAGCCCCCTGACGCTCTGGGCTGTAAAACTGCGCAGTACAGCGCCGTGCACACCGAACGACGCGGCTCGCAAACACACTCCCGCCTCCTCCATTAGCACGGAAGCGTGCTTGGTGTGCATGCACGAGGACTGCCGGTATCCAGGGGGGAAGGGAATTGCCATCGGAGCTGTCTGGGACCCCCAGACTACGTATTACCTTCATTGTGGCTGAGATTGCAGTGGAGACATGAGTCATCTGGGAGAACCAGGCTTCACTGAGCGTGTGCATCTGAAAGGCATGTAAGTATGCATCAGGCTGCTCTTACTCCCCCTAGTGGTGGAAACCAAGTAAGACATACAACTACTCAATGAAGAAATCCATAATATAATTTATACAGGATTAACTTCCCTTACCTGTCCTCGCCGCAGGAATTGCTGAAAACAGACAGATTCCAGCCTTCACCCATCACGGCGGGCAGAATTGTGCCAACCTTCAGGTTTTTTTTGGGGTTCCTTCTCAGAAGAACCTCCTACCTGGACCTTGTAAAAGACTCTGCCAGAAACTTTCGTGCCACTATGTAAATAGTACAGTAAGTCTGGTTTTCCCAGAGCCCAGTCTTCCAATAGGAGAGGACTTACAGGCAAAACATCTTGGGAGTCAAAATATCGGCCCGAGATATGGATCCGGTTTGTTGTAGCCCTTAGGCCCCCGCAGGGACCTGCACAGAACTTTCTTCATAGAACATGTTTTATGTGACAAACCACCACTGGCAAAGGGAAAAATTAGGTGCCTCCCATATGGGAGGGGTTATATAGGGAAGGAATTCTCCTTAATTGGGGGTTAACCAGTGTCCCATCACCAGAGGTGCCTATATAACTCATTATGTAATGATCCTGTGTCCCGTGATGTATGATCAAGAAATAAGCATACGGCACCTGGTATTCCCAGTCGGTCTTCCATCCAGTTACTAATCAGGCCCGACAATGCTTAACCTCCGAGATCAGACAAGATCGGGCACTTTCAAGGGGATGGGGCCATAGGCGATCTCTTTGGGCACTCTCAACCATCTTGACAAACGCCAACATGGTGATCTTGGGAAACAAGCTAAAAAAACCAAGTCAATGCCAACATTGGAGGCTAAGCAGGGTTGGGCAATCAGTTTACTTGCCTGAAATAGGCATCTCAGAACTGCCATCTGGCTGCTTCCCGGGTTTCCAACTCCTTCAACTAATCCCAGGAGACAATACTTCGCCTCCATCCTGGTGGAGGTTCCAAACACCCGATCAATGGTTCCTGTCACCTCCGTCCAGTAGCAGATCAACTTCGGGCATCTCCAAAACATGTGCATCATGTCTCCCCCCATGTTCCCGCACCGGGGGCAACTTGCGTCCGGCCGTTCGGCCAAATTGAAAAAGTTTACGAGGAGCATAATAAGTTCTATATAATAAGAACAGATGTGACATCCTCTGAGAGGAGAGCCACAATTGACCACAGGAATAGTATTCCTGTGGCCAATTATAGCTCAAGGGGGTTTAGTACACACCCCACACTATATAAGGCAGCCAGCGCGGCGGCCTTGTATAGTGTGTTGCGGCGGTCAGGGAAAGAGGACGATAGGCAGGGACAGTGTCTTTACTGCTTGGGAACCTAGCACTGTTACAGTGGGTGTTTTGTGCCTCCTGCACAGTACACACCTGAAGCTACCCTTTATTACTGGTGTTCAATTTTTGCAATACAGGCATCGGCAGTGCAGAAGTTAGAGTGGGTGTTGTGTGCCTCCTGCACAGTATACACCTGAAGATACCCCTTATTGCTGGTGTTCTGTTTCTGTAATGCAGGAACCTAGCACTGTTACAGTGGGTGTTGTGTGCCTCCCACGCTTGTCCTTATTTTCGGCAGCTGGACGTGTTGAGCCACATCATGGCTTGGTTGGATGTGAAAGACCAAGCCCTCCTAATGCTCCTCATCCTCTCTCACCCAGGCTCAGGGTACTAGCCTGTGTTCTGTATACACTAGGCTTTCTTCTGTATACCCTATCCTCTCTTTATACTCTAGCATGTCGTTTATGTACACTAGACTCTTTGTTTACCTCATAAATGGCAGTGTATATAGAAGGAAGGCTAGTTTATACAGAGAGGCTAAGGTATACAGAAGGTAGGCTAGAGAATAAAGAAGACAGGCTAGTGTATACAGGACACATGCTAATGTATAGAGAAAACAGGCTTGGTTATAGAGAGAGACTGAGACTATTATATTCAGAAGAAAAGCTAGTGTATAGAGAGAGGCAGGCTGGGGTATACAGAGAGGCTAGTGAATACAGATAGGGTGATGTGTACAGAAATGCTAGTGTATACAGAGAGGCTATAGTATACAGTTATTCTGGGGTATACAGAGAGGCTAGTTTAAAGAGAGGCTAGTGTATACAGAATACAGACTCGTGTATGCAGATAGGCTTGAGTATACAGAGATGCTAGAGTGAACAGTGAGGCTGGGGTACACAGAGAGGCTAGTTTAAAGAGAGGCTAGTATATACAAAGATGTTGGTGTATAGAGAGAGTCGAGTGTATACAGATAGGACAGTGCATATAGAGAGACTAGTGTATACAGAAGACAGGCTTGGGTATACATCCAAGCTGACAGTGTATACAGAAGCCTGGGTAGTGTATACAGAGAATCTAGTGGATACAGAAGACAGGCTGGTGTATTCTAGCTAGTTTTTAAAGTCTAGTGTAAACAGAAGACAGGCTGTGGTATACAGAGGGTTTAGTGTATTCAGAGAGTCTGGTGTATAGAGATGCAAGGGTGTACAGAGAAGCTAGTATATATAGAAGACTACAGCATACAGAAGAAAGGCTAGTGAATACAGAATAAAGGCTGGCTTCTACGGAGAGGCTAGTGTATGCAGAACACTCTCTAGGGTATAAAGAGAGGGTAGATTATACAGAGAGGCTAGTGCATACAGTGAAGCTATTTTATATAGAAGCCTGGTTAGTGTATACAGAGAAGCTAGTGTGTACAGAAGAAAGGCTAAACAGGCTATAAAGAGAGAAAAGTGTTTACAGAGGACAGTTTGGGGTATAGAAAGATGCTAGTTTATACAGAGAGGGCATACAGAAGACAGAAGACGGGCTAGTGTATTCAGAACATAGGCTAGGTATTCAGAGAGTCTAGTGTATACAGTCGGCGAGTGTATAAATAAGACTGGCTAGTTTACACAGTGTTTACAGAGATGCAAGGGTGTACAGAGCAGCTGGTATATAAAGAAGACTACAGCATACAGAAGAAACGCTAGTGAATACAGAATACAGACTCGTGCATGCAGATAGGCTTGAGTATACAGAGATGCTAGTTTAAAGAGAGGCTAGTATATACAAAGATGTTAGTGTATATAGAGAGATTAGTGTAAAGAGAGAGTCGAGTGTATACAGAAAGGACAGTGCATATACAGAAGATAGGCTTGGGTATACATCAAAGCTGATAGTGTATACAGAAGACTGGGTAGTTTATACAGAGAGTCTAGTGGGTACAGAAGACAGGCTGGTGTATTCTAGCTAATTTTTACAGTCTAGTGTATACAGAAGACAGGATGTAGTATACAGAGGGTTTAGTGTATTCAGAGAGTCTGGTGTATACAGTCGGCGAGTGTATACATAAGACTGGCTAGTTTACACAGGGTTTACAGAGATGCAAGGGTGTACAGAGAAGCTAGTATATATAGAAGACTACAGCATACAGAAGAAAGGCTAGTGAATACAGAATAAAGGCTGGCTTCTACGGAGAGGCTAGTGTATGCAGAACACTATCTAGGGTATAAAGAGAGGCTAGATTATACAGAGAGGCTAGTGCATACAGTGAAGCTATTTTATATAGAAGCCTGTTTAGTGTATACAGAGAAGCTAGTGTGTACAGAATAAAGGCTAGAAAGGCTATAAAGAGAGACAAGTGTTTACAGAGGACAGTTTGGGGTATAGAGAGATGCTAGTTTATACAGAGAGGGCATACAGAAGACAGAAGACGGGCTAGTGTATTCAGAACATAGGCTAGGTATTCAGAGAGTCTAGTGTATACAGTCGGCGAGTGTGTAAATAAGACTGGCTAGTTTACACAGTGTTTATAGAGATGCAAGGGTGTACAGAGAAGCTAGTATATATAGAAGACTACAGCATACAGAAGAAAGGCTAGTGAATACAGAATAAAGGCTAGATTATACAGAGAGGCTAGTGCATACAGTGAAGCTATTTTATATAGAAGCCTGTTTAGTGTATACAGAGAAGCTAGTGTGTACAGATGAAAGGCTAGACAGGCTATAAAGAGAGACAAGTGTTTACAGAGGACAGTTTGGGGTATAGAGAGATGCTAGTTTATACAGAGAGACTAATGTATACAGAAGACAGGCTAGGGCATACAGAAGACGGGCTAGTGTATTCAGAAAATAGGCTAGTGTATACCGAAGACAGGCTTTTGTATGCAGAAGACCGGCTAGTGTATACAGAGAAACTAGTGTATAACAGAGTGTATATAGAAGACAGGCCAGGGTGTAAAGAAGACAGAGTAATGTATACAGAAACAGAAAACATGCTCGTGTATATAGAGAGGCTAGTGAATTTAGAGGGTAGGCTAAGTGATAACAATAGACAATCTTGGATATACAGACACATTTCATCATTTCATCTAGTTCGCATCTCTAATGGAGTTTGTCTCATTGCCATGTTATGCCTTTTCATTCTTATGCTAAATATAGACTACACGATTTTAATCACCCACATCAAGCATGCAATAAAACTATCATACATCAAAATAAACCATGTACTGCCAAAACAATAACGGCCAATAACTTAAAAAATTACTTATCAGTCAATGACTTAACAAAATAAACTTTGCACTCTTTTGCTCTATTTTGCATATTTGTAATTCTCCACATCAACTGTCACTTTGATATCACCACTGACGACACACCATCCTGACTTATTTTGCTTTATTTATTATTAGAAATAGAGAGTACTATCTCAAAACCAGTTAAATCTATTCACTTCGATGAGGTCTACCGCTAATTGTACGGTAATGCAAAATGTTCACAAAACCATCCATTTGCTACCAGACATGCTGCACATATTATGAGTAATGTAACTATCGCTCGCTAACGATGTAAAAAGTTTTATTGCTTTTCTGACATTAACCGAGAATCTCTGACATTAACTGAGTATCTCTCTGCACTAGGATCATTGCACAGTTAAAACACAGTGACAAAACATTTCTTTTTACCGCAGCAAAATGTGAGAAAAGCAGTGTAAGCCGTCTTTCTGCCATATGCTTCAGAAAATTAATGTACCGCTTTTAAATCCATATCAATTCCACATCCTAATGTAAACTGTCTAAAATTTTAACATTTACTGAAAGCAATTACTGATATTACATTATGATTATACCAGTGGAAATGGACCGCGTAATGGAATTGTCAAATTAATCATAATCTCAGAGTTAACTTAGCTGATAAATTTACGATTTACTCAACGATTTAAACTTAGATTTTTTCAGGCTAAGTCAATTTAATCTTAAATAATTTATACTATATTCTACTGTACTCCTAAATAATGTACTGTTTTTCTGTATTTTAGCCGTGCTCATATTTCGTGTTATGTTGCTATTCCGACAATCGGCCTTAATGAGCATATTACTTTGCAACAATCTCTTGATCACTTTTGTGTATTCACTTTATCTGTATTTATATTTACTGCCTCAATATACTTATTATTATTATATTATAGAGATTACTATCTCTAAATCATTGTAAACGTAACCATAGATATAATGTCTACAGCTAATTTTACGTTAAAGCAAAATTCACACAAAACCATCTTTTTAAAACCTTTTAAAGCCGGCACATTAAGAATAATGCAACCATCTCTCTACCCCTATGCAATAGGATTCTCTTTCTGACTCTATTTTGTATATTACTTCAACTGTCACACTGATAACCATTTGTAACACATAACACTGGCAACACATTTTTTAAAAGCAGCAAAATGCGAGAAAGTGGTTGCAGTAGCAAAGGATAGCTATAAAGTTTGATTACATTAATAACACATAATGCAACTATTTTACATTCACATCAAGCATACATCCTATTGTAAACTGTCTATCACTATTAATTTTCAGGGTTACTGATACATTATGCGGATAACCAGTGGAAACGGAGAAAAGTCAGTGTAAGCCGTCTTCGTGCGTAACAAAATTAATGGAACGATTTACACGTTGGAATTTACAAGCTACGTTAATTTACTCTTAAATAATGTATACCCTTTAGCTGCTTAGCTCACACTTTGCTGTATGTAGCCGCGTTAACTGTATTAATGGTTTCATGTAAGTAACCAATGGGGATTGACATTTCATGTCTATCTCACATCTCTAATGCAATTTGTCTCTTTAAAATTTCATACTTTTCCGGTTATTATACTTTCTCATCCTTAAAGACAAGTTGCTGATATTTTATGATTACAGCAATCATCTCATCTAATTGCTAGTCCGATATTCTAACTTGGTATTACTTTGCAAGGCTCTATTGAACAATGTAAAGGTAAGCTAGATATTTTGTGTATTTCCACTTAAACTCGACCTGTTTATACTGTCTCAATATTATCCTTTCTAATTTTGCTAAATTAGATTATAGGGTTTGCTATGTCTAAATCCACCTTTATTACGTATACTGCTACTTTTAGGATAATACAAAACCATCTTTTGCTTCTTTACACGCTTCACATATTAAGAGTAATGCAATGCTACCGATGTGAACAGTTCAATTGCTCTTCTTACATTTAGCTGGTATCTCTCTGCCATAGGAAACTGAATTTGTATTACAACGATAACTCATCTAATATCAGTCCACTCAGTGCTACCGGGATAACTTTTTCATTTAGAGTAATGAAATGATTTCTCAGTCATTTTGAAGCTACTGCAAAAAACGCTTCCGATCTCTTTTCAACTGCAATACTTAAGCTCTGCAATATAAAGGAATATTTAGCTGCTTAGCTCAAACTTTGCTGTACGTAGCCGTGTTAACTTTATTAATGGTTACCAATGGGGATTGACATTTCATCTCTAATTCACATTCACATTTCTAATGCAGTTTGTCTTTTTGCCATGTCATCCTCTGCCAGTTATTTTCCTTTCTTATCCTTATGCTATATTTGGGGTATATTTACTACATTATTAAAGACACGTAATGAACCCGATTGATAAAAACCTACACACGTCGTTGCTGTCATTTCCTGTATTTCCACTTAAACTCGACTTGTATATACCGTCTCAATATTAATCTGTGTTATTTTGCTATATTTATTATTAGAATAACCAGATTACGATCTCTATATCCTGGTAAACCAACTCACACAAAACCATCTTATTTCTACCTTACACGCAGCAATAAATATTAAGATATTAACATTTAACCGGTATCTCTCTGCAATAGTAAACGGAATGGGTAGATCACTCATCTAATATCAGTCTTCTCAGTGCTACCGGAACAACTTTTACATTTAGAGTAATGCAACGATTTCTCAGTTTTATGAAGCTACTGCAACTAACGCTTTGGATTTCTTTCCTGTTAAATTACGCTCTGCAATATTAAGCCATGTAAATTGTCCTATTGGTCTACTAACAATGCTATGTATAATAATACAAATATTTCAAAAGCAATATCGTCTCACTACAATACTTACACTCTGCATAATAAATATGATTAATGCGACTAATGCTAATAATAAAGTCGTCTAAAACTCGGCTATAGGTAGAGAATAAAACTATCTTACATCAAAATAAACCATGTACTGCCAAACCAATAACGGCCAATTACTTAACGTCTATCAGTCAATGACTTAACAAAATAAACTTAGCACTCTTTTGCTCTATTTTTTATATATGTGGTTCTCTACATTAACTGTCACATTGATATCACCACTGACAACACACTACTGACCTTTTAACAGCACCAAATATGAAAAAAGCACTGTAACTCTTTACATTAATTAGAAGTAGTTGCATTAGCAAAAAATAAAATCATGTCTTCTGTACACGCTAGCCTTTCTGTATACAGTAATCTTTCTGTGTACACCAGTCCCTCTATATAGACTAGCCTCTCTGTCTTCTGTATACACGTGCCCGTAACCTATATACACTAGCCTGCCTTCTTTTTACAATAGTCTCGGTGTCCCAGCCTCTCTGCATACACTAGCCTCACTGAATTCCCCAGACTCTCTTCTGTATACACAAGCCTATCTGTAAACAATAGCTTGTCATCTGTACACACTAGCCTCTCTGTATACACTAGCCATTCTTCTGTATACACCAGGCTCAGGGGAATAACATTAGCCTATCTGTATTACCTTGTTTGACTTTTCTGATTTCTGTTTCTTTTCTAGGGTCTACCTCGCCGTATACCCAAGCCAATCTTATTACCCCAGCCTCATTCCAATTATAATAGCCTCACTGTATACCCCAGGCAGTCTTGTGTTGGGTTTTTTCAGTCTGCTCAGCCATCTTCTTGTAGGGTTCTTTGGGTCAGCCCTTGCTCCCTTTTCCCCACGTATCCTCTCATTCACAAGAAGTTCATTCTCATGTCTGGGTTACCTTGGGCATCAGGCTCATCCTATCCTTCACGGGACATTCATTTGGGTTTGCGTAGCTTGCAGGCTCTTAAGGGGTTCCTTCTCATCTTCAGGTCAAGAGTCGGTGGGTTCTACTCTCACAGCGGTAACTTACAGTTGGCGTTTGGGCATATGTCATTTTATGGATGGGATCTTTACCTTTCCTTTTCCACCTATACTTGTGTCTTTTTGCCCTCTTTTCAAGCATACTGACCATCCAGGCCATGGCACACCTCAGGCCTTGGTTCTTAACCACTACAATACAGGGCACTTTCGCCCCCTTCCTTCCCAGCCCAATTTTCAGCTTTCATCACTCTAGCGCTTTCAGTGACAATTGCGCGGTCATGCTACACTGTACCCAAATGAAATTTTTATCATTTTGTTCGCACAAATAGAGATTTATTTTGGTGGTATTTATTCACGACTCCGTTTTTTATTTTTTGCGATATAAGCGCAAAAAAGCGGAAATTTGGAAAAAAAACAATATTTTCTTTTTTCTATTTTAAAAGAAATCCAATAAAATCAAATTTTGTCATAAATTTAAGCCAAAATGTATTCTGCTACATGTTTTTGGTAAAAAAAAATCCGTTAAGTGTATAATAATTGGTTTGTGTGATCACGGACATATGTACGCAAATGATCATGTACATATGTGTGCAGGTGATCACGTACATATGTGTGCACATAATCATTGGGACAAGTGATTTTAGTGGGACATATGTGGGGGACATGTTTTTATTATTAGGGACATGTGTTTTTATTTTTTGGGGACATGTATGTTTTGGGGACATGTGTGTTATGGGGACATATGTGGGGACTGTGTTTACACTGTGTGGTGTGTTGTGTGTTTACACTAGACTGAAGATCAGTGAGTAAAAAGCTGTAAAAAACAGCTCATACTCACTGATCATCAGCCGGCTGCAGCAATCTACTCTCCTCTCCTCAGCGATGACTTCTGTGTGAGGAGAGGAGGAGCCGATTGCCTAGCAACCTGCTGTTTGTTTACATCACATGACGGCCGTGATTGGACACGGACGTCATGTGATCAGGAGGGCCAATCACAGAGCCCTGATTGACATTCCTGAACGTCCTATCAGAAGTAGACGGCTCCCACCCGGCCATATATGTGCATTGGCCGGGTGGGAAGTGGTTAAGTAATATCGCATTTCCCACTTGAAGACTCCGATTACAAGTGGGAAGGCTGGCCGCAGGCCAGCCCGTATTTGTGGGAGGAGTCTGAGGGACTATTAAACCCTCCTCCTCTGTCAGGGTCAGGGTTGGTGTTTTCTAGGGAGAGAGAGACCGGGTTACACAGACTTGCTAGTGTATACAGACGGAATAGTGTATACAGAAGACCAGCTAGTTTATACAGAGAGGCTAATGTGTACAAAAGACAGGCTAGATTATACAGAAGAACGTACTGGATATGCAGAGATGGAGGCGAGGTTATACTGAGGGAGAGGCTGTTTTACACAAAGAGGCTAGTGTGTGCAGACTTGCTAAAGTATACGGACAGACTAGTGTATACAGAGAGGCTATTTTAAACAGAGAGACTAGGGAAAACAGAGAGGCTAGTGTACAGAGACAAGCTGACAGTGAGGCCGGGGTATAATGAGAAGCTACGTTATACAGTAGACAGGCTAGTTTATATAAAAGACAAAATTGGGTAAACAGAATACAGGCTGGGGTATAATGAGAGGCAAGATTATACATAGAGGCTAGGGTATAAAGATGTATACAGAAAGGCGGGGTATACCGAGAGACTATGTGTATAAAAGACAAGCTAGGGACGGACTAGTGTATACAGAAGACCGGCTAGTTGATACAGAGAGGCTAATGTGTACAAAAGACAGGCTAATGTATACAGATAGGCTAGATTATACAGAAGAACATCCTGGGTATGCAGAGAGCTCAGCTTCAAGGGATGGCCAACGTGAGTAATATGAGTGAGACTCCTCACCCCCCCCCCCCCACCTACCAGATCCGACTTTCATCCCCTTGCCCTCTCTGCCCCGGTCATCTGGTGGCAGTTTTATGCATTCCCTGGCCCCCACCCATTCATAATCCTTACCGACCTTTCCTTCCGCTGCTCACAGGAACATACTGGATGACTTGTCTAATTAACCAACTTGTACAAGACACCGCTATCCTCCTGTCTGACACCGGTCCCCATTGGAGGCGTTACCCCTCACTGTTTGGGTGGTCCCTGCCTCCCCCTGGATGCTCCACATATACCCCGACGACATTGTCGGAGGGGCACCACTTGACAGGTGGCATCTCCCATTGGAGGAAGGGATGATGGCCCCAACCCCTTGGCAGCAGGTTCTTTCATGTACAGACCAGGGCGGCTCATCTTCCCTTCTGGATTCTTGACCTTAGAGGGGGGAGTTGCACTTTGGGGGGTCTGAGTGATACCTAGTGCGCTGTACTGGAAGGGCTTGACATTCCCGCATATGTGTCCCCTCTCCCTGGTTGCGCCCCTCGTCCCCCCCTCTGGCCCCCACCTACTCTTTGCCGAGATTGCCTTCTGCAGCTTTCGGGGACACCCTGGATGACTTATTTATTGAGCCTATTGGTGCGAGACACTGCTTCCCTCCAGTTTGACTCTGGACCCCCCTGGAGGATTTACCCCTTACTGTTTTGGCGGTCCCAGCCTCCCTCTGGATGCTCTACACAGCCCCCAAAGGTGATGCAGGAGAGACACTAATTGGCGGGCCCCAGAACTGCTGCTCGGGTGAAGTCTCCCGTTGGATGGAGGGATGGTGGCCCCAGCCCCTTGCCTGCCGGATTCTCCATGCACCGACCAGGGCTGCTCCTCTTTCATCTTCATGTGGTGACCATGGAGGGGAGGAGTTGAAACTTATGGGGTCCGGGTGGTTGCTGGTGTGAGCACGCTAAAGGACTTGACCTTTCCGCATGTTTGTCCCCTCTCCTTTGCTGCCCCTCCTTCCCTCCCCCCTTCCCTCCCTTACCTCCTTCCCTTCCCTCCCCCCTTCCCTCCCCCCTTTCACTCCCCCTTTCCCCCCTTACCCCCCTCTTTTCCCCCCTTCCCTCCCCCTTTTCCCCCGGGGCGTGGATGGAGGAGAGGGGGTAAGAAGAGGACAATCTGCCAAAGAGAGAAATACATTTGTTCGGGGGCTGCATGTACTTTTGGGGTATGGGACGGGGGGTGGTGGATCCCATTCTGTGATGCCTTTTCTGTTGTGACGGGCTCCCTCATGCATGCCTACATTTAGGACGAGCTGAGGAGACCCCTCAGTGCTGACAGTTCTATGCTCTACCTCTGTTTTAATTATACTATTGTTTTTTGGTTCTATGATGTTACTGATTGTCTTTTATTTGCATACCGGTATCAGACGTGACATTTACCACTGCCGGGACTGGGGAGACTGGGATCCGGGGGCTCCCTCTCCGACCTGTCTACCCACCAACCCAAGTAGGACGGCGCTTTAAACCCAGTGTACATCTGGTAAACGCTATAGCATAATTGTGCTGTTTTAGTATACAATTCCTGTACTGTTGAGTGCGGACAACCCTTAATTTCCCTCTCCCCCTGGGGTTGAGGTGCCCGGCCTCTTTTTCCCCTTACCTTTCCTTCCATTTGCCCTTCCTTTTTCCCCCTTAGTTCCCTCCATCCATTACCTACCCAATACCTACCTTGGTTCAACTTTCTTTGCTTTTCTCGGACGTCCCCCTTCCCCTCCCCGAGGAGCGATGGCAGACTCAGTCAAGGTCACCTCTCTAAACGTTAAGGGACTGAACTCCTCTGAAAAACGGTGGATCCTCCTGTGAGAACTGAAGACTTCCTGTACTGATGTGGCCTTTATACAAGAAACACATTTTAAAAATACTAGCCTCCCCTTTCTACGGTCAAGATCCTTCGCTAAGGTCTACCACTCTACTAACCCCTCCTCTAAGACCAAGGGAATCTCCATTCTGATCTCTAGCAGGCTCCCCTCGGTTCTCCAGGATTCTCTGGTGGACCCTGGGGCCGATATCTTTTTCTTAGGGGCCACATTGGAGAACTCCTTTTTACATTTGCCACTGTGTACACTCCCAATGATCACCAAGACACATTCCTCAGAACTACCCTGCACAGATGATGTGACTTTCGGGAGGGCCAGTTGATATTAGGTGGGGACTTTAATGTCCCCTTTCGCCATCGGTTGACACTTCTGCCTCTTGCTCCTCGCTCCTCATTTCCTCTAGAAAGCGGATTACTAAGTGTTTACTGAATGACCAATTAGTTGATGTCTGGTGTCTGCAACACTCCGGGGAAAGGGACTACTCTTTTTGCTCTTCCCCTCACAAATCATACTTGAGGATAGACTTCTTCTTGATTCCACATGACCAACTGCACTTGGTGAGCTCTTCCTCCATCGGCCATATTACTTGGTCCGACCACGCTCCTGTAGCCCTTACCTACACTCTCCCTAGGAACCCCTCACCTAGGTCTCTATTCTGGCACCTTAATGAGAGCCTCCTCCAGATACCGGAAGTTTTAGCAGATGTGACCAGGGAATTGGACCTTTATTTCCAAGAAAACTAAACGCAGGACTGCGACCCGGGGATAATTTGGGAGGCTCACAAGTCAGTACTCCGCAGGGTACTTATCAGGCACGGGGCACGCATCAAACGAACACGGAAGGAACAAATTGCTAATCTGTTTTGTGAACTTGCCTCTGTGGAAGCGAAACATAAACATGCCCCCTCACGGACCTTAGAGATTGAATTGGGGACACTCCGTACCCAGATTACTGACCTACTCCATTATAAAGCGAAAGCAGTACTCCAGTTTTGTCGTAAACTGATGTAGGAATCAGGGGACAAATGCGGAAAAATCTTTGCCAGGTCAGTAAAAGGAGTGGAAATCTGCCTCTTACATACAACAGTTGATAGATGAGAATGGCCAGAGGGGCTCTACCCCAACCCAAATAGCCAAAGTCTTTGAAAAATGCTACTCTGATCTCTACAACCTGCCCGATTCAGGGTCCGGACAGGACAATATAGACAGATATGTAACCGGTTCTGGTCTACCAACCCGATCACACTGGAAGAAGTCCAGATGGCCGTGGGACCTCCGAAGGTGGGTAAGGCTCCCGGCCCTGACGGATATACCGCACAATACTATAAGACCTTCCTCCCTTTTCTCGGCCCGCGCTTGGTGAATTTATTGAATACTCTGAGCTTGAATGGGGATTTTCCTGAGCATACCCTTAGAGCCCACATCTCGTTGATACCTAAGGAGGGCAAAGACCCGGGCCTATGTGGGAGCTACAGACCCATTTCCCTCCTAAATTCGGTCCTAAAACGATTCTCTAAAATCCTCGCCACGTGATTGGCACAGCACTTGCAGTCCCTTATACATATTGACCAGTTAGGTTTTATTCCCACCAGGGAAGATAGGGACAACACCATTAAGGTGCTTACCCTGGTCCATAAAGCAAAGTCATCTGGGACCCCTTGTCTTTTCGTAAGTACTGATGCCGAGAAGGCTTTTGATCGGGTCAAATGGACATTCATGTTCTCGGTCCTTCGCCATATAGGTCTGAGTGAACGGATGTTGGCATGGATAAGTAAGATATACTCACGCCCTTCAGCTCAACTCAAAGCGAATGGGGTGCTCTCATCTCCCCTTGACATCGGGAATGGGACCAGACAGGGTTGCCCCCTGTCGCCCCAGTTATTCGCACTGTCATTGGAACCCTTTCTCTCCACAATTCGACAAAACTCAGACATAACGCGACTCCAAATCGGTACTATTGACATCTGCCTACGTAGATGACATGCTGTTCTCATTGACGAATCCCAGAGTTTCCTTGCCAAATCTCCTTCGGGAATTCCAGATATACAGGATACTTCTTGAAATCAGAGGCCATGGGGGTCGAAGTCCGCCCGCAAACGTTACTAGACTTGTAGTCCAATTTTCGATTTAAATGGACCCATACAGCCCTTAAGTACTTAGGTACTTACATTCCACAGGACAACGCGCATACGTTTATGTTGAACTTCCCCCCACCCCTTGTCACTAAGATCCGCAGTTTGCTTCACGGGTGGCATTCTGGCCTCCATTCCTGGTTCAGGAGATGCAATCTCATTAAAATGAACATACTCCCTAAATTTACCTATCTTTTCCAAGCTCTCCCGATCCAGATTCCAGTCCCGTTTTTTAAGCAAGCTCAATCCCTGCTCACTCAATTTAACTGGGCCCACAAAAATCCCAGACTTAAGTGGTCACAGCTGACATTGTCTAAACAACAGGGAGGGTTGGTTCTCCCTGACTTGCGATGCTACTACCTGGCCTCCCATCTGGGGCGTGTATTGGACTGGAATGGAAACAAACTTTCTAAGCTCTGGGTGCTACTAGGACAATCTCACTCCCAAATTCCGCTAAGAAGCACCATGTGGTGCTATAAGGATTTACCCACAGAATTGACGTCATATCCCACTATAGGGGCTTCATTGAAAGTCAGTCACCTGATCGCTACCCAAAACACACTCACGTCTTTGACTTCCCCCCTATTCCCTATACGTGGCCATCCGAACTTGGAACCGGGGACCCACTTAGAAATTCCAACCTAGACCATGCGTCTAAATTCGTCATTGATGGAAAATGACCTTCTTTCTCAACCCTAACAGATCCGACAGGGCTTTTCCAAATGCCTTTTTGGAGAGCGGCGCAACAACATCATTTTTTCCATTCCATCCCCAATACTCAAACTTTCGCACGCCCTCAGACGGAGTTTGAGGCTCTATGCAGGAGCGAAGGCCCTTTGGTCCACATTCTCTCTCAAACAGATCACCCACACTTAACCTGCCTGTCCAACTGGGAAAAGGACCTTAATTGCTCGTTTTCCCCAGCATAGAGACAACGCATTATCACTTTGGCTCTCAAAACCTCGCTGTGCACGAAGATACAGGAGACAAATTTTAAACTTCTCACCAGGTGGTATTTGACACCATCAAAGCTGCATAAATAATTCCCCTCTTCCTCGAACATATGCTGGAGGTGTGGAGAAGAAGAGGGCACGTTGATCCACATTTTTTGGTCCTGCCCCAGCTTGGTGGACTTCTGGACAGAGATCCGATGCATAACACAAAAATTCACAGACTTCTCCATCCCGGAAGAGGCTGCATTCTTTCTCTTGCACCATTGACAGATTCCCATTAAGAAGTACAAAAAAATAAATTTTACGGCATGTGATAAATGTGGCGAAATCCTGCATCCCTCTCTATTGGAAAAAATGTCCCCCCCCTTTCATTACTCACTGGCTTAGGAAAATAGAGGACATTAAAAAAAATGGAGGACTTGATCCTCACATCACAAGGTAAACAAGAATTTTTTAAACAAACCTGGGACATCTGGAATACCTTTATATTCTCGCTGGAAGGATGTCGCCTGCTATCACCTTAATGCTCTGAGCTTTCCTTGACTGGCCCCTTGGACAGTGGCTGCCATTGTGTCTCGTCCCCTCTTCTCCTTTCCTGATCTTTCACCCCTTCTCTTTTCTGCCTTCCTCCCCTATCTCTCACCCCCTCCACCCACTCTCTCTTTTGGAAAAAGTGGAAAATTGGGAATGACGGCCCCACCCCCCCCCTCTGGATGGATTATGCCGGAGGGACCTGGGGTTTGTGTGACCCTGGATCTTGGTACAGTACTTTATCCGTGCCTTGAATCATTATGATTGATGGAAGGCAGACTCACAGTTGCGAATATACCTGTATCAAGTATTGTTCAGCTGCTTTTTGCTCTGTATTTCTCTGTTGCATTATGTACTCGGGGGACCGTCTTCCCCTGTTTGGAGAAAAAATTATATTTGAAAAAAAAAAGAAGCCTACGACACCTGGTATTCCCAGGCGGTCTGCCATCCAGGCATTAACCAGGCCCGACCCTGCTTAGCCTCCAAGATCAGACGAGATGGAACAGATTCAGGGGGATGTGGCCGTAGCCAATAACTTCAGGCACTCTCAACTCTCTTGACAAACGCCAAGATGGTCACCTTGGGAAAGAAACAAAAAAAAAACAAGTCAACACCAACAACATAAAAAGAAGTCTACAGCACCTAGTATTCCCAGGTGGTCTCTCATCCAGGTATTAACAAGGCCCGACCCTGTTTAGTCTCTGAGATCAGACGAGATCTGGTGCTTTCAGGGTTATGTGGCCATAGGCAAGCTCTTCAGGCACTCTCAACCCTCTTGACAAACACCAAGATGGTCACCTTGGTAAACAAACAAAACAAAAACAAGTCAACGCCAACAACATAAAAAGAAGCCTACAGCACCTAGTATTCCCAGGTTGTCTCCAATCCAGGTACTAGCAAGGCCCAACCCTGTTTAGCCTCTGAGATCAGAGGAGATCGGGCGCTTTCAGGGTTATGTGCCCATATGCAATCTCTTTGGGCACTCTCAACCCTCTTGACAAATGCCAAGATAGTCACCTTGAGATACAAGCGAAAAAAGACAGGTCAATGTCAACAACATAAAAAGAAGAATACGGCACCTGGTATTCCAACGCCATCTCCCATACAGGTACTAACTAGGCCCAACCCTTCTTAGCCTCAGAGATAAGAAGAGCTAGGGCTTTTTCAGGGTGATGCTGCTGTAAGCGATCTCTTTGGGCACTCTCAACCCTCTTGACAAATGCCAAGATGGTCACCTTGGGAAACAAGCGGAAAAAAACAAACGAATCAACGCCAACAACATAAATAGAAGCCTACAATAACTGGTATTCCCAGGTGGTCTCCCATCCAGGTACTAACCAGGCCTGACTATTCTTAGCCTCCAAGATCAGACAAGATTGGGTGCTTTCAGAGTGATGTGGCCATAGGCAATCTCTTCAGGCACTCTCAACCCTCTTGACAAACACCAAGATGGTGACCTTGGGAAACAAGCTAAAAAAACAGGTCAACGCCAACAATATAAAAAGAAGCCTACGACACCTGGTATTCCCAGGCGGTCTCCCATCCGCGTACTAACAAGGCCTGACTCTTCTTAGCCTCCAACATCAAATGAGATCGGGTGCTTTCAGGGTTATGTGCCCGTAGGCAATCCCTTCAGGCAATTTCAACCCTCTTGACAAACGCCAAGATGGTCACCTTGGGAATCAAGCAACAACTTAAAAAAAAAGCCTATGGCATTGAGAAATCCCAGGCGGTCTCCCATCCAGGTACTAACCAGGTCCCAACCCTGCTTAGCCTCTGAGATCAAATGAGATTGGGCTCCTTCAGGGTGATGCAGCCATAGTAGATTTTTTTCAGGCACGCTCAACCCTCTTGACAAACGCCAAGATGGTCACCTTGGGAAGCAAACAAAAAATCAAGTCAACGCCAACAACATAAAAAGAAGCCTACAGCACCTAGTATTCCCAGGCGGTCTCCCATCCAGGTATTAACAAGGCACGACCCTTTCTAGCCTCTGAGATCAGAGGAGATTGGGTGCTTTCAGGGTGATGGGCCCATAGGCAATCTCTTTGGGCACTCTCATCCCTCTTGAAAAATGCCAAGATAGTCACCCTGGGAAACAAGCGAAAAAAAACAGGTCAACGCCAACAACATGAAAAGAAGAATACGGCACCTGGTATTCCAAGGCCATCTCCCATTCAAGTACTAACTAGGCCCAACCCTTCTTAGCCTCCGAGATCAGAAGAGATAGGGTGCTTTCAGGGTGATGCTGCTGTAAGCGATCTCTTTAAGCACTCTCTACCCTCTTGACAAATGCCAAGATGATCACTTTGGGAAACAAGCGAAAAAAACAGGTCAACACCAACAACATAAAAAGAAGCCTGCGGCATCTGGAAAACCCAGGCGGTCTCCCATCCAGGTACAAACCAGGCCCAACCCTGCTTAGCCTCTGAGACCAGACGAGATTGGGTGCTTTAAGGGTGTTGTGGCCGTAGGCAATTTCTTTGCGCACTCTCAACCCTCTTGACAAATGGCAAGATGGTCACCTTGGGAAAAAAGGGAAAAAACACAGGTCAACGCCGACAACATAATGAGAAGCCTACGGCACCTGGTATTCCCAGGCTGTCTCCCGTCCAGGTACTAACCAGGCCCATCGCTGCTTAGCCTCCAAGATCAGATGAGATTGGGCTCTCTCAGGGTGATTTGGCCGTAGGCACTCTCTTTGGGCACTCTGAAGCCTCTTGACAAAGGCCAAGATGCTCACCTTGGGAAAAAAGCTAAAAAAAACAGGTCAAAGCCAACAACATAAAAAGAAGTCTACGGCATCCGGTATTCCCAGGCGATCTCCCAATCAAGACACTAACCAGGCCAGATCCTTCTATGGCACCTGGTCTTCCCAGGCAGTCTCCCATCCAGGTACTAACCAGGCCTGACACTGCTTAGCCTCTGAAATCAGACGAGATTGGGTGCTTTCAGGGTGATGTGGCCGTAAGCATTCTCTTCAAGACACGCCCAACCCTCTTGACAAACGCCAAGATGGTCGCCTTCAGAAACAAGCGAAAAAAACAGGTCAAAGCCAACAACATAAAAAGAAGCCTATGGCACCTGGTATTCCCAGGCGGTCTCCCATCCAGGTACTAACCAGGCCTGACACTGTTTAGCCTCCGAGATCAGACGAGATTGGACGCTTTCAGGGTGATGGGGCCGTAGGTGATCTCTTCGGGCACTCTCAACCCTCTTGACAAATGCCAAGATGGTCACCTTGGGAAACAAGTGAAAAAAAAAAAACAGGTCAAGGTCAATAACAGAAAAAGAAGCATACGGCACCTGTTATTCCCAGACGTTCTCCTATCCTGGTATTAACCAGGCCCAACACGGCTTAGCCTCCAAGATCAGACAAGATCGGGTGTTTTCAAGGTGATGGGGCCGTAGGTGATCTCTTTAGGCACTCTCGACCCTCTTTTTAAAAGCCAAGATGGTCACCTTGGGAAACAAGCGAAAATAAACAGGTCAACACCAACAACATAAAAAGAAGCCTACGGCACCTGGTATTCACAGATGGTCTCCCATACAGGTATTAACCAGGCCGTACACTGCTAGGCCTCTGAGATCAGATGAGATTGTGCGCTTTCAGGGTGATGTGGCCATAGGTGTTCTATTCAGACACTCTCAACCCTCTTGACAAATGCCAAGATGGTCATCTTGGGAAAAAAGTGAAAAAAAAACAGGTCAACGCCAACAACATAGACCCTGGCGGTCTCCCATCTGACCCTGACCCTGACCCTGCTTAGCCTCTGAGATCGGGCGCTTTCAGGGTGATGTGGCCTTAGGCGAATGCTTCGGGACATACTCAAAACTCTTGACAGATGCTAAAATGGTCACCTTGGGAAACAAGCGAAAAAAAAACAGGTCAAAGCCAACAATATAAAAAGATTCCTACGGCACCTGTAATTAGGTACTATCCAGACCGGACCCTGCTTAGCCTCCGAGATCAGATGAGATCGGGCGCTTTCAGGGTGATGTGGCCGTAGGAGATTTCTTCGGGCTCTCTCAGCCCTCTTGACAAATGCCAAGATGGTCACCTTGGGAAACAAGCGGAAAAAAAAAAATGTCAACGCCAACAGCATAAAAAGAAGCCTACGGCACCTGGTATTCCCAGTCGGTCTCCCATCCAGTTACTAATCAGGCCCGACAATGCTTAACCTCCGAGATCAGACAAGATCGGGCACTTTCAGGGTGATTTGGCCGTAGGCACTTTCTTTGGGCACTCTCACCCTCTTGACAAACGCCAAGATGGTCATCTTGGGAAACAAGTGAAAAAAAAACAGGTCAACGCCAACAACATAAAAAATAGAATTTTTATATACAGCTTACCTGTAAAATCCTTTTCTTGAGAGTACATCACGGGACACAGGAGCTTCATTACATAGTGGGTTATATAGGCACCTCTGGTGATTGGACACTGGTTAACCCCCAATTAAGGAGAATTCCTCCCCTATATAACCCCTCCCATATGGGAGGCACCTCAGTTTTGTAGCAAAGCAATAGGAAACCACGTAAAACCCAAGAGGGGTGGGAGCCCTGTGTCCCGTGATGTACTCTCAAGAAAAGGATTTTACAGGTAAGCTGTGTATAAAAATCCTATTTTCTTGATCATACATCAGGGGACACAGGAGCTTCATTACATAGTGGGATGTCCCAAAGCAATGCTCAGATTGAGGGGAGGGAGACACAGATCATAATATATAGACCGCCAAGGACCGGAGGACCTAAACTGCAGCCTGCAGTACACTGCGCCCAAAGGCGATATCCTCTTGCCCTCTGACATCCACCTGATAGAATCTGGTGAATATGTGGACTGATGACCAAGTTGCAGCCTTACCGATCTGAGCCAGGGAGGCCTGGTGATGCACTGCCCAAGAAGCACTTACAGCCCTAGTTGAGTGCGCTTTCACTTGAAAAGGAGGGATCTTCCCTTTAACACTATAGGCCTGAGAAATAATCTGTCTAATCCACCATGAGAGAGTGGATTTTGATGCCACCTGACCCTTCCTAGGGCCTTCCGGCAAAATAAATAAGCAATCAGTTTTCCTTATCTGTGCAGTTGCCTGAAGATAGATACTGATTGCCCTTACCACATCCAAAGTGTGCAAAGATTCTTCTTCTGCAGACTGTGGGTCCAGAAAAAAGGATGGTAGGCTTACATCTTGATTCAAATGGAATCCTGAAACCACCTTAGGCAGAAAGGACCTGTTGGGACGCATTACCACCAGGTCCTTATGAATAATTAGATACGGTTCTTTACTGGAGAGAGCTGCTAGTTCTGACACTCTTCTAGCCGTGGATATGGCTACCAAGAAAACCAATTATATAGGCACCTCTGGTGATTGGACACTGGTTAACCCCCAATTAAGGAGAATTCCTCCCCTATATTACCCCTCCCATATGGGAGGCACCTCAGTTTTGTAGCAAAGCAATAGGAAACCACGTAAAACCCAAGAGGGGTGGGAGCCCTGTGTCCCGTGATGTACTCTCAAGAAAAGGATTTTACAGGTAAGCTGTGTATAAAAATCCTATTTTCTTGATCATACATCAGGGGACACAGGAGCTTCATTACATAGTGGGATGTCCCAAAGCAATGCTCAGATTGAGGGGAGGGAGACACAGATCATAATATATAGACCGCCAAGGACCGGAGGACCTAAACTGCAGCCTGCAGTACACTGCGCCCAAAGGCGATATCCTCTTGCCCTCTGACATCCACCTGATAGAATCTGGTGAATATGTGGACTGATGACCAAGTTGCAGCCTTACAGATCTGAGCCAGGGAGGCCTGGTGATGCACTGCCCAAGAAGCACTTACAGCCCTAGTTGAGTGCGCTTTCACTTGAAAAGGAGGGATCTTCCCTTTAACACTATAGGCCTGAGAAATAATCTGTCTAATCCACCATGAGAGAGTGGATTTTGATGCCACCTGACCCTTCCTAGGGCCTTCCGGCAAAATAAATAAGCAATCAGTTTTCCTTATCTGTGCAGTTGCCTGAAGATAGATACTGATTGCCCTTACCACATCCAAAGTGTGCAAAGATTCTTCTTCTGCAGACTGTGGGTCCAGAAAAAAGGATGGTAGGCTTACATCTTGATTCAAATGGAATCCTGAAACCACCTTAGGCAGAAAGGACCTGTTGGGACGCATTACCACCAGGTCCTTATGAATAATTAGATACGGTTCTTTACTGGAGAGAGCTGCTAGTTCTGACACTCTTCTAGCCGTGGATATGGCTACCAAGAAAACCAATTTTTTAGTCAAAAGAACTAACGAAGCCTGATGCAAAGGTTCAAAAGGTTGCCCCTGCAAAGCTGAGAGAACCAAATTCAGATCCCATGGGCATACCGGAGGTTTGACTGGCGGCCTTATCCGCATAGCCCCCTGGATGAAAGCCCGCACCAGGGAATGTGATGCAAGTGGTTTCTGAAAAAACACTGACAAGGCCGAAATATGCACCTTGATAGTGCTTATGGCCAAATTCATTTCTAGGCCTGACTGGAGGAAGGCCAAGATCCTGCTAATGACATACTTTCTAGGATGACATTCCCTGAGTTCACAACAGGAAACATATGCCCTCCAGATTTTGTAGTAAATAAGCCTGGAGGCCGGCTTTCTGGCATTGACCAGAGTAGAAAGGACTGGCCCCGAAAGCCCACGGTCTCTCAGAATGTGGGTCTCAGCAGCCAAACCGTCAAATTCAGACTGTGTAAAGCAGCATGGTAAATTGGACCCTGTGAGAGCAGATCTGGCCGGAGAGGGAGGATCCACGGCCTGCCTACTGCCAACTTCATGATCTCTGCGTACCACGGTCGCCTGGGCCAAGCCGGGGCTACCAAAAGAAGCAACTTTGTTTCCCTCTAGACTCTTCCCAGGAACCGCGACAGAAGCGGGCACGGGGGGAAGGCATAAATCAAATTGTACTGATCCCAGGGAACTGTCAGAGCATCCGACCCCTGAGCGAGTGTATCTCTTGTCCTTGACACGAATTTGTCCAGTTTTCTGTTGAACCTGGACGCAAACAGATCTACGTCTGGAGTACCCCACCTGCGACATATGTTCCAAAACACGTCGGGGTGCAGAGCCCATTCTCCTAGGCACAACTGCTGGCGGCGCAGAAAATCTGTCTGCCAATTTTCCACTCCTGGAATGAAGACTGCAGAAAGGCATGGAACATGCCTTTCTGCCCAGACAAGTATACGATTCACCTCTTTTTGCGCAACCAGACTTCTGGTACCGCCCTGGTGATTGATATAGGCCACTGCTGTGGCATTGTCGGACTGAACCCGAACAGGTCTGAAAGACCAGTTTATGAGAGCCATATAAACTGCCCGGATCTCCAAGACATTTATGGGCAATAGCTTCTCGATCGCAGACCATTTCCACTGCGAGCACGTCTCCTCCAACACTGCTCCCCAGCCTGTCAGGCTGCCATTTGTCATAATAATCTTCCGTGGAAGAGGAAGAAAAGTTTTGCCTTTCAGCAAATTCTCGGTTTGTAACGAGACTCTTAGACTCGTTAGACGAGTCTCTTGCGTGTCCCTGGGGATAGACGCATAGGAAGATCCAAGGACTGGGGCTTCCTGTTCCAAGCCGCAAGGATGAATCTTTGCAGAGGCCTTGAGTGGAACTGGGCGAATGGAACGGCCTCGAAGGAGGCGACCATTTTCCCAAAGAGTCTCATGCACAACCGAATGGGGGAAGATCTTCTGCCCAGAATTAGACGCACCAGATCCACAATGGCCAAGGCTTTTGGCCTTGGTAGAAACACCTTGCCCTGAGCAGTGTCGATAACCATACCTAGGTATTCCAACCTGGTAGCAGGCTGTAGGGACGACTTTTCTAGGTTTATAATCCAACCTAGGCGTTCCAGCTGTTCTAGCGTTCTGGTAACACTGTGGTTCAGGAGCGCTACTGTTTTCTCTATGAGAAGCAAATCGTCTAGATAAGCCATGACGGCTATACCCTGAGCTCTTAGGTTTGCCAAGAGAGGGTCCAGAATCTTTGTGAAGACTCGAGGGGCCGTAGCTAGCCCGAACGGCAAGGCCACAAATTGAAAATGGCGCCGCTCTACCGCAAACCTTAGATTCTTTTGGTGTGCGAGAAAAATTGGCACATGGAGATATGCATCCTTGATGTCTATTGATGCCATAAACTCTCCCCCTTGCAGGGAGGAGACCACAGTGCGAATTGACTGTATTCAGAAGGACCGGATGCGTAAAAACCGGTTCAGATCCTTCAGATCCAGGATAGGTCTGACACTTCCATTTGGCTTTGGAACGGTGAAGAGATTCGAGTAAAACCCTGAACCCTGTTCTTTTGGGTCCACTTCTACTATCACCCCCTGGGATAGTAAGTGATCTAAGGCCAGAAATAGCGGTCTTTGCTTTACTGGGTCTCTGGGGATCCTTGACCTTAGAAAGCGAGAAGGTGGAATCTCCTGAAACTCCAGCTTGTAGCCCAGAGATACCGAAGAGACCACCCACTCATCCCGGATCTCTTCCCGCCAGGCTTCTGCAAACTGCAAGAGCCTTCCCCCCACTTGGCCGAGCGGGGGCGCTCCTTCACAAGGAAGCTTTCGGGCTCTGCTTGGCAGGCTTTCGCCCTCAGGATTTCTTCTGCCCCTGGGCCCGGCCTTGAGCCTTTCCTGTAGAGGGGGGTTGAGAAGGCCGTCACCACTGCTTAGAGCTTGATGCTCCGGGAGAGAGAGAACGCCTAAATGATGGACGTTTTCTCCTTTTGACTGGAAGGAGAGTAGATTTACCCCCTGAAATTTTTTGGACGAATTTGTCTAATTCTTCTACAAACAAACGTTCCCCTTTAAACGGGAACCCAATCAAATGCTTCTTGCATGATAGCTCAGCTTGCCCAATTATTTAGCCATAGGGCCCTTCGCATGTGTACCAACAGGAGAGACAAACGAGATGCTTGTTGGACAGAATCCGAAATCGCATCAATCAGGAAACACAGAATTTGAGGTATTTCTGCATAATTCTCCACTTCCTCACTGGGAAGGAGGCCAAGCATCTGCTTAACCTGTTCCTTGAGGAACTGACACAACCCCACAGCTGCGACTGTAAGTTGCACTACAGTGCCAGTCATGGAAAAGGAGGCTTTTTTTTTTTTTGTAAAATCTTTATTTTGAGATATTTTGACATTGAAACACACTTGAGTATACATTAGACAGCTGTGTCAGGACCAAACAAAGAACAAATAAACTGTAGGAAACAATGACACCCATAAAAACTGACCCAGTGGCCAAGAGTTGGCGGCTCAAACCAGACACATGAATTAGGCAAACGGGTGGAGATGAACGTCTGGAGTGTCTTCTAGCTCATACACATCAAGTCCGGCCTCCGTGGGCTAGGGCCCCGCTCCAAGGTGCCTCTGAGCGGAAAGGAGAGGACGGGCCGGAGCCCAGTCCCCCACCTCCCGTCATACAAAAGGCCGGGGAGGCATGGGACCACCCCCAGGGGCCGCCCAGGAGAGGGGGGCACAATCACCTCCAGCAACCTCTCCCGAGCGTCCCCCGGGGGTAGGACAGGCCCACAGCAACCCCCCCGCCCAGGAGGGACGTCCCAGCATGGACCCCTCCGGACAGAGGGATTCCCCCCGTCAGCCAAACAAAGTGGCCGCAGGGCCAGCCAGCCCACAGGAAGCCTAACGCACCACCACAGCTCAATACCACGTAGGTCAATAAAAGGCAACATCTTATGGATGCGTTGTCCTAGCCGGGGACTTTAATACACCGTTAGAACCCATGCTTGATACCTCCCTGGGGAGGTCCTCGGTCTCATATAAAAGCCTGGCGTTTATACGTAAACGCCTCTTTGACGCTCAGTTAATTGAGGTTTGGAGGACAATGCATCCGAGGGCGAGGGACTACTCATATTTCTCGAGTGTTCACCAATCTTACTCCAGGATTGACTATTTCTTCCTTGACCATCACCATCTTTCTCTCTTGGCAAATTCCAGTATCGCATCTTCGCCCCTGTCTGACCATGCCCCTATTTTACTTACCCTTAATATTTCTTCACTGCCCCATAAAGCTACCAACTGGAAGTTGAATGAGAGCCTGATTAGTGAGGAGGCAGACATCATATCTATGCGGGATGAACTCACCCAATATTTTCTCGATAACGCCCAACCGGACATTTCCCCGGGAACACTTTGGGAAGCCCATAAGGCCCACATACGGGGTAAGTTTATGGAGTTAGGGGCTAGGAGGAAAAGGGAAGCGGTATTGCGACAGACTAAGCTATTGTCGGACATTGCTTCTCTTGAATCCCAACATAAGGCCAGCCTGGCGCAAGCTACCCTTCACTTACTAACGGAGAAAAGGGAGGAATTGAAGGTTTTATTCCATGAGCAATGGAAGCGAGAAGCCCGTAGAGTGTCCCAAACTTATCATGAGTGGGGTAACAAGCCGGGGAGGCTACTGGCGCGCTCCCTACGTCTGACTAAGACTAGGACGTATATTGAAAAAATTAAAACACCTTCTGATACACTTACGTATGAGACCTCCGGAATTGCCAAAGAATTCCAGGCATTTTATCAAGATCTCTACCGAGTCCCCTCAGCGGTGCCGGATGTGGAGGCTAAAAAGTCTTTAATCCGGGAGTATTTACAACAGGCGGATTTGCCCAAGCTGGACCCGGCGGTACTTGACTCTTTGGATGGGGAACTCTCGGTCCAGGAGTTCAGTGTGGCACTGAGGGGTATGGCGAGTGGCAAGGCCCCTGGTCCAGATGGCTTTACGGCCTTGTATTATAAAACCTTTGCAGGGACCTTGCTGCCCCGCCTTGCCTCTTACGCGAACACGATATCGAGGGGGGGGTCTTTTCGCCCTGAAACTTTGCACGCACATATCTCTGTGCTTCCTAAGCCGGAGAAAGATCCTAGCCTATGCGGGAGCTATCGCCCAATATCCCTCCTGAACTTAGATGCTAAATTATACGCTAAAGTTCTCGCGAATCGGTTACTTCCTCTCCTCCCGCGCTGGGTTTCTAATGCGCAGACTGGGTTTATTCCGGGTAGGGAGGCACGTGACAATGCCCTTCGCACTTTCTTATTGATGGACTATGTGCGGAAGACCTCCCAGTCCACCCTGTTACTTTCAACGGATGCTGAAAAAGCGTTTGACAGGGTGGACTGGGAGTATCTGATGGCTACCCTATCTCATCTGGGAGTCGGGCGGACTCTCTTGTCCCATATCGCGGCTTTATATCAGTCCCCAACGGCTCAAATCCGGGTTAATGGCTCCTTAAGCGACTCGTTTACGCTATATAATGGTACGCGTCAGGGGTGCCCCCTCTCCCCGCTACTCTTCGCCATCTCTTTAGAACCCTTCCTCTCTACAATTAAAAATAACCCAAACATTCATGGGATCACTGTTGCAGCTACCGAACACAAATATGCGGCCTATGCCGATGACATCCTGTTTTATGTCCAACAACCCATGATTACCCTCCCCAATTTGATGTCTGCCTTCGCACAATTCGGCCTTATATCCAATTTTAAAATCAACATGTCCAAGTCGGAAATTCTAAATGTCACTGTCCCGGTGGAGGAGGTTCGTCGTCTCCAAGCTTCCTTCCCATTTACATGGCAAGCCCACAAAATGAAGTACTTAGGTATTTATCTTACCTCCATGCCCCAAGCCCTCTTTAGTGCTAATTACATTCCCCTCATTAACGCCATTAGATCTGATCTACGTCGATGGTCACAGGTTGCTCATTCATGGCTAGGTAAGATTGGAGTGATTAAAATGAATGTCCTGCCCAGGGTGTTGTTCCTCTTCCAGATGGTCCATGTGGGTATCCCGGCGAGTTTTTTCGGGCTCTTGGAGTCTCTGATTGGTCAGTACGTGTGGAGCAGAAGGCGTCCGAGGTTGTCCAGAGCCCTTTTATATAGGCCCAAGCGGCTGGGGGGTTTGGCTCTGCCGAATGTTAAATTGTATTATATGGCTACTGTCTTATGCAGGATTTCAGATTGGAAATTTCATAAAAACTCAAAACTGTGGGTTGCTCTCGACCATGCACTCAGCGGCACTGACTTATACACTCTAGTTTGGATTCCCCAGAAATATAGGTCGGTGGCTCCCAATACCTCCACTCTGACCCACTCTACTCTCCGGAATTGGGACTTGCTCTGTAGAAAACACGGGTGGCTCTTTAACTCCCCCATCATGCCTTTGACCGGACATAATTACTTCCCTCCGGGAAATATTGACCCCAGAATCTATTCCTGGCAGCTGGCGGATTCACCCCTTTTGCACCATGTTGCCAACCATGCGGGTATTTTACCCTTGCCGCAACTGATACCCTCTGCGAGGGCGACTCTTATGGATCAATGGACTTACAGACAACTAGTGGATTTTGTTCATTCCCTCCCGAAACCTCTTCGCTCTCTTTCGGATTTAACCCCCATTGAATCTGCTTTTCTAGAAGACCAACCGGTGGAGCGACCCTTGTCCTTTTTTTACCACACCCTACAGCTTCTGTCGACTACTGGTATCCCCACCTTTTTGGCCAAATGGGAGCACGATTTGCACAGCACGATCTCGGAGGCACAAAAATTCACTATCTTGTCTATGGCCCACTTGTCTTCTACGGCTTCAAGGGCTGCAGAAGTGAACTATAAGTTGTTAACGAGATGGCATTATACCCCGGTTGTCCTGCATAAACTCTTCCCGCAAACGTCACCTCTCTGTTGGAGAGGTTGTGGGGAATGTGCCTCTCACGCCCATATCTGGTGGTTTTGTCCCCTCATCAGACCGTATTGGGTAACAGTTTTACACTGGCTGAAGGTTATTTTAGGGTATGAGGTTCCGAATGATCCCTGGGTAATACTATTTCACTGCACAGGCTCCCCAGCAGGGTCCTATAAGAAGTCTGTGACCCCTCACTTGCTTAACGCTGCAAAAGCGCTTATTCCACGTCAGTGGAAGCAATCCACGATCCCATCCCTACGCCAATGGCTGCTGGAGGTGGATCGTACGTATCATCTGGAAGATCTTACCTACTCCCTCCGAGGAAAAGCAGACTTGGGGAAACGGATTTGGGCCTGCTGGGTAGCCTTTAAGTACACATCAGATTATGTGCAAATAATGGCGCAACCTGGGTGAACCCTTAGGTTTGGATGTAATTCTTTCTTATTTTTTATTTTCTTGTGTGTGTTATTTATTTTCTGGTTCGAGACAGGACCGGGCAGCTCCCCTCTTCTTCTCTTCCCCCCCTCTGTCACCCCTCCTTTTTCTCCCTTTTTTTTTTCCTCCTCTTTTTTCTTTCTTCATCCCCCCTCTCTTTACTCTCTCTGACTATACTCTCTCTTTGTCTTCTGTTCTTTCTTTCGTCTTTTTCTTTTTCTTCAGTGACTTGGTTCAAAACACGTTGGTTGGTCCATCAAGGGTTGCAGGATTGTAAAACTACTACCCAAATACTTGGGTCGGAGAGCACTTCTGTTATGCATTTTGGGTGTGCTTCGCTGGTACTCAGAAGCTCCCTAGTTGAAGTGTGTGGTTAGCGAGTTATAGTTACATGTTCCGTCATATGTATCTTTTGTAACCCTGATGTTACTCACTATGTATGGTATATTGCTGACATTACACTGTATGTCACTGTTTTCTTATGCTTTATTCTCTAATAAACACAAATTATACAAAAAAAGGCAACATCTTATAGTGTGGAATACAGAGAAAGAAGGTAAAAAACAACAGTAGGAAGGGTGAGAGAGAGGCAAGAAGGGGTAGAGAGGGGATTGGGGGATAGGGTAAGGGAGGAGGGTGGAGCCTACTTGACATCCCTGCGAAGTGCAGCGGTCCAGCACCAGGCGAGTCTCAGCAGCAAAGTCGTCTCTCCGTCCATGGGGCAAGAAGGTGAAAAACAGCCACTAGGTGGGAACATCATTGTGTGTGCGGGATCTCAAAGAGGGTTCCGCTAGCTCCAGTAGAGCCAAGTCCAGACTGGAGGTAGCGTATATAGTTTCGGACATGTAGACTGTCCATGATTGCCATATGCTGTCACACTTAGCCCGTGTACCCCTACAGGTTGCCACCCAATATTCCGCTTCTCTGATGTGATTCACTTTTTTGACCCAGTCCTCCACTGTGGGAGTCCTAGTTTGTTTCCAGTAAATCGGTATAAGACGTCTGGCCGCGTTCAACAGATGCGGCAGAGGGCTTTTTTTGTATCTACCAATCGGGATCGGAGGAATGTGCAAAAGATAGTTGGCCGGAGACAGTGGCACATCAAGATGCAAAACTGCCTCTATGCGGGATCGGATGTCCTCCCAGAATGGCTTGATTCGTGGGCAATCCCACCAAATATGAAGGAGGGTGCCCAATTGGCCACATTCCCTCCAGCACCGGTCCGATACCGAAGGGTAGATACGTGCTAAGTCTGCCGGCACTCTGTACCAGCGAGACAGTACTTTAAAATTAGTTTCTTGGGTTTTGGACTCCATGGAGCTAGCGTACGTGAGTTTGTAGAGGTGGGACAGTTGGGCCACGGAAAAGTCAAGTTGTAGCTCCCTCTCCCAGACCCGTATGTATGTCGGTCTAGCGACCTCGGTAACACAGCCCAGCAAGTGATATAATTCGGAGATCAGGTGGGGAGTGGGTTCATCTGCTACAAAAAAACGCTCAAATGGTGTAAGGTGCGCTTCGTCCCTGATTAAGTGGCCATGGGCTTCAAAAAAGTGGTGCAATTGCCTGTATCGCCAAAAATTCATAGCTGTCTGCGCATGCCCGGTCTGCAGGGATTCATAGCTGACCGTTTAGCCACCGCTGAGAAACTGTCCACAACTGGCATTCCCGTCAGCTGCCCAGGGGACAAAAAAGGCCCTCCGCTCCCCTGGCGGGAACCATAAGAACCCTCCCAGCAGGGCAAGCGGAGAAACAGGGGGGGATAGGCCCAGCGTCTTGTTCAGTTTGTCCCAAATCAAAAGAGACTGTACAGTGAGCGGGGAGACATCCACCGATAACCCCCTATATTCTGGGGACAACCAGGGCGCATAAGCCAAATCTCTCCCAGCTAGCCATTTTTACAGAGAGACCCACACTTTTGACTTAGTATGAAATTTCCAATTAAGTATCCTCTGTAGAACAATAGCCCTGTGGTACCTCTGGATATCCGGAACCCCCAGACCCCCCGTCAGCTTCGAGCGTTTCAGCAAGGCCATGGCTATTCTAGGTTTCTTTGTGTTCCACACAAATGTCGACAGAATGCTATTCAATTGGGTAAAAAACAGTTTAGGGAGGGAGATGGGTATCATTTGTAAAAAGAATAATACTCGGGGCAGGATATTCATTTTAATAATATTAATGCGGCCGAACCACGTAAAAGCGGTTTTGGTCCACTGCAACAAATCCGCCTTGATCGCATGTAATAAGGGGGGGAAATTAGCGGCATATAAGGCATCAAAGCAGTTGGTCAACTGGATGCCCAGGTATTTAATAGAAGACGTGGCCCAGGTAAAGGGGAATGCTAATTGCAGGTGGTCCGCTTGAGGCGGGGCGAGGTGAATAGGCAAAATCTCCGATTTGGAAAGGTTTATCTTGAAATTGGATAACTCACCAAAAGTCCTCAGCTCCTTCAACAGAACCGGCAACGAGATCAGGGGTTCAGAGAGATAAAGGAGCACATCGTCCGCATACGCCGACAGTTTGTGCTCCGTCATCCCAACCTTCAGGCCTCTAATGTCTGCGTTCGCCCTCACCCTGCAGAGCAGTGGTTCCAGTACCAAGGCAAAAAGGAGAGGAGACAGTGGACACCCCTGTCTCGTGCCGTTTCGAATCGGGAACCAGGAGGAAAGCACCCCATTCACCTTCACCTGTGCACACGGAGTGGAGTACAAGGCCATAATCGAGGACATCATATGCGTCCCCAACCCCTGAGCCTCCAGTACCGCCCATAAGTACCCCCAGTCGACGCGGTCAAACGCCTTTTCGGCGTCCATCGAAAGGACGATACAAGGTTTAGGATCAGGACTGTTACGTGCCCAATGAATGAGTTGGATTGCCCTGATGGAGTTATCTCTCGCCTCCCTGCCACGAATAAACCCTGCTTGGTCTGGGTGAATAATTTGGGGCATAAGACTCCAAATTCTGTTTGCCAGGACTTTTGCTAGAATCTTAATATCGACGTTAAGAAGGGAAATCGGTCGATAGCTCTGGGGGACGGTAGGATCTTTGCCCTCTTTTGGCAGCACCGTAATGTGTGCCAACAGTGCTTCGGTTGGGATAGGCTTCCCCTCCGTGATGGAATTAAAGTAGGTGCACATATGTGGCGTTAAGAGGGGCAGGAAGATCTTATAGTAGGAACCCGAAAAACCATCCGATCCCGGGCTCTTGCCCTTGGGCAGGGATTTCACCGTTAGCGCAATTTCCTCCGGCGAAATCGGCCGCTCCAAGTCGACGCATTGTTCCGCCGTAAGTGTAGGGACTCTCGCCGACGCTAAAAATTCTTGAATGGCAGCAGACTTGGGAGGCTGAGCGTGTGCGGGCGAGGCCGGGGAAAGGTTATAAAGTTGGGCGTAAAATTCCTGGAACCCCGAGGCAATCTTGTTGGATTGGACCCAAACGGCAGCCGAGGGGGAACGGAGCTTCTGTACATAAGCTTGAGCATGTTTCTTGCGAAGGGCCCTGGCCAGCATACGGCCGCATTTGTTTCCATGTTCATAGTACCTGTGTGAAAGATGCCTGGCCTGCCTACACGTGTGGCGATCTAATAAACGTAAAAACAGGTCACGCAATTCAAAAAGCTTCTGCTTAGCCTCTGGGCTCCCCCCCTGCCTATGGGAGAGTTCTGCCGCCTGTAAGGCGGCCAGAACCCTGTTGAAATCCTCTTGACGTGCTTTCTTGATTTGGGAACCCAATGATATCAGTTCCCCTCTAATCACGGCTTTGTGCCCCTCCCAAAGCACACCCGCACTTATCTCATCCGAGGCGTTTTCCCTAAAATAGTGGGAGATGGTCTCCGACACCTTGGCAACCGCAGCAGAGTCATCCAAGAGATTTTCGTTCAGTCTCCACGTCCAGGCCCTGTGGGGACCAGATGGTAATTGAATGGTCACGCCAACCGGTGCATGGTCCGAAAGGGTGATGCTGCCAATGGATGCCGTCTACAGAAGCTCAAGCGTGGGACGGTCAACATAGACATGGTCTATGCACGTGTATACGTCATGGACGGACGAGTAATAGCTAAAGTCTCATCCCGAGGGATGCAAAATCCTCCAGATATCAAGTAAAAGGTGTGCCTGCAGTGATTTGCGAAAGTGTTTGAAAAAGGCATGGGAGTGTGAGGGTCGGGTGCTCGAAGTGTGGATGGTCCGGGCAGACATTAAAGTCCCCGCCTAAAATTAAATACCCGGCTTTAAAGTCTGTCAATAGGTCAAGGGTAGCGTCCAGGAAGGTGCCCTTTAGGAAAACAAATCGGCCCTGAGGGTCAATTTTGCTATCCACTGGCTGAAAAGGGCACGTCTTATGGAACGCTATGGCAGTCCCTCTGGACTTGGCCTTAGGAGATGTACTGTGAAACCACTGATTAAACATATGGGTGGGCAACCTGGGTAGGGAATGGCTGGTGAAATGTGTTTCCTGCAGGAAGACCACTTGGGCCTTCAACTTTTTAAGTTCCCACCACAATTTGTTCCTCTTCCCCGGAGAGCAGAGACCCCGTAAATTGTAGGAAATTACCTGGAGTGTAGACATGGAAGAGTTGGAGGGTGGAGGACTGGGCAAGCGTCCCAACCCGCCTGGTGTAAGGACCGCAGCAACAGCAGGCTCCTAGGAAAAGGGGGGAGTGAAAAAAGAGGGAGAAGAAAAGGGGAGAGATAGGGAGATAAAAAACACAAAAAAATAGTACAAAAATACCAACAACATAAAAACAAAACAGCTACATCAAAATTAGACAATGCAGCAGTTTGGGGGGAGATGGGACCCACCCCACTATCCGGGGGGGCTCCTAGCCCCCTCCTAAAGTCCCAACAGGGAACTAAACCCATGGATGGATGGCCTATGTGGGGAACGTAAACCAAAACAAGGGGGAAAAGGAAGGTCCCCGCCCCGCCCACCACATCTGAGAGCAGAATAGCCTCAATTCGGGAGAAAAACCGATCCAAAAAAGCAACAAAAGTAAAAAATAAAAGAGGAGGAAAAAAGGGGTGAAGCCCAGTGTGGGCTGATTGCATTCGGGGACATGGAGTCTGGCCGATCCCTGGCAGAGGCCCCCCCGCCACGGTAGCCGCACAGCAAACTGCAGACCGCGGAGGGGGGGGGTCACGGAGGTAGCTACGATGGCAAAAGAAAAGGGGGAAATAAAAACAGAAACCAAAACACATTAAAAAAAAACCCTCCCCCCACCCCTGGTGCCCCGCAAAGGGAAGAAAAAGGGGGCGCCGTGGCAGACCACCTTCCAACATTGGGAATGTAAACATTCTCCGCCCTGTAGGCCTAATCTGATAGTCAAACAGTAACAAGGGCTGGAGAGAAGTCACCAAAAATTCTTGCGGCCACGGCAGCCACAGTCTTCGGCCGCATAGGGCACATCCAGGTCCCTGGAACACCCGGGGGGGGGGGGTACAGGGTCAAAACATCCCATTTACAATTCCCATGGGGGGAGGCCCAGACACCAGCAATCATAGTAGAAAAAGTCCGCAATCAGCCGTCTATCACACAGCCCAGGCTCGGTATCAGTCTCGGGTGGTAGAAGGAACCACTGAAGAGTTGCGGGTTGAACTATGTCTGTCCCTCCGTCGATGCTTGCGTGTGACTGTAGACCATCTGTGAGGAAGGGGGGGGACAAGCAAGTCGCTCGGGGGTCCTCTACAATCCAGAAAGTCCACGGGATTCAGCCCCAGAGAGGATAGAAAATGTGGAAGATCGTCTTTTGTGCGCAGGGTCACCTGCCTGCCATCCTTAAGCACATGCAGAGAGAAGGGGAAGCCCCAGCGGTAGGACAGTCCTGCAGCCTGGAGCACAGAAAGGAGCGGGCGAAGGGCTCTCCGCCGCATGAGGGTGCGCCGCGAGAGATCCTGATAGAAAGTCAGTCGAGCACCATCAAAATCATAAAAGGGCTTACCCCGCACTTTTTTCATAATCCGGTCCTTGATAGTATATTTGTGAAGTTTACAGATTATATCCCTGGGATTGTCAGCGTCTTGAGACGGGGGGCGCAGTGCTCTGTGGGCTCGGTCTATTTCAATAGGAGCAGTGGCTGGGAGTCCCAATATGTCCCTAAAGATATCAGTCAGAGTGGGGACAATATCCCTGGGTCCAGTAGCCTCCGGGAGCCCCCTGATCCTGATATTGGCCCTCCTGCTGCGGTTTTCAACATCATCCAATTGCCCCAGCAGTACCTCAAGCTGATGGTCTTGTGTTTGGCACCTAGATTGCAGCAGAGCAATAGCGGGGAGAGTCTCCTCTAGTTTTTCCTCCAGGGCCTCCACTCTGTGACCCAGATGTGTGGTATCAGCTTTAAGCTGGGCAATATCAGCGGTGAAAGCCTTCTCCACTCTGCTAGTGAACTTTTCTAGGTCCTCTCTGGTGGGGAGAGACATAATATGGCGGCATATTGTGTCATCTCCCATGAGGTCTGAGACCTCTGAGCGGCCATCCAGGGACCCGGGGGATGCAGGGGGGGCCGAATCGCTTACCGATCCTGGGGAGGGCACCGGAGAAGCCAGGGGAGACGGTCCGGTTGACTGGGAAGGCGTCGCTGTAGCAGGCTGTGAGGATTTCCCAGCTTTCTGAAGTTTCCCGGTCAATATTGGGTCCATCGCGGCCCTGTCTGTGGGGGCCCGGGAAGAACTGATCCAGCTGTCCCTGCCGCTTCTTGTTACCCTGCGGCGGTCGGGAAGACTGCCGGGATCGTTGGGACATTGAGCCCGGTGATGTGGATCGGATTTCCCCGCTGAGGGCAGCTGATATGTGCGGCGATGGAGCGGAGCTGAGGTGAAGCACTTCCTCACTCCTCCATGGTCAGGACACGCCCCCCCAAAAGGAGGCTTTTAATAATGTTTCCAGCTTCTTATCAGTTGGATCTTTAAATACCTGAGCATTATCCAAAGGACAGGTCAGATTTCTATTCACGCAAGAAACAGCCGCATCGACAGATGGGACCCCCCATTTCTTGGTGAAACTTTCCTCCAGAGGATAAAGCATAGAAAACCTTTTAGGAGGAGCAAACAGTTTATCGGGATGTCCCCAATCCTCATACAACAATTTATCCATTAAGGGATTAATTGGAAAGGAAAAGGCAGGTTGTGGGATTTTCCTGACTCCCAGGGAAGAAACAGAGGACGTAGCGATCTCAGCAGCAGGCATTCTGAATGTGGTACGCACCAATTCAGTATAATACTGCACCTGTTTTCTGAGCGCCTGGGAGGAGGGGACTCTCTCCTCTTCCTCTGATTCATCCGACTGCTCAAGATACCTGTCCCAAGATAGGGATCTCTCCTCATTGTCAGAAGTGTCATCTGAAAGAGGAATCTCAGCAGAGGGAGGGGATCTACCCCTTTTCCTGCTTTCTTTCAGGGAAGCTGAAATAAAATTCATGATTCTCCCTTCAAAACCTTCCAATGTAGCCCTAAGGGAGTCCTCAGTGATGTATACCGGGGCTGAAATATCAGGAGAGGCTGCAAATCCTGACAGGGGCACTGACTCATCCTGTGAGGCTGACTCCAGTCTTGCAGGGGGGGATGGTAACCTACAGGCATTTTTAGAACCCCTAGACCTAGGCGGTGACTTACCAGTGTCCTTGTTATCTCCCCCTGAGACCCTCTTACAAGGAGACATAGTCCTAAGCTACAAAGCAGAGGTACTAGTACAAAGTGCAATCACTGTTGTGCTTAAAGTCTCACAATAAATATATATGGTTAAACTGCACAACCTGATGCTGAGTAGGTTTGTCTTAGGTTTGCCTGGATCCAATCCCTTGGGATGCTTACTGCCCACAGCTCCTGTGTCTCCACTTACAGCCCCCTGACGCTCTGGGCTGTAAAACTGCGCAGTACAGCGCCGTGCACACCGAACGACGCGGCTCGCAAACACACTCCCGCCTCCTCCATTAGCACGGAAGCGTGCTTGGTGTGCGTGCACGAGGACTGCCGGTATCCAGGGGGGAAGGGAATTGCCATCGGAGCTGTCTGGGACCCCCAGACTACGTATTACATTCATTGTGGCTGAGATTGCAGTGGAGACATGAGTCATCTGGGAGAACCAGGCTTCACTGAGCGTGTGTATCTGAAAGGCATGTAAGTATGCATCAGGCTGCTCTTACTCCCCCTAGTGGTGGAAACCAAGTAAGACATACAACTACTCAATGAAGAAATCCATAATATAATTTATACAGGATTAACTTCCCTTACCTGTCCTCGCCGCAGGAATTGCTGAAAACAGACAGATTCCAGCCTTCACCCATCACGGCGGGCAGAGTTGTGCCAACCTTCAGGTTTTTTTTGGGGTTCCTTCTCAGAAGAACCTCCTACCTGGACCTTGTAAAAGACTCTGCCAGAAACTTTTGTGCCACTATGTAAATAGTACAGTAAGTCTGGTTTTCCCAGAGCCCAGTCTTCCAATAGGAGAGGACTTACAGGCAAAACCTCGTTTCTTCAGATGACGAGGCCCGGGTACCATATTATCTTGGGAGTCAAAATATCGGCCCGAGATATGGATCCGGTTTGTTGTAGCCCTTAGGCCCCCGCAGGGACCTGCACAGAACTTTCTTCATAGCACATGTTTTACGTGACCAACCACCACTGGCAAAGGGAAAAATTAGGTGCCTCCCATATGGGAGGGGTTATATAGGGAAGGAATTCTCCTTAATTGGGGGTTAACCAGTGTCCCATCACCAGAGGTGCCTATATAACCCATTATGTAATGATCCTGTGTCCCGTGATGTATGATCAAGAAATAAGCATACGGCACCTGGTATTCCCAGTCGGTCTTCCATCCAGTTACTAATCAGGCCCGACAATGCTTAACCTCCGAGATCAGACAAGATCGGGCACTTTCAAGGGGATGGGGCCATAGGCGATCTCTTTGGGCACTCTCAACCATCTTGACAAACGCCAACATGGTGATCTTGGGAAACAAGCTAAAAAAACCAAGTCAATGCCAACATTGGAGGCTAAGCAGGGTTGGGCAATCAGTTTACTTGCCTGAAATAGGCATCTCAGAACTGCCATCTGGCTGCTTCCCGGGTTTCCAACTCCTTCAACTAATCCCAGGAGACAATACTTCGCCTCCATCCTGGTGGAGGTTCCAAACACCCGATCAATGGTTCCTGTCACCTCCGTCCAGTAGCAGATCAACTTCGGGCATCTCCAAAACATGTGCATCATGTCTCCCCCCATGTTCCCGCACCGGGGGCAACTTGCGTCCGGCCGTTCGGCCAAATTGAAAAAGTTTACGAGGAGCATAATAAGTTCTATATAATAAGAACAGATGTGACATCCTCTGAGAGGAGAGCCACAATTGACCACAGGCAGTATTCCTGTGGCCAATTATAGCTCAAGGGGGTTTAGTACACACCCCACACTATATAAGGCAGCCAGCGCGGCGGCCTTGTATAGTGTGTTGCGGCGGTCAGGGAAAGAGGACAATAGGCAGGGACAGTGTCTTTACTGCTTGGGAACCTAGCACTGTTACAGTGGGTGTTATGTGCCTCCTGCACAGTACACACCTGAAGCTACCCTTTATTACTGGTGTTCAATTTTTGCAATACAGGCATCGGCAGTGCAGAAGTTAGAGTGGGTATTGTGTGCCTCCTGCACAGTATACACCTGAAGATACCCCTTATTGCTGGTGTTCTGTTTCTGTAATGCAGGAACCTAGCACTGTTACAGTGGGTGTTGTGTGCCTCCCACGCTTGTCCTTATTTTCGGCAGCTGGACGTGTTGAGCCACATCATGGCTTGGTCGGATGTGAAAGACCAAGCCCTCCTAATGCTCCTCATCCTCTCTCACCCAGGCTCAGGGTACTAGCCTGTGTTCTGTATACACTAGGCTTTCTTCTGTATACCCTATCCTCTCTTTATACTCTAGCCTGTCGTTTATGTACACTAGACTCTTTGTTTACCTCATAAATGGCAGTGTATATAGAAGGAAGGCTAGTTTATACAGAGAGGCTAAGGTATACAGAAGGTAGGCTAGAGAATAAAGAAGACAGGCTAGTGTATACAGGACACATGCTAATGTATAGAGAAAACAGGCTTGGTTATAGAGAGAGACTGAGACTATTATATTCAGAAGAAAGGCTAGTGTATAGAGAGAGGCAGGCTGGGGTACACAGAGAGGCTAGTGAATACAGATAGGGTGATGTGTACAGAAATGCTAGTGTATACTGAGAGGCTAGAGTATACAGTTATTCTGGGGTATACAGAGACTAGTTTAAAGAGAGGCTAGTGTATACAGAATACAGACTCGTGTATGCAGATAGGCTTGAGTATACAGAGATGCTAGAGTAAACAGTGAGGCTGGGGTACACAGAAAGGCTAGTTTAAAGAGAGGCTAGTATATACAAAGATGTTAGTGTATAGAGAGAGTCGAGTGTATACAGATAGGACAGTGCATATAGAGAGACTAGTGTATACAGAAGACAGGCTTGGGTATACATCCAAGCTGACAGTGTATACAGAAGCCTGGGTAGTGTATACAGAGAATCTAGTGGATACAGAAGACAGGCTGGTGTATTCTAGCTAGTTTTTAAAGTCTAGTGTATACAGAAGACAGGCTGTGGTATACAGAGGGTTTAGTGTATTCAGAGAGTCTGGTGTATAGAGATGCAAGGGTGTACAGAGAAGCTAGTATATATAGAAGACTACAGCATACAGTAGAAAGGCTAGTGAATACAGAATAAAGGCTGGCTTCTACGGAGAGGCTAGTGTATGCAGAACACTATCTAGGGTATAAAGAGAGGCTAGATTATACAGAGAGGCTAGTGCATACAGTGAAGCTATTTTATATAGAAGCCTGGTTAGTGTATACAGAGAAGCTAGTGTGTACAGAAGAAAGGCTAAACAGGCTATAAAGAGAGACAAGTGTTTACAGAGGACAGTTTGGGGTATAGAAAGATGCTAGTTTATACAGAGAGGGCATACAGAAGACAGAAGACGGGCTAGTGTATTCAGAACATAGGCTAGGTATTCAGAGAGTCTAGTGTATACAGTCGGCGAGTGTATAAATAAGACTGGCTAGTTTACACAGTGTTTACAGAGATGCAAGGGTGTACAGAGAAGCTGGTATATAAAGAAGACTACAGCATACAGAAGAAAGGCTAGTGAATACAGAATACAGACTCGTGCATGCAGATAGGCTTGAGTATACAGAGATGCTAGAGTAAACAGTGAGGCTGGGGTACACAGAGAGGCTAGTTTAAAGAGAGGCTAGTATATACAAAGATGTTAGTGTATATAGAGAGATTAGTGTATAGAGAGAGTCGAGTGTATACAGAAAGGACAGTGCATATACAGAAGACAGGCTTGGGTATACATCAAAGCTGACAGTGTATACAGAAGACTGGGTAGTGTATACAGAGTGTCTAGTGGGTACAGAAGACAGGCTGGTGTATTCTAGCTAATTTTTACAGTCTAGTGTATACAGAAGACAGGATGTGGTATACAGAGGGTTTAGTGTATTCAGAGAGTCTGGTGTATACAGTCGGCGAGTGTATACATAAGACTGGCTAGTTTACACAGTGTTTATAGAGATGCAAGGGTGTACAGAGAAGCTAGTATATATAGAAGACTACAGCATACAGAAGAAAGGCTAGTGAATACAGAATAAAGGCTAGATTATACAGAGAGGCTAGTGCATACAGTGAAGCTATTTTATATAGAAGCCTGTTTAGTGTATACAGAGAAGCTAGTGTGTACAGATGAAAGGCTAGACAGGCTATAAAGAGAGACAGGTGTTTACAGAGGACAGTTTGGGGTATAGAGAGATGCTAGTTTATACAGAGAGACTAATGTATACAGAAGACAGGCTAGGGCATACAGAAGACGGGCTAGTGTATTCAGAAAATAGGCTAGTGTATACCGAAGACAGGCTTTTGTATGCAGAAGACCGGCTAGTGTATACAGAGAAACTAGTGTATAACAGAGTGTATATAGAAGACAGGCCAGGGTTTAAAGAAGACAGAGTAATGTATACAGAAACAGAAAACATGCTCGTGTATATAGAGAGGCTAGTGAATTTAGAGGGTAGGCTAAGTGATAACAATAGACAATCTTGGATATACAGACACAAATTAATCATTTCATCTAGTTCGCATCTCTAATGGAGTTTGTCTCATTGCCATGTTATGCCTTTTCATTCTTATGCTAAATATAGACTACACGATTTTAATCACCCACATCAAAGCATGCAATAAAACTATCATACATCAAAATAAACCATGTACTGCCAAAACAATAACGGCCAATAACTTAAAAAATTACTTATCAGTCAATGACTTAACAAAATAAACTTTGCACTCTTTTGCTCTATTTTGCATATTTGTAATTCTCCACATCAACTGTCACTTTTGATATCACCACTGACGACACACCATCCTGACTTATTTTGCTTTATTTATTATTAGAAATAGAGAGTACTATCTCAAAACCAGTTAAATCTATTCACTTCGATGAGGTCTACCGCTAATTGTACGGTAATGCAAAATGTTCACAAAACCATCCATTTGCTACCAGACATGCTGCACATATTATGAGTAATGTAACTATCGCTCGCTAACGATGTAAAAAGTTTTATTGCTTTTCTGACATTAACCGAGTATCTCTGACATTAACTGAGTATCTCTCTGCACTAGGATCATTGCACAGTTAAAACACAGTGACAAAACATTTCTTTTTACCGCAGCAAAATGTGAGAAAAGCAGTGTAAGCCGTCTTTCTGCCATATGCTTCAGAAAATTAATGTACCGCTTTTAAATCCATATCAATTCCACATCCTAATGTAATCTGTCTAAAATTTTAACATTTACTGATAACAATTACTGATATTACATTATGATTATACCAGTGGAAATGGACCGCGTAATGGAATTTTCAAATTAATCATAATCTCAGAGTTAACTTAGCTGATAAATTTAAGATTTACTCAACGATTTACTCAACGATTTAAACTTAGATTTTTTCAGGCTAAGTCAATTTAATCTTAAATCATTTATACTATATTCTACTGTACTCCTAAATAATGTACTGTTTTTCTGTATTTTAGCCGTGCTCATATTTCGTGTTATGTTGCTATCGGCAACCGGCAATCGGCCTTAATGAGGATATTACTTTGCAACAATCTCTTGATCCCTTTTGTGTATTCACTTTATCTGTATTTATACTCAATATACTTATTATTATTATATTATAGAGATTACTATCTCTAAATCATTGTAAACGTAACCATAGATATAATGTCTACAGCTAATTTTACGTTAAAGCAAAATTCACACAAAACCATCTTTTTAAAACCTTTTAAAGCCGGCACATTAAGAATAATGCAACCATCTCTCTACCTCTATGCAATAGGATTCTCTTTCTGACTCTATTTTGTATATTACTTCAACTGTCACACTGATAACCATTTGTAACACATAACACTGGCAACACATTTTTTAAAAGCAGCAAAATGCGAGAAAGTGGTTGCAGTAGCAAAGGATAGCAATAAAGTTTGATTACATTAATAACACATAATGCAACTATTTTACATTCACATCAAGCATACATCCTATTGTAAACTGTCTATCACTATTAATTTTCAGGGTTACTGATACATTATGCGGATAACCAGTGGAAACGGAGAAAAGTCAGTGTAAGCCGCCTTCGTGCGTAACAAAATTAATGGCACGATTTACACGTTGGAATTTACAAGCTACGTTAATTTACTCTTAAATAATGTATACCCTTTAGCTGCTTAGCTCACACTTTGCTGTATGTAGCCGCGTTAACTGTATTAATGGTTTCATGTAAGTAACCAATGGGGATTGACATTTCATGTCTATCTCACATCTCTAATGCAATTTGTCTCTTTAAAATTTCATACTTTTCCGGTTATTATACTTTCTCATCCTTAAAGACAAGTTGCTGATATTTTATGATTACAGCAATCATCTCATCTAATTGCTAGTCCGATATTCTAACTTGGTATTACTTTGCAAGGCTCTATTGAACAATGTAAAGGTAAGCTAGATATTTTGTGTATTTCCACTTAAACTCGACCTGTTTATACTGTCTCAATATTATCCTTTCTAATTTTGCTAAATTAGATTATAGGGTTTGCTATGTCTAAATCCACCTTTATTACGTATACTGCTACTTTTAGGATAATACAAAACCATCTTTTGCTTCTTTACACGCTTCACATATTAAGAGTAATGCAATGCTACCGATGTGAAAAGTTCATTGCTCTTCTTACATTTAGCTGGTATCTCTCTGCTATAGGAAACTGAATTTGTATTACAACGATAACTCATCTAATATCAGTCCACTCAGTGCTACCGGGATAACTTTTTCATTTAGAGTAATGAAATGATTTCTCAGTCATTTTGAAGCTACTGCAAAAAACGCTTCCGATCTCTTTTCAACTGCAATACTTAAGCTCTGCAATATAAAGGAATATTTAGCTGCTTAGCTCAAACTTTGCTGTACGTAGCCGTGTTAACTTTATTAATGGTTACCAATGGGGATTGACATTTCATCTCTAATTCACATTCACATTTCTAATGCAGTTTGTCTTTTTGCCATGTCATCCTCTGCCAGTTATTTTCCTTTCTTATCCTTATGCTATATTTGGGGTATATTTACTACATTATTAAAGACACGTAATGAACCCGATTGATAAAAACCTACACACGTCGTTGCTGTCATTTCGTGTATTTCCACTTAAACTCGACTTGTATATACTGTCTCAATATTAATCTGTGTTATTTTGCTATATTTATTATTAGAATAACCAGATTACGATCTCTATATCCTGGTAAACCAACTCACACAAAACCATCTTATTTCTACCTTACACGCTGCAATAAATATTAAGATATTAACATTTAACCGGTATCTCTCTGCAATAGTAAACGGAATGGGTAGATCACTCATCTAATATCAGTCTTCTCAGTGCTACCGGAACAACTTTTACATTTAGAGTAATGCAACGATTTCTCAGTTTTATGAAGCTACTGCAACTAACGCTTTGGATTTCTTTCCTGTTAAATTACGCTCTGCAATATTAAGCCATGTAAATTGTCCTATTGGTCTACTAACAATGCTATGTATAATAATACAAATCTTTCAAAAGCAATATCGTCTCACTACAATACTTACACTCTGCATAATAAATATGATTAATGCGACTAATGCTAATAATAAAGTCGTCTAAAACTCGGCTATAGGTAGAGAATAAAACTATCTTACATCAAAATAAACCATGTACTGCCAAACCAATAACGGCCAATTACTTAACGTCTATCAGTCAATGACTTAACAAAATAAACTTAGCACTCTTTTGCTCTATTTTTTATATATGTAGTTCTCTACATTAACTGTCACATTGATATCACCACTGACAACACACTACTGACCTTTTAACAGCACCAAATATGAAAAAAGCACTGTAACTCTTTACATGATTTAGATGTAGTTGCATTAGCAAAAAATAAAGTCATGTCTTCTGTACACGCTAGCCTTTCTGTATACATTAATCTTTCTTTGTACACCAGTCCCTCTATATAGACTAGCCTCTCTGTCTTCTGTATACACGTGCCCGTAACCTATATACACTAGCCTGCCTTCTTTTTACAATAGTCTCGGTGTCCCAGCCTCTCTGCATACACTAGCCTCACTGAATTCCCCAGACTCTCTTCTGTATACACAAGCCTATCTGTAAACAATAGCTTGTCATCTGTACACACTAGCCTCTCTGTATACACTAGCCATTCTTCTGTATACACCAGGCTCAGGGGAATAACATTAGCCTATCTGTATTACCTTGTTTGACTTTTCTGATTTCTGTTTCTTTTCTAGGGTCTACCTCGCCGTATACCCAAGCCAATCTTATTACCCCAGCCTCATTCCAATTATAATAGCCTCACTGTATACCCCAGGCAGTCTTGTGTTGGGTTTTTTCAGTCTGCTCAGCCATCTTCTTGTAGGGTTCTTCGGGTCAGCCCTTGCTCCCTTTTCCCCACGTATCCTCTCATTCACAAGAAGTTCATTCTCATGTCTGGGTTACCTTGGGCATCAGGCTAATCCTATCCTTCACTGGACATTCATTTGGGTTTGCGTAGCTTGCAGGCTCTTAAGGGGTTCCTTCTCATCTTCAGGTCAAGAGTCGGTGGGTTCTACTCTCACAGCGGTAACTTACAGTTGGCGTTTGGGCATATGTCATTTTATGGATGGGATCTTTACCTTTCCTTTTCCATATACTTGTGTCTTTTTGCCCTCTTTTCAAGCATACTGACCATCCAGGCCATGGCACACCTCAGGCCTTGGTTCTTAACCACTACAATACAGGGCACTTTCGCCCCCTTCTTTCCCAGCCCAATTTTCAGCTTTCATCGCTCTAGCGCTTTCAGTGACAATTGCGCGGTCATGCTACACTGTACCCAAATGAAATTTTTATCATTTTGTTCGCACAAATAGAGATTTATTTTGGTGGTATTTATTCACGACTCCGTTTTTTATTTTTTGCGATATAAGCGCAAAAAAGCGGAAATTTGGAAAAAAAACAATATTTTCTTTTTTCTATTTTAAAAGAAATCCAATAAAATCAAATTTTGTCATAAATTTAAGCCAAAATGTATTCTGCTACATGTTTTTGGTAAAAAAAAATCCGTTAAGTGTATAATAATTGGTTTGTGTGATCACGGACATATGTACGCAAATGATCATGTACATATGTGTGCAGGTGATCACGTACATATGTGTGCACATAATCATTGGGACAAGTGATTTTAGTGGGACATATGTGGGGGACATGTTTTTATTATTAGGGACATGTGTTTTTATTTTTTGGGGACATGTGTGTTATGGGGACATATGTGGGGACTGTGTTTACACTGTGTGGTGTGTTGTGTGTTTACACTAGACTGAAGATCAGTGAGTAAAAAGCTGTAAAAAACAGCTCATACTCACTGATCATCAGCCGGCTGCAGCAATCTACTCTCCTCTCCTCAGCGATGACTTCTGTGTGAGGAGAGGAGGAGCCGATTGCCTAGCAACCGGCTGTTTGTTTACATCACATGACGGCCGTGATTGGACACGGCCATCATGTGATCAGGAGGGCCAATCACAGAGCCCTGATTGACATTCCTGAACGTCCTATCAGAAGTAGACGGCTCCCACCCGGCCGTATATGTGCATTGGCCGGGTGGGAAGTGGTTAAGTAATATCGCATTTCCCACTTGAAGACTCCGATTACAAGTGGGAAGGCTGGCCGCAGGCCAGCCCGTATTTGTGGGAGGAGTCTGAGGGACTATTAAACCCTCCTCCTCTGTCAGGGTCAGGGTTGGTGTTTTCTAGGGAGAGAGAGACCGGGTTACACAGACTTGCTAGTGTATACAGACGGAATAGTGTATACAGAAGACCAGCTAGTTTATACAGAGAGGCTAATGTGTACAAAAGACAGGCTAGATTATACAGAAGAACGTACTGGATATGCAGAGATGGAGGCGAGGTTATACTGAGGGAGAGGCTGTTTTACACAAAGAGGCTAGTGTGTGCAGACTTGCTAAAGTATACGGACAGACTAGTGTATACAGAGAGGCTATTTTAAACAGAGAGACTAGGGAAAACAGAGAGGCTAGTGTACAGAGACAAGCTGACAGTGAGGCCGGGGTATAATGAGAAGCTAAGTTATACAGTAGACAGGCTAGTTTATATAAAAGACAAAATTGGGTAAACAGAATACAGGCTGGGGTATAATGAGAGGCAAGATTATACATAGAGGCTAGGGTATAAAGATGTATACAGAAAGGCGGGGTATACCGAGAGACTATGTGTATAAAAGACAAGCTAGGGACGGACTAGTGTATACAGAAGACCGGCTAGTTGATACAGAGAGGCTAATGTGTACAAAAGACTGGCTAATGTATACAGATAGGCTAGATTATACAGAAGAACATCCTGGGTATGCAGAGAGCTCAGCTTCAAGGGATGGCCAACGTGAGTAATATGAGTGAGACTCCTCACCCCCCCCCCCCCACCTACCAGATCTGACTTTCATCCCCTTGCCCTCTCTGCCCCGGTCATCTGGTGGCAGTTTTATGCACTCCCTGGCCCCCACCCATTCATAATCCTTACCGACCTTTCCTTCCGCTGCTCACAGGAACATACTGGATGACTTGTCTAATTAACCAACTTGTACAAGACACCGCTATCCTCCTGTCTGACACCGGTCCCCATTGGAGGCGTTACCCCTCACTGTTTGGGTGGTCCCTGCCTCCCCCTGGATGCTCCACATATACCCCGACGACATTGTCGGAGGGGCACCACTTGACAGGTGGCATCTCCCATTGGAGGAAGGGATGATGGCCCCAACCCCTTGGCAGCAGGTTCTTTCATGTACAGACCAGGGCGGCTCATCTTCCCTTCTGGAGTCTTGACCTTAGAGGGGGGAGTTGCACTTTGGGGGGTCTGAGTGATACCTAGTGCGCTGTACTGGAAGGGCTTGACATTCCCGCATATGTGTCCCCTCTCCCTGGTTGCGCCCCTCGTCCCCCCCTCTGGCCCCCACCTACTCTTTGCCGAGATTGCCTTCTGCAGCTTTCGGGGACACCCTGGATGACTTATTTATTGAGCCTATTGGTGCGAGACACTGCTTCCCTCCAGTTTGACTCTGGACCCCCCTGGAGGATTTACCCCTTACTGTTTTGGCGGTCCCAGCCTCCCTCTGGATGCTCTACACAGCCCCCGATGGTGATGCAGGAGAGACACTAATTGGCGGGCCCCAGAACTGCTGCTCGGGTGAAGTCTCCCGTTGGATGGAGGGATGGTGGCCCCAGCCCCTTGCCTGCCGGATTCTCCATGCACCGACCAGGGCTGCTCCTCTTTCATCTTCATGTGGTGACCATGGAGGGGAGGAGTTGAAACTTATGGGGTCCGGGTGGTTGCTGGTGTGAGCACGCTAAAGGACTTGACCTTTCCGCATGTTTGTCCCCTCTCCTTTGCTGCCCCTCCTTCCCTCCCCCCTTCCCTCCCTTACCTCCTTCCCTTCCCTCCCCCCTTCCCTCCCCCCTTTCACTCCCCCTTTCCCCCCTTACCCCCCTCTTTTCCCCCCTTCCCTCCCCCTTTTCCCCCGGGGCGTGGATGGAGGAGAGGGGGTAAGAAGAGGACAATCTGCCAAAGAGAGAAATACATTTGTTCGGGGGCTGCATGTACTTTTGGGGTATGGGACGGGGGGTGGTGGATCCCATTCTGTGATGCCTTTTCTGTTGTGACGGGCTCCCTCGTGCATGCCTACATTTATGGCGAGCTGAGGAGACCCCTCAGTGCTGACAGTTCTATGCTCTACCTCTGTTTTAATTATACTATTGTTTTTTGGTTCTATGATGTTACTGATTGTGTTTAATTTGCATACCGGTATCAGACGTGACATTTACCACTGCCGGGACTGGGGGGACTGGGATCCGGGGGCTCCCTCTCCGACCTGTCTACCCACCAACCCAAGTAGGACGGCGCTTTAAACCCAGTGTACATCTGGTAAACGCTATAGCATAATTGTGCTGTTTTAGTATACAATTCCTGTACTGTTGAGTGCGGACAACCCTTAATTTCCCTCTCCCCCTGGGGTTGAGGTGCCCGGCCTCTTTTTCCCCTTACCTTTCCTTCCATTTGCCCTTCCTTTTTCCCCCTTAGTTCCCTCCATCCATTACCTACCCAATACCTACCTTGGTTCAACTTTCTTTGCTTTTCTCGGACGTCCCCCTTCCCCTCCCCGAGGAGCGATGGCAGACTCAGTCAAGGTCACCTCTCTAAACGTTAAGGGACTGAAATCCTCTGAAAAACGGTGGATCCTCCTGTGAGAACTGAAGACTTCCTGTACTGATGTGGCCTTTATACAAGAAACACATTTTAAAAATACTAGCCTCCCCTTTCTACGGTCAAGATCCTTCGCTAAGGTCTACCACTCTACTAACCCCTCCTCTAAGACCAAGGGAATCTCCATTCTGATCTCTAGCAGGCTCCCCTCGGTTCTCCAGGATTCTCTGGTGGACCCTGGGGGCCGATATCTTTTTCTTAGGGGCCACATTGGAGAGCTCCTTTTTACATTTGCCACTGTGTACGCTCCCAATGATCACCAAGACACATTCCTCAGAACTACCCTGCACAGATGATGTGACTTTCGGGAGGGCCAGTTGATATTAGGTGGGGACTTTAATGTCCCCTTTCGCCATCGGTTGACACTTCTGCCTCTTGCTCCTCGCTCCTCATTTACTCTAGATAGCGGATTACTAAGTGCTTACTGAATGACCAATTAGTTGATATCTGGTGTCTGCAACACTCCGGGGAAAGGGACTACTCTTTTTGCTCTTCCCCTCACAAATCATACTTGAGGATAGACTTCTTCTTGATTCCACATGACCAACTGCACTTGGTGAGCTCTTCTTCCATCGGCCATATTACTTGGTCCGACCACGCTCCTGTAGCCCTTACCTACACCCTCTCTAGGAACCCCTCACCTAGGACTCTATTCTGGCACCTTAATGAGAGCCTCCTCCAGATACCGGAAGTTTTAGCAGATGTGACCAGGGAATTGGACCTTTATTTCCAAGAAAACTAAATGCAGGACTGCGACCCGGGGATAATTTGGGAGGCTCACAAGTCAGTACTCCACAGGGTACTTATCAGGCACGGGGCACGCATCAAACGAACACGGAAGGAACAAATTGCTAATCTGTTTTGTGAACTTGCCTCTGTGGAAGCGAAACATAAACATGCCCCCTCACGGACCTTAGAGATTGAATTGGGGACACTCCGTACCCAGATTACTGACCTACTCCATTATAAAGCGAAAGCAGTACTCCAGTTTTGTCGTAAACTGATGTAGGAATCAGGGGACAAATGCGGAAAAATCTTTGCCAGGTCAGTAAAGGAGTGGAAATCTGCCTCTTACATACAACAGTTGATAGATGAGAATGGCCAGAGGGGCTCTACCCCAACCCAAATAGCCAAAGTCTTTGAAAAATGCTACTCTGATCTCTACAACCTGCCCGATTCAGGGTCCGGACAGGACAATATAGACAGATATGTAACCGGTTCTGGTCTACCAACCCGATCACACTGGAAGAAGTCCAGATGGCCGTGGGACCTCCGAAGGTGGGTAAGGCTCCGGGCCCTGACGGATATACCGCACAATACTATAAGACCTTCCTCCCTATTCTCGGCCCGCGCTTGGTGAATTTATTGAATACTCTGAGCTTGAATGGGGATTTTCCTGAGCATACCCTTAGAGCCCACATCTCGTTGATACCTAAGGAGGGCAAAGACCTGGGCCTATGTGGGAGCTACAGACCCATTTCCCTCCTAAATTCGGTCCTAAAACGATTCTCTAAAATCCTCGCCACGTGATTGGCACAGCACTTGCAGTCCCTTATACATATTGACCAGTTAGGTTTTATTCCCACCAGGGAAGATAGGGACAACACCATTAAGGTGCTTACCCTGGTCCATAAAGCAAAGTCATCTGGGACCCCTTGTCTTTTCGTGAGTACTGATGCCGAGAAGGCTTTTGATCGGGTCAAATGGACATTCATGTTCTCGGTCCTTCGCCATATAGGTCTGAGTGAACGGATGTTGGCATGGATAAGTAAGATATACTCACGCCCTTCAGCTCAACTCAAAGCGAATGGGGTGCTCTCATCTCCCCTTGACATCGGGAATGGGACCAGACAGGGTTGCCCCCTGTCGCCCCAGTTATTCGCACTGTCATTGGAACCCTTTCTCTCCACAATTCGACAAAACTCAGACATAACGCGACTCCAAATCGGTACTATTGAAATCTGCCTACGTAGATGACATGCTGTTCTCGTTGACGAATCCCAGAGTTTCCTTGCCAAATCTCCTTCGGGAATTCCAGATATACGGGATACTTCTTGAAATCAGAGGCCATGGGGGTCGAAGTCCGCCCGCAAACGTTACTAGACTTGTAGTCCAATTTTCGATTTAAATGGACCCATACAGCCCTTAAGTACTTAGGTACTTACATTCCACAGGACAACGCGCGTACGTTTATGTTGAACTTCCCCCCACCCCTTGTCACTAAGATCCGCAGTTTGCTTCACGGGTGGCATTCTGGCCTCCATTCCTGGTTCAGGAGATGCAATCTCATTAAAATGAACATACTCCCTAAATTTACCTATCTTTTCCAAGCTCTCCCGATCCAGATTCCAGTCCCGTTTTTTAAGCAAGCTCAATCCCTGCTCACTCAATTTAACTGGGCCCACAAAAATCCCAGACTTAAGTGGTCACAGCTGACATTGTCTAAACAACAGGGAGGGTTGGTTCTCCCTGACTTGCGATGCTACTACCTGGCCTCCCATCTGGGGCGTGTATTGGACTGGAATGGAAACAAACTTTCTAAGCTCTGGGTGCTACTAGGACAATCTCACTCCCAAATTCCGCTAAGAAGCACCATGTGGTGCTATAAGGATTTACCCACAGAATTGACGTCACATCCCACTATAGGGGCTTCATTGAAAGTCAGTCACCTGATCGCTACCCAAAACACACTCACGTCTTTGACTTCCCCCCTATTCCCTATACGTGGCCATCCGAACTTGGAACCGGGGACCCACTTAGAAATTCCAACCTAGACCATGCGTCTAAATTCGTCATTGATGGAAAATGACCTTCTTTCTCAACCCTAACAGATCCGACAGGGCTTTTTCAAATGCCTTTTTGGAGAGCGGCGCAACAACATCATTTTTTCCATTCCATCCCCAATACTCAAACTTTCGCACGCCCTCAGACGGAGTTTGAGACTCTATGCAGGAGCGAAGGCCCTTTGGTCCACATTCTCTCTCAAACAGATCACCCACACTTAACCTGCCTGTCCAACTGGGAAAAGGACCTTAATTGCTCGTTTTCCCCAGCACAGAGACAACGCATTATCACTTTGGCTCTCAAAACCTCGCTGTGCACGAAGATACAGGAGACAAATTTTAAACTTCTCACCAGGTGGTATTTGACACCATCAAAGCTGCATAAATAATTCCCCTCTTCCTCGAACATATGCTGGAGGTGTGGAGAAGAAGAGGGCACGTTGATCCACATTTTTTGGTCCTGCCCCAGCTTGGTGGACTTCTGGACAGAGATCCAATGCATAACACAAAAATTCACAGACTTCTCCATCCCGGAAGAGGCTGCATTTTTTCTCTTGCACCATTGACAGATTCCCATTAAGAAGTACAAAAAAATAAATTTTACGGCATGTGATAAATGCCGCGAAATCCTGCATCCCTCTCTATTGGAAAAAATGTTCCCCCCCTTTCATTACTCACTGGCTTAGGAAAATAGAGGACATTAAAAAAAATGGAGGACTTGATCCTCACATCACAAGGTAAACAAGAATTTTTTAAACAAACCTGGGACATCTGGAATACCTTTATATTCTCGCTGGAAGGATGTCGCCTGCTATCACCTTAATGCTCTGAGCTTTCCTTGACTGGCCCCTTGGACAGTGGCTGCCATTGTGTCTCGTCCCCTCTTCTCCTTTCCTGATCTTTCACCCCTTCTCTTTTCTTCCTTCCTCCCCTATCTCTCACCCCCTCCACCCACTCTCTCTTTTGGAAAAAGTGGAAAATTGGGAATGACGGCCCCACCCCCCCCCTCTGGATGGATTATGCCGGAGGGACCTGAGGTTTGTGTGACCCTGGATCTTGGTACAGTACTTTATCCGTGCCTTGAATCATTATGATTGATGGAAGGCAGACTCACAGTTGCGAATATACCTGTATCAAGTATTGTTCAGCTGCTTTTTGCTCTGTATTTCTCTGTTGCATTATGTACTCGGGGGACCGTCTTCCCCTGTTTGTAGAAAAAATTATATTTGAAAAAAAAAAAGAAGCCTACGACACCTGGTATTCCCAGGCGGTCTCCCATCCAGGCATTAACCAGGCCCGACCCTGCTTAGCCTCCAAGATCAGACGAGATGGAACAGATACAGGGGGATGTGGCCGTAGCCAATAACTTCAGGCACTCTCAACTCTCTTGACAAACGCCAAGATGGTCACCTTGGGAAAGAAACAAAAAAAAAAAAGTCAACACCAACAACATAAAAAGAAGTCTACAGCACCTAGTATTCCCAGGTGGTCTCTCATCCAGGTATTAACAAGGCCCGACCCTGTTTAGTCTCTGAGATCAGACGAGATCTGGTGCTTTCAGGGTTATGTGGCCATAGGCAAGCTCTTCAGGCACTCTCAACCCTCTTGACAAACACCAAGATGGTCACCTTGGTAAACAAACAAAACAAAAACAAGTCAACGCCAACAACATAAAAAGAAGCCTACAGCACCTAGTATTCCCAGGTTGTCTCCAATCCAGGTACTAGCAAGGCCCAACGCTGTTTAGCCTCTGAGATCAGAGGAGATCGGGCGCTTTCAGGGTTATGTGCCCATATGCAATCTCTTTGGGCACTCTCAACCCTCTTGACAAATGCCAAGATAGTCACCTTGAGATACAAGCGAAAAAAGACAGGTCAATGTCAACAACATAAAAAGAAGAATACGGCACCTAGTATTCCAACGCCATCTCCCATCCAGGTACTAACTAGGCCCAACCCTTCTTAGCCTCAGAGATAAGAAGAGCTAGGGCTTTTTCAGGGTGATGCTGCTGTAAGCGATCTCTTTGGGCACCTCTCAACCCTCTTGACAAATGCCAAGATGGTCACCTTGGGAAACAAGCGGAAAAAAACAAACGAATCAACGCCAACAACATAAAAAGAAGCCTACAATAACTGGTATTCCCAGGTGGTCTCCCATCCAGGTACTAACCAGGCCTGACTATTCTTAGCCTCCAAGATCAGACAAGATTGGGTGCTTTCAGAGTGATGTGGCCATAGGCAATCTCTTCAGGCACCCTCAACCCTCTTGACAAACACCAAGATGGTGACCTTGGGAAACAAGCTAAAAAAAACAGGTCAACGCCAACAACATAAAAAGAAGCCTACGACACCTGGTATTCCCAGGCGGTCTCCCATCCACGTACTAACAAGGCCTGACTCTTCTTAGCCTCCAACATCAAATGAGATCGGGTGCTTTCAGGGTGATGTGCCCGTAGGCAATCCCTTCAGGCACTTTCAACCCTCTTGACAAACGCCAAGATGGTCACCTTGGGAATCAAGAAACAACTTAAAAAAAAAGCCTATGGCATTGAGAAATCCCAGGCGGTCTCCCATCCAGGTACTAACCAGGTCCCAACCCTACTTAGCCTCTGAGATCAAATGAGATTGGGCTCTTTCAGGGTGATGCAGCCATAGTAGATTTTTTTCAGGCACGCTCAACCCTCTTGACAAACGCCAAGATGGTCACCTTGGGAAGCAAACAAAAAATCAAGTCAACGCCAACAACATAAAAAGAAGCCTACAGCACCTAGTATTCCCAGGCGGTCTCCCATCCAGGTATTAACAAGGCACGACCCTTTCTAGCCTCTGAGATCAGAGGAGATTGGGTGCTTTCAGGGTGATGTGCCCATAGGCAATCTCTTTGGGCACTCTCATCCCTCTTGAAAAATGCCAAGATAGTCACCCTGGGAAACAAGCGAAAAAAAACTGGTCAACGCCAACAACATGAAAAGAAGAATACGGCACCTGGTATTCCAAGGCCGTCTCCCATTCAAGTACTAACTAGGCCCAACCCTTCTTAGCCTCTGAGATCAGAAGAGATAGGGTGCTTTCAGGGTGGTGCTGCTGTAAGCGATCTCTTTAAGCACTCTCTACCCTCTTGACAAATGCCAAGATGATCACTTTGGGAAACAAGCGAAAAAAAACAGGTCAACACCAACAACATAAAAAGAAGCCTGCGGCATCTGGAAAACCCAGGCGGTCTCCCATCCAGGTACAAACCAGGCCCAACCCTGCTTAGCCTCTGAGACCAGACGAGATTGGGTGCTTTAAGGGTGTTGCGGCCGTAGGCAATTTCTTTGTGCACTCTCAACCCTCTTGACAAATGGCAAGATGGTCACCTTGGGAAAAAAGGGAAAAAACACAGGTCAACGCCGACAACATAATGAGAAGCCTACAGCACCTGGTATTCCCAGGCTGTCTCCCGTCCAGGTACTAACCAGGCCCATCGCTGCTTAGCCTCCAAGATCAGATGAGATTGGGCTCTCTCAGGGTGATTTGGCCGTAGGCACTCTCTTTGGGCACTCTGAAGCCTCTTGACAAAGGCCAAGATGCTCACCTTGGGAAAAAAGCTAAAAAAAACAGGTCAAAGCCAACAACATAAAAAGAAGTCTACGGCATCCGGTATTCCCAGGCGATCTCCCAATCAAGACACTAACCAGGCCAGATCCTTCTATGGCACCTGGTCTTCCCAGGCAGTCTCCCATCCAGGTACTAACCAGGCCTGACACTGCTTAGCCTCTGAAATCAGACGAGATCAGGTGCTTTCAGGGTGATGTGGCCGTAAGCATTCTCTTCAAGACACGCCCAACCCTCTTGACAAACGCCAAGATGGTCGCCTTCAGAAACAAGCGAAAAAAACAGGTCAAAGCCAACAACATAAAAAGAAGCCTATGGCACCTGGTATTCCCAGGCGGTCTCCCATCCAGCTACTAACCAGGCCTGACACTGTTTAGCCTCCGAGATCAGACGAGATTGGACGCTTTCAGGGTGATGGGGCCGTAGGTGATCTCTTCGGGCACTCTCAACCCTCTTGACAAATGCCAAGATGGTCACCTTGGGAAACAAGTGAAAAAAAAAAAACAGGTCAAGGCCAATAACATAAAAAGAAGCCTACGGCACCTGTTATTCCCAGACGTTCTCCTATCCTGGTATTAACCAGGCCCAACACTGCTTAGCCTCCGAGATCAGACAAGATCGGGTGTTTTCAGGGTGATGGGGCCGTAGGTGATCTCTTTAGGCACTCTCGACCCTCTTTTTAAAAGCCAAGATGGTCACCTTGGGAAACAAGCGAAAATAAACAGGTCAACACCAACAACATAAAAAGAAGCCTACGGCACCTGGTATTCACAGATGGTCTCCCATACAGGTATTAACCAGGCCGTACACTGCTAGGCCTCTGAGATCAGATGAGATTGTGCGCTTTCAGGGTGATGTGGCCATAGGTGTTCTATTCAGACACTCTCAACCCTCTTGACAAATGCCAAGATGGTCATCTTGGGAAAAAAGTGAAAAAAAAACAGGTCAACGCCAACAACATAGACCCTGGCGGTCTCCCATCTGACTCTGACCCTGACCCTGCTTAGCCTCTGAGATCGGGCGCTTTCAGGGTGATGTGGCCTTAGGCGAACGCTTTGGGACATACTCAAAACTCTTGACAGATGCTAAAATGGTCACCTTGGGAAACAAGCGAAAAAAAAACAGGTCAAAGCCAACAATATAAAAAGATTCCTACGGCACCTGTAATTAGGTACTATCCAGACCGGACCCTGCTTAGCCTCCGAGATCAGATGAGATCGGGCGCTTTCAGGGTGATGTGGCCGTAGGAGATTTCTTCGGGCTCTCTCAGCCCTCTTGACAAATGCCAAGATGGTCACCTTGGGAAACAAGCGGAAAAAAAAAACATGTCAACGCCAACAGCATAAAAAGAAGCCTTCGGCACCTGGTATTCCCAGTCGGTCTCCCATCCAGTTACTAATCAGGCCCGACAATGCTTAACCTCCGAGATCAGACAAGATCGGGCACTTTCAGGGTGATTTGGCCGTAGGCACTTTCTTTGGGCACTCTCACCCTCTTGACAAACGCCAAGATGGTCATCTTGGGAAACAAGTGAAAAAAAACAGGTCAACGCCAACAACATAAAAAATAGAATTTTTATATACAGCTTACCTGTAAAATCCTTTTCTTGAGAGTACATCACGGGACACAGGAGCTTCATTACATAGTGGGTTATATAGGCACCTCTGGTGATTGGACACTGGTTAACCCCCAATTAAGGAGAATTCCTCCCCTATATAACCCCTCACATATGGGAGGCACCTCAGTTTTGTAGCAAAGCAATAGGAAACCATGTAAAACCCAAGAGGGGTGGGAGCCCTGTGTCCCGTGATGTACTTTCAAGAAAAGGATTTTACAGGTAAGCTGTGTATAAAAATCCTATTTTCTTGATCATACATCAGGGGACACAGGAGCTTCATTACATAGTGGGATGTCCCAAAGCAATGCTCAGATTGAGGGGAGGGAGACACAGATCATAATATATAGACCGCCAAGGACCGGAGGACCTAAACTGCAGCCTGCAGTACACTGCGCCCAAAGGCGATATCCTCTTGCCCTCTGACATCCACCTGATAGAATCTGGTGAATATGTGGACTGATGACCAAGTTGCAGCCTTACAGATCTGAGCCAGGGAGGCCTGGTGATGCACTGCCCAAGAAGCACTTACAACCCTAGTTGAGTGCGCTTTCACTTGAAAAGGAGGGATCTTCCCTTTAACACTATAGGCCTGAGAAATAATCTGTCTAATCCACCATGAGAGAGTGGATTTTGATGCCACCTGACCCTTCCTAGGGCCTTCCGGCAAAATAAATAAGCAATCAGTTTTCCTTATCTGTGCAGTTGCCTGAAGATAGATACTGATTGCCCTTACCACATCCAAAGTGTGCAAAGATTCTTCTTCTGCAGACTGTGGGTCCGGAAAAAAGGATGGTAGGCTTACATCTTGATTCAAATGGAATCCTGAAACCACCTAAGGCAGAAAGGACCTGTTGGGACGCATTACCACCAGGTCCTTATGAATAATTAGATACGGTTCTTTACTGGAGAGAGCTGCTAGTTCTGACACTCTTCTAGCCGTGGATATGGCTACCAAGAAAACCAATTTTTTAGTCAAAAGAACTAACGAAGCCTGATGCAAAGGTTCAAAAGGTTGCCCCTGCAAAGCTGAGAGAACCAAATTCAGATCCCATGGGCATATCGGAGGTTTGACTGGCGGTCTTATCCGCATAGCCCCCTGGATGAAAGCCCGCACCAGGGAATGTGATGCAAGTGGTTTCTGAAAAAACACTGACAAGGCCGAAATATGCACCTTGATAGTGCTTACGGCCAAATTCATTTCTAGGCCTGACTGGAGGAAGGCCAAGATCCTGCTAATGACATACTTTCTAGGATGACATTCCCTGAGTTCACAACAGGAAACATATGCCCTCCAGATTTTGTAGTAAATAAGCCTGGAGGCCGGCTTTCTGGCATTGACCAGAGTAGAAAGGACTGGGCCCGAAAGCCCACGGTCTCTCAGAATGTGGGTCTCAGCAGCCAAACCGTCAAATTCAGACTGTGTAAAGCAGCATGGTAAATTGGACCCTGTGAGAGCAGATCTGGCCGGAGAGGGAGGATCCACGGCCTGCCTACTGCCAACTTCATGATCTCTGCGTACCACGGTCGCCTGGGCCAAGCCGGGGCTACCAAAAGAAGCAACTTTGTTTCCCTCTAGACTCTTCCCAGGAACCGCGACAGAAGCGGGCACGGGGGGAAGGCATAAATCAAATTGTACTGATCCCAGGGAACTGTCAGAGCATCCGACCCCTGAGCGAGTGTATCTCTTGTCCTTGACACAAATTTGTCCAGTTTTCTGTTGAACCTGGACGCAAACAGATCTACGTCTGGAGTACCCCACCTGCGACATATGTTCCAAAACACGTCGGGGTGCAGAGCCCATTCTCCTAGGCACAACTGCTGGCGGCGCAGAAAATCTGTCTGCCAATTTTCCACTCCTGGAATGAAGACTGCAGAAAGGCATGGAACATGCCTTTCTGCCCAGACAAGTATACGATTCACCTCTTTTTGCGCAACCAGACTTCTGGTACCGCCCTGGTGATTGATATAGGCCACTGCTGTGGCATTGTCGGACTGAACCCGAACAGGTCTGAAAGACCAGTTTATGAGAGCCATATAAACTGCCCGGATCTCCAAGACATTTATGGGCAATAGCTTCTCGATCGCAGACCATTTCCACTGCGAGCACGTCTCCTCCAACACTGCTCCCCAGCCTGTCAGGCTGCCATTTGTCATAATAATCTTCCATGGAAGAGGAAGAAAAGTTTTGCCTTTCAGCAAATTCTCGGTTTGTAACGAGACTCTTAGACTCGTTAGACGAGACTCTTGCGTGTCCCTGGGGATAGACGCATAGGAAGATCCAAGGACTGGGGCTTCCTGTTTCAAGCCGCAAGGATGAATCTTTGCAGAGGCCTTGAGTGGAACTGGGCGAATGGAACGGTCTCGAAGGAGGCGACCATTTTCCCAAAGAGTCTCATGCACAACCGAATGGGGGAAGATCTTCTGCCCAGAATTAGACGCACCAGATCCCCAATGGCCAAGGCTTTTGGCCTTGGTAGAAACACCTTGCCCTGAGCAGTGTCGATAACCATACCCAGGTATTCCAACCTGGTAGCAGGCTGTAGGGACGACTTTTCTAGGTTTATAATCCAACCTAGGCGTTCCAGCTGTTCTAGCGTTCTGGTAACACTGTGGTTCAGGAGCGCTACTGTTTTCTCTATGAGAAGCAAATCGTCTAGATAAGCCATGACGGCTATACCCTGAGCTCTTAGGTTTGCTAAGAGAGGGTCCAGAATCTTTGTGAAGACTCGAGGGGCCGTAGCTAGCCCGAACGGCAAGGCCACAAATTGAAAATGGCGCCGCTCTACCGCAAACCTTAGATTCTTTTGGTGTGCGGGAAAAATTGGCACATGGAGATATGCATCCTTGATGTCTATTGATGCCATAAACTCTCCCCCTTGCAGGGAAGAGACCACAGTGCGAATTGACTGTATTCAGAAGGACCGGATGCGTAAAAAACGGTTCAGATCCTTCAGATCCAGGATAGGTCTGACACTTCCATTTGGCTTTGGAACGGTGAAGAGATTCGAGTAAAACCCTGAACCCTGTTCTTTTGGGTCCACTTCTACTATCACCCCCTGGGATAGTAAGTGATCTAAGGCCAGAAATAGCGGTCTTTGCTTTACTGGGTCTCTGGGGATCCTTGACCTTAGAAAGCGAGAAGGTGGAATCTCCTGAAACTCCAGCTTGTAGCCCAGAGATACCGAAGAGACCACCCACTCATCCCGGATCTCTTCCCGCCAGGCTTCTGCAAACTGCAAGAGCCTTCCCCCCACTTGGCCGAGCGGGGGCGCTCCTTCACAAGGAAGCTTTCGGGCTCTGCTTGGCAGGCTTTCGCCCTCAGGATTTCTTCTGCCCCTGGGCCCGGCCTTGAGCCTTTCCTGTAGAGGGGGGTTGAGAAGGCCGTCGCCACTGCTTAGAGCTTGATGCTCCGGGAGAGAGAGAACGCCTAAATGATGGACGTTTGCTCCTTTTGACTGGAAGGAGAGTAGATTTACCCCCTGAAATTTTTTGGACGAATTTGTCTAATTCTTCTACAAACAAACGTTCCCCTTTAAACGGGAACCCAATCAAATGCTTCTTGCATGATAGCTCAGCTTGCCCAATTCTTTAGCCATAGGGCCCTTCGCATGTGTACCAACAGGAGAGACAAACGAGATGCTTGTTGGACAGAATCCGAAATCGCATCAATCAGGAAACACAGAATTTGAGGTATTTCTGCATAATTCTCCACTTCCTCACTGGGAAGGAGGCCAAGCATCTGCTTAACCTGTTCCTTGAGGAACTGACACAACCCCACAGCTGCGACTGTAAGTTGCACTACAGTGCCAGTCATGGAAAAGGAGGCTTTTTTTTTTTGTAAAATCTTTATTTTGAGATATTTTGACATTGAAACACACTTAAGTATACATTAGACAGGTGTGTCAGGACCAAACAAAGAACAAATAAACTGTAGGAAACAATGACACCCATAAAAACTGACCCAGTGGCCAAGAGTTGGCGGCTCAAACCAGACACATGAATTAGGCAAACGGGTGGAGATGAACGTCTGGAGTGTCTTCTAGCTCATACACATCAAGTCCGGCCTCCGTGGGCTAGGGCCCCGCTCCAAGGTGCCTCTGAGCGGAAAGGAGAGGACGGGCCGGAGCCCAGTCCCCCACCTCCCGTCATACAAAAGGCCGGGGAGGCATGGGACCACCCCCAGGGGCCGCCCAGGAGAGGGGGGCACAATCACCTCCAGCAACCTCTCCCGAGCGTCCCCCGGGGGTAGGACAGGCCCACAGCAACCCCCCCGCCCAGGAGGGACGTCCCAGCATGGACCCCTCCGGACAGAGGGATTCCCCCCGTCAGCCAAACAAAGTGGCCGCAGGGCCAGCCAGCCCACAGGAAGCCTAACGCACCACCACAGCTCAATGCCATGTAGGTCAATAAAAGGCAACATCTTATAGTGTGGAATACAGAGAAAGAAGGTAAAAAAGAACAGTAGGAAGGGTGAGAGAGAGGCAAGAAGGGGTAGAGAGGGGATTGGGGGATAGGGTAAGGGAGGAGGGTGGAGCCTACTTGACATCCCTGCGAAGTGCAGCGGTCCAGCACCAGGCGAGTCTCAGCAGCAAAGTCGTCTCTCCGTCCATGGGGCAAGAAGGTGAAAAACAGCCACTAGGTGGGAACATCATTGTGTGTGCGGGATCTCAAAGAGGGTTCCGCTAGCTCCAGTAGAGCCAAGTCCAGACTGGAGGTAGCGTATATAGTTTCGGACATGTAGACTGTCCATGATTGCCATATGCTGTCACACTTAGCCCGTGTACCCCTACAGGTTGCCACCCAATATTCCGCTTCTCTGATGTCATTCACTTTTTTGACCCAGTCCTCCACTGTGGGAGTCCTAGTTTGTTTCCAGTAAATCGGTATAAGACGTCTGGCCGCGTTCAACAGATGCGGCAGAGGGCTTTTTTTGTATCTACCAATCGGGATCGGAGGAATGTGCAAAAGATAGTTGGCCGGAGACAGTGGCACATCAAGATGCAAAACTGCCTCTATGCGGGATCGGATGTCCTCCCAGAATGGCTTGATTCGTGGGCAATCCCACCAAATATGAAGGAGGGTGCCCAATTGGCCACATTCCCTCCAGCACCGGTCCGATACCGAAGGGTAGATACGTGCTAAGTCTGCCGGCACTCTGTACCAGCGAGACAGTACTTTAAAATTAGTTTCTTGGGTTTTGGACTCCATGGAGCTAGCGTACGTGAGTTTGTAGAGGTGGGACAGTTGGGCCGCGGAAAAGTCAAGTTGTAGCTCCCTCTCCCAGACCCGTATGTATGTCGGTCTAGCGACCTCGGTAACACAGCCCAGCAAGTGATATAATTCGGAGATCAGGTGGGGAGTGGGTTCATCTGCTACAAAAAAACGCTCAAATGGTGTAAGGAGCGCTTCGTCCCTGATTAAGTGGCCATGGGCTTCAAAAAAGTGGTGCAATTGCCTGTATCGCCAAAAATTCATAGCTGTCTGCGTATGCCCGGTCTGCAGGGATTCATAGCTGACCATTTGGCCACCGCTGAGAAACTGTCCACAACTGGCATTCCCGTCAGCTGCCCAGGGGACAAAAAAGGCCCTCCGCTCCCCTGGCGGGAACCATAGGAACCCTCCCAGCGGGGCAAGCGGAGAAACAGGGGGGGATAGGCCCAGCGTCTTGTTCAGTTTGTCCCAAATCAAAAGAGACTGTACAGTGAGCGGGGAGACATCCACCGATAACCCCCTATATTCCGGGGACAACCAGGGCGCATAAGCCAAATCTCTCCCAGCTAGCCATTTTTCCAGAGAGACCCACACTTTTGACTTAGTATGAAATTTCCAATTAAGTATCCTCTGTAGAACAATAGCCCTGTGGTACCTCTGGATATCCGGAACCCCCAGACCCCCCGTCAGCTTCGAGCGTTTCAGCAAGGCCATGGCTATTCTAGGTTTCTTTGTGTTCCACACAAATGTCGACAGAATGCTATTCAATTGGGTAAAAAACAGTTTAGGGAGGGAGATGGGTATCATTTGTAAAAAGAATAATACTCGGGGCAGGATATTCATTTTAATAATATTAATGCGGCCGAACCACGTAAAAGCGGTTTTGGTCCACTGCAACAAATCCGCCTTGATCGCATGTAATAAGGGGGGGAAATTAGCGGCATATAAGGCATCAAAGCAGTTGGTCAACTGGATGCCCAGGTATTTAATAGAAGACGTGGCCCAGGTAAAGGGGAATGCTAATTGCAGGTGGTCCGCTTGAGGCGGGGCGAGGTGAATAGGCAAAATCTCCGATTTGGAAAGGTTTATCTTGAAATTGGATAACTCACCAAAAGTCCTCAGCTCCTTCAACAGAACCGGCAACTAGATCAGGGGTTCAGAGAGATAAAGGAGCACATCGTCCGCATACGCCGACAGTTTGTGCTCCGTCATCCCAACCTTCAGGCCTCTAATGTCTGCGTTCGCCCTCACCCTGCAGAGCAGTGGTTCCAGTACCAAGGCAAAAAGGAGAGGAGACAGTGGACACCCCTGTCTCGTGCCGTTTCGAATCGGGAACCGGGAGGAAAGCACCCCATTCACCTTCACCTGTGCACACGGAGTGGAGTACAAGGCCATAATCGAGGACATCATACGCGTCCCCAACCCCTGAGCCTCCAGTACCGCCCATAAGTACCCCCAGTCGACGCGGTCAAACGCCTTTTCGGCGTCCATCAAAAGGACGATACAAGGTTTAGGATCAGGACTGTTACGTGCCCAATGAATGAGTTGGATTGCCCTGATGGAGTTATCTCTCGCCTCCCTGCCACGAATAAACCCTGCTTGGTCTGGGTGGATAATTTGGGGCATAAGACTCCCAAGTCTGTTTGCCAGGACTTTTGCTAGAATCTTAATATCGACGTTAAGAAGGGAAATCGGTCGATAGCTCTGGGGGACGGTAGGATCTTTGCCCTCTTTTGGCAGCACCGTAATGTGTGCCAACAGTGCTTCGGTTGGGATAGGCTTCACCTCCGCGATGGAATTAAAGTAGGTGCACATATGTGGCGTTAAGAGGGGCAGGAAGATCTTATAGTAGGAACCCGAAAAACCATCCGATCCCGGGCTCTTGCCCTTGGGCAGGGATTTCACCGTTAGCACAATTTCCTCCGGTGAAATTGGCCGCTCCAAGTCGGCACATTGTTCCGCCGTAAGTGTAGGGACTCTCGCCGACGCTAAAAATTCTTGAATGGCAGCAGACTTGGGAGGCTGAGCGTGTGCGGGCGAGGCCGGGGAAAGGTTATAAAGTTGGGCGTAAAATTCCTGGAACCCCGAGGCAATCTTGTTGGATTGGACCCAAACGGCACCCGAGGGGGAACGGAGCTTCTGTACATAAGCTTGAGCATGTTTTTTTGCGAAGGGCCCTGGCCAGCATACGGCCGCATTTGTTTCCATGTTCATAGTACCTGTGTGAAAGATGCCTGGCCTGCCTACACGTGTGGCGATCTAATAAACGTAAAAACAGGTCACGCAATTCAAAAAGCTTCTGCTTAGCCTCTGGGCTCCCCCCCTGCTTATGGGAGAGTTCTGCCGCCTGTAAGGCGGCCAGAACCCTGTTGAAATCCTCTTGACGTGCTTTCTTGATTTGGGAACCCAATGATATCAGTTCCCCTCTAATCACGGCTTTGTGCCCCTCCCAAAGCACACCCGCACTTATCTCATCCGAGGCGTTTTCCCTAAAATAGTGGGAGATGGTCTCCGACACCTTGGCAACCGCAGCAGAGTCATCCAAGAGATTTTCGTTCAGTCTCCACGTCCAGGCCCTGTGGGGACCAGATGGTAATTGAATGGTCACGCCAACCGGTGCATGGTCCGAAAGGGTGATGCTGCCAATGGATGCCGTCTGCAGAAGCTCAAGCGTGGGACGGTCAACATAGACATGGTCTATGCGCGTGTATACGTCATGGACGGACGAGTAATAGCTAAAGTCTCGTCCCGAGGGATGCAAAATCCTCCAGATATCAAGTAAAAGGTGTGCCTGCAGTGATTTGCGAAAGTGTTTGAAAAAGGCATGGGAGTGTGAGGGTCGGGTGCTCGAAGTGTCGAGCAGATGGTCCGGGCAGACATTAAAGTCCCCGCCTAAAATTAAATACCCGGCTTTAAAGTCTGTCAATAGGTCAAGGGTAGCGTCCAGGAAGGTAAGCTGATCAGAGTTGGGGGCGTATAAGGAGGCGAATGTGTACATACACCCAGCTATGGTGCCCTTTAGGAAAACAAATCAGCCCTGAGGGTCAATTTTGCTATCCACTGGCTGAAAAGGGCACGTCTTATGGAACGCTATGGCAGTCCCTCTGGACTTGGCCTTAGGAGATGTACTGTGAAACCACTGATTAAACATATGGGTGGGCAACCTGGGTAGGGAATGGCTGGTGAAATGTGTTTCCTGCAGGAAGACCACTTGGGCCTTCAACTTTTTAAGTTCCCACCACAATTTGTTCCTCTTCCCCGGAGAGCAGAGACCCCGTAAATTGTAGGAAATTACCTGGAGTGTAGACATGGGAGAGTTGGAGGGTGGAGGACTGGGCAAGCGTCCCAACCCGCCTGGTGTAAGGACCGCAGCAACAGCAGGCTCCTAGGAAAAGGGGGGAGTGAAAAAAGAGGGAGAAGAAAAGGGGAGAGATAGGGAGATAAAAAACACAAAAAAATAGTACAAAAATACCAACAACATAAAAACAAAACAGCTACATCAAAATTAGACAATGCAGCAGTTTGGGGGGAGATGGGACCCACCCCACTATCCGGGGGGGCTCCTAGCCCCCTCCTAAAGTCCCAACAGGGAACTAAACCCATGGATGGATGGCCTATGTGGGGAACGTAAACCAAAACAAGGGGGAAAAGGAAGGTCCCCGCCCCGCCCACCACATCTGAGAGCAGAATAGCCTCAATTCGGGAGAAAAACCGATCCAAAAAAGCAACAAAAGTAAAAAATAAAAGAGGAGGAAAAAAGGGGTGAAGCCCAGTGTGGGCTGATTGCATTCGGGGACGTGGAGTCTGGCCGATCCCTGGCAGAGGCCCCCCCGCCACGGTAGCCGCACAGCAAACTGCAGACCGCGGAGGGGGGGGGGGGTCACGGAGGTAGCTACGATGGCAAAAGAAAAGGGGGAAATAAAAACAGAAACCAAAACACATTAAAAAAAAACCCTCCCCCCACCCCTGGTGCCCCGCAAAGGGAAGAAAAAGGGGGCGCCGTGGCAGACCACCTTCCAACATTGGGAATGTAAACATTCTCCGCCCTGTAGGCCTAATCTGATAGTCAAACAGTAACAAGGGCTGGAGAGAAGTCACCAAAAATTCTTGCGGCCACGGCAGCCACAGTCTTCGGCCGCATAGGGCACATCCAGGTCCCTGGAAAACCCGGGGGGGGGGGGTACAGGGTCAAAACATCCCATTTACAATTCCCGTGGGGGGAGGCCCAGACACCAGCAATCATAGTAGAAAAAGTCCGCAATCAGCCGTCTATCACACAGCCCAGGCTCGGTATCAGTCTCGGGTGGTAGAAGGAACCACTGAAGAGTTGCGGGTTGAACTATGTCTGTCCTACCGTCGATGCTTGCGTGTGACTGTAGACCATCTGTGAGGAAGGGGGGGGACAAGCAAGTCGCTCGGGGGTCCTCTACAATCCAGAAAGTCCACGGGATTCAGCCCCAGAGAGGATAGAAAATGTGGAAGATCGTCTTTTGTGCGCAGGGTCACCTGCCTGCCATCCTTAAGCACATGCAGAGAGAAGGGGAAGCCCCAGCGGTAGGACAGTCCTGCAGCCTGGAGCACAGAAAGGAGCGGGCGAAGGGCTCTCCGCCGCATGAGGGTGCGCCGCGAGAGATCCTGATAGAAAGTCAGTCGAGCACCATCAAAATCATAAAAGGGCTTACCCCGCACTTTTTTCATAATCCGGTCCTTGATAGTATATTTGTGAAGTTTACAGATTATATCCCTGGGATTGTCAGAGTCTTGAGACGGGGGGCGCAGTGCTCTGTGGGCTCGGTCTATTTCAATAGGAGCAGTGGCTGGGACTCCCAATATGTCCCTAAAGATATCAGTCAGAGTGGGGACAATATCCCTGGGTCCAGTAGCCTCCGGGAGCCCCCTGATCCTGATATTGGCCCTCCTGCTGCGGTTTTCAACATCATCCAATTGCCCCAGCAGTACCTCAAGCTGATGGTCTTGTGTTTGGCACCTAGATTGCAGCAGAGCAATAGCGGGGAGAGTCTCCTCTAGTTTTTCCTCCAGGGCCTCCACTCTGTGACCCAGATGTGTAGTATCAGCTTTAAGCTGGGCAATATCAGCGGTGAAAGCCTTCTCCACTCTGCTAGTGAACTTTTCTAGGTCCTCTCTGGTGGGGAGAGACATAATATGGCGGCGTATTGTGTCATCTCCCATGAGGTCTGAGACCTCTGAGCGGCCATCCAGGGACCCGGGGGATGCAGGGGGGGCCGAATCGCTTACCGATCCTGGGGAGGGCACCGGAGAAGCCAGGGGAGACGGTCCGGTTGACTGGGAAAGCGTCGCTGTAGCAGGCTGTGAGGATTTCCCAGCTTTCTGAAGTTTCCCGGTCGATATTGGGTCCATCGCGGCCCTGTCTGTGGGGGCCCGGGAAGAACTGATCCAGCTGTCCCTGCCGCTTCTTGTTACCCTGCGGCGGTCGGAAAGACTGCCGGGATCGTTGGGACATTGAGCCCGGTGATGTGGATCGGATTTCCCCGCTGAGGGCAGCTGATATGTGCGGCGATGGAGCGGAGCTGAGGTGAAGCACTTCCTCACTCCTCCATGGTCAGGACACGCCCCCCCAAAAGGAGGCTTTTAATAATGTTTCCAGCTTCTTATCAGTTGGATCTTTAAATACCTGAGCATTATCCAAAGGACAGGTCAGATTTCTATTCACGCAAGAAACAGCCGCATCGACAGATGGGACCCCCCATTTCTTGGTGAAACTTTCCTCCAGAGGATAAAGCATAGAAAACCTTTTAGGAGGAGCAAACAGTTTATCGGGATGTACCCAATCCTCATACAACAATTTATCCATTAAGGGATTAATTGGAAAGGAAAAAGCAGGTTGTGGGATTTTCCTGACTCCCAGGGAAGAAACAGAGGACGTAGCGATCTCAGCAGCAGGCATTCTGAATGTGGTACGCACCAATTCAGTATAATACTGCACCTGTTTTCTGAGCGCCTGGGAGGAGGGGACTCTCTCCTCTTCCTCTGATTCATCCGACTGCTCAAGATACTTGTCCCAAGATAGGGATCTCTCCTCATTGTCAGAAGTGTCATCTGAAAGAGGAATCTCAGCAGAGGGAGGGGATCTACCCCTTTTCCTGCTTTCTTTCAGGGAAGCTGAAATAAAATTCATGATTCTCCCTTCAAAACCTTCCAATGTAGCCCTAAGGGAGTCCTCAGTGATGTATACCGGGGCTGAAATATCAGGAGAGGCTGCAAATCCTGACAGGGGCACTGACTCATCCTATGAGGCTGACTCCAGTCTTGCAGGGGGGGGATGGTAACCTACAGGCATTTTTAGAACCCCTAGACCTAGGCGGTGACTTACCAGTGTCCTTGTTATCTCCCCCTGAGACCCTCTTACAAGGAGACATAGTCCTAAGCTACAAAGCAGAGGTACTAGTACAAAGTGCAATCACTGTTGTGCTTAAAGTCTCACAATAAATATATATGCTTAAACTGCACAACCTGATGCTGAGTAGGTTTGTCTTAGGTTTGCCTGGATCCAATCCCTTGGGATGCTTACTGCCCACAGCTCCTGTGTCTCCACTTACAGCCCCCTGACGCTCTGGGCTGTAAAACTGCGCAGTACAGCGCCGTGCACACCGAACGACACGGCTCGCAAACACACTCCCGCCTCCTCCATTAGCACGGAAGCGTGCTTGGTGTGCGTGCACGAGGACTGCCGGTATCCAGGGGGGAAGGGAATTGCCATCGGAGCTGTCTGGGACCCCCAGACTACGTATTACATTCATTGTGGCTGAGATTGCAGTGGAGACATGAGTCATCTGGGAGAACCAGGCTTCACTGAGCGTGTGTATCTGAAAGGCATGTAAGTATGCATCAGGCTGCTCTTACTCCCCCTAGTGGTGGAAACCAAGTAAGACATACAACTACTCAATGAAGAAATCCATAATATAATTTATACAGGATTAACTTCCCTTACCTGTCCTCGCCGCAGGAATTGCTGAAAACAGACAGATTCCAGCCTTCACCCATCACGGCGGGCAGAGTTGTGCCAACCTTCAGGTTTTTTTTGGGGTTCCTTCTCAGAAGAACCTCCTACCTGGACCTTGTAAAAGACTCTGCCAGAAACTTTTGTGCCACTATGTAAATAGTACAGTAAGTCTGGTTTTCCCAGAGCCCAGTCTTCCAATAGGAGAGGACTTACAGGCAAAACCTCGTTTCTTCCATCCAGTTACTAATCAGGCCCGACAATGCTTAACCTCCGAGATCAGACAAGATCGGGCACTTTCAAGGGGATGGGGCCATAGGCGATCTCTTTGGGCACTCTCAACCATCTTGACAAACGCCAACATGGTGATCTTGGGAAACAAGCTAAAAAAAACAAGTCAATGCCAACATTGGAGGCTAAGCAGGGTTGGGCAATCAGTTTACTTGCCTGAAATAGGCATCTCAGAACTGCCATCTGGCTGCTTCCCGGGTTTCCAACTCCTTCAACTAATCCCAGGAGACAATACTTCGCCTCCATCCTGGTGGAGGTTCCAAACACCCGATCAATGGTTCCTGTCACCTCCGTCCAGTAGCAGATCAACTTCGGGCATCTCCAAAACATGTGCATCATGTCTCCCCCCATGTTCCCGCACCGGGGGCAACTTGCGTCCGGCCGTTCGGCCAAATTGAAAAAGTTTACGAGGAGCATAATAAGTTCTATATAATAAGAACAGATGTGACATCCTCTGAGAGGAGAGCCACAATTGACCACAGGCAGTATTCCTGTGGCCAATTATAGCTCAAGGGGGTTTAGTACACACCCCACACTATATAAGGCAGCCAGCGCAGCGGCCTTGTATAGTGTGTTGCGGCGGTCAGGGAAAGAGGACGATAGGCAGGGACAGTGTCTTTACTGCTTGGGAACCTAGCACTGTTACAGTGGGTGTTATGTGCCTCCCGCACAGTACACACCTGAAGCTACCCTTTATTACTGGTGTTCAATTTTTGCAATACAGGCATCGGCAGTGCAGAAGTTAGAGTGGGTGTTGTGTGCCTCCTGCACAGTATACACCTGAAGATACCCCTTATTGCTGGTGTTCTGTTTCTGTAATGCAGGAACCTAGCACTGTTACAGTGGGTGTTGTGTGCCTCCCACGCTTGTCCTTATTTTCGGCAGCTGGACGTGTTGAGCCACATCATGGCTTGGTCGGATGTGAAAGACCAAGCCCTCCTAATGCTCCTCATCCTCTCTCACCCAGGCTCAGGGTACTAGCCTGTGTTCTGTATACACTAGGCTTTCTTCTGTATACCCTATCCTCTCTTTATACTCTAGCCTGTCGTTTATGTACACTAGACTCTTTGTTTACCTCATAAATGGCAGTGTATATAGAAGGAAGGCTAGTTTATACAGAGAGGCTAAGGTATACAGAAGGTAGGCTAGAGAATAAAGAAGACAGGCTAGTGTATACAGGACACATGCTAATGTATAGAGAAAACAGGCTTGGTTATAGAGAGAGACTGAGACTATTATATTCAGAAGAAAAGCTAGTGTATAGAGAGAGGCAGGCTGGGGTATACAGAGAGGCTAGTGAATACAGATAGGGTGATGTGTACAGAAATGCTAGTGTATACTGAGAGGCTAGAGTATACAGTTATTCTGGGGTATACAGAGACTAGTTTAAAGAGAGGCTAGTGTATACAGAATACAGACTCGTGTATGCAGATAGGCTTGAGTATACAGAGATGCTAGAGTAAACAGTGAGGCTGGGGTACACAGAAAGGCTAGTTTAAAGAGAGGCTAGTATATACAAAGATATTAGTGTATAGAGAGAGTCGAGTGTATACAGATAGGACAGTGCATATAGAGAGACTAGTGTATACAGAAGACAGGCTTGGGTATACATCCAAGCTGACAGTGTATACAGAAGCCTGGGTAGTGTATACAGAGAATCTAGTGGATACAGAAGACAGGCTGGTGTATTCTAGCTAGTTTTTAAAGTCTAGTGTATACAGAAGACAGGCTGTGGTATACAGAGGGTTTAGTGTATTCAGAGAGTCTGGTGTATAGAGATGCAAGGGTGTACAGAGAAGCTAGTATATATAGAAGACTACAGCATACAGAAGAAAGGCTAGTGAATACAGAATAAAGGCTGGCTTCTACGGAGAGGCTAGTGTATGCAGAACACTATCTAGGGTATAAAGAGAGGCTAGATTATACAGAGAGGCTAGTGCATACAGTGAAGCTATTTTATATAGAAGCCTGGTTAGTGTATACAGAGAAGCTAGTGTGTACAGAAGAAAGGCTAGACAGGCTATAAAGAGAGACAAGTGATTACAGAGGACAGTTTGGGGTATAGAAAGATGCTAGTTTATACAGAGAGGGCATACAGAAGACAGAAGACGGGCTAGTGTATTCAGAACATAGGCTAGGTATTCAGAGAGTCTAGTGTATACAGTCGGCGAGTGTATAAATAAGACTGGCTAGTTTACACAGTGTTTACAGAGATGCAAGGGTGTACAGAGAAGCTGGTATATAAAGAAGACTACAGCATACAGAAGAAAGGCTAGTGAATACAGAATACAGACTCGTGCATGCAGATAGGCTTGAGTATACAGAGATGCTAGAGTAAACAGTGAGGCTGGGGTACACAGAGAGGCTAGTTTAAAGAGAGGCTAGTATATACAAAGATGTTAGTGTATATAGAGAGATTCGTGTATAGAGAGAGTCGAGTGTATACAGAAAGGACAGTGCATATACAGAAGACAGGCTTGGGTATACATCAAAGCTGACAGTGTATACAGAAGACTGGGTAGTGTATACAGAGTGTCTAGTGGGTACAGAAGACAGGCTGGTGTATTCTAGCTATTTTTTACAGTCTAGTGTATACAGAAGACAGGATGTGGTATACAGAGGGTTTAGTGTATTCAGAGAGTGTGGTGTATACAGTCGGCGAGTGTATACATAAGACTGGCTAGTTTACACAGTGTTTATAGAGATGCAAGGGTGTACAGAGAAGCTAGTATATATAGAAGACTACAGCATACAGAAGAAAGGCTAGTGAATACAGAATAAAGGCTAGATTATACAGAGAGGCTAGTGCATACAGTGAAGCTATTTTATATAGAAGCCTGTTTAGTGTATACAGAGAAGCTAGTGTGTACAGATGAAAGGCTAGACAGGCTATAAAGAGAGACAGGTGTTTACAGAGGACAGTTTGGGGTATAGAGAGATGCTAGTTTATACAGAGAGACTAATGTATACAGAAGACAGGCTAGGGCATACAGAAGACGGGCTAGTGTATTCAGAAAATAGGCTAGTGTATACCGAAGACAGGCTTTTGTATGCAGAAGACCGGCTAGTGTATACAGAGAAACTAGTGTATAACAGAGTGTATATAGAAGACAGGCCAGGGTGTAAAGAAGACAGAGTAATGTATACAGAAACAGAAAACATGTTTGTGTATATAGAGAGGCTAGTGAATTTAGAGGGTAGGCTAAGTGATAACAATAGACAATCTCTAATGGAGTTTGTCTCATTGCCATGTTATGCCTTTTCATTCTTATGCTAAATATAGACTACACGATTTTAATCACCCACATCAAGCATGCAATAAAACTATCATACATCAAAATAAACCATGTACTGCCAAAACAATAACGGCCAATAACTTAAAAAATTACTTATCAGTCAATGACTTAACAAAATAAACTTTGCACTCTTTTGCTCTATTTTGCATATTTGTAATTCTCCACATCAACTGTCACTTTGATATCACCACTGACGACACACCATCCTGACTTATTTTGCTTTATTTATTATTAGAAATAGAGAGTACTATCTCAAAACCACTTAAATCTATTCACTTCGATGAGGTCTACCGCTAATTGTACGGTAATGCAAAATGTTCACAAAACCATCCATTTGCTACCAGACATGCTGCACATATTATGAGTAATGTAACTATCGCTCGCTAACGATGTAAAAAGTTTTATTGCTTTTCTGACATTAACCGAGTATCTCTGACATTAACTGAGTATCTCTCTGCACTAGGATCATTGCACAGTTAAAACACAGTGACAAAACATTTCTTTTTACCGCAGCAAAATGTGAGAAAAGCAGTGTAAGCCGTCTTTCTGCCATATGCTTCAGAAAATTAATGTACCGCTTTTAAATCCATATCAATTCCACATCCTAATGTAAACTGTCTAAAATTTTAACATTTACTGATAGCAATTACTGATATTACATTATGATTATACCAGTGGAAATGAACGCGTTATGGAATTGTCAAATTAATCATAATCTCAGAGTTAACTTAGCTGATAAATTTACGATTTACTCAACGATTTACTCAACGATTTAAACTTAGATTTTTTCAGGCTAAGTCAATTTAATCTTAAATAATTTATACTATATTCTACTGTACTCCTAAATAATGTACTGTTTTTCTGTATTTTAGCCGTGCTCATATTTCGTGTTATGTTGCCATTCCGACAATCGGCCTTAATGAGGATATTACTTTGCAACAATCTCTTGATCCCTTTTGTGTATTCACTTTATCTGTATTTATATTTACTGCCTCAATATACTTATTATTATTATATTATAGAGATTACTATCTCTAAATCATTGTAAACGTAACCATAGATATAATGTCTACAGCTAATTTTACGTTAAAGCAAAATTCACACAAAACCATCTTTTTAAAACCTTTTAAAGCCGGCACATTAAGAATAATGCAACCATCTCTCTACCTCTATGCAATAGGATTCTCTTTCTGACTCTATTTTGTATATTACTTCAACTGTCACACTGATAACCATTTGTAACACATAACACTGGCAACACATTTTTTAAAAGCAGCAAAATGCGAGAAAGTGGTTGCAGTAGCAAAGGATAGCAATAAAGTTTGATTACATTAATAACACATAATTCAACTATTTTACATTCACATCAAGCATACATCCTATTGTAAACTGTCTATCACTATTAATTTTCAGGGTTACTGATACATTATGCGGATAACCAGTGGAAACGGAGAAAAGTCAGTGTAAGCCGCCTTCGTGCGTAACAAAATTAATGGCACGATTTACACGTTGGAATTTACAAGCTACGTTAATTTACTCTTAAATAATGTATACCCTTTAGCTGCTTAGCTCACACTTTGCTGTATGTAGCCGCGTTAACTGTATTAATGGTTTCATGTAAGTAACCAATGGGGATTGACATTTCATGTCTATCTCACATCTCTAATGCAATTTGTCTCTTTAAAATTTCATACTTTTCCGGTTATTATACTTTCTCATCCTTAAAGACAAGTTGCTGATATTTTATGATTACAGCAATCATCTCATCTAATTGCTAGTCCGATATTCTAACTTGGTATTACTTTGCAAGGCTCTATTGAACAATGTAAAGGTAAGCTAGATATTTTGTGTATTTCCACTTAAACTCGACCTGTTTATACTGTCTCAATATTATCCTTTCTAATTTTGCTAAATTAGATTATAGGGTTTGCTATGTCTAAATCCACCTTTATTACGTATACTGCTACTTTTAGGATAATACAAAACCATCTTTTGCTTCTTTACACGCTTCACATATTAAGAGTAATGCAATGCTACCGATGTGAACAGTTCAATTGCTCTTCTTACATTTAGCTGGTATCTCTCTGCTATAGGAAACTGAATTTGTATTACAACGATAACTCATCTAATATCAGTCCACTCAGTGCTACCGGGATAACTTTTTCATTTAGAGTAATGAAATGATTTCTCAGTCATTTTGAAGCTACTGTAAAAAACGCTTCCGATCTCTTTTCAACTGCAATACTTAAGCTCTGCAATATAAAGGAATATTTAGCTGCTTAGCTCAAACTTTGCTGTACGTAGCCGTGTTAACTTTATTAATGGTTACCAATGGGGATTGACATTTCATCTCTAATTCACATTCACATTTCTAATGCAGTTTGTCTTTTTGCCATGTCATCCTCTGCCAGTTATTTTCCTTTCTTATCCTTATGCTATATTTGGGGTATATTTACTACATTATTAAAGACACGTAATGAACCCGATTGATAAAAATCTACACACGTCGTTGCTGTCATTTCCTGTATTTCCACTTAAACTCGACTTGTATATACTGTCTCAATATTAATCTGTGTTATTTTGCTATATTTATTATTAGAATAACCAGATTACGATCTCTATATCCTGGTAAACCAACTCACACAAAACCATCTTATTTCTACCTTACACGCAGCAATAAATATTAAGATATTAACATTTAACCGGTATCTCTCTGCAATAGTAAACGGAATGGGTAGATCACTCATCTAATATCAGTCTTCTCAGTGCTACCGGAACAACTTTTACATTTAGAGTAATGCAACGATTTCTCAGTTTTATGAAGCTACTGCAACTAACGCTTTGGATTTCTTTCCTGTTAAATTACGCTCTGCAATATTAAGCCATGTAAATTGTCCTATTGGTCTACTAACAATGCTATGTATAATAATACAAATCTTTCAAAAGCAATATCGTCTCACTACAATACTTACACTCTGCATAATAAATATGATTAATGCGACTAATGCTAATAATAAAGTCGTCTAAAACTCGGCTATAGGTAGAGAATAAAACTATCTTACATCAAAATAAACCATGTACTGCCAAACCAATAACGGCCAATTACTTAACGTCTATCAGTCAATGACTTAACAAAATAAACTTAGCCCTCTTTTGCTCTATTTTTTATATATGTAGTTCTCTACATTAACTGTCACATTGATATCACCACTGACAACACACTACTGACCTTTTAACAGCACCAAATATGAAAAAAGCACTGTAACTCTTTACATGATTTAGATGTAGTTGCATTAGCAAAAAATAAAGTTATGTCTTCTGTACACGCTAGCCTTTCTGTATACATTAATCTTTCTGTGTACACCAGTCCCTCTATATAGACTAGCCTCTCTGTCTTCTGTATACACGTGCCCGTAACCTATATACACTAGCCTGCCTTCTTTTTACAATAGTCTCGGTGTCCCAGCCTCTCTGCATACTCTAGCCTCACTGAATTCCCCAGACTCTCTTCTATTCTTCTTCTATACACAAGCCTATCTGTAAACAATAGCTTGTCATCTGTACACAGTAGCCTCTCTGTATACACTAGCCATTCTTCTGTATACACTAGGCTCAGGGGAATAACATTAGCCTATCTGTATTACCTTGTTTGACTTTTCTGTTTTCTCTTTCTATTCTAGGGTGTACCTCGCCGTATACCCAAGCCAGTCTTATTACCCCAGCCTCATTCCAATTATAATAGCCGCACTGGGTTTTTGACAGGCGGTCTTGTGTTGGGTTTTTTCAGTCTGCTCAGCCATCTTCTTGCAGGGGTTCTTCGGGTCAGCCCTTGCTCCCTTTTCCCCACGTATCCTCTCATTCACAAGAAGTTCATTCTCATGTCTGGGTTACCTTGGGCATCAGGCTCATCCTATCCTTCACGGGACATTCATTTGGGTTTGCGTAGCTTGCAGGCTCTTAGGGGGTTCCTTCTCATCTCCAGGTCAGCAGTCGGTGGGTTCTACTCTCACAGCGGTAACTTACTGGTTACTTACAGTTGGCATTTGGGCATACGTCATTTTATGGATGGGATCTTTACTAGCCTCTCTGTCTTCTGTATACACGTGCCCGTAACCTATATACACTAGCCTGCCTTCTTTTTACAATAGTCTCGGTGTCCCAGCCTCTCTGCATACACTAGCCTCACTGAATTCCCCAGACTCTCTTCTGTATACCTCGCCGTATACCCAAGCCAATCTTATTACCCCAGCCTCATTCCAATTATAATAGCCTCACTGTATACCCCAGGCAGTCTTGTGTTGGGTTTTTTCAGTCTGCTCAGCCATCTTCTTGTAGGGTTCTTCGGGTCAGCCCTTGCTCCCTTTTCCCCACGTATCCTCTCATTCACAAGAAGTTCATTCTCATGTCTGGGTTACCTTGGGCATCAGGCTCATCCTATCCTTCACGGGACATTCATTTGGGTTTGCGTAGGTCAAGAGTCGGTGGGTTCCACTCTTACAGCGGTAACTTACAGTTGGCGTTTGGGCATATGTCATTTTATGGATGGGATCTTTACCTTTCCTTTTCCACCTATACTTGTGTCTTTTTGCCCTCCAATGGGAGATGCCACCTGTCAAGTGGTGCCCCTCCGACAATGTCGTCGGGGTATATGTGGAGCATCCAGGGGGAGGCAGGGACCACCCAAACAGTGAGGGGTAACGCCTCCAATGGGGACAGGTGTCAGACAGGAGGATAGCGGTGTCTTGTACAAGTTGGTTAATTAGACAAGTCATCCAGTGTGTTCCTGTGAGCAGCGGAAGGAAAGGTCGGTAAGGATTATGAATGGGTGGGGGCCAGGGAGTGCATAAAACTGCCACCAGATGACCGGGGCAGAGAGGGCAAGGGGATGAAAGTCAGATCTAGTAGGTGGGGGGGGGGGGTGAGGAGTCTCACTCATATTACTCACGTTGGCCATCCCTTGAAGCTGAGCTCTCTGCATACCCAGGATGTTCTTCTGTATAATCTAGCCTATCTGTATACATTAGCCTGTCTTTTGTACACATTAGCCTCTCTGTATCAACTAGCCGGTCTTTTGTATACACTAGTCCGTCCCTAGCTTGTCTTTTATACACATAGTCTCTCGGTATACCCCGCCTTTCTGTATACATCTTTATACCCTAGCCTCTATGTATAATCTTGACTCTCATTATACCCCAGCCTGTATTCTGTTTACCCAATTTTGTCTTTTATATAAACTAGCCTGTCTACTGTATAACTTAGCTTCTCATTATACCCCGGCCTCACTGTCAGCTTGTCTCTGTACACTATGCTGAGCAGACTGAAAAAACCCAACACAAGACCGCCTGGGGTATACAGTGAGGCTATTATAATTGGAATGAGGCTGGGGTAATAAGATTGGCTTGGGTATACGGCGAGGTACACCCTACAAAAGAAACAGAAATCAGAAAAGTCAAACAAGGTAATACAGATAGGCTAATGTTATTCCCCTGAGCCTAGTGTATACAGAAGAATGGCTAGTGTATACAGAGAGGCTAGTGTGTACAGATGACAAGCTATTGTTTACAGATAGGCTTGTGTATACAGAAGAGAGTCTGGGGAATTCAGTGAGGCTAGAGTATGCAGAGAGGCTGGGACACCGAGACTATTGTAAAGAGAAGGAAGGCTAGTGTATATAGGTTACGGGCACATGTATACAGAAGACAGAGAGGCTAGTCTATATAGAGGGACTGGTGTACACAGAAAGATTAATGTATACAGAAAGACTAGCATGTACAGAAGACAGGACTTTATTTTTTGCTAATGCAAATACTTCTAAATCATGTAAAGAGTTACAGTGCTTTTTTCATATTTTGGTGCTGTTAAAAGGTCAGTGGTGTGTTGTCAGCGGTGATATCAATGTGACAGTTAATGTGGAGAACTACAAATATACAAAATAGAGCAAAAGAGAGCGTTCTATCTAGCCTCTCCATGGAAGCCAGCCTTTATTCTGTATTCACTAGCCTTTCTTCTGTATGCTGTAGTCTTCTATATATACTAGCTTCTCTCTACACCCTTGCATCTCTATACACCAGACTCTCTGAATACACTATACCACAGCCTGTCTTCTGTATACACTAGACTGTAAAAACTAGCTAGAATACACCAGCCTGTCTTCTGTACCCACTAGATTCTCTGTATACACTACCCAGTCTTCTGTATACACTGTCAGCTTGGATGTATACCCAAGCCTGTCTTCTATATAAACTAGTCTCTCTATATGCACTGTCCTATCTGTATACACTCGACTCTCTCTATACACCAACATCTTTGTATATACTAGCCTCTCTTTAAACTAGCCTCTCTGTGTACCCCAGCCTCACTGTTTACTCTAGCATCTCTGTATACTCAAGCCTATCTGCATACACGAGTCTGTATTCTGTATACACTAGCCTCTCTTTAAACTAGCCTCTCTGTATACCCCAGAATAACTGTATACTATAGCCTCTCTGTATACACTAGCATTTCTGTACACATCACCCTATCTGTATTCACTAGCCTCTCTGTATACCCCAGCCTGCCTCTCTCTATACACTAGCTTTTCTTCTGAATATAATAGTCTCAGTCTCTCTCTATAACCAAGCCTGTTTTATCTATACATTAGCATGTGTCCTGTATACACTAGCCTGTCTTCTTTATTCTCTAGCCTACCTTCTGTATACCTTAGCCTCTCTGTATAAACTAGCCTTCCTTCTATATACACTGCCATTTATGAGGTAAACAAAGAGTCTAGTGTACATAAACGACAGGCTAGAGTATAAAGAGAGGATAGGGTATACAGAAGAAAGCCTAGTGTATACAGAACACAGGCTAGTACCCTGAGCCTGGGTGAGAGAGGAGGAGGAGCATTAGGAGGGCTTGGTCTTTCACATCCGACCAAGTGTTCGGCATGATGTGGCTCAACACGTCCAGCTGCCGAAAATAAGGACAAGCGTGGGAGGCACACAACACCCACTGTAACAGTGCTAGGTTCCTGCATTACAGAAACAGAACACCAGCGATAAGGGGTATCTTCAGGTGTATACTGTGCAGGAGGCACACAACACCCACTCTAACTTATGCACTGCAGATGCCTGTATTGCAAAAATTGAACACCAGTAATAAAGGGTAGCTTCAGGTGTGTACTGTGCAGGAGGCACATAACACCCACTGTAACAGTGCTAGGTTCCCAAGCAGTAAAGACACTGTCCCTGCCTATCGTCCTCTTTCCCTGACCGCCGCAACACACTATACAAGGCCGCCGCGCTGGCGGCCTTATATAGTGTGGGGTGTGTACTAAACCCCCTTGAGCTATAATTGGCCACAGGAATACTGCCTGTGGTCAATTGTGGCTCTCCTCTCAGAGGATGTCACATTTGTTCTTATTATATAGAACTTATTATGCTCCTCGTAAACTTTTTCAATTTGGCCGAACGGCCGCACGCAAGTTGCCCCCGGTGCGGGAACATGGGGGGAGACATGATGCACATGTTTTGGAGATGCCCGAAGTTGATCTCCTACTGGACGGAGGTGACAGGAACCATTGATCGGGTGTTTGGAACCTCCACCCGGATGGAGGCGAAGTATTGTCTCCTGGGATTAGTTGAAGGAGTTGGAAACCCGGGAAGCAGCCAGATGGCAGTTCTGAGATGCCTATTTCAGGCAAGGAAACTGATTGCCCAACCCTGCTTAGCCTCCAATGTTGGCAATGACTTGTTTTTTTTAGCTTGTTTCCCAAGATCACCATGTTGGCGTTTGTCAAGATGGTTGAGAGTGCCCAAAGAGATCGTCTATGGCCCCATCCCCTTGAAAGTGCCCGATCTTGTCTGATCTCGGAGGTTAAGCATTGTCGGGCCTGATTAGTAACTGGATGGAAGACCGACTGGGAATACCAGGTGCCGTATGCTTATTTCTTGATTATACATCACGGGACACAGGATCATTACATAATGGGTTATATAGGCACCTCTGGTGATTGGACACTGGTTAACTCCCGATTAAGGAGAATTCCTTCCCTATATAACCCCTCCCATATGGGAGGCACCTCATTTTTCCCTTCGCCAGTGGTGGTTGGTCACATAAAACATGAGCTATGAAGAAAGTTCTGTGCAGGTCCCTGCGGGGGCCTAAGGGCTACAACAAACCGTATCCATATCTCGGGCCGATATTTTGACTCCCAAGATGATATGGTACCCGGGCCTCGTCATCTGAAGAAACAAGGTTTTGCCTGTAAGTCCTCTCCTATTGGAAGACTGGGCTCTGGGAAAACCAGACTTACTGTACTATTTACATAGTGGCACGAAAGTTTCTGGCAGAGTCTTTTACAGGGTCCAGGTAGGAGGTTCTTCTGAGAAGGAACCCCAAAAAAAAACCTGAAGGTTGGCACAACTCTGCCCTGCCGTGATGGGTGAAGGCTGGAATCTGTCTGTTTTCAGCAATTCCTGCGGCGAGGACAGGTAAGGGAAGTTAATCCTGTATAAATTATATTATGGATTTCTTCAGTGTAGTTGTATGTCTTACCTGGTTTCCACCACTAGGGGGAGTAAGAGCAGCCTGATGCATACTTACATGCCTTTCAGATATACACGCTCAGTGAAGCCTGGTTCTCCCAGATGACTCATGTCTCCACTGCAATCTCTGCCACAATGAAGGTAATACAGGGGTCCCACGTAGTCTGGGGGTCCCAGACAGCTCCAAAGGCAATTCCCTTCCCCCTGGATACCGGCAGTCCTCGTGCACGCGCGCCAAGCACGCTCCCGTGCTAATGGAGGAGGCAGGAGTGTGTTTGCGAGCCGCGTCGTTCGGTTTGCACGGCGCTGTTCTGCGCAGGCGCCAGGCGGCAGTTTTACAGCCCAGAGCGTCAGGGGGCTGTAAGTGGAGACACAGGAGCTGTGGGCAGTAAGCATCCCAAGGGATTGGATCCAGGCAAACCTAAGACACCTAGTCAGCATCAGGTTGTGTAGTTTAAGCATATATATTTATTGTGAGACTTTAAGCACAACAGTGATTGCACTTTGTACTAGTACCTCTGCTTTGTAGCTTAGGACTATGTCTCCTCGTAAGAGGGTCTCAGGGGGAGATAACAAGGACACTGGTAAGTCACCGCCTAGGTCTAGGGGTTCTAAAAATGCCTGTAGGTTACCATCCCCCCCCCTGCAAGACTGGAGTCAGCCTCACAGGATGAGTCAGTGCCCCGTCAGGATTTGCAGCCTCTCCTAATATTTCAGCCCCGGTATACATCACTGAGGACTCCCTTAGGGCTACATTGGAGGGTTTTGAAGGGAGAATCATGAATTTTATTTCAGCTTCCCTGAAAGATAGCAGGAAAAGGGGTAGATCCCCTCCCTCTACTGAGATTCCTCTTTCAGATGACACTTCTGACAATGAGGAGAGATCCCTATCTTGGGACAGGGATCTTGAGCAGTCGGATGAATCAGAGGAAGAGGAGAGAGTCCCCTCCACCCAGGCGCTCAGAAAACAGGTGCAGTATTATACTGAATTGGTGCGTACCACATTCAGAATGCCTGCTGCTGAGATCGCTACGTCCTCTGTTTCTTCCCTGGGAGTCAGGAAAATCCCACAACCTGCCTTTTCCTTTCCAATTAATCCCTTAATGGATAAATTGTTGTATGAGGATTGGGGACATCCCGATAAACTGTTTGCTCCTCCTAAAAGGTTTTCTATGCTTTATCCTCTGGAGGAAAGTTTCACCAAGAAATGGGGGGTCCCATCTGTCGATGCGGCTGTTTCTTGCGTGAATAGAAACCTGACCTGTCCTTTGGATAATGCTCAGGTATTTAAAGATCCAACTGATAAGAAGCTGGAAACATTATTAAAAGCCTCCTTTTCCATGACTGGCACTGTAGTGCAACCTACAGTCGCAGCTGTGGGGTTGTGTCAGTTCCTCAAGGAACAGGTTAAGCAGATGCTTGGCCTCCTTCCCAGTGAGGAAGTGGAGAATTATGCAGAAATACTTCAAATTCTGTGTTTCATGATTGATGCGATTTTGGATTCTGTCCAACAAGCATCTCGTTGGTCTCTCCAGTTGGTACACATGCGAAGGGCCCTATGGCTAAAGAATTGGGCAGCTGAGCTATCATGCAAGAAGTATTTGATTGGGTTCCCGTTTAAAGGGGAACGTTTGTTTGGAGAAGAATTAGACAAATTCGTCCAAAAAATTTCAGGGGGTAAATCTACTCTCCTTCCAGTCAAAAGGAGCAAACGTCCATCATTTAGGCGTTCTCTCTCTCCCAGAGCATCAAGCTCTAAGCAGTGGCGACGGCCTTCTCAACCCCCCTCTACAGGAAAGGCTCAAGGCCGGGCCCAGGGGCAGAAGAAATCCTGGGGGCGAAAGCCTGCCAAGCAGAGCCCGAAAGCTTCCTTGTGAAGGGGCGCCCCCGCTCGGCCAAGTGGGGGGAAGGCTCTTGCAGTTTGCAGAAGCCTGGCGGGAAGAGATCCGGGATGAGTGGGTGATCTCTTCGGTATCTCTGGTCTACAAGCTGGAGTTTCAGGAGATTCCACCTTCTCGCTTTCTAAGGTCAAGGATCCCCAGGGACCCAGTAAAGCACAGACCGCTATTTCTGGCCTTAGATCACTTACTATCCCAGGGGGTGATAGTAGAAGTGGACCCAAAAGAACAGGGTTCAGGGTTTTACTCGAATCTCTTCACCGTTCCAAAGCCAAATGGAAGTGTCAGACCTATCCTGGATCTGAAGGATCTGAACCGTTTTTTACGCATCCGGTCCTTCTGAATACAGTCAATTCGCACTGTGGTCTCCTCCCTGCAAGGGGGAGAGTTTATGGCATCAATAGACATCAAGGATGCATATCTCCATGTGCCAATTTTTCCCGCACACCAAAAGTATCTAAGGTTCGCGGTAGAGCGGCGCCATTTTCAATTTGTGGCCTTGCCGTTCGGGCTAGCTACGGCCCCTCGAGTCTTCACAAAGATTCTGGACCCTCTCTTGGCAAACCTAAGAGCTCAGGGTATAGCCGTCATGGCTTATCTAGACGATTGGCTTCTCATAGAGAAAACAGTAGCGCTCCTGAACCACAGTGTTACCAGAACGCTAGAACAGCTGGAACGCCTAGGTTGGATTATAAACCTAGAAAAGTCGTCCCTACAGCCTGCTACCAGGTTGGAATACCTGGGTATGGTTATCGACACTGCTCAGGGCAAGGTGTTTCTACCAAGGCCAAAAGCCTTGGCCATTGGGGATCTGGTGCGCCTAATTCTGGGCAGAAGATCTTCCCCCATTCGGTTGTGCATGAGACTGTTAGGGAAAATGGTCGCCTCCTTTGAGGCCGTTCCATTCGCCCAGTTCCACTCAAGGCCTCTGCAAAGATGCATCCTTGCGGCTTGGAACAGGAAGCCCCAGTCCTTGGATCTTCCTATGCGTCTATCCCCAGGGACACGCAAGAGTCTCGTCTAATGAGTCTAAGAGTCTCGTTACAAACCGAGAATTTGCTGAAAGGCAAAACTTTTCTTCCTCTTCCATGGAAGATTATTATGACAAATGGCAGCCTGACAGGCTGGGGAGCAGTGTTGGAGGAGACGTGCTCGCAGTGGAAATGGTCTGCAATCGAGAAGCTATTGCTCATAAATGTCTTGGAGATCCGGGCAGTTTATATGGCTCTCATAAACTGGTCTTTCAGACTACGGGGTCTCCCTGTTTGGGTTCAGTCCGACAATGCCACAGCAGTGGCCTATATCAATCACCAGGGCGGTACCAGGAGTCTGGTTGCGCAAAAAGAGGTGAATCGCATACTTGTCTGGGCAGAAAGGCATGTTCCATGCCTTTCTGCAGTCTTCATTCCAGGAGTGGAAAATTGGCAGGCGGATTTTCTGCGCCACCAGCAGTTGTGCCCAGGAGAATGGGCTCTGCACCCCGACGTGTTTTGGAACATATCGCAGGTGGGGTACTCCAGACGTAGATCTGTTTGCGTCCAGGTTCAACAGAAAACTGGACAAATTTGTGTCAAGGACAAGAGGTACACTCGCTCAGGGGTCGGATGCTCTGACAGTTCCCTGGGATCAGTACAATTTGATTTATGCCTTCCCCCCGTGCCTGCTTCTGTTGCGGTTCCTGGGAAGAGTCAAGAGGGAAACAAAGTCGGTTCTTTTGGTAGCCCCTTGCTTTGCCCAGGCGACCGTGGTACGCAGAGATCATGAAGTTGGCAGTAGGCAGGCCGTGGATCCTCCCTCTCCAACCAGATCTGCTCTCACAGGGTCCTGCTTTACACAGTCCTGCTTCACACAGTCTGAATTTGACGGTTTGGCTGCTGAGACCCACATTCTGAGAGACCGTGGGCTTTTCGTTGCCAGTCCTTTCTATTCTGGTCAATGCCAGAAAGCCGGCCTCCAGGCTTATTTACTACAAAATCTGGAGGGCATATGTTTCCTGTTGTGAACTCAGGAAATGTCATCCTAGAAAGTATGTCATTAGCAGGATCTTGGCCTTCCTCCAGTCAGGCCTAGAAATGAATTTGGCCGTAAGCACTATCAAGGTGCATATTTCGGCCTTGTCAGTGTTTTTTCAGAAACCACTTGCATCGCATTCCCTGGTGCGGGCTTTCATCCAGGGGGCTATGCGGATAAGGCCGCCAGTCAAACCTCCGGTATGCCCATGGGATCTGAATTTGGTTCTCTCAGCTTTGCAGGGGCAACCTTTTGAACCTTTGCATCAGGCTTCGTTAGTTCTTTTGACTAAAAAATTGGTTTTCTTGGTAGCCATATCCACGGCTAGAAGAGTGTCAGAACTAGCAGCTCTCTCCAGTAAAGAACCGTATCTAATTATTCATAAGGACCGGGTGGTAATGCGTCCCAACAGGTCCTTTCTGCCTAAGGTGGTTTCAGGATTCCATTTGAATCAAGATGTAAGCCTACCATCCTTTTTTCCGGACCCACAGTCCGCAGAAGAAGAATCTTTGCACACTTTGGATGTGGTAAGGGCAAGGCCTATAGTGTTAAAGGGAAGATCCCTCCTTTTCAAGTGAAAGCGCACTCAACTAGGGCTGTAAGTGCTTCTTGGGCAGTGCATCACCAGGCCTCCCTGGCTCAGATCTGTAAGGCTGCAACTTGGTCAACAGTCCACACATTCACCAGATTCTATCAGGTGGATGTCAGAGGGCAAGAGGATATCGCCTTTGGGCGCAGTGTACTGTAGGTTGCAGTTTAGGTCCTCCGGTCCTTGGCGGTCTATATATTATGATCTGTGTCTCCCTCCCCTCAATCTGAGCATTGCTTTGGGACATCCCACTATGTAATGAAGCTCCTGTGTCCCGTGATGTATGATCAAGAAAATAGGATTTTTATATACAGCTTACCTGTAAAATCCTTTTCTTGAGAGTACATCACGGGACACAGGGCTCCCACCCCTCTTGGGTTTTACGTGGTTTCCTATTGCTTTGCTACAAAACTGAGGTGCCTCCCATATGGGAGGGGTTATATAGCGGAGGAATTTTCCTTAATTGGGGGTTAACCAGTGTCCAATCACCAGAGGTGCCTATATAACCCACTATGTAATGAAGCTCCTGTGTCCCGTGATGTACTCTCAAGAAAAGGATTTTACAGGTAAGCTGTATATAAAAATCCTATTTTTTATGTTGTTGGCGTTGACCTGTTTTTTTTTGCTTGTTTCCCAAGATGACCATCTTAGCGTTTGTCAAGAGGGTGAGAGTGCCCAAAGAAAGTGCCTACGGCCAAATCACCCTGAAAGTGCCCAATCTTGTCTGATCTCGGAGGCTAAGCATTGTCGGGCCTGATTAGTAACTGGAGGGGAGACCGACTGGGAATACCAGGTACCGTAGGCTTCTTTTTATGCTGTTGGCGTTGACATGTTTTTTTTTTCCGCTTGTTTCCCAAGGTGACCATCTTGGCATTTGTCAAGAGGGCTGAGAGAGCCCAAAGAAATCTCCTACGGCCACATCACCCTGAAAGCGCCTGATCTCATCTGATCTCAGAGGCTAAGCAGGGTCCGGTCTGGATAGTACCTAATTACAGGTGCCGTAGGAATCTTTTTATATTGTTGGCTTTGACCTGTTTTTTTTCCGCTTGTTTCCCAAGGTGACCATTTTAGCATCTGTCAAGAGTTTTGAGTATGTCCCGAAGCGTTCGCCTTAGGCCACATCACCCTGAAAGCGCCCGATCTCAGAGGCTAAGCAGGGTCAGGGTCAGATGGGAGCCCGCCAGGGTCTATGTTGTTGGCGTTGACCTGTTTTTTTTTTACTTTTTTCCCAAGATGACCATCTTGGCATTTGTCAAGAGGGTTGAGAGTGTCTGAATAGAACACCTATGGCCACATCACATTGAAAGCGCACAATCTCATCTGATCTCAGAGGCCTAGCAGTGTACGGCCTGGTTAATACCTGTATGGGAGACCATCTGTGAATACCAGGTGCCGTAGGCTTCTTTTTATGTTGTTGGTGTTGACCTGTTTATTTTCGCTTGTTTCCCAAGTTGACCATCTTGGCGTTTAACAAGAGGGTCGAGAGTGCCCAAAGAGATCACCTACGGCCCCATCACCCTGAAAGCACCCGATCTTGTCTGATCTCGGAGGCTAAGCAGTGTCGGGCCTGGTTAATACCAGGATAGGAGAACGTCTGGGAATAACAGGTGCCGTAGGCTTCTTTTTATGTTATTGGCCTTGACCTGTTTTTTTTTTTTCACTTGTTTCCCAAGGTGACCATCTTGGCATTTGTCAAGAGGGTTGAGAGTGTCCGAAGAGATCACCTACGGCCCCATCACCCTGAAAGCGCCCAATCTCGTCTGATCTCGGAGGCTAAACAGTGTCAGGCCTGGTTAGTACCTGGATGGGAGACCGCCTGGGAATACCAGGTGCCATAGGCTTCTTTTTATGTTGTTGGCTTTGACCTGTTTTTTTCGCTTGTTTCTGAAGGCGACCATCTTGGCGTTTGTCAAGAGGGTTGGGCGTGTCTTGAGGAGAATGCTTATGGCCACATCACCCTGAAAGCATCCGATCTCGTCTGATTTCAGAGGCTAAGCAGTGTCAGGCCTGGTTAGTACCTGGATGGGAGACTGCCTGGGAAGACCAGGTGCCATAGAAGGATGTGGCCTGGTTAGTGTCTTGATTGGGAGATCGCCTGGGAATACCGGATGCCGTAGGCTTCTTTTTATGTTGTTGGCTTTGACCTGTTTTTTTTAGCTTTTTTCCCAAGGTGAGCATCTTGGCTTTTGTCAAGAGGCTTCAGAGTGCCCAAAGAGAGTGCCTACGGCCAAATCACCCTGAGAGAGCCCAATCTCATCTGATCTTGGAGGCTAAGCAGCGATGGGCCTGGTTAGTACCTGGACGGGAGACAGCCTGGGAATACCAGGTGCCGTAGGATTCTCATTAAGTTGTCGGCGTTGACCTGTTTTTTTTCCCTTTTTTTCCCAAGGTGACCATCTTGCCATTTGTCAAGAGGGTTGAGAGTGCACAAAGAAATTTCCTACGGGCACAACACCCTGAAAGCACCCAATCTCGTCTGGTCTCAGAGGCTATGCAGGGTTGGGCCTGGTTTGTACCTGGATGGGAGACCGCCTGGGTTTTCCAGATGCCGCAGGCTTCTTTTTATGTTGTTGGTGTTGACCTGTTTTTTTTCGCTTGTTTCCCGAAGTGATCATCTTGGCATTTGTCAAGAGGGTAGAGAGTGCTTAAAGAGATCGCTTACAGCAGCATCACCCTAAAAGCACCCTATCTCTTCTGATCTTGGAGGCTAAGAAGGGTTGGGCCTAGTTAGTACTTGAATGGAAGATGGCCTTGGAATACCAGGTGCCGTATTCTTCTTTTCATGTTGTTGGCGTTGACCTGTTTTTTTTCGCTTGTTTCCCAGGGTGACTATCTTGCCATTTTTCAAGAGGGATGAGAGTGCCCAAAGAGATTGCCCATGGGCACATCACCGTGAAAGCACCCAATCTCCTCTGATCTCAGAGGCTAGAAAGGGTCGTGCCTTGTTAATACCTGGATGGGAGACCACCTGGGAATACTTACTGGGCTAATACTGGGCTTCTTTTTATGTTATTGGCGTTGACTTGATTTTTTGTTTGCTTCCCAAGGTGACCATCTTGGCGTTTGTCAAGAGGGTTGAGCGTGCCTGAAAAAAATCTACTATGGCTGCATCACCCTGAAAGAGCCCAATCTCATTTGATCTCAGAGGCTAAGCAGGGTTGGGACCTGGTTAGTACCAGGATGTGAGACCGCCTGGGATTTCTCAATGCCATAGGCTTTTTTTTAAGTTGTTGCTTGATTCCCAAGGTGACCATCTTGGCGCTTGTCAAGAGGGTTGAAAGTGCCTGAAGGGATTGCCTACGGGCACATCACCCTGAAAGCACCCGGGAATACCAGGTGTCATAGGCTTCTTTTTATGTTGTTGGCGTTGACCTGTTTTTTTTTAGCTTGTTTCCCAAGGTCACCATCTTGGTGTTTGTCAAGAGGGTTGAGAGTGCCTGAAGAGATTGCCTATGGCCACATCACTCTGAAAGCACCCAATCTTGTCTGATCTTGGAGGCTAAGAAGAGTCAGGCCTGGTTAGTACTGGGAGACCACCTGGGAATACCAGTTATTGTAGGCTTCTTTTTATGTTGTTGGCGTTGATTAGTTTGTTTTTTTCCGCTTGTTTGCCAAGGTGACCATCTTGGCATTTGTCAAGGGGGTTGAGAGTGCCCAAAGAGATCGCTTACAGCAGCATCACCCTGAAAAAGCCCTATCTCTTCTCATCTCTGAGGCTAAGAAGGGTTGGGCCTAGTTAGTACCTGGATGGGAGATGGCGTTGGAATACCAGGTGCCGTATTCTTCTTTTTATGTTGTTGACATTGACCTGTCTTTTTTCGCTTGTTTCTCAAGGTGACTATCTTGGCATTTGTCAAGAGGATTGAGAGTGCCCAAAGAGATTGCATATGGGCACATAAGCCTGAAAGCGCCCGATCTCCTCTGATCTCAGAGGCTAAACAGGGTTGGGCCTTGCTAGTACCTGGATTGGAGACCACCTGGGAATACTAGGTGCTGTAGGCTTCTTTTTATGTTGTTGGCGTTGATTTGTTTTTGTTTTGTTTGTTTACCAAGGTGACCATCTTGGTGTTTGTCAAGAGGGTTGAGAGTGCCTGAAGAGCTTGCCTATGGCCACATAACCCTGAAAGCACCAGATCTCCTCTGATCTCAGAGACTAAACAGGGTCGGGCCTTGTTAATACCTGGATGGGAGACCACAAGAAGTCTACAGCACCTAGTATTCCCAATACTAGGTGCTGTAGACTTCTTCTTATGTTGTTGGCGTTAACTTGTTTTTTTTTGTTTGTTTCCCAAAGTGACCATCTTGGCGTTAGTCAAGAGGGTTGAGAGTGCCTGAAGAAATCTCCTACGGCCACATCACCCTGAAAGAGCCCAATCTCATCTGATCTTAGAGGCTAAGCAGGGTTGGGACCAGTTTAATCCCTGGATGGGAGACCGCCTGGGATTTCCAGATGCCGTAGGCTTCTTGTTATGTTGTTGCTGTTGACCTATTTTTTTCCGCTTGTTCCCAAGGTGACCATCTTGGCATTTGTCAAGAGAGTTGAAAGTGCCTGAAGATATTGGCTACAGCCACATCACCCTGAATCTGTTCCATCTCATCTGATCTTGGAGGCTAAGCAGGGTTGGGCCTGGTTAATGCCTGGATGGGAGACCGCCTGGGAATACCAGTTGTCGTAGGCTTCTTTTTTTTTTCTCCAAACAGGGGAAGACGGTCCCCAGAGTACATAATGCAACAGAGAAATACAGAGCAAAAAGCAGCTGAACAATACTTGATACAGGTATATTCGCAAATGTGAGTCTGCCTTCCATCAATCATAATGATTCAAGGCACGGATAAAGTACAAGAATTTTTGTGTTATGCATCGGATCTCTGTCCAGAAGTCCACCAAGCTGGGGCAGGACCAAAAAATGTGGAGCAACGTGCCCTCTTCTTCTCCACACCTCCAGCATAAGTTCGAGGAAGAGGGGAATTATTTATGCAGCTTTGATGGTGTCAAATACCACCTGGTGAGAAGTTTAAAGTTTCTATCTTCGTGCACAGCGAGGTTTTGAGAGCCAAAGTGATAATGCGTTGTCTCTGTGCTGGGGAAAACGAGCAATTAAGGTCCTTTTCCCAGTTGGACAGACAGGTTAAGTGTGGGTGATCTGTTTGAGAGAGAATGTGGACCAAAGGGCCTTCGCTCCTGCATAGAGTCTCAAACTCCATCTGAGGGCGGGCAAAAGTTTGAGCATTGGGGATGGAATGGAGAAAATGATGTTGTTGCGCCGCTCTCCAAAAAGGCAGTTGGAAAAGCCCTGTGGGATCTGTTAGGGTTGAGAAAGAAGGCCATTTTCCATCAATGACGAATTTAGACCCATTGGTCTAGGTTGGAATTTCTAAGTGGGTCCCCGGTTCAACGTTCGGATGGTCACGTATAGGGAATAGGGGGGAAGTCAAAGACGTGAGTGTGTTTTGGGTAGCGATCAGTTGACTGACTTTCAATGAAGCCCCTATAGTGGGATGTGACGTCAATTCTGTGGGTAAATCCTTATAGCACCACATGGCGCTTCTTAGCGGAATTCGGGAGTGAGATTGTCCTAGTTGCACCCAGAGCTTAGAAAGTTTGTTTCCATTCCAGTCCAATACACACCCCAGATGGGAGGCCAGGTAGTAGCATCGCAAGTCAGGGAGAACCAACCCTCCCTGTTGTTTAGACAATGTCAGCTGTGACCACTTAAGTCTGGGATTTTTGTGGTCCCAGTTAAATTGAGTGAGCAGGGATTGAGCTTGCTTAAAAAACGGGACTGGACTCTGGATCAGAAGAGCTTGGAAAAGATAGGTACATTTAGGGAGTATGTTCATTTTTTTTTGTCAATTAACTTTTTATTGTTTCCAACAATGCATTACACATCATGTCGCATTACATTAGAATAGTTCCACAAGAAAGAAAATGCGCAAACTATGGGATCTTCCGCCCTTCGATCCACAGGCAGCCCTCTGGAACAGGCATAGACCTGGCCAAATAGACTCCCCCCCGATCAACCAGGCCAACACTGGATACAAGAGTATAGCGCCAACCGTCACATTAGCCAGCGAGAGATCCCAATATCTATATGCTTAGATCTACAAATATTTCACTCGTGTGCGGTCTCGGCAGCGAATCACAGCTGGTCCTCCCGAAGTTTCCATGGGCTCCAAACCACGTCATGAGCCTCTATCCGGTCCTGTATCCTGGCGGTCATCCTCTCCATCAATTCCACGTCTCTAATTCTAGTATGGAGCACGTCTAGGGTGGGAGGCTGTACTTTTTTCCAATGCAGGGCAATGAGACACCTCGCCGCTGTCAGGATATGTCTCGACAGTTTCTTTCGGGACTTTGTCAATTTGGGAAAGGGGATGCCCAGCAGGAAAGTCTTATGCCCCGTACACACGAGAGGGATTAAGTCTGACAGACTTCCGACGGAGTTCTAGCGGAGTTCCGCCGGAGTTCTGGCGGACTTTTCGACCGAACGGACTTGACCACACACCATCACACCAAACTCCGACGGAGTCGAACGTGATGACGTACGACTGGATTCGACGTAGGAAGTTCATAGACAGTAGCCAATAGCTGCCCTAGCGTCGGTTTTAGTCCGTCAGGGTAGCACACACACGAGCGGATTTTTCGAAGGGGACCGGGTCCGGCGGAGTTCCGTCTGGAAAATTTGAAGCATGCTTCATTTCTAAAGTCCGTCAGACTTTAGCGAAGCTAAAGTCCGTTGCAGCCCACACACGATCGGATAGTCTGACGGACTCAGTCCGTCGGAGTTTGGATGTCGAAAAGTCCGCTCGTGTGTACGGGGCATTAGGGTCTAATGTCACTTGCTGATCTAGTACAGTAGTCAAGAGGCGCTGGACCTCTTCCCAGAAGGGAACCACGAGGGGGCACCGCCAGTAAATGTGGAACAATGTTCCCCTGTGGGCCTGGCATCTCCAGCATCTGTCGGATGAGGCGGGATAGATGGCATGTAAAACGTCCGGGGTCATATACCAAAAAAATAAAATTTTATACGCATTCTCCCGGTACAGTGTGCACATCGAGCTTTTCGAGGCCTGGGACCATATCAACTGCCACTGCTCCTCCGTAATCTCCTCACCCAACGCCTCCTCCCACTTGCATATAGGTATGGTTGCCTTTCAAAGCTTTAGGGGGAGCGTTGATTATTTTATAGATGGTTGATACCAATCCCCTTTGGGCCGAGCCCGCTAGGATCACAGTCTCAAATGCGGAGGGTGGAGAAAAGCGCAGGTCAGAAGATATGGTCTGGGCGTAATGTCGTATCTGTAAATAACTATAAAAACTCTGTCGTGGGAGATCAAATTTAGATTGAAGGTCGGCATAAGACAACAGCCTCCACGACCTAGGATCCACCAGGGATTAACAAGGCCCGACCCTGTTTAGTCTCTGAGATCAGACGAGATCTGGTGCTTTCAGGGTTATGTGGCCATAGGCAAGCTCTTCAGGCACTCTCAACCCTCTTGACAAACACCAAGATGGTCACCTTGGTAAACAAACAAAACAAAAACAAGTCAACGCCAACAACATAAAAAGAAGCCTACAGCACCTAGTATTCCCAGGTTGTCTCCAATCCAGGTACTAGCAAGGCCCAACCCTGTTTAGCCTCTGAGATCAGAGGAGATCGGGCGCTTTCAGGGTTATGTGCCCATATGCAATCTCTTTGGGCACTCTCAACCCTCTTGACAAATGCCAAGATAGTCACCTTGAGATACAAGCGAAAAAAGACAGGTCAATGTCAACAACATAAAAAGAAGAATACGGCACCTGGTATTCCAACGCCATCTCCCATCCAGGTACTAACTAGGCCCAACCCTTCTTAGCCTCAGAGATGAGAAGAGATAGGGCTTTTTCAGGGTGATGCTGCTGTAAGCGATCTCTTTGGGCACTCTCAACCCTCTTGACAAATGCCAAGATGGTCACCTTGGGAAACAAGCGAAAAAAAAAAAAAGGAATCAACGCCAACAACATAAAAAGAAGCTTACAATAACTGGTATTCCCAGGTGGTCTCCCATCCAGGTACTAACCAGGCCTGACTCTTCTTAGCCTCCAAGATCAGACAAGATTGGGTGCTTTCAGAGTGATGTGGCCATAGGCAATCTCTTCTGGCACTCTCAACCCTCTTGACAAACACCAAGATGGTGACCTTGGGAAACAAGCTAAAAAAAAACAGGTCAACGCCAACAACATAAAAAGAAGCCTACGACACCTGGTATTCCCAGGTGGTCTCCCATCCACGTACTAACAAGGCCAGACTCTTCTTAGCCTCCAACATCAAACGAGATCAGGTGCTTTCAGGGTGATGTGCCCGTAGGCAATCCCTTCAGGCACTTTCAACCCTCTTGACAAACGCCAAGATGGTCACCTTGGGAAACAAGCAAAAAAAAACTAAGTCAATGCCAACAACTTAAAAAAAAAAGCATATGGCATTGAGAAATCCCAGGCGGTCTCCCATCCAGGTACTAACCAGGCCCGACACTGTTTAGCCTCCGAGATCAGACAAGATTGGGTGCTTTCATGGTGATGGGGCCGTAGGTGATCTCTTTGGGCACTCTCAACCCTCTTGACAAATGCCAAGATGGTCACCTTGGGAAACAAGTGAAAAAAGAAACCAGGTCAAGGCCAATAACATAAAAAGAAGCCTACGGCACCTGTTATTCCCAGACGTTCTCCCGTACTGGTATTAACCAGGCCTGACACTGCTTAGCCTCCGAGATCAGACAAGATTGGGTGCTTTCAGGGTGATGGGGCCGTAGGTGGTCTCTTTGGGCACTCTGGACCCTCTTGTTAAACGCCAAGATGGTCACCTTGGGAAACAAGCGAAAATAAACAGGTCAACACCAACAACATAAAAAGAAGCCTACGGCACCTGGTATTCACAGATGGTCTCCCATACAGGTATTAACCAGGCCGTACACTGCTAGGCCTCTGAGATCAGATGAGATTGTGCGCTTTCAGGGTGATGTGGCCATAGGTGTTCTATTCAGACACTCTCAACCCTCTTAACAAATGCCAAGATGGTCATCTTGGGAAACAAGTGAAAAAAAACAGGTCAACGCCAACAACATAGACCCTGGCGGTCTCCCATCTGGCCCTGACCCTGCTTAGCCTCTGAGATCGGGCGCTTTCAGGGTGATGGGGCCTTAGGCAAACGCTTTGGGACATACTCAAAACTCTTGACAGATGCTAAAATGGTCACCTTGGGAAACAAGCGAAAAAAAACAGGTCAAAGCCAACAATATAAAAAGATTCCTACGGCACCTGTAATTAGGTACTATCCAGGCTGGACCCTGCTTAACCTCTGAGATCAGATAAGATCGGGGGCTTTCAGGGTGATGTGGCCGTAGGAGATTTCTTTGGGCTCTCTCAGCCCTCTTGACAAATGCCAAGATGGTCACCTTGGGAAACAAGCGGAAAAAAAAAACATGTCAACGCCAGCAACATAAAAAGAAGCCTACGGCACCTGGTATTCCCAGTCGGTCTCCCTTCCAGTTACTAATCAGGCCCGACAATGCTTAGCCTCCGAGATCAGACAAGATCGGGCACTTTCAGGGTGATTTGGCCGTAGGCACTTTCTTTGGGCACTCTCACCCTCTTGACAAACGCCAAGATGGTCATCTTGGGAAACAAGCAAAAAAAAACAGGTCAACGCCAACAACATAAAAAATAGGATTTTTATATACAGCTTACCTGTAAAATCCTTTTCTTGAGAGTACATCACGGGACACAGAAGCTTCATTACATAGTGGGTTATATAGGCACCTCTGGTGAGTGGACACTGGTTAACCCCCAATTAAGGAGAATTCCTCCCCTATATAACCCCTTCCATATGGGAGGCACCTCAGTTTTGTAGCAAAGCAATAGGAAACCACGTAAAACCCAAGAGGGGTGGGAGCGCTGTGTCCCGTGATGTACTCTCAAGAAAAGGATTTTACAGGTAAGCTGTATATAAAAATCCTATTTTCTTGATCATACATCACGGGACACAGGAGCTTCATTACATAGTGGGATGACCCAAAGCAATGCTCAGATTCAGGGGAGGGAGACACAGATCATAATATATAGACCGCCAAGGACCGAAGGACCTAAACTGCAGCCTACAGTACACTGCGCCCAAAGGCGATATCCTCTTGCCCTCTGACATCCACCTGATAAAATCTGGTGAATGTGTGGACTGATAACCAAGTTGCAGCCTTACAGATCTGAGCCAGGGAGGCCTGGTGATGCACTGCCCAAGAAGCACTTACAGCCCTAGTTGAGTGCGCTTTCACTAACGAAGCCTGATGCAAAGGTTCAAAAGGTTGCCCCTGCAAAGCTGAGAGAACCAAATTCAGATCCCATGGGCATACCGGAGGTTTGACTGGCAGCCTTATCCTCATAGCCCCCTGGATGAAAGCCCGCACCAGGGAATGTGATGCAAGTGGTTTCTGAAAAAACACTGACAAGGACGAAATATGCACCTTGATAGTGCTTACGGCCAAATTAATTTCTAGGCCTAACTGGAGGAAGGCCAAGATCCTGCTAATGACATACTTTCTAGGATGACATTCCCTGAGTTCACAACAGGAAACATATGCCCTCCAGATTTTGTAGTAAATAAGCCTGGAGGCCGGCTTTCTGGCATTGACCAGAGTAGAAAGGACTGGCCCCGAAAGCCCACGGTCTCTCAGAATGTGGGTCTCAGCAGCCAAACCGTCAAATTCAGACTGTGTAAAGCAGCATGGTAAATTGGACCCTGTGAGAGCAGATCTGGCCGGAGAGGGAGGATCCACAGCCTGCCTACTGCCAACTTCATGATCTCTGCGTACCACGGTCGCCTGGGCCAAGCCAGGGCTACCAAAAGAAGTGACTTTGTTTCCCTCTAGACTCTTCCCAGGAACCGCGGCAGAAGCGGGCACGGGGGGAAGGTATAAATCAAATTGTACTGATCCCAGGGAACTGTCAGAGCATTCGACCCCTGAGCGAGTGTATCTCTTGTCCTTGACACGAATTTGTCCAGTTTTCTGTTGAACCTGGACGCAAACAGATCTACGTCTGGAGTACTCCACCTGCGACATATGTTCCAAAACACGTCGGGGTGCAGAGCCCATTCTCCTAGGCACAACTGCTGGCGGCGCAGAAAATCTGCCTGCAAATTTTCCACTCCTGGAATGAAGACTGCAGAAAGGCATGGAACATTCCTTTCTGCCCAGACAAGTATGCGATTCACCTCTTTTTGCGCAACCAGACTCCTGGTACCACCCTGGTGATTGATATAGGCCATTGTCGGACTGAACTCGAACAGGGAGACCCCGTAGTCTGAAAGAACAGTTTATGAGAGCCATATAAACTGCCTGGATCTCCAAGACATTTATGGGCAATAGCTTCTGGATCACAGACCATTTCCACTGCGAGCACGTCTCCTCCAACACTGCTCCCCAGCCTGTCAGGCTGCCATTTGTCATAATAATCTTCCATGGAAGAGGAAGAAAAGTTTTGCCTTTCAGCAAATTCTCGGTTTGTAACGAGACTCTTAGACTCGTTAGACGAGACTCTTGCGTGTCCCTGGGGATAGACGCATAGGAAGATCCAAGGACTGGGGCTTCCTGTTCCAAGCCGCAAGGATGCATCTTTGCAGAGGCCTTGAGTGGAACTGGGCGAATGGAATGGCCTCGAAGGAGGCGACCATTTTCCCTAACAGTCTCATGCACAACCGAATGGGGGAAGATCTTCTGCCCAGAATTAGGCGCACCAGATCCCCAATGGCCAAGGCTTTTGGCCTTGGTAGAAACACCTTGCCCTGAGCAGTGTCGATAACCATACCCAGGTATTCCAACCTGGTAGCAGGCTGTAGGGACGACTTTTCTAGGTTTATAATCTAACCAAGGCGTTCCAGCTGTTCTATTGTTCTGGTAACACTGTGGTTCAGGAGCGCTACTGTTTTCTCTATGAGAAGCAAATCGTCTAGATAAGCCATGACGGCTATACCCTGAGCTCTTAGGTTTGCCAAGAGAGGGTCCAGAATCTTTGTGAAGACTCGAGGGGCCGTAGCTAGCCCGAATGGCAAGGCCACAAATTGAAAATGGCGCCGCTCTACCGCGAACCTTAGATACTTTTGGTGTGCGGGAAAAATTGGCACATGGAGATATGCATCCTTGATGTCTATTGATGCCATAAACTCTCCCCCTTGCAGGGAGGAGACCACAGTGCGAATTGACTGTGTTCAGAAGGACCGGATGCGTAAAAAACGGTTCAGATCCTTCAGATCCAGGATAGGTCTGACACTTCTATTTGGCTTTGGAACGGTGAAGAGATTCGAGTAAAACCCTGAACCCTGTTCTTTTGGGTCCACTTCTACTATCACCCCCTGGGATAGTAAGTGATCTAAGGCCAGAAATAGAGGTCTTTGCTTTACTGGGTCCCTGGGGATCCTTGACCTTAGAAAGCGAGAAGGTGGAATCTCCTGAAACTCCAGCTTGTAGCCCAGGGATACCAAAGAGACCACCCACTCGTCCCGGATCTCTTCCCGCCAGGCTTCTGCAAACTGCAGGAGCCTTCCCCCCACTTGGCCGAGCGGGGGCGCCCCTTCACAAGGAAGCTTTCGGGCTCTGCTTGGCAGGCTTTTGCCCCCAGGATTTCTTCTGCCCCTGGGCCCGGCCTTGAGCCTTTCCTGTAGAGGGGGGTTGAGAAGGCCGTCGCCACTGCTTAGAGCTTGATGCTCCGGGAGAGAGAGAACGCCTAAATGATGGACGTTTGCTCCTTTTGACTGGAAGGAGAGTAGATTTACCCCCTGAAATTTTTTGGACGAATTTGTCTAATTCTTCTTTAAACAAACGTTCCCCTTTAAACGGGAACCCAATCAAATGCTTCTTGCATGATAGCTCAGCTGCCCAATTCTTTAGCCATAGGGCCCTTCGCATGTGTACCAACAGGAGAGACAAACGAGATGCTTGTTGGACAGAATCCAAAATCGCATCAATCATGAAACACAGAATTTGAGGTATTTCTGCATAATTCTCCACTTCCTCACTGGGAAGGAGGCCAAGCATCTGCTTAACCTGTTCCTTGAGGAACTGACACAACCCCACAGCTGCGACTGTAGGTTGCACTACAGTGCCAGTCATGGAAAAGGAGGCTTTTAATAATGTTTCCAGCTTCTTATCAGTTGGATCTTTAAATACCTGAGCATTATCCAAAGGACAGGTCAGGTTTCTATTCATGCAAGAAACAGTTGCATCGACAGATGGGACCCCCCATTTCTTGGTGAAACTTTCCTCCAGAGGATAAAGCATAGAAAACCTTTTAGGAGGAGCAAATTGTTTATCGGGATGTCCCCAATCCTCATACAACAATTTATCCATTAAGGGATTAATTGGAAAGGAAAAGGCAGGTTGTGGGACTTTCCTGACTCCCAGGGAAGAAACAGAGGACGTAGCGATCTCAGCAGCAGGCATTCTGAATGTGGTACGCACCAATTCAGTATAATACTGCACCTGTTTTCTGAGAGCCTGGGAGGAGGGGACTCTCTCCTCTTCCTCTGATTCATCCGACTGCTCAAGATTCCTGTCCCAAGATAGGGATCTCTCCTCATTGTCAGAAGTGTCATCTGAAAGAGGAATCTCAGCAGAGGGAGGGGATCTACCCCTTTTCCTGCTATCTTTCAGGGAAGCTGAAATAAAATTCATGATTCTCCCTTCAAAACCCTCCAATGTAGCCCTAAGGGAGTCCTCAGTGATGTATACCGGGGCTGAAATATTAGGAGATGCTGCAAATCCTGACAGGGGCACTGACTCATCCTGTGAGGCTGACTCCAGTCTTGCAGGGGGGGGGATGGTAACCTACAGGCATTTTTAGAACCCCTAGACCTAGGCGGTGACTTACCAGTGTCCTTGTTATCTCCCCCTGAGACCCTCTTACGAGGAGACATAGTCCTAAGCTACAAAGCAGAGGTACTAGTACAAAGTGCAATCACTGTTGTGCTTAAAGTCTCACAATAAATATATATGCTTAAACTGCACAACCTGATGCTGAGTAGGTGTCTTAGGTTTGCCTGGATCCAATCCCTTGGGATGCTTACTGCCCACAGCTCCTGTGTCTCCACTTACAGCCCCCTGATGCCCTGGGCTGTAAAACTGCCGCCTGGCGCCTGCGCTGTACAGCGCCGTGCACACCGAACGACGCAGCTCGAATCACACTCCTGCCTCCTCCATTAGCACGGGAGCGTGCTTGGCGCGCGTGCACGAGGACTGCCGGTATCAAGGGGGGGAGGGAATTGCCATCGGAGCTGTCTGGGACCCCTGTATTACCTTCATTGTGGCAGAGATTGCAGTGGAGACATGAGTCATCTGGGAGAACCAGGCTTCACTGAGCGTGTGTATCTGAAAGGCATGTAAGTATGCATCAGGCTGCTCTTACTCCCTATCAGAAGACAGGCTGGTGTATTCTAGCTAGTTTTTACAGTCTAGTGTATACAGAAGACAGGCTGTGGTATACAGAGGGTTTAGTGTATTCAGAGAGTCTAGTGTATACAGTCGGCGAGTGTATACATAATACTGGCTAGTTCACACAGTGTTTACAGAGATGCAAGGGTTTACAGAGAAGCTAGTGTATATAGAAGACTACAGCATACAGAAGAAAGGCTAGTGAATACAGAATACAGACTTGTGTATGCAGATAAGCTTGAGTATACAGAGATGCTAGAGTAAACAGTGAGGCTGGGGTACACAGAGAGGCTAGTTTAAAGAGAGGCTAGTTTAAAGAGAGGCTAGTATATACAAAGATGTTAGTGTATATAGAGAGGTTAGTGTATAGAGAGAGTCGAGTGTATACAGAAGACAGGCTTGGGTATACATCAAAGCTGACAGTGTATACAGAAGACTGGGTAGTGTATACAGAGAGTCTAGTGGGTACAGAAGACAGGCTGGTGTATTCTAGCTAATTTTTACAGTCTAGTGTATACAGAAGACAGGCTGTGGTATACAGAGGGTTTAGTGTATTCAGAGAGTCTGGTGTATACAGTCGGCGAGTGTATGCATAAGACTGGCTAGTTTACACAGTGTTTACAGAGATGCAAGGGTGTACAGAGAAGCTAGTATATATAGAAGACTACAGCATACAGAAGAAAGGCTAGTGAATACCGAATAAAGGCTGGCTTCTACAGAGAGGCTAGTGCATACAGTGAAGCTATTTTATATAGAAGCCTGGTTAGTGTATACAGAGAAGCTAGTGTGTACAGAAGAAAGGCTAGACAGGCTATAAAGAGAGACAAGTGTTTACAGAGGACAGTTTGGGGTATAGAGAGATGCTAGTTTATACAGAGAGACTAATGTATACAGAAGACAGGCTAGGGCATAAAGAAGACAGAAGACGGGCCAGTGTATTCAGAAAATAGGCTAGTGTATACCGAAGACAGGCTATTGTATGCAGAAGACCGGCTAGTGTATACAGAAAAACTAGTGTATAACAGAGAGCGTAGTGTATATAGAAGACAGGCCAGGGTATAAAGAAGACAGAGTAATGTATACAGAAACAGAAAACATGCTCGTGTATATAGAGAGGCTAGTGAATTTAGAGGGTAGGCTAAGTGATAACAGAAGACAATCTTGGATATACAGACACATTTCATCATTTCATCTAGCTCACATCGCTAATGGAGTTTGTCTCATTGCCATGTTATGCCTTTTCATTCTTATGCTAAATATAGATTATACTCACTACACGATTTTAATCATCCACATCAACAGTTTTATTGCTTTTCTGACATTAACCGAGTATCTCTGACATTAACTGAGTATCTCTCTGCACTAGGATCTTATTAATAATAATAATAATAGGATTGTGTAAGGCAAAGAACAACTAGTCTAATATAAGCTTTCTCAGTGGTACCGGCATATCCTTTAAATTTAGACTATCAAGCTAAGCTTTCAATCTCTTACCGTTGAACAGCGATACTTCCTCCCTGCAATATTAAGCCATTTAAATGTCCTATTGGTCGTCTATATTATACAACTCTCTGAAAAGCATATATGTAGAGAATAAAACTAGTCTTACATCTTAATAAAACTGTTTTATTGCTCAACCCAGTGACAAAACATTCCTTTTTACCGCAGCAAAATGTGAGAAAAGCAGTGTAAGCCGTCTTTCTGCCATATGTTTCAGAAAAATAATGTACCGCTTTTAAATCCATATCAATTCCACATCCTAATTTAAACCGTCTTAAAATTTTAACATTTACTGATAGCAATTACTGATATTACATTATGATTAAACCAGTGAAAAGGACCGCGTAATGGAACTGTCAAATTAATCATAATCTCAGAGTTAACTTAGCTGATAAATTTACGATTTACGCTACGGTTTAAACTTAGATTTTTTCAAGCAAAGTCAATTTAATCTTAAATCATTTATACTATATTCTACGGTACTCTTAAATTATGTACTGTTTTTCTGTATTTTAGCCGTACTCATATTTCGTGTTATGTTGCAACCATCTAATCTCATTGCTATTCCGACATTCTGCCTTAATGAGGATATTACTTTGCAACTATCCCTTGAACCCTTTTGTGTATTCACTTTATCTCGACCTATATATACTGCCTCAATATACTTATTATTATATTATAGAGATTACTATCTCTAAATCATTGTAAACGTAACCATAGTTATAATGTACAGGTAATTTTACGTTAAAGCAAACTTCACACAAAACCATCTTTTTAAAACCTTTTACACACTGCACATTAAGAGTAATGCAACCATCTCTCTACCTCTATGCAATAGGATTCTCTTTCTGACTCTATTTTGTGTATTACGTCTTCTCCACATTAACTGTCACACTGATAACCATTTGTAACACATAACACTGGCAACCCATTTTTTAACAGCAGCAAAATGTGAGAAAAGCAGTGGGACGGTTTACTTGATTGAGAAGTGGTTGCAGTACCAAAGGATAGCAATAAAGTTTGATTACATTAATAACACATAATGCAACTATTTTACAATCACATTAAGCATACATCCTAATGTAAACTGTCTATCACTATTAATGTTCAGGGTTACTGATACATTATGCCGATAACCAGTGGAAACGGAAAACAGTCAGTGTAAGCCGTCTTCGTGCGTAACAAAATTAATGGAACGATTTACACGTTGGAATTTACAAGCTACGTCAATTTACTCTTATATAATGTATACCCTTTAGCTGCTTAGCTCACACTTTGCTGTATGTAGCCGCATTAACTGTATTAATGGTTACATGTAAGTAACCAATGGGTATTGACATTTCATGTCTATCTCACATCTCTAATGCAATTTGTCTCTTTGAGACACGTTGCTTATATTTGCTGATATTTCATGATTACAGCAATCATCTCATCTAATTGCTATTCCAACATTTTGCCTTGGTATTACTTTGCAACGCTCTATTGAACAATGTAAAGGTAAGCTAGATATTTTGTGTATTTCCACTTAAACTCGACCTGTATATACTGTCTCAATATTATCCTTTCTAATTTTGCTAAATTAGATTATAGAGTTTGCTATGTCTAAATCCAGGTTACCTACTCACCTTTATTACGTATACTGCTAATTTTAGGATAAAACAAAACCATCTTTTGCTTCTTTACACGCTGCACATATTAAGAGTAATACAATGCTATCGATGTGAACAGTTTAATTGCTCTTCTCACATTTAGCTGGTATATCTCTGCTATAGGAAACTGAATTTGTACTACAACGATAACTCGTCTAATATCAGTCCACTCAGTGCTACCGGGATAACTTTTGCATTTAGAGTAATGAAATGATTTCTCAGTCATTTTGAAGCTATTGCAACAAACTTCCGATCTCTTTTCCCCTGCAATACATAAGCTCTGCAATATTAAGGAATATTTAGCTGCTTAGCTGAAACTTTGCTGTACGTAGCCGTGTTAACTTTATTAATGGTTACCTGTAAGTAACCAATGGGGATTGACATTTCATGTCTAATTCACATTCACATTTCTAATGCAGTTTGTCTTTTTGCCATGTCATCCTTTGCCAGTTATTATCCTTTCTCTTCATTATGCTATATTTGGGGTATATTCACTACATGATTAAAGACACGTAATGAACCTGATTGATAAAAACCTAAACTCGTCGTTGCTCTTATTTCGTGTATTTCCACTTAAACCCGACCTGTATATACTGTCTCAATATTAATCTGAGTTATTTTGCTATATTTATTATTAGAATAACCAGATTACGATCTCTAAATCCTGGTAAACCAACTCACACAAAACCATCTTATTTCTACCTTACACGCAGCACATTACATATTAAGATATTAACATTTAACCGGTATCTCTCTGCAATAGTAAACGAAATGTGTAGATCACTCATCTAATATCAGTCTTCTCAGTGCTACCGGAACAACTTTTAAATTTAGAGTAATGCAGCGATTACTCAGTTTTATGAAGGTACTGCAACTAACGCTTTGGATTTCTTTCCTGTTAAATTACGCTCTGCAATATTAAGCCATGTAAGTTGTCCTATTGGTCTACTAACAATGCTATGTATAATAATACAAATCTTTCAAAAGCAATATCGTCTCACTACAATACTTACACTCTGCATAATAAATATGAATAATGCGACTAATGCTAATAATAAAGTCGTCTAAAACTCGGCTATAGGTAGAGAATAAAACTATCTTACATCAAAATAAACCATGTACTGCGAAACCAATAACATCCAATTACTGAACGTCTATCAGTCAATGACTTAACAAAATAAACTTAGCACTCTTTTGCTCTATTTTGTATATTTGTAATTCTCCACATTAACTGTCACATTGATATCACCACTGACAACACACCAGTGACTTTTTAACAGCACCAAAATATGAAAAAAGCACTGTAACTCTTTACATGATTTAGAAGTAGTTGCATTAGCAAAAAATAAAGTTCTGTCTTCTGTACACGCTAGCCTTTCTGTATACATTAATCTTTCTGTGTACACCAGTCCCTCTATATAGACTAGCCTCTCTGTCTTCTGTATACACGTGCCCGTAACCTATATACACTAGCCTGCCTTCTTTTTACAATAGTCTCGGTGTCCCAGCCTCTCTGCATACTCTAGCCTCACTGAATTCCCCAGACTCTCTTCTATTCTTCTTCTATACACAAGCCTATCTGTAAACAATAGCTTGTCATCTGTACACACTAGCCTCTCTGTATACACTAGCCATTCTTCTGTATACACTAGGCTCAGGGGAATAACATTAGCCTATCTGTATTACCTTGTTTGACTTTTCTGTTTTCTCTTTCTATTCTAGGGTGTACCTCGCCGTATACCCAAGCCAGTCTTATTACCCCAGCCTCATTCCAATTATAATAGCCGCACTGGGTTTTTGACAGGCGGTCTTGTGTTGGGTTTTTTCAGTCTGCTCAGCCATCTTCTTGCAGGGGTTCTTCGGGTCAGCCCTTGCTCCCTTTTGCCCACGTATCCTCTCATTCACAAGAAGTTCATTCTCATGTCTGGGTTACCTTGGGCATCAGGCTCATCCTATCCTTCACGGGACATTCATTTGGGTTTGCGTAGCTTGCAGGCTCTTAGGGGGTTCCTTCTCATCTCCAGGTCAGCAGTCGGTGGGTTCTACTCTCACAGCGGTAACTTACTGGTTACTTACAGTTGGCATTTGGGCATACGTCATTTTATGGATGGGATCTTTACCTTCCCTTTTCCAACTATACTTGTGTCTTTTTGCCCTCTTTTCAGGCATACTGACCGTCCAGGCCATGGCACACCTTAGGCCTTGGTTCTTAAGTAATATCGCATTTCCCACTTGAAGACTCCGATTAAAAGTGGGAAGGCTGGCCGCAGTATTTGTGGGAGGAGCCTGAGGGACTATTTAAGCCTCCTCCTCTGTCAGGGCCAGGGTTGGTGTTTTCTAGGGAGAGAGAGACTGGGTTACACAGACTTGCTAGTGTATACAGACGGAATAGTGTAGTGTACAGAGACAAGCTGACAGTGAGGCCGGGGTATAATGAGAAGCTGGGTTATACAGTAGACAGGCTAGTTTATATAAAAGACAAAATTGGGTAAACAGAATACAGGCTGGGGTATAATGAGAGGCAAGATTATACAGAGAGGCTAGGGTACACAGAGAGGCTAGTGTATAAAGATGTATACAGAAAGGCGGGGTATACAGAGAGACTAGGTGTATAAAAGACAAGCTAGGGACGGACTAGTGTATACAAAGGACCGGCTAGTTGATACAGAGAGGCTAATGTGTACAAAAGACAGGCTAATGTATACAGATAGGCTAGATTATACAGAAGAACGTCCTGGGTATGCAGAGCGCTCAGCTTCAAGGGAAGGCCAACATGACTTTCTGACAGATCTGACTTTCATCCCCTTGCCCTCTCTGCCCCGGTCATCTGGTGGCAGTTTTATGCTCTTCCCTGGCCCCCACCCATTCATAATCCTTACCGACCTTTCCTTCCGCTGCTCACAGGAACACACTGGATGACTTGTCTAATTAACCAACTTGTAAAAGACACCGCTATCCTCCTGTCTGACACCGGTCCCCCTTGGAGGCTTTACCCCTCACTGTTTGGGTGGTCCCTGCCTCCCCCTGGATGCTCCACATATACCCCGACGACATTGTCGGAGGGGCACCACTTGACAGGACACGGGGCTGTCATGCTGGTGGCATCTCCCATTGGAGGAAGGGATGATGGCCTCAACCCCTTGGCAGCAGGTTCTTTCATGTACAGACCAGGGCGGCTCATCTTCCCTTCTGGAGTCTTGACCTTAGAGGGGGGAGTTGCACTTTGGGGGGTCTGAGTGATACCTAGTGCGCTGTACTGGAAGGGCTTGACATTCCCACATCTGTGTCCCCTCTCCCTGGTTGCGCCCCTCGTCCCCCCCCCCTCTGGCCCCCACCTACTCTTGGCCGACATTGCCTTCTGCAGCTTTCGGGGACACTCTGGATGACTTATTTATTGAGCCTATTGGTACGAGACACTGCTTCCCTCCAGTTTGACTCTGGACCCCCCTGGAGGATTTACCCCTTACTGTTTGGGCAGTCCCAGCCTCCCTCTGGATGCTCTACACAGCCCCTGATGGCGATGCAGGAGAGACACTAATTGGCAGGCCCCAGAACTGCTGCTCGGGTGAAGTCTCCCGTTGGATGGAGGGATGGTGGCCCCAGCCCCTTGCCTGCCGGATTCTCCATGCACCGACCAGGGCTGCTCCTCTTTCATCTGGATGTGGTGACCATGGAGGGGATTAGTTGAAACTTATGGTGTCCGGGTGGTTGCTGGTGTGAGTGTGCTAAAGGACTTGACATTTCCGCATGTTTGTCCCCTCTCCCTTGCTGCCCCCCCTTCCCTCCCCCCTTCCCTCCCTTACCTCCTTCCCTTCCCTCCCCCTTTCCCTCCCCCTTTCCCCCCTTCCCCCCCTCTTTCCCCCCCTTCCCTCCCCTTTTTCCCCCGGAGCGTGGACGGAGGAGAGGGGGTAAGGAGAGGACAATCTGCCAAAGGGAGAGACCCCTCAGTGCTGACAGTGCTGACAGTTCTATGCTCTACCTCTGTTTTGATTATACTATTGTTTTTTGGTTCTATGATGTTACTGATTGTCTTTTATTTGCATACCGGTATCAGACGTGACATTTACTACTGCCGGGACTGGGGGGACTGGGATCCGGGGGCTCCCTCTCCGACCTGTCTACCCACCAACCCAAGTAGGACGGCGCTTTAAACCCAGTGTACATCTGGTAAGCGCTATAGCATAATTGTGCTGTTTTAGTGTACAATTCCTGTACTGTTGAGTGCGGACAACCCTTAATTTCCCTCTCCCCCTGGGGTTGAGGTGCCCGGCCTCTTTTTCCCCTTACCTTTTCTTCCATTTGCCCTTCCTTTCTCCCCCTTAGTTCCCGTCATCCATTACCTACCCAATACCTACCTCAGTTCTTTGCTTTTCTCTGACGTCCCCCTTCCCGAGGAGCGATGGCAGACTCAGTCAAGGTCACCTCTCTAAGGAACTAAGGAAAGGTTAAGGGACTGAACTCCTCTGAAAAACGGTGAAATCTCCTGTGAGAACTGAAGACTTCCTGTACTGATGTGGCCTTTATACAAGAAACACATTTTAAAAATACTAGCCTCCCCTTTCTACGGTCAAGATCCTTCCCTAAGGATCTTAGGGGGTTCCTTCTCATCTCCAGATCAGGAGTCGGTGGGTTCTACTCTCACAGCGGTAACTTACCGGTTACTTACAGTTGGCATTTTGGCATACGTCATTTTATGGATGGGATCTTTAACTTCCCTTTTCCACCTATACTTGTGTCTTTTTGCCCTCTTTTCAGGCATACTGACCGTCCAGGCCATGGCACACCTTAGGCCTTGGTTCTTAAGTAATATCGCATTTCCCACTTGAAGACTTGAAGAGTGTGCTCTACACACTCTACTAACCCCTTCTCTAAGACCAAGGGAATCTCCATTCTGATCTCTAGCAGGCTCCCCTCGGTTCTCCAGGATTCTCTGGTGGACCCTGGGGGCCGATATCTTTTTCTCAGGGGCCACATTGGGGAGCTCCTTTTTACATTTGCCACTGTGTACGCTCCCAATGATCACCAAGACACATTCCTCAGAACTACCCTGCACAGATTATGTGACTTTCGGGAGGGCCAGTTGATATTAGGTGGGGACTTTAATGTCCCCTTTCGCAATCGGTTGACACTTCTGCCTCTTGCTCCTCGCTCCTCATTTCCTCTAGAAAGCGGATTACTAAGTGTTTACTGAATGACCAATTAGTTGATGTCTGGTGTCTGCAACACTCTGGGGAAAGGGACTACTCTTTTTGCTCTTCCTCTCACAAATCATACTTGAGGATAGACTTCTTCTTGATTCCACATGACCAACTGCACTTGGTGAGCTCTTCCTCCATCGGCCATATTACTTGGTCCGACCACGCTCCTGTAGCCCTTACCTACACCCTCTCTAGGAACCCCTCACCTAGGTCTCTATTCTGACACCTTAATGAGAGCCTCCTCCAGATACCGGAAGTTATAGCAGATGTGACCAGGGAATTGGACCTTTATTTCCAAGAAAACTAAACGCAGGACTGCGACCCGGGGATAATTTGGGAGGCTCACAAGTCAGTACTCTGCAGGGTACTTATCAGGCACGGGGCGCGCATTAAACGAACACGGAAGGAACAGCTTGCTAATCTGTTTTGTGAACTTGCCTCTGTGGAAGCGAAACGAGTGGGTGGTCTCTTTGGTATCCCTGGGCTACAAGCTGGAGTTTCAGGAGAATCCACCTTCTCGCTTTCTAAGGTCAAGGATCCCCAGGGACCCAGTAAAGCAAAGACCGCTATTTCTGGCCTTAGATCACTTACTATCCCAGGGGGTGATAGTAGAAGTGGACCCAAAAGAACAGGGTTCAGGGTTTTACTCGAATCTCTTCACCGTTCCAAAGCCAAATAGAAGTGTCAGACCTATCCTGGATCTGAAGGATTTGACCCGTTTTTTACGCATCCGGTCCTTCTGAATACAGTCAATTCGCACTGTGGTCTCCTCCCTGCAAGGGGGAGAGTTTATGGCATCAATAGACATCAAGGATGCATATCTCCATGTGCCAATTTTTCCCGCACACCAAAAGTATCTAAGGTTCACGGTAGAGCGGCGCCATTTTCAATTTGTGGCCTTGCCGTTCGGGCTAGCTACGGCCCCTCGAGTCTTCACAAAGATTCTGGACCCTCTCTTGGCAAACCTAAGAGCTCAGGGTATAGCCGTCATGGCTTATCTAGACGATTTGCTTCTCATAGAGAAAACAGTAGCGCTCCTGAACCACAGTGTTACCAGAACGCTAGAACAGCTGGAACGCCTAGGTTGGATTATAAACCTAGAAAAGTCGTCCCTACAGCCTGCTACCAGGTTGGAATACCTGGGTATGGTTATCGACACTGCTCAGGGCAAGGTGTTTCTACCAAGGCCAAAAGTCTTGGCCATTGGGGATCTGGTGCGCCTAATTCTGGGCAGAAGATCTTCCCCCATTCGGTTGTGCATGAGACTGTTAGGGAAAATGGTTGCCTCCTTCGAGGCCGTTCCATTCGCCTAGTTCCACTCAAGGCCTCTGCAAAGATGCATCCTTGCGGCTTGGAACAGGAAGCCCCAGTCCTTGGATCTTCCTATGCGTCTATCCCCAGGGACACGCAAGAGTCTCGTCTAACGAGTCTAAGAGTCTCGTTACAAACCGAGAATTTGCTGAAAGGCAAAACTTTTCTTCCTCTTCCATGGAAGATTATTATGACAAATGGCAGCCTGACAGGCTGGGGAGCAGTGTTGGAGGAGACGTGCTCGCAGTGGAAATGGTCTGTGATCGAGAAGCTATTGCCCATAAATGTCTTGGAGATCCAGGCAGTTTATATGGCTCTCATAAACTGTTCTTTCAGACTACGGGGTCTCCCTGTTCGAGTTCAGTCCGACAATGCCACAGCAGTGGCCTATATCAATCACCAGGGTGGTACCAGGAGTCTGGTTGCGCAAAAAGAGGTGAATCGCATACTTGTCTGGGCAGAAAGGCATGTTCCATGCCTTTCTACAGTCTTCATTCCAGGAGTGGAAAATTGGCAGGCAGATTTTCTGCGCCGCCAGCAGTTGTGCCTAGGAGAATGGGCTCTGCACCCCGACGTGTTTTGGAACATATGTCGCAGGTGGGGTACTCCAGACGTAGATCTGTTTGCGTCCAGGTTCAACAGAAAACTGGACAAATTCGTGTCAAGGACAAGAGATACACTCGCTCAGGGGTCGAATGCTCTGACAGTTCCCTGGGATCAGTAAAATTTGATTTATGCCTCCCCCCGTGCCCGCTTCTGCCGCGGTTCCTGGGAAGAGTCTAGTGGGAAACAAAGTCGCTTCTTTTGGTAGCCCTGGCTTGGCCCAGGCGACCGTGGTACGCAGAGATCATGAAGTTGGCAGTAGGCAGGCTGTGGATCCTCCCTCTCCGGCCAGATCTGCTCTCACAGGGTCCAATTTACCATGCTGCTTTACACAGTCTGAATTTGACGGTTTGGCTGCTGAGACCCACATTCTGAGAGACCGTGGGCTTTCGGGGCCAGTCCTTTCTACTCTGGTCAATGCCAGAAAGCCGGCCTCCAGGCTTATTTACTACAAAATCTGGAGGGCATATGTTTCCTGTTGTGAACTCAGGGAATGTCATCCTAGAAAGTATGTCATTAGCAGGATCTTGGCCTTCCTCCAGTCAGGCCTAGAAATGAATTTGGCCGTAAGCACTATCAAGGTGCATATTTCGTCCTTGTCAGTGTTTTTTCAGAAACCACTTGCATCACATTCCCTGGTGCGGGCTTTCATCCAGGGGGCTATGAGGATAAGGCTGCCAGTCAAACCTCCGGTATGCCCATGGGATCTGAATTTGGTTCTCTCAGCTTTGCAGGGGCAACCTTTTGAACCTTTGCATCAGGCTTCGTTAGTTCTTTTGACTAAAAAATTGGTTTTCTTGGTAGCCATATCCACGGTCAGAACTAGCAGCTCTCTCCAGTAAAGAACCGTATCTAATTATTCATAAGGACCTGGTGGTAATGCGTCCCAACAGGTCCTTTCTGCCTAAGGTGGTTTCAGGATTCCATTTGAATCAAGATTTAAGCCTACCATCCTTTTTTCCGGACCCACAGTCCGCAGAAGAAGAATCTTTGCACACTTTGGATGTGGTAAGGGCAATCAGTATCTATCTTCAGGCAACTGCTCAGATAAGGAAAACTGGTTGCTTATTTATTTTGCCGGAAGGCCCTAGGAAGGGCCAGGCGGCATCAAAATCCACTCTCTCAAGGTGGATTAGACAGATTATTTCTCAGGCCTATAGTGTTAAAGGGAAGATCCCTCGTTTTCAAGTGAGAGCGCACTCAACTAGGGCTGTAAGTGCTTCTTGGGCAGTGCATCACCAGGCCTCCCTGGCTCAGATCTGTAAGGCTGCAACTTGGTCATCAGTCCACACATTCACCAGATTCTATCAGGTGGATGTCAGAGGGCAAGAGGATATCGCCTTTGGGCGCAGTGTACTGCAGGCTGCAGTTTAGGTCCTTGGCGGTCTATATATTATGATCTGTGTCTCCCTGCCCTCAATCTGAGCATTGCTTTGGGTCATCCCACTATGTAATGAAGCTCCTGTGTCCTGTGATGTATGATCAAGAAAATAGGATTTTTATATACAGCTTACCTGTAAAATCCTTTTCTTGAGAGTACATCACGGGACACAGGGCACCCACCCCTCTTGGGTTTTACATGGTTTCCTATTGCTTTGCTACAAAACTGAGGTGCCCCCCATATGGGAGGGGTTATATAGGGGAGGAATTCTCCTTAATTGGGGGTTAACCAGTGTCCAATCACCAGAGGTGCCTATATAACCCACTATGTAATGAAGCTCCTGTGTCCCGTGATGTACTCTCAAGAAAAGGATTTTACAGGTAAGTTGTATATAAAAATCCTATTTTTTATGTTGTTGGCGTTGACCTGTTTTTTTTTGCTTGTTTCCCAAGATGACCATCTTGGCGTTTGTCAAGAGGGTGAGAGTGCCCAAAGAAAGTGCCTACGGCCAAATCACCCTGAAAGTGCCCGATCTTGTCTGATCTCGGAGGCTAAGCATTGTCGGGCCTGATTAGTAACTGGAAGGGAGACCGACTGGGAATACCAGGTGCCGTAGGCTTCTTTTTATGTTGCTGGCGTTGACATTTTTTTTTTTCCGCTTGTTTCCCAAGGTGACCATCTTGGCATTTGTCAAGAGGGCTGAGAGAGCCCAAAGAAATCTCCTACGGCCACATCACCCTGAAAGCGCCCGATCTTATCTGATCTCAGAGGCTAAGCAGGGTCCAGCCTGGATAGTACCTAATTACAGGTGCCGTAGGAATCTTTTTATATTGTTGGCTTTGACCTGTTTTTTTTCGCTTGTTTCCCAAGGTGACCATTTTAGCATCTGTCAAGAGTTTTGAGTATGTCCCAAAGCGTTCGCCTAAGGCCCCATCACCCTGAAAGCGCCCGATCTCAGAGGCTAAGCAGGGTCAGGGTCAGATGGGAGACCGCCAGGGTCTATGTTGTTGGCGTTGACCTGTTTTTTTTCACTTGTTTCCCAAGATGACCATCTTGGCATTTGTTAAGAGGGTTGAGAGTGTCTGAATAGAACACCTATGGCCACATCACCCTGAAAGCGCACAATCTCATCTGATCTCAGAGGCCTAGCAGTGTACGGCCTGGTTAATACCTGTATGGGAGACCATCTGTGAATACCAGGTGCCGTAGGCTTCTTTTTATGTTGTTGGTGTTGACCTGTTTATTTTCGCTTGTTTCCCAAGGTGACCATCTTGGCGTTTAACAAGAGGGTCCAGAGTGCCCAAAGAGACCACCTACGGCCCCATCACCCTGAAAGCACCCAATCTTGTCTGATCTCGGAGGCTAAGCAGTGTCAGGCCTGGTTAATACCAGGATGGGAGAACGTCTGGGAATAACAGGTGCCGTAGGCTTCTTTTTATGTTATTGGCCTTGACCTGGTTTCTTTTTTCACTTGTTTCCCAAGGTGACCATCTTGGCATTTGTCAAGAGGGTTGAGAGTGCCCAAAGAGATCACCTACGGCCCCATCACCATGAAAGCACCCAATCTTGTCTGATCTCGGAGGCTAAACAGTGTCGGGCCTGGTTAGTACCTGGATGGGAGACCGCCTTGGAATACTAGGTGCCATAGGCTTCTTTTTATGTTGTTGGCTTTGACCTGTTTTTTTCACTAGTTTCTCAAGGCGACCATCTTGGCGTTTGTCAAGAGGGTTGGGCGTGTCTTGAAGAGAACGCTTACGGCCACATCACCCTGAAAGCACCCGATCTCATCTGATTTCAGAGGCTAAGCAGTGTCAGGCCTGGTTAGTACCTGGATGGGAGACTGCCTGGAAAGACCAGGTGCCATAGAAGGATCTGGCCTGGTTAGTGTCTTGATTGGGAGATCGCCTGGGAATACCGGATGCCGTAGGCTTCTTTTTATGTTGTTGGCTTTGACCTGTTTTTTTTTAGCTTGTTTCCCAAGGTGAGCATCTTGGCCTTTGTCAAGAGGCTTCAGAGTGCCCAAAGAGAATGCCTACGGCCAAATCACCCTGAGAGAGCCCAATCTCATCTGATCTCGGGGGCTAAGCAGCGATGGGCCTGGTTAGTACCTGGATGGGAGAAAGCCTGGGAATACCAGGTGCTGTAGGCTTCTCATTATGTTGTCGGCGTTGACCTGTTTTTTTTCCCTTTTTTCCCAAGGTGACCATCTTGGCATTTGTCAAGAGGGTTGAGAGTGCACAAAGAAATTGCCTACGGGCACAACACCCTGAAAGCGCCCAATCTCATCTGGTCTCAGAGGCTAAGCAGGGTTGGGCCTGGTTTGTACGTGGATGGGAGACCACCTGCGTTTTCCAGATGCCGCAGGCTTCTTTTTATGTTGTTGGTGTTGACCTGTTTTTTTTCGCTTGTTTCCCAAAGTGATCATCTTGGCATTTGTCAAGAGGGTAGAGAGTGCTTAAAGAGATCGCTTACAGCAGCATCACCCTGAAAGCACCCTATCTCTTCTGATCTCGGAGGCTAAGAAGGGTTGGGCCTAGTTAGTACTTGAATGGGAGATGGCCTTGGAATACCAGGTGCCGTATTCTTCTTTTCATGTTGTTGGCGTTGACCTGTTTTTTTCCGCTTGTTTCCCAGGGTGACTATCTTGCCATTTTTCAAGAGGGATGAGAGTGCCCAAAGAGATTGCCCATGGGCACATCACCCTGAAAGCACCCAATCTCCTCTGATCTCAGAGGCTAGAAAGGGTCGTGCCTTGTTAATACCTGGATGGGAGACCGCCTGGGGAAACTAGGTGCTGTAGGCTTCTTTTTATGTTGTTGGCATTGACTTGATTTTTTGTTTGCTTCCCAAGGTGACCATCTTGGCGTTTGTCAAGAGGGTTGAGCGTGCCTGAAAAAATCTACTATGGCCGCATCACCCTGAAAGAGCCCAATCTCATTTGATCTCAGAGGCTAAGCAGGGTTGGGACCTGGTTAGTACCTGGATGGGAGACCGCCTGGGATTTCTCAATGCCATATGCTTTTTTTTTAAGTTGTTGGCATTGACTTAGTTTTTTTTTGCTTGTTTCCCAAGGTGACCATCTTGGCGTTTGTCAAGAGGGTTGAAAGTGCCTGAAGGGATTGCCTACGGGCACATCACCCTGAAAGCACCTGATCTCGTTTGATGTTGGAGGCTAAGAAGAGTCTGACCTTGTTAGTACGTGGATGGGAGACCGCCTGGGAATACCAGGTGTCGTAGGCTTCTTTTTATGTTGTTGGCGTTGACCTGTTTTTTTTTAGCTTGTTTCCCAAGGTCACCATCTTGGTGTTTGTCAAGAGGGTTGAGAGTGCCTGAAGAGATTGCCTATGGCCACATCACACTGAAAGCACCCAATCTTGTCTGATCTTGGAGGCTAAGAAGAGTCAGGCCTGGTTAGTACCTGGATGGGAGACCACCTGGGAATACCAGTTATTGTAAGCTTCTTTTTATGTTGTTGGCGTTGATTCCTTTTTTTTTTTTTTCGCTTGTTTCCCAAGGTGACCATCTTGGCATTTGTCAAGAGGGTTTAAAGTGCCCAAAGAGATCGCTTACAGCAGCATCACCCTGAAAGAGCCCTATCTCTTCTCATCTCTGAGGCTAAGAAGGGTTGGGCCTAGTTAGTACCTGTATGGGAGATGGCGTTGGAATACCAGGTGCCGTATTCTTCTTTTTATGTTGTTGACATTGATCTGTCTTTTTTCGCAAGGTTGGGCCTTGCTAGTACCTGGATTGGAGACCACCTGGGAATACTTTTTATGTTGTTGGCGTTGACTTGTTTTTGTTTTGTTTGTTTACCAAGGTGACCATCTTGGTGTTTGTCAAGAGGGTTGAGAGTGCCTGAAGAGCTTGCCTATGGCCACATAACCCTGAAAGCACCAGATCTCGTCTGATCTCAGAGACTAAACAGGGTCGGGCCTTGTTAATACCTGGATGGGAGACCACCTGGGAATACTAGGTGCTGTAGACTTCTTCTTATGTTGTTGGCGTTAACTTGTTTTTTTTTGTTTTTTTCCCAAAGTGACCATCTTGGCATTAGTCAAGAGGGTTGAGAGTGCCTGAAGAAATCTCCTACGGCCACATCACCCTGAAAGAGCCCAATCTCATCTGATCTCAGAGGCTAAGCAGGGTTGGGACCAGTTTAATCCCTGGATGGGAGACCACCTGGGATTTCCAGATGCCGTAGTCTTCTTGTTATGTTGTTGCCGTTGACCTATTTTTTTCTGCTTGTTCCCAAGGTGACCATCTTGGCATTTTTCAAGAGAGTTGAGAGTGCCTGAAGATATTGGCTATGGCCACATCACCCTGAATCTGTTCCATCTCATCTGATCTTGTAGGCTAAGCAGGGCCGGGCCTGGTTAATGCCTGGATGGGAGACCGCCTGGGAATACCAGGTGTCGTAGGCTTCTTTTTTTTTTTCTACAAACAGGGAATGACGGTCCCCCGAGTACATAATGCAACAGAGAAATACAGAGCAAAAAGCAGCTGAACAATACTTGATACAGGTATATTCGCAAATGTGAGTCTGCCTTCCATCAATCATAATGATTCAAGGCACGGATAAAGTACAAGAATTTTTGTGTTATGCATCGGATCTCTGTCCAGAAGTCCACCAAGCTGGGGCAGGACCAAAAAATGTGGAGCAATGTGCCCTCTTCTTCTCCACACCTCCAGCATATGTTCGAGGAAGAGGGGAATTATTTATGCAGCTTTGATAGTGTCAAATACCACCTGATGAGAAGTTTAAAATTTGTCTCCTGTATCTTCGTGCACAGCGAGGTTTTGAGAGCCAAAGTGATAATGCGTTGTCTCTGTGCTGGGGAAAACGAGCAATCAAGGTCCTTTTCCCAGTTGGACAGACAGGTTAAGTGTGGGTGATCTGTTTGAGAGAGAATGTGGACCAAAGGGCCTTCGCTCCTGCATAGAGTCTCAAACTCCGTCTGAGGGCGGGTGAAAGTTTGAGTATTGGGGATGGAATGGAGAAAATTATGTTGTTGCGCCGCTCTCCAAAAAGGCAGTTGGAAAAGCCCTGTCGGATCTGTTAGGGTTCAGAAAGAAGGCCATTTTCCATCAATGACGAATTTAGACGCATGGTCTAGGTTGGAATTTCTAAGTGGGTCCCCGGTTCAAAGTTCGGATGGTCACGTATAGGGAATAGGGGGGAAGTCAAAGACGTGAGTGTGTTTTGGGTAGCGATCAGGTGACTGACTTTCAATGAAGCCCCTATAGTGGGATGTGACGTCAATTCTGTGGGTAAATCCTTATAGCACCACATGGCACTTCTTAGCGGAATTCGGGAGTGAGATTGTCCTAGTTGCACCCAGAGCTTAGAAAGTTTGTTTCCATTCCAGTCCAATACACACCCCAGATGGGAGGCCAGGTAGTAGCATCGCAAGTCAGGGAGAACCAACCCTCCCTGTTGTTTAGACAATGTCAGCTGTGACCACTTAAGTCTGAATTTTTGTGGGCCCAGTTAAATTGAGTGAGCAGGAATTGAGCTTGCTTAAAAAACGGCACTGGACTCTGGATCAGGAGAGCTTGGAAAAGATAGGTACATTTAGGGAGTATGTTCATTTTAATGAGATTGCATCTCCTGAACCAGGAATGGAGGCCAGAATGCCACCCGTGAAGCAAACTGCAGATCTTAGTGACAAGGGGTGGGGGAAAGTTCAACATAAACGTACGCGCGATGTCCGGTGGAATGTAAGTACCTAAGTACTTAAGGGCTGTATGGGTCCATTTAAATCGAAAATTGGACTGCAAGTCTAGTAACGTTTGCGGGGGGACTGCGACCCCCATGGCCTCTGATTTCAAGAAGTATCCCGTATATCTGGAATTCCCGAAGGAGATTTGGCAAGGAAACTCTGGGATTCTTCAACGAGAACAGCATGTCATCCACGTAGGCAGATATCTTGCACTCAATAGTACCCATTTGGAGTCCCGTTATGTCTGAGTTTTGTCGAATTGTGGAGAGAAAGGGTTCCAATGACAGTGCGAATAATAGGGGCGACAGGGGGCAACCCTGTCTGGTCCCATTCCCGATGTCAAGGGGAGATGAGAGCACCCCATTCGCTTTGAGTTGAGCTGAAGGGCGTGAGTATATCTTACTTATCCATGCCAGCATCCGTTCACTCAGACCTATATGGCGAAGGACCGAGAACATGAATGTCCATTTGACCCGATCAAAAGCCTTCTCGGCATCAGTACTCACGAAAAGACAAGGGGTCCCAGATGACTTTGCTTTATGGACCAGGGTAAGCACCTTAATGGTGTTATCCCTATCTTCCCTGGTGGGAATAAAACCTAAGTGGTCAATATGTATAAGGGACTGCAAGTGCTGTGCCAATCACGTGGCGAGGATTTTAGAGAATCGTTTTAGGACCGAATTTAGGAGGGAAATGGGTCTGTAGCTCCCACATAGGCCCGGGTCTTTGCCCTCCTTAGGTATCAACGAGATGTGGGCTCTAAGGTTATCCTCAGGAAAATCCCCATTCAAACTCAGAGTATTAAATAAATTCACCAAGCGCGGGCCGAGAATAGAATAAGTTCTTATAGTATTGTGCGGTATATCCGTCAGGGCCCGGAGCCTTACCCACCTTCGGAGGTCCCTGGACTTCTTCCAGTGTGATCGGGTCCTCCAAGTACTCCCGTGATTCCGATGAGAGGGTTGGTAGACCAGAACCGGTTTCATATCTGTCTATATTGTCCTGTCCGGACCCTGAATCGGGCAGGTTGTAGAGATCAGAGTAACATTTTTCAAAGACTTTGGCTATTTGAGTTGGGGTAGAGGCCCTCTGGCCATTCTCATCTATCAACTGTGGTATGTAAGAGGCAGATTTCAACTCATTTACCGACCATCATCCCTTCCTCCAATGGGAGATGCCACCGGCATGACAGCCCCGTGTCCTGTCAAGTGGTGCCCCTCTGACAATGTCGTCTGGGTATATGTGGAGCATCCAGGGGGAGGCAGAGACCACCCAAACAGTGAGGGGTAAAGCCTCCAAGGGGACCGGTGCCAGACAGGAGGATAGCGGTGTCTTTTACAATTTGGTTAATTAGACAAGTCATCCAGTGTGTTTCTGTGAGCAGCGGAAGGAAAGGTTGGTAAGGATTATGAATGGGTGGGGGCCAGGGAAGTGCTGTATGGGTCCATTTAAATCGAAAATTGGACTGCAAGTCTAGTAACGTTTGCGGGGGGACTGCGACCCCCATGGCCTCTGATTTCAAGAAGTATCCCGTATATCTGGAATTCCCGAAGGAGATTTGGCAAGGAAACTCTGGGATTCGTCAGCGAGAACAGCATGTCATCCACGTAGGCAGATATCTTGCAGTCAATAGTACCCATTTGGAGTCCCGTTATGTCTGAGTTTTGTCGAATTGTGGAGAGAAAGGGTTCCAATGACAGTGCGAATAATAGGGGAGTCACATTCCCGATGTCAAGGGGAGATGAGAGCACCCCATTCGCTTTGAGTTGAGCTGAAGGGCGTGAGTATATCTTACTTATCCATGCCAGCATCCGTTCACTCAGACCTATATGGCGAAGGACCGAGAACATGAATGTCCATTTGACCCGATCAAAAGCCTTCTCGGCATCTGTACTCACGAAAAGACAAGGGGTCTCAGATGACTTTGCTTTATGGACCAGGGTAAGCACCTTAATGGTGTTGTCCCTATCTTCCCTGGTGGGAATAAAACCTAACTGGTCAATATGTATAAGGGACTGCAAGTGCTGTGCCAATCACGTGGCGAGGATTTTAGAGAATCGTTTTAGGACCGAATTTAGGAGGGAAATGGGTCTGTAGCTCCCACATAGGCCCGGGTCTTTGCCCTCCTTAGGTATCAACGAGATGTGGGCTCTAAGGGTATCCTCAGGAAAATCCCCATTCGAGCTCAGAGTATTAAATAAATTCACCAAGCGCGGGCCGAGAATAGGGAGGAAGGTCTTATAGTATTGTGCGGTATATCCGTCAGGGCCCAGAGCCTTACCCACCTTCGGAGGTCCCACGGCCATCTGGACTTCTTCCAGTGTGATCGGGTCCTCCAAGTACTCCTGTGATTCCGATGAGAGGGTTGGTAGACCAGAACCGGTTTCATATCTGTCTATATTGTCCTGTCCGGACCCTGAATCGGGCAGGTTGTAGAGATCAGAGTAACATTTTTCAAAGACTTTGGCTATTTGAGTTGGGGTAGAGGCCCTCTGGCCATTCTCATCTATCAACTGTGGTATGTAAGAGGCAGATTTCAACTCATTTACCGACCTGGCTAAGATTTTTCAGCATTTGTCCCCTGACTCCTACGTCAGTTTACGACAAAACTGGAGTGCCGCTTTCGCTTTATAATAGAGTAGGTCAGTAATCTGGGTACGGAGTGTCCCCAATTCAATCTCTAAGGTCCGTGAGGGGGCATGTTTATGTTTTGCTTCCACAGAGGCAAGTTCACAAAACAGATTAGCAAGCTGTTCCTTCCGTGTTCGTTTGATGCGTGCCCCGTGCCTGATAAGTACCCTGCGGAGTACTGACTTGTGAGCCTCCCAAATTATCCCCGGGTAGCAGTCCTGCGTTTAGTTTTCTTGGAAATAAAGGTCCAATTCCCTGGTCACATCTGCTAAAACTTCCGGTATCTGGAGGAGGCTCTCATTAAGGTGCCAGAATAGAGACCTAGGTGAGGGGTTCCTAGAGAGGGTGTAGGTAAGGGCTACAGGAGCGTGGTTGGACCAAGTAATATGGCCGATGGAGGAAGAGCTCACCAAGTGCAGTTGGTCATGTGGAATCAAGAAGAAGTCTATCCTCAAGTATGATTTGTGAGGGGAAGAGCAAAAAGAGTAGTCCCTTTATCCGGAGTGTTGCAGACACCAGACATCAACTAATTGGTCATTCAGTAAACACTTAGTAATCCGCTTTCTAGAGGAAATGAGGAGCGAGGAGCAAGAGGCAGAAGTGTCAACCGATGGCGAAAGGGGACATTAAAGTCCCCACCTAATATCAACTGGCTCTCCCGAAAGTCACATAATCTGTGCAGGGTAGTTCTGAGGAATGTGTCTTGGTGATCATTGGGAGCGTACACAGTGGCAAATGTAAAAAGGAGCTGTCCAATGTGGCCCCTAAGAAAAAGATATCGGCCCCCAGGGTCCACCAGAGAATCCTGGAGAACCGAGGGGAGCCTGCTAGAGATCAGAATGGAGATTATCTTGGTCTTAGAGGAGGGGTTAGTAGAGTGGTAGACCTTAGCGAAGGATCTTGACCGTAGAAAGGGGAGGCTAGTATTTTTGAAATGTGTTTCTTGTATAAAGGCCACATCAGTACAGGAAGTCTTCAGTTCTCACAGGAGGATCCACCGTTTTTCAGAGGAGTTCAGTCCCTTAACGTTTAGAGAGGTGACCTTGACTGAGTCTGCCATCGCTCCTCGGGGAGGGGAAGGGGGACGTCCGAGAAAAGCAAAGAAAGTTGAACCAAGGTAGGTATTGGGTAGGTAATGGATGGCGGGAACTAAGTGGGAGAAAGAAAGGGCAAATGGAAGGAAAGGTAAGGGGAAAAAGAGGCCGGGCACCTCAACCCCAGGGGGAGAGGGAAATTAAGGGTTGTCCGCACTCAACAGTACAGGAATTGTATACTAAAACAGCACAATTATGCTATAGCGCTTACCAGATGTACACTGGGTTTAAAGCGCCGTCCTACTGGGGTTGGTGGGTAGACAGGTCGGAGAGGGAGCCCCCGGTTCCCAGTCCCCCCAGTCCCGGCAGTGGTAAATGTCACGTCTGATACCGGTATGCAAATAAAAGACAATCAGTAACATCATAGAACCAAAAAACAATAGTATAATCAAAACAGAGGTAGAGCATAGAACTGTCAGCACTGAGGGATCTCCTCAGCTCGCCCTAAACATAGGCATGCACGAGGGAGCCCGTCACAACAGAAAAGGCATCACAGAATGGGATCCACCACCCCCCGTCCCATACCCCAAAAGTACATGCAGCCCCCGAACAAATGCATTTCTCCCTTTGGCAGATTGTCCTCTCCTTACCCCCTCTCCTCCTTCCACTCACCGGGGGAAAAGGGGGAGGGAAGGGGGGAAAAGAGGGGGGGAAGAGGGAAGGGAAGGAGGTAAGGGAGGGAAGGGGGGAGGGAAGGGGGGCAGCAAGGGAGAGGGGACAAACATGTGGAAATGTCAAGTCCTTTAGCGCACTCACACCAGCAACCACCCGGACCCCATAAGTTTCAACTCCTCCCCTCCATGGTCACCACATCAAGATGAAAGAGGAGCAGCCCTGGTCGGTGCATGGAGAATCCGGAAGGCAAGGGGCTGGGGCCACCATCCCTCCATCCAACGGGAGACTTCACCCGAGCAGCAGTTCTAGGGCCCGCCAATTAGTGTCTCTCCTGCATCGCCATCGGGGGCTGTGTAGAGCATCCAGAGGGAGGCTGGGACCGCCCAAACAGTAAGGGGTAAATCCTCCAGGGGGGTCCAGAGTCAAACTGGAGGGAAGCAGTGTCTCGTACCAATAGGCTCAATAAATAAGTCATCCAGGGTGTCCCCGAAAGCTGCAGAAGGCAATGTCGGCAAAGAGTAGGTGGGGGCCAGAGGGTGGGGAACAAGGGGCGCAACCAGGGAGAGGGGACACATACGCGGGAATGTCAAGCCCTTCCAGTACACCGCACTAGGTATCACTCAGACCCCCCAAAGTGCAACTCCCCCCTCTAAGGTCAAGACTCCAGAAGGGAAGATGAGCCGCCCTGGTCTGTACATGAAAGAACCTGCTGCCAAGGGGTTGGGGCCATCATCCCTTCCTCCAATGGGAGATGCCACCGGCATTACAGCCCCGTGTCCTGTCAAGTGGTGCCCCTCTGACAATGTCGTCGGGGTATATGTGGAGCATCCAGGGGGAGGCAGGGACCACCCAAACAGTGAGGGGTAAAGCCTCCAAGGGGACCGGTGTCAGACAGGAGGATAGTGGTGTCTTGTACAAGTTGGTTGATTAGACAAGTCATCCAGTGTGTTCCTGTGAGCAGCGGAAGGAAAGGTCAGTAAGGATTATGAATGGGTGGGGGCCAGGGAAGTGCTGTATGGGTCCATTTAAATCGAAAATTGGACTGCAAGTCTAGTAACGTTTGCAGGGGGACTGCGACCCCCATGGCCTCTGATTTCAAGAAGTATCCCGTATATCTGGAATTCCCAAAGGAGATTTGGCAAGGAAACTCTGGGATTCGTCAGCGAGAACAGCATGTCATCCACGTAGGCAGATATCTTGCAGTCAATAGTACCCATTTGGAGTCCCGTAATGTCTGAGTTTTGTCGAATTGTGGAGAGAAAGGGTTCCAATGACAGTGCGAATAATAGGGGCGACAGGGGGCAACCCTGTCTGGTCACATTCCCGATGTCAAGGGGAGATGAGAGCACCCTATTCGCTTTGAGTTGAGCTGAAGGGCGTGAGTATATCTTACTTATCCATGCCAGCATCCGTTCACTCAGACCTATATGGCGAAGGACCGAGAACATGAATGTCCATTTGACCCGATCAAAAGCCTTCTCTGCATCAGTACTCACGAAAAGACAAGGGGTCCCAGATGACTTTGCTTTATGGACCAGGGTAAGCACCTTATTGGTGTTGTCCCTATCTTCCCTGGTGGGAATAAAACCTAACTGGTCAATATGTATAAGGGACTGCAAGTGCTGTGCCAATCACGTGGCGAGGATTTAAGAGAATCGTTTTAGGACCGAATTTAGGAGGGAAATGGGTCTGTAGCTCCCACATAGGCCCGGGTCTTTGCCCTCCTTAGGTATCAACGAGATGTGGGCTCTAAGGGTATCCTCAGGAAAATCCCCATTCGAGCTCAGAGTATTAAATAAATTCACCAAGCGCGGGCCAAGAATAGGGAGGAAGGTCTTATAGTATTGTGCGGTATATCCGTCAGGGCCCAGAACCTTACCCACCTTCGGAGGTCCCACGGCCATCTGGACTGCTTCCAGTGTGATTGGGTCCTCCAAGTACTCCCGTGATTCCGATGAGAGGGTTGGTAGACCAGAACCGGTTACATATCTGTCTATATTGTCCTGTCCGGACCCTGAATCGGGCAGGTTGTAGAGATCAGAGTAACATTTTTCAAAGACTTTGGCTATTTGGGTTGGGGTAGAGGCCCTCTGGCCATTCTCATCTATCAACTGTGGTATGTAAGAAGCAGATTTCAACTCATTTACCGACCTGGCTAAGATTTTTCCGCATTTGTCCCCTGACTCCTACGTCAGTTTACGACAAAACTGGAGTGCCGCTTTCGCTTTATAATGGAGTAGGTCAGTAATCTGGGTACGGAGTGTCCCCAATTCAATCTCTAAGGTCCGTGAGGGGGCATGTTTAGGTTTCGCTTCCACAGAGGCAAGTTCACAAAACAGATTAGCAAGCTGTTCCTTCCATGTTCGTTTGATGCGCGCCCCGTGCCTGATAAGTACCCTGCGGAGTACTGACTTGTGAGCCTCCCAAATTATCCCAGGGTCGCAGTCCTGCGTTTAGTTTTCTTGGAAATAAAGGTCCAATTCCCTGGTCACATCTGCTAAAACTTCCGGTATCTGGAGGAGGCTCTCATTAAGGTGCCAGAATAGAGACCTAGGTGAGGGGTTCCTAGAGAGGGTGTAGGTAAGGGCTACAGGAGCATGGTCGGACCAAGTAATATGGCCGATGGAGGAAGAGCTCACCAAGTGCAGTTGGTCATGTGGAATCAAGAAGAAGTCCTCAAGTATGATTTGTGAGAGGAAGAGCAAAAAGAGTAGTCCCTTTCCCCGGAGTGTTGCAGACACCAGACATCAACTAATTGGTCATTCAGTAAACACTTAGTAATCCGCTTTCTAGAGGAAATGAGGAGCGAGGAGCAAGAGGCAGAAGTGTCAACCGATGGCAAAAGGGGACATTAAAGTCCCAACCTAATATCAACTGGCCCTCCCGAAAGTCACATAATCTGTGCAGGGTAGTTCTGAGGAATGTGTCTTGGTGATCATTGGGAGCTTACACAGTGGCAAATGTAAAAAGGAGCTCCCCAATGTGGCCCCTAAGAAAAAGATATCGGCCCCCAGGGTCCACCAGAGAATCCTGGAGAACCGAGGGGAGCCTGCTAGAGATCAGAATGGAGATTCCCTTGGTCTTATAGAAGGGGTTAGTAGAGTGGTAGACCTTAGGGAAGGATCTTGACCGTAGAAAGGGGAGGCTAGTATTTTTAAAATGTGTTTCTTGTATAAAGGCCACATCAGTACAGGAAGTCTTCAGTTCTCACAGGAGGATTCACCTTTTTTCAGAGGAGTTCAGTCCCTTAACCTTTCCTTAGTTCCTTAGAGAGGTGACCTTGACTGAGTCTGCCATCGCTCCTCGGGGAGGGGAAGGGGGACATCAGAGAAAAGCAAAGAAAGTTGAACCAAGGTAGGTATTGGGTAGGTAATGGATGGCGGGAACTAAGGGGGAGAAAGGAAGGGAAAATGGAAGAAAAGGTAAGGGGAAAAAGAGGCCGGGCACCTCAACCCCAGAGGGAGAGGGAAATTAAGGGTTGTCCGCACTCATCAGTACAGGAATTGTACACTAAAACACCACAATTATGCTATAGCGCTTACCACATGTACACTGGGTTTAAAGCGCCGTCCTACTTGGGTTGGTGGGTAGACAGGTCGGAGAGGGAGCCCAAGGATCCCAGTCCCCCCAGTCCCGGCAGTGGTAAATGTCACGTCTGATACCGGTCTGCAAATAAAAGACAATCAGTAACATCATAAAACCAAAAAACAATAGTATAATCAAAACAGAGGTAGAGCATAGAACTGTCAGCACTGAGGGGTCTCCTCAGCTCGCCCTAAATGTAGGCATGCACGAGGGAGCCCGTCACAACAGAAAAGGCATCACAGAATGGGATCCACCACCCCCCGTCCCATACCCCAAAAGTACATGCAGCCCCCGAACAAATGCATTTCTCCCTTTGGCAGATTGTCCTATCCTTACCCCCTCTCCTCCGTCCACGCTCCGGGGGGAAAGGGGGAGGGAAGGGGGGAAAAGAGGGGGGGAAGGGGGGAAAAGAGGGGGGGGAAGGGGGGAAAGGGGGAGGGAAGGGAAGGAGGTAAGGGGGAAGGGAAGGGGGGGCAGCAAGGGAGAGGGGACAAACATGCGGAAATGTCAAGTCCTTTAGCGCACTCACACCAGCAACCACCTGGACCCCATAAGTTTCAACTAATCCCCCCCATGGTCACCACATCAAGATGAAAGAGGAGCAGCCCTGGTCGGTGCATGGAGAATCCGGCAGGCAAGGGGCTGGGGCCACCATCCCTCCATCCAACGGGAGACTTCACCCGAGCAGCAGTTCTGGGGCCCGCCAATTAGTGTCTCTCCTGCATCGCCATCAGGGGCTGTGTAGAGCATCCAGAGGGAGGCTGGGACCGCCCAAACAGTAAGGGGTAAATCCTCCAGGGGGGTCCAGAGTCAAACTGGAGGGAAGCAGTGTCTCGTACCAATAGGCTCAATAAATAAGTCATCCAGGGTGTCCCCGAAAGCTGCAGAAGGCAATGTCGGCAAAGAGTAGGTGGGGGCCAGAGGGGGGGGGACGAGGGGCGCAACCAGGGAGAGGGGACACAGATGCGGGAATGTCAAGCCCTTCCAGTACAGCGCACTAGGTATCACTCAGACCCCCCAAAGTGCAACTCCCCCCTCTAAGGTCAAGACTCCAGAAGGGAAGATGAGCCGCCCTGGTCTGTACATGAAAGAACATGCTGCCAAGGGGTTGGGGCCATCATCCCTTCTTCCAATGGGAGATGCCACCGGCATGACAGCCCCGTGGCCTGTCAAGTGGTGCCCCTTCGACAATGTCGTCGGGGTATATGTGGAGCATCCAGGTGGAGGCAGGGACCACCCAAACAGTGAGGGGTAAATCCTCCAAGGGGAACCGGTGTCAGACAGGAGGATAGCGGTGTCTTGTACAAGTTGGTTAATTAGACAAGTCATACAGTGTGTTCCTGTGAGCAGCGGAAGGATAGGTCGGTAAGGATTATAAATGGGTGGGGGCCAGGGAAGTGCATAAAACTGCCACCAGATGACCGGGGCAGAGAGGGCAAGGGGATGAAAGTCAGATCTGTCAGAAAGTCACGTTGGCCTTCCCTTGAAGCTGAGCGCTCTGCATACCCAGGACGTTCTTCTGTATAATCTAGCCTATCTGTATACATTAGCCTGTCTTTTGTACACATTAGCCTCTCTGTATCAACTAGCCGATCCTCTGTATACACTAGTCCGTCCCTAGCTTGTCTTTTATACACCTAGTCTCTCGGTATACCCCGCCTTTCTGTATCTATACACTAGCCTCTCTGTGTACCCTAGCCTCTCTGTATAATCTTGCCTCTCATTATTTCCCAGCCTGTATTCTTTTTACCCAATTTTGCTTTTATATAAACTAGCCTGTCTGCTACCCTGTTATACACCTAGCTTCTCATTATACCCCGGCCTCACTGTCAGCTTGTCTCTGTACACTACACTATTCAGTCTGTATACACTAGCAAGTCTGTGTAACCCAGTCTCTCTCTCCCTAGAAAACACCAACCCTGGCCCTGACAGAGGAGGAGGGTTAAATAGTCCCTCAGGCTCCTCTCTGCGGCCAGCCTTCCCACTTTTAATCGGAGTCTTCAAGTGGGAAATGCGATATTACTTAAGAACCAAGGCCTAAGGTGTGCCATGGCCTGGATGGTCAGTATGCTTGAAAAGAGGGCAAAAAGACACAAGTATAGGTGGAAAAGGAAAGGTAAAGATCCCATCCATAAAATGACGTATGCCCAAATGCCAACTGTAAGTAACCGGTAAGTTACCGCTGTGAGAGTAGAACCCACCGACTCTTGACCTGAAGATGAGAAGGAACCCCCTAAGAGCCTGCAAGCTATGCAAACCCAAATTAATGTCCCGTGAAGGATAGGATGAGCCTGATGCCCAAGGTAACCCAGAGGATGAGAGGATACGTGGGGAAAAGGGAGCAAGGGCTGACCCGAAGAAGCCCTGCAAGAAGATGGCTGAGCAGACTGAAAAAACCCAACACAAGACCGCCTGTCAAAAACCCAGTGAGGCTATTATAATTGGAATGAGGCTGGGGTAATAAGACTGGCTTGGGTATACGGCGATGTACACCCTAGAAAAGAAAGAGAAAACAGAAAAGTTAAACAAAGTAATACAGATAGGCTAATATTATTCCCCTGAGCCTAGTGTATACAGAAGAATGGCTAGTGTATACAGAGAGGCTAGTGTGTACAGATGACAAGCTATTGTTTACAGATAGGCTTGTGTATACAGAAGAGAGTCTGGGGAATTCATTGAGGCTAGAGTATGCAGAAAGGCTGGGACACCGAGACTGTTGTAAAAAGAAGGCAGAAGAGAGTCTGGGGAATTCAGTGAGGCTAGAGTATGCAGAAAGGCTGGGACACCGAGACTATTGTAAAAAGAAGGCAGAAGAATGGCTAGTGTATACAGAGAGGCTAGTGTGTACAGATGACAAGCTATTGTTTACAGATAGGCTTGTGTATACAGAAGAGAGTCTGGGGAATTCAGTGAGGCTAGAGTATGCAGAGAGGCTGGGACACCGAGACTATTGTAAAAAGAAGGCAGGCTAGTGTATATAGGTTACGGGCACGTGTAGAAGACAGAGAGGCTAGTCTATATAGAGGGACTGGTGTACACAGAAAGATTAATGTATACAGAAAGGCTAGCGTGTACAGAAAACAGGACTTTATTTTTTGCTAATGCAACTACTTCTAAATCATGTAAAGAGTTACAGTGCTTTTTTCATATTTTGGTGCTGTTAAAAACTCAGTGGTGTGTTGTCAGTGGTGATATCAATGTGACAGTTAATGTGGAGAACTACAAATATACAAAATAGAGCAAAAGAGTGCTAAGTTTATTTTGTTAAGAGATTGACTGATAGACGTTCAGTAATTGGCTGTTATTGGTTTGGCAGTACATGGTTTATTTTGATGTAAGATAGTTTTATTCTCTACCTATAGCCGAGTTTTAGACGACTTTATTATTAGCATTAGTTGCATTATTCATATTTATTATGCAGAGTGTAAGTATTGTAGTGAGACGATATTGCTTTTGAAAGATTTGTATTATTATACATAGCATTGTTAGTAGACCAATAGGACAATTTACATGGCTTAATATTGCAGAGCGTAATTTAACAGGAAAGAAATCCAAAGCGTTAGTTGCAGTACCTTCATAAAACTGAGTAATCGCTGCATTACTCTAAATTTAAAAGTTGTTCCGGTAGCACTGAGAAGACTGATATTAGATGAGTGATCTACACATTTCGTTTACTATTGCAGAGAGATACCGGTTAAATGTTAATATCTTAATATGTAATGTGCTGCGTGTAAGGTAGGAATAAGATGGTTTTGTGTGAGTTGGTTTACCAGGATTTAGAGATCGTAATCTGGTTATTCTAATAATAAAGATTGCAAAATAACTCAGATTAATATTGAGACAGTATATACAGGTCGGGTTTAAGTGGAAATACACGAAATAAGAGCAACGACGAGTGTAGGTTTTTATCAATCAGGTTCATTACGTGTCTTTAATCAGCATAAGGAAGAGAAAGGATAAAAGAGACAAAAAAGACAAACTGCATTAGAAATGTGAATGTGAATTAGACATGAAATGTCAATCCCCATTGGTTACTTACAGGTAACCATTAATAAAGTTAACACGGCTACGTACAGCAAAGTTTCAGCTAAGCAGCTAAATATTCCTTAATATTGCAGAGCTTAAGTATTGCAGTTGAAAAGAGAGCGTTTTGTTGCAGTAGCTTCAAAATGACTGAGAAATCATTTCATTACTCTAAATGCAAAAGTTATCCCGGTAGCACTGAGTGGACTGATATTAGACGTGTTATCGTTGTAGTACAAATTCTGTTTCCTATAGCAGAGAGATACCAGCTAAATGTAAGAAGAGCAATTAAACTGTTCACATAGATAGCATTGCATTACTCTTAATATGTGAAGCGTGTAAAGAAGCAGAAGATGGTTTTGTATTATCCTAAAAGTAGCAGTATACGTCATAAAGGTGAGTAGGTAACCTGGATTTAGACATAGCAAACTCTATAATCTAATTTAGCAAAATGAGAAAGGATAATATTGAGACAGTATATACAGGTCTAGTTTAAGTGGAAATACACAAAATATCTAGCTTACCTTTACATTGTTCAATAGAGCGTTGCAAAGTAATACCAAGGCAAAATGTTGGAATAGCAATAAGATGAGATGATTGCTGTAATCATGAAATATCAGCAAATATCAGCAACGTGTCTGAAAGAGACAAATTGCATTAGAGATGTGAGATAGACATGAAATGTCAATACCCATTGGTTACTTAGATGTAACCATTAATACAGTTAACGCGGCTACATACAGCAAAATGTGAGCTAAGCAGCTAAAGGGTATACATTATTTAAGAGTAAATTGACGTAGCTTGTAAATTCCAACGTGTAAATCGTTCCATTAATTTAGTTACGCACGACGACTGACTGTTTTCCGTTTCCACTAGTTATCGGCATAATGTATCAGTAACCCTGAATTTTAATAGTGATAGACAGTTTACATTAGGATGTATGCTTGATTAATGTAATCAAACTTTATTGCTATCCTTTGGTACTGCAACCACTTCTCAATCAAGTAAACCGTCCCACTGCTTTTCTCACATTTTGCTGCTGTTAAAAAATGGGTTGCCAGTGTTATGTGTTACAAATGGTTATCAGTGTGACAGTTAATGTGGAGAAGAAGTAATACACAAAATAGAGTCAGAAAGAGAATCCTATTGCATAGAGGTAGAGAGATGGTTGCATTACTCTTAATGTGCAGTGTGTAAAAGGTTTTAAAAATATGGTTTTGTGTGAAGTTTGCTTTAACGTAAAATTAGCTGTACATTATAACTATGGTTACGTTTACAATGATTTAGAGATAGTAATCTCTATAATATAATAATAATAAGTATATTAAGGCAGTATATATAGGTCGAGATAAAGTGAATACACAAAATGGTTCAAGGGATAGTTAAAGTAATATCCTCATTAAGGCAGAATGTCGGAATAGCAATGAGATTAGATGGTTGCAACATAACACGAAATTTGAGTACGGCTAAAATACAGTAAAACAGTACATAATTTAAGAGTACAGTAGAATATAGTATAAATTAAAGTTAACTCTGAGATTATGATTAATTTCACAGTTCCATTACGCGGTCCTTTTCACTGGTATAATCATAATGCAATATCAGTAATTGCTATCAGTTAATGTTAAAATTTTAAGACGGTTTAAATTAGGATGTGGAATTGATATGGATTTAAAAGCGGTACATTAATTTTCTGAAGCATATGGCAGAAAGACGGCTTACACTGCTTTTCTCACATTTTGCTGCGGTAAAAAGAAATGTTTTGTCACTGTGTTTTAAGTGTGACTTATTTGCTTATGTCATGACAGCTTCATACGGGTTGAGCAATAAAACTGTTTTATTAAGATGTAAGACTAGATTTATTCTCTACATATATGCTTTTCAGAGAGTTGTATAATATAGAAGACCAATAGGACATTTGCAGGGAGGAAGTATCGCTATTCAACGGTAAGAGATTGAAAGCTTAGCTTGATAGTCTAAATTTAAAGGATATGTCGGTACCACTGAGAAAGCTTATATTAGACTAGTTGATCTTTGCCTTACACAATCCTATTATTATTATTAAGATCCCAGTGCATAGAGATACTCAGTTAATGTCAGAGATACTCGGTTAATGTCAGAAAAGCAATAAAACTGTTTACATCGTTACATCGTTAGCGAGCGATAGTAATGTACTCTTAGTATGTGCAGCATGTCTGGTAGCAAATGGATGGTTTTGTGAACATTTTGCAATACCGTACAATTAGCAGTAGACCTCATCGAAGTGAATAGATTTAACTGGTTTTGAGATAGTACTCTCTATTTCTAATAATAAATAAAGCAAAATCAGTCAGGATGTTGTGTCCTCAAGTGACGATATCAATCTGACAGTTGATGTGGAGAATTACAAATATGCAAAATAGAGCAAAAGAGTGCAAAGTTTATTTTGTTAAGTCATTGACTGATAAGTCATTTTTTAAGTTATTGGCCGTTATTGTTTTGGCAGTACATAGTTTATTTTGATGTATGATAGTTTTATTGCATGCTTGATGTGGATGATTAAAATCGTGTAGTGAGTATAATCTATATTTAGCATAAGAATGAAAAGGCATAACATGGCAATGAGACAAACTCCATTAGAGATGTGAGCTAGATGAAATGATGAAATGTCTCTGTATATCCAAGATATACAGGAGCATGTTTTCCGTTTTCTGTATACATTACTCTGTCTTCTTTATACCCTGGCCTGTCTTCTATATACACTACGCTCTCTGTTATACACTAGTTTCTCTGTATACACTAGCCGGTCTTCTGCATACAATAGCCTGTCTTCGGTATACACTAGCCTATTTTCTGAATACACTAGCCCGTCTTCTGTCTTCTGTATGCCCTAGCCTGTCTTCTGTATACATTAGTCTCTCTGTATAAACTAGCATCTCTCTATACCCCAAACTGTCCTCTGTAAACACTTTCTCTTTATAGCCTGTCTAGCCTTTCTTCTGTACACACTAGCTTCTCTGTATACACTAACAAGGCTTCTATATAAAATAGCTTCACTGTATGCACTAGCCTCTCTGTAGAAGCCAGCCTTTATTCTGTATTCGCTAGCCTTTCTTCTGTATGCTGTAGTCTTCTATATATACTAGCTTCTCTGTACACCCTTGCATCTCTGTGAACACTGTGTAAACTAGCCAGTCTTATGTATACACTCGCCGACTGTATACACCAGACTCTCTGAATACACTAAAACCTCTGTATACCTCAGCCTGTCTTCTGTATACACTAGACTGTAAAAATTAGCTGTACCCACTAGACACTCTGTATACACTACCCAGTATTCTGTATACACTGTCAGCTTTGATGTATACCCAAGCCTGTCTTCTGTATACACTAGTTTCTCTATATGCACTGTCCTTTCTGTATACACTAACCTCTCTATATACACTAACATCTTTGTTTATACTAGCCTCTCTTTAAACTAGCCTCTCTGTGTACCCCAGCCTCACTGTTTACTCTAGCATCTCTGTATACTCAAGCCTATCTGCATGCACGAGTCTGTATTCACTAGACTTTCTTCTGTATGCTGTAGTCTTCTATATATACCAGCTTCTCTGTACACCCTTGCATCTCTGTAAACACTGTGTAAACTAGCCAGTCTTATGTATACACTCGCCGACTGTATACACTAGACTCTCTGAATACCTAGCCTATGTTCTGAATACACTAGCCCGTCTTCTGTCTTCTGTATGCCCTCTCTGTATAAACTAGCATCTCTCTATACCCCAAACTTTATAGCCTGTCTAGCCTTTCTTCTGTACACACTAGCTTCTCTGTATACACTAACCAGGCTTCTATATAAAATAGCTTCACTGTATGCACTAGCCTCTCTGTATAATCTAGCCTCTCTTTATACCCTAGATAGTGTTCTGCATACACTAGCCTCTCCGTAGAAGCCAGCCTTTATTCTGTATTCACTAGCCTTTCTTCTGTATGCTGTAGTCTTCTACTAGCTTGTACTAGCTTCTCGGTACACCCTTGCATCTCTGTAAACACTGTGTGAACTAGCCAGTATTATGTATACACTCGCCGACTGTATACACTAGACTCTCTGAATACACTAAACCCTCTCTGTGTACCCCAGCCTCACTGTTTACTCTAGCATCTCTGTATACTCAGACCTATCTGCATACACGAGTCTGTATTCTGTATTCACTAGCCTTTCTTCTGTATGCTGTTGTCTACTATATACACTAGCTTCTCTGTAAACCCTTGCATCTCTGTAAACACTGTGTGAACTAGCCAGTATTATGTATACACTCGCCGACTGTATACACTAGACTCTCTGAATACACTAAACCCTCTGTATACCACAGCCTGTCTTCTGTATACACTAGACTGTAAAAACTAAATAGAATACACCAGCCTGTCTTCTGTACCCACTAGATTCTCTGTATACACTACCCAGTCTTCTGTATACACTGTCAGCTTGGATGTATACCCAAGCCTGTCTTCTGTATACTCTAGTCTCTTTATATGCACTGTCCTATCTGTATACACTCGACTCTCTCTATACACTAACCTCTCTATATACACTAACATCTTTGTATATACTAGCCTCTCTTTAAACTAGCCTCTCTGTGTACCCCAGCCTCACTGTTTACTCTAGCATCTCTGTATACTGAAGCCTATCTGCATACATGAGTCTGTATTCTGTATACACTAGCCTCTCTTTAAACTAGCCTCTCTGTATACCCCAGATTAACTGTATACTCTAGGCTCCCTGTATACACTAGCATTTCTGTATACATCACCCTATCTGTATTCACTTGCCTCTCTGTATACCCCAGCCTGCCTCTCTATATACACTAGCTTTTCTTCTGAATATAATAGTCTCAGTCTCTCTCTATAACCAAGCCTGTTTTCTGTATACATTAGCATGTGTCCTGTATACACTAGCCTGTCTTCTTTATTCTCTAGCCTACCTTCTGTATACCTTAGCCTCTCTGTATAAATTTGCCTTCCTTCTATATACACTGCCATTTATGAGGTAAACAAAGAGTCTAGTGTACATAAACGACAGGCTAGAGTATAAAGAGAGGATAGGGTATACAGAAGAAAGCCTAGTGTATACAGAACACAGGCTAGTACCCTGAGCCTGGGTGAGAGAGGATGAGGAGCATTAGGAGGGCTTGGTCTTTCACATCCGACCAAGTGTTCAGCATGATGTGGCTCAACACGTCCAGCTGCCGAAAATAAGGACAAGCATGGGAGGCACACAACACCCACTGTAACAGTGCTAGGTTCCTGCATTACAGAACCAGAACACCAGCAATAAGGGGTATCTTCAGGTGTATACTGTGCAGGAGGCACACAACACCCACTCTAACTTCTGCACTGCAGATGCCTGTATTTCAGAAATTGAACACCAGTAATAAAGGGTAGCTTCAGGTGTGTACTGCGCAGGAGGCCCATAACACCCACTGTAACAGTGCTAGGTTCTCAAGCAGTAAAGACACTGTCCATGTCTATCGTCCTCTTTCCCTGACCGCCGCAACACACTATACAAGGCCACCGCGCTGGCGGCCTTATATAGTGTGGGGTGTGTACTAAACCCCCTTGAGATATAATTGGCCACAGGAATACTGCCTGTGGTCAATTGTGGCTCTCCTCTCAGAGGATTTCACATCTGTTCTTATTATATAGAACTTATTATGCTCCTCGTAAACTTTTTCAATTTGGCCGAACGGCCGGACGCAAGTTGCCCCCGATGCGGGAACATGGGGGGAGACATGATGCACATGTTTTGGAGATGCCCGAAGTTGATCTGCTACTGGACGGAGGTGACAGGAACCATTGATCGGGTGTTTGGAACCTCCACCAGGATGGAGGCGAAGTATCGTCTCCTGGGATTAGTTGAAGGAGTTGGAAACCCGGGAAGCAGCCAGATGGCAGTTCTGAGATGCCTATTTCAGGCAAGTAAACTGATTGCCCAACCCTGCTTAGCCTCCAATGTTGGCAATGACTTGTTTTTTTTAGCTTGTTTCCCAAGATCACCATGTTGGCGTTTGTCAGGATGGTTGAGAGTGCCCAAAGAGATCGCCTATGGCCCCATCCCCTTGAAAGTGCCCGATCTTGTCTGATCTCGGAGGTTAAGCATTGTCGGGCCTGATTAGTAACTGGATGGAAGACCGACTGGGAATACCAGGTGCCGTATGCTTATTTCTTGATCATACATCACGGGACACAGGATCATTACATAATGGGTTATATAGGCACCTCTAGTGATTGGACACTGGTTAACCCCCAATTAAGGAGAATTCCTTCCCTATATAACCCCTCCCATATGTGAGGCACCTCCATTTTGTCACCTGTATCTATGGTGGTTGGTCACGTAAAACATGTGCTATGAAGAAAGTTCTGTGCAGGTCCCTGCGGGGGCCTAAGGGCTACAACAAACCGGATCCATATCTCGGGCCGATATTTTGACTCCCAAGATGATATGGTACCCGGGCCTCGTCATCTGAAGAAACGAGGTTTTGCCTGTAAGTCCTCTCCTATTGGAAGACTGGGCTCTGGGAAAACCAGAAAAAAGTGCCCGATCTTGTCTGATCTCGGAGGTTAAGCATTTTAGGGCCTGATTAGTAACTGGATGGAAGACCGACTGGGAAATACCAGGTGCCTTATGCTTATTTCTTGATCATACATCACGGGACACAGGATCATTACATAGTGGGTTATATAGGCACCTCTGGTGATTGGACACTGATTAACCCCCAATTACGGAAAATTCCTTCCCTATATAACCCCTCCCATATGGGAGGCACCTCCATTTTTTCGCCTGTATCTATGGTGGTTGGTCACGTAAAACATGTGCTATGAAGAAAGCTCTGTGCAGGTCCCTGCAGGGGCCTAAGGGCTACAACAAACTGGATCCATATCTCGGGCCGATATTTTGACCCCCAAGATGATATGATACCCAGGCCCCGTCATCTGAAGAAACGAGGTTTTGCCTGTAAGTCCTCTCCTATTGGAAGACTGGTCTCTGGGAAAACCAGACTTACTGTACTATTTACATAGTGGCACGAAAGTTTCTGGCAGAGTCTATTACAAGGTCCAGGTAGGAGGTTCTTCTGAGAAGGAACCCCAAAAAAACCTGAAGTTGGCACAATTCTGCCCGCCGTGATGGGTGAAGGCTGGAATCTGTCTGTTTTCAGCAATTTCAGGACAGGTAAGGGAAGTTAATCCTGTATAAATTATATTATGGATTTCTTCATTGAGTAGTTTTACGTCTTACCTGGTTTCCACCACTAGAGGGAGTAAGAGCGGCCTGATGCATACTTACATGCCTTTCAGATACACATGCTCAGTGAAGCCTGGTTCTCCCAGATGACTCACGTCTCCACTGCAATCTCTGCCACAATGAAGGTCATACAGGGGTCCCACGTAGTCTGGGGGTCCCAGGCAGCTCCAATGGCAATTCCCTTCCCCCCTGGATACCGGCGGTCCTCGTGCACCGAGCTTGCTCCCATGCTAATGGAGGAGGGGGAGTGTGTTTGCGAGCTGTGTCGTTCGGTGTGCACGGCGCTGTACTGTGCAGGCGTCAGACGGCAGTTTTACAGCTCAGAGCGTCAGGGGGCTGTAAGTGGAGACACAGGAGCTGTGGGCAGTAAGCATCCCACGGGATTGGATCCAGGCAAACCTAAGACACCTACTCAGCATCAGGTTGTGCAGTTTAAGCATATATATTTATTGTGAGACTTTAAGCACAATAGTGATTGCACTTTGTACTAGTACCTCTGCTTTGTAGCTTAGGACTATGTCTCCTCATAAGAGGGTCTCAGGGGGAGATAACAAGGGCACTGGTAAGTCACCGCCTAGTTCTAGGTGTTCTAAAAATGCCTGTAGGTTACCATCACCCCCTGCAAGACTGGAGTCAGCCTCACAGGATGAGTCAGTGCCCCTGTCAGGATTTGCAGCCTCTCCTAATATTTCAGCCCAGGTATACGTCACTGAGGACTCCCTTAGAGCTACATTGGAGGGTTTTGAAGGGAGAATCATGAATTTTATTTCAGCTTCCCTGAAAGATAGCAGGAAAAGGGGTAGATCCCCTCCCTCTGCTGAGATTCCTCTTTCAGATGACACTTCTGACAATGAGGAGAGATCCCTATCTTGGGACAGGGATCTTGAGCAGTCAGATGAATCAGAGGAAGAGGAGAGAGTCCCCTCCTCGCAGGCCCTCAGAAAACAGGTGCAGTATTATACTAAATTGGTGTGTACCACATTCAGAATGCCTGCTGCTGAGATCGCTACGTCCTCTGTTTCTTCCCTGGGAGTCAGGAAAATCCCACAACCGGCCTTTTCCTTTCCAATTCATCCCTTAATAGATAAATTGTTGTATGAGGATTGGGGACATCCCGATAAACAGTTTTCTCCTCCTAAAAGGTTTTCTATGCTTTATCCTCTGGAGGAAAGTTTCACCAAGATATGGGGGGTTTGATACGTGAGAAGCTGGCATACCAACATAGGAACACCCCCCAAAAGTTTTATAACCTATGGCAAGACTGGCTAGACCTACCAGGCCTGGCTCCGCACCAATTGATTCAAAATAGGTTGCTGCAGGGCTGATCTGACCTCCACTTCTGTCATGAGCTCTGAATAACCTGTCTAGAGTTTTTGTACATAACTGTTGGGGCATGATATTGAGTGCTGATAGATGTGGGTGTTATGTACGATACTATCTCCATGTGTTCTGTTTCTAAGGGATCTCTGAGGCCGCGTACACACGGGCGGACTGTTCGCCCAACTTTGTCCGCTGAACAGTGTTTGGGCGGACAGTCCGCTCGTGTGTGGGCTTTCAGCGGACAGTTTCAGCGGACAGTTTGACGGACAAGGTTTTTCGGAATTTCCGAAAAACTGTCCGCTGAAACCTTGTTTCAGCGAACAGTCCGCTCGTGTGTAGGCTTGTTCGTCAAACAAAGTTGCGCGCATGCTCAGAAAGGATTTTCACGCCGAAAGTTATAATGCAGTGTATAGAACGTCGTATTTTTCGTCCCGTCGTACGTGCCGTTCACGTCATCGCGCACGGTTTCAGCAAACTGTTCGTCCGTCGTGTGTGGCCATGTCCGTCCATGCTAATTTTGAGCGGACTGTTTGCCGAAACTGTTTGACGGACAAAGTTGGGCGTGTGTACGCGGCCTGACTCTCTTTCCCTTCCCCTATTCTCTGTTTTTTCCTTTTTCTCTTTTATTTTGTCTCTTAACCACTTGCTTACTGGGCACTTAAACCCCCCTCAGTCCCAGACCAATTTTCAGCTTTCAGCGCTGATGCACTTTGAGTGACAATTACGCGGTCATACAACACTGTACCCAAATGAAATTTTTATCATTTTTTTCCCACAAATAGAGCTTTCTTTTGGTGGTATTTAGTTACAGCTCGGAGTTTTATTTTTTGCTAAACAAACAAAAAAAGATGCAAAAAAAAAAAAAAAATCATGTTTTAATAGTTTGTTATAAAATTTTGCAAACGGGTCATTTTTCTCCTTCATTGAAGTGCGCTGATTAGGCGGCACTGATAGGCTGCATTGGTGGGCACTGATGGGCTGCATTGGTGGGCACTGATGGGCTGCATTGGTGGGCACTGATAGGCTGCACTGGTGGGCACTGATAGGCATAGTTAAGGCGGCACTAATAGGCACAGATAAGGCGGCACCGATGGGCACAGATAAGGCGGCACTGATGGGCAAAGATGGGCACAGATAAGATGGCACGGATGGGTGGCACGGAGAAGTGGCACGGATGGGTGGCACGGATGGGCACTGATAGGTACCACAGATAGATGGGACTGATGGGCACTGATAGGTGGCACTGATAGGTGGCTCTGATAGGTGGCACTGCTGGGCACTGATGGGCGGCACTGCTGGGCACTGATGGGCGGCACTGCTGGGCACTGATGGGCGGCACTGGGGTGCAGCACCTTTGAGGCAGATTTTGGGTGGCACTGTGGGTGGCACTGCTGGGTGGCACTGTGGGTGGCACTGTGGGCACTGCTGGGTGGCACTGTGGGCACTGCTGGGTGGCACTGTGGGCACTATGGGCACTGCTGGGTGGCACTGACAGGGGGGCACTTACTTTATTTCAGGATGGCACTGCGGGTGGCAGGTGGGCACTGGCAGGGGGCAGGTGTCTGTTTAAATTGCTGGCCGTGATCGGGACTGATGTCCCGAACACGGCCGCCGGCGATCGGCTTTTTTTTTTCTCCTCGCGCTGTCAGCGCGAGGAGGAATACTAGCCGATTACCGGCTCCGTTTTATCACATGATCAGCTGTCATTGGCTGACAGCTGATCACGTGATAAGGGGTCGGGATCGACCCCTTACACGGATCGGTGATCAGGCGAGTCTCACGGACTCGCCGATCACAGAGCGCGCGCCCCTCAGGGGGCGCGCAGGCCGCTCGTAACCGGGACTACGTCAATAGACGTAGTCCCGAAAATGTGGGTCCGCGCTATTGCCGTCATTTTGCAATAGCGCGGATCCCAAGTGGTTAAAAATAAAAAATAAAACGAAAAGTTCAGTATTGTGAATGCACAAAAGACCTCTTTCCTTCCCTCTTGTGTATTGTGCAGATATCCTGTCTGCTGACACCCTGTTTATTTTATTTTGTTTCTTCACCAACGATTCGGTCTCACTTATTTCCATTTAATATTCCTCCTTGATTTGATACCTATGTGAAGAATTTGTTTGTTACTCAGATTTCATATTATGTGTGGCGGTACACTGTGTGGTCATTGTTGTGGATGTCTTGTACCATTATGTTTTAATATAAAAACTTTTTCTGATAAAAAAAAAAGATATGGGGGGTCCCATCTGTCGATGCGGCTGTTTCTTGCGTGAATAGAAACCTGACCTGTCCTTTGGATAATGCTCAGGTATTTAAAGATCCAACTGATAACAAGCTGGAAACATTAATAAAAGCCTCCTTTTCCATAACTGGCGCTGTAGTGCAAGCTACAGTCGCAGCTGTGGGGTTGTGTCAGTTCCTCAAGGAACAGGTTAAGCAGATGCTTGGCCTCCTTCCCAGTGAGGAAGTGGAGAATTATGCAGAAATACCTCCAATTCTGTGTTTCATGATTGATGCGATTTCGGATTCTGTCCAACAAGCATCTCGTTTGTCTCTCCTGTTGGTACACATGCGAAGGGCCCTATGGCTAAAGAATTGGGCAGCTGAGCTATCATGCAAGAAGCATTTGATTGGGTTCCCGTTTAAAGGGGAACATTTGTTTGGAGAAGAATTAGACAAATTCGTCCAAAAAATTTCAGGGGGTAAATCTACTCTCCTTCCAGTCAAAAGGAGCAAACGTCCATCATTTAGGCGTTCTCTCTCTCCCGGAGCATTAAGCTCTAAGCAGTGGCGACGGCCTTCTCAACCCCCCTCTACAGGAAAGGCTCAAGGCTGGGCCCAGGGGCAGAAGAAATCCTGGGGGCGAAAGCCTGCCAAGCAGAGCCCGAAAGCTTCCTTGTGAAGGGGCGCCCCCGCTCGGCCAAGTGGGGGGAAGGCTCCTGCAGTTTGCAGAAGCCTGGCGGGAAGAGATCCGGGACGAGTGGGTGGTCTCTTCGGTATCCCTGGGCTACAAGCTGGAGTTTCAGGAGATTACACCTTCTCGCTTTCTAAGGTCAAGGATACCCAGGGACCCAGTAAAGCAAAGACCGCTATTTCTGGCCTTAGATCACTTACTATCCCAGGGAGTGATAGTAGAAGTGGACCCAAAAGAACAGGGTTCAGGGTTTTACTCAAATCTCTTTAACGTTCCAAAGCCAAATGGAAGTGTCAGACCTATCCTGGATCTGAAGGATCTGAACCGATTTTTACGCATCAGGTCCTTCCGAATACAGTCAATTCGCACTGTGGTCTCCTCCCTGCAAGGGGGAGAGTTTATGGCATCAATAGACATCAAGGATGCATATCTCCATGTGCCAATTTTTCCCGCACACCAAAAGTATCTAAGGTTCAAAGGTAGAGCAGCACCATTTTCAATTTGTGGCTTTGCCGTTCGGGCTAGCTATGGCCCCTCGAGTCTTCACAAAGATTCTGGACCCTCTCAAAACCTAAGAGCTCAGGGTATAGCCATCATGGCTTATCTAGACGATTTGCTTCTCATAGAGAAAACAATAGCGCTCCTGAACCACAGTGTTACCAGAACGCTAGAATACCCGGAACGCCTAGGTTGGATTATAAACCTAGAAAAGTCGTCCCTACAGCCTGCTACCAGGTTGGAATACCTGGGTATGGTTATCGACACTGCTCAGGGCAAGGTGTTTCCACCAAGGCCAAAAGCCTTGGCCATTGGGGATCTGGTGCGCCTAATTCTGGGCAGAAGATCTTCCCCCATTCGGTTGTGCATGAGACTGTTAGGGGAAATGGTCGCCTCCTTCGAGGCCGTTCCATTCGCCCAGTTCCACTCAAGGCCTCTGCAAAGATGCATCCTTGCGGCTTGGAACAGGAATCCCCAATCCTTGGATCTTCCTATGCGTCTATCCCCAGGGACACGCAAGAGCCTCGTCTGGTGGTTACAAACCGAGAATTTGCTGAAAGACAAAACTTTTCTTCCTCTTCCATGGAAGATTATTATGACAGATGCCAGCCTGACAGGCTGGGGAGCAGTGTTGGAGGAGACGTGCTCGCAGGGGAAATGGTCTGCGATCGAGAAGCTATTGCCCATAAATGTCTTGGAGATCCGGGCAGTTTATATGGATCTCATAAACTGGTCTTTCAGACTACAGGGTCTCCCTGTTTGGGTTCAGTCCGACAATGTCACAGCAGTGGCCTATATCAATCACCAGGGCGGTACCAGGAGTCTGGGATCAGTACAATTTGATTTATGCCTTCCCCCCGTGCCTGCTTCTGTCGCGGTTTTTGGGAAGAGTCAAGAGGGAAACAAAGTCGGTTCTTTTGGTAGCCCCGGCTTGGCCCAGGCGACCGTGGTACGCAGAGATCATGAAGTTGGCAGTAGGCAGGCCGTGGATCCTCCCTCTCCGGCCAGATCTGCTCTCACAGGGTCCTGCTTTACACAGTCCTGCTTTACACAGTCTGAATTTGACGGTTTGGCTGCTGAGACCCACATTCTGAGAGACCGTGGGCTTTCGGGGCCAGTCCTTTCTACTCTGGTCAATGCCAGAAAGCCGGCCTCTGGGCTTATTTACTACAAAATCTGGAGGGCATATGTTTCCTGTTGTGAACTCAGGGAATGTCATCCTAGAAAGTATGTCATTAGCAGGATCTTGGCCTTCCTGCAGTCAGGCCTAGAAATGAATTTGGCCGTAAGCACTATCAAGGTGCATATTTCGGCCTTGTCAGTGTTTTTTCAGAAACCACTTGCATCGCATTCCCTGGTGCGGGCTTTCATCCAGGGGGCTATGCGGATAAGGCCGCCAGTCAAACCTCCGGTATGCCCATGGGATCTGAATTTTGTTCTCTCAGCTTTGCAGGGGCAACCTTTTGAACCTTTGCATCAGGCTTCGTTAGTTCTTTTGACTAAAAAATTGGTTTTCTTGTAGCCATATCCACGGCTAGAAGAGTGTCAGAACTAGCAGCTCTCTCCAGTAAAGAACCGTATCTAATTATTCATAAGGACCTGGCGGTAATGCATCCCAACAGGTCCTTTCTGCCTAAGGTGGTTTCAGGATTCCATTTGAATCAAGATGTGAGCCTACCATCCTTTTTTCCGGACCCACAGTCCGCAGAAGAAGAATCTTTGCACACTTTGGATGTGGTAAGGGCAATCAGTATCTATCTTCAGGCAACTGCACAGATAAGGAAAACTGATTGCTTATTTATTTTGCCGGAAGGCCCTAGGAAGGGTCAGGTGGCATCAAAATCCACTCTCTCATGGTGGATTAGACAGATTATTTCTCAGACCTATAGTGTTAAAGGGAAGATCCCTCCTTTTCAAGTGAGAGCGCACTCAACTAGGGCTGTAAGTGCTTCTTGGGCAGTGCATCACCAGGCCTCCCTGGCTCAGATCTGTAAGGCTGCAACTTGGTCATCAGTCCACACATTCACCAGATTCTATCAGGTGGATGTCAGAGGGCAAGAGGATATCGCCTTTGGGCGCAGTGTACTGCAGGCTGCAGTTTAGGTCCTCCGGTTCTTGGCGGCCTATATATTATGATCTGTGTCTCCCTCCCCTCAATCTGAGCATTGCTTTGGGACATCCCACTATGTAATGAAGCTCCTGTGTCCCATGATGTATGATCAAGAAAATAGGATTTTTATATACAGCTTACCTGTAAAATCCTTTTCTTGAGAGTACATCACGGGACACAGGGCTCCCACCCCTCTTGGGTTTTACGTGGTTTCCTATTGCTTTACTACAAAACTTAGGTGCCTCCCATATGGGAGGGGTTATATAGGGGAGGAATTCTCCTTAATTGGGGGTTAACCAGTGTCCAATCACCAGAGGTGCCTATATAACCCACTATGTAATGAAGCTCCTGTGTCCCGTGATGTACTCTCAAGAAAAGGATTTTACAGGTAAGTTGTATATAAAAATTCTATTTTTTATGTTGTTGGCGTTGACCTGTTTTTTTTCCGCTTGTTTCCCAAGATAACCATCTTGGCGTTTGTCAAGAGGGTGAGAGTGCCCAAAGAAAGTGCCTACGGCCAAATCACCCTGAAAGTGCCCGATCTTGTCTGATCTCGGAGGCTAAGCATTGTCGGGCCTGATTAGTAACTGGATGGGAGACCGACTGGGAATACCATTCTTTTTATGCTGTTGGCGTTGACGTTTTTTTTTTCCGCTTGTTTCCCAAGGTGACCATCTTGGCATTTGTCAAGAGGGCTGAGAGAACCCAAAGAAATCTCCTACGGCCACATCACCCTGAAAGCGCCCGATCTCATCTGATCTCGGAGGCTAAGCAGGGTCCGGTCTGGATAGTAACTAATTACAGGTGCCGTAGGAATCTTTTTATATTGTTGGCTTTGACCTGTTTTTTTTTCGCTTGTTTCCCAAGGTGACCATTTTAGCATCTGTCAAGAGTTTTGAGTATGTCCTGAAGCGTTCGCCTAAGGCCACATCACCCTGAAAGCGCCCGATCTCAGAGGCTAAGCAGTGTCAGGGTCAGATGGGAGACCGCCAGGGTCTATGTTGTTGGCGTTGACCTGTTTTTTTTTTCACTTTTTTCCCAAGATGACCATCTTGGCATTTGTCAAGAGGGTTGAGAGTGTCTGAATAGAACACCTATGGCCACATCACCCTGAAAGCGCACAATCTCATCTGATCTCAGAGGCCTAGCAGTGTACGGCCTGGTTAATACCTGTATGGGAGACCATCTGTGAATACCAGGTGCCGTAGGCTTCTTTTTATGTTGTTGGTATTGACCTGTTTATTTTCGCTTGTTTCCCAAGGTGACCATCTTGGCTTTTAACAAGAGGGTCGAGAGTGCCTAAAGAGATCACCTATGGCCCCATCACCCTGAAAGCACCCGATCTTGTCTGATCTCGGAGGCTAAGCAGTGTCGGGCCTGGTTAATACCAGGATAGGAGAACGTCTGGGAATAACAGGTGCCGTAGGCTTCTTTTTATGTTATTGGCCTTGACCTGTTTTTTTTTTTTCACTTGTTTCCCAAGGTGACCATCTTGGCATTTGTCAAGAGGGTTGAGAGTGCCCGAAGATATCGTCTGATCTCGGAGGCTAAACAGTGTCAGGCCTGGTTAGTACCTGGATGGGAGACCGCCTGGGAATACCAGGTGCCAATGGGCTTCTTTTTATGTTGTTGGCTTTGACCTGTTTTTTTTGCTTGTTTCTGAAGGCGACCATCTTGGCGTTTGTCAAGAGGGTTGGGCGTGTCTTGAAGAGAATGCTTACGGCCACATCACCCTAAAAGCACCCGATCTCGTCTGATTTCAGAGGCTAAGCAGTGTCAGGCCTGGTTAGTACCTGGATGGGAGACTGCCTGGGAAGACCAGGTGCCATAGAAGGATCTGGCCTGGTTAGTGTCTTGATTGGGAGATCGCCTGGGAATACCGGATGCCGTAGGCTTCTTTTTATGTTGTTGGCTTTGACCTGTTTTTTTTAGCTTTTTTCCCAAGGTGAGCATCTTGGCCTTTGTCAAGAGGCTTCAGAGTGCCCAAAGAGAGTGCCTACGGCCAAATCACCCTGAGAGAGCCCAATCTCATCTGATCTTGGAGGCTAAGCAGCGATGGGCCTGGTTAGTACCTGGACGGGAGACAGCCTGGGAATACCAGGTGCCGTAGGCTTCTCATTATGTTTTCGGCGTTGACCTGTTTTTTTTCCCTTTTTTCCCAAGGTGACCATCTTGCCATTTGTCAAGAGGGTTGAGAGTGCACAAAGAAATTGCCTATGGGCACAACACCCTGAAAGCACCCAATCTCGTCTGGTCTCAGAGGCTAAGCAGGGTTGGGCCTGGTTTGTACCTGGATGGGAGACCGCCTGGGTTTTCCAGATGCCGCAGGCTTCTTTTTATGTTGTTGGTGTTGACCTGTTTTTTTTCGCTTGTTTCCCAAAGTGATCATCTTGGCATTTGTCGAGAGGGTAGAGAGTGCTTAAAGAGATCGCTTACAGCAGCATCACCCTGAAAGCACCCTATCTCTTCTGATCTCGGAGGCTAAGAAGGGTTGGGCCTAGTTAGTACTTGAATGGGAGACGGCCTTGGAATACCAGGTGCCGTATTCTTCTTTTCATGTTGTTGGCGTTGACCTGTTTTTTTTCGCTTGTTTCCCAGGGTGACTATCTTGGCATTTTTCAAGAGGGATGAAAGTGCCCAAAGAGATTGCCTATGGGCACATCACCCTGAAAGCACCCAATCTCCTCTGATCTCAGAGGCTAGAAAAGGTCGTGCCTTGTTAATACCTGGATGGGAGACCGCCTGGGAATACTAGGTGCTGTAGGCTTCTTTTTATGTTGTTGGCGTTGACTTGATTTTTTTGTTTGCTTCCCAAGGTGACCATCTTGGCGTTTGTCAAGAGGGTTGAGCGTGCCTGAAAAAAATCTACTATGGCTGCATCACCCTGAAAGAGCCCAATCTCATTTGATCTCAGAGGCTAAGCAGGATTAGGACCTGGTTAGTACCTGGATGGGAGACCGCCTGGGATTTCTCAATGCCATACGCTTTTTTTTTAAGTTGTTGCTTGATTCCCAAGGTGACCATCTTGGCGTTTGTCAAGAGGGTTGAAAGTGCCTGAAGGGATTGCCTACGGGCATATCACCCTGAAAGCACCCGATCTCATTTGATGTTGGAGGCTAAGAAGAGTCGGGCCTTGTTAGTACGTGGATGGGAGACCGCCTAGGAATACCAGGTGTCGTAGGCTTCTTTTTATGTTGTTGGCGTTGACCTGTTTTTTTTTAGCTTGTTTCCCAAGGTCACCATCTTGGTGTTTGTCAAGAGGGTTGAGAGTGCCTGAAGAGATTGCCTATGGCCACATCACTCTGAAAGCACCCAATCTTGTCTGATCTTGGAGGCTAAGGCCGCGTACACACGGGCGGACTGTCTGACGGACTTGGTCCGCTGAAACGTGTTTCAGCGGACAATGCGCTCGTGTGTGGGCTTCAGCGGACTTTTTCAGCGGACAGTCTGGCGGACTAAGTCTTTCGGAATTTCCGTAATATTGTCCGTCCAAACTTGGTTTCAGCGGACAGTCCGCTCGTGAGTAGGCTAGTTCGACGGACTAAGTATGGCGCATGCTCAGAAAGGATTTACACGGCCGAAGGTTGCATTGCAGTGTATTGGACGTCGAATTTCTAGTCCCGTCGTACGTGCTGTACACGTCATCGCGCAAGCTTTCAGCGGACTGTCTGTTCGTGGTGTGTGGTCAAGTCCGTTCATTCAAAAGTAGGACGGACTGTCTGTCGGATTGTCTGACAGACTTAGTTGGACGGATAGTCCGCCCATGTGTACGCGGCCTTAGAATAGTCAGGCCTGCTTAGTACCTGGATGGGAGACCACCTGGGAATACCGGTTATTGTAGGCTTCTTTTTATGTTGTTGGCGTTGATTCGTTAGTTTTTTTCCACTTGTTTCCCAAGGTGACCATCTTGGCATTTGTCAAGAGGGTTGAGAGTGCCCAAAGAGATCGCTTACAGCAGCATCACCCTGAAAAAGTCCTAGCTCTTCTTATCTCTGAGGCTAAGAAGGGTTGGGCCTAGTTAGTACCTGGATGGGAGATGGCGTTGGAATACCAGGTGCCGTATTCTTCTTTTTATGTTGTTGACATTGACCTGTCTTTTTTCACTTGTATCTCAAGGTGACTATCTTGGCATTTGTCAAGAGGGTTGAGAGTGCCCAAAGAGATTGCATATGGGCACATAACCTTGAAAGCGCCCGATCTCCTCTGATCTCAGAGGCTAAACAGGGTTGGGCCTTGCTAGTACCTGGATTGGAGACAACCTGGGAATACTAGGTGCTGTAGGCTTCTTTTTATGTTGTTGGCGTTGACTTGTTTTTGTTTTGTTTGTTTACCAAGGTGACCATCTTGGTGTTTGTCAAGAGGGTTGAGAGTGCCTGAAGAGCTTGCCTATGGCCACATAACCCTGAAAGCACCAGATCTCGTCTGATCTCAGAGACTAAACAGGGTCGGGCCTTGTTAATACCTGGATGAGAGACCACCTGGGAATACTAGGTGCTGTAGACTTCTTTTTATGTTGTTTGTGTTGACTTGTTTTTTTTTTGTTTCTTTCCCAAGATGACCATCTTGGCGTTTGTCAAGAGAGTTGAGAGTGCCTGAAGTTATAGGCTATGGCCACATCACCCTGAATCTGTTCCATCTCATCTGATCTTGGAGGCTAAGCAGGGTCGGGCCTGGTTAATGCCTGGATGGGAGACCGCCTGGGAATACCAGGTGTCGTAGGCTTCTTTTTTTTTTCAAATATAATTTTTTCTCCAAACAGGGGAAGACGGGTCCCCCGAGTACATAATGCAACAGAGAAATACAGAGCAAAAAGCAGCTGAACAATACTTGATACAGGTATATTCGCAACTGTGAGTCTGCCTTCCATCAATCATAATGATTCAAGGCACGAATAAAGTATTGTACCAAGATCCAGGGTCACACAAACCTCAGGTCCCTCCGTCATTCCCAATTTTCCACTTTTTCCAAAAGAGAGAGTGGGTGGAGGGGGTGAGAGATAGGGGAGGAAGGCAGAAAAGAGAAGGGGTGAAAGATCAGGAAAGGAGAAGAGGGGACGAGACACAATGGCAGCCACTGTCCAAGGGGCCAGTCAAGGAAAGCTCAGAGCACTAAGGTGATAGCAGGCGACATCCTTCCAGCGAGAATATAAAGGTATTCCAGATGTCCCAGGTTTGTTTAAAAAATTCTTGTTTACCTTGTGATGTGAGGATCAAGTCCTCCATTTTTTTTAATGTCCTCTATTTTCCTAAGCCAGTGAGTAATGAAAGGGGGGGGACATTTTTCCAATAGAGAGGGATGCAGGATATCGCCGCATTTATCACATGCCGTAAAATTGATTTTTTTGTACTTCTTAATGGGAATCTGTGAATGGGGCAAGAGAAAGAATGCAGCCTCTTCCGGGATGGAGAAGTCTGTGAATTTTTGTGTTATGCATCGGATCTCTGTCCAGAAGTCCACCAAGCTGGGGCAGGACCAAAAAATGTGGATCAACGTGCCCTCTTCTTCTCCACACCTCCAGCATATGTTCGCGGAAGAGGGGAATTATTTATGCAGCTTTGATGGTGTCAAATACCACCTGGTGAGAAGTTTAAAATTTGTCTCCTGTATCTTCGTGCACAGCGAGGTTTTGAGAGCCAAAGTGATAATGCGTTGTCTCTGTGCTGGGGAAAACAAGCAATTAAGGTCCTTTTCCCAGTTGGACAGACAGGTTAAGTGTGGGTGATCTGTTTGAGAGAGAATGTGGACCAAAGGGCCTTCGCTCCTGCATAGAGTCTCAAACTCCGTCTGAGGGCGTGCGAAAGTTTGAGTATTGGGGATGGAATGGAAAAAATGATGTTGTTGCGCCGCTCTCCAAAAAGGCAGTTGGAAAAGCCCTGTCGGATCTGTTAGGGTTGAGAAAGAAGGTCATTTTCCATCAATGACGAATTTAGACGCATGGTCTAGGTTGGAATTTCTAAGTGGGTCCCCGGTTCCATGTTCGGATGGCCACGTATAGGGAATAGGGGGGAAGTCAAAGACGTGAGTGTGTTTTGGGTAGCGATCAGGTGACTGACTTTCAATGAAGCCCCTATAGTGGGATGTGACGTCAATTCTGTGGGTAAATCCTTATAGCACCACATGGCGCTTCTTAGCGGAATTCGGGAGTGAGATTGTCCGAGTTGCACTCAGAGCTTAGAAAGTTTGTTTCCATTCCAGTCCAATACACGCCCCAGATGGGAGGCCAGGTAGTAGCATCGCAAGTCAGGGAGAACCAACCCTCCCTGTTGTTTAGACAATGTCAGCTGTGACCACTTAAGTCTGGGATTTTTGTGGGCCCAGTTAAATTGAGTGAGCAGGGATTGAGCTTGCTTAAAAAACGGGACTGGAATCTGGATCGGGAGAGCTTGGAAAAGATAGGTAAATTTAGGGAGTATGTTCATTTCAATGAGATTGCATCTCCTGAACCAGGAATGGAGGCCAGAATGCCACCCGTGAAGCAAGAACCTAAGTACTTAAGGGCTGTATGGGTCCATTTAAATCGAAAATTGGACTACAAGTCTAGTAACGTTTGCGGGGGGACTTCGACCCCCATGGCCTCTGATTTCAAGAAGTATCCCGTATATCTGTAATTCCCGAAGGAGATTTGGCAAGGAAACTCTGGGATTCGTCAACAAGAACAGCATGTCATCTACGTAGGCAGATGTCAATAGTACCCATTTGGAGTCCCGTTATGTCTGAGTTTTGTCGAATTGTGGAGAGAAAGGGTTCCAATGACAGTCCGAATAATTGGGGCGACAGGTGGCAACCCTGTCTGGTCCCATTCCCGATGTCAAGGGGAGATGAGAGCACCCCATTCGCTTTGAGTTGAGCTGAAGGGCGTGAGTATATCTTACTTTTCAATGCCAGCATCCGTTCACTCAGACCTATATGGCTAAGGACCGAGAACATGAATGTCCATTTGACCCGATCAAAAGCCTTCTCGGCATCAGTGCTCACGAAAAGACAAGGGGTCCCAGATGACTTTGCTTTATGGACCAGGGTAAGCACCTTAATGGTGTTGTCCCTATCTTCCCTGGTGGGAATAAAACCTAACTGGTCAATATGTATAAGGGACTGCAAGTGCTGTGCCAATCACGTAGCGAGGATTTAAGAGAATCGTTTTAGGACCGAATTTAGGAGGGAAATTGGTCTGTAGCTCTCACATAGGCCCGAGTCTTTGCCCTCCTTAGGTATCAACGAGATGTGGGCTCTAAGGGTATCCTCAGGAAAATCCCCATTCGAGCTCAGAGTATTCAATAAATCCACCAAGCGCGGGCCGAGAATAGGGAGGAAGGTCTTATAGTATTGTGCGTTATATCCGTCATGGCCCGGAGCCTTACCCACCTTCGAAGGTCCCACGGCCATCTGGACTTCTTCCAGTGTGATCGGGTTCTCCAAGTACTCCCGTGATTCCGATGAGAGGGTTGGTAGACCAGAACCGGTTACATATCTGTCTATATTGTCCTGTCCAGACCCTGAATCGGGCAGGTTGTAGAGATCAGAGTAGCATTATTCAAAGACTTTGGCTATTTGGGTTGGGGTAGAGGCCCTCTGGCCATTCTCATCTATCAACTGTTGTATGTAAGAGGCAGATTTCAACTCCTTTACCGACCTGGCAAAGATTTTTCCGCATTTGTCCCCTGACTCCTACATCAGTTTACGACAAAATTGGAGTGCCACTTTCGCTTTATAATGGAGTAGGTCAGTAATCTGGGTACGGAGTGTCCCCAATTCAATCTCTAAGGTCTAAGGTCCGTGAGGGGGCATGTTTATGTTTCGCTTCCACAGAGGCAAGTTCACAAACCAGATTAGCAATTTGTTCCTTCCGTGTTCGTTTGATGCGTGCCCCGTGCCTGATAAGTACCCTGCGGAATACTGACTTGTGAGCCTCCCAAATTATCCCCGGGTCGCAGTCCTGCGTTTAGTTTTCTTGGAAATAAAGGTCCAATTCCCTGGTCACATCTGCTAAAACTTCCGGTATCTGGAGGAGGCTCTCATTAAGGTGCCAGAATAGAGACCTAGGTGAGGGGTTCCTAGAGAGGGTGTAGGTAAGGTCTACAGGAGCGTGGTCGGACCAAGTAATATGGCCGATGGAGGAAGAGCTCACCAAGTGCAGTTGGTCATGTGGAATCAAGAAGAAGTCTATCCTCAAGTATGATTTGTGAGGGGAAGAGCAAAAAGAGTAGTCCCTTTCCCCGGAGTGTTGCAGACACCAGACATCAACTAATTGGTCATTCAGTAAACACTTAGTAATCCGCTTTCTAGAGGAAATGAGGAGCGAGGAGCAAGAGGCAGAAGTGTCAACCGATGGCGAAAGGGGACATTAAAGTCCCCACCTAATATCAACTGGCCCTCCCGAAAGTCACATAATCTGTGCAGGGTAGTTCTGAGGAATGTGTCTTGGTGATCATTGGGAGCGTACACAGTGGCAAATGTAAAAAGGAGCTCTCCAATGTGACCCCTAAGAAAAAGATATCGGCCCCCAGGGTCCACCAGAGAATCCTGGAGAACCGAGGGGAGCCTGCTAGAGATCAGAATGGAGATTCCCTTGGTCTTAGAGGAGGGGTTAGTAGAGTGGTAGACCTTAGGGAAGGATCTTGACCATAGAAAGGGGAGGCTAGTATTTTTAAAATGTGTTTCTTGTATAAAGGCCACATCAGTACAGGAAGTCTTCAGTTCTCACAGGAGGATCCACCGTTTTTCAGAGGAGTTCAGTCCCTTAACGTTTAGAGAGGTGACCTTGACTGAGTCTGCCATCGCTCCTCGGGGAGGGGAAGGGGGACGTCAGAGAAAAGCAAAGAAAGTTGAACCAAGGTAGGTATTGGGTAGGTAATGGATGACGGGAACTAAGGGGGAGAAAGGAAGGAAAGGTAAGGGGAAAAAGAGGTCAGGCGAGGAGAGGGAAATTAAGGGTTGTCCGCACTCAACACTACAGGAATTGTATACTAAACAGCACAATTATGCTATAGCATTTACCAGATGTACACTGGGTTTAAAGCGCCGTCCTACTTGAGTTGGTGGGTAGACAGGTCGGAGAGGGAGCCCCCGGATTCCAGTCCCCCCAGTCCCGGCAGTGGTAAATATCACGTTTGATACCGGTATGCAAATAAAAGATAATCAGTAACATCATAGAACCAAAAAACAATAGTATAATCAAAACAGAGGTAGAGCATATAACTGTCAGCACTGAGGGGTCTCCTCAGCTCGCCCTAAATGTAGGCATGCATGTGGGAGCCCGTCACAACAGAAAAGGCATCACAGAATGGGATCCACCACCCCCCGTCCCATACCCCAAAAGTACATGCAGCCCCCGAACAGATGCATTTCTCCTTTTGGCAGATTGTCCTCTCCTTACCCACTCTCCTCCGTCCACGCCCCGGGGGAAAAGGGGGAGGGAAGGGGGGAAAGGGGGGGGGGAGAGGGGGGATTGAAGGGGGGAGGGAAGGGAAGGAGGTAAGGGAGGGAAGGGGGGAGGGAAGGAGGCAGCAAGGGAGAGGGGACAAACATGCGGAAAGGTCAAGTCCTTTAGCGCACCCACACCAGCAACCACCCGGACCCCATACGTTTCAACTCCTCCCCTCCATAGTCACCACATCAAGATGAAAGATGAGCAGCCCTGGTCGGTGCATGGAGAATCCGGCAGGCAAGGGGCTGGGGCCACCATCCCTCTATCCAACGGGAGACTTCACCCGAGCAGCAGTCCTGGGGCCCGCCAATTAGCATCTCTCCTGCATCGCCATCGGGGGCTGTGTAGAGCATCCAGAGGGAGGCTGGGACAAACAGTAAGGGGTAAATCCTCCAGGGGGGAAGCAGTGTCTCGTACCAATAGGCGCAATAAATAAGTCATCCAGGGTGTCCCCGAAAGCTGCAGAAGGCAATATCGGCAAAGAGTAGGTGGGGGCCAGAGGGGGGGGGGGCGAGGGGCACAACCAGGGAGAGGGGACACATATGCGGGAATGTCAAGCCCTTCCAGTACAGCGCACTAGGTATCACTCAGACCCCCCAAAGTGCAACTCCCCCCTCTAAGGTCAAGACTCCAGAAGGGAAGATGAGCCGCCCTGGTCTGTACATGAAAGAACCTGCTGCCAAGGGATTGGGGCCATCATCCCTTCCTCCAATGGGAGATGCCACCAGCATGACAGCCCCGTGTCCTGTCAAGTGGTGCCGCTCCGACAATGTCGTCGGGGTATATGTGGAGCATCCAGGGGGAGGCAGGGACCACCCAAACAGTGAGGGGTAAAGCCTCCAATGGGGACCGGTGTCAGACAGGAGGATAGCGGTGTCTTGTACAAGTTGGTTAATTAGACAAGTCATCCAGTGTGTTCCTGTGAGCAGCGGAAGGAAAGGTCGGTAAGGATTATGAATGGGTTGGGGCCAGGGAGTGCATAAAACTGCCACCAGATGACCGGGGCAGAGAGGGCAAGGGGATGAAAGTCAGATCTGGTAGGTGGGGGGGGGGGTGAGGAGTCTCACTCATATTACTCACGTTGGCCATCCCTTTAAGCTGAGCTCTCTGCCAGGATGTTCTTCTGTATAATCTAGCCTATCTGTATACATTAGCCTGTCTTTTGTACACATTAGCCTCTCTGTATCAACTAGCCAGTCTTCTGTATACACTAGTCTGTCCCTAGCTTGTCTTTTATACACATAGTCTCTCGGTATACCCCGCATTTCTGTATACATCTTTATACCCTAGCCTCTCTGTATAATCTTGCCTCTTATTATACCCCAGCCTGTATTCTGTTTACCCAATTTTGTCTTTTATATAAACTAGCCTGTCTACTGTATAACTTAGCTTCTCATTATACCCCGGCCTCACTGTCAGCTTGTCTCTGTACACTAGCCTCTCTGTTTTCCCTAGTCTCTCTGTATAAAATAGCCTCTCTGTATACACTAGTCTGTCCGTATACTCTAGCAAGTCTGCATACACTAGCCTCTTTGTGTAAAACAGCCTCTCCCTCTGTATAACCTTGCCTCCATCTCTGCATATCCAGTATGTTCTTCTGTATAATCTAGCCTGTCTTTTGTACACATTAGCCTCTCTGTATAAACTAGCTGGTCTTCTGTATACACTATTCCGTCTGTATACACTAGCAAGTCTGTGTAACCCAGTCTCTCTCTCCCTAGAAAACACCAACCCTGGCCCTGACAGACTCCTCCCACAAATACGGGCTGGCCTTTGACCAGCCTTCCCACTTGTAATCGGAGTCTTCAAGTGGGAAATGCGATATTACTTAAGAACCAAGGCCTGAGGTGTTCCATGGCCTGGATGGTCAGTATGCTTGAAAAGAGGGCAAAAAGACACAAGTATAGGTGGAAAAGGAAAGGTAAAGATCCCATCCATAAAATGACATATGCCAAAACGCCAACTGTAAGTAACCGGTAAGTTACAGCTGTCAGAGTAGAACCCACCGACTCTTGACCTGAAGATGAGAAGGAACCCCCTAAGAGCCTGCAAGCTACGCAAACCCAAATGAATGTCCCATGAAGGATAGGATGAGCCTGATGCCCAAGGTAACCCAGACATGAGAATGAACTTCTTGTGAATGAGAGGATACGTGGGGAAAAGGGAGCAAGGGCTGACCCGAAGAACCCCTACAAGAAGATGGCTGAGCAGACTGAAAAAACCCAACACAAGACCGCCTGGGGTATACAGTGAGGCTATTATAATTGGAATGAGGCTGGGGTAATAAGATTGGCTTGGGTATACGGCGAGGTAGACCCTAGAAAAGAAACAGAAATCAGAAAAGTCAAACAAGGTAATACAGATAGGCTAATGTTATTCCCCTGAGCCTGGTGTATACAGAAGAATGGCTAGTATATACAGAGAGGCTAGTGTGTACAGATGACAAGCTATTGTTTACAGATAGGCTTGTGTATACAGAAGAGAGTCTGGGGAATTCAGTGAGGCTAGTGTATGCAGAGAGGCTGGGACACCGAGACTATTGTAAAAAGAAGGCAGGCTAGTGTATATAGGTTACGGGCACGTGTATACAGAAGACAGAGAGGCTAGTCTATATAGAGGGACTGGTGTACACAGAAAGATTAATGTATACAGAAAGGCTAGCGTGTACAGAAGACAGGACTTTATTTTTTGCTAATGCAACTACTTCTAAATGAGGTAAAGAGTTACAGTGCTTTTTTCAGATTTGGTGCTGTTAAAAGGTCAGTGGTGTGTTGTCAGTGGTGATATCAATGTGACAGTTAATGTGGAGAACTACATATATACAAAATAGAGCAAAAGAGTGCTAAGTTTATTTTGTTAAGTCATTGACTGATAGACGTTAAGTAATTGGCCGTTATTGGTTTGGCAGTACATGGTTTATTTTAATGTAAGATAGTTTTATTCTCTACCTATAGCCGAGTTTTAGACGACTTTATTATTAGCATTAGTCGCATTAATCATATTTATTATGCAGAGTTTAAGTATTGTAGTTAGACGATATTGCTTTTGAAAGATTTGTATTTTTATACATAGCATTGTTAGTAGACCAATAGGACAATTTACATGGCTTAATATTGCAGAGCGTAATTTAACAGGAAAGAAATCCAAAGCGTTAGTTGCAGTAGCTTCATAAAACTGAGAAATCGTTGCATTACTCTAAATGTAAAAGTTGTTCCGGTAGCACTGAGAAGACTGATATTAGATGAGTGTTCTACTTATTCCGTTTACTATTGCAGAGAGATACCGGTTAAATGTTAATATCTTAATATTTATTGCTGCGTGTAAGGTAGAAATAAGATGGTTTTGTGTGAGTTGGTTTACCAGGATTTAGAGATCGTAATCTGGTTATTCTAATAATAAATATATCAAAATATCTCAGATTAATATTGAGACAGTATATACAAGTCGAGTTTAAGTGGAAATACACGAAATGACAGCAACGACGTGTGTAGGTTTTTATCAATCGGGTTCATTACGTGTCTTTAATCATGTAGTGAATATACCCCAAATATAGCATAAGGATAAGAAAGGAAAATAACTGGCAGAGGATGACATGGCAAAAAGACAAACTGCATTAGAAATGTGAATGTGAATTAGAGATGTCAATCTCCATTGGTAACCATTAATAAAGTTAACACGGCTACGTACAGCAAAGTTTGAGCTAAGCAGCTAAATATTCCTTTATATTGCAGAGCTAAAGTATTGCAGTTGAAAAGAGATCGGAAGCGTTTTTTGCAGTAGCTTCAAAATTACTGAGAAATCATTTCATTACTCTAAATGCAAAAGTTATCCCGGTAACACTGAGTGGACTGATATTATATGAGTTATCGTTGTAGTAAAAATTCAGTTTCCTATAGCAGAGAGATACCAGCTAAATGTAAGAAGAGCAATTGAACTGTTCATATCGGTAGGATTGCATTACTCTTAATATGTGAAGCGTGTAAAGAAGCAAAAGATGGTTTTGTATTATCCTAAAAGTAGCAGTATACGTAATAAAGGTGAGTAGGTTACCTGGATTTAGACATAGCAAACCCTATAATCTAATTTAGCAAAATTAGAAAGGATAATATTGAGACAGTATATACAGGTCGAGTTTAAGTGGAAATACACAAAATAGCTAGCTTACCTTTACATTGTTAAATAGAGCCTTGCAAAGTAATACCAAGTTAGAATATCGGACTAGCAATTAGATGAGATGATTGCTGTAATCATAAAATATCCACAACTTGTCTTTAAGGATGAGAAAGTATAATAACCGGAAATGTATGAAATTTTAAAGAGACAAATTGCATTAGAGATGTGAGATAGACATGAAATGTCAATCCCCATTGGTTACTTACATGTAACCATTAATACAGTTAACGCGGCTAAATACAGCAAAGTGTGAGCTAAGCAGCTAAAGGGTATACATTATTTAAGAGTAAATTGACGTAGCTTGTAAATTCCAACGTGTAAATCGATCCATTAATTTTGTTACGCACGAAGACGGCTTACACTGACTTTTCTCCGTTTCCACTGGTTATCCGCATAATGTATCAGTAACCCTGAACATTAATAGTGATAGACAGTTTACAATAGGATGTATGCTTGATGTGAATTTAAAATAGTTGCATTATGTGTTATTAATGTAATCAAACTTTATTGCTATCCTTTGCTACTGCAACCACTTTCTCGCATTTTGCTGCTTTTAAAAAATGTGTTGCCAGTGTTATGTGTTACAAATGGTCATCAGTGTGACAGTTGAAGTAATACACAAAATAGAGTCAGAAAGACTCTATTGCATAGAGGTAGAGAGATGGTTGCATTATTCTTAATGTGCCGGTTGTAAAAGGTTTTAAAAAGATGGTTTTGTGTGAATTTTGCTTTAACGTAAAATTAGCTGTAGACATTATAACTATGGTTACGCTTACAATGATTTAGAGATAGTAATCTCTATAATATAATAATAATAAGTATATTGAGGCAGTAAATATAAATACAGATAAAGTGAATACACAAAAGGGATCAAGAGATAGTTGCAAAGTAATATCCTCATTAAGGGCGATTGTCGGAATAGCAACATAACACGAAATATGAGCACGGCTAAAATACAGAAAAACAGTACATTTTTTAGGAGTACAGTAGAATATAGTATAAATTATTTAAGATTAAATTGACTTAGCCTGAAAAAATCTAACTTTAAATCGTTGAGTAAATGGTTGAGTAAATCGTAAATTTATCAGCTAAGTTAACTCTGAGATTATGATTAATTTGACAATTCCATTACGCGGTCCATTTCCACTGGTATAATCATAATGTAATATCAGTAATTGCTATCAGTAAATGTTAAAATTTTAGACGGTTTACATTAGGATGTGGAATTGATATGGATTTAAAAGCGGTACATTAATTTTCTGAAGCATATGGCAGAAAGACGGCTTAAACTGCTTTTCTCACATTTTGCTGCGGTAAAAAGAAATGTTTTGTCACTGTGTTTTAACTGTGCAAATCCTAGTGCAGAGAGTTACTCAGTTAATGTCAGAGATACTCGGTTAATGTCAGAAAAACAATAAAACTGTTTACATTGTTAGCGAGCGATAGTTACATTACTCATAATATGTGCAGCATGTCTGGTAGCAAATGGATGGTTTTGTGAACATTTTGCATTACCGTATAATTAGCGGTAGACCTCATCGAAGTGAATAGATTTAACTGCTTTTGAGATAGTACTAATAATAAATAAAGCAAAATAAGTCAGGATGGTGTGTCGTCAGTGGTGATATCAAAGTGACAGTTGATGTGGAGAATTACAAATATGCAAAATAGAGCAAAAGAGTGCAAAGTTTATTTTGTTAAGTCATTGACTGATAAGTCATTTTTTAAGTTATTGGCCGTTATTGTTTTGGCAGTACATGGTTTATTTTGATGTATGATAGTTTTATTGCATGCTTGATGTGGGTGATTAAAATCGTGTAGTGAGTATAATCTATATTTAGCTTAAGAATGAAAAGGCATAACATGGCAATGAGACAAACTCCATTAGAGATGCGAACTAGATGAAATGATGAAATGTGTCTGTATATCCAAGATTGTCTTCTGTTATCACTTAGCCTACCCCCTAAATTCACAAGCCTCTCTATATACACGAGCATGTTTTCTGTTTCTGTATACATTACTCTGTCTTCTTTACACCCTGGCCTGTCTTCTATATACACTCTGTTATACACTAGTTTCTCTGTATACACTAGCCGGTCTTCTGCATACAATAGCCTGTCTTCGGTATACACTAGCCTATTTTCTGAATACACTAGCCCGTCTTCTGTATGCCCTAGCCTGTCTTCTGTATACATTAGTCTCTCTGTATAAACTAGCATCTCTCTATACCCCAAACTGTCCTCTGTAAACACTTGTCTCTCTTTATAGCCTGTCTAGCCTTTCTTCTTTACACACTAGCTTCTCTGTATACACTAACCAGGCTTCTATATAAAATAGCTTCACTGTATGCACTAGCCTCTCTGTAGAAGCCTGCCTTTATTCTGTATTCACTAGCCTTTCTTCTGTATGCTGTAGTCTTCTATATATACTAGCTTCTCTGTACACCCTTGCATCTCTGTAAACACTGTGTAAACTAGCCAGTCTTATGTATACACTCGCCGACTGTATACACCAGACTCTCTGAATACACTAAACCCTCTGTATACCACATCCTGTCTTCTGTATACACTAGACTGTAAAAATTAGCTAGAATACACCAGCCTGTCTTCTGTACCAACTAGACACTCTGTATACACTACCCAGTCTTCTGTATACACTGTCAGCTTTGATGTATACCCAAGCCTGTCTTCTGTATACACTAGTTTCTCTATATGCACTGTCCTTTCTGTATACACTCGACCCTCTGTATACACTAACCTCTCTATATACACTAACATCTTTGTATATACTAGCCTCTCTTTAAACTAGCCTCTCTGTGTACCCCAGCCTCACTGTTTACTCTAGCATCTCTGTATACTCAAGCCTATCTGCATGCACGAGTCTGTATTCTGTATTCACTAGCCTTTCTTTTGTATGCTGTAGTCTTCTTTATATGCCAGCTTCTCTGTACACCCTTGCATCTCTGTAAACTAGCCAGTCTTATTTATACACTCGCCGACTGTATACACTAGACTCTCTGAATACCTAGCCTATGTTCTGAATACACTAGCCCGTCTTCTGTCTTCTGTATGCCCTCTCTGTATAAACTAGCATCTCTCTATACCCCAAACTGTCCTCTGTAAACACTTGTCTCTCTTTATAGTCTGTCTAGCCTTTCTTCTGTACACACTAGCTTCTCTGTATACACTAACCAGGCTTCTATATAAAATAGCTTCACTGTATGCACTAGCCTCTCTGTATAATCTAGCCTCTCTTTATACACTAGATAGTGTTCTGCATACACTAGCCTCTCCGTAGAAGCCAGCCTTTATTCTGTATTCACTAGCCTTTCTTCTGTATGCTGTAGTCTTCTATATATACTAGCTTCTCTGTACACCCTTGCATCTCTATACACCAGACTCTCTGAATACACTAAACCCTCTGTATACCACAGCCTGTCTTCTGTATACACTAGACTGTAAAAACTAGCTAGAATACACCAGCCTGTCTTCTGTACCCACTAGATTCTCTGTATACACTACCCAGGCTTCTGTATACACTGTCAGCTTGGATGTATACCCAAGCCTGTCTTCTGTATACACTAGTCTCTCTATATGCACTGTCCTATCTGTATACACTCGACTCTCTCTATACACTAACATCTTTGTATATACTAGCCTCTCTTTAAACTAGCCTCTCTGTGTACCCCAGACTCACTGTTTACTCTAGCATCTCTGTATACTCAAGCCTATCTGCATACACGAGTCTGTATTCTGTATACACTAGCCTCTCTTTAAACTAGCCTCTCTGTATACCCCAGAATAACTGTATACTCTAGCCTCTCTGTATACACTAGCATTTCTGTATACATCACCCTATCTGTATTCACTAGCCTCTCTGTATACCCCAGCCTGCCTCTCTCTATACACTAGCTTTTCTTCTGAATATAATAGTCTCAGTCTCTCTCTATAACCAAGCCTGTTTTCTGTATACATTAGCATGTGTCCTGTATACACTAGCCTGTCTTCTTTATTCTCTAGCCTACCTTCTGTATACCTTAGCCTCTCTGTATAAACTAGCCTTCCTTCTATATACACTGCCATTTATGAGGTAAACAAAGAGTCTAGTGTACATAAACGACAGGCTAGAGTATAAAGAGAGGATAGGGTATACAGAAGAAAGCCTAGTGTATACAGAACACAGGCTAGTACCCTGAGCCTGGGTGAGAGAGGATGAGGAGCATTAGGAGGGCTTGGTCTTTCACATCCGACCAAGTGTTCGGCATGATGTGGCTCAACACGTCCAGCTGCCGAAAATAAGGACAAGCGTGGGAGGCACACAACACCCACTGTAACAGTGCTAGGTTCCTGCATTACAGAAACAGAACACCAGCAATAAGGGGTATCTTCAGGTGTGTACTGTGCAGGAGGCACACAACACCCACTCTAACTTCTGCACTGCAGATGCCTGTATTGCAACAATTGAACACCAGTAATAAAGGGTAGCTTCAGGTGTGTACTGTGAATACTGCCTGTGGTCAATTGCGGCTCTCCTCTCAGAGGATATCACATCTGTTCTTATTATATAGAACTTATTATGCTCCTCGTAAACTTTTTCAATTTGGCCGAACGGCCGGACGCAAGTTGCCCCCGGTGCGGGAACAAGGGGGGAGACATGATGCACATGTTTTGGAGATGCCCGAAGTTGATCTGCTACTGGACGGAGGTGAATGGAAACAATGATCGGGTGTTTGGAACCTCCACCAGGTTGGAGGCGAAGTATCGTCTTCTGGGATTAGTTGAAGGAGTTGGAAACCCGGGAAGCAGCCAGATGGCAGTTCTGAGATGCCTATTTCAGGCAAGTAAACTGATTGCCCAACCCTACTTAGCCTCCAATGTTGGCAATGACTTGTTTTTTTTAGCTTGTCTCCCAAGATCACCATGTTGGCGTTTGTCAGGATGGTTGAGAGTGCCCAAAGAGATTGCCTATGGCCCCATCCCCTTGAAAGTGCCCGATCTTGTCTGATCTCGGAGGTTAAGCATTGTCGGGCCTGATTAGTAACTGGATGGAAGACCGACTGGGAATACCAGGTGCCGTATGCTTATTTCTTGATCATACATCACGGGACACAGGATCATTACATAATGGGTTATATAGGCACCTCTAGTGATTGGACACTGGTTAACCCACAATTAAGGAGAATTCCTTCCCTATATAACCCCTCCCATATGGGAGGCACCTCCATTTTGTCACCTGTATCTATGGTGGTTGGTCACGTAAAACATGTGCTATGAAGAAAGTTCTGTGCAGGTCCCTGCGGGGGCCTAAGGGCTACAACTAACCGGATCCATATCTCGGGCCGATATTTTGACTCCCAAGATGATATGGTACCCGGGCCTCGTCATCTGAAGAAACAAGGTTTTGCCTGTAAGTCCTCTCCTATTGGAAGACTGGACTCTGGGAAAACCAGACTTACTGTACTATTTACATAGTGGCACGAAAGTTTCTGGCAGAGTCTTTTACAAGTTCCAGGTAGGAGGTTCTTCTGAGAAGGAACCCCAAAAAAAACCTGAAGGTTGGCACAACTCTGCCCGCCGTGATGGGTGAAGGCTGGAATCTGTCTGTTTTCAGCAATTTCTGCGGCGAGGACAGGTAAGGGAAGTTAATCCTGTATAAATTATATTATGGATTTCTTCATTGAGTAGTTGTATGTCTTACTTGGTTTCCACCACTAGGGGGAGTAAGAGCAGCCTGATGCATACTTACATGCCTTTCAGATACACACGCTCAGTGAAGCCTGGTTCTCCCAGATGACTCATGTCTCCACTGCAATCTCAGCCACAATGAAGGTAATACGTAGTCTGGGGGTCCCAGACAGCTCCGATGGCAATTCCCTTCCCCCCTGGATACCGGCAGTCCTCGTGCACGCACACCAAGCATGCTTCCGTGCTAATGGAGGAGGCGGGAGTGTGTTTGCGAGCCGCGTCGTTCGGTGTGCACGGCGTTGTACTGCGCAGGCGCCAGGCGGCAGTTTTACAGCCCAGAGCATCAGGGGGCTGTAAGTGGAGACACAGGAGCTGTGGGGAGTAAGCATCCCAAGGGATTGGATCCAGGCAAACCTAAGACACCTACTCAGCATCAGGTTGTGCAGTTTAAGCATATATATTTATTGTGAGACTTTAAGCACAACAGTGATTGCACTTTGTACTAGTACCTCTGCTTTGTAGCTTAGGACTATGTCTCCTCGTAAGAGGGTCTCAGGGGGAGATAACAAGGACACTGGTAAGTCACCGCCTAGGTCTAGGGGTTCTAAAAATGCCTGTAGGTTACCATCCCCCCCCTGCAAGACTGGAGTCAGCCTCACAGGATGAGTCAGTGCCCCTGTCAGGATTTGCAGCCTCTCCTAATATTTCAGCCCCGGTATACATCACTGAGGACTCCCTTAGGGCTACATTGGAAGGTTTTGAAGGGAGAATCATTAATTTTATTTCAGCTTCCCTGAAAGAAAGCAGGAAAAGGGGTAGATCCCCTCCCTCTGCTGAGATTCCTCTTTCAGATGACACTTCTGACAATGAGGAGAGATCCCTATCTTGGGACAGGTATCTTGAGCAGTCGGATGAATCAGAGGAAGAGGAGAGAGTCCCCTCCTCCCAGGCGCTCAGAAAACAGGTGCAGTATTATACTGAATTGGTGCGTACCACATTCAGAATGCCTGCTGCTGAGATCGCTACGTCCTCTGTTTCTTCCCTGGGAGTCAGGAAAATCCCACAACCTGCCTTTTCCTTTCCAATTAATCCCTTAATGGATAAATTGTTGTATGAGGATTGGGGACATCCCGATAAACTGTTTGCTCCTCCTAAAAGGTTTTCTATGCTTTATCCTCTGGAGGAAAGTTTCACCAAGAAATGGGGGGTCCCATCTGTCGATGCGGCTGTTTCTTGCGTGAATAGAAATCTGACCTGTCCTTTGGATAATGCTCAGGTATTTAAAGATCCAACTGATAAGCAGCTGGAAACATTATTAAAAGCCTCCTTTTGGGGGGGCGTGTCCTGACCATGGAGGAGTGAGGAAGTGCTTCACTTCAGCTCCGCTCCATCGCCGCACATATCAGCTGCCCTCAGCGGGGAAATCCGATCCACATCACCGGGCTCAATGTCCCAACGATCCCGGCAGTCTTCCAGACCACCGCAGGGTAACAAGAAGCGGCAGGGACAGCTGGATCAGTTCTTCCCGGGCCCCCACGGACAGGGCCGCGATGGACCCAATATGGCGCCGACCGGGAAACTTCAGAAAGCTGGGAAATCCTCACAGCCTGCTACAGCGGCGCCTTCCCAGTCGACCGGACCGTCTCCCCTGGCTTCTCCGGTGCCCTCCCCAGGATCGGTAAGCGATTCGGCCCCCCCTGCATCCCCCGGGTCCCTGGATGGCCGCTCAGAGGTCTCAGACCTCATGGGAGATGACGCAATACGCCGCCATATTATGTCTCTCCCCACCAGAGAGGACCTAGAAAAGTTCACTAGCAGAGTGGAGAAGGCTTTCACCGCTGATATTGCCCAGCTTAAAGCTGATACTACACATCTGGGTCACAGAGTGGAGGCCCTGGAGGAAAAACTAGAGGAGACTCTCCCCGCTATTGCTCTGCTGCAACCTAGGTGCCAAACACAAGACCATCAGATTGAGGTACTGCTGGGGCAATTGGATGATGTTGAAAACCGCAGCAGGAGGGCCAATATCAGGATCAGGGGGCTCCCGGAGGCTACTGGACCCAGGGATATTGTCCCCACTCTGACTGATATCTTTAGGGACATATTGGGACTCCCAGCCACTGCTCCTATTGAAATAGACCGAGCCCACAGAGCACTGCGCCCCCCTGTCTCAAGACGCTGACAATCCCAGGGATATAATCTGTAAACTTCACAAATATACTATCAAGGACCGGATTATGCAAAAAGTGCGGGGTAAGCCCTTTTATGATTTTGATGGTGCTCGACTGACTTTCTATCAGGATCTCTCGCGGCGCACCCTCATGCAGCGGAGAGCCCTTCGCCCGCTCCTTTCTGTGCTCAAGGCTGCAGGACTGTCCTACCGCTGGGGCTTCCCCTTCTCTCTGCATGTGCTTAAGGATGGCAGGCAGGTGACCCTGCGCACAAAAGACGATCTTCCACATTTTCTATCCTCTCTGGGGCTGGATCCCGTGGACTTTCCGGATTGGAGAGGACCCCCGAGCGACTTGCTTGTCCCCCCCTTCCTCACAGATGGTCTACAGTCACACGCAAGCATCGACGGAGGGACAGACATAGTTCAACCCGCGACTCTTCAGTGGTTCCTTCTACCACCCGAGACTGATACCGAGCCTGGGCTGTGTGATAGACGGCTGATTGCGGACTTGCAACCCGGATTGCGGGTGTTCCAGGGACCTGGATGTGCCCTATGCGGCCGAAGACTGTGGCTGCCATGGCCGCAAGAAGTTTTGGTGACTTCTCTCCAGCCCTCGTTACTGTTTGACTATCAGATTAGGCCTACAGGGCGGAGAATGTTTACATTCCCAATGTTGGAAGGTGGTCTGCCACGGCGCCCCCTTTTTCTTCCCTTTGCGGGGCACCAGGGGTGGGGGGAGGGGGGGTTTTAATGTGTTTTGGTTTCTGTTTTTATTTCCCCCTTTTCTTTTGCCATCGTAGCTACCTCCGTGACCCCCCCCCCCCCCTCCGTGGTCTGCAGTTTGCTGTGCGGCTACCGTGGCGGGGGGGCCTCTGCCAGGGATCGGCCAGACTCCACGTCCCCGAATGCAATCAGCCCACACTGGGCTTCACCCCTTTTTTCCTCCTCTTTTATTTTTTACTTTTGTTGCTTTTTTGGATCGTTTTTTCTCCCGAATTGAGGCTATTCTGCTCTCAGATGTAGGGGGCGGGGCGGGGACCTTCCTTTTCCCCCTTGTTTTGGTTTACGTTCCCCACATAGGCCATCCATCCATGGGTTTAGTTCCCTGTTGGGACTTTAGGAGGGGGCTGGGAGCCCCCCCGGATAGTGGGGTGGGTCCCATCTCCCCCCAAACTGCTGCATTGTCTAATTTTGATGTAGCTGTTTTGTTTTTATGTTGTTGGTATTTTTGTACTAATTGTTTGTGTTTTTTATCTCCCTATCTCTCCCCTTTTCTTCTCCCTCTTTTTTCACTCCCCCCTTTTCCTAGGAGCCTGCTGTTGCGGCGGTCCTTACACCAGGCGGGTTGGGACGCTTGCCCAGTCCTCCACCCTCCAACTCTCCCATGTCTACACTCCAGGTAATTTCCTACAATTTACGGGGTCTCTGCTCTCCGGGGAAGCGGAAAAAATTGTGGTGGGAACTTAAAAAGTTGAAGGCCCAAGTGGTCTTCCTGCAGGAAACACATTTCACCAGCCATTCCCTACCCAGGTTGCCCACCCATATGTTTAATCAGTGGTTTCACAGTACATCTCCTAAGGCCAAGTCCAGAGGGACTGCCATAGCGTTCCATACGGGCCCTTTTCAGCCAGTGGATAGCAAAATTGACCCTCAGGGCCGATTTGTTTTCCTAAAGGGCACCATAGCTGGGTGCATGTACACATTCGCCTCCTTATACGCCCCCAACTCTGATCAGCTTACCTTCCTGGACGCTACCCTTGACCTATTGACAGACTTTAAAGCCGGGTATTTAATTTTAGGCGGGGACTTTAATGTCTGCCCGGACCATCTGCTCGACACTTCGAGCACCCGACCCTCACACTCCCATGCCTTTTTCAAACACTTTCGCAAATCACTGCAGGCACACCTTTTACTTGATACCTGGAGGATTTTGCATCCCTCGGGACGAGTCTTTAGCTATTACTCGACCGTCCATGACGTATACACGCGCATAGACCATGTCTATGTTGACCGTCCCACGCTTGAGCTTCTGCAGACGGCATCCATTGGCAGCATCACCCTTTCGGACCATGCACCGGTTGGCGTGACCATTCAATTACCATCTGGTCCCCACAGGGCCTGGACGTGGAGACTGAACGAAAATCTCCTGGATGACTCTGCTGCGGTTGCCAAGGTGTCGGAGACCATCTCCCACTATTTTAGGGAAAACGCCTCGGATGAGATAAGTGCGGGTGTGCTTTGGGAGGGGCACAAAGCCGTGATTAGAGGGGAACTGATATCATTGGGTTCCCAAATCAAGAAAGCACGTCAAGCGGATTTCAACAGGGTTCTGGCCGCCTTACAGGCGGCAGAACTCTCCCATAAGCAGGAGGGGAGCCCAGAGGCTAAGCAGAAGCTTTTTGAATTGCGTGACCTGTTTTTACGTTTATTAGATCGCCACACGTGTAGGCAGGCCAGGCATCTTTCACACAGGTACTATGAACATGGTAACAAATGCGGCCGTATGCTGGCCAGGGCCCTTCGCAAGAAACATGCTCAAGCTTATGTACAGAAGCTCCGTTCCCCCTCGGGTGCCGTTTGGGTCCAATCCAACAAGATTGCCTCGGGGTTCCAGGAATTTTACGCCCAACTTTATAACCTTTCCCCGGCCTCGCCCGCACACGCTCAGCCTCCCAAGTCTGCTGCCATTCAAGAATTTTTAGCGTCGGCGAGAGTCCCTACACTTACGGCGGAACAATGCGTCGACTTGGAGCGGCCGATTTCGCCGGAGGAAATTGCGCTAACGGTGAAATCCCTGCCCAAGGGCAAGAGCCCGGGACCAGATGGTTTTTCGGGTTCCTACTATAAGATCTTCCTGCCCCTCTTAACGCCATATATGTGCACCTACTTTAATTCCATCACGGAGGGGAAGCCTATCCCAACCGAAGCACTGTTGGCACACATTACGGTGCTGCCAAAAGAGGGCAAAGATCCTACCGTCCCCCAGAGCTATCGACCGATTTCCCTTCTTAACCTCGATATTAAGATTCTAGCAAAAGTCCTGGCAAACAGACTTGGGAGTCTTATGCCCCAAATTATCCACCCAGACCAAGCAGGGTTTATTCGTGGCAGGGAGGCAAGAGATAACTCCATCAGGGCAATCCAACTCATTCATTGGGCACGTAACAGTCCTGATCCTAAACCTTGTATCGTCCTTTCGACGGACGCCGAAAAGGCGTTTGACCGCGTCGACTGGGGGTACTTACGGGCGGTACTGGAGGCTCAGGGGTTGGGGACGCGTATGATGTCCTCGATTATGGCCTTGTACTCCACTCCGTGTGCACAGGTGAAGGTGAATGTGGTGCTTTCCTCCCGGTTCCCGATTCGAAACGGCACGAGACAGGGGTGTCCACTGTCTCCTCTCCTTTTTGCCTTGGTACTGGAACCACTGCTCTGCAGGGTGAGGGCGAACGCAGACATTAGAGGCCTGAAGGTTGGGATGACGGAGCACAAACTGTCGGCGTATGCGGACGATGTGCTCTTTTATCTCTCTGAACCCCTGATCTCGTTGCCGGTTCTGTTGAAGGAGCTGAGGACTTCTGGTGAGTTATCCAATTTCAAGATAAACCTTTCCAAATCAGAGATTTTGCCTATTCACCTCGCCCCACCTCAAGCGGACCACCTGCAATTAGCATTCCCCTTTACCTGGGCCACGTCTTCTATTAAATACCTGGGCATCCAGTTGACCAACCGCTTTGATGCCTTATATGCCGCTAATTTCCCCCCTTATTACATGCGATCAAGGCGGATTTGTTGCAGTGGACCAAAACCGCTTTCACGTGGTTCGGCCGCATTAATATTATTAAAATGAATATCCTGCCCCGAGTATTATTCTTTTTACAAATGATACCCATCTCCCTCCCTAAACAGTTTTTTACCCAATTGAATAGCATTCTGTCGACATTTGTGTGGAACACAAAGAAACCTAGAAAAGCCATGGCCTTGCTGAAACGCTCGAAGCTGACGGGGGGTCTGGGGGTTCCGGATATCCAGAGGTACCACAGGGCTATTGTTCTACAGAGGATACTTAATTGGAAATTTCATACTAAGTCGAAAGTGTGGGTCTCTCTGGAAAAATGGCTAGCTGGGAGAGATTTGGCTTATGCGCCCTGGTTGTCCCCGGAATATAGGGGGTTATCGGTGGATGTCTCCCCGCTCACTGTACAGTCTCTTTTGATTTGGGACAAACTGAACAAGACGCTGGGCCTATCCCCCCCTGTTTCTCCGCTTGCCCCGCTGGGAGGGCTCCTATGGTTCCCGCCAGGGGAGCGGAGGGCCTTTTTTGTCCCCTGGGCGGCTGACGGGAATGCCAGTTGTGGACAGTTTCTCAGCGGTGGCCAAATGGTCAGCTATGAATCCCTGCAGACCGGGCATGCGCAGACAGCTATGAATTTTTGGCGATACAGGCAATTGCACCACTTTTTTGAAGCCCATGGCCACTTAATCAGGGACGAAGCGCACCTTACACCATTTGAGCGTTTTTTGTAGCAGATGAACCTACTCCCCACCTGATCTCCGAATTATATCACTTGCTGGGCTGTGTTACCGAGGTCGCTAGACCGACATACATACAGGTCTGGGAGAGGGAGCTACAACTTGACTTTTCCGCGGCCCAACTGTCCCACCTCTACAAACTCACGTACGCTAGCTCCATGGAGTCCAAAACCCAAGAAACTAATTTTAAAGTACTGTCTCTCTGGTACAGAGTGCCGGCAGACTTAGCACGTATCTACCCTTCGGTATCGGACCGGTGCTGGAGGGAATGTGGCCAATTGGGCACCCTCCTTCATATTTGGTGGGATTGCCCACGAATCAAGCCATTCTGGGAGGACATCCGATCCCGCATAGAGGCAGTTTTGCATCTTGATGTGCCACTGTCTCCGGCCAACTATCTTTTGCACATTCCTCAGATCCCGATTGGTAGATACAAAAAAAGCCCTCTGCCGCATCTGTTGAACGCGGCCAGACGTCTTATACCGATTTACTGGAAACAAAATAGGACTCCCACAGTGAAGGACTGGGTCAAAAAAGTGAATGACATCAGAGAAGCGGAATATTGGGTGGCAACCTGTAGGGGTACACGGGCTAAGTGTGACAGCATATAGCAATCATGGACAGTCTACATGTCCGAAACTATATACGCTACCTCCAGTCTGGACTTGGCTCTACTGGAGCTAGCGGAACCCTCTTTGAGATCCCGCACACGCAATGATGTTCCCACCTAGTGGCTGTTTTTCACCTTCTTGCCCCATGGACGGAGAGACGACTTTGCTGCTGAGACTCGCCTGGTGCTGGACCGCTGCACTTCGCAGGGATGTCAAGTAGGCTCCACCCTCCTCCCTTACCCTATCCCCCAATCCCCTCTCTACCCCTTCTTGCCTCTCTCTCACCCTTCCTACTGTTCTTTTTTACCTTCTTTCTCTGTATTCCACACTATAAGATGTTGCCTTTTATTGACCTACGTGGTATTGAGCTGTGGTGGTGCGTTAGGCTTCCTGTGGGCTGGCTGGCCCTGCGGCCACTTTGTTTGGCTGACGGGGGGAATCCCTCTGTCCGGAGGGGTCCATGCTGGGACGTCCCTCCTGGGCGGGGGGGTTGCTGTGGGCCTGTCCTACCCCCGGGGGACGCTCGGGAGAGGTTGCTGGAGGTGATTGTGCCCCCCTCTCCTGGGCGGCCCCTGGGGGTGGTCCCATGCCTCCCCGGCCTTTTGTATGACGGGAGGTGGGGGACTGGGCTCCGGCCCATCCTCTCCTTTCCGCTCAGAGGCACCTTGGAGCGGGGCCCTAGCCCACGGAGGCCGGACTTGATGTGTATGAGCTAGAAGACACTCCAGACGTTCATCTCCACCCGTTTGCCTAATTCATGTGTCTGGTTTGAGCCGCCAACTCTTGGCCACTGGGTCAGTTTTTATGGGTGTCATTGTTTCCTACAGTTTATTTGTTCTTTGTTTGGTCCTGACACACCTGTCTAATGTATACTTAAGTGTGTTTCAATGTCAAAATATCTCAAAATAAAGATTTTACAAAAAAAAAAAAAAAGCCTCCTTTCCCATGACTGGCACTGTAGTGCAACTTACAGTCGCAGCTGTGGGGTTGTGTCAGTTCCTCAAGGAACAGGTTAAGCAGATGCTTGGCCTCCTTCCCAGTGAGGAAGTGGAGAATTATGCAGAAATACCTCAAATTCTGTGTTTCCTGATTGATGCGATTTCGGATTCTGTCCAACAAGCATCTCGTTTGTCTCTCCTGTTGGTACACATGCGAAGGGCCCTATGGCTAAAGAATTGGGCAAGCTGAGCTATCATGCAAGAAGCATTTGATTGGGTTCCCGTTTAAAGGGGAACGTTTGTTTGGAGAAGAATTAGACAAATTCGTCCAAAAAATTTCAGGGGGTAAATCTACTCTCCTTCCAGTCAAAAGGAGCAAACGTCCATCATTTAGGCATTCTCTCTCTCCCGGAGCATCAAGCTCTAAGCAGTGGCGACGGCCTTCTCAACCCCCCTCTACAGGAAAGGCTCAAGGCCGGGCCCAGGGGCAGAAGAAATCCTGAGGGCGAAAGCCTGCCAAGCAGAGCCCGAAAGCTTCCTTGTGAAGGAGCGTCCCCCGCTCGGCCAAGTGGGGGGAAGGCTCTTGCAGTTTGCAGAAGCCTGGCGGGAAGAGATCCGGGATGAGTGGGTGGTCTCTTCGGTATCTCTGGGCTACAAGCTGGAGTTTCAGGAGATTCCACCTTCTCGCTTTCTAAGGTCAAGGATCCCCAGGGACCCAGTAAAGCAAAGACCGCTATTTCTGGCCTTAGATCACTTACTATCCCAGGGGGTGATAGTAGAAGTGGACCCAAAAGAACAGGGTTCAGGGTTTTACTCGAATCTCTTCACCGTTCCAAAGCCAAATGGAAGTGTCAGACCTATCCTGGATCTGAAGGATCTGAACCGTTTTTTACGCATCCGGTCCTTCTGAATACAGTCAATTCACACTGTGGTCTCCTCCCTGCAAGGGGGAGAGTTTATGGCATCAATAGACATCAAGGATGCATATCTCCATGTGCCAATTTTTCCTGCACACCAAAAGTATCTAAGGTTTGCGGTAGAGCGGCGCCATTTTCAATTTGTGGCCTTGCCATTCGGGCTAGCTATGGCCCCTCGAGTCTTCACAAAGATTCTGGACCCTCTCTTGGCAAACCTAAGAGCTCAGGGTATAGCCGTCATGGCTTATCTAGACGATTTGCTTCTCATAGAGAAAACAGTAGTGCTCCTGAACCACAGTGTTACCAGAACGCTAGAACAGCTGGAACGCCTAGGTTGGATTATAAACCTAGAAAAGTCATCCCTACAGCCTGCTACCAGGTTGGAATACCTGGGTATGGTTATCGACACTGCTCAGGGCAAGGTGTTTCTACCAAGGCCAAAAGCCTTGGCCATTGGGGATCTGGTGCGCCTAATTCTGGGCAGAAGATCTTCCCCCATTCGGTTGTGCATGAGACTCTTTGGGAAAATGGTCGCCTCCTTCGAGGCCATTCCATTCGCCCAGTTCCACTCAAGGCCTCTGCAAAGATTCATCCTTGCGGCTTGGAACAGGAAGCCCCAGTCCTTGGATCTTCCTATGCGTCTATCCCCAGGGACACGCAAGAGTCTCGTCTAACGAGTCTAAGAGTCTCATTACAAACCGAGAATTTGCTGAAAGGCAAAACTTTTCTTCCTCTTCCATGGAAGATTATTATGACAAATGGCAGCTTGACAGGCTGGGGAGCAGTGTTGGAGGAGACGTGCTCGCAGTGGAAATGGTCTGCGATCGAGAAGCTATTGCCCATAAATGTCTTGGAGATCCGGGCAGTTTATATGGCTCTCATAAACTGGTCTTTCAGACTACGGGGTCTCCCTGTTCGGGTTCAGTCCGACAATGCCACAGCAGTGGCCTATATCAATCACCAGGGCGGTACCAGAAGTCTGGTTGCGCAAAAAGAGGTGAATCGTATACTTGTCTGGGCAGAAAGGCACGTTCCATGCCTTTCTGCAGTTTTCATTCCAGGAGTGGAAAATTGGCAGGCAGATTTTCTGCGCCGCCAGCAGTTGTGCCTAGGAGAATGGGCTCTGCACCCCGACGTGTTTTGGAACATATGTCGCAGGTGGGGTACTCCAGACGTATATCTGTTTGCGTCCAGGTTCAACAGAAAACTGGACAAATTCGTGTCAAGGACAAGAGATACACTCGCTCAGGGGTCGGATGCTCTGACAGTTCCCTGGGATCAGTACAATTTGATTTATGCCTTCCCCCCGTGCCCGCTTCTGTCGCGGTTCCTGGGAAGAGTCTAGAGGGAAACAAAGTCGCTTCTTTTGGTAGCCCCGGCTTGGCCCAGGCGACCGTGGTACGCAGAGATCATGAAGTTGGCAGTAGGCAGGCCGTGGATCCTCCCTCTCCGGCCAGATCTGCTCTCACAGGGTGCAATTTACCATGCTGCTTTACACAGTCTGAATTTGACGGTTTGGCTGCTGAGACCCACATTCTGAGAGACCGTGGGCTTTCGGGGCCAGTCCTTTCTACTCTGGTCAATGCCAGAAAGCCGGCCTCCAGGCTTATTTACTACAAAATCTGGAGGGCATATGTTTCCTGTTGTGAACTCAGGGAATGTCATCCTAGAAAGTACGTCATTAGCAGGATCTTGGCCTTCCTCCAGTCAGGCCTAGAAATGAATTTGGCCGTAAGCACTATCAAGGTGCATATTTCGGCCTTGTCAGTGTTTTTTCAGAAACCACTTGCATCACATTCCCTGGTGCGGGCTTTCATCCAGGGGGCTATGTGGATAAGGCCGCCAGTCAAACCTCCGGTATGCCCATGGGATCTGAATTGGGTTCTCTCAGCTTTGCAGGGGCAACCTTTTGAACCTTTGCATCAGGCTTCGTTAGTTCTTTTGACTAAAAAATTGGTTTTCTTGGTAGCCATATCCACGGCTAGAAGAGTGTCAGAACTAGCAGCTCTCTCCAGTAAAGAACCGTATCTAATTATTCATAAGGACCTGGTGGTAATGCGTCCCAACAGGTCCTTTCTGCCTAAGGTGGTTTCAGGATTCCATTTGAATCAAGATGTAAGCCTACCATCCTTTTTTCCGGACCCACAGTCCGCAGAAGAAGAATCTTTGCACACTTTGGATGTGGTAAGGGCAATCAGTATCTATCTTCAGGCAACTGCTCAGATAAGGAAAACTGGTTGCTTATTTATTTTGCCGAAAGGCCCTAGGAAGGGCAAGGCGGCATTAAAATCCACTCTCTCAAGGTGGATTAGACAGATTATTTCTCAGGCCTATAATGTTAAAGGGAAGATCCCTCCTTTTCAAGTGAGAGCGCACTCAACTAGGGCTGTAAGTGCTTCTTGGGCAGTGCATCACCAGGCCTTCCTGTCTCAGATCTGTAAGGCTGCAACTTGGTCATCAGTCCACACATTCACCAGATTCTATCAGGTGGATGTCAGAGGGCAAGAGGATATCGCCAGTGGGCGCAGTGTACTGCAGGCTGCAGTTTAGGTCCTCCGGTCCTTGGCGGTCTATATATTATGATCTGTGTCTCCCTCCCCTCAATCTGAGCATTGCTTTGGGTCATCCCACTATGTAATGAAGCTCCTGTGTCCCGTGATGTATGATCAAGAAAATAGGATTTTTATATACAGCTTACCTGTAAAGTCCTTTTCTTGAGAGTACATCACGGGACACAGGGCTCCCACCCCTCTTGGGTTTTACGTGGTTTCCTATTGCTTTGCTACAAAACTGAGGTGCCCCCCATATGGGAGGGGTTATATAGGGGAGGAATTGTCCTTAATTTGGGGTTAACCAGTGTCCAATCACCAGAGGTGCCTATATAACCCACTATGTAATGAAGCTCCTGTGTCCCGTGATGTACTCTCAAGAAAAGGAATTTACAGGTAAGCTGTATATAAAAATCCTATTTTTTATGTTGTTGGCGTTGACCTGTTTTTTTTCGCTTGTTTCCCAAGATGACCATCTTGGCGTTTGTCAAGAGGGTGAGAGTGCCCAAAGAAAGTGCCTACGGCCAAATCACCCTGAAAGTGCCCGATCTTGTCTGATCTCGGAGGCTAAGCATTGTCGGGCCTGATTAGTAACTGGAAGGGAGACCGACTGGGAATACCAGGTGCCGTAGGCTTCTTTTTATGTTGTTGGCGTTGACATGTTTTTTTTTTCCGCTTGTTTCCCAAGGTGACCATCTTGGCATTTGTCAAGAGGGCTGAGAGAGAGCCCAAAGAAATCTCCTACGGCCACATCACCCTGAAAGCGCCCGATCTTATCTGATCTCAGAGGCTAAGCAGGGTCCGGCCTGGATAGTACCTAATTACAGGTGCCGTAGGAATCTTTTTATATTGTTGGCTTTGACCTGTTTTTTTTTTTCGCTTGTTGCCCAAGGTGACCATTTTAGCATCTGTCAAGAGTTTTGAGTATGTCCCGAAGCGTTCGCCTAAGGCCCCATCACCCTGAAAGCGCCCGATCTCAGAGGCTAAGCAGGGTCAGGGTCAGATGGGAGACCGCCAGGGTCTATGTTGTTGGCGTTGACCTGTTTTTTTTCACTTTTTTCCCAAGATGACCATCTTGCCATTTGTTAAGAGGGTTGAGAGTGTCTGAATAGAACACCTATGGCCACATCACCCTGAAAGCGCACAATCTCATCTGATCTCAGAGGCCTAGCAGTGTACGGCCTGGTTAATACCTGTATGGGAGACCATCTGTGAATACCAGGTGCCGTAGGCTTCTTTTTATGTTGTTGGTGTTGACCTGTTTATTTTTGCTTGTTTCCCAAGGTGACCATCTTGGCGTTTAACAAGAGGATCGAGAGTGCCCAAAGAGATCACCTACGGCCCCATCACCCTGAAAGCACCCGATCTTGTCTGATCTCGGAGGCTAAGCAGTGTCAGGCCTGGTTAATACCAGGATGGGAGAACGTCTGGGAATAACAGGTGCCGTAGGCTTCTTTTTATGTTATTGGCCTTGACCTGGTTTTTTTTTTCACTTGTTTCCCAAGGTGACCATCTTGGCATTTGTCAAGAGGGTTGAGAGTGCCCGAAGAGATCACCTACGGCCCCATCACCCTGAAAGCGCCCAATCTTGTCTGATCTCGGAGGCTAAACAGTGTCGGGCCTGGTTAGTACCTGGATGGGAGACCGCCTGGGAATACCAGGTGCCATAGGCTTCTTTTTATGTTGTTGGCTTTGACCTGTTTCTTTCACTTGTTTCTCAAGGCGACCATCTTGGCGTTTGTCAAGAGGGTTGGGCGTGTCTTGAAGAGAACGCTTACAGCCACATCACCCTGAAAGCACCCGATCTCATCTGATTTCAGAGGCTAAGCAGTGTCAGGCCTGGTTAGTACCTGGATGGGAGACTGCCTGGAAAGACCAGGTGCCATAGAAGGATCTGGCCTGGTTAGTGTCTTGATTGGGAGATCACCTGGGAATACCGGATACCGTGGGCTTCTTTTTATGTTGTTGGCTTTCACCTGTTTTTTTTTTAGCTTGTTTCCCAAGGTGAGCATCTTGGCCTTTGTCAAGAGGCTTCAGAGTGCCTACAGCCAAATCACCCTGAGAGAGCCCAATCTCATCTGATCTCGTGGGCTAAGCAGCGATGGGCCTGGTTAGTACCTGGATGGGAGACAGCCTGGGAATACCAGGTGCTGTAGGCTTCTCATTATGTTGTCGGCGTTGACCTGTTTTTTTTCCCTTTTTTCCCAAGGTGACCATCTTGCCATTTGTCAAGAGGGTTGAGAGTGCACAAAGATATTGCCTACGGGCACAACACCCTGAAAGCGCCCAATCTCTTCTGGTCTCAGAGGCTTTGCAGGGTTGGGCCTGGTTTGTACCTGGATGGGAGATCACCTGGGTTTTCCAGATGCCGCAGGCTTCTTTTTATGTTGTTGGTGTTGACCTGTTTTTTTTCGCTTGTTTCCCAAAGTGATCACCTTGGCATTTGTCAAGAGGGTTGAGAGTGCCTAAATAGATCGCTTACAGCAGCATCACCCTGAAAGCACCCTATCTCTTCTGATCTCGGAGGCTAAGAAGGGTTGGGCCTAGTTAGTACTTGAATGGGAGACGGCCTTGGAATACCAGGTGCTGTATTCTTCTTTTCATGTTAGTGGCGTTAACCTGTTTTTTTCCGCTTGTTTCCCAGGGTGACTATCTTGGCATTTTTCAAGAGGGATGAGAGTGCCCAAAGAGATTTCCTATGGGCACATCACCCTGAAAGCACCCAATATCCTCTGATCTCAGAGGCTAGAAAGGGTCGCGCTTGGTAATACCTGGATGGGAGACCGCCTGGGAATACTAGGTGCTGTAGGCTTCTTTTTATGTTGTTGGCGTTGACTTGATTTTTTGTTTGCTTCCCAAGGTGACCATCTTGGCGTTTGTCAAGAGGGTTGAACGTGCCTGAAAAAAATCTACTATGGCTGCATCACCCTGAAAGAGCCCAATCTCATTTGATCTCAGAGGCTAAGCAGGGTTGGGACCTGGTTAGTACCTGGATGGGAGACCACCTGGGATTTCTCACTGCCATAGGCTTTTTTTTTAAGTTGTTGGCATTGACTTCGCTTTTTTTTCATTGTTTCCCAAGGTGACCATCTTGGCGTTTGTCAAGAGGGTTGAAAGTGCCTGAAGGGATTGCCTACGGGCATATCACCCTGAAAGCACCTGATCTCGTTTGATGTTGGAGGCTAAGAAGAGTCTGGCCTTGTTAGTACGTGGATGGGAGACCGCCTGGGAATACCAGGTGTCGTAGGCTTCTTTTTATGTTGTTGGCGTTGACCTGTTTTTTTTTAGCTTGTTTCCCAAGGTCACCATCTTGGTGTTTGTCAAGAGGGTTGAGAGTGCCTGAAGAGATTGCCTATGGCCACATCACTCTGAAAGCACCCAATCTTGTCTGATCTTGGAGGCTAAGAAGAGTCAGGCCTGGTTAGTACCTGGATGGGAGACCACCTGGGAATACCAGTTATTGTAAGCTTCTTTTTATGTTGTTGGCGTTGAATCGTTTTTTTTTTCCGCTTGTTTCCCAAGGTGACCATCTTGGCATTTGTCAAGAGGGTTGAGAGTGCCCAAAGAGATCGCTTACAGCAGCATCACCCTGAAAGAGCCCTATCTCTTCTCATCTCTGAGGCTAAGAAGGGTTGGGCCTAGTTAGTACCTGTATGTGAGATGGCGTTGGAATACCAGGTGCCGTATTCTTCTTTTTATGTTGTTGACATTGACCTGTCTTTTTTCGCAAGGTTGGGCCTTGCTAGTACCTGGATTGGAGACCACCTGGGAATACTAGATGCTGTAGGCTTCTTTTTATGTTGTTGGCGTTGACTTGTTTTTGTTTTGTTTGTTTACCAAGGTGACCATCTTGGTGTTTGTCAAGAGGGTTGAGAGTGCCTGAAGAGCTTGCCTATGGCCACATAACCCTGAAAGCACCAGATCTCGTCTGATCTCAGAGACTAAACAGGGTCGGGCCTTGTTAATACCTGGATGGGAGACCACCTGGGAATACTAGGTGCTGTAGACTTCTTCTTATGTTGTTGGCGTTAACTTGTTTTTTTTTGTTTGTTTCCCAAAGTGACCATCTTGGCGTTAGTCAAGAGGGTTGAGAGTGCCTGAAGAAATCTCCTACGGCCACATCACCCTGAAAGAGCCCAATCTCATCTGATCTCAGAGGCTAAGCAGGGTTGGGACCAGTTTAATCCCTGGATGGGAGACCGCCTGGGATTTCCAGATGCCGTAGACTTCTTGTTATGTTGTTGCCGTTGACCTATTTTTTTCTGCTTGTTCCCAAGGTGACCATCTTGGCATTTGTCAAGAGAGTTGAGAGTGCCTGAAGATATTGGCTACGGCCACATCACCCTGAATCTGTTCCATCTCATCTGATCTTGGAGGCTAAGCAGGGTCGGGCCTGGTTAATGCCTGGATGGGAGACCGCCTGGGAATACCAGGTGTCGTAGGCTTCTTTTTTTTTTTCTCCAACCAGGGGAAGACGGTCCCCCGAGTACATAATGCAACAGAGAAATACAGAGCAAAAAGCAGCTGAACAATACTTGATACAGGTATATTCGCAAATGTGAGTCTGCCTTCCATCAATCATAATGATTCAAGGCACGGATAAAGTACAAGAATTTTTGTGTTATGCATCGGATCTCTGTCCAGAAGTCCACCAAGCTGGGGCAGGACCAAAAAATGTGAACCAATGTGCCCTCTTCTTCTCCACACCTCCAGCATATGTTCGAGGAAGAGGGGAATTATTTATGCAGCTTTGATGGTGTCAAATACCACCTGGTGAGAAGTTTAAAATTTGTCTCCTGTATCTTCGTGCACAGCGAGGTTTTGAGAGCCAAAGTGATAATGCGTTGTCTCTGTGCTGGGGAAAACGAGCAATTAAGGTCCTTTTCCCAGTTGGACAGACAGGTTAAGTGTGGGTGATCTGTTTGAGAGAGAATGTGGACCAAAGGGCCTTCGCTCCTGCATAGAGTCTCAAACTCCGTCTGAGGGCGGGCGAAAGTTTGAGTATTGGGGATGAAATGGAGAAAATGATGTTGTTGCGCCGCTCTCCAAAAAGGCAGTTGGAAAAGCCCTGTCGAATCTGTTAGGGTTGAGAAAGAAGGCCATTTTCCATCAATGATGAATTTAAACGCATGGTCTAGGTTGGAATTTCTAAGTGGGTCCTCGGTTCAAAGTTCGGATGGTCACGTATAGGGAATAGGGGGGAAGTCAAAGACGTGAGTGTGTTTTGGGTAGCGATCAGGTGACTGACTTTCAATGAAGCCCCTATAGTGGGATGTGACGTCAATTCTGTGGGTAAATCCTTATAGCACCACATGGCGCTTCTTAGCGGAATTCGGGAGTGAGATTGTCCTAGTTGCATCCAGAGCTTAGAAAGTTTGTTTCCATTCCAGTCCAATACACGCCCCAGATGGGAGGCCAGGTAGTAGCATCGCAAGTCAGGGAGAACCAACCCTCCCTGTTGTTTAGACAATGTCAGCTGTGACCACTTAAGTCTGGGATTTTTGTGGGCCCAGTTAAATTGAGTGAGCAGGGATTGAGCTTGCTTAAAAAACGGGACTGGACTCTGGATCAGGAGAGCTTGGAAAAGATAGGTACATTTAGGGAGTATGTTCATTTTAATGAGATTGCATCTGCTGAACCAGGAATGGAGGCCAGAATGCCACCCGTGAAGCAAACTGCAGATCTTAGTGACAAGGGTTGGGGGGAAGTTCAACATAAACGTACGCGCGATGTCCGGTGGAATGTAAGTACCTAAGTACTTAAGGGCTGTAAAATCGAAAATTGGACTGCAAGTCTAGTAACGTTTGCGGGGGGACTGTGGCCCCCATGGCCTCTGATTTCAAGAAGTATCCCGTATATCTGGAATTCCCGAAGGAGATTTGGCAAGGAAACTCTGGGATTCTTCAACGAGAACAGCATGTCATCCACGTAGGCAGATATCTTGCAGTCAATAGTACCCATTTGGAGTCCCGTTATGTCTGAGTTTTGTCGAATTGTGGAGAGAAAGGGTTCCAATGACAGTGCGAATAATAAGGGCGACAGGGGGCAACCCTGTCTGGTCCCATTCCCGATGTCAAGGGGAGATGAGAGCACCCCATTCGCTTTGAGTTGAGCTGAAGGGCGTGAGTATATCTTACTTATCCATGCCAGCATCCGTTCACTCAGACCTATATGGCGAAGGACCGAGAACATGAATGTCCATTTGACCCGATCAAAAGCCTTCTCGGCATCAGTACTCACGAAAAGACAAGGGGTCCCAGATGACTTTGCTTTATGGACCAGGGTAAGCACCTTAATGGTGTTGTCCCTATCTTCCCTGGTGGGAATAAAACCTAACTGGTCAATATGTATAAGAGACTGCAAGTGCTGTGCCAATCACGTGGCGAGGATTTTAGAGAATAGTTTTAGGACCGAATTTAGGAGGGAAATGGGTCTGTAGCTCCCACATAGCCCCGGGTCTTTGCCCTCCTTAGGTATCAACGAGATGTGGGCTCTAAGGGTATCCTCAGGAAAATCCCCATTCGAGCTCAGAGTATTAAATAAATTCACCAAGCGCGGGCCGAGAATAGGGAGGAAGGTCTTATAGTATTGTGCGGTATATCCATCAGGGCCCAGAGCCTCACCCACCTTCGGAGGTCCCACGGCCATCTGGACTTCTTCCAGTGTGATCGGGTCCTCCAAGTACTCCCGTGATTCCGATGAGAGGGTTGGTAGACCAGAACCGATTACATATCTGTCTATATTGTCCTGTCCGGACCCTAATTCGGGCAGGTTGTAGAGATCAGAGTAACATTTTTCAAAGACTTTGGCTATTTGGGTTGGGGTAGAGGCCCTCTGGCCATTCTCATCTATCAACTGTGGTATGTAAGAGGCAGATTTCTTTTTTTTTTTTTTTTTTTTTAATTAATGTTTATTGAAGAAAAGAAGCATGTACAATAACATAAAAGACAATACGTGAACCAGCACAGGGGACAGTCGTATCACACCATCAGAAACCATGGTTCAAGGCAAAGTACTGCCCATAAGGGCCTAGCTAATAGAGGTAGTATATGAACTGGAACCACCGTCAGGATTTCAAAGTCACATGACTATGTGATCAATACGAATCACTGCTGCTGGAACCATCAAACCTCTGCGGTAATGAGAATACACCCTTCTCTTCCATTATAAGAGAGGAAACACGATTGACAGATATAGAGAAAGAAAAAAAAAGGGAGAAAGAAAGAAAGAGGCAGGAAATAAAGAACATAGAAAAGGGTGGGGAATGTAAGGGTGGGGAGGGGGGAAGGGGGGGTAGGGGGATGCAGGTCCGCCTCTGATATCAGCTCCAAAATTACCGTAAGAACCTTAAGTGTTATGATTACATCACAGTGGTTGAGACATTATATCTCCATAGCTAGAGGAGTATTTAAAGGCAACCCAATAGGCCCAGATTTTTTTTGCCAGCTCAGATTTGCCACGGAGGGAGAGAGTCAGGTCCTCTATGTAATAAGTGGTACCCACGTTGAGTAACCAACGTCGGAGCGTAGGGATCTTCCTCAGTTTCCAAAATTGTGGAATGAGGGTTTTTGCGGCATTAAGAAGGTGGGGTGTAATTGATCTTTTATAAGGGCCTGTTGGTTTCCCCGTACAGTGGAACAAAACATACCAAGGATCATTAGGGACCTCCCATCCCTGGATCTCTTTAATCCAATATAAAATCGTTAGCCAGAAAGGACGGATCCTTGGGCAGTACCACCAAATATGAGCATGGGTAGCCCTCTCCCGCCAACACAGTGGTGATGTCACGGGGAAAAACCTATGCAATAACACAGGTGTGTAATGCCATCTGGTTAAAAGTTTATACGCCATTTCCGACGTTTTAGAGGATCCGGAGGAGGTATGTGCCAGGGCTAGGATATGTGATTTTTGGGTCAGCGAGAGTTCCATTTGTAGATCCTGTTCCCAGTTGCGTAGGAATGTGGGGGTGCTAGTAGAGGTGAGGGACAGCAGTGCGTGATAAAAGTACGAGATTGGCTTCTCAGTTGGACGAGTTTCAGCAAATGCGGTTTCCAAAGGCGTAAGCTCAGCCAAGGAGCGTAAGGGTTTTGGGAGTGAACGAACAAAGGCCAGTAATTGATGATGTTTCCAGTGGTCCATATATGATATGGGAGATGGGCCCATGATGGTAGAGAGCGGTAAAACGCCAGAGGGGCCAGTGATTTGATGCAGGTAGATTTTATTGCCCAGCTGCCATGAGTGAGTTTGAGGGTCCATATTACCAGGTGGGAAGTAATTGTGTCCTATCAAGGGCATCAGAGGGGAATTATACGTCCATCCATGTGTCTTACACAGAGAGTCCCATACCATCAAGGTTGATTGCGTTAGCGGTGACGTAGTAGGCAAGAGAGTCCGGAATTTCCTCGGGATCCACATCAGCGTGGAAAGTTCAGTGCCACATAGGTCTGTCTCTAGATTAACCCATAATTTAGCCTCCTTGCAGTATTTCCAATCAGAGAGCCTAGTCAACACAATGGATCGATAATAAAGCTTAAAATCTGGCACTGCTAAACCACCATCGCACTTAAGGCGGGTGAGGAGAGATTCAGGGAGTCTGGGTTTTTTTCTATTCCATATGTATCTATACACCATAGAGGTCAAGATCGTAAAAAAAAACACCGGTATCCCGAACGGGACCATCTGAAGCATAAAGAGCACCCTGGGCAGCAAATTCATCTTGACCATCCCGATTCTACCCAGCCAAGAATGTCGCAGCTGGGACCATTTCTGGATATCTGACCTAAGCGTGTTAAGTAGAGGTATGAAGTTAGCGTGGAATAGGGACGACAGGGAGGGCGTAAGTTGAATACCTAAATATTTCATGGAGCTCGTCTGCCAGGTAAAGGGGTAGTTCCGTTTCAAGATAGACACCTGTTGGGCGGGGACAGAAATATTTAATAGTTCCGATTTGGACATATTGATTTTAAAATTTGAAACCAAGCCATAAGCCGAAAATTCAGACATAAGATTGGGGAGGGTGATCAGCGGTTGTTGAATATAAAACAATATATCATCAGCGTACGCTGCGTATTTGTGTTCCGTTTTGCCTATCGATATACCATGTATACTCGGGTTGCGCCTGATGAGGGAGAGAAATGGTTCTAGGGAGATCGCGAACAAAATTGGCGAGAGTGGTCATCCCTGGCGGGTACCATTGTATAAGTAGAAGGGGTCACTAAGGGTGTCATTAATTCGTATTTGAGCAGTGGGACGTTGGTATAAGGCCGATATTTTAGAGCGCAAAGAGGGACCAATTCCTAGGTGCGTCAGCGTTGCCATAAGATATTCCCAGTCCACCCTGTCAAACGCCTTCTCAGCATCTGTGGAAAGTAACAGGGTGGGCTGGGAAGTCCGCCGTACATACTCCATCAGGGAAAGTGTGCGCAGGGAGTTATCCCGCGCTTCCCTACCCGGGATGAACCCCGTCTGGTCTTGCGAGATCCATTGTGGTATCAGGGGGAGCAGTCGGTTTGCAATGGCTTTAGCATAAATTTTTGCGTCAATGTTCAATAGTGAAATGGGACGGTAGCTCGCGCAATCACTGGGGTCTTTGCCCGCCTTGGGGATAACAGTGATGTGGGCATGAGTGGTTTCCGAACGAAGATCTCCGCCGGTCAAGGTCACATTAGCATAGTTGGTCAAGTAAGGGATCAGTATGTCAGCGTACGATCGGTAATAAGTCACCGTGAGGCCATCAGGCCCCGGGGCCTTGCCACAGGCCATGCCCTTCATGGCGCCCAGGAGCTCCGTCGATGTAAACTCACTCTCCAAGGAAGCCAAGACCTCCGTAGGGAGCGTGGGGAGGGCGGCACGGGCCAAATATTCCTGGATAAGGCGTCCCCTTGTTTCTCCATCCCGGATGTCCATCCCGGATGTCCTGGTGCACCTGATACCGGCGTTGATAAAAGTCCCTAAACGTCTTGGCTATGTGGGGGTGTCAAACACCAGGTCTCCCGAGGGGATCTTAACCGTAGCAATAAACGCTGCGTTCTTACGCTGTCACACCGAATTGGCCAACAACCTACTGGGTTTATCCCCCCACTCGTAAAACCATTGAGCCACTAACCGAGAGCGTTGCTTTTGGTCCAAATGAAGGAGGGACTTCAGGGTCTCCCGTTTCTCAGTCAGGGCGTGGAAAAGGGCCGGGGTCTGATTTAGTTTGTGTTGGCGTTCCAAGCCTGCAATTTCACGTAGCAAGGTAGATTGGCATAGCGTTCGCTCCCTCTTTTTCCTTGATCCCAATTCCATGAACTTACCCCTAATATACACCTTGTGGGCCTCCCATAACACTCCCGGGGAAACATCAGGGCTCATGTTAGTCCTAAAGTAAAATTCTAAATTGTCGCCCATCACCTTTTTGTCTGCCTCCTCGGATATCAGGTCTTCATTCAACTTCCAATTAGTGGATTTCAGGGGTAAGGACTCTACTTTGATAGTTAGCGAGATAGGTGCGTGATCTGACAGGGGAGAGGAGTCAATGTTTGACTTCACTATTAGCGGTAGGTGTTGGTGATCAATGAAACACAAATCAATTCTGGAGTACGTTTGGTGTACAGAAGAATAGTAAGTAAAATCCCTTTCCTGTGGGTGAGCAATTCTCCAGACATCCATCAACTGCAGGTCATGGAGTCGTGAGCGTATAAACTTTAATCTTCTGCCGGATAAAGAGGAGCCACCCCTAGAGGTGTCCAGGGCAGGTTCCAGCAGAACATTAAAGTCGCCCGCTAAGAGGATACAGCCACGGGCAAAACTCCGCAAGGAGTTGAGTGTGGAGGCAAGAAAGCTTGCTTGATCCTTGTTAGGGGAATATAAGGTAGCTAGGGTACACGGCATGCTGCCCAGGGTGCCCCGGAGAAACAAGAAGCGTCCCGCAGGATCGCTCAGCATAGCTTCAAATGTGAACGCGGTTCCCCCACGAAACCCAATGGCCACACCCTTTGCTTTGGAAATATCTGAAAGGCTGTAGTACCACGTGGGGTACTTTGGGGAGTATAGTCTGACTAGAGTCGTATGTGTGAGGTGGGTCTCCTGGAGGAAGACCACGTCCCCCCGCAGACGATCCAGCTCTCTATATAAATTGTGTCTCTTCCCCGGAGCATGGAGGCCCCTTACGTTAAAAGATACGAGGAACCGCGAACACCAGAATACAACCAGTACATACATACATACAGAGACGGACCACAACTAAATGGGGGGGGAGGGTAGGGGAGGGTGCAGGAAGGAGCCAAGGGAGGGGGGACAGAGAAGAAAAAAGGAGGGAAAAGGAACAGAAAGAGAAAAGACCATGTAGCAGTGGGAAAAACAGAAAATACCAGAAAAAATACTGTCTGATAACAGCTAGTGTTGCACGCATAAACATGCCGTGCGAGAGCGGGCTACGTGCCCGCCACAGGGTCCCCGCGCCCCCCGCCCCAGAAGGGGCAAGGACACCGGAGCCCCGCGCCAGACAGCCCCCGCTCAAAAAGGGGGAGGCGGGACTCAGGCAACTGGGCAGAAACCACTCCATGGGGGTCTGAAGCACAGCCCAGTGGCCCGGCGCCGACACTACAGCAGATAACTCACATCATCCAATATGTATAAGAGTAGTACGCATTTATAATAGAGTACGGAACCAGGGCAGTATAGCATGCAAGGGGAAACCGCAACCCGACCAAAACTAAAAACAAGGGGAGAAAAAATAAAAAATAAAACAACATTAAACAAAACATATGCAAAACAAAATCAGAGGACCCAGAGCAAAAACATAGCAATGTCCACCCTCGGGTAGGGGCCCCAAGGGAGGCATAAAGGGGTAGTGGGCACAGCAATCAACATCCTACCCGTAGCATAGCAAGGTCCAGCAGCCGCCAGAATCGGTCCATGTCTACTTACAACCAGGGCAGGGAAGATATCTCACCCTCAGCAGGGGGGTAATCCCTGCGATTGCAGCCAAGAATCCAGTGAGGGGAAGCAAACGACAGGGCACTTTGTCGTTTCAAGGGCGGTGATCCTGGGCGGAGGTGCGTCGGGCACGGCCCACTTTCTGCCATCCCTGGTCGGCCCCGCTGGGTAAAGGTGGGATGCCATCTTGCCAGCCAGGTAGCTCCGGGATATTAACATTTAGGTCGTTGCAGAATCTGGCCAGATCTTCTGGGAAGCGAAGTATCGCGGTTCTGCCATCCTTAGAAGCAATCAGGGCCGCAGGAAAGCCCCATTTATATTTAATGGACGCCGCCCGGAGCAGTTCCGTGAGGGGACGCAGGGCCCTGCGTCTATCTAAAGTCTCCCTTGCCAAATCGGAAAAGAAGGATAACATCGCCCCATCAAAGTCGAATGGTGTGGAGCCCCTGGCCTTCTGCATGATCAGCTCTTTCTCGGGATAATGGTGGACCCTGCATATGACGTCCCGCGGAGTGTCAGTGGTGAGGTTTCGGGGTCGGAGAGCTCTATGCACCCGGTCAATCTTTAAGGGGGCATCCGCCGCTCGGCCGAGGAGGCTGGTAAAAATGCCTCTGACGGACGGTAAGAGGTCATCATCCCCAGTTGCTTCAGGTAGGCCCCGAATCCAAATGTTATTACGTCTGTTGCGATTCTCCTGGTCCTCGAGTTTGTAAAGGGTCGTTCGATGAGCAATGGCAAGCTGACGGGTAGTCGCCTATAAAGTCCTAATGGCGTTCGCATGTCGATCCAGGCGTTGCTCGGATTCTTCCACCCGCAGCAGTACTTGAGATAGGTCCGATCGGACCGCGGAGACCTCCTTCTTAATGACCCGCTCTAAGTTTAGCAACATAGAGGCCAGGTCAGAGTTGGTAGGCAGGTCACTCACCTTCGTCGCCGCACCGGCTGAACTAGGCAGGTCCTCTTTATCGCCCGAGTCCGCAGAAGATTCAGGCCAGCGCGGTCTCCGTTCCGGCCTATCGTGGGAGGCGGGGTCCACTACCAGAGGTGCACAGCGTGGCGAGCGGCCTAGGCCGTCCTGTCCCTCCGCATCCTCGGGTTCCACGGAAAGAAACCGCTTAATCGACCCCGTAGAGGCACCTTTCTTGGGTAGGGACTTGCCCGTTCTCCGACCCATCGTCAGGCGAGAAGGGTGTGAGAGGATCCGTATAATTAGGCTATTTTAGTAGTGTCGGCCCCGGAGCTCACAGAGCACACGTCCGCTCTATTGCATCGCCAGGCCACCACCGTAAGAGCCAGATTTCAATTCATTTACCGACCTGGCTAAGATTTTTCCGCATTTGACCCCTGACTCCTACATCAGTTTACGACAAAACTGGAGTGCCGCTTTCGCTTTATAATGGAGTAGGTCAGTAATCTGGGTACGGAGTGTCCCCAATTCAATCTCTAAGGTCCGTGAGGGGGCATGTTTATGTTTCGCTTCCACAGAGGCAAGTTCACAAAACAGATTAGCAAGCTGTTCCTTCCGTGTTCGTTTGATGCGCGCCCCGTGCCTGATAAGTACCCTGCGGAGTACTGACTTTTGAGCCTCCCAAATTATCCCCGGGTAGCAGTCCTGCGTTTAGTTTTCTTGGAAATAAAGGTCCAATTCCCTGGTCACATCTGCTAAAACTTCCGGTATCTGGAGGAGGCTCTCATTAAGGTGCCAGAATAGAGACCTAGGTGAGGGGTTCCTAGAGAGGGTGTAGGTAAGGGCTACAGGAGCGTGGTCGGACCAAGTAATATGGCCGATGGAGGAAGAGCTCACCAAGTGCAGTTGGTCATGTGGAATCAAGAAGAAGTCTATCCTCAAGTATGATTTGTGAGAGGAAGAGCAAAAAGAGTAGTCCCTTTATCCGGAGTGTTGCAGACACCAGACATCAACTAATTGGTCATTCAGTAAACACTTAGTAATCCGCTATCTAGAGGAAATGAGGAGCGAGGAGCAAGAGGCAGAAGTGTCAACCGATGGCGAAAGGGGACATTAAAGTCCCAAGTCCCAAAGTTCTGAGGAATGTGTCTTGGTGATCATTGGGAGCGTAAACAGTGGCAAATGTAAAAGGGAGCTCTCCAATGTGGCCCCTAAGAAAAAGATATCGGCCCCCAGGGTCCACCAGAGAATTCTGGAGAACCGAGGGGAGCCTGCTAGAGATCAGAATGGAGATTCCCTTGGTCTTAGAGGAGGGGTTAGTAGAGTGGTAGACCTTAGCGAAGGATCTTGACCATAGAAAGGGGAGGCTAGTATTTTTAAAATGTGTTTCTTGTATAAAGGCCACATCAGTACAGGAAGTCTTCAGTTCTCACAGGAGGATCCACCGTTTTTCAGAGGAGTTCAGTCCCTTAACGTTTAGAGAGGTGACCTTGACTGAGTCTGCCATCGCTCCTCGGGGAGGGGAAGGGGGACGTCAGAGAAAAGCAAAGAAAGTTGAACCAAGGTAGGTATTGGGTAGGTAATGGATGGAGGGAACTAAGGGGGAGAAAGGAAGGGCAAATGGAAGGAAAGGTAAGGGGAAAAAGAGGCCGGGTACCTCAACCCCAGGGGGAGAGGGAAATTAAGGGTTGTCCGCACTCAACAGTACAGGAATTGTATACTAAAACAGCACAATTATGCTATAGCGCTTACCAGATGTACACTGGGTTTAAAGCGCCGTCCTACTTGGGTTGGTGGGTAGACAGGTCGGAGAGGGAGCCCCCGAATCCCAGTCCCCCCAGTCCTGGCAGTGGTAAATGTCACGTCTGATACCGGTATGCCAATAAAAGACAATCAGTAACATCATAGAACCAAAAAACAATAGTATAATCAAAACAGAGGTAGAGCATAGAACTGTCAGCACTGAGGGGTCTCCTCAGCTCGCCCTAAACATAGGCATGCACGAGGGAGCCCGTCACAACAGAAAAGGCATCACAGAATGGGATCCACCACCCCCCGTCCCATACCCCAAAAGTACATGCAGCCCCCGAACAAATGCATTTCTCCCTTTGGCAGATTGTCCTCTCCTTACCCCCTCTCCTCCGTCCACGCTCTGGGGGAAAAGGGGGAGGGAAGGGGGGAAAGGGGGAGGGAAAAGGGGAGGGAAGGGAAGGAAGTAAGGGAGGGAAGGGGGGAGGGAAGGGGGGCAGCAAGGGAGAGGGGACAAACATGCGGAAATGTCAAGTCCTTTAGTGCACTCACACCAGCAACCACCTGGACCCCATAAGTTTCAACTAATCCCCTCCATGGTCACCACATCAAGATGAAAGAGGAGCAGCCCTGGTCGGTGCATGGAGAATCCGGCAGGCAAGGGGCTGGGGCCACCATCCCTCCATCCAATGGGAGACTTCACCCGAGCAGCAGTTCTGGGGCCCGCCAATTAGGATAGGTCGGTAAGGATTATGAATGGGTGGGGGCCAGGGAAGTGCATAAAACTGCCACCAGATGACCGGGGCAGAGAGGGCAAGGGGATGAAAGTCAGATCTGTCAGAAAGTCACATTGGCCTTCCCTTGAAGCTGAGCGCTCTGCATACCCAGGACGTTCTTCTGTATAATCTAGCCTATCTGTATACATTAGCCTGTCTTTTGTACACATTAGCCTCTCTGTATCAACTAGCCGGTCCTCTGTATACACTAGTCCGTCCCTAGCTTGTCTTTTATACACCTAGTCTCTCGGTATACCCCGCCTTTCTGTATAGATCTTTATACACTAGCCTCTCTGTGTACCCTAGCCTCTCTGTATAATCTTGCCTCTCATTATACCCCAGCCTGTATTCTGTTTACCCAATTTTGTCTTTTATATAAACTAGCCTGTATACTGTATAACCTAGCTTCTCATTATACCCCGGCCTCACTGTCAGCTTGTCTCTGTACACTACACTATTCCATCTGTATACACTAGCAAGTCTGTGTAACCCAATCTCTCTCTCCCTAGAAAACACCAACCCTGGCCCTGACAGAGGAGGAGGGTTAAATAGTCCCTCAGGCTCCTCTCACAAATACAGGCTGGCCTGTAGCCAGCCTTCCCACTTTTAACCACTACAGATCCGCGCTATTGCCAAATGACGGCATTAGCGCGGACCTACATTTCCGGGACTACGTCTATTGACGTGGTCCCGGTTACGAGCGGCCTGCGTGCCCCCTGAGGGGCGCGCGCGGCGCGCTCTGTGATCGGCGAGTCCGTGAGACTCGCCTGATCACCGATCCGTGTAAGGGGTCGATCCCGACCCCTTATCACGTGATCAGCTGTCAGCCAATGACAGCTGATCATGTGATAGAACGGAGCCGGTAATCGGCTATTATTCCTCCTCGCGCTGACAGCGCGAGGAGAGAAAAAAAAAGCCGATCGCCGGCGGCCGTGATCGGGACATCAGTCCCGATCACGGCCATCAATACAAGGGACCACCTGCCACCTGCCTGTGCCCACCTGCCTCCCGCAGTGCCATCCTGAAATAAAATAAAAGCAAAAGTAAGTGCCCCCCGTCAGTGCCCCCCGTCAGTGCCCATAGTGCCCACAGTGCCACCCACAGTGCCGCCCACAGTGCCACCCACAGTGCCACCCCACAGTGCCACCCACAGTGCCACCCACAGTGCCACCCAATCTGCCTCAAAGGTGCTGCACCCCAGTGCCGCCCATCAGTGCCCAGCAGTGCCGCCCATCTGTGCCCAGCAGTGCCGCCCATCAGTGCCCAGCAGTGCCACCTATCAGAGCCACCTATCAGTGCCACCTATCAGTGCCCATCAGTCCCATCTATCTGTGGTACCTATCAGTGCCCATCCGTGCCACCCATCCGTGCCACTTATCCGTGCCACCCATCCGTGCCATCTTATCTGTGCCCATCTTTGCCCATCAGTGCCGCCTTATCTGTGCCCATCGGTGCCGCCTTATCTGTGCCTATTAGTGCCGCCTTAACTATGCCTATCAGTGCCCACCGGTGCAGCCCATCAGTGCCCACCAATGCAGCCCATCAGTGCCCACCAATGCAGCCCATCAGTGCCCACCAATGCAGCCTATCAGTGCCGCCTAATCAGCGCACTTCAATGAAGGAGAAAAATGACCCGTTTGCAAAATTTTATAACAAACTATTAAAACATGATTTTTTTTTATTTTTTTTTTGCATCTTTTTTTGTTTGTTTAGCAAAAAATAAAACTCCGAGCTGTAACTAAATACCACCAAAAGAAAGCTCTATTTGTGGGAAAAAAATGATAAAAATTTCATTTGGGTACAGTGTTGTATGACCGCGCAATTGTCACTCAAAGTGCATCAGCGCTGAAAGCTGAAAATTGGTCTGGGACTGAGGGGGGTTTAAGTGCCCAGTAAGCAAGTGGTTAAAGAGGGCAAAAAGACACAAGTATAGGTGGAAAAGGGATACGTGGGGAAAAGGGAGCAAGGGCTGACCCGAAGAACCCCTGCAAGAAGATGGCTGAGCAGACTGAAAAAACCCAACACAAGACCGCCTGTCAAAAACCCAGTGAGGCTATTATAATTGGAATGAGGCTGGGGTAATAAGACTGGCTTGGGTATACGGCGAGGTACACCCTAGAAAAGAAAGAGAAAACAGAAAAGTCAAACAAGGTAATACAGATAGGCTAATGTTATGCCCCTGAGCCTAGTGTATACAGAAGAATGGCTAGTGTATACAGAGAGGCTAGTGTGTACAGATGACAAGCTATTGTTTACAGATAGGCTTGTGTATACAGAAGAGAGTCTGGGGAATTTAGTGAGGCTAGAGTATGCAGAGAGGCTGGGACACCGAGACTATTGGTAAAAGAAGGCAGGCTAGTGTGCATAGGTTGCGGGCATGTGTATACAGAAGACAGAGAGGCTAGTCTATATAGAGGGACTGGTGTACACAGAAAGATTAATGTATACAGAAAGGCTAGCGTGTACAGAAGACAGGACTTTATTTTTTGCTAATGCAACTACTTCTAAATCATGTAAAGAGTTACAGTGCTTTTTTCATATTTTGGTGCTGTTAAAAGGTCAGTGGTGTGTTGTCAGTGGTGATATCAATGTGACAGTTAATGTGGAGAACTACAAATGTACAAAATAGAGCAAAAGAGTGCTAAGTTTATTTTGTTAAGTCATTGACTGATAGACGTTCAGTAATTGGATGTTATTGGTTTGGCAGTACATGGTTTATTTTGATGTAAGATAGTTTTATTCTCTACCTATAGCCGAGTTTTAGACGACTTTATTATTAGCATTAGTCGCATTATTGATATTTATTATGCAGCGTGTAAGTATTGTAGTGAGACGATATTGCTTTTGAAAGATTTGTATTATTATACATAGCATTGTTAGTAGACCAATAGGACAACTTACATGGCTAAATGTTGCAGAGCGTACTTTAACAGGAAAAAAATCCAAAGCGTTAGTTGCAGTACCTTCATAAAACTGAGTAATCGCTGCATTACTCTAAATTTAAAAGTTGTTCCGGTAGCACTGAGAAGTAGGGATCTACACATTTCGTTTACTATTGCAGAGAGATACCGGTTAAATGTTAATATCTTAATATGTAATGTGCTGCGTGTAAGGTAGAAATAAGATGGTTTTGTGTGAGTTGGTTTACCAGGATTTAGAGATCGTAATCTGGTTATTCTAATAATAAATATAGCAAAATAACTCAGATTAATATTGAGACAGTATATACAGGTCGGGTTTAAGTGGAAATACACGAAATAAGAGCAACGACGAGTGTTGGTTTTTATCAATCAGGTTCATTACGTGTCTTTAATCATGTAGTGAATATACCCCAAATATAGCATAAGGAAGAGAAAGGATAATAACTGGCAAAGGATGACATGGCAAAAAGACAAACTGCATTAGAAATGTGAATGTGAATTAGACATGAAATGTCAATCCCCATTGGTTACTTACAGGTAACCATTAATAAAGTTAACACGGCTACGTACAGCAAAGTTTCAGCTAAGCAGCTAAATATTCCTTAATATTGCAGAGCTTAAGTATTGCAGTTGAAAAAAGATCGGAAGTGTTTGTTGCAGTAGCTTCAAAATGACTGAGATATCATTTCATTACTCTCAATGCAAAAGTTATCCCGGTAGCACTGAGTGGACTGATATTAGACGAGTTATCGTTGAAGTGCAAATTCAGTTTCCTATAGCAGAGATATGCCAGCAAAATGTGAGAAGAGCAATTAAACTGTTCACATCGATAGCATTGCATTACTCTTAATATGTGCAGCGTGTAAAGAAGCAAAAGATGATTTTGTATTATCCTAAAATTAGCAGTATACGTAATAAAGGTGAGTAGGTAACCTGGATTTAGACATAGCAAACTCTATAATCTAATTTAGCAAAATTAGAAAGGATAATATTGAGACAGTATATACAGGTCGAGTTTAAGTGGAAATACACAAAATATCTAGCTTACCTTTACATTGTTCAATAGAGCGTTGCAAAGTAATACCAAGGCAAAATGTTGGAATAGCAATTAGATGAGATGATTGCTGTAATCATGAAATATCAGCAAATATCAGCAACGTGTCTCAAAGAGACATATTGCATTAGAGATGTGAGATAGACATGAAATGTCAATACCCATTGGTTACTTACATGTAACAATTAATACAGTTAACGCGGCTACATACAGCAAAGTGTGAGCTAAGCAGCTAAAGGGTATACATTATTTAAGAGTAAATTGACGTAGCTTGTAAATTCCAACGTGTAAATCGTTCCATTAATTTTGTTACGCCCGAAGACGGCTTACACTGACTGTTTTCCGTTTCCACTGGTTATCGGCATAATGGCATAAGGCATTAATCGGTAACCCTGAACATTAATAGTGATAGATAGTTTACATTAGGATGTATGCTTAATGTGAATGTAAAATAGTTGCATTATGTGTTATTAATGTAATCAAACTTTATTGCTATCCTTTGGTACAGCAACCACTTCTCAATCAAGTAAACCGTCCCAATGCTTTTCTGACATTTTGCTTCATTTAAAATGGGTTGCCAGTGTTATGTGTTACAAATGGTTATCAGTGTGACAGTTAATGTGGAGAAGACGTAATACACAAAATAGAGTCAGAAAGAGAATCCTATTGCATAGAAGTAGAGAGATGGTTGCATTACTCTTAATGTGCAGTGTGTAAATGGTTTTAAAAAGATGGTTTTGTGTAAAGTTTGCTTTAACGAAATATGAGTACGGCTAAAATACAGAAAAACAGTACATAATTTAAGAGTACAGTAGAATATAGTATAAATTATTTAAGATTAAATTGACTTAGCTTGAAAAAATCTAAGTTTAAATCGTTGAGTAAATCGTTGAGTAAATCGTAAATTTATCAGCTAAGTTAACTCTGAGATTATGATTAATTTGATAGTTCCATTACGCGGTCCTTTTCACTGGTATAATCATAATGTAATATCATTGCTAATTGCTATCAGTGAATGTTAAAATTGTAAGACGGTTTAAATTAGGATGTGGAATTGATATGGATTTAAAAGTGGTACATTAATTTTCTGAAGCATATGGCAGAAAGACGGCTTACACTGCTTTTCTCACATTTTGCTGCGGTAAAAAGAAATGTTTTGTCACTGTGTTTTAACTGTGACTTAGTTTTATTCTCTACATATATGCTTTTCAGAGAGTTGTATAATATAGACGAACAATAGGACATTTAAATGGCTTAATATTGCAGGGAGGAAGTATCGCTGTTCAACGGTAAGAGATTGAAAGCTTAGCTTGATAGTCTAAATTTAAAGGATATGCCGGTACCACTGAGAAAGCTTATATTAGACTAGTTGCCTTACACAATCCTATTATTATTATTATTATTAATAAGATCCTAGTGCAGAGAGATACTCAGTTAATGTCAGAGATACTCGGTTAATGTCAGAAAAGCAATAAAACTGTTTACATCGTTAGCGAGCGAGAGTTACATTACTCTTAGTATGTGCAGCATATCTGGTAGCAAATGGATGGTTTTGTGAACATTTTGCAATACCGTACAATTAGCGGTAGACCTCATCGATGTGAATAGATTTAACTGGTTTTGAGATAGTACTCTCTATTTCTAATAATAAATAAAGCAAAATAAGTCAGAATGGTGTGTTGTCAGTGGTGATATCAATGTGACAATTGATGTGGAGAATTACAAATATGCAAAATAGAGCAAAAGAGTACAAAGTTTTGTTTTGTTAAGTCATTGGCTGATAATTCATTTGTTAAGTTATTGGCCGTTATTGTTTTGGCATTACATAGTTTATTTTGATGTATGATAGTTTTATTGCATGCTTGATGTGGATGATTAAAATCGTGTAGTGAGTATAATCTATATTTAGCATAAGAATGAAAATGCATAACATGGCAATGAGACAAACTCCATTAGAGATGTGAGCTAGAAGAAATGATGAAATGTCTCTGTATATCCAAGATTTTCTTCTGTTATCACTTAGCCTACCCTCTAAATTCACTAGCCTCTCTATATACACGAGCATGTTTTCTGTTTTCTGTATACATTACTCTGTCTTCTTTATACCCTGGCCTGTCTTCTATATACACTACGCTCTCTGTTATACACTAGTTTCTCTGTATACACTAGCCGGTCTTCTGCATACAATAGCCTGTCTTCGGTATACTCTAGCCTATTTAATGAATACACTAGCCCGTCTTCTGCATGCCCTAGCCTGTCTTCTGTATACATTAGTCTCTCTGTATAAACTAGCATCTCTCTATACCCCAAACTCTCTCTTTATAGCCTGTCTAGCCTTTCTTCTGTACACACTAGCTTCTCTGTATACAGTAACCAGGCTTCTATATAATATAGCTTCACTGTATGCACTAGCCTCTCTGTAGAAGCCAGCCTTTATTCTGTATTCACTAGCCTTTCTTCTGTATGCTGTAGTCTTCTATATACACTAGCTTCTCTGTAAACCCTTGCATCTCTGTAAACACTGTGTGAACTAGCCAGTGTTATGTATACACTCGCCGACTGTATACACTAGACTCTCTGAATACACTAAACCCTCTGTATACCACAGCCTGTCTTCTGTATACACTAGACTGTATAAACTAACTAGAATACACCAGCCTGTCTTCTGTACCCACTAGATTCTCTGTATACACTACCCAGTGTTCTGTATACACTGTCAGCTTGGATGTATACCCAAGCCTGTCTTCTGTATACACTAGTCTCTTTATATGCACTGTCCTATCTGTATACACTCAACACTCTCCATACACGAACCTCTCTATATACACTAACATCTTTGTATATACTAGCCTCTCTTTAAACTAGCCTCTCTGTGTACCCCAGCCTCACTGTTTACTCTAGCATCTCTGTATACTCAAGCCTATCTGCATACACGAGTCTGTATTCTGTATACACTAGCCTCTCTTTAAACTAGCCTCTCTGTATACCCCAGAATAACTGTATACTCTAGCCTCTCTGTATACACTAGCATTTCTGTATACATCACCCTATCTGTATTCACTAGCCTCTCTGTATACCCCAGCCTGCCTCTCTATATACACTAGCTTTTCTTCTGAATATAATAGTCTCAGTCTCTCTCTATAACCAATCCTGTTTTCTGTATACATTAGCATGTGTCCTGTATACACTAGCCTGTCTTCTTTATTCTCTAGCCTACCTTCTGTATACCTTAGCCTCTCTGTATAAACTAGCCTTCCTTCCATATACACTGCCATTTATGAGGTAAACAACGAGTCTGGTGTACATAAACGACAGGCTAGAGTATAAAGAGAGGATAGGGTATACAGAAGAAAGCCTTAGCCTCTTAGCCTTAGCCCCTTCTGTATACCTTAGCCTCTCTGTATAAACTAGCCTTCCTTCTATATACACTGCCATTTATGAGGTAAACAAAGAGTCTAGTGTACATAAACGACAGGCTAGAGTATAAAGAGAGGATAGGGTATAACAGAAGAAAGCCTAGTGTATACAGAACACAGGCTAGTACCCTGAGCCTGGGTGAGAGAGGATGAGGAGCATTAGGAGGGCTAGGTCTTTCACATCCGACCAAGTGTTCAGCATGATGTGGCTCAACACGTCCAGCTGCCGAAAATAAGGACAAGCATGGGAGGCACACAACACCCACTGTAACAGTGCTAGGTTCCTGCATTACAGAACCAGAACACCAGCAATAAGGGGTATCTTCAGGTGTATACTGTGCAGGAGGCACACAACACCCACTCTAACTTCTGCACTGCAGATGCCTGTATTGCAGAAATTGAACACCAGTAATAAAGGGTAGCTTCAGGTGTGTACTGTGCAGGAGGCACATAACACCCACTGTAACAGTGCTAGGTTCCCAAGCAGTAAAGACACTGTCCATGCCTATCATCCTCTTTCCCTGACCGCCGCAACACACTATACAAGGCCACCGCGCTGGTGGCCTTATATAGTGTAGGGTGTGTACTAAACCCCCTTGAGCTATAATTGGCCACAGGAATACTGCCTGTGGTCAATTGTGGCTCTCCTCTCAGAGGATGTCAAATCTGTTCTTATTATATAGAACTTATTATGCTCCTCGTAAACTTTTTCAATTTGGCACGACGCAAGTTGCCCCCTGTGTGGGAACATGGGGGGAGACATAATGCACATGTTTTGGAGATGCCCGAAGTTGATCTGCTACTGGATGGAGGTGACAGGAACCATTGATCGGGTGTTTGGAACCACCACCAGGATAGAGGCAAAGTATTGTCTCCTGGGATTAGTTGAAGGAGTTGGAAACCCAGGAAGCAGCCAGATGGCAGTTCTGAGATGCCTATTTCAGGCAAGGAAACTGACTGCCCAACCCTGCTTAGCCTCCAATGTTGGCAATGACTTGTTTTTTTTTTTGCTTGTTTCCCAAGATGACCATGTTGGCGTTTGTCAAGATGGTTGAGAGTGCCCGATCTTGTCTGATCTCGGAGTCTAAGCATTGTCGGGCCTGATTAGTAACTGGATGGAAGACCGACTGGGAAATACCAGGTGCCTTATGCTTATTTCTTGATCATACATCACGGGACACAGGATCATTACATAGTGGGTTATATAGGCACCTCTGGTGATTGGACACTGGTTAACCCCCAATTAAGGAGAATTCCTCCCCTATATAACCCCTCCCATATGGGAGGCACCTCAGTTTTGTAGCAAAGCAATAGGAAACCACGTAAAACCCAAGAGGGGTGGGAGCGCTGTGTCCCGTGATGTACTCTCAAGAAAAGGATTTTACAGGTAAGCTGTATATAAAAATCCTATTTTCTTGATCATACATCACGGGACACAGGAGCTTCATTACATAGTGGGATGTCCCAAAGGAATGTTCAGATTGAGGGGAGGGAGACACAGATCATAATATATAGACCGCCAAGGACCGGAGGACCTAAACTGCAGCCTGCAGTACACTGCGCCCAAAGACGATATCCTCTTGCCCTCTGACATCCACCTGATAGAATCTGGTGAATGTGTGGACTGATGACCAAGTTGCAGCCTTACAGATCTGAGCCAGGGAGGCCTGGTGATGCACTGCCCAAGAAGCACTTACAGCCCTAGTTGAGTGCGCTTTCACTTGAAAAGGAGGGATCTTCCCTTTAACACTATAGGCCTGAGAAATAATCTGTCTAATCCACCTTGAGAGAGTGGATTTTGATGCTGCCTGACCCTTCCTAGGGCCTTCCGGCAAAATAAATAAGCAATCAGTTTTCCTTATCTGTGCAGTTGCCTGAAGATAGATACTGATTGCCCTTACCACATCCAAAGTGTACAAAGATTCTTCTTCTGCAGACTGTGGGTCCGGAAAAAAGGATGGTAGGCTTACATCTTGATTCAAATGGAATCCTGAAACCACCTTAGGCAGAAAGGACCTGTTGGGACGCATTACCACCAGGTCCTTATGAATAATTAGATACGGTTCTTTACTGGAGAGAGCTGCTAGTTCTGACACTCTTCTAGCTGTGGATATGGCTACCAAGAAAACCAATTTTTTAGTCAAAAGAATTAACGAAGCCTGATGCAAAGGTTCACCCCCAATTAAGGAAAATTCCTTCCCTATATAACCCCTCCCATATGGGAGGCACCTCCATTTTTTCACCTGTATCTATGGTGGTTGGTCACGTAAAACATGTGCTATGAAGAAAGCTCTGTGCAGGTTCCTGCTGGGCCCTAAGGGCTACAACAAACCAGATCCATATCTCGGCCTGATATTTTGACTCCCAAGATGATATTATACCCAGGCCCCGTCATCTGAAGAAACGAGGTTTTGCCTGTAAGTCCTCTCCTATTGGAAGACTGGTCTCTGGGAAAACCAGACTTACTGTACTATTTACATAGTGGCACGAAAGTTTCTGGCAGAGTCTATTACAAGGTCCAGGTAGGAGGTTCTTCTGAGAAGGAACCCCAAAAAAAACCTGAAGGTTGGCACAATTCTGCCCGCCGTGATGGGTGAAGGCTGGAATCTGTCTGTTTTCAGCAATTCCTGCGGCGAGGACAGGTAAGGGAAGTTAATCCTGTATAAATTATATTATGGATTTCTTCAGTGTAGTTGTATGTCTTACCTGGTTTCCACCACTAGGGGGAGTAAGAGCAGCCTGATGCATACTTACATGCCTTTCAGATACACACGCTCAGTGAAGCCTGGTTCTCCCAGATGACTCACGTCTCCACTGCAATCTCTGCCACAATGAAGGTAATACAGGGGTCCCACGTAGTCTGGGGGTCCCAGGCAGCTCCGATGGCAATTCCCTTCCCTCCTGGATACCGGAAGTCCTCGTGCACATGCGTGCATGCGCGCCGAGCTCACTCCCATGCTAATGGTGGAGGGGGGAGTGTGTTTGCGAGCCGTGTCGTTCAGTGTGCACGGCGCTGTACTGTGCAGGCGCCAGACAGCAGTTTTACAGCTCAGAGCGTCAGGGGGCTGTAAGTGGAGACACAGGAGCTGTGGGCAGTAAGCATCCCACGGGATTGGATCCAGGAAAACCTAAGACACCTACTCAGCATCAGGTTGTGCAGTTTAAGCATATATATTTATTGTGAGACTTTAAGCACAACAGTGATTGCACTTTGTACTAGTACCTCTGCTTTGTAGCTTAGGACTATGTCTCCTCGTAAGAGGGTCTCAGGGGGAGATAACAAGGGCACTGGTAAGTCACCGCCTAGTTCTAGGTGTTCTAAAAATGCCTGTAGGTTACCATCCCCCCCTGCAAGACTGGAGTCAGCCTCACAGGATGAGTCAGTGCCCCTGTCAGGATTTGCAGCCTCTCATAATATTTCAGCCCCGGTATACGTCACTGAGGACTCCCTTAGGGCTACATTGGAGGGTTTTGAAGGGAGAATCATGAATTTTATTTCAGCTACCCTGAAAGATAGCAGGAAAAGGGGTAGATCCCCTCCCTCTGCTGAGATTCCTCTTTCAGATGACACTTCTGACAATGAGGAGAGATCCCTATCTTGGGAAAGGGATCTTGAGCAGTCGGATGAATCAGAGGAAGAGGAGATAGTCCCCTCCTCGCATGCGCTCAGAAAACAGGTGTAGTATTATACTGAATTGGTGCGTACCACATTCAGAATGCCTGCTGCTGAGATCGCTACGTCCTCTGTTTCTTCCCTGGGAGTCAGGAAAATCCCACAACCGGCCTTTTCCTTTCCAATTCATCCCTTAATGGATAAATTGTTGTATGAGGATTGGGGACATCCCGATAAACTGTTTTCTCCTCCTAAAAGGTTTTCTATGCTTTATCCTCTGGAGGAAAGTTTCACCAAGAAATGGGGGGTCCCATCTGTCGATGCGGCTGTTTCTTGCTTAAAATGGAAACCTGACCTGTCCTTTGGATAATGCTCAGGTATTTAAAGATCCAACTGATAAGAAGCTGGAAACATTATTAAAAGCCTCCTTTTCCATAACTGGTGCTGTAGTGCAAGCTACAGTCACAGCTGTGGGGTTGTGTCAGTTCCTCAAGGAACAGGTTAAGCAGATGCTTGGCCTCCTTCCTGTATATGTATAGTGGTGGGTAGATGATTAATTCGTTATTATAAGTACTCTTCCGCAGCAACCCAATTCTTCCAGAGAGATGCACTTTATTGACTTCCAATACAGAAGTCAACAGATGACAAAATATCTTACAGATCTAGAACATATTCAGAGCTCCATATTCCTTAATCCTTGGTGCCTTCACACACACAGACAAGACTGACTGCCATGTTATATATCCTAAGCATTGAATGGCTGAGCAATTTGATTGGCCCTTTCCATTAAATGCTTTGATCTCCTTGTGTCTTTTTTTTCATAGTGACAAAAGATTACTCCTAGCCGTGAACAGCTGTAGTCATGAACTGCCCTAATTTGCATTCTTGCATATAAACATAAACAAGTTCCCTTCAATATGCATAATTAGATTAACAGATCCCACCTTAACAACCTTTTGGTGTATAGAATAAGGCCTATACCCCAATCTAAATTCTTGCATGTTAATACCAACAGGTTTCCTTCAATGTGTGTAATTAGATTAACAGAAACCACCTTAACAATCTTTTGGTCAACAAGTCCCCTTTGATATGTGTAATTGAGTTGGCTCGGACAAGTCACTCAGTCAACTGACATATGGCCTGGTCAATCTTGTACGGTATGTGTCTATATAACACCATATATAAAATATATGGACATACATATATATATATATATATATATCAACATATAATACATATATATTACAACACTTCCCAGTGAGGAAGTGGAAAATTATGCAGAAATACCTCAAATTCTGTGTTTCATGATTGATGCGATTTTGGATTCTATCCAACAAGCATCTCGTTTGTCTCTCCTGTTGGTACACATGTGAAGGGCCCTATGGCTAAAGAATTGGGCAGCTGAGCAATCATGCAAGAAGCATTTGATTGGGTTCCCGTTTAAAGGGGAACGTTTGTTTGGAGAAGAATTAGACAAATTCATACAAAAAATTTCAGGGGGTAAATCTACTCTCCTTCCAGTCAAAAGGAGCAAACGTCCATCATTTAGGCGTTCTCTCTCTCCCGGAGCATCAAGCTCTAAGCAGTGGCGACGGCCTTCTCAACCCCCCTCTACAGGAAAGGCTCAAGGCCGGGCCCAGGGGCAGAAGAAATCCTGGGGGCGAAAGCCTGCCAAGCAGAGCCCGAAAGCTTCCTTGTGAAGGGGCACCTCCGGTCGGCCAAGTGGGGGGAAGACTCCTGCAGTTTGCAGAAGCCTGGCGGGAAGAGATCCGGGACGAGTGGGTGGTCTCTTCGGTATCCCTGGGCTACAAGCTGGAGTTTCAGGAGATTCCACCTTCTCGCTTTCTAAGGTCAAGGATCCCCAGGGACCCAGTAAAGCAAGACCGCTATTTCTGGCCTTAGATCACTTACTATCCCAGGGGGTGATAGTAGAAGTGGACCCAAAAGAACAGGGTTCAGGGTTTTACTCGAATCTCTTCACCGTTCCAAAGCCAAATGGAAGTGTCAGACCTATCCTGGATCTGAAGGATCTGAACCGTTTTTTACGCATCCGGTCCTTCTGAATACAATCAATTCGCACTGTGGTCTCCTCCCTGCAAGGGGGAGAGTTTATGGCATCAATAGACATCAAGGATGCATATCTCCATGTGCCAATTTTTCCCGCACACCAAAAGTATCTAAGGTTCGCGGTAGAGCGGTGCCATTTTCAATTTGTGGCCTTGCCGTTCGGGCTAGCTACGGCCCCTCGAGTCTTCACAAAGATTCTGGACCCTCTCTTGGCAAACCTAAGAGCTCAGGGTATAGCCGTCATGGCTTATCTAGACGATTTGCTTCTCATAGAGAAAACAGTAGCGCTCCTGAACCACAGTGTTACCAGAACGCTAGAACACCTGGAACGCCTAGGTTGGATTATAAACCTAGAAAAGTCGTCCCTACAGCCTGCTACCAGGTTGGAATACCTGGGTATGGTTATCGACACTGCTCAGGGCAAGGTGTTTCTACTAAGGCCAAAAGCCTTGGCCATTGGGGATCTGGTGCGCCTAATTCTGAGCAGAAGATCTTCCCCCATTCGGTTGTGCATGAGACTGTTAGGGGAAATGGTCGCCTCCTTCGAGGCCGTTCCATTCGCCCAGTTCCACTCAAGGCCTCTGCAAAGATGCATCCTTGCGGCTTGGAACAGGAAGCCCCAATCCTTGGATCTTCCTATGCGTCTATCCCCAGGGACACGCAAGAGCCTCGTCTGGTGGTTACAAACCGAGAATTTGCTGAAAGGCAAAACTTTTCTTCCTCTTCCATGGAAGATTATTATGACAGATGGCAGCCTGACAGGCTGGGGAGCAGTGTTGGAGGAGACGTGCTCGCAGGGGAAATGGTCTGCGATCGAGAAGCTATTGCCCATAAATGTCTTGGAGATCCGGGCAGTTAATATGGATCTCATAAACTGGTCTTTCAGACTACAGGGTCTCCCTGTTTGGGTTCAGTCCGACAATGCCACAGCAGTGGCCTATATCAATCACCAGGGCGGTACCAGGAGTCTGGTTGCGCAAAAAATGGTGAATCGCATACTTGTCTGGGCAGAAAGGCATGTTCCATGCCTTTCTGCAGTCTTCATTCCAGGAGTGGAAAATTGGCAGGCGGATTTTCTGCGCCACCAGCAGTTGTGCCTAGGAGAATGGGCTCTGCACCCCGACGTGTTTTGGAACATATGTCGCAGGTGGGGTACTCCAGACGTAGATCTGTTTGCGTCCAGGTTCAACAGAAAACTGGCCAAATTTGTGTCAAGGACAAGAGATACACTCGCTCAGGGGTCGGATGCTCTGACAGTTCCCTGGGATCAGTACAATTTGATTTATGCCTTCCCCCCGTGCCTGCTTCTGTCGCGGTTCCTGGGAAGAGTCAAGAGGGAAACAAAGTCGCTTCTTTTGGTAGCCCCGGCTTGGCCCAGGCGACCGTGGTACGCAGAGATCATGAAGTTGGCAGTAGGCAGGCCGTGGATCCTCCCTCTCCGGTCAGATCTGCTCTCACAGGGTTCTGCTTTACACAGTCCTGCTTTACACAGTCTGAATTTGACGGTTTGGCTGCTGAGACCCACATTCTGAGAGACCGTGGGCTTTCGGGGCCAGTCCTTTCTACTCTGGTCAATGCCAGAAAGCCGGCCTCCAGGCTTATTTACTACAAAATCTGGAGGGCATATGTTTCCTGTTGTGAACTCAGGGAATGTCATCCTAGAAAGTATGTCATTAGCAGGATCTTGGCCTTCCTCTAGTCAGGCCTAGAAATGAATTTGGCCGTAAGCACTATCAAGGTGCATATTTCGGCCTTGTCAATGTTTTTTCAGAAACCACTTTCATCCAGGGGGCTATGCGGATAAGGCGCCAGTCAAACCTCCGGTATGCCCATGGGATCTGAATTTGGTTCTCTCAGCTTTGCAGGGGCAACCTTTTGAACCTTTGCATCAGGCTTCGTTAGTTCTTTTGACTAAAAAATTGGTTTTCTTGGTAGTCATATCCACGGCTAGAAGAGTGTCAGAACTAGCAGCTCTCTCCAGCAAAGAACCGTATCTAATTATTCATAAGGACCTGGTGGTAATGCGTCCCAACAGGTCCTTTCTGCCTAAGGTGGTTTCAGGATTCCATTTGAATCAAGATGTAAGCCTACCATCCTTTTTTCCGGACCCACAGTCCACAGAAGAAGAATCTTTGCACACTTTGGATGTGGTAAGGGCAATCAGTATCTATCTTCAGGCAACTGCTCAGATAAGGAAAACTGGTTGCTTATTTATTTTGCCGGAAGGCCCTAGGAAGGGCCAGGCGGCATCAAAATCCACTCTCTCAAGGTGGATTAGACAGATTATTTCTCAGGCCTATAGTGTTAAAGGGAAGATCCCTCCTTTTCAAGTGAGAGTGCACTCAACTAGGGCTGTAAGTGCTTCTTGGGCAGTGCATCACCAGGCCTCCCTGGCTCAGATCTGTAAGGCTGCAACTTGGTCATCAGTCCACACATTCACCAGATTCTATCAGGTGGATGTCAGAGGGCAAGAGGATATCGCCTTTGGGCGCAGTGTACTGCAGGCTGCAGTTTAGGTTCTCCGGTCCTTGGCGGTCTATATATTATGATCTGTGTCTCCCTGCCCTCAATCTGAGCATTGCTTTGGGTCATCTCACTATGCAATGAAGCTCCTGTGTCCCGTGATGTATGATCAAGAAAATAGGATTTTTATATACAGCTTACCTGTAAAATCTTTTTCTTGAGAGTACATCACGGGACACAGGGCTCCCACCCCTCTTGGGTTTTACGTGGTTTCCTATTGCTTTGCTACAAAACTTAGGTGCCCCGCATATGGGAGGGGTTATATAGGGGAGGAATTCTCCTTAATTGGGGGTTAACCAGTGTCCAATCACCAGAGGTGCCTATATAACCCACTATGTAATGAAGCTCCTGTGTCCCGTGATGTACTCTCAAGAAAAGGATTTTACAGGTAAGCTGTATATAAAAATCCTATTTTTTATGTTGTTGGCGTTGACCTGTTTTTTTTGCTTGTTTCCCAAGATGACCATCTTGGCGTTTGTCAAGAGGGTGAGAGTGCCCAAAGAAAGTGCCTACGGCCAAATCACCCTGAAAGTGCCCGATCTTGTCTGATCTCAGAGGCTAAGCATTGTCGGGCCTGATTAGTAACTGGAAGGGAGACCGACTGGGAATACCAAGTGCCGTAGGCTTCTTTTTATGTTGTTGGCGTTGACATGTTTTTTTTTTCCGCTTGTTTCCCAAGGTGACCATCTTGGCATTTGTCAAGAGGGCTGAGAGAGCCCAAAGAAATCTCCTACAGCCACATCACCCTGAAAGCGCCCGATCTTATCTGATCTCAGAGGCTAAGCAGGGTCCGGCCTGGATAGTACCTAATTACAGGTGCCGTAGGAATCTTTTTATATTGTTGGCTTTGACCTGTTTTTTTTTCGCTTGTTTCCCAAGGTGACCATTTTAGCATCTGTCAAGAGTTTTGAGTATGTCCCGAAGCGTTCGCCTAAGGCCCCATCACCCTGAAAGCGCCCAATCTCAGAGGCTAAGCAGGGTCAGGGTCAGATGGGAGACCGCCAGGGTCTATGTTGTTGGCGTTGACCTGTTTTTTTTTTCACTTGTTTCCCAAGATGACCATCTTGGCATTTGTTAAGAGGGTTGAGAGTGTCTGAATAGAACACCTATGGCCACATCACCCTGAAAACGCACAATCTCATCTGATCTCAGAGGCCTAGCAGTGTACGGCCTGGTTAATACCTGTTTGGGAGACCATCTGTGAATACCAGGTGCCGTAGGCTTCTTTTTATGTTGTTGGTGTTGACCTGTTTATTTTTGCTTGTTTCCCAAGGTGACCATCTTGGCGTTTAACAAGAAGGTCGAGAGTGCCCAAAGAGATCACCTACGGCCCCATCACCCGGAAAGCACCCGATCTTGTCTGATCTCGGAGGCTAAGCAGTGTCAGGCCTGGTTAATACCAGGATGGGAGAACGTCTGGGAATAACAGGTGCCGTGGGCTTCTTTTTATGTTATTGGCCTTGACCTGTTTTTTTTTTTCACTTGTTTCCCAAGGTGACCATCTTGGCATTTGTCAAGAGGGTTGAGAGTGCCTGAAGAGATCACCTACGGCCCCATCACCCTGAAAGCGCCCAATCTTGTCTGATCTCGGAGGCTAAACAGTGTCGGGCCTGGTTAGTACCTGGATGGGAGACCGCCTGGGAATACCAGGTGCCATAGGCTTCTTTTTATGTTGTTGGCTTTGACCTGTTTTTTTCACTTGTTTCTCAAGGCGACCATCTTGGCGTTTGTCAAGAGGGTTGGGCGTGTCTTGAAGAGAACGCTTACGGCCACATCACCCTGAAAGCACCCAATCTCATCTGATTTCAGAGGCTAAGCAGTGTCAGGCCTGGTTAGTACCTGGATGGGAGACTGCCTGGAAAGACTAGGTGCCATAGAAGGATCTGGCCTGGTTAGTGTCTTGATTGGGAGATCGCCTGGGAATACCGGATGCCGCAGGGTTCTTTTTATGTTGTTGGCTTTGACCTGTTTTTTTAGCTTGTTTCCCAAGGTGAACATCTTGGCCTTTGTCAAGAGGCTTCAGAGTGCCCAAAAAGAGTGCCTACGGCCAAATCACCCTGAGAGAGCCCAATCTCATCTAATCTCGGGGGCTAAGCAGCGATGGGCCTGGTTAGTACCTGGATGGGAGACAGCATGGGAATACCAGGTGCTGTAGGCTTCTCATTATGTTGTCGGCGTTGACCTGTTTTTTTTCCCTTTTTTCCCAAGGTGACCATCTTGACATTTGTCAAGAGGGTTGAGAGTGCACAAAGAAATTGCCTACGGGCACAACACCCTGAAAGCGCCCAATCTCGTCTGGTCTCAGAGGCTAAGCAGGGTTGGGCCTGGTTTGTACCTGGATGGGAGACCACCTGGGTTTTCCAGATACCGCAGGCTTCTTTTTATGTTGTTGGTGTTGACCTGTTTTTTTTCGCTTGTTTCCCAAAGTGATCACCTTGGCATTTGTCAAGAGGGTTGAGAGTGCCTAAAGAGATCGCTTACAGCAGCATCACCCTGAAAGCACCCTATCTCTTCTGATCTCGGAAGCTAAGAAGGGTTGCTACGCAAACCCAAATGAATGTCCCGTGAAGGATAGGATGAGCCTGATGCCCAAGGTAACCCAGACATGAGAATGAACTTCTTGTGAATGAGAGGATACGTGGGGAAAAATGAGCAAGGGCTGACCCGAAGAACCCCTGCAAGAAGATGGCTGAGCAGTCTGAAAAAACCCAACACAAGACCACCTGGGGTATACAGTGAGGCTATTATAATTGGAATGAGGCTGGGGTAATAAGATTGGCTTGGGTATACGGCGAGGTACACCCTAGAAAAGAAACAGAAATCAGAAAAGTCAAACAAGGTAATACAGATAGGCTAATGTTATTCCCCTGAGCCTAGTGTATACAGAAGAATGGCTAGTGTATACAGAGAGGCTAGTGTGTACAGATGACAAACTATTGTTTACAGATAGGCTTGTGTATACAGAAGAGAGTCTGGGGAATTCAGTGAGGCTAGTGTATGCAGAGAGGCTGGGACACCGAGACTATTGTAAAAAGAAGGCAGGCTAGTGTATATAGGTTACGGGCACGTGTATACAGAAGTCAGAGAGGCTAGTCTATATAGAGGGACGCGATCTTTAAATCCTGGTAAACCAACTCACACAAAACCATCTTATTTCTACCTTACACGCAGCAATAAATATTAAGATATTAACATTTAACCGGTCTTCTCAGTGCTACCGGAACAACTTTTACATTTAGAGTAATGCAACGATTTCTCAGTTTTATGAAGCTACTGCAACTAACGCTTTGATTTCTTTCCTGTTAAATTATGCTCTGCAATATTAAGCCATGTAAATTGTCCTATTGGTCTACTAACAATGCTATGTATAACAATACAAATCTTTCAAAAGCAATATAGTCTCACTACAATACTTACACTCTGCATAATAAATATGATTAATGCGACTAATGCTAATAAAAAAGTCGGTTAAAACTCGGCTATAGGTAGAGAATTAAACTATCTTACATCAAAATAAACCATGGGTGTACACAGAAAGATTAATGTATACAGAAAGGCTAGCGTGTACAGAAGACAGGACTTTATTTTTTGCTAATGCAACTACTTCTAAATCATGTAAAGAGTTACAGTGCTTTTTTCATATTTTGGTGCTGTTAAAAGGTCAGTGGTGTGTTGTCAGTGGTGATATCAATGTGACAGTTAATGTGGAGAACTACATATATACAAAATAGAGCAAAAGAGTGCTAAGTTTATTTTGTTAAGTCATTGACTGATAGACGTTAAGTAATTGGCCGTTATTGGTTTGGCAGTACATGGAAACACATTTTAAAAATACTAGCCTCCCCTTTCTACGGTCAAGATCCTTCCCTAAGGTCTACCACTCTACTAACCCCTCCTCTAAGACCAAGGGAATCTCCATTCTGATCTCTAGCAGGCTCCCCTTGGTTCTCCAGGATTCTCTGGTGGACCCTGGGGGCCGATAGCTTTTTCTTAGGGGCCACATTGGAGAGCTCCTTTTTACATTTGCCACTGTGTACGCTCCCAATGATCACCAAGACACATTCCTCAGAACTACCCTGCACAGATTATGTGACTTTCGGGAGGGCCAGTTGATATTAGGTGGGGACTTTAATGTCCCCTTTCGCCATCGGTTGACACTTCTGCCTCTTGCTCCTCGCTCCTCATTTCCTCTAGAAAGCGGATTACTAAGTGTTTACTGAATGACCAATTAGTTGATGTCTGGTGTCTGCAACACTCCGGGGAAAGGGACTACTCTTTTTGCTCTTCCCCTCACAAATCATACTTGAGGATAGACTTCTTCTTGATTCCACATGACCAACTGCACTTGGTGAGCTCTTCCTCCATCGGCGATATTACTTGGTCCGACCACGCTCCTGTAGCTCTTACCTACACCCTCTCTAGGAACCCCTCACCTAGGTCTCTATTCTGTCACCTTAATGAGAGCCTCCTCCAGATACCAGAAGTTTTAGCAGATGTGACCAGGGAATTGGACCTTTATTTCCAAGAAAACTAAACGCAGGACTGCGACCCGGGGATAATTTGGGAGGCTCACAAGTCAGTATTCCGCAGGGTACTTATCAGGCATGGGGCACGCATCAAACGAACACGGAAGGAACAAATTGCTAATCTGTTTTGTGAACTTGCCTCTGTGGAAGCGAAACATAAACATGCCCCCTAACGGACCTTAGAGATTGAATTGGGGACACTCCGTACCCAGATTACTGACCTACTCCATTATAAAGCGAAAGCGGCACTCCAGTTTTGTCGTAAACTGACGTAGGAGTCCGGGGACAAATGCGGAAAAATCTTTGCCAGGTCGGTAAAGGAGTTGAAATCTGCCTCTTACATACAACAGTTGATAGATGAGAATGGCCAGAGGGCCTCTACCCCAACCCAAATAGCCAAAGTCTTTGAAAAATGCTACTCTGATCTCTACAACCTGCCCGATTCAGGGTCCGGACAGGACAATATAGACAGATATGTAACCGGTTCTGGTCTACCAACCCTCTCATCGGAATCACGGGAGTACTTGGAGAACCCGATCACACTGGAAGAAGTCCAGATGGCCGTGGGACCTCCGAAGGTGGGTAAGGCTCCGGCCCTGACGGATATACCGCACAATACTATAAGACCTTCCTCCCTATTCTCGGCCCGCGCTTGGTGAATTTATTGAATACTCTGAGCTCGAATGGGGATTTTCCTGAGCATACCCTTAGAGCCCACATCTCGTTGATACCTAAGGAGGGCAAAGACCCGGGCCTATGTGGGAGCTACAGACCCATTTCCCTCCTAAATTCGGTCCTAAAACGATTGTCTAAAATCCTTGCCACGTGATTGGCACAGCACTTGCAGTCCCTTATACATATTGACCAGTTAGGTTTTATTCCCACCAGGGAAGATAGGGACAACACCATTAAGGTGCTTACCCTAGTCCATAAAGCAAAGTCATCTGGGACCCCTTGTCTTTTCGTGAGTACTGATGCCGAGAAGGCTTTTGATCGAGTCAAATGGACATTCATGTTCTCGATCCGTCGCCATATAGGTCTGAGTGAACGGATGCTGACATGGATAAGTAAGATATACTCACGCCCTTCAGCTCAACTCAAAGCGAATGGGGTGCTCTCATCTCCCCTTGACATTGGGAATGGGACCAGACAGGGTTGCCCCCTGTCGCCCCTATTATTCGCACTGTCATTGGAACCCTTTCTCTCCACAATTCGACAAAACTCAGACATAACGGGACTCCAAATGGGTACTATTGACTGCAAGATATCTGCCTACGTGGATGACATGCTGTTCTTGTTGACGAATCCCAGAATTCCTTGCCAAATCTCCTTCGGGAATTCCAGATATACGGGATACTTCTTGAAATCAGAGGCCATGGGGGTCGAAGTCCCCCCGCAAACGTTACTAGACTTGCAGTCCAATTTTCGAATTAAATGGACCCATACAGCCCTTAAGTACTTAGGTACTTACATTCCACCGGACAACGCGTGTACGTTTATGTTGAACTTCCCCCCACCCCTTGTCACTAAGATCCACAGTTTGCTTCACGGGTGGCATTCTGGCCTCCATTCCTGGTTCAGGAGATGCAAAAATGCTAAAGATGCTAAAATGAACATACTCCCTAAATTTACCTATCTTTTCCAAGCTCTCCCGATCCAGATTCCAGTCCCGTTTTTTAAGCAAGCTCAATCCCTGCTCACTCAATTTAACTGGGCCCACAAAAATCCCAGACTTAAGTGGTCACAGCTGACATTGTCTAAACAACAGGGAGGGTTGGTTCTCCCTGACTTGCGATGCTACTACCTGGCCTCCCATCTGGGGCGTGTATTGGACTGGAATGGAAACAAACTTTCTAAGCTCTGGGTGCAACTAGGACAATCTCACTCCCAAATTCCACTAAGAAGCGCCATGTGGTGCTATAAGGATTTACCCACAGAATTGACGTCACATCCCACTATAGGGGCTTCATTGAAAGTCAGTCACCTGATCGCTACCCAAAACACACTCACGTCTTTGACTTCCCCCCTTTTCCCTATACGTGGCCATCCGAACTTTGAACCGGGGACCCACTTAGAAATTCCAACCTAGACCATGCGTCTAAATTCGTCATTGATGAAAAATGGAAAACATCATTTTTTCCATTCCATCCCCAATACTCAAACTTCCGCCCGCCCTCAGACGGAGTTTGAGACTCTTTGCAGGAGCGAAGGCCCTTTGGTCCACATTCCCTCTCAAACAGATCACCCACACTTAACCTGTCTGTCCAACTGGGAAAAGGACCTTAATTGCTCGTTTTCCCCAGCACAGAGACAACGCGTTATAACTTTGTCTCTCAAAACCTCGCTGTGCACGAAGAAACAGGAGACAAATTTTAAACTTCTCACCAGGTGGTATTTGACACCATCAAAGCTGCATAAATAATTCCCCTCTTCCTCGAACATATGCTGGAGGTGTGGAGAAGAAGAGGGCACGTTGCTCCACATTTTTTGGTCCTGCCCCAGCTTGGTGGACTTCTGGACAGAGATCCGATGCATAACACAAAAATTCACAGACTTCTCCATCCCGGAAGAGGCTGCATTCTTTCTCTTGCACTTTTCACAGATTATCATTAAGAAGTACAAAAAATCAATTTTATGGCATGTGATAAATGCGGCGAAATCCTGCATCCCTCTCTATTGGAAAAAATGTTCCCCCCTTTCATTACTCACTGGCTTGGGAAAATAGAGGACATTAAAAAAAATGGAGGACTTGATCCTCACATCACAAGGTAAACAAGAATTTTTTAAACAAACCTGGGACATCTGGAATACCTTTATATTCTCGCTGGAAGGATGTCACCTGCTATCACCTTAGTGCTCTGAGCTTTCCTTGACTGGCCCCTTGGACAGTGGCTGCCATTGTGTCTCGTCCCCTCTTCTCCTTTCCTGATCTTTTACCCCTTCTCTTTTCTGCCTTCCTCCCCTATCTCTCACCCCCTCCACCCACTCTCTCTTTTGGAAAAAGTGGAAAATTGGGAATGACGGCCCCCCCCCCCCCCCCCGGATGGATTATGCCGGAGGGATCTGGGGTTTGTGTGACCCTGGATCTTGGTACAGTACTTTATCCGTGCCTTGAATCATTATGATTGATGGAAGGCAGACTCACAGTTGCGAATATACCTGTATCAAGTATTGTTCAGCTGCTTTTTGCTCTGTATTTCTCTGTTGCATTATGTACTCGGGGGACCGTCTTCCCCTGTTTGGAGAAAAAATTATATTTGAAAAAAAAAAAAGAAGCCTACGACACCTGGTATTCCCAGGCGGTCTCCCATCCAGGCATTAACCAGGCCTGACCCTGCTTAGCCTCCAAGATCAGACGAGATGGAACAGATTCAGTGTGATGTGGCCGTAGCCAATATCTTCAGGCACTCTCAACTCTCTTGACAAACAACAAGATGGTCACCTTGGGAAAGAAACAAAAAAAAACAAGTCAACGCCAACAACATAAAAAGAAGTCTACAGCACCTAGTATTCCCAGGTGGTCTCCCATCCAGGTATTAACAAGGCCCGACCCTGTTTAGTCTCTGAAATCAGACGAGATCTGGTGCTTTCAGGGTTATGTGGCCATGGGCAAGCTCTTCAGGCACTCTCAACCCTCTTGACAAACACCAAGATGGTCACCTTGGTAAACAAACAAAACAAAAACAAGTAAACGCCAACAACATAAAAAGAAGCCTACAGCACCTAGTATTCCCAGGTTGTCTCCAATCAGGGTACTAGCAAGGCCCAACCCTGTTTAGCCGCTGAGATCAGAGGAGATCGGGCGCTTTAAGGGTTATGTGCCCATATGCAATCTCTTTGGGCACTCTCAACCCTCTTGACAAATGCCAAGATAGTCACCTTGAGATACAAGCGAAAAAAGACAGGTCAATGTCAACAACATAAAAAGAAGAATACGGCACCTGGTATTCCAATGCCATCTCCCATCCAGGTACTAACTAGGCCCAACCCTTCTTAGCCTCAGAGATGAGAAGAGATAGGGCTTTTTCAGGGTGATGCTGCTGTAAGCGATGTCTTTGGGCACTCTCAACCCTCTTGACAAATGCCAAGATGGTCACCTTGGGAAACAAGCGGAAAAAAACAAACGAATCAACGCCAACAACATAAAAAGAAGCCTACAATAACTGGTATTCCCAGGTGGTCTCCCATCCAGGTACTAACCAGGCCTGACTCTTCTTAGCCTCCAAGATCAGACAAGATTGTGTGCTTTCAGAGTGATGTGGCCATAGGCAATCTCTTCAGGCACTCTCAACCCTCTTGACAAACACCAAGATGGTGACCTTGGGAAACAAGCTAAAATAAAACAGGTCAACGCCAACAACATAAAAAGAAGCCTACAACACCTGGTATTCCCAGGCGGTCTCCCATCCACGTACTAACAAGGCCCGACTCTTCTTAGCCTCCAACATCAAATGAGATTGGGTGCTTTCAGGGTGATGTGCCCGTAGGCAATCCCTTCAGGCACTTTCAACCCTCTTGACAAACGCCAAGATGGTCACCTTGGGAATCAAGCAACAACTTAAAAAAAAAGCCTATGGCATTGAGAAATCCCAGGCGGTCTCCCATCCAGGTACTAACCAGGTCCCAACCCTGCTTAGCCTCTGAGATCAAATGAGATTGGGCTCTTTGAGGGTGATGCAGCCATAGTAGATTTTTTTCAGGCACGCTCAACCCTCTTGACAAACGCCAAGATGGTCACCTTGGGAAGCAAACAAAAAATCAAGTCAACGCCAACAACATAAAAAGAAGCCTACAGCACCTAGTATTCCCAGGCGGTCTCCCATCCAGGTATTAACAAGGCATGACCCTTTCTAGCCTCTGAGATCAGAGGAGATTGGGTGCTTTCAGGGTGATGTGCCCATAGGCAATCTCTTTGGGCACTCTCATCCCTCTTGAAAAATGCCAAGATAGTCACCCTGGGAAACAAGCGAAAAAAAACAGGTCAACGCCAACAACATGAAAAGAAGAATACGGCACCTGGTATTCCAAGGCCGTCTCCCATTCAAGTACTAACTAGGCCCAACCCTTCTTAGCCTCCGAGATCAGAAGAGATAGGGTGCTTTCAGGGTGATGCTGCTGTAAGCGATCTCTTTAAGCACTCTCTACCCTCTTGACAAATGCCAAGATGATCACTTTGGGAAACAAGCGAAAAAAAACAGGTCAACACCAACAACATAAAAAGAAGCCTGCGGCATCTGGAAAACCCAGGCGGTCTCCCATCCAGGTACAAACCAGGCCCAACCCTTCTTAGCCTCTGAGACCAGATGAGATTGGGTGCTTTCAGGGTGTTGTGCCCGTAGGCATTTTCTTTGTGCACTCTCAACCCTCTTGACAAATGGCAAGATGGTCACCTTGGGAAAAAAGGGAAAAAAAACAGGTCAACGCCGACAACATAATGAGAAGCCTACGGCACCTGGTATTCCCAGGCTGTCTCCCATCCAGGTACTAACCAGGCCCATCGCTGCTTAGCCCCCGAGATCAGATGAGATTGGGCTCTCTCAGGGTGATTTGGCCGTAGGCACTCTTTTTGGGCACTCTGAAGCCTCTTGACAAAGGCCAAGATGTTCACCTTGGGAAACAAGCTAAAAAAACAGGTCAAAGCCAACAACATAAAAAGAACCCTACGGCATCCGGTATTCCCAGGCGATCTCCCAATCAAGACACTAACCAGGCCAGATCCTTCTATGGCACCTGGTCTTCCCAGGCAGTCTCCCATCCAGGTACTAACCAGGCCTGACACTGCTTAGCCTCTGAAATCAGATGAGATCGGGTGCTTTCAGGGTGATGTGGGCGTAAGCATTCTCTTCAAGACACGCCCAACCCTCTTGACAAACGCCAAGATGGTCGCCTTGAGAAACAAGCGAAAAAAACAGGTCAAAGCCAACAACATAAAAAGAAGCCTATGGCACCTGGTATTCCCAGGCGGTCTCCCATCCAGGTACTAACCAGGCCTGACACTGTTTAGCCTCCGAGATCAGACGAGATTGGGCGCTTTCAGGGTGATGGGGCCGTAGGTGATCTCTTCGGGCACTCTCAACCCTCTTGACAAATGCCAAGATGGTCACCTTGGGAAACAAGTGAAAAAAAAAAACAGGTCAAGGCCAATAACATAAAAAGAAGCCTACGGCACCTGTTATTCCCAGACGTTCTCCTATCCTGGTATTAACCAGGCCCGACACTGCTTAGCCTCCGAGATCAGACAAGATCTGGTGCTTTCAGGGTGATGGGGCCGTAGGTGATCTCTTTTGGCACTCTCGACCCTCTTGTTAAACGCCAAGATGGTCACCTTGGGAAACAAGCGAAAATAAACAGGTCAACACCAACAACATAAAAAGAAGTCTACGGCACCTGGTATTCACAGATGTTCTCCCATACAGGTATTAACCAGGCCGTACACTGCTAGGCCTCTGAGATCAGATGAGATTGTGCGCTTTCAGGGTGATGTGGCCATAGGTGTTCTATGCAGACACTCTCAACCCTCTTGACAAATGCCAAGATGGTCATCTTGGGAAAAAAGTGAAAAAAAAACAGGTCAACGCCAACAACATAGACCCTGGCGGTCTCCCATCTGACCCTGACCCTGCTTAGCCTCTGAGATCGGGCGCTTTCAGGGTGATGTGGCCTTAGGCAAACGCTTCGGGACATACTCAAAACTCTTGACAGATGCTAAAATGGTCACCTTGGGAAACAAGCGAAAAAAAAACTGTTCAAAGCCAACAATATAAAAAGATAACTACGGCACCTGTAATTAGGTACTATCCAGGCCGGACCCTGCTTAGCCTCTGAGATCAGATGAGATCGGGCACTTTCAGGGTGATGTGGCCGTAGGAGATTTCTTTGGGCTCTCTCAGCCCTCTTGACAAATGCCAAGATGGTCACCTTGGGAAACAAGTGGAAAAAAAAAACATGTCAACGCCAACAGCATAAAAAGAAGCCTACGGCACCTGGTATTCCCTGTCGGTCTCCCATCCAGTTACTAATCAGGCCCGACAATGCTTAGCCTCCGAGATCAGACAAGATCGGGCACTTTCAGGGTGATTTGGCCGTAGGCACTTTCTTTGGGCACTCTCACCCTCTTGACAAACGCCAAGATGGTCATCTTGGGAAACAAGCGAAAAAAAACAGGTCAACGCCAACAACATAAAAAATAGGATTTTTATATACAGCTTACCTGTAAAATCCTTTTCTTAAGAGTACATCACGGGACACATGAGCTTCATTACATAGTGGGTTATATAGGCACCTCTGGTGATTGGACACTGGTTAACCCCCAATTAAGGAGAATTCCTCCCCTATATAACCCCTCCCATATGGGAGGCACCTCAGTTTTGTAGCAAAGCAATAGGAAACCACGTAAAACCCAAGAGGGGTGGGAGCGCTGCGTCCCGTGATGTACTCTCAAGAAAAGGATTTTACAGGTAAGCTGTATATAAAAATCCTATTTTCTTGATCATACATCACGGGACACAGGAGCTTCATTGCATAGTGAGATGACCCAAAGCAATGCTCAGATTGAGGGCAGGGAGACACAGATCATAATATATAGACCGCCAAGGACAGGAGAACCTAAACTGCAGCCTGCAGTACACTGCGCCCAAAGGCGATATCCTCTTGCCCTCTGACATCCACCTGATAGAATCTGGTGAATGTGTGGACTGATGACCAAGTTGCAGCCTTACAGATCTGAGCCAGGGAGGCCTGGTGATGCACTGCCCAAGAAGCACTTACAGCCCTAGCTGAGTGCACTCTCACTTGAAAAGGAGGGATCTTCCCTTTAACACTATAGGCCTGAGAAATAATCTGTCTAATCCACCTTGAGAGAGTGGATTTTGATGCCGCCTGGCCCTTCCTAGGGCCTTCCGGCAAAATAAATAAGCAACCAGTTTTCCTTATCTGAGCAGTTGCCTGAAGATAGATACTGATTGCCCTTACCACATCCAAAGTGTGCAAAGATTCTTCTTCTGTGGACTGTGGGTCCGGAAAAAAGGATGGTAGGCTTACATCTTGATTCAAATGGAATCCTGAAACCACCTTAGGCAGAAAGGACCTGTTGGGACGCATTACCACCAGGTCCTTATGAATAATTAGATACGGTTCTTTGCTGGAGAGAGCTGCTAGTTCTGACACTCTTCTAGCCGTGGATATGACTACCAAGAAAACCAATTTTTTAGTCAAAAGAACTAACGAAGCCTGATGCAAAGGTTCAAAAGGTTGCCCCTGCAAAGCTGAGAGAACCAAATTCAGATCCTATGGGCATACCGGAGGTTTGACTGGCGGCCTTATCCGCATAGCCCCCTGGATGAAAGCCCGCACCAGGGAATGTGATGCAAGTGGTTTCTGAAAAAACACTGACAAGGCCGAAATATGCACCTTGATAGTGCTTACGGCCAAATTCATTTCTAGGCCTGACTGGAGGAAGGCCAAGATCCTGCTAATGACATACTTTCTAGGATGACATTCCCTGAGTTCACAACAGGAAACATATGCCCTCCAGATTTTGTAGTAAATAAGCCTGGAGGCCGGCTTTCTGGCATTGACCAGAGTAGAAAGGACTGGCCCCGAAAGCCCACGGTCTCTCAGAATGTGGGTCTCAGCAGCCAAACCGTCAAATTCAGACTGTGTAAAGCAGGACTGTGTAAAGCAGAACCCTGTGAGAGCAGATCTGACCGGAGAGGGAGGATCCACGGCCTGCCTACTGCCAACTTCATGATCTCTACGTACCACGGTCGCCTGGGCCAAGCCGGGGCTACCAAAAGAAGCGACTTTGTTTCCCTCTTGACTCTTCCCAGGAACCGCGACAGAAGCAGGCACGGGGGGAAGGCATAAATCAAATTGTACTGATCCCAGGGAACTGTCAGAGCATCCGACCCCTAAGCGATCTCTTGTCCTTGACACAAATTTGTCCAGTTTTCTGTTGAACCTGGACGCAAACAGATCTACGTCTGGAGTACCCCACCTGCAACATATGTTCCAAAACACATCGGGGTGCAGAGCCCATTCTCCTAGGCACAACTGCTGGTGGCGCAGAAAATCCGCCTGCCAATTTTCCACTCCTGGAATGAAGACTGCAGAAAGGCATGGAACATGCCTTTCTGCCCAGACAAGTATGCGATTCACCATTTTTTGTGCAACCAGACTCTTGGTACCGCCCTGGTGATTGATATAGGCCACTGTTGTGGCATTGTCGGACTGAACCCAAACAGGGAGACCCTGTAGTCTGAAAGACCAGTTTATGAGATCCATATTAACTGCCCGGATCTCCAAGACATTTATGGGCAATAGCTTCTCGATCGCAGACCATTTCCCCTGCGAGCACGTCTCCTCCAACACTGCTCCCCAGCCTGTCAGGCTGCCATCTGTCATAATAATCTTCCATGGAAGAGGAAGAAAAGTTTTGCCTTTCAGCAAATTCTCGGTTTGTAACCACCAGACGAGGCTCTTGCGTGTCCCTGGGGATAGACGCATAGGAAGATCCAAGGATTGGGGCTTCCTGTTCCAAGCCGCAAGGATGCATCTTTGCAGAGGCCTTGAGTGGAACTGGGTGAATGGAATGGCCTTGAAGGAGGCAACCATTTCCCCTATCAGTCTCATGCACAACCGAATGGGGGAAGATCTTCTGCCCAGAATTAGGCGCACCAGATCCCCAATGGCCAAGGCTTTTGTCCTTAGTAGAAACACCTTGCCCTGAGCAGTGTCGATAACCATACCCAGGTATTCCAACCTGGTAGCAGGCTGTAGGGACGACTTTTCTAGGTTTATAATCCAACCTAGGCGTTCCAGGTGTTCTAGCGTTCTGGTAACACTGTGGTTCAGGAGCGTTACTGTTTTCTCTATGAGAAGCAAATCGTCTAGATAAGCCATGACGGCTATACCCTGAGCTCTTAGGTTTGCCAAGAGAGGGTCCAGAATCTTTGTGAAGACTCGAGGGGCCGTAGCTAGCCCGAACGGCAAAGCCACAAATTGAAAATGGCGCAGCTCTACCGCGAACCTTAGATACTTTTGGTGTGCGGGAAAAATTGGCACATGGAGATATGCATCCTTGATGTCTATTGATGCCATAAACTCTCCCCCTTGCAGGGAGGAGACCACAGTGCGAATTGATTGTATTCAGAAGGACCGGATGCGTAAAAAACGGTTCAGATCCTTCAGATCCAGGATAGGTCTGACACTTCCATTTGGCTTTGGAACGGTGAAGAGATTCGAGTAAAACCCTGAACCCTGTTCTTTTGGGTCCACTTCTACTATCACCCCCTGGGATAGTAAGTGATCTAAGGCCAGAAATAGCGGTCTTTGCTTTACTGGGTCCCTGGGGATCCTTGACCTTAGAAAGCGAGAAGGTGGAATATCCTGAAACTCCAGCTTGTAGCCCAGAGATACCGAAGAGACCACCCACTCATCCCGGATCTCTTCCCGCCAGGCTTATGCAAACTGCAAGAGCCTTCCCCCCACTTGGCCGAGCGGGGGCGCCCCTTCACAAGGAAACTTTTGGGCTCTGCTTGGCAGGCTTTCGCCCCCAGGATTTCTTCTGCACCTGGGCCCGGCCTTGAGCCTTTCCTGTAGAGGGGGGTTGAGAAGGCCGTCGCCACTGCTTAGAGCTTGATGCTCCGGGAGAGAGAGAACGCCTAAATGATGGACGTTTGCTCCTTTTGACTGGAAGGAGAGTAGATTTACCCCCTGAAATTTTTTTGGACGAATTTGTCTAATTCTTCTCCAAACAAACGTTCCCCTTTAAACGGGAACCCAATCAAATGCTTCTTGCATGATAGCTCAGCTGCCCAATTCTTTAGCCATAGGGCCCTTCGCATGTGCACCAACAGGAGAGACAAACGAGATGCTTGTTGGACAGAATCCAAAATCGCATCAATCATGAAACACAGAATTTGAGGTATTTCTGCATAATTCTCCACTTCCTCACTGGGAAGGAGGCCAAGCATCTGCTTAATCTGTTCCTTGAGGAACTGACACAACCCCACAGCTGCGACTGTAGGTTGCACTACAGTGCCAGTCATTGAAAAAGAGGCTTTTAATAATGTTTCCAGCTTCTTATCAGTTGGATCTTTAAATACCTGAGCATTATCCAAAGGACAGGTCAGGTTTCTATTCACGCAAGAAACAGCCGCATCGACAGATGGGACCCCCCATTTCTTGGTGAAACTTTCCTCCAGAGGATAAAGCATAGAAAACCTTTTAGGAAGAGCAAACAGTTTATCGGAATGTCCCCAATCCTCATACAACAATTTATCCATTAAGGGATTAATTGGAAAGGAAAAGGCAGGTTGTGGGATTTTCCTGACTCCCAGGGAAGAAAGAGAGGACATAGCGATCTCAGCAGCAGGCATTCTGAATGTGGTACACACCAATTCAGTATAATACTGCACCTGTTTTCTGAGCGCCTGGGAGGAGGGGACTCTCTCCTCTTCCTCTGATTCATCCGACTGCTCAAGATCCCTGTCCCAGGATAGGGATCTCTCCTCATTGTCAGAAGTGTCATCTGAAAGAGGAATCTCAGCAGAGGGAGGGGATCTACCCCTTTTCCTGCTATCTTTCAGGGAAGCTGAAATAAAATTCATGATTCTCCCTTCAAAACCCTCCAATGTAGCCCTAAGGGAGTCCTCAGTGATGTATACCGGGGCTGAAATATTAGGAGAGGCTGCAAATCCTAAGAGGGGCACTGACTCATCCTGTGAGGCTGACTCCAGTCTTGCAGGGGGGGGGGATGGTAACCTACAGGCATTTTTAGAACCCCTAGACCTAGGCGGTGACTTACCAGTGTCCTTGTTATCTCCCCCTGAGCCCCTCTTACGAGGAGACATAGTCCTAAGCTACAAAGCAGAGGTACTAGTACAAAGTGCAATCACTGTTGTGCTTAAAGTCTCACAATAAATATATATGCTTAACCACTTCCCGACCGCCGCACGACGATGTACGTCGACAGAATGGCACGGGCAGGCATAAGGGCTTACATGTACGTCCTTGCCTTCCCGCGGGTCGGGGGCCCGATCGGGCCCCCGCCCGGTGCCTGCGGCGGTCGGTATTCGTTCGGGAGCGATCCCGGATGAGGGGACGGCCATTCATTCATGGCCACCCCCTCGCGATCGCTCCCGACGAATGAAAATCCTCCGTGACATCACTTCCTCTCCTGTAATGTAAACACAGGAGAGGAAGTGAGGTAATCTCTCCTCCGTGTCGGTATTTTTCGTTCCGACACCGAGGAGAGAGGATCGGTGAGTTGCACCAACACGACACTTCACAGTAGAACATGCCAGGCACACTCACATCCCCCCGATCACCCCCCCAATTACCCCTGCCCCCCAGTCACAGTGACACCAATGTCATTTATTTATTTTTTGCATTGGTGTCATTTGTGACTGTAATAACTGTTAGGGCAGTTAGGGTTAGCCCCCTTTAGTTCTAATGTACCCCCCTAACCCCCCCAATAAAGGTTTAACCCCGTGATCACCCCCTGTCGCCAGTGTCACTAAGGCTGGGTTCACATTGCAGCGGTTTATGAGAACGAATGTGATTCGCACCGCACTGCAGTGCAAATCACATCCGATCTCTGTGCGATTCGAGTTCAGCCATACAGATAGTATGGCTGAATTCGCATCGCACCCGCCGCACCCGCCGCAAATTCACACGGGACCCTGTTTTTGGCCCGCAGCAGAATCGGATCGCATGGGTGTTCACACCATGCGATCCGAGTTTGCAGATCGCACTGCGATATGCGAACTGATCTGGGGGTGTCATTAACATTTCACTGACACTCCCAGCAGTTTGCATAGGGCAGTGTGAACTGCCGCCGGGAGGCATGCAATGCGGGAACCCGCCACGGATTCGTGGCATTCCCGCATCGCTCCAGTGTGAACCCAGCCTAATAAGCGATCGTTTTTCTGATCGCTGTATTAGTGTCACAGGTGACGCTAGTTAGGCAGGTAGGTATTTAGGTTCGCCGCAGCTTTTTATAGCGCCAGGGACCCCCATATACTACCGCATAAAGCCCCCTGATTGCCCCCTAGTTAACCCTTTCACCAGTGATCACCATATAACTGTTACAGGTGACGCTGGTTGGTTAGTTATATTTTTATAGTTTCAGGGCACCCGCCATTTATTACCTAATAAAGGTTTAACCCCCTGATCACCCGGCGGGTGTCATTTGTGACTGTAATAACTGTTAGGGCAGTTAGGGTTAGCCCCCTTTAGTTCTAAGGTACCCCCCTAACCCCCCCAATAAAGGTTTAACCCCGTGATCACCCCCCGTCGCCAGTTTCACTAAGGCTGGGTTCACATTGCAGCGGTTTATGAGAACGGATGTGATTCGCACCGCACTGCAGTGCAAATCACATCCGATCTCTGTGCGATTCGAGTTCAGCCATACAGATAGTATGGCTGAATTCGCGTCGCACCCGCCGCAAACTCGCACGGGACCCTTTTTTTGGTCCGCAGCAGAATCGGATCGCATGGGTGTTCACACCATGCGATCCGAGTTTGCAGATCGCACTGCGATATGCGAACTGATCTGGGGGTGTCATTAACATTTCACTGACACTCCCAGCAGTTCGCATAGGGCAGTGTGAACTACCGCCGGGAGGCATGTGATGCGGGAACCCGCCGCGGATTCGTGGCGTTCCTGCATCGCTCCAGTGTGAACCCAGCCTAATAAGCGATCGTTTTTCTGATCGCTGTATTAGAGTCACAGGTGACGCTAGTTAGGCAGGTAGGTATTTAGGTTCGCCGCAGCTTTTTATAGCGCCAGGGACCCCCATATACTACCGCATAAAGCCCCCTGATTGCCCCCTAGTTAACCCTTTCACCAGTGATCACCATATAACTGTTACAGGTGACGCTGGTTGGTTAGTTATTTTTTTATAGTTTCAGGGCACCCGCCATTTATTACCTAGTCTCACTAGTGTACCCCTAAATTTAGGGGTGTCTACTTTCCAAAATGGGGTCATTTGGGGGGGTTTGTGCCATCTTGGCATTTTATGGCCTTCAAAACTGTAACGCCCTTAGAAAGCCTGAAGGCGGTGCTTGGTTTTCGGGGCCCCGTACGCGGCTAGGCTCCCAAAAAGTCCCACATATGTGGTATCCCCGTACTCAGGAGAAGCAGCAGAATTTATTTTGGGGTGTCATTTCACATATGCCCATAGCATGTGTGAGCAATATATCATTTAGTGACAACTTTGTGAAAAAAAAATAAAAAAAAATTAAAGTTTGTAATTTTCCCGCAACTTGTGGCAAAATATAAAATATTCCATGGACTCAAAATGCCTCTCAGCAAATAGCTTGGGTTGTCTACTTTCTAAAATGGGGTCATTTGTGGGGGTTTTGTGCCATCTTGGCATTTTATGGCCTTCAAAACTGTAATAGGTAGTGAGAAGTGAAATCAAAAATTTACTCCCTTAGAAAGCCTGAAGGCGGTGCTTGGTTTTCGGGGCCCCGTACGTGGCTAGGCTCCCAAAAAGTCCCACATATATGGTATCCCCGTACTCAAGAGAAGCAGCAGAATTTATTTTGGGGTGTCATTTCACATATGCCCCTAGCATGTGTGAGCAATATATCATTTAGTGACAACTTTGTGTAAAAAAAAAATAATAATTTTTTTTTTGTCATTATTCAATCGCTTGAGGCAAAAAAATAAAATATTCAATGGGCTCAACATGCCACTTATCAATTTCCTTAGGGGGTCTACTTTCCAAAATGGGGTAATTTGGGGGGGTTTTGTACTGCCCTGCCATTTTAGCACCTCAAGAAATGAGATAGGCAGTCGTAAACTAAAAGCTGCGGAAATTCCAGAAAACGTACCTTAGTTTGTAGATGTGACAACTTTTGCGCAAACCAATAAATATACAATTATTGACTTTTTTTTACCAAAGACATGTGGCTGAATACATTTTGGCCTAAATGTATGACTAAAATTGAGTTTATTGGATTTTTCTAATAACAAAAAGTAGAAAATATCATTTTTTTTCAAAATTTGCGGTCTTTTTACGTTTATATCGCAAAAAATAAAAATCGCAGAGGCAATCAAATACCATCAAAAGAAAGCTCTATTTGTGGGAAGAAAAGGACACAAATTTTGTTTGGGTACAACATTGCATGACCGCGCAATTACCAGTTAAAGCAGCGCAGTGCCAAATTGTAAAAAGACCTCTGGTCATTTACCAGCAAAATGGTCCGGTCTGAAAGTGGTTAAACTGCACAACCTGATGCTGAGTAGGTGTCTTAGGTTTGCCTGGATCCAATCCCTTGGGATGCTTACTGCCCACAGCTCCTGTGTCTCCACTTACAGCCCCCTGACACTCTGGGCTGTAAAACTGCCGCCTGCGCAGTACAGCGCCGTGCACACCGAACGACGCGGCTCGCAAACACACTCCCGCCTCCTCCATTAGCACGGAAGCGTGCTTGGCGCGCGTGCACGAGGACTGCCGATATCCAGGGGGGAAGGGAATTGCCATCGGAGCTGTCTGGGACCCCCAGACTACGTGGGACCCCTGTATTACCTTCATTGTGGCAGAGATTGCAGTGGGGACATGAGTCATCTGGGAGAACCAGGCTTCACTGAGAGTGTGTATCTGAAAGGCATGTAAGTATGCATCAGGCTGCTCTTACTCCCCCTAGTGGTGGAAACCAGGTAAGACATACAACTACTCAATGAAAAAATCCATAATATAATTTATACAGGATTAACTTCCCTTACCTGTCCTCGCCGCAGGAATTGCTGAAAACAGACAGATTCCAGCCTTCACCCATCACGGCGGGCAGAGTTGTGCCAACCTTCAGGTTTTTTTTTGGGTTCCTTCTCAGGTTCTCTGTATACACTAGCCGGTCTTCTGCATACAATAGCCTGTCTTCGGTATACACTAGCCTATTTTCTGAATACACTAGCCCGTCTTCTGTCTTCTGTATGCCCTAGCCTGTCTTCTGTATACATTAGTCTCTCTGTATAAACTAGCATCTCTCTATACCCCAAACTGTCCTCTGTAAACACTTGTCTCTCTTTATAGCCTGTCTAGCCTTTCTTCTGTACACACTAGCTTCTCTGTATACACTAACCAGGCTTCTATATAAAATAGCTTCACTGTATGCACTAGCCTCTCTGTTGAAGCCAGCCATTATTCTGTATTCACTAGCCATTCTTCTGTATGCTCTAGTCTTCTATATATACTAGCTTCTCTGTACACCCTTGCATCTCTGTAAACACTGTGTAAACTAGCCAGTCTTATGCATACACTCGCCGACTGTATACACCAGACTCTCTGAATACACTAAACCCTCTGTATACCACAGCCTGTCTTCTGTATACACTAGACTGTAAAAACTAGCTAGAATACACCAGCCTGTCTTCTGTACCCACTAGATTCTCTGTATACACTACCCAGTCTTCTGTATACACTGTCAGCTTTGATGTATACCCAAGCCTGTCTTCTGTATACACTAGTTTCTCTATATGCACTGTCCTTTCTGTATACACTCGACCCTCTGTATACACTAACCTCTCTATATACACTAACATCTTTGTATATACTAGCCTCTCTTTAAACTAGCCTCTCTGTGTACCCCAGCCTCACTGTTTACTCTAGCATCTCTGTATACTCAAGCCTATCTGCATGCACGAGTCTGTATTCACTAGCCTTTCTTCTGTATGCTGTAGTCTTCTATATATACCAGCTTCTCTGTACACCCTTGCATCTCTGTAAACACTGTGTAAACTAGCCAGTCTTATGTATACACTCGCCGAATGTATACACTAGACTCTCTGAATACCTAGCCTATGTTCTGAATACACTAGCCCGTCTTCTGTCTTCTGTATGCCCTCTCTGTATAAACTAGCATCTCTCTATACCCCAAACTGTCCTCTGTAAACACTTGTCTCTCTTTATAGCCTGTCTAGCCTTTCTTCTGTACACACTAGCTTCTCTGTATACACTAACCAGGCTTCTATATAAAATAGCTTCACTGTATGCACTAGCCTCTCTGTATAATCTAGCCTCTCTTTATACCCTAGATAGTGTTCTGCATACACTAGCCTCTCCGTAGAAGCCAGCCTTTATTCTGTATTCACTAGCCTTTCTTCTGTATGCTGTAGTCTTCTATATATACTAGCTTCTCTGTACACCCTTGCATCTCTGTAAACACTGTGTAAACTAGCCAGTCTTATGTATACACTCGCCGACTGTATACACCAGACTCTATGAATACACTAAACCCTCTGTATACCACAGCCTGTCTTCTGTATACACTAGCCTGTAAAAATTAGCTAGAATACACCAGCCTGTCTTCTGTACCCACTAGACTCTCTGTATACACTACCCAGTCTTCTGTATACACTGTCAGCTTTGATGTATACCCAAGCCTGTCTTCTGTATACACTAGTTTCTCTATATGCACTGTCCTTTCTTTTTTTTTTTCTCTTTTTTTTTTTTTTTTTTTTATTTCCACGTCAGAAAACCTATGCAAGAGACTTAATCACCTTACAGCTCATTTATGTCTCGGCATGATTCCTCATCATCGTGGCCTATAATTATTATTTCCAATATTCTTTATTAAGTTTTCCATCAAAAGTTACAAATCGTTCTAAAAAAGAGACTACTAACAACAACAGCCTAGTTTTACTCCTTAACCTTTTCCCCCCATACCCCTTTCCTCCCTCCCTTCTCCCCCCCACTCCCCTCCTCCCTCCCCCTCCTTTCCCTACCTCCCTCCCCGACCCTCACCCTCCCAGCTCACTCAAATAAGCACGGGGACTACGGTAAACCACCATCACAGCACCTGTATCTCCCTCTACTAATTCCTTTTAATCAATAGGGTATCCCATCTCATTTATCCAGGGCCTCCAGATTTCTTTCCAAACTCTAAAATTCCCTCTCTTTACATATAGTGTCTTCTCTTTCCATACTAGTTCATTAATACTTTGGGTCCATTCACTCACCGACGGGGCCCTCTCAGCTTGCCATCTTTGCGCGATCAGCCTACGTGCTTGGAATAAGCAACGTACCACTGCCGCCGTAGTACTTTTTGGTTCATTCCGCTCTTGTCTACAGCCCAGCACACACAGGATCGGGTTCATTACCAATTCTAACTCATAGATCTTATTGATAGTGTCCACCACCTCCCTCCAATACCGAAATAACTTTGGGCAGCGCCACATCATATGCAGAAGGTCTCCCTGTCCCCAACATCTAGGGCAGCTATCATCGGCTCTCCTGCCAAACAGACATAATCTCTTGGGTGTATAGTAAGCCCTGTGTATTAACATCAAATGTGAGATCTTTTGAGAAGGGGAAACCGACGTCACTGGCCCAAGCTCCATTATTCTCCTCCACTGTACCTCTGATATTTCCCCTATGTCCTCTTCCCACTTTCTCTTTAGATTCGGGTGATCCACTTCCTGGTTTAGGTTCATACCTAACTGGTTGTAAACTTCTGATATACACCCACTTGCCCTATCCGTTATAAGTAATTTCCAGAGTAGAGGTGCTTTATCCCACCGTAACGTGTGTACCCCGAGCTGTGCTGCTAAGGCGTGTCTCACCTGTAGGTAACTAAAAAATGATTGTTGGGGTATATCATAGGTCTGCTTTAAGTCCGAGAATGTTCTTAGGGCCCCCCCGTCGTAGAGTTGGATCAATTTGGTTATGCCTTCCACCTCCCACCTTTTAATCTTACCTATTTTAAATAATTCCGGTAGGTTTTTATTGTCCCAGAGTGGAGTAAATTCTGGCAGCCCAGTGTAGCCCATTTTTAATTTCACCTCTTTCCATATCTTACCCACCATCTTGGTTACAGAATTACTGTGCTGAAAGGAGTCTGCCTCCAAGGCCTCGGCCATAAGTTCGTGTGGGGCTCCTACCATCCTGATCCCTCCCCTTAACTTTCTTCCCTGCTCCGAGTCGCAACCCGCCAGATGCTGCAGCTGCGCCGCCAGGTAGTAATTCCTAGGGTGTGGCACCGCCAAACCTCCTCTATCTAACGGTAACTGTAACGTCTGGAGTCGTATCCGGGCCGTGCCCTTCCTCCAGATAAGCTCCCGGAAGAGGGTTTCCAGTTTTTTGAACCACTTTTTGCATATCCATACCGGTGCATTATGTAAGACATATAGCAATTGTGGCATCCATATCATTTTAATCAGGCTGGAACGACCCATCACTGATAACGGCAACCTACTCCAGACGTCACACTTAGACCTAAATCTATTCAGCAGGGGAATTACATTTTTGTTGATGTACTGGTTAGGGTTCACTGTCAAATATATACCAAGATACTTCATAGCATCTACCACCCTCACCTGTACCCCCCCCCGGCGCAGCCGCATCATCCAGGGGGTCGACCCGGAGCAGCTCAGACTTCCCCCAATTTATGGCCAATCCTGAAAATTTTCCAAAACCCTCTACCAAGGTAACTGCCTGACTCAATGACGGACCCGTATCCCCCAGGAAGAGTAGGACATCGTCCGCGTATAAAGCAATCTTTTCCTGTCTCTCCCCCTTTCTTTGAAATCCTTTAATCCCGGGGCTAGCCCTAATTGCTATTGCCAGTGGCTCTATAGCCAACGCAAAGAGCAGAGGAGACAGCGGACAACCTTGCCTTGTCCCTCTGCTCATTTCGATCTTATCAGAATACCTGCCATTAACCCTTACCCTGGCACTAGGGGCATTATACATCAATTTGACCCAACCAATAAAGGAAGGGCCAAGTCCTATTTTCTCTAGCACACGCCAAAGATACTTCCACTCCAGGCTATCAAAGGCCTTTGTTACATCCAAGGACATTATAGCCCTTGCCCCTGTATTCTCTGAGGGAATCTGCATGTTTAAAAAAGTCCTTCTAATATTCATGCTAGTAGACCTTCCCGGGATAAATCCCGTTTGGTCAGGGTGTACTAACTTTGTGATGAAATGATTCAGCCTATTTGAAAGTACCTTGGCCAAGATTTTTTCATCCGTATTTAATAACGAAATTGGCCTGTATGAGGCCACTTCGAGAGGATCCTTGTCCACTTTGGGGATCACAATCTGTCGCACTGTCCTTTCTGTATACACTCGACTCTCTCTATACACTAAGCTCTCTATAGACACTAACATCTTTGTATATACTAGCCTCTCTTTAAACTAGCCTCTCTTTAAACTAGCCTCTCTGTGTACCCCAGCCTCACTGTTTACTCTAGCATCTCTGTATACTCAAGCCTATCTGCATACACAAGTCTGTATTCTGTATTCACTAGCCTTTCTTCTGTATGCTGTAGCCTTCTATATATACTAGCTTCTCTGTACACCCTTGCATCTCTGTAAACACTGTGTGAACTAGCCAGTATTATGTATACACTCGCCGACTGTATACACTAGACTCTCTGAATACACTAAACCCTCTGTATACCACAGCCTGTCTTCTGTATACACTAGACTGTAAAAACTAGCTAGAATACACCAGCCTGTCTTCTGTACCCACTAGATTCTCTGTATACACTACCCAGTCTTCTGTATACACTGTCAGCTTGGATGTATACCCAAGCCTGTCTTCTGTATACACTAGTCTCTTTATATGCACTGTCCTATCTGTATACACTCGACTCTCTCTATACACTAACCTCTCTATATACACTAACATCTTTGTATATACTAGCCTCTCTTTAAACTAGCCTCTCTGCGTACCCCAGCCTCACTGTTTACTCTAGCATCTCTGTATACTCAAGCCTTTCTGCATATATGAGACTGTATTCTGTATACACTAGCCTCTCTTTAAACTAGCCTCTCTGTATACCCCAGAATAACTGTATACTCTAGCCTCTCTGTATACACTAGCATTTCTGTATACATCACCCTTTCTGTATTCACTAGCCTCTCTGTATACCCCAGCCTGCCTCTCTATATACACTAGCTTTTCTTCTGAATATAATAGTCTCAGTCTCTCTCTATAACCAAGCCTGTTTTCTGTATACATTAGCATGTGTCCTGTATACACTAGCCTGTCTTCTTTATTCTCTAGCCTTCTTTCTGTATACCTTAGCCTCTCTGTATAAACTTGCCTTCCTTCTATATACACTGCCATTTATGAGGTAAACAAAGAGTCTAGTGTACATAAACGACAGGCTAGAGTATAAAGAGAGGATAGGGTATACAGAAGAAAGCCTAGTGTATACAGAACACAGGCTAGTACCCTGAGCCTGGGTGAGAGAGGATGAGGAGCATTAGGAGGGCTTGGTCTTTCACATCCGACCAAGTGTTCAGCATGATGTGGCTCAACACGTCCAGCTGCCGAAAATAAGGACAAGCGTGGGAGGCACACAACACCCACTGTAACAGTGCTAGGTTCCTGCATTACAGAACCAGAACACCAGCAATAAGGGTTATCTTCAGGTGTATACTGTGCAGGAGGCACACAACACCCACTCTAACTTCTGCACTGCAGATGCCTGTATTGCAGAAATTGAACACCAGTAATAAAGGGTAGCTTCAGGTGTGTACTGTGCAGGAGGCACATAACACCCACTGTAACAGTGCTAGGTTCCCAAGCAGTAAAGACACTGTCCATGCCTATCGTCCTGTTTCCCTGACCGCCGCAACACACTATACAAGGCCACCGCGCTGGCGGCCTTATATAGTGTGGGGTGTGTACTAAACCCCCTTGAGATATAATTGGTCACAGGAATACTGTCTGTGGTCAGTTGTGGCTCTCCTCTCAGAGGATGTCACATCTGTTCTTATTATATAGAACTTATTATGCTCCTCGTAAACTTTTTCAATTTGGCCGAACGGCCGGACGCAAGTTGCCCCCGGTGCGGGAACATAGGGGGAGACATGATGCACATGTTTTGGAGATGCCCGAAGTTGATCTGCTACTGGACGGAGGTGACAGGAACCATTGATCGGGTGTTTGGAACCTCCACCGGGATGGGTGAAGTATTGTCTCCTGGGATTAGTTGAAGGAGTTGGAAACCCGGGAAGCAGCCAGATGGCAGTTCTGAGATGCCTATTTCAGGCAAGGAAACTGATTGCCCAACCCTGCTTAGCCTCCAATGTTGGCAATGACTTGTTTTTTTTCGCTTGTTTCCCAAGATGACCATGTTGGCATTTGTCAAGGTGGTTGAGAGTGCCCAAAGAGATCGCCTATGGCCCCATCACCTTGAAAGTGCCAGATCTTGTCTGATCTCGGAGGCTAAGCATTGTCGGGCCTGATTAGTAACTGGATGGAAGACCGACTGGGAAATACCAGGTGCCTTATGCTTATTTCTTGATCATACATCACGGGACACAGGATCATTACATAGTGGGTTATATAGGCACCTCTGGTGATTGGACACTGATTAACCCCCAATTAAGGAAAATTCCTTCCCTATATAACCCCTCCCATATGTGAGGCACCTCCATTTTGTCACCTGTATCTATGGTGGTTGGTCACGTAAAACATGTGCTATGAAGAAAGCTCTGTGCAGGTCCCTGCGGGGGCCTAAGGGCTACAACAAACCGGATCCATATCTCGGGCCGATATTTTGACTCCCAAGATGATATGATACCCAGGCCCCATCATCTGAAGAAACGAGGTTTTGCCTGTAAGTCCTCTCCTATTGGAAGACTGGTCTCTGGGAAAACCAGACTTACTGTACTATTTACATAGTGGCACGAAAGTTTCTGGCAGAGTCTATTACAAGGTCCAGGTAGGAGGTTCTTCTGAGAAGGAACCCCAATAAAAACCTGAAGGTTGGCACAATTCTGCCCGCCGTGATGGGTGAAGGCTGGAATCTGTCTGTTTTCAGCAATTCCTGCGGCGAGGACAGGTAAGGGAAGTTAATCCTGTATAAATTATATTATGGATTTCTTCATTGAGTAGTTGTATGTCTTACCTGGTTTCCACCACTAGAGGGAGTAAGAGCAGCCTGATGCATACTTACATGCCTTTCAGATACACACGCTCAGTGAAGCCTGGTTCTCCCAGATGACTCACGTCTCCACTGCAATCTCTGCCACAATGAAGGTAATATAGGGGTCCCACGTAGTCTGGGGGTCCCAGGCAGCTCCGATGGCAATTCCCTTCCCCCCTGGATACCGGCGGTCCTCGTGCACACGTGCACACGCGTGCATGCGCGCCAAGCTCGCTCCCATGCTAATGGAGGAGGGGGGAGTGTGTTTGCGAGCCGTGTCGTTCGGCCTCCCTGTTGTTTAGACAATGTCAGCTGTGACCACTTAAGTCTGGGATTTTTGTGGGCCCAGTTAAATTGAGTGAGCAGGGATTGAGCTTGCTTAAAAAACGGGACTGGAATCTGGATCGGGAGAGCTTGGAAAAGATAGGTAAATTTAGGGAGTATGTTCATTTTAGCATCTTTAGCATTTTTGCATCTCCTGAACCAGGAATGGAGGCCAGAATGCCACCCGTGAAGCAAACTGCAGATCTTAGTGACAAGGGGTGGGGGGAAGTTCAACATAAACGTACGCGCGTTGTCCGGTGGAATGTAAGTACCTAAGTACTTAAGGGCTGTATGGGTCCATTTAAATCGAAAATTGGACTGCAAGTCTAGTAACGTTTGCAGGGGGACTTCGACCCCCATGGCCTCTGATTTCAAGAAGTATCCCGTATATCTGGAATTCCCGAAGGAGATTTGGCAAGGAAACTCTGGGATTCGTCAACAAGAACAGCATGTCATCCACGTAGGCAGATATCTTGCAGTCAATAGTACCCATTTGGAGTCCCGTTATGTCTGAGTTTTGTTGAATTGTGGAGAGAAAGGGTTCCAATGACAGTGCGAATAATAGGGGCGACAGGGGGCAACCCTGTCTGGTCCCATTCCCAATGTCAAGGAGAGATGAGAGCACCCCATTCGCTTTGAGTTGAGCTGAAGGGCGTGAGTATATCTTACTTATCCATGCCAGCATCCGTTCACTCAGACCTATATGGCGAAGGACCGAGAACATGAATGTCCATTTGACCCGATCAAAAGCCTTCTCGGCATCAGTACTCACGAAAAGACAAGGGGTCCCAGATGACTTTGCTTTATGGACTAGGGTAAGCACCTTAATGGTGTTGTCCCTATCTTCCCTGGTGGGAATAAAACCTAACTGGTCAATATGTATAAGGGACTGCAAGTGCTGTGCCAATCACGTGGCAAGGATTTTAGAGAATCGTTTTAGGACCGAATTTAGGAGGGAAATGGGTCTGTAGCTCCCACATAGGCCCGGGTCTTTGCCCTCCTTAGGTATCAACGAGATGTGGGCTCTAAGGGTATCCTCAGGAAAATCCCCATTCGAGCTCAGAGTATTCAATAAATTCACCAAGCGCGGGCCGAGAATAGGGAGGAAGGTCTTATAGTATTGTGCGGTATATCCGTCAGGGCCCAGAGCCTTACCCACCTTCGGAGGTCCCACGGCCATCTGGACTTCTTCCAGTGTGATCGGGTTCTCCAAGTACTCCCGTGATTCCGATGAGAGGGTTGGTAGACCAGAACCGGTTACATATCTGTCTATATTGTCCTGTCCGGACCCTGAATCGGGCAGGTTGTAGAGATCAGAGTAGCATTTTTCAAAGACTTTGGCTATTTGGGTTGGGGTAGAGGCCCTCTGGCCATTCTCATCTATCAACTGTTGTATGTAAGAGGCAGATTTCAACTCCTTTACCGACCTGGCAAAGATTTTTCCGCATTTGTCCCCGGACTCCTACGTCAGTTTATGACAAAACTGGAGTGCCGCTTTCGCTTTATAATGGAGTAGGTCAGTAATCTGGGTACGGAGTGTCCCCAATTCAATCTCTAAGGTCCGTTAGGGGGCATGTTTATGTTTCGCTTCCACAGAGGCAAGTTCACAAAACAGATTAGCAATTTGTTCCTTCCGTGTTCGTTTGATGCGTGCCCCGTGCCTGATAAGTACCCTGCGGAATACTGACTTGTGAGCCTCCCAAATTATCCCCGGGTCGCAGTCCTGCATTTAGTTTTCTTGGAAATAAAGGTCCAATTCCCTGGTCACATCTGCTAAAACTTCCGGTATCTGGAGGAGGCTCTCATTAAGGTGACAGAATAGAGACCTAGGTGAGGGGTTCCTAGAGAGGGTGTAGGTAAGGGCTACAGCTGCGTGGTCGGACCAAGTAATATCGCCGATGGAGGAAGAGCTCACCAAGTGCAGTTGGTCATGTGGAATTAAGAAGAAGTCTATCCTCAAGTATGATTTGTGAGGGGAAGAGCAAAAAGAGTAGTCCCTTTCCCCGGAGTGTTGCAGACACCAGACATCAACTAATTGGTCATTCAGTAAACACTTAGTAATCCGCTTTCTAGAGGAAATGAGGAGCGAGGAGCAAGAGGCAGAAGTGTCAACCGATGGCGAAAGGGGACATTAAAGTCCCCACCTAATATCAACTGGCCCTCCCGAAAGTCACATAATCTGTGCAGGGTAGTTCTGAGGAATGTGTCTTGGTGATCATTGGGAGCGTACACAGTGGCAAATGTAAAAAGGAGCTCTCCAATGTGGCCCCTAAGAAAAAGATATCGGCCCCCAGGGTCCACCAGAGAATCCTGGAGAACCGAGGGGAGCCTGCTAGAGATCAGAATGGAGATTCCCTTGGTCTTAGAGGAGGGGTTAGTAGAGTGGTAGACCTTAGGGAAGGATCTTGACCGTAGAAAGGGGAGGCTAGTATTTTTTTTTTTTTTTGTAAATTTATTTTTATTAACAGTTTTCCAACACAAACAACACATACAAACATATGACCCAAACCCCCCCCCCCCCCTCCCACCCATACCCCTGTGCAGCCCCCCAGTCAATTACAAATCACAGAACATATTCATCAGCCGTATCCCACAGAGAAAAACTGGCTCCCCAAAAAGTAACGATGCACCCTGACTCTGAATGCATAACAGAAAGACCCATAGAGCTCATAGCATCAATCTGCCCCGTGCACCCATTGGCTATCCAGGAGTCCACTCCCCACTCAGCAAACTAATTCAAAGTATCTTTGGCGTCTAGCCAGCCCTGCCAAACTTTCTCCAATTTTTTGGAGCATCCCCTATTAAGGTACGTGGCCTTGTAAAGCGGAAGTGCTTTGTTAATCAGGCTTTTCCAATAGGACACAGTAGGTGGTTCAGGCCTTTTCCAGTATAGCAGGATGGCTTTACGCGCATAGAACAAAGACAGAGATATCATAGTTCTTTGTGCCCTTCTAGGAGCCAACTCCTCCACCAGCCCCAGCAAACAAACCGTGACCGTAAGAGGAATCCTCACCAAGAGGACTGTTTGTATGGTGTCCGTCACTCCCCTCCAAAAGTCCCTAATCTGTGGGCACTGCCAAAATATATGGTCAAAGCCAGCTCGGTCCTCCGTACACCTCCAGCACCCCGCCGCACCCGTACCATACATTCCAGCTAGCCTTGCAGGTGTGTAGTGTACCCTGCATAGAATTTTATATTGAATAAGTCTATCTCTGGCCGACACCAGAGTCTGGAAAGGATAGGCCCACATGTCGTCCCAGTCCTCCCCCCCAAAGTCTGTCACCAAAGCGCTCCATGTATCCCTACATTTTTGTACCACACTGGGTCTATCAACGAACAGCTCTTTGTAGACCACGGACAAGGGCTTCAAAAGGTCCCCCGTCCGCAGCACCCTCTCCAGGGGAGACACACCCAGCTCCAAAGCAGCAGAACCGAACTGGGTGAGGAAGGCGTGTCTCAACTGGAGGTAGCGAAAAAAATACCAGTTCGGTAGATTGTATTTCGTTTTCAGTTGATCAAAAGTGTATAGCCTAGTCCCCCCCACTATGTGCGTAAGTTGTTTGATGCCAACCCTGGCCCATATCACCGGGTCAGGAATCGCACCAAAATGCGGCAGCCTGGGATTAAACCAGAGAGGGGCATCCGGCGACCAGCACCCCCCTCTGTTCTTCATCAAGACTTGCGCCCTGTCCCAAGCTTGCACCGTTACTCGCATGGAGACTGTCAGGGAAGGAGAGGCCCCTGGACCCCTATACACCAAGTAGGATAAACTCTCATACGAGCCCATAAGGGCTGCCTCTAGTACCGTGGCGGAGTCCCCATCATCCCTTGTTAGCCATCTCCTGGCGACCACCATCTGTCCAGCTATGAAATACTTAAAAAGATCCGGTAAGGCCAAGCCACCTTGACCCCAGGGCTCCTGTAAAACACGGAGACTTATCCTGGGATGTGCAGCGGCCCACAAAAACGAACTGAACAGACTGTTCACCCTTCTGAAAAAGGAGCAGGGGATCCAAACTGGCGTGTTTCGCAAAAAGTATAAAAACACTGGTAAAACTTTCATTTTCAGTAGGTTAACCCTACCAATCAGGGACAGCGGCAAATGTTTCCATGCATCCAGTTGTACCTTCACCCTGGCCAGCAATGGAAGAAGATTGAGAGACATATAGTCACCTACTCTTGGGGACACCCTCACACCCAAATACCTGAACTCCTGCACCCATGCAATGGGGACCTTAGTGGTCGCCAAAGCACGAGCCCCCCCGTCAATAGCCATAACGTTTGACTTCTCCCAATTAACCCGAAGCCCGGAGTATGTGGCAAAGGTGTCAAGCACCCTAAACACAGCCTCCAAGGAAGGCCCTGCGTCCCGCAGAAACAGAGGCATGTCATCCGCATACAACGCTAAGCATTCCTTGATACCCCCCACCTCCAAAGCTCCAACCTCAGGGGACCTCCGCAAAGCTATAGCCAAGGGCTCTATCGCCAACGCAAATAAGGATGGAGACAGCGGGCACCCTTGACGTGTGCCCCTGCCCACTCTAAACTGAGAGGAGATCAAGGCACTAGTGTCTCAGAGTAGTGGGCATAGAAATCCAGGGGAATACCATCCAGTCCAGGGGCCTTAGCCTTAGCCTTAGCCCTAGCCTAATCTCATCTGCCGATATCGGGGCCTCAAGAGACTCAACCTGAGCCTCAGACAGGTAGGGAAGAGAGATATCTCGGAGGTACGCCCCCGTCTCAGTTCTCGGCCTATGCACCTGCGACTCATAAAGGGCAGCATAGTAAGCACGAAACATGGTGGCCACTGTTGGCGGATCAGTCACCTCCTCACCCCCATTGTCAGTCAACGAAACCACCACCGGGGGCTTGGAGTCCCGATGCGCCAAGTAGGCCAGCAACTTTCCCGCCCTCTCTCCTTGTTCAAACACCCGTTGCTTAACAAAAAACAACTTTTGCTTAGCCTGTTCAATGTTGAGGTGATCTACTAGCCTTGTGTGGTGACGTAATACCTGGGCCTTAGCAAGTGTGGGGTCAGTAGTGAAGTCAGTGGTCACCGAGTCCAGCTCCCGTAGGGCATTAGATAGCAAAGTCTTGGAGGTACGCTTCAACCGGTTAATCCGGTGTGTTAAAGTGGAGCGTACGTGCAGTTTAAAAGCCTCCCAGGTACAGTCAAAAGGAGCCGTCCCCTGATTAGTAGTAAAGAAAAACCCCCATTTTGTCCCCTAAGTCTTCGCTGTCACTCAAGGCGGTTAACCAGAAGGGGTGAAGCCGCAATGGTTTCGGTCCAGTAGGTCGGGTCAAGGAAAAAGTTGCCCAGCAAGGAGCGTGGTCTGACAATGATCTAGCATAATAGCCCGTGTCTACTAGCCTGGGTAACAACTGGGCGGACACAGCAATATAATCTATACGTGACATGGTGGAGTGAGTTGCAGAGAAACAGGAGTAAACACGTTTAGCCTGATATTTAAATCGCCACAGATCTGTAAGAGAGAATTCCTGAAACGTGCGACCTAGGCCAGTATCTCCCGGTAAATGATCCCCTCGGGTAGAGCTCATTCTATCCACCCCCGGATTCAAAACCATATTAAAATCACCCAGCCAAATTGCTGGGACATTAGGGTGTTGAGTCATAAAAGATAATCCCTCTGTAATTAGTCTATGATCGTAAGGCGGGGGTACATAATAGGCGAGCATAATGTACTGTTCGCCGTGCAATAAGCAGTGTATAAATATATATCTACCCTGCGGGTCTGTCTGCAAAGAAACCAAGGAAAACTGTGCCGTTTTAGATATCAATACAGACACCCCGCGAGAATAGGACGTATGGGTGGCGTGGTAGGCCCATCCAATCCACGGGCGACGCAAAGCTATTTGCAATCTCCCAGTTACATGCGTCTCCACCAGAACTGTGATATCCGCTCTATAAGTTTTGAGACACCCAAACACTGCCGCCCGCTTAATTTTATCCCGAATTCCCCTGACTTTCCACGTCAGCAACTTCAGGGTACCCATTGGGTGGTCTCAGCCAATATCACAAGGAGAAAAATAGTATCCAAACCACCCGTCAAAACAGTATCCATTCCCATATTCATCAGAGCATACATTAAAAACAGGCATTTGTCTGTTCCATAACCAAATAAAGCTTGTGCCATAAACTAAGCATATAACAAAACATACTATAACATAATAACTACAGCCCATCCCCACCCTCCCTGCTCTCAGCCACCCCAACTTGGCTGGAGCTCCCTTCCCAAAACAAACCATAGAACACTAGGCAATGTCAATAACAATAAGCCACGGGGGTGGACTTTGCCAGATATGGACTCAGTGACAAGACCAAGTCTTCTCCCGTTATAACCCGGCTTGTAGGCCGGAGCCGGACCATGCGTCCATTTCCCACCCCACTCCCATTGGTGCGGTGCCCAGTTCAGCAGCGGGACATAACAGTCCAAGAAAGGGCATGTATCAGGAGAAAGTCAAAGTTCTGCAGTCCCATGCAACAAGTCCAGATGACCCGCATCCCCCCCACCCCCCCAGGGAAAGGGCCCAATAGAGCCCGCCAAGCGGGTCCCCCAAACTCAAAGGAAGAGGGAAGGGGTATTGTGTAACGAACTAGGGGGATGCCCGCAGAGCATGGCCATAGGCAGCAGTATAGGTTCAGTCAACAAGAGCATCGGCCATCCATGTTAGAGAGGGGGAACAGAAGCAACAATTCAGGGACTGAGGATAGTGAACCACGCACAGGCAGTCCAACAGCGATCTGCTTGCACATGGGCAAATAGAGAGGGGGGAGCAGATAGAGTACTCACAAATCTTCCATCGATTTTAGTCACGAGGTGGCCGATTTCGAGCCGCGTCTCTTTGGTCCAACCAGGAAACCGCCATCTCAGGATCCTCAAAAAAGTAGGCCCTATCTTCCCCCACCACGCGAAGTCTGGCCGGGTACAACATGGCGTACTTGAGGTGATGTGCCCTAAGGCGCCTCTTCACTTCCACGAATCGGGAACAACGTTTTTGAACTTCTGCGGAGAAGTCAGTAAACACTGAGATATGTCCGTTCTGAAACGGGATGTTGCCTTTTTCACGAGTAAGGCGAAGGATGGCATCCCTATCCCGGTAATTTAACAGCTTAGCAATGCACGTGCGAGGAGGTGCCCCCTCCGGTGGCGGGCGGGCAGGCATTCTGTGGGCCCTTTCAATAATAAATGAGGTAGAGAACGCTTCCCTACCGTAGGCCTTTATCAGGAGAGATTCCAAAAATGTCGCCGGGTCAGCCCCCTCGGAGCCCTCCGGCAGGCCGATAAAGCGGAGTTTAGATCTGCGGGCCCTATTCTCAAGGTCGTCCTGTTTCTGGGCCAGCTGCTGGAGCTGCCTTTGCACATCCTCTTGGGCATGCTGCAGAGGGAACAGGACATCTTCGGCCTGACTGATCCGGGTTTCAGTTTCCTTCACTCTGTCATGCAGTTTAGCCATGTCCTGTCGGATAAGTGAGACATCCACCTTAACCTCCTCAAGTTTAGTTGTCAGTGTGGTCTGGCAGGTAGAAATCGCCTCAAGCACCTTCGCCGTGTCTGAGGTAGCAGGTTCTGCAGCCGGAGTGGACTGTCCGCCATGTTGGCCCTCATGGTCCCGCCGGAACTCTTCAAGAGATGCCGCCGCTGCAGACTGCTTCTTCGTCGGAGACATCGTCCCAATGTATACTCAAGAAGGTAGCGGGTATTACACCGGTAAAATCGTAGGTAAAACAGTTAGTGGGCACCCAGGATCACTACAGGAGATCGCGGTAGGAGCGGAGCTCAGGTCACAAGCGTCCTACTCCATTGCTGTCCAGGCCACGCCCCCCTCATACTAGCCTCTCATAAACTAGCCTCCCTGTGTACCCCAGCCTCACTGTTTACTCTAGCATCTCTGTATACTCAAGCCTATCTGCATGCACAAGTCTGTATTCTGTATTCACTAGCGTTTCTTCTGTATGCTGTAGTCTTCTTTATATACCAGCTTCTCTGTACACCCTTGCATCTCTGTAAACACTGTGTAAACTAGCCAGTCTTATTTATACACTCGCCGACTGTATACACTAGACTCTCTGAATACCTAGCCTATGTTCTGAATACACTAGCCCGTCTTCTGTCTTCTGTATGCCCTCTCTGTATAAACTAGCATCTCTCTATACCCCAAACTGTCCTCTGTAAACACTTGTCTCTCTTTATAGCCTGTCTAGCCTTTCTTCTGTACACACTAGCTTCTCTGTATACACTAACCAGGCTTCTATATAAAATAGCTTCACTGTATGCACTAGCCTCTCTGTATAATTTAGCCTCTCTTTATACCCTAGATAGTGTTCTGCATACACTAGCCTCACCGTAGAAGCCAGCCTTTATTCTGTATTCACTTGCCTTTCTTCTGTATGCTGTAGTCTTCTATATATACTAGCTTCTCTGTACACCCTTGTATCTCTATACACCAGACTCTCTGAATACACTAAACCCTGTGTATACCACAGCCTGTCTTCTGTATACACTAGACTGTAAAAACTAGCTAGAATACACCAGCCTGTCTTCTGTACCCACTAGATTCTCTGTATACACTACCCAGTCTTCTGTATACACTGTCAGCTTGGATGTATACCCAAGCCTGTCTTCTGTATACACTAGTCTCTCTATATGCACTGTCCTATCTGTATACACTCGACTCTCTCTATACACTAACATCTTTATATATACTAGCCTCTCTTTAAACTAGCCTCTCTGTGTACCCCAGCCTCACTGTTTACTCTAGCATCTCTGTATACTCAAGCCTATCTGCATACACAAATCTGTATTCTGTATACACTAGCCTCTCTTTAAACTAGCCTCTCTGTATACCCCAGAATAACTGTATACTCTAGCCTCTCTGTATACACTAGCATTTCTGTATACATCACCCTATCTGTATTCACTAGCCTCTCTGTATACCCCAGCCTGCCTCTCTATATACACTAGCTTTTCTTCTGAATATAATAGTCTCAGTCTCTCTCTATAACCAAGCCTGTTTTCTGTATACATTAGCATGTGTCCTGTATACACTAGCCTGTCTTCTTTATTCTCTAGCCTACCTTCTGTATACCTTAGCCTCTCCGTATAAACTAGCCTTCCTTCTATATACACTGCCATTTATGAGGTAAACAAAGAGTCTGGTGTACATAAACGACAGGCTAGAGTATAAAGAGAGGATAGGGTATACAGAAGAAAGCCTTAGCCTCTTAGCCTTAGCCCCTTCTGTATACCTTAGCCTCTCTGTATAAACTAGCCTTCCTTCTATATACACTGCCATTTATGAGGTAAACAAAGAGTCTAGTGTACATAAACGACAGGCTAGAGTATAAAGAGAGGATAGGGTATACAGAAGAAAGCCTAGTGTATACAGAACACAGGCTAGTACCCTGAGCCTGGGTGAGAGAGGATGAGGAGCATTAGGAGGGCTTGGTCTTTCACATCCGACCAAGTGTTCGGCATGATGTGGCTCAACACGTCCAGCTGCCGAAAATAAGGACAAGCGTGGGAGGCACACAACACCCACTGTAACAGTGCTAGGTTCCTGCATTACAGAAACAGAACACCAGCAATAAGGGGTATCTTCAGGTGTATACTGTGTAGGAGGCACACAACACCCACTCTAACTTCTGCACTGCATATGCCTGTATTGCAAAAATTGAACACCAGTAATAAAGGGTAGCTTCAGGTGTGTACTGTGCAGGAGGCACATAACACCCACTGTAACAGTGCTAGGTTCCCAAGCAGTAAAGACACTGTTCCTGCCTATCGTCCTCTTTCCCTGACCGCAGCAACACACTATACAAGGCCGCCGCGCTGGCGGCCTTATATAGTGTGGGGTGTGTACTAAACCCCCTTGAGCTATAATAGGCCACAGGAATACTGCCTGTGGTCAATTGTGGCTCTCCTCTCAGAGGATGTCACATCTGTTCTTATTATATAGAACTTATTATGCTCCTCGTAAACTTTTTCAATTTGAACATGGGGGGAGACATGATGCACATGTTTTGGAGATGCCCGAAGTTGATCTGCTACTGGACGGAGGTGACAGGAACCATTGATCGGGTGTTTGGAACCTCCACCAGGATGGAGGCGAAGTATTGTCTCCTGGGATTAGTTGAAGGAGTTGGAAACCCGGGAAGCAGCCAGATGGCAGTTCTGAGATGCCTATTTCAGGCAAGAAAACTGATTGCCCAACCCTGCTTAGTCTCCAATGTTGGCAATGACTTGGTGTTTTTCGCTTGTTTCCCAAGATGACCATGTTGGCGTTTGTCAAGATGGTTGAGAGTGCCCAAAGAGATCGCCTATGGCCCCATCACCTTGAAAGTGCCCGATCTTGTCTGATCTCGGAGGCTAAGCATTGTCGGGCCTGATTAGTAACTGGATGGAAGACCGACTGGGAATACCAGGTGCCGTATGCTTATTTCTTGATCATACATCACGGGACACAGGATCATTACATAGTGGGTTATATAGGCACCTCTGGTGATTGGACACTGGTTAACCACTAATTAAGGAGAATTCCTTCCCTATATAACCCCTCCCATATGGGAGGCACCTCATTTTTTCCTTCGCCAGTGGTGGTTGGTCACGTAAAACATGTGCTATGAAGAAAGTTCTGTGCAGGTCCCTGCGGGGGCCTAAGGGCTACAACAAACCGGATCCATATCTCGGGCCGATATTTTGACTCCCAAGATGATATGGTACCCGGGCCTCGTCATCTGAAGAAACGAGGTTTTGCCTGTAAGTCCTCTCCTATTGGAAGACTGGGCTCTGGGAAAACCAGACTTACTGTACTATTTACATAGTGGCACGAAAGTTTCTGGCAGAGTCTTTTACAAGGTCCAGGTAGGAGGTTCTTCTGAGAAGGAACCCCAAAAAAAACCTGAAGGTTGGCACAACTCTGCCCGCCGTGATGGGTGAAGGCTGGAATCTGTCTGTTTTCAGCAATTCCTGCGGCGAGGACAGGTAAGGGAAGTTAATCCTGTATAAATTATATTATGGATTTCTTCATTGAGTAGTTGTATGTCTTACCTGGTTTCCACCACTAGGGGGAGTAAGAGCAGCCTGACGCATACTTACATGCCTTTCAGATACACACGCTCAGTGAAGCCTGGTTCTCTCAGATGACTCATGTCTCCACTGCAATCTCTGCCACAATGAAGGTAATACAGGGGTCCCACGTAGTCTGGGGGTCCCAGACAGCTCAGATGGAAATTCCCTTACCCCCTGGATACCGGCAGTCCTCGTGCATGCGCACCAAGCACGCTCCCGTGCTGATGGAGGAGGCGGGAGTGTGTTTGCGAGCCGCGTCGTTCGGTGTGCACGGCGCTGTACTGCGCAGGCGCCAGGCGGCAGTTTTACAGCCCAGAGCGTCAGGGGGCTGTAAGTGGAGACACAGGAGCTATGGGCAGTAAGCATCCCAAGGGATTGGATCCAGGCAAACCTAAGACACCTACTCAGCATCAGGTTGTGCAGTTTAAGCATATAAATTTATTGTGAGACTTTAAGCACAACAGTGATTGCACTTTGTACTAGTACCTCTGCTTTGTAGCTTAGGACTATGTCTCCTCGTAAGAGGGTCTCAGGGGGAGATAACAAGGACAATGGTAAGTCACCGCCTAGGTCTAGGGGTTCTAAAAATGCCTGTAGGTTACCATCCCCCCCCCTGCAAGACTGGAGTCAGCCTCACAGGATAAGTCAGTGCCCCTGTCAGGATTTGCAGCCTCTCCTAATATTTCAGCCCCGGTATACATCACTGAGGACTCCCTTAGGGCTACATTGGAGGGTTTTGAAGGGAGAATCATGAATTTTATTTCAGCTTCCCTGAAAGATAGCAGGAAAAGGGGTAGATCCCCTCCCTCTGCTGAGATTCCTCTTTCAGATGACACTTCTGACAATGAGGAGAGATCCCTATCTTGGGACAGGGATCTTGAGCAGTCGGATGAATCAGAGGAAGAGGAGAGAGTCCCCTCCTCCCAGGCGCTCAGAAAACAGGTGCAGTATTATACTGAATTGGTGCGTACCACATTCAGAATGCCTGCTGCTGAGATCGCCACGTCCTCTGTTTCTTCCCTGGGAGTCAGGAAAATCCCACAACCTGCCTTTTCCTTTCCAATTAATCCCTTAATGGATAAATTGTTGTATGAGGATTGGGGACATCCCGATACACTGTTTGCTCCTCCTAAAAGGTTTTCTATGCTTTATCCTCTGGAGGAAAGTTTCACCAAGAAATGGGGGGTCCCATCTGTCGATGCGGCTGTTTCTTGCGTGAATAGAAACCTGACCTGTCCTTTGGATAATGCTCAGGTATTTAAAGATCCAACTGATAAGAAGCTGGAAACATTATTAAAAGCCTCCTTTTCCATGACTGGCACTGTAGTGCAACCTACAGTCGCAGCTGTGGGGTTGTGTCAGTTCCTCAAGGAACAGGTTAAGCAGATGCTTGGCCTCCTTCCCAGTGAGGAAGTGGAGAATTATGCAGAAATACCTCAAATTCTGTGTTTCATGATTGATGCGATTTTGGATTCTGTCCAACAAGCATCTCGTTTGTCTCTCCTGTTGGTACACATGCGAAGGGCCCTATGGCTAAAGAATTGGGCAGCTGAGCTATCATGCAAGAAGCATTTGATTGGGTTCCCGTTTAAAGGGGAACGTTCGTTTGGAGAAGAATTAGACAAATTCGTCCAAAAAATTTCAGGGGGTAAATCTACTCTCCTTCCAGTCAAAAGGAGCAAACGTCCATCATTTAGGCGTTCTCTCTCTCCCGGAGCATCAAGCTCTAAGCAGTGGCGACAGCCTTCTCAACCCCCCTCTACAGGAAAGGCTCAAGGCCGGGCCCAGGGGCAGAAGAAATCCTGGGGGCGAAAGCCTACCAAGCAGAGCCCGCAAGCTTCCTTGTGAAGGGGCGCCCCCGCTCGGCCAAGTGGGGGGAAGGCTCTTGCAGTTTGAAGAAGCCTGGCGGGAAGAGATCCGGGATGAGTGGGTGGTCTCTTTGGTAACTCTGGGCTACTAGCTGGAGTTTCAGGAGATTCCACCTTCTCGCTTTCTAAGGTCAAGGATCCCCAGGGACCCAGTAAAGCAAAGACTGCTATTTCTGGCCTTAGATCACTTACTATCCCAGGGGGTGATAGTAGAAGTGGACCCAAAAGAACAGGGTTCAGGGTTTTACTCGAATCTCTTCACCGTTCCAAAGCCAAATGGAAGTGTCAGACCTATCCTGGATCTGAAGCATCTGAACCGCTTTTTACGCATCCGGTCCTTCTGAATACAGTCAATTCGCACTGTGGTCTCCTCCCTGCAAGGGGGAGAGTTTATGGCATCAATAGACATCAAGGATGCATATCTCCATGTGCCAATTTTTCCCGCACACCAAAAGTATCTAAGGTTTGCAGTAGAGCGGCGCCATTTTCAATTTGTGGCCTTGCCGTTCGGGCTAGCTACGGCCCCTCAAGTCTTCATAAAGATTCTGGACCCTCTCTTGGCAAACCTAAGAGCTCAGGGTATAGCCGTGTTGGCTTATCTAGACGATTTGCTTCTCATAGAGAAAACAGTAGCGCTCCTGAACCACAGTGTTACCAGAACGCTAGAACAGCTGGAACGCCTAGGTTGGATTATAAACCTAAAAAAGTCGTCCCTACAGCCTGCTACCAGGTTGGAATACCTGGGTATGGTTATCGACACTGCTCAGGGCAAGGTGTTTCTACCAAGGCCAAAAGCCTTGGCCATTGGGGATCTGGTGCGCCTAGTTCTGGGCAGAAGATCTTCCCCCATTCGGTTGTGCATGAGACTGTTAGGGAAAATGGTCGCCTCCTTCGAGGCCGTTCCATTCGCCCAGTTCCACTCAAGGCCTCTGCAAAGATGCATCCTTGCGGCTTAGAACAGGAAGCCCCAGTCCTTGGATCTTCCTATGCGTCTATCCCCAGGGACACGCAAGAGTCTCGTCTAACGAGCCTAAGAGTCTTGTTACAAACCGAGAATTTGCTGCAAGGCAAAACTTTTCTTCCTCTTCCATGGAAGATTATTATGACAAATGGCAGCCTGACAGGCTGGGGAGCAGTGTTGGAGGAGACGTGCTCGCAGTGGAAATGGTCTGCGATCGAGAAGCTATTGCCCATAAATGTCTTGGAGATCCGGGCAGTTTATATGGCTCTCATAAACTGGTCTTTCAGACTACGGTGTCTCCCTGTTCGGGTTCAGTCCGACAATGCCACAGCAGTGGCCTATATCAATCACCAGGGCGGTACCAGGAGTCTGGTTGCACAAAAAGAGGTGAATCGCATACTTGTCTGGGCAGAAAGGCATGTTCTATACCTTTCTGCGGTCTTCATTCCAGGAGTGGAAAATTGGCAGGCAGATTTTCTGCGCCGCCAGCAGTATTGCCTAGGAGAATGGGCTCTGCACCCCGACGTGTTTTGGAACATATGTCGCAGGTGGGGTACTCCAGACGTAGATCTGTTTGCGTCCAGGTTCAACAGAAAACTGGACAAATTCGTGTCAAGGACAAGAGATACACGCGCTCAGGGGTCGGATGCTTTGACAGTTCCCTGGGATCAGGAGAATTTGATTTATGCCTTCCGCCCGTGCCCGCTTCTGTCGAGGTTCTTGGGAAGAGTCTAGAGGGAAACAAAGTCGCTTCTTTTGGTAGCCCCGGCTTGGCCCAGGCAAACGTGGTACGCAGAGATCATGAAGTTGGCAGTAGGCAGGCCGTGGATTCTCTCTCTCCGGCCAGATCTGCTCTCACAGGGTCCAATTTACCATCCTGCTTTACACAGTCTGAATTTGACGGTTTGGCTGCTGAGACACACATTCTGAGAGACCGTGGGCTTTCGGGGCCAGTCCTTTCTACTCTGGTCAATGCCAGAAAGCCAGCCTCCAGGCCTATTTACTACAAAATCTGGAGGGCATATGTTTCCTGTTGTGAACTCAGGCAATGTCATCCTAGAAAGTATGTCATTAGCAGGATCTTGGCCTTCCTCCAGTCAGGCCTAGAAATGAATTTGGCCGTAAGCACTATCAAGGTGCATATTTCGGCCTTGTCAGTGTTTTTTCAGAAACCACTTGCATCACATTCCCTGGTGCGGGCTTTCATCCAGGGGGCTATGCGGATAAGGCCGCCAGTCAAACCTCCAGTATGCCCATGGGATCTGAATTTGGTTCTCTCAGCTTTGCAGGGGCAACCTTTTGAACCTTTGCATCAGGCTTCGTTAGTTCTTTTGACTAAAAAATTGGTTTTCTTGGTAGCCATATCCACAGCTAGAAGAGTGTCAGAACTAGCAGCTCTCTCCAGTAAAGAACCGTATCTAATTATTCATAAGGACCTGGTGGTAATGCGTCCCAACAGGTCCTTTCTGCCTAAGGTGGTTTCAGGATTCCATTTGAATCAAGATGTAAGCCTACCATCCTTTTTTCCGGACCCACAGTCCGCAGAAGAAGAATCTTTGTACACTTTGGATGTGGTAAGGGCAATCAGTATCTATCTTCAGGCAACTGCTCAGATAAGGAAAACTGGTTGCTTATTTATTTTGCCGGAAGGCCCTAGGAAGGGCCAGGTGGCATCAAAATCCACTCTCTCAAGGTGGATTAGACAGATTATTTCTCAGGCCTATAGTGTTAAAGGGAAGATCCCTCCTTTTCAAGTGAGAGCGCACTCAACTAGGGCTGTAAGTGCTTCTTGGGCAGTGCATCACCAGTCCTCCATGGCTCAGATCTGTAAGGCTGCAACTTGGTCATCAGTCCACACATTCACCAGATTCTATCAGGTGGATGTCAGAGGGCAAGAGGATATCGCCTTTGGGCGCAGTGTACTGCAGGCTGCAGTTTAGGTCCTCTGGTCCTTGGCGGTCTATATATTATGATCTGTGTCTCCCTGCCCTCAATCTGAGCATTGCTTTGGGTCATCCCACTATGTAATGAAGCTCCTGTGTCCCGTGATGTATGATCAAGAAAATAGGATTTTTATATACAGCTTACCTGTAAAATCCTTTTCTTGAGAGTACATCACGGGACACAGGGCTCCCACCCCTCTTAGGTTTTACGTGGTTTCCTATTGCTTTGCTACAAAACTGAGGTGCCCCCCATATGGGAGGGGTTATATAGGGGAGGAATTCTCCTTAATTGGGGGTTAACCAGTGTCCAATCACCAGAGGTGCCTATATAACCCACTAAGTAATGAAGCTCCTGTGTCCCGTGATGTACTCTCAAGAAAAGGATTTTACAGGTAAGCTGTATATAAAAATCCTATTTTTTATGTTGTTGGCGTTGATCTGTTTTTTTTCACTTGTTTCCCAAGATGACCATCTTGGCGTTTGTCAAGAGGGTGAAAGTGCCCAAAGAAAGTGCCTACGGCCAAATCACCCTGAAAGTGCCCGATCTTGTCTGATCTCGGAGGCTAAGCATTGTCGGGCCTGATTAGTAACTGGATGGGAGACCGACTGGGAATACCAGGTGCCGTAGGCTTCTTTTTATGTTGTTGGCGTTGACATGTTTTTTTTTCCACTTGTTTCCCAAGGTGACCATCTTGGCATTTGTCAAGAGGGCTGAGAGAGCCCAAAGAAATCTCCTACGGCCACATCACCCTGAAAACGCCCGATCTTATCTGATCTCAGAGGCTAAGCAGGGTCCGTCCTGGATAGTACCTAATTACAGGTGCCGTAGGAATCTTTTTATATTGTTGGCTTTGACCTGTTTTTTTTTGCTTGTTTCCCAAGGTGAGCATTTTAGCATCTGTCAAGAGTTTTGAGTATGTCCCGAAGCGTTCGCCTAAGGCCCCATCACCCTGAAAGCGCCCGATCTCAGAGGCTAAGCAGGGTCAGGGTCAGATGGGAGACCGCCAGGGTCTATGTTGTTGGCGTTGACCTGTTTTTTTTCACTTGTTTCCCAAGATGACCATCTTGGCATTTGTTAAGAGGGCTGAGAGTGTCTGAATAGAACACCTATGGCCACATCACTCTGAAAGCGCACAATCTCATCTGATCTCAGAGGCCTAGCAGTGTACGGCCTGATTAATACCTGTATGGGAGACCATCTGTGAATACCAGATGCCGTAGGCTTCTTTTTATGTTGTTGTTGTTGACCTGTTTATTTTCGCTTGTTTCCTAAGATGACCATCTTGGCGTTTAACAAGAGGGTCGAGAGTGCCCAAAAAGATCACCTACGGCCCCATCACCATGAAAGCACCCAATCTTGTCTGATCTCGGAGGCTAAGCAGTGTCAGGCCTGGTTAATACCAGGATGGGAGAACGTCTGGGAATAACAGGTGCCGTAGGTTTCTTTTTATGTTATTGGCCTTGACCTGTTTTTTTTTTTCACTTGTTTGCCAAGGTGACCATCTTGGCATTTGTCAAGAGGGTTGAGAGTGCCCAAAAAGATCACCTACGGCCCCATCACCATGAAAGCACCCAATCTTGTCTGATCTCGGAGGCTAAACAGTGTCGGGCCTGGTTAGTACCTGGATGGGAGACCGCCTGGGAATACCAGGTGCCATAGGCTTCTTTTTATGTTGTTGGCTTTGACCTGTTTTTTTCACTTGTTTCTCAAGGCGACCATCTTGGCGTTTGTCAAGAGGGTTGGGCGTGTCTTGAAGAGAACGTTTACGGCCACATCACCCTGAAAGCACCCAGAGGCTAAGCAGTGTCAGGCCTGGTTAGTACCTGGATGGGAGACTGCCTGGAAAGACCAGGTGCCATAGAAGGATCTGGCCTGGTTAGTGTCTTGATTGGGAGATCGCCTGGGAATACCGGATGCTGTAGGCTTCTCTTTATGTTGTTGGCTTTGACCTGTTTTTTTTTAGCTTGTTTCCCAAGGTGAGCATCTTGGCCTTTGTCAAGAGGCTTCAGACTGCCCAAAGAGAGTGCCTACGGCCAAATCACCCTGAGAGAGCCCAATCTCATCTGATCTCGGGGGCTAAGCAGTGATGGGCCTGGTTAGTACCTGGATGGGAGACAGCCTGGGAATACCAGGTGCTGTAGGCTTCTCATTATGTTGTCGGTGTTGACCTATTTTTTTTCCCTTTTTTCCCAAGGTGACCATCTTGCCATTTGTCAAGAGGGTTGAGAGTGCACAAAGAAATTGCCTACGGGCACAACACCCTGAAAGCGCCCAATCTCGTCTGGTCTCAGAGGCTAAGCAGGGTTGGGCCTGGTTTGTACCTGGATGGGAGACCACCTGGGTTTTTCAGATGCCGCAGGCTTCTTTTTATGTTGTTGGTGTTGACCTGTTTTTTTTTGCTTGTTTCCCAAAGTGATCACCTCGGCATTTGTCAAGAGGGTTGAGAGTGCCTAAAGAGATCGCTTACAGCAGCATCACCCTGAAAGCACCCTATCTCTTCTGATCTCGGAGGCTAAGAAGGGTTGGGCCTAGATAGTACTTGAATGGGAGACGGCCTTGGAATACCAGGTGCCGTATTCTTCTTTTTCGCTTGTTTCCCAGGGTGACTATCTTGGCATTTTTCAAGAGGGATGAGAGTGCCCAAAGAGATTGCCTATGGGCACATCACCCTGAAAGCACCCAATCTCCTCTGATCTCAGAGGCTAGAAAGGGTCGCGCTTGGTAATACCTGGATGGGAGACCGCCTGGGAATACTAGGTGCTGTAGGCTTCTTTTTATGTTGTTGGCGTTGACTTGATTTTTTGTTTGCTTCCCAAGGTGACCATCTTGGCGTTTGTCAAGAGGGTTGAGCGTGCCTGAAAAAATCTACTATGGCCGCATCACCCTGAAAGAGCCCAATCTCATTTGATCTCAGAGGCTAAGCAGGGTTGGGACCTGGTTAGTACCTGGATGGGAGACCGCCTGGGATTTCTCAATGCCATAGGCTTTTTTTTTAAGTTGTTGGCATTGACTTCGTTTTTTTTTTTGCTTGTTTCCCAAGGTGACCATCTTGGCGTTTGTCAAGAGGGTTGAAAGTGCCTGAAGGGATTGCCTACGGGCACATCACCCTGAAAGCACCTGATCTCGTTTGATGTTGGAGGCTAAGAAGAGTCTGGCCTTGTTAGTACGTGGATGGGAGACCGCCTGGGAATACCAGGTGTCGTAGGCTTCTTTTTATGTTGTTGGCGTTGACCTGTTTTTTTTTAAGCTTGTTTCCCAAGGTCACCATCTTGGTGTTTGTCAAGAGGGTTGAGAGTGCCTGAAGAGATTGCCTATGGCCACATCACTCTGAAAGCACCCAATCTTGTCTGATCTTGGAGGCTAAGAAGAGTCAGGCCTGGTTAGTACCTGGATGGTAGACCACCTGGGAATACCAGTTATTGTAAGCAGGGTTGGGACCAGTTTAATCCCTGGATGGGAGACCGCCTGGGATTTCCAGATGCCATAGGCTTCTTGTTATGTTGTTGCCGTTGACCTATTTTTTTCCGCTTGTTCCCAAGGTGACCATCTTGGCATTTGTCAAGAGAGTTGAGAGTGCCTGAAGATATTGGCTACGGCCACATCACCCTGAATCTGTTCCATCTCATCTGATCTTGGAGGCTAAGCAGGGTCGGGCCTGGTTAATGCCTGGATGGGAGACCGCCTGGGAATACCAGGTGTCATAGGCTTCTTTTTTTTTTTCTCCAAACAGGGGAAGACAGTCCCCCGAGTACATAATGCAACAGAGAAATACAGAGCAAAAAGCAGCTGAACAATACTTGATACAGGTATATTCGCAAATGTGAGTCTGCCTTCCATCAATCATAATGATTCAAGGCATGGATAAAGTACTGTACCAAGATCCAGGGTCACACAAACCCCAGGTCCCTCTGGCATAATCCATCCAGAGGGGGGTGTGGGGCCGTCATTCCCAATTTTCCAATTTTTCCAAAAGAGAGAGTGGGTGGAGGGGGTGAGAGATAGGGGAGGAAGGCAGAAAAGAGAAGGGGTGAAAGATCAGGAAAGGAGAAGAGGGGACGAGACACGATGGCAGCCACTGTCCAAGGGGCCAGTCAAGGAAAGCTGAGAGCACTAAGGCGATAGCAGGTGACATCCTTCCAACGACAATATAAAGGTATTCCAGATGTCCCAGGTTTGTTTAAAAAATTCTTGTTTACCTTGTGATGTGAGGATCAAGTCCTCCATTTTTTTTAATGTCCTCTATTTTCCTAAGCCAGTGAGTAATGAAAGGGGGAGAACATATTTTCCAATAGAGAGGGATGCAGGATTTTGCCGCATTTATCACATGTCGTAAAATAGATTTTTTGTACTTCTTAATGGGAATCTGTGAATGGTGCAAGAGAAAGAATGCAGCCTCTTCCGGGATGGAGAAGTCTGTGCATTTTTGTGTTATGCATTGGATCTCTGTCCAGAAGTCCACCAAGCTGGGGCAGGACCAAAAAATGTGGAGCAATGTGCCCTCTTCTTCTCCACACCTCCAGCATATGTTCGAGGAAGAGGGGAATTATTTATGCAGCTTTGATGGTGTCAAATACCACCTGGTGAGAAGTTTAAAATTTGTCGCCTGTATCTTCGTGCACAGTGAGGTTTTGAGAGCCAAAGTGATAATGCGTTGTCTCTGTGCTGGGGAAAACTAGCAATTAAGGTCCTTTTCCCAGTTGGACATACAGGTTAAGTGTGGGTGATCTGTTTGAGAGAGAATGTGGACCAAAGGGCCTTCGCTCCTGCATAGAGTCTCAAACTCCGTCTGAGGGCGGGCGAAAGTTTGAGTATTGGGGATGGAATGGAGAAAATGATGTTGTTGCGCCGCTCTCCAAAAAGGCAGTTGGAAAAGCCCTGTCGGATCTGTTAGGGTTGAGAAAGAAGGCCATTTTCCATCAATGACGATTTTAGATGCATGGTCTAGGTTGGAATTTCTAAGTGGGTCCCCGGTTCAAAGTTCGGATGGTCACGTATAGGGAATAGGGGGGAAGTCAAAGACGTGAGTGTGTTTTGGGTAGCGATCAGGTGACTGACTTTCAATGAAGCCCCTATAGTGGGATGTGACGTCAATTCTGTGGGTAAATCCTTATAGCACCACATGGCTCTTCTTAGCGTAATTCGGGAGTGAGATTGTCCTAGTTGCACCCAGAGCTTAAAAAGTTTGTTTCCATTCCAGTCCAATACACACCCCAGATGGGAGGCCAGGTAGTAGCATCGCAAGTCAGGGAGAACCAACCCTCCCTGTTGTTTAGACAATCTCAGCTGTGACCACTTAAGTCTGGGATTTTTGTGGGCCCAGTTAAATTGAGTGAGCAGGGATTGAGCTTGCTTAAAAAACGGGACTGGACTCTGGATCAGGAGAGCTTGGAAAAGATAGGTACATTTAGGGAGTATGTTCATTTTAATGAGATTGCATCTCCTGAACCAGGAATGGAGGCCAGAATGCCACCCGTGAAGCAAACTGCAGATCTTAGTGACAAGGGGTGGGGGGAAGTTCAACATAAACGTACGCGCGATGTCCGGTGGAATGTAAGTACCTAAGTACTTAAAGCGGAGGTCCACCCTAAAGTGGACCTCCGCTCATCGGAACCCTCCCCCCCTCTGGCGCCACAATTGGCACCTTTCAGGGGGGAGGGGGGTGCAGATACCTGTACAGTACAGGTATTCTGCACCCACTTCCGGGATAGCTCTTTGCGGAAAGGGGTGTAGATTACGCCCCTTTCCGCAACTGCCCACCCCTTTCCGCAAGTGCCCCGCTGCCTGCTGGGAAACACACAGATCCCAGAGGCAGCGGGGACCAGCCTTATTGCGCAGCGCGATTCGCGCATGCGCAGTAGGGAACCGGGAAATGAAGCCGAAAGGCTCCATTTCCTGATTCCCATACCCAAGATGGCGGCGGCAGCACCCGACAAGACGATCTAGAGATCGGCTTCGGGTGCCGACATCGCGGGCGCGCTGGACAGGTAAGTGTCACTATTTTAAAAGTAAGCAGCTGCAGTATTTGTAGTTGCTGGCTTTTAAAAAAAATAAAAATGCGGAGTCCCGGCGGACTCCCGCTTTAAGGGCTGTATGGGTCCATTTAAATCGAAAATTGGACTGCAAGTCTAGTAACGTTTGCGGGGGGACTGCGACCCCCATGGCCTCTGATTTCAAGAAGTATCCCGTATATCTGGAATTCCCGAAGGAGATTTGGCAAGGAAACTCTGGGATTCTTCAACGAGAACAGCATGTCATCCACGTAGGCAGATATCTTGCACTCAATAATACCCATTTGGAGTCCCGTTATGTCTGAGTTTTGTCGAATTGTGGAGAGAAAGGGTTCCAATGACAGTGCGAATAATAGGGGCGACAGGGGGCAACCCTGTCTGGTCCCATTCCTGATGTCAAGGGGAGATGAGAGCACCCCATTCGCTTTGAGTTGAGCTGAAGGGCGTGAGTATATCTTACTTATCCATGCCAGCATCCGTTCACTCAGACCTATATGGCGAAGGACCGAGAACATGAATGTCCATTTGACCCGATCAAAAGCCTTCTGGGCATCAGTACTCACGAAAAGACAAGGGGTCCCAGATGACTTTGCTTTATGGACCTGGGTAAGCACCTTAATGGTGTTGTCCCTATCTTCCCTGGTGGGAATAAAACCTAACTGGTCAATATGTATAAGAGACTGCAAGTGCTGTGCCAATCACGTGGAGAGGATTTTAGAGAATAGTTTTAGGACCGAATTTAGGAGGGAAATGGGTCTGTAGCTCCCACATAGGCCCGGGTCTTTGCCCTCCTTAGGTATCAACGAGATGTGGGCTCTAAGGGTATCCTCAGGAAAATCCCCATTCGAGCTCAGAGTATTAAATAAATTCACCAAGCGCGGGCCGAGAATAGGGAGCAAGGTCTTATAGTATTGTGCGGTATATCCGTCAGGGCCCGGAGCCTTACCCACCTTCGGAGGTCCCTGGACTTCTTCCAGTGTGATCGGGTCCTCCAAGTACTCCTGTGATTCCGATGAGAGGGTTGGTAGACCAGAACCGGGTACATATCTGTCTATATTGTCCTGTCCGGACCCTGAATCGGGCAGGTTGTAGAGATCAGAGTAACATTTTTCAAAGACTTTGGCTATTTGGGTTGGGGTAGAGGCCCTCTGGCCATTCTCATCTATCAATTGTGGTATGTAAGAGGCAGATTTCAACTCCTTTACCGACCTGGCTAAGATTTTTCCGCATTTGTCCCCTGACTCCTACGTCAGTTTACGACAAAACTGGAGTGCCGCTTTCGCTTTATAATGGAGTAGGTCAGTAATCTGGGTACGGAGTGTCCCCAATTCAATCTCTAAGGGCCGTGAGGGGGCATGTCTATGTTTTGCTTCCACAGAGGCAAGTTCACAAAACAGATTAGTGTATACAGAAGACAGGCTTGGGTATACATCCAAGCTGACAGTGTATACAGAAGACTGGGTAGTGTATACAGAGAATCTAGTGGGTACAGAAGACAGGCTGGTGTATTCTAGCTAGTTTTTACAGTCTAGTGTATACAGAAGACAGGCTGTGGTATACAGAGGGTTTAGTGTATTCAGAGAGTCTGGTGTATAGAGATGCAAGGGTGTACAGAGAAGCTAGTATATATAGAAGACTACAGCATACAGAAGAAAGGCTAGTGAATACAGAATAAAGGCTGGCTTCTACAGAAAGGCTAGTGTATGCAGAACACTATCTAGTGTATAAAGAGAGGCTAGATTATACAGAGAGGCTAGTGCATACAGTGAAGCTATTTTATATAGAAGCCTGGTTAGTGTATACAGAGAAGCTAGTGTGTACAGAAGAAAGGCTAGACAGACTATAAAGAGAGACAAGTGTTTACAGAGGACAGTTTGGGGTATAGAGAGATGCTAGTTTATACAGAGAGGGCATACAGAAGACAGAAGACGGGCTAGTGTATTCAGAACATAGGCTAGGTATTCAGAGAGTCTAGTGTATACAGTCGGCGAGTGTATAAATAAGACTGGCTAGTTTACAGAGATGCAAGGGTGTACAGAGAAGCTGGCATATAAAGAAGACTACAGCATACAAAAGAAAGGCTAGTGAATACAGAATACAGACTCGTGCATGCAGATAGGCTTGAGTATACAGAGATGCTAGAGTAAACAGTGAGGCTGGGGTACACAGAGAGGCTAGTTTAAAGAGAGGCTAGTATATACAAAGATGTTAGTGTATATAGAGAGGTTAGTGTATACAGAGGGTCGAGTGTATACAGAAAGGACAGTGCATATAGAGAAACTAGTGTATACAGAAGACAGGCTTGGGTATACATCAAAGCTGACAGTGTATACAGAAGACTGGGTAGTGTATACAGAGTGTCTAGTTGGTACAGAAGACAGGCTGGTGTATTCTAGCTAATTTTTACAGTCTAGTGTATACAGAAGACAGGATGTGGTATACAGAGGGTTTAGTGTATTCAGAGAGTCTGGTGTATACAGTCGGCGAGTGTATACATAAGACTGGCTAGTTTACACAGTGTTTACAGAGATGCAAGGGTGTACAGAGAAGCTAGTATATATAGAAGACTACAGCATACAGAAGAAAGGCTAGTGAATACAGAATAAAGGCTGGCTTCTACAGAGAGGCTAGTGCATACAGTGAAGCTATTTTATATAGAAGCCTGGTTAGTGTATACAGAGAAGCTAGTGTGTAAAGAAGAAAGGCTAGACAGGCTATAAAGAGAGACAAGTGTTTACAGAGGACAGTTTGGGGTATAGAGAGATGCTAGTTTATACAGAGAGACTAATGTATACAGAAGACAGGCTAGGGCATACAGAAGACGGGCTAGTGTATTCAGAAAATAGGCTAGTGTATACCGAAGACAGGCTATTGTATGCAGAAGACCGGCTAGTGTATACAGAGAAACTAGTGTATAACAGAGTGTATATAGAAGACAGGCCAGGGTGTAAAGAAGACAGAGTAATGTATACAGAAACAGAAAACATGCTCGTGTATATAGAGAGGCTTGTGAATTTAGGGGGTAGGCTAAGTGATAACAGAAGACAATCTTGGATATACAGACACATTTCATCATTTCATCTAGTTCGCATCTCTAATGGAGTTTGTCTCATTGCCATGTTATGCCTTTTCATTCTTAAGCTAAATATAGATTATACTCACTACACGATTTTAATCACCCACATCAAGCATGCAATAAAACTATCATACATCAAAATAAACCATGTACTGCCAAAACAATAACGGCCAATAACTTAAAAAATGACTTATCAGTCAATGACTTAACAAAATAAACTTTGCACTCTTTTGCTCTATTTTGCATATTTGTAATTCTCCACATCAACTGTCACTTTGATATCACCACTGACGACACACCATCCTGACTTATTTTGCTTTATTTATTATTAGTACTATCTCAAAAGCAGTTAAATCTATTCACTTCGATGAGGTCTACCGCTAATTGTACGGTAATGCAAAATGTTCACAAAACCATCCATTTGCTACCAGACATGCTGCACATATTATGAGTAATGTAACTATCGCTCGCTAACAATGTAAACAGTTTTATTGTTTTTCTGACATTAACCGAGTATCTCTGACATTAACTGAGTAACTCTCTGCACTAGGATTTGCACAGTTAAAACACAGTGACAAAACATTTCTTTTTACCGCAGCAAAATGTGAGAAAAGCAGTTTAAGCCGTCTTTCTGCCATATGCTTCAGAAAATTAATGTACCGCTTTTAAATCCATATCAATTCCACATCCTAATGTAAACCGTCTAAAATTTTAACATTTACTGATAGCAATTACTGATATTACATTATGATTATACCAGTGGAAATGGACCGCGTAATGGAATTGTCAAATTAATCATAATCTCAGAGTTAACTTAGCTGATAAATTTACGATTTACTCAACCATTTACTCAACGATTTAAAGTTAGATTTTTTCAGGCTAAGTCAATTTAATCTTAAATAATTTATACTATATTCTACTGTACTCCTAAATAATGTACTGTTTTTCTGTATTTTAGCCGTGCTCATATTTCGTGTTATGTTGCTATTCCGACAATCGGCCTTAATGAGGATATTACTTTGCAACTATCTCTTGATCCCTTTTGTGTATTCACTTTATCTGTATTTATATTTACTGCCTCAATATACTTATTATTATTATATTATAGAGATTACTATCTCTAAATCATTGTAAGCGTAACCATAGTTATAATGTCTACAGCTAATTTTACGTTAAAGCAAAATTCACACAAAACCATCTTTTTAAAACCTTTTACAACCGGCACATTAAGAATAATGCAACCATCTCTCTACCTCTATGCAATAGAGTCTTTCTGACTCTATTTTGTGTATTACTTCAACTGTCACACTGATGACCATTTGTAACACATAACACTGGCAACACATTTTTTAAAAGCAGCAAAATGAGAGAAAGTGGTTGCAGTAGCAAAGGATAGCAATAAAGTTTGATTACATTAATAACACATAATGCAACTATTTTAAATTCACATCAAGCATACATCCTATTGTAAACTGTCTATCACTATTAATGTTCAGGGTTACTGATACATTATGCGGATAACCAGTGGAAACGGAGAAAAGTCAGTGTAAGCCGTCTTCGTGCGTAACAAAATTAATGGATCGATTTACACGTTGGAATTTACAAGCTACGTCAATTTACTCTTAAATAATGTATACCCATTAGCTGCTTAGCTCACACTTTGCTGTATTTAGCCGCGTTAACTGTATTAATGGTTACATGTAAGTAACCAATGGGGATTGACATTTCATGTCTATCTCACATCTCTAATGCAATTTGTCTCTTTAAAATTTCATACATTTCCGGTTATTATACTTTCTCATCCTTAAAGACAAGTTGTGGATATTTTATGATTACAGCAATCATCTCATCTAATTGCTAGTCCGATATTCTAACTTGGTATTACTTTGCAAGGCTCTATTTAACAATGTAAAGGTAAGCTAGCTATTTTGTGTATTTCCACTTAAACTCGACCTGTATATACTGTCTCAATATTATCCTTTCTAATTTTGCTAAATTAGATTATAGGGTTTGCTATGTCTAAATCCAGGTAACCTACTCACCTTTATTACGTATACTGCTACTTTTAGGATAATACAAAACCATCTTTTGCTTCTTTACACGCTTCACATATTAAGAGTAATGCAATCCTACCGATATGAACAGTTCAATTGCTCTTCTTACATTTAGCTGGTATCTCTCTGCTATAGGAAACTGAATTTTTACTACAACGATAACTCATATAATATCAGTCCACTCAGTGTTACCGGTTGCATTTAGAGTAATGAAATGATTTCTCAGTAATTTTGAAGCTACTGCAAAAAACGCTTCCGATCTCTTTTCAACTGCAATACTTTAGCTCTGCAATATAAAGGAATATTTAGCTGCTTAGCTCAAACTTTGCTGTACGTAGCCGTGTTAACTTTATTAATGGTTACCAATGGAGATTGACATCTCTAATTCACATTCACATTTCTAATGCAGTTTGTCTTTTTGCCATGTCATCCTCTGCCAGTTATTTTCCTTTCTTATCCTTATGCTATATTTGGGGTATATTCACTACATGATTAAAGACACGTAATGAACCCGATTGATAAAAACCTACACACGTCGTTGCTGTCATTTCGTGTATTTCCACTTAAACTCGACTTGTATATACTGTCTCAATATTAATCTGAGATATTTTGATATATTTATTATTAGAATAACCAGATTACGATCTCTAAATCCTGGTAAACCAACTCACACAAAACCATCTTATTTCTACCTTACACGCAGCAATAAATATTAAGATATTAACATTTAACCGGTATCTCTCTGCAATAGTAAACGGAATAAGTAGAACACTCATCTAATATCAGTCTTCTCAGTGCTACCGGAACAACTTTTACATTTAGAGTAATGCAACGATTTCTCAGTTTTATGAAGCTACTGCAACTAACGCTTTGGATTTCTTTCCTGTTAAATTACGCTCTGCAATATTAAGCCATGTAAATTGTCCTATTGGTCTACTAACAATGCTATGTATAAAAATACAAATCTTTCAAAAGCAATATCGTCTAACTACAATACTTAAACTCTGCATAATAAATATGATTAATGCGACTAATGCTAATAATAAAGTCGTCTAAAACTCGGCTATAGGTAGAGAATAAAACTATCTTACATTAAAATAAACCATGTACTGCCAAACCAATAACGGCCAATTACTTAACGTCTATCAGTCAATGACTTAACAAAATAAACTTAGCACTCTTTTGCTCTATTTTGTATATATGTAGTTCTCCACATTAACTGTCACATTGATATCACCACTGACAACACACCACTGACCTTTTAACAGCACCAAATCTGAAAAAAGCACTGTAACTCTTTACCTCATTTAGAAGTAGTTGCATTAGCAAAAAATAAAGTCCTGTCTTCTGTACACGCTAGCCTTTCTGTATACATTAATCTTTCTGTGTACACCAGTCCCTCTATATAGACTAGCCTCTCTGTCTTCTGTATACACGTGCCCGTAACCTATATACACTAGCCTGCCTTCTTTTTACAATAGTCTCGGTGTCCCAGCCTCTCTGCATACACTAGCCTCACTGAATTCCCCAGACTCTCTTCTGTATACACAAGCCTATCTGTAAACAATAGCTTGTCATCTGTACACACTAGCCTCTCTGTATATACTAGCCATTCTTCTGTATACACCAGGCTCAGGGGAATAACATTAGCCTATCTGTATTACCTTGTTTGACTTTTCTGATTTCTGTTTCTTTTCTAGGGTCTACCTCGCCGTATACCCAAGCCAATCTTATTACCCCAGCCTCATTCCAATTATAATAGCCTCACTGTATACCCCAGGCGGTCTTGTGTTGGGTTTTTTCAGTCTGCTCAGCCATCTTCTTGTAGGGGTTCTTCGGGTCAGCCCTTGCTCCCTTTTCCCCACGTATCCTCTCATTCACAAGAAGTTCATTCTCATGTCTGGGTTACCTTGGGCATCAGGCTCATCCTATCCTTCATGGGACATTCATTTGGGTTTGCGTAGCTTGCAGGCTCTTAGGGGGTTCCTTCTCATCTTCAGGTCAAGAGTCGGTGGGTTCTACTCTGACAGCTGTAACTTACCGGTTACTTACAGTTGGCGTTTTGGCATATGTCATTTTATGGATGGGATCTTTACCTTTCCTTTTCCACCTATACTTGTGTCTTTTTGCCCTCTTTTCAAGCATACTGACCATCCAGGCCATGGAACACCTCAGGCCTTGGTTCTTAAGTAATATCGCATTTCCCACTTGAAGACTCCGATTACAAGTGGGAAGGCTGGTCAAAGGCCAGCCCGTATTTGTGGGAGGAGTCTGTCAGGGCCAGGGTTGGTGTTTTCTAGGGAGAGAGAGACTGGGTTACACAGACTTGCTAGTGTATACAGACGGAATAGTGTATACAGAAGACCAGCTAGTTTATACAGAGAGGCTAATGTGTACAAAAGACAGGCTAGATTATACAGAAGAACATACTGGATATGCAGAGATGGAGGCAAGGTTATACAGAGGGAGAGGCTGTTTTACACAAAGAGGCTAGTGTATGCAGACTTGCTAGAGTATACGGACAGACTAGTGTATACAGAGAGGCTATTTTATACAGAGAGACTAGGGAAAACAGAGAGGCTAGTGTACAGAGACAAGCTGACAGTGAGGCCGGGGTATAATGAGAAGCTAAGTTATACAGTAGACAGGCTAGTTTATATAAAAGACAAAATTGGGTAAACAGAATACAGGCTGGGGTATAATGAGAGGCAAGATTATACAGAGAGGCTAGGGTATAAAGATGTATACAGAAATGCGGGGTATACCGAGAGACTATGTGTATAAAAGACAAGCTAGGGACAGACTAGTGTATACAGAAGACTGGCTAGTTGATACAGAGAGGCTAATGTGTACAAAAGACAGGCTAATGTATACAGATAGGCTAGATTATACAGAAGAACATCCTGGCAGAGAGCTCAGCTTCACGGGATGGCCAACGTGAGTAATATGAGTGAGACTCCTCACCCCCCCCACCTACCAGATCTGACTTTCATCCCCTTGCCCTCTCTGCCCCGGTCATCTGGTGGCAGTTTTATGCACTCCCTGGCCCCAACCCATTCATAATCCTTACCGACCTTTCCTTCCGCTGCTCACAGGAACACACTGGATGACTTGTCTAATTAACCAACTTGTACAAGACACCGCTATCCTCCTGTCTGACACCGGTCCCCATTGGAGGCTTTACCCCTCACTGTTTGGGTGGTCCCTGCCTCCCCCTGGATGCTCCACATATACCCCGACGACATTGTCGGAGCGGCACCACTTGACAGGACACGGGGCTGTCATGCTGGTGGCATCTCCCATTGGAGGAAGGGATGATGGCCCCAATCCCTTGGCAGCAGGTTCTTTCATGTACAGACCAGGGCGGCTCATCTTCCCTTCTGGAGTCTTGACCTTAGAGGGGGGAGTTGCACTTTGGGGGGTCTGAGTGATACCTAGTGCGCTGTACTGGAAGGGCTTGACATTCCCGCATATGTGTCCCCTCTCCCTGGTTGTGCCCCTCGCCCCCCCCCCCCCTCTGGCCCCCACCTACTCTTTGCCGATATTGCCTTCTGCAGCTTTCGGGGACACCCTGGATGACTTATTTATTGCGCCTATTGGTACGAGACACTGCTTCCCTCCAGTTTGACTCTGGACCCCCCTGGAGGATTTACCCCTTACTGTTTGTCCCAGCCTCCCTCTGGATGCTCTACACAGCCCCCGATGGCGATGCAGGAGAGATGCTAATTGGCGGGCCCCAGGACTGCTGCTCGGGTGAAGTCTCCCGTTGGATAGAGGGATGGTGGCCCCAGCCCCTTGCCTGCCGGATTCTCCATGCACCGACCAGGGCTGCTCATCTTTCATCTTGATGTGGTGACTATGGAGGGGAGGAGTTGAAACGTATGGGGTCCGGGTGGTTGCTGGTGTGGGTGCGCTAAAGGACTTGACCTTTCCGCATGTTTGTCCCCTCTCCCTTGCTGCCTCCTTCCCTCCCCCCTTCCCTCCCTTACCTCCTTCCCTTCCCTCCCCCCTTCAATCCCCCCTCTCCCCCCCCTTTCCCCCCTTCCCTCCCCCTTTTCCCCCGGGGCGTGGACGGAGGAGAGTGGGTAAGGAGAGGACAATCTGCCAAAAGGAGAAATGCATCTGTTCGGGGGCTGCATGTACTTTTGGGGTATGGGACGGGGGGTGGTGGATCCCATTCTGTGATGCCTTTTCTGTTGTGACGGGCTCCCACATGCATGCCTACATTTAGGGCGAGCTGAGGAGACCCCTCAGTGCTGACAGTTATATGCTCTACCTCTGTTTTGATTATACTATTGTTTTTTGGTTCTATGATGTTACTGATTATCTTTTATTTGCATACCGGTATCAAACGTGATATTTACCACTGCCGGGACTGGGGGGACTGGAATCCGGGGGCTCCCTCTCCGACCTGTCTACCCACCAACTCAAGTAGGACGGCGCTTTAAACCCAGTGTACATCTGGTAAATGCTATAGCATAATTGTGCTGTTTAGTATACAATTCCTGTAGTGTTGAGTGCGGACAACCCTTAATTTCCCTCTCCTCGCCTGACCTCTTTTTCCCCTTACCTTTCCTTCCTTTCTCCCCCTTAGTTCCCGTCATCCATTACCTACCCAATACCTACCTTGGTTCAACTTTCTTTGCTTTTCTCTGACGTCCCCCTTCCCCTCCCCGAGGAGCGATGGCAGACTCAGTCAAGGTCACCTCTCTAAACGTTAAGGGACTGAACTCCTCTGAAAAACGGTGGATCCTCCTGTGAGAACTGAAGACTTCCTGTACTGATGTGGCCTTTATACAAGAAACACATTTTAAAAATACTAGCCTCCCCTTTCTACGGTCAAGATCCTTCCCTAAGGTCTACCACTCTACTAACCCCTCCTCTAAGACCAAGGGAATCTCCATTCTGATCTCTAGCAGGCTCCCCTCGGTTCTCCAGGATTCTCTGGTGGACCCTGGGGGCCGATATCTTTTTCTTAGGGGTCACATTGGAGAGCTCCTTTTTACATTTGCCACTGTGTACGCTCCCAATGATCACCAAGACACATTCCTCAGAACTACCCTGCACAGATTATGTGACTTTCGGGAGGGCCAGTTGATATTAGGTGGGGACTTTAATGTCCCCTTTCGCCATCGGTTGACACTTCTGCCTCTTGCTCCTCGCTCCTCATTTCCTCTAGAAAGCGGATTACTAAGTGTTTACTGAATGACCAATTAGTTGATGTCTGGTGTCTGCAACACTCCGGGGAAAGGGACTACTCTTTTTGCTCTTCCCCTCACAAATCATACTTGAGGATAGACTTCTTCTTGATTCCACATGACCAACTGCACTTGGTGAGCTCTTCCTCCATCGGCCATATTACTTGGTCCGACCACGCTCCTGTAGACCTTACCTACACCCTCTCTAGGAACCCCTCACCTAGGTCTCTATTCTGGCACCTTAATGAGAGCCTCCTCCAGATACCGGAAGTTTTAGCAGATGTGACCAGGGAATTGGACCTTTATTTCCAAGAAAACTAAACTGCCACCCGGGGATAATTTGGGAGGCTCACAAGTCAGTACTCCGCAGGGTACTTATCAGGCACGGGGCACGCATCAAACGAACACGGAAGGAACAAATTGCTAATCTGGTTTGTGAACTTGCCTCTGTGGAAGCGAAACATAAACATGCCCCCTCACGGACCTTAGACCTTAGAGATTGAATTGGGGACACTCCGTACCCAGATTACTGACCTACTCCATTATAAAGCGAAAGTGGCACTCCAATTTTGTCGTAAACTGATGTAGGAGTCAGGGGACAAATGCGGAAAAATCTTTGCCAGGTCGGTAAAGGAGTTGAAATCTGCCTCTTACATACAACAGTTGATAGATGAGAATGGCCAGAGGGCCTCTACCCCAACCCAAATAGCCAAAGTCTTTGAATAATGCTACTCTGATCTCTACAACCTGCCCGATTCAGGGTCTGGACAGGACAATATAGACAGATATGTAACCGGTTCTGGTCTACCAACCCTCTCATCGGAATCACGGGAGTACTTGGAGAACCCGATCACACTGGAAGAAGTCCAGATGGCCGTGGGACCTTCGAAGGTGGGTAAGGCTCCGGGCCATGACGGATATACCGCACAATACTATAAGACCTTCCTCCCTATTCTCGGCCCGCGCTTGGTGGATTTATTGAATACTCTGAGCTCGAATGGGGATTTTCCTGAGGATACCCTTAGAGCCCACATCTCGTTGATACCTAAGGAGGGCAAAGACTCGGGCCTATGTGAGAGCTACAGACCAATTTCCCTCCTAAATTCGGTCCTAAAACGATTCTCTAAAATCCTCGCTACGTGATTGGCACAGCACTTGCAGTCCCTTATACATATTGACCAGTTAGGTTTTATTCCCACCAGGGAAGATAGGGACAACACCATTAAGGTGCTTACCCTGGTCCATAAAGCAAAGTCATCTGGGACCCCTTGTCTTTTCGTGAGCACTGATGCCGAGAAGGCTTTTGATCGGGTCAAATGGACATTCATGTTCTCGGTCCTTAGCCATATAGGTCTGAGTGAACGGATGCTGGCATTGAAAAGTAAGATATACTCACGCCCTTCAGCTCAACTCAAAGCGAATGGGGTGCTCTCATCTCCCCTTGACATCGGGAATGGGACCAGACAGGGTTGCCACCTGTCGCCCCAATTATTCGGACTGTCATTGGAACCCTTTCTCTCCACAATTCGACAAAACTCAGACATAACGGGACTCCAAATGGGTACTATTGACATCTGCCTACGTAGATGACATGCTGTTCTTGTTGACGAATCCCAGAGTTTCCTTGCCAAATCTCCTTCGGGAATTACAGATATACGGGATACTTCTTGAAATCAGAGGCCATGGGGGTCGAAGTCCCCCCGCAAACGTTACTAGACTTGTAGTCCAATTTTCGATTTAAATGGACCCATACAGCCCTTAAGTACTTAGGTTCTTGCTTCACGGGTGGCATTCTGGCCTCCATTCCTGGTTCAGGAGATGCAATCTCATTGAAATGAACATACTCCCTAAATTTACCTATCTTTTCCAAGCTCTCCCGATCCAGATTCCAGTCCCGTTTTTTAAGCAAGCTCAATCCCTGCTCACTCAATTTAACTGGGCCCACAAAAATCCCAGACTTAAGTGGTCACAGCTGACATTGTCTAAACAACAGGGAGGGTTGGTTCTCCCTGACTTGCGATGCTACTACCTGGCCTCCCATCTGGGGCGTGTATTGGACTGGAATGGAAACAAACTTTCTAAGCTCTGAGTGCAACTCGGACAATCTCACTCCCGAATTCCGCTAAGAAGCGCCATGTGGTGCTATAAGGATTTACCCACAGAATTGACGTCACATCCCACTATAGGGGCTTCATTGAAAGTCAGTCACCTGATCGCTACCCAAAACACACTCACGTCTTTGACTTCCCCCCTATTCCCTATACGTGGCCATCCGAACATGGAACCGGGGACCCACTTAGAAATTCCAACCTAGACCATGCGTCTAAATTCGTCATTGATGGAAAATGACCTTCTTTCTCAACCCTAACAGATCCGACAGGGCTTTTCCAACTGCCTTTTTGGAGAGCGGCGCAACAACATCATTTTTTCCATTCCATCCCCAATACTCAAACTTTCGCACGCCCTCAGACGGAGTTTGAGACTCTATGCAGGAGCGAAGGCCCTTTGGTCCACATTCTCTCTCAAACAGATCACCCACACTTAACCTGTCTGTCCAACTGGGAAAAGGACCTTAATTGCTTGTTTTCCCCAGCACAGAGACAACGCATTATCACTTTGGCTCTCAAAACCTCGCTGTGCACGAAGATACAGGAGACAAATTTTAAACTTCTCACCAGGTGGTATTTGACACCATCAAAGCTGCATAAATAATTCCCCTCTTCCTCGAACATATGCTGGAGGTGTGGAGAAGAAGAGGGCACGTTGATCCACATTTTTTGGTCCTGCCCCAGCTTGGTGGACTTCTGGACAGAGATCCGATGCATAACACAAAAATTCACAGACTTCTCCATCCCGGAAGAGGCTGCATTCTTTCTCTTGCCCCATTCACAGATTCCCATTAAGAAGTACAAAAAAATCAATTTTACGGCATGTGATAAATGCGGCGATATCCTGCATCCCTCTCTATTGGAAAAATGTCCCCCCCCTTTCATTACTCACTGGCTTAGGAAAATAGAGGACATTAAAAAAAATGGAGGACTTGATCCTCACATCACAAGGTAAACAAGAATTTTTTAAACAAACCTGGGACATCTGGAATACCTTTATATTCTCGCTGGAAGGATGTCGCCTGCTATCACCTTAGTGCTCTGAGCTTTCCTTGACTGGCCCCTTGGACAGTGGCTGCCATTGTGTCTCGTCCCCTCTTCTCCTTTCCTGATCTTTCACCCCTTCTCTTTTCTGCCTTCCTCCCCTATCTCTCACCCCCTCCACCCACTCTCTCTTTTGGAAAAAGTGGAAAATTGGGAATGACGGAGGGACCTGAGGTTTGTGTGACCCTGGATCTTGGTACAATACTTTATTCGTGCCTTGAATCATTATGATTGATGGAAGGCAGACTCACAGTTGCGAATATACCTGTATCAAGTATTGTTCAGCTGCTTTTTGCTCTGTATTTCTCTGTTGCATTATGTACTCGGGGGACCCGTCTTCCCCTGTTTGGAGAAAAAATTATATTTGAAAAAAAAAAGAAGCCTACGACACCTGGTATTCCCAGGCGGTCTCCCATCCAGGCATTAACCAGGCCCGACCCTGCTTAGCCTCCAAGATCAGATGAGATGGAACAGATTCAGGGTGATGTGGCCATAGCCTATAACTTCAGGCACTCTCAACTCTCTTGACAAACGCCAAGATGGTCATCTTGGGAAAGAAACAAAAAAAAAACAAGTCAACACAAACAACATAAAAAGAAGTCTACAGCACCTAGTATTCCCAGGTGGTCTCTCATCCAGGTATTAACAAGGCCCGACCCTGTTTAGTCTCTGAGATCAGACGAGATCTGGTGCTTTCAGGGTTATGTGGCCATAGGCAAGCTCTTCAGGCACTCTCAACCCTCTTGACAAACACCAAGATGGTCACCTTGGTAAACAAACAAAACAAAAACAAGTCAACGCCAACAACATAAAAAGAAGCCTACAGCACCTAGTATTCCCAGGTTGTCTCCAATCCAGGTACTAGCAAGGCCCAACCCTGTTTAGCCTCTGAGATCAGAGGAGATCGGGCGCTTTCAAGGTTATGTGCCCATATGCAATCTCTTTGGGCACTCTCAACCCTCTTGACAAATGCCAAGATAGTCACCTTGAGATACAAGTGAAAAAAGACAGGTCAATGTCAACAACATAAAAAGAAGAATACGGCACCTGGTATTCCAACGCCATCTCCCATCCAGGTACTAACTAGGCCCAACCCTTCTTAGCCTCAGAGATAAGAAGAGCTAGGACTTTTTCAGGGTGATGCTGCTGTAAGCGATCTCTTTGGGCACTCTCAACCCTCTTGACAAATGCCAAGATGGTCACCTTGGGAAACAAGTGGAAAAAAACTAACGAATCAACGCCAACAACATAAAAAGAAGCCTACAATAACCGGTATTCCCAGGTGGTCTCCCATCCAGGTACTAAGCAGGCCTGACTATTCTAAGGCCGCGTACACATGGGCGGACTATCCGTCCAACTAAGTCTGTCAGACAATCCGACAGACAGTCCGTCCTACTTTTGAATGAACGGACTTGACCACACACCACGAACAGACAGTCCGCTGAAAGCTTGCGCGATGACGTGTACAGCACGTACGACGGGACTAGAAATTCGACGTCCAATACACTGCAATGCAACCTTCGGCCGTGTAAATCCTTTCTGAGCATGCGCCATACTTAGTCCGTCGAACTAGCCTACTCACGAGCGGACTGTCCGCTGAAACCAAGTTTGGACGGACAATATTACGGAAATTCCGAAAGACTTAGTCCGCCAGACTGTCCGCTGAAAAAGTCCGCTGAAGCCCACACACGAGCGCATTGTCCGCTGAAACACGTTTCAGCGGACCAAGTCCGTCAGACAGTCCGCCCGTGTGTACGCGGCCTTAGCCTCCAAGATCAGACAAGATTGGGTGCTTTCAGAGTGATGTGGCCATAGGCAATCTCTTCAGGCACTCTCAACCCTCTTGACAAACACCAAGATGGTGACCTTGGGAAACAAGCTAAAAAAAAACAGGTCAACGCCAACAACATAAAAAGAAGCCTACGACACCTGGTATTCCTAGGCGGTCTCCCATCCACGTACTAACAAGGCCCGACTCTTCTTAGCCTCCAACATCAAATGAGATCGGGTGCTTTCAGGGTGATATGCCCGTAGGCAATCCCTTCAGGCACTTTCAACCCTCTTGACAAACGCCAAGATGGTCACCTTGGGAATCAAGCAACAACTTAAAAAAAAAGCGTATGGCATTGAGAAATCCCAGGCGGTCTCCCATCCAGGTACTAACCAGGTCCTAATCCTGCTTAGCCTCTGAGATCAAATGAGATTGGGCTCTTTCAGGGTGATGCAGCCATAGTAGATTTTTTTCAGGCACGCTCAACCCTCTTGACAAACGCCAAGATGGTCACCTTGGGAAGCAAACAAAAAAATCAAGTCAACGCCAACAACATAAAAAGAAGCCTACAGCACCTAGTATTCCCAGGCGGTCTCCCATCCAGGTATTAACAAGGCACGACCTTTTCTAGCCTCTGAGATCAGAGGAGATTGGGTGCTTTCAGGGTGATGTGCCCATAGGCAATCTCTTTGGGCACTTTCATCCCTCTTGAAAAATGCCAAGATAGTCACCCTGGGAAACAAGCGAAAAAAAACAGGTCAACGCCAACAACATGAAAAGAAGAATACGGCACCTGGTATTCCAAGGCCGTCTCCCATTCAAGTACTAACTAGGCCCAACCCTTCTTAGCCTCCGAGATCAGAAGAGATAGGGTGCTTTCAGGGTGATGCTGCTGTAAGCGATCTCTTTAAGCACTCTCTACCCTCTCGACAAATGCCAAGATGATCACTTTGGGAAACAAGCGAAAAAAAACAGGTCAACACCAACAACATAAAAAGAAGCCTGCGGCATCTGGAAAACCCAGGCGGTCTCCCATCCAGGTACAAACCAGGCCCAACCCTGCTTAGCCTCTGAGACCAGACGAGATTGGGTGCTTTCAGGGTGTTGTGCCCATAGGCAATTTCTTTGTGCACTCTCAACCCTCTTGACAAATGGCAAGATGGTCACCTTGGGAAAAAAGGGAAAAAAAACAGGTCAACGCCGAAAACATAATGAGAAGCCTACGGCACCTGGTATTCCCAGGCTGTCTCCCGTCCAGGTACTAACCAGGCCCATCGCTGCTTAGCCTCCAAGATCAGATGAGATTGGGCTCTCTCAGGGTGATTTGGCCGTAGGCACTCTCTTTGGGCACTCTGAAGCCTCTTGACAAAGGCCAAGATGCTCACCTTGGGAAAAAAGCTAAAAAAAACAGGTCAAAGCCAACAACATAAAAAGAAGCCTACGGCATCCGGTATTCCCAGGCGATCTCCCAATCAAGACACTAACCAGGCCAGATCCTTCTATGGCACCTGGTCTTCCCAGGCAGTCTCCCATCCAGGTACTAACCAGGCCTGACACTGCTTAGCCTCTGAAATCAGACGAGATCGGGTGCTTTTAGGGTGATGTGGCCGTAAGCATTCTCTTCAAGACACGCCCAACCCTCTTGACAAACGCCAAGATGGTCGCCTTCAGAAACAAGCAAAAAAAACAGGTCAAAGCCAACAACATAAAAAGAAGCCCATTGGCACCTGGTATTCCCAGGCGGTCTCCCATCCAGGTACTAACCAGGCCTGACACTGTTTAGCCTCCGAGATCAGACGATATCTTCGGGCACTCTCAACCCTCTTGACAAATGCCAAGATGGTCACCTTGGGAAACAAGTGAAAAAAAAAAAACAGGTCAAGGCCAATAACATAAAAAGAAGCCTACGGCACCTGTTATTCCCAGACGTTCTCCTATCCTGGTATTAACCAGGCCCGACACTGCTTAGCCTCCGAGATCAGACAAGATCGGGTGCTTTCAGGGTGATGGGGCCATAGGTGATCTCTTTAGGCACTCTCGACCCTCTTGTTAAAAGCCAAGATGGTCACCTTGGGAAACAAGCGAAAATAAACAGGTCAATACCAACAACATAAAAAGAAGCCTACGGCACCTGGTATTCACAGATGGTCTCCCATACAGGTATTAACCAGGCCGTACACTGCTAGGCCTCTGAGATCAGATGAGATTGTGCGCTTTCAGGGTGATGTGGCCATAGGTGTTCTATTCAGACACTCTCAACCCTCTTGACAAATGCCAAGATGGTCATCTTGGGAAAAAAGTGAAAAAAAAAACAGGTCAACGCCAACAACATAGACCCTGGCGGTCTCCCATCTGACCCTGACACTGCTTAGCCTCTGAGATCGGGCGCTTTCAGGGTGATGTGGCCTTAGGCGAACGCTTCAGGACATACTCAAAACTCTTGACAGATGCTAAAATGGTCACCTTGGGAAACAAGCGAAAAAAAAACAGGTCAAAGCCAACAATATAAAAAGATTCCTACGGCACCTGTAATTAGTTACTATCCAGACCGGACCCTGCTTAGCCTCCGAGATCAGATGAGATCGGGCGCTTTCAGGGTGATGTGGCCGTAGGAGATTTCTTTGGGTTCTCTCAGCCCTCTTGACAAATGCCAAGATGGTCACCTTGGGAAACAAGCGGAAAAAAAAAACGTCAACGCCAACAGCATAAAAAGAATGGTATTCCCAGTCGGTCTCCCATCCAGTTACTAATCAGGCCCGACAATGCTTAGCCTCCGAGATCAGACAAGATCGGGCACTTTCAGGGTGATTTGGCCGTAGGCACTTTCTTTGGGCACTCTCACCCTCTTGACAAACGCCAAGATGGTTATCTTGGGAAACAAGCGGAAAAAAAACAGGTCAACGCCAACAACATAAAAAATAGAATTTTTATATACAACTTACCTGTAAAATCCTTTTCTTGAGAGTACATCACGGGACACAGGAGCTTCATTACATAGTGGGTTATATAGGCACCTCTGGTGATTGGACACTGGTTAACCCCCAATTAAGGAGAATTCCTCCCCTATATAACCCCTCCCATATGGGAGGCACCTAAGTTTTGTAGTAAAGCAATAGGAAACCACGTAAAACCCAAGAGGGGTGGGAGCCCTGTGTCCCGTGATGTACTCTCAAGAAAAGGATTTTACAGGTAAGCTGTATATAAAAATCCTATTTTCTTGATCATACATCATGGGACACAGGAGCTTCATTACATAGTGGGATGTCCCAAAGCAATGCTCAGATTGAGGGGAGGGAGACACAGATCATAATATATAGGCCGCCAAGAACCGGAGGACCTAAACTGCAGCCTGCAGTACACTGCGCCCAAAGGCGATATCCTCTTGCCCTCTGACATCCACCTGATAGAATCTGGTGAATGTGTGGACTGATGACCAAGTTGCAGCCTTACAGATCTGAGCCAGGGAGGCCTGGTGATGCACTGCCCAAGAAGCACTTACAGCCCTAGTTGAGTGCGCTCTCACTTGAAAAGGAGGGATCTTCCCTTTAACACTATAGGTCTGAGAAATAATCTGTCTAATCCACCATGAGAGAGTGGATTTTGATGCCACCTGACCCTTCCTAGGGCCTTCCGGCAAAATAAATAAGCAATCAGTTTTCCTTATCTGTGCAGTTGCCTGAAGATAGATACTGATTGCCCTTACCACATCCAAAGTGTGCAAAGATTCTTCTTCTGCGGACTGTGGGTCCGGAAAAAAGGATGGTAGGCTCACATCTTGATTCAAATGGAATCCTGAAACCACCTTAGGCAGAAAGGACCTGTTGGGATGCATTACCGCCAGGTCCTTATGAATAATTAGATACGGTTCTTTACTGGAGAGAGCTGCTAGTTCTGACACTCTTCTAGCCGTGGATATGGCTACAAGAAAACCAATTTTTTAGTCAAAAGAACTAACGAAGCCTGATGCAAAGGTTCAAAAGGTTGCCCCTGCAAAGCTGAGAGAACAAAATTCAGATCCCATGGGCATACCGGAGGTTTGACTGGCGGCCTTATCCGCATAGCCCCCTGGATGAAAGCCCGCACCAGGGAATGCGATGCAAGTGGTTTCTGAAAAAACACTGACAAGGCCGAAATATGCACCTTGATAGTGCTTACGGCCAAATTCATTTCTAGGCCTGACTGCAGGAAGGCCAAGATCCTGCTAATGACATACTTTCTAGGATGACATTCCCTGAGTTCACAACAGGAAACATATGCCCTCCAGATTTTGTAGTAAATAAGCCCAGAGGCCGGCTTTCTGGCATTGACCAGAGTAGAAAGGACTGGCCCCGAAAGCCCACGGTCTCTCAGAATGTGGGTCTCAGCAGCCAAACCGTCAAATTCAGACTGTGTAAAGCAGGACTGTGTAAAGCAGGACCCTGTGAGAGCAGATCTGGCCGGAGAGGGAGGATCCACGGCCTGCCTACTGCCAACTTCATGATCTCTGCGTACCACGGTCGCCTGGGCCAAGCCGGGGCTACCAAAAGAACCGACTTTGTTTCCCTCTTGACTCTTCCCAAAAACCGCGACAGAAGCAGGCACGGGGGGAAGGCATAAATCAAATTGTACTGATCCCAGACTCCTGGTACCGCCCTGGTGATTGATATAGGCCACTGCTGTGACATTGTCGGACTGAACCCAAACAGGGAGACCCTGTAGTCTGAAAGACCAGTTTATGAGATCCATATAAACTGCCCGGATCTCCAAGACATTTATGGGCAATAGCTTCTCGATCGCAGACCATTTCCCCTGCGAGCACGTCTCCTCCAACACTGCTCCCCAGCCTGTCAGGCTGGCATCTGTCATAATAATCTTCCATGGAAGAGGAAGAAAAGTTTTGTCTTTCAGCAAATTCTCGGTTTGTAACCACCAGACGAGGCTCTTGCGTGTCCCTGGGGATAGACGCATAGGAAGATCCAAGGATTGGGGATTCCTGTTCCAAGCCGCAAGGATGCATCTTTGCAGAGGCCTTGAGTGGAACTGGGCGAATGGAACGGCCTCGAAGGAGGCGACCATTTCCCCTAACAGTCTCATGCACAACCGAATGGGGGAAGATCTTCTGCCCAGAATTAGGCGCACCAGATCCCCAATGGCCAAGGCTTTTGGCCTTGGTGGAAACACCTTGCCCTGAGCAGTGTCGATAACCATACCCAGGTATTCCAACCTGGTAGCAGGCTGTAGGGACGACTTTTCTAGGTTTATAATCCAACCTAGGCGTTCCGGGTATTCTAGCGTTCTGGTAACACTGTGGTTCAGGAGCGCTATTGTTTTCTCTATGAGAAGCAAATCGTCTAGATAAGCCATGATGGCTATACCCTGAGCTCTTAGGTTTTGAGATGGTCCAGAATCTTTGTGAAGACTCGAGGGGCCATAGCTAGCCCGAACGGCAAAGCCACAAATTGAAAATGGTGCTGCTCTACCTTTGAACCTTAGATACTTTTGGTGTGCGGGAAAAATTGGCACATGGAGATATGCATCCTTGATGTCTATTGATGCCATAAACTCTCCCCCTTGCAGGGAGGAGACCACAGTGCGAATTGACTGTATTCGGAAGGACCTGATGCGTAAAAATCGGTTCAGATCCTTCAGATCCAGGATAGGTCTGACACTTCCATTTGGCTTTGGAACGTTAAAGAGATTTGAGTAAAACCCTGAACCCTGTTCTTTTGGGTCCACTTCTACTATCACTCCCTGGGATAGTAAGTGATCTAAGGCCAGAAATAGCGGTCTTTGCTTTACTGGGTCCCTGGGTATCCTTGACCTTAGAAAGCGAGAAGGTGTAATCTCCTGAAACTCCAGCTTGTAGCCCAGGGATACCGAAGAGACCACCCACTCGTCCCGGATCTCTTCCCGCCAGGCTTCTGCAAACTGCAGGAGCCTTCCCCCCACTTGGCCGAGCGGGGGCGCCCCTTCACAAGGAAGCTTTCGGGCTCTGCTTGGCAGGCTTTCGCCCCCAGGATTTCTTCTGCCCCTGGGCCCAGCCTTGAGCCTTTCCTGTAGAGGGGGGTTGAGAAGGCCGTCGCCACTGCTTAGAGCTTAATGCTCCGGGAGAGAGAGAACGCCTAAATGATGGACGTTTGCTCCTTTTGACTGGAAGGAGAGTAGATTTACCCCCTGAAATTTTTTGGACGAATTTGTCTAATTCTTCTCCAAACAAACGTTCCCCTTTAAACGGGAACCCAATCAAATGCTTCTTGCATGATAGCTCAGCTGCCCAATTCTTTAGCCATAGGGCCCTTCGCATGTGTACCAACAGGAGAGACAAACGAGATGCTTGTTGGACAGAATCCGAAATCGCATCAATCATGAAACACAGAATTGGAGGTATTTCTGCATAATTCTCCACTTCCTCACTGGGAAGGAGGCCAAGCATCTGCTTAACCTGTTCCTTGAGGAACTGACACAACCCCACAGCTGCGACTGTAGCTTGCACTACAGCGCCAGTTATGGAAAAGGAGGCTTTTATTAATGTTTCCAGCTTGTTATCAGTTGGATCTTTAAATACCTGAGCATTATCCAAAGGACAGGTCAGGTTTCTATTCACGCAAGAAACAGCCGCATCGACAGATGGGACCCCCCATATCTTTTTTTTTTATCAGAAAAAGTTTTTATATTAAAACATAATGGTACAAGACATCCACAACAATGACCACACAGTGTACCGCCACACATAATATGAAATCTGAGTAACAAACAAATTCTTCACATAGGTATCAAATCAAGGAGGAATATTAAATGGAAATAAGTGAGACCGAATCGTTGGTGAAGAAACAAAATAAAATAAACAGGGTGTCAGCAGACAGGATATCTGCACAATACACAAGAGGGAAGGAAAGAGGTCTTTTGTGCATTCACAATACTGAACTTTTCGTTTTATTTTTTATTTTTAACCACTTGGGATCCGCGCTATTGCAAAATGACGGCAATAGCGCGGACCCACATTTTCGGGACTACGTCTATTGACGTAGTCCCGGTTACGAGCGGCCTGCGCGCCCCCTGAGGGGCGCGCGCGGCGCGCTCTGTGATCGGCGAGTCCGTGAGACTCGCCTGATCACCGATCCGTGTAAGGGGTCGATCCCGACCCCTTATCACGTGATCAGCTGTCAGCCAATGACAGCTGATCATGTGATAAAACGGAGCCGGTAATCGGCTAGTATTCCTCCTCGCGCTGACAGCGCGAGGAGAAAAAAAAAAAGCCGATCGCCGGCGGCCGTGTTCGGGACATCAGTCCCGATCACGGCCAGCAATTTAAACAGACACCTGCCCCCTGCCAGTGCCCACCTGCCACCCGCAGTGCCATCCTGAAATAAAGTAAGTGCCCCCCTGTCAGTGCCACCCAGCAGTGCCCATAGTGCCCACAGTGCCACCCAGCAGTGCCCACAGTGCCACCCAGCAGTGCCCACAGTGCCACCCACAGTGCCACCCAGCAGTGCCACCCACAGTGCCACCCAAAATCTGCCTCAAAGGTGCTGCACCCCAGTGCCGCCCATCAGTGCCCAGCAGTGCCGCCCATCAGTGCCCAGCAGTGCCGCCCATCAGTGCCCAGCAGTGCCACCTATCAGAGCCACCTATCAGTGCCACCTATCAGTGCCCATCAGTCCCATCTATCTGTGGTACCTATCAGTGCCCATCCGTGCCACCCATCCGTGCCACTTCTCCGTGCCACCCATCCGTGCCATCTTATCTGTGCCCATCTTTGCCCATCAGTGCCGCCTTATCTGTGCCCATCGGTGCCGCCTTATCTGTGCCTATTAGTGCCGCCTTAACTATGCCTATCAGTGCCCACCAGTGCAGCCTATCAGTGCCCACCAATGCAGCCCATCAGTGCCCACCAATGCAGCCCATCAGTGCCCACCAATGCAGCCTATCAGTGCCGCCTAATCAGCGCACTTCAATGAAGGAGAAAAATGACCCGTTTGCAAAATTTTATAACAAACTATTAAAACATGATTTTTTTTTTTTTTTTTTGCATCTTTTTTTGTTTGTTTAGCAAAAAATAAAACTCCGAGCTGTAACTAAATACCACCAAAAGAAAGCTCTATTTGTGGGAAAAAAATGATAAAAATTTCATTTGGGTACAGTGTTGTATGACCGCGTAATTGTCACTCAAAGTGCATCAGCGCTGAAAGCTGAAAATTGGTCTGGGACTGAGGGGGGTTTAAGTGCCCAGTAAGCAAGTGGTTAAGAGACAAAATAAAAGAGAAAAAGGAAAAAACAGAGAATAGGGGAAGGGAAAGAGAGTCAGGCCGCGTACACACGCCCAACTTTGTCCGTCAAACAGTTTCGGCAAACAGTCCGCTCAAAATTAGCATGGACGGACATGGCCACACACGACGGACGAACAGTTTGCTGAAACCGTGCGCGATGACGTGAACGGCACGTACGACGGGACGAAAAATACGACGTTCTATACACTGCATTATAACTTTCGGCGTGAAAATCCTTTCTGAGCATGCGCGCAACTTTGTTTCAGCGGACAGTTTTTCGGAAATTCCGAAAAACCTTGTCCGTCAAACTGTCCGCTGAAACTGTCCGCTGAAAGCCCACACACGAGCGGACTGTCCGCCCAAACACTGTTCAGCGGACAAAGTTGGGCGAACAGTCCGCCCGTGTGTACGCGGCCTCAGAGATCCCTTAGAAACAGAACACATGGAGATAGTATCGTACATAACACCCACATCTATCAGCACTCAATATCATGCCCCAACAGTTATGTACAAAAACTCTAGACAGGTTATTCAGAGCTCATGACAGAAGTGGAGGTCAGATCAGCCCTGCAGCAACCTATTTTGAATTAATTGGTGCGGAGCCAGGCCTGGTAGGTCTAGCCAGTCTTGCCATAGGTTATAAAACTTTTGGGGGGTGTTCCTATGTTGGTATGCCAGCTTCTCACGTATCAAACCCCCCATATCTTGGTGAAACTTTCCTCCAGAGGATAAAGCATAGAAAACCTTTTAGGAGGAGAAAACTGTTTATCGGGATGTCCCCAATCCTCATACAACAATTTATCCATTAAGGGATGAATTGGAAAGGAAAAGGCCGGTTGTGGGATTTTCCTGACTCCCAGGGAAGAAACAGAGGACGTAGCGATCTCAGCAGCAGGCATTCTGAATGTGGTACACACCAATTTAGTATAATACTGCACCTGTTTTCTGAGGGCCTGCGAGGAGGGGACTCTCTCCTCTTCCTCTGATTCATCTGACTGCTCAAGATCCCTGTCCCAAGATAGGGATCTCTCCTCATTGTCAGAAGTGTCATCTGAAAGAGGAATCTCAGCAGAGGGAGGGGATCTACCCCTTTTCCTGCTATCTTTCAGGGAAGCTGAAATAAAATTCATGATTCTCCCTTCAAAACCCTCCAATGTAGCTCTAAGGGAGTCCTCAGTGACGTATACCTGGGCTGAAATATTAGGAGAGGCTGCAAATCCTGACAGGGGCACTGACTCATCCTGTGAGGCTGACTCCAGTCTTGCAGGGGGTGATGGTAACCTACAGGCATTTTTAGAACACCTAGAACTAGGCGGTGACTTACCAGTGCCCTTGTTATCTCCCCCTGAGACCCTCTTATGAGGAGACATAGTCCTAAGCTACAAAGCAGAGGTACTAGTACAAAGTGCAATCACTATTGTGCTTAAAGTCTCACAATAAATATATATGCTTAAACTGCACAACCTGATGCTGAGTAGGTGTCTTAGGTTTGCCTGGATCCAATCCCGTGGGATGCTTACTGCCCACAGCTCCTGTGTCTCCACTTACAGCCCCCTGACGCTCTGAGCTGTAAAACTGCCGTCTGACGCCTGCACAGTACAGCGCCGTGCACACCGAACGACACAGCTCGCAAACACACTCCCCCTCCTCCATTAGCATGGGAGCAAGCTCGGTGCACGAGGACCGCCGGTATCCAGGGGGGAAGGGAATTGCCATTGGAGCTGCCTGGGACCCCCAGACTACGTGGGACCCCTGTATGACCTTCATTGTGGCAGAGATTGCAGTGGAGACGTGAGTCATCTGGGAGAACCAGGCTTCACTGAGCATGTGTATCTGAAAGGCATGTAAGTATGCATCAGGCCGCTCTTACTCCCTCTAGTGGTGGAAACCAGGTAAGACGTAAAACTACTCAATGAAGAAATCCATAATATAATTTATACAGGATTAACTTCCCTTACCTGTCCTGAAATTGCTGAAAACAGACAGATTCCAGCCTTCACCCATCACGGCGGGCAGAATTGTGCCAACTTCAGGTTTTTTTGGGGTTCCTTCTCAGAAGAACCTCCTACCTGGACCTTGTAATAGACTCTGCCAGAAACTTTCGTGCCACTATGTAAATAGTACAGTAAGTCTGGTTTTCCCAGAGACCAGTCTTCCAATAGGAGAGGACTTACAGGCAAAACCTCGTTTCTTCAGATGACGGGGCCTGGGTATCATATCATCTTGGGGGTCAAAATATCGGCCCGAGATATGGATCCAGTTTGTTGTAGCCCTTAGGCCCCTGCAGGGACCTGCACAGAGCTTTCTTCATAGCACATGTTTTACGTGACCAACCACCATAGATACAGGCGAAAAAATGGAGGTGCCTCCCATATGGGAGGGGTTATATAGGGAAGGAATTTTCCGTAATTGGGGGTTAATCAGTGTCCAATCACCAGAGGTGCCTATATAACCCACTATGTAATGATCCTGTGTCCCGTGATGTATGATCAAGAAATAAGCATAAGGCACCTGGTATTTCCCAGTCGGTCTTCCATCCAGTTACTAATCAGGCCCGACAATGCTTAACCTCCGAGATCAGACAAGATCGGGCACTTTTTTCTGGTTTTCCCAGAGCCCAGTCTTCCAATAGGAGAGGACTTACAGGCAAAACCTCGTTTCTTCAGATGACGAGGCCCGGGTACCATATCATCTTGGGAGTCAAAATATCGGCCCGAGATATGGATCCGGTTTGTTGTAGCCCTTAGGCCCCCGCAGGGACCTGCACAGAACTTTCTTCATAGCACATGTTTTACGTGACCAACCACCATAGATACAGGTGACAAAATGGAGGTGCCTCACATATGGGAGGGGTTATATAGGGAAGGAATTCTCCTTAATTGGGGGTTAACCAGTGTCCAATCACTAGAGGTGCCTATATAACCCATTATGTAATGATCCTGTGTCCCGTGATGTATGATCAAGAAATAAGCATACGGCACCTGGTATTCCCAGTCGGTCTTCCATCCAGTTACTAATCAGGCCCGACAATGCTTAACCTCCGAGATCAGACAAGATCGGGCACTTTCAAGGGGATGGGGCCATAGGCGATCTCTTTGGGCACTCTCAACCATCCTGACAAACGCCAACATGGTGATCTTGGGAAACAAGCTAAAAAAAACAAGTCATTGCCAACATTGGAGGCTAAGCAGGGTTGGGCAATCAGTTTACTTGCCTGAAATAGGCATCTCAGAACTGCCATCTGGCTGCTTCCCGGGTTTCCAACTCCTTCAACTAATCCCAGGAGACGATACTTCGCCTCCATCCTGGTGGAGGTTCCAAACACCCGATCAATGGTTCCTGTCACCTCCGTCCAGTAGCAGATCAACTTCGGGCATCTCCAAAACATGTGCATCATGTCTCCCCCCATGTTCCCGCATCGGGGGCAACTTGCGTCCGGCCGTTCGGCCAAATTGAAAAAGTTTACGAGGAGCATAATAAGTTCTATATAATAAGAACAGATGTGAAATCCTCTGAGAGGAGAGCCACAATTGACCACAGGCAGTATTCCTGTGGCCAATTATATCTCAAGGGGGTTTAGTACACACCCCACACTATATAAGGCCGCCAGCGCGGTGGCCTTGTATAGTGTGTTGCGGCGGTCAGGGAAAGAGGACGATAGACATGGACAGTGTCTTTACTGCTTGAGAACCTAGCACTGTTACAGTGGGTGTTATGGGCTTCCTGCGCAGTACACACCTGAAGCTACCCTTTATTACTGGTGTTCAATTTCTGAAATACAGGCATCTGCAGTGCAGAAGTTAGAGTGGGTGTTGTGTGCCTCCTGCACAGTATACACCTGAAGATACCCCTTATTGCTGGTGTTCTGGTTCTGTAATGCAGGAACCTAGCACTGTTACAGTGGGTGTTGTGTGCCTCCCATGCTTGTCCTTATTTTCGGCAGCTGGACGTGTTGAGCCACATCATGCTGAACACTTGGTCGGATGTGAAAGACCAAGCCCTCCTAATGCTCCTCATCCTCTCTCACCCAGGCTCAGGGTACTAGCCTGTGTTCTGTATACACTAGGCTTTCTTCTGTATACCCTATCCTCTCTTTATACTCTAGCCTGTCGTTTATGTACACTAGACTCTTTGTTTACCTCATAAATGGCAGTGTATATAGAAGGAAGGCAAATTTATACAGAGAGGCTAAGGTATACAGAAGGTAGGCTAGAGAATAAAGAAGACAGGCTAGTGTATACAGGACACATGCTAATGTATACAGAAAACAGGCTTGGTTATAGAGAGAGACTGAGACTATTATATTCAGAAGAAAAGCTAGTGTATATAGAGAGGCAGGCTGGGGTATACAGAGAGGCAAGTGAATACAGATAGGGTGATGTATACAGAAATGCTAGTGTATACAGGGAGCCTAGAGTATACAGTTAATCTGGGGTATACAGAGAGGCTAGTTTAAAGAGAGGCTAGTGTATACAGAATACAGACTCATGTATGCAGATAGGCTTCAGTATACAGAGATGCTAGAGTAAACAGTGAGGCTGGGGTACACAGAGAGGCTAGTTAAAAGAGAGGCTAGTATATACAAAGATGTTAGTGTATATAGAGAGGTTAGTGTATAGAGAGAGTCGAGTGTATACAGATAGGACAGTGCATATAAAGAGACTAGAGTATACAGAAGACAGGCTTGGGTATACATCCAAGCTGACAGTGTATACAGAAGACTGGGTAGTGTATACAGAGAATCTAGTGGGTACAGAAGACAGGCTGGTGTATTCTATTTAGTTTTTACAGTCTAGTGTATACAGAAGACAGGCTGTGGTATACAGAGGGTTTAGTGAATTCAGAGAGTCTAGTGTATACAGTCGGCGAGTGTATACATAATACTGGCTAGTTCACACAGTGTTTACAGAGATGCAAGGGTTTACAGAGAAGCTAGTGTATATAGTAGACAACAGCATACAGAAGAAAGGCTAGTGAATACAGAATACAGACTCGTGTATGCAGATAGGCTTGAGTATACAGAGATGCTAGAGTAAACAGTGAGGCTGGGGTACACAGAGAGGGTTTAGTGTATTCAGAGAGTCTAGTGTATACAGTCGGCGAGTGTATACATAATACTGGCTAGTTCACACAGTGTTTACAGAGATGCAAGGGTGTACCGAGAAGCTAGTACAAGCTAGTAGAAGACTACAGCATACAGAAGAAAGGCTAGTGAATACAGAATAAAGGCTGGCTTCTACGGAGAGGCTAGTGTATGCAGAACACTATCTAGGGTATAAAGAGAGGCTAGATTATACAGAGAGGCTAGTGCATACAGTGAAGCTATTTTATATAGAAGCCTGGTTAGTGTATACAGAGAAGCTAGTGTGTACAGAAGAAAGGCTAGACAGGCTATAAAGTTTGGGGTATAGAGAGATGCTAGTTTATACAGAGAGGGCATACAGAAGACAGAAGACGGGCTAGTGTATTCAGAACATAGGCTAGGTATTCAGAGAGTCTAGTGTATACAGTCGGCGAGTGTATACATAAGACTGGCTAGTTTACACAGTGTTTACAGAGATGCAAGGGTGTACAGAGAAGCTGGTATATATAGAAGACTACAGCATACAGAAGAAAGTCTAGTGAATACAGACTCGTGCATGCAGATAGGCTTGAGTATACAGAGATGCTAGAGTAAACAGTGAGGCTGGGGTACACAGAGAGGCTAGTTTAAAGAGAGGCTAGTATAAACAAAGATGTTAGTGTATATAGAGAGGTTAGTGTATACAGAAAGGACAGTGCATATAGAGAAACTAGTGTATACAGAAGACAGGCTTGGGTATACATCAAAGCTGACAGTGTATACAGAATACTGGGTAGTGTATACAGAGTGTCTAGTGGGTACAGCTAATTTTTACAGTCTAGTGTATACAGAAGACAGGCTGAGGTATACAGAGGTTTTAGTGTATTCAGAGAGTCTGGTGTATACAGTCGGCGAGTGTATACATAAGACTGGCTAGTTTACACAGTGTTCACAGAGATGCAAGGGTGTACAGAGAAGCTAGTATATATAGAAGACTACAGCATACAGAAGAAAGGCTAGCGAATACAGAATAAAGGCTGGCTTCTACAGAGAGGCTAGTGCATACAGTGAAGCTATTTTATATAGAAGCCTTGTTAGTGTATACAGAGAAGCTAGTGTGTACAGAAGAAAGGCTAGACAGGCTATAAAGAGAAAGTGTTTACAGAGGACAGTTTGGGGTATAGAGAGATGCTAGTTTATACAGAGAGACTAATGTATACAGAAGACAGGCTAGGGCATACAGAAGACAGAAGACGGGCTAGTGTATTCAGAAAATAGGCTAGTGTATACCGAAGACAGGCTATTGTATGCAGAAGACCGGCTAGTGTATACAGAGAAACTAGTGTATAACAGAGAGCGTAGTGTATATAGAAGACAGGCCAGGGTATAAAGAAGACAGAGTAATGTATACAGAAAACGGAAAACATGCTCCTGTATATCTTGGATATACAGAGACATTTCATCATTTCATCTAGCTCACATCTCTAATGGAGTTTGTCTCATTGCCATGTTATGCCTTTTCATTCTTATGCTAAATATAGATTATACTCACTACACGATTTTAATCATCCACATCAAGCATGCAATAAAACTATCATACATCAAAATAAACTATGTACTGCCAAAACAATAACGGCCAATAACTTAAAAAATGACTTATCAGTCAATGACTTAACAAAATAAACTTTGCACTCTTTTGCTCTATTTTGCATATTTGTAATTCTCCACATCAACTGTCAGATTGATATCACCACTTGAGGACACACCATCCTGACTGATTTTGCTTTATTTATTATTAGAAATAGAGAGTACTATCTCAAAACCAGTTAAATCTATTCACTTCGATGAGGTCTACTGCTAATTGTACGGTATTGCAAAATGTTCACAAAACCATCCATTTGCTACCAGACATGCTGCACATACTAAGAGTACATTACTATCGCTCGCTAACGATGTAACGATGTAAACAGTTTTATTGCTTTTCTGACATTAACCGAGTATCTCTGACATTAACTGAGTATCTCTATGCACTGGGATCTTAATAATAATAATAGGATTGTGTAAGGCAAAGATCAACTAGTCTAATATAAGCTTTCTCAGTGGTACCGACATATCCTTTAAATTTAGACTATCAAGCTAAGCTTTCAATCTCTTACCGTTGAATAGCGATACTTCCTCCCTGCAAATGTCCTATTGGTCTTCTATATTATACAACTCTCTGAAAAGCATATATGTAGAGAATAAATCTAGTCTTACATCTTAATAAAACAGTTTTATTGCTCAACCCGTATGAAGCTGTCATGACATAAGCAAATAAGTCACACTTAAAACACAGTGACAAAACATTTCTTTTTACCGCAGCAAAATGTGAGAAAAGCAGTGTAAGCCGTCTTTCTGCCATATGCTTCAGAAAATTAATGTACCGCTTTTAAATCCATATCAATTCCACATCCTAATTTAAACCGTCTTAAAATTTTAACATTAACTGATAGCAATTACTGATATTGCATTATGATTATACCAGTGAAAAGGACCGCGTAATGGAACTGTGAAATTAATCATAATCTCAGAGTTAACTTTAATTTATACTATATTCTACTGTACTCTTAAATTATGTACTGTTTTACTGTATTTTAGCCGTACTCAAATTTCGTGTTATGTTGCAACCATCTAATCTCATTGCTATTCCGACATTCTGCCTTAGTGAGGATATTACTTTAACTATCCCTTGAACCATTTTGTGTATTCACTTTATCTCGACCTATATATACTGCCTTAATATACTTATTATTATTATATTATAGAGATTACTATCTCTAAATCATTGTAAACGTAACCATAGTTATAATGTACAGCTAATTTTACGTTAAAGCAAACTTCACACAAAACCATATTTTTAAAACCTTTTACACACTGCACATTAAGAGTAATGCAACCATCTCTCTACCTCTATGCAATAGGATTCTCTTTCTGACTCTATTTTGTGTATTACTTCTTCTCCACATTAACTGTCACACTGATAACCATTTGTAACACATAACACTGGCAACCCATTTTTTAACAGCAGCAAAATGTGAGAAAAGCAGTGGGACGGTTTACTTGATTGAGAAGTGGTTGCAGTACCCAAGGATAGCAATAAAGTTTGATTACATTAATCAAGCATACATCCTAATGTAAACTGTCTATCACTATTAAAATTCAGGGTTACTGATACATTATGCCGATAACTAGTGGAAACGGAAAACAGTCAGTCGTCGTGCGTAACTAAATTAATGGAACGATTTACACGTTGGAATTTACAAGCTACGTCAATTTACTCTTAAATAATGTATACCCTTTAGCTGCTTAGCTCACATTTTGCTGTATGTAGCCGCGTTAACTGTATTAATGGTTACATCTAAGTAACCAATGGGTATTGACATTTCATGTCTATCTCACATCTCTAATGCAATTTGTCTCTTTCAGACACGTTGCTGATATTTGCTGATATTTCATGATTACAGCAATCATCTCATCTTATTGCTATTCCAACATTTTGCCTTGGTATTACTTTGCAACGCTCTATTGAACAATGTAAAGGTAAGCTAGATATTTTGTGTATTTCCACTTAAACTAGACCTGTATATACTGTCTCAATATTATCCTTTCTCATTTTGCTAAATTAGATTATAGAGTTTGCTATGTCTAAATCCAGGTTACCTACTCACCTTTATGACGTATACTGCTACTTTTAGGATAATACAAAACCATCTTCTGCTTCTTTACACGCTTCACATATTAAGAGTAATGCAATGCTATCGATGTGAACAGTTTAATTGCTCTTCTTACATTTAGCTGGTTTCTCTCTGCTATAGGAAACAGAATTTGTACTACAACGATAACACGTCTAATATCAGTCCACTCAGTGCTACCGGGATAACTTTTGCATTTAGAGTAATGAAATGATTTCTCAGTCATTTTGAAGCTACTGCAACAAAACGCTCTCTTTTCAACTGCAATACTTAAGCTCTGCAATATTAAGGAATATTTAGCTGCTTAGCTGAAACTTTGCTGTACGTAGCCGTGTTAACTTTATTAATGGTTACCTGTAAGTAACCAATGGGGATTGACATTTCATGTCTAATTCACATTCACATTTCTAATGCAGTTTGTCTTTTTTGTCTCTTTTATCCTTTCTCTTCCTTATGCTGATTAAAGACACGTAATGAACCTGATTGATAAAAACCTACACTCGTCGTTGCTCTTATTTCGTGTATTTCCACTTAAACCCGACCTGTATATACTGTCTCAATATTAATCTGAGTTATTTTGCAATCTTTATTATTAGAATAACCAGATTACGATCTCTAAATCCTGGTAAACCAACTCACACAAAACCATCTTATTCCTACCTTACACGCAGCACATTACATATTAAGATATTAACATTTAACCGGTATCTCTCTGCAATAGTAAACGAAATGTGTAGATCACTCATCTAATATCAGTCTTCTCAGTGCTACCGGAACAACTTTTAAATTTAGAGTAATGCAGCGATTACTCAGTTTTATGAAGGTACTGCAACTAACGCTTTGGATTTCTTTCCTGTTAAATTACGCTCTGCAATATTAAGCCATGTAAATTGTCCTATTGGTCTACTAACAATGCTATGTATAATAATACAAATCTTTCAAAAGCAATATCGTCTCACTACAATACTTACACTCTGCATAATAAATATGAATAATGCGACTAATGCTAATAATAAAGTCGTCTAAAACTCGGCTATAGGTAGAGAATAAAACTATCTTACATCAAAATAAACCATGTACTGCCAAACCAATAACAGCCAATTACTGAACGTCTATCAGTCAATCTCTTAACAAAATAAACTTAGCACTCTTTTGCTCTATTGTGTATATTTGTAGTTCTCCACATTAACTGTCACATTGATATCACCACTGACAACACACCACTGAGTTTTTAACAGCACCAAAATATGAAAAAAGCACTGTAACTCTTTACATGATTTAGAAGTAGTTGCATTAGCAAAAAATAAAGTCCTGTTTTCTGTACACGCTAGCCTTTCTGTATACATTAATCTTTCTGTGTACACCAGTCCCTCTATATAGACTAGCCTCTCTGTCTTCTACACGTGCCCGTAACCTATATACACTAGCCTGCCTTCTTTTTACAATAGTCTCGGTGTCCCAGCCTCTCTGCATACTCTAGCCTCACTGAATTCCCCAGACTCTCTTCTGTATACACAAGCCTATCTGTAAACAATAGCTTGTCATCTGTACACACTAGCCTCTCTGTATACACTAGCCATTCTTCTGCCTTCTTTTTACAATAGTCTCGGTGTCCCAGCCTTTCTGCATACTCTAGCCTCACTGAATTCCCCAGACTCTCTTCTGCCTTCTTTTTACAATAGTCTCGGTGTCCCAGCCTTTCTGCATACTCTAGCCTCACTGAATTCCCCAGACTCTCTTCTGTATACACAAGCCTATCTGTAAACAATAGCTTGTCATCTGTAAACAATAGCTTGTCATCTGTACACACTAGCCTCTCTGTATACACTAGCCATTCTTCTGTATACACTAGGCTCAGGGGAATAATATTAGCCTATCTGTATTACTTTGTTTAACTTTTCTGTTTTCTCTTTCTTTTCTAGGGTGTACATCGCCGTATACCCAAGCCAGTCTTATTACCCCAGCCTCATTCCAATTATAATAGCCTCACTGGGTTTTTGACAGGCGGTCTTGTGTTGGGTTTTTTCAGTCTGCTCAGCCATCTTCTTGCAGGGCTTCTTCGGGTCAGCCCTTGCTCCCTTTTCCCCACGTATCCTCTCATCCTCTGGGTTACCTTGGGCATCAGGCTCATCCTATCCTTCACGGGACATTAATTTGGGTTTGCATAGCTTGCAGGCTCTTAGGGGGTTCCTTCTCATCTTCAGGTCAAGAGTCGGTGGGTTCTACTCTCACAGCGGTAACTTACCGGTTACTTACAGTTGGCATTTGGGCATACGTCATTTTATGGATGGGATCTTTACCTTTCCTTTTCCACCTATACTTGTGTCTTTTTGCCCTCTTTTCAAGCATACTGACCATCCAGGCCATGGCACACCTTAGGCCTTGGTTCTTAAGTAATATCGCATTTCCCACTTGAAGACTCCGATTAAAAGTGGGAAGGCTGGCCGCAGGGAGGAGCCTGAGGGACTATTTAACCCTCCTCCTCTGTCAGGGCCAGGGTTGGTGTTTTCTAGGGAGAGAGAGACTGGGTTACACAGACTTGCTAGTGTATACAGACTGAATAGTGTAGTGTACAGAGACAAGCTGACAGTGAGGCCGGGGTATAATGAGAAGCTAGGTGTATAACAGGGTAGCAGACAGGCTAGTTTATATAAAAGCAAAATTGGGTAAAAAGAATACAGGCTGGGAAATAATGAGAGGCAAGATTATACAGAGAGGCTAGGGTACACAGAGAGGCTAGTGTATAGATACAGAAAGGCGGGGTATACCGAGAGACTAGGTGTATAAAAGACAAGCTAGGGACGGACTAGTGTATACAGAGGATCGGCTAGTTGATACAGAGAGGCTAATGTGTACAAAAGACAGGCTAATGTATACAGATAGGCTAGATTATACAGAAGAACGTCCTGGGTATGCAGAGCGCTCAGCTTCAAGGGAAGGCCAACGTGACTTTCTGACAGATCTGACTTTCATCCCCTTGCCCTCTCTGCCCCGGTCATCTGGTGGCAGTTTATGCACTTCCCTGGCCCCCACCCATTTATAATCCTTACCGACCTATCCTTCCGCTGCTCACAGGAACACACTGTATGACTTGTCTAATTAACCAACTTGTACAAGACACCGCTATCCTCCTGTCTGACACCGGTTCCCCTTGGAGGATTTACCCCTCACTGTTTGGGTGGTCCCTGCCTCCACCTGGATGCTCCACATATACCCCGACGACATTGTCGAAGGGGCACCACTTGACAGGCCACGGGGCTGTCATGCCGGTGGCATCTCCCATTGGAAGAAGGGATGATGGCCCCAACCCCTTGGCAGCATGTTCTTTCATGTACAGACCAGGGCGGCTCATCTTCCCTTCTGGAGTCTTGACCTTAGAGGGGGGAGTTGCACTTTGGGGGGTCTGAGTGATACCTAGTGCGCTGTACTGGAAGGGCTTGACATTCCCGCATCTGTGTCCCCTCTCCCTGGTTGCGCCCCTCGTCCCCCCCCCTCTGGCCCCCACCTACTCTTTGCCGACATTGCCTTCTGCAGCTTTCGGGGACACCCTGGATGACTTATTTATTGAGCCTATTGGTACGAGACACTGCTTCCCTCCAGTTTGACTCTGGACCCCCCTGGAGGATTTACCCCTTACTGTTTGGGCGGTCCCAGCCTCCCTCTGGATGCTCTACACAGCCCCTGATGGCGATGCAGGAGAGACACTAATTGGCGGGCCCCAGAACTGCTGCTCGGGTGAAGTCTCCCGTTGGATGGAGGGATGGTGGCCCCAGCCCCTTGCCTACCGGATTCTCCATGCACCGACCAGGGCTGCTCCTCTTTCATCTTGATGTGGTGACCATGGGGGGGATTAGTTGAAACTTATGGGGTCCAGGTGGTTGCTGGTGTGAGTGCGCTAAAGGACTTGACATTTCCGCATGTTTGTCCCCTCTCCCTTGCTGCCCCCCCTTCCCTTCCCCCTTACCTCCTTCCCTTCCCTCCCCCTTTCCCCCCTTCCCCCCCCTCTTTTCCCCCCTTCCCCCCCTCTTTTCCCCCCTTCCCTCCCCCTTTCCCCCCGGAGCGTGGACGGAGGAGAGGGGGTAAGGATAGGACAATCTGCCAAAGGGAGAAATGCATTTGTTCGGGGGCTGCATGTACTTTTGGGGTATGGGACGGGGGGTGGTGGATCCCATTCTGTGATGCCTTTTCTGTTGTGACGGGCTCCCTCGTGCATGCCTACATTTAGGGCGAGCTGAGGAGACCCCTCAGTGCTGACAGTTCTATGCTCTACCTCTGTTTTGATTATACTATTGTTTTTTGGTTTTATGATGTTACTGATTGTCTTTTATTTGCAGACCGGTATCAGACGTGACATTTACCACTGCCGGGACTGGGGGGACTGGGATCCTTGGGCTCCCTCTCCGACCTGTCTACCCACCAACCCAAGTAGGACGGCGCTTTAAACCCAGTGTACATGTGGTAAGCGCTATAGCATAATTGTGGTGTTTTAGTGTACAATTCCTGTACTGATGAGTGCGGACAACCCTTAATTTCCCTCTCCCTCTGGGGTTGAGGTGCCCGGCCTCTTTTTCCCCTTACCTTTTCTTCCATTTTCCCTTCCTTTCTCCCCCTTAGTTCCCGCCATCCATTACCTACCCAATACCTACCTTGGTTCAACTTTCTTTGCTTTTCTCTGATGTCCCCCTTCCCCTCCCCGAGGAGCGATGGCAGACTCAGTCAAGGTCACCTCTCTAAGGAACTAAGGAAAGGTTAAGGGACTGAACTCCTCTGAAAAAAGGTGAATCCTCCTGTGAAAACTGAAGACTTCCTGTACTGATGTGGCCTTTATACAAGAAACACATTTTAAAAATACTAGCCTCCCCTTTCTACGGTCAAGATCCTTCCCTAAGGTCTACCACTCTACTAACCCCTTCTATAAGACCAAGGGAATCTCCATTCTGATCTCTAGCAGGCTCCCCTCAGTTCTCCAGAATTCTCTGGTGGACCCTGGGGGCCGATATCTTTTTCTTAGGGGCCACATTGGGGAGCTCCTTTTTACATTTGCCACTGTGTAAGCTCCCAATGATCACCAAGACACATTCCTCAGAACTACCCTGCACAGATTATGTGACTTTCGGGAGGGCCAGTTGATATTAGGTTGGGACTTTAATGTCCCCTTTTGCCATCGGTTGACACTTCTGCCTCTTGCTCCTCGCTCCTCATTTCCTCTAGAAAGCGGATTACTAAGTGTTTACTGAATGACCAATTAGTTGATGTCTGGTGTCTGCAACACTCCGGGGAAAGGGACTACTCTTTTTGCTCTTCCTCTCACAAATCATACTTGAGGATAGACTTCTTCTTGATTCCACATGACCAACTGCACTTGGTGAGCTCTTCCTCCATCGGCCATATTACTTGGTCCGACCATGCTCCTGTAGCCCTTACCTACACCCTCTCTAGGAACCCCTCACCTAGGTCTCTATTCTGGCACCTTAATGAGAGCCTCCTCCAGATACCGGAAGTTTTAGCAGATGTGACCAGGGAATTGGACCTTTATTTCCAAGAAAACTAAACGCAGGACTGCGACCCTGGGATAATTTGGGAGGCTCACAAGTCAGTACTCCGCAGGGTACTTATCAGGCACGGGGCGCGCATCAAACGAACATGGAAGGAACAGCTTGCTAATCTGTTTTGTGAACTTGCCTCTGTGGAAGCGAAACCTAAACATGCCCCCTCACGGACCTTAGAGATTGAATTGGGGACACTCCGTACCCAGATTACTGACCTACTCCATTATAAAGCGAAAGCGGCACTCCAGTTTTGTCGTAAACTGACGTAGGAGTCAGGGGACAAATGCGGAAAAATCTTAGCCAGGTCGGTAAATGAGTTGAAATCTGCTTCTTACATACCACAGTTGATAGATGAGAATGGCCAGAGGGCCTCTACCCCAACCCAAATAGCCAAAGTCTTTGAAAAATGTTACTCTGATCTCTACAACCTGCCCGATTCAGGGTCCGGACAGGACAATATAGACAGATATGTAACCGGTTCTGGTCTACCAACCCTCTCATCGGAATCACGGGAGTACTTGGAGGACCCAATCACACTGGAAGCAGTCCAGATGGCCGTGGGACCTCCGAAGGTGGGTAAGGTTCTGGGCCCTGACGGATATACCGCACAATACTATAAGACCTTCCTCCCTATTCTTGGCCCGCGCTTGGTGAATTTATTTAATACTCTGAGCTCGAATGGGGATTTTCCTGAGGATACCCTTAGAGCCCACATCTCGTTGATACCTAAGGAGGGCAAAGACCCGGGCCTATGTGGGAGCTACAGACCCATTTCCCTCCTAAATTCGGTCCTAAAACGATTCTCTTAAATCCTCGCCACGTGATTGGCACAGCACTTGCAGTCCCTTATACATATTGACCAGTTAGGTTTTATTCCCACCAGGGAAGATAGGGACAACACCAATAAGGTGCTTACCCTGGTCCATAAAGCAAAGTCATCTGGGACCCCTTGTCTTTTCGTGAGTACTGATGCAGAGAAGGCTTTTGATCGGGTCAAATGGACATTCATGTTCTCGGTCCTTCGCCATATAGGTCTGAGTGAACGGATGCTGGCATGGATAAGTAAGATATACTCACGCCCTTCAGCTCAACTCAAAGCGAATAGGGTGCTCTCATCTCCCCTTGACATCGGGAATGTGACCAGACAGGGTTGCCCCCTGTCGCCCCTATTATTCGCACTGTCATTGGAACCCTTTCTCTCCACAATTCGACAAAACTCAGACATTACGGGACTCCAAATGGGTACTATTGACTGCAAGATATCTGCCTACGTGGATGACATGCTGTTCTCGCTGACGAATCCCAGAGTTTCCTTGCCAAATCTCCTTTGGGAATTCCAGATATACGGGATACTTCTTGAAATCAGAGGCCATGGGGGTCGCAGTCCCCCTGCAAACGTTACTAGACTTGCAGTCCAATTTTCGATTTAAATGGACCCATACAGCACTTCCCTGGCCCCCACCCATTCATAATCCTTACTGACCTTTCCTTCCGCTGCTCACAGGAACACACTGGATGACTTGTCTAATCAACCAACTTGTACAAGACACCACTATCCTCCTGTCTGACACCGGTCCCCTTGGAGGCTTTACCCCTCACTGTTTGGGTGGTCCCTGCCTCCCCCTGGATGCTCCACATATACCCAGACGACATTGTCAGAGGGGCACCACTTGACAGGACACGGGGCTGTAATGCCGGTGGCATCTCCCATTGGAGGAAGGGATGATGGCCCCAACCCCTTGGCAGCAGGTTCTTTCATGTACAGACCAGGGCGGCTCATCTTCCCTTCTGGAGTCTTGACCTTAGAGGGGGGAGTTGCACTTTGGGGGGTCTGAGTGATACCTAGTGCGGTGTACTGGAAGGGCTTGACATTCCCGCGTATGTGTCCCCTCTCCCTGGTTGCGCCCCTTGTTCCCCACCCTCTGGCCCCCACCTACTCTTTGCCGACATTGCCTTCTGCAGCTTTCGGGGACACCCTGGATGACTTATTTATTGAGCCTATTGGTACGAGACACTGCTTCCCTCCAGTTTGACTCTGGACCCCCCTGGAGGATTTACCCCTTACTGTTTGGGCGGTCCCAGCCTCCCTCTGGATGCTCTACACAGCCCCCGATGGCGATGCAGGAGAGACACTAATTGGCGGGCCCTAGAACTGCTGCTCGGGTGAAGTCTCCCGTTGGATGGAGGGATGGTGGCCCCAGCCCCTTGCCTTCCGGATTCTCCATGCACCGACCAGGGCTGCTCCTCTTTCATCTTGATGTGGTGACCATGGAGGGGAGGAGTTGAAACTTATGGGGTCCGGGTGGTTGCTGGTGTGAGTGCGCTAAAGGACTTGACATTTCCACATGTTTGTCCCCTCTCCCTTGCTGCCCCCCTTCCCTCCCCCCTTCCCTCCCTTACCTCCTTCCCTTCCCTCTTCCCCCCCTCTTTTCCCCCCTTCCCTCCCCCTTTTCCCCCGGTGAGTGGAAGGAGGAGAGGGGGTAAGGAGAGGACAATCTGCCAAAGGGAGAAATGCATTTGTTCGGGGGCTGCATGTACTTTTGGGGTATGGGACGGGGGGTGGTGGATCCCATTCTGTGATGCCTTTTCTGTTGTGACGGGCTCCCTCGTGCATGCCTATGTTTAGGGCGAGCTGAGGAGATCCCTCAGTGCTGACAGTTCTATGCTCTACCTCTGTTTTGATTATACTATTGTTTTTTGGTTCTATGATGTTACTGATTGTCTTTTATTTGCATACCGGTATCAGACGTGACATTTACCACTGCCGGGACTGGGGGGACTGGGGGGACTGGGAACCGGGGGCTCCCTCTCCGACCTGTCTACCCACCAACCCCAGTAGGACGGCGCTTTAAACCCAGTGTACATCTGGTAAGCGCTATAGCATAATTGTGCTGTTTTAGTATACAATTCCTGTACTGTTGAGTGCGGACAACCCTTAATTTCCCTCTCCCCCTGGGGTTGAGGTGCCCGGCCTCTTTTTCCCCTTACCTTTCCTTCCATTTGCCCTTTCTTTCTCCCACTTAGTTCCCGCCATCCATTACCTACCCAATACCTACCTTGGTTCAACTTTCTTTGCTTTTCTCGGACGTCCCCCTTCCCCTCCCCGAGGAGCGATGGCAGACTCAGTCAAGGTCACCTCTCTAAACGTTAAGGGACTGAACTCCTCTGAAAAACGGTGGATCCTCCTGTGAGAACTGAAGACTTCCTGTACTGATGTGGCCTTTATACAAGAAACACATTTTAAAAATACTAGCCTCCCCTTTCTACGGTCAAGATCCTTCGCTAAGGTCTACCACTCTACTAACCCCTCCTCTAAGACCAAGATAATCTCCATTCTGATCTCTAGCAGGCTCCCCTCGGTTCTCCAGGATTCTCTGGTGGACCCTGGGGGCCGATATCTTTTTCTTAGGGGCCACATTGGACAGCTCCTTTTTACATTTGCCACTGTGTACGCTCCCAATGATCACCAAGACACATTCCTCAGAACTACCCTGCACAGATTATGTGACTTTCGGGAGAGCCAGTTGATATTAGGTGGGGACTTTAATGTCCCCTTTCGCCATCGGTTGACACTTCTGCCTCTTGCTCCTCGCTCCTCATTTCCTCTAGAAAGCGGATTACTAAGTGTTTACTGAATGACCAATTAGTTGATGTCTGGTGTCTGCAACACTCCGGATAAAGGGACTACTCTTTTTGCTCTTCCCCTCACAAATCATACTTGAGGATAGACTTCTTCTTGATTCCACATGACCAACTGCACTTGGTGAGCTCTTCCTCCATCGGCCATATTACTTGGTCCAACCACGCTCCTGTAGCCCTTACCTACACCCTCTCTAGGAACCCCTCACCTAGGTCTCTATTCTGGCACCTTAATGAGAGCCTCCTCCAGATACCGGAAGTTTTAGCAGATGTGACCAGGGAATTGGACCTTTATTTCCAAGAAAACTAAACGCAGGACTGCTACCCGGGGATAATTTGGGAGGCTCACAAGTCAGTACTCCGCAGGGTACTTATCAGGCACGGGGCACGCATCAAACGAACACGGAAGGAACAGCTTGCTAATCTGTTTTGTGAACTTGCCTCTGTGGAAGCAAAACATAAACATGCCCCCTCACGGACCTTAGAGATTGAATTGGGGACACTCCGTACCCAGATTACTGACCTACTCCATTATAAAGCGAAAGCGGCACTCCAGTTTTGTCGTAAACTGACGTAGGAGTCAGGGGACAAATGCTGAAAAATCTTAGCCAGGTCGGTAAATGAGTTGAAATCTGCCTCTTACATACCACAGTTGATAGATGAGAATGGCCAGAGGGCCTCTACCCCAACTCAAATAGCCAAAGTCTTTGAAAAATGTTACTCTGATCTCTACAACCTGCCCGATTCAGGGTCCGGACAGGACAATATAGACAGATATGAAACCGGTTCTGGTCTACCAACCCTCTCATCGGAATCACAGGAGTACTTGGAGGACCCGATCACACTGGAAGAAGTCCAGATGGCCGTGGGACCTCCGAAGGTGGGTAAGGCTCTGGGCCCTGACGGATATACCGCACAATACTATAAGACCTTCCTCCCTATTCTCGGCCCGCGCTTGGTGAATTTATTTAATACTCTGAGCTCGAATGGGGATTTTCCTGAGGATACCCTTAGAGCCCACATCTCGTTGATACCTAAGGAGGGCAAAGACCCGGGCCTATGTGGGAGCTACAGACCCATTTCCCTCCTAAATTCGGTCCTAAAACGATTCTCTAAAATCCTCGCCACGTGATTGGCACAGCACTTGCAGTCCCTTATACATATTGACCAGTTAGGTTTTATTCCCACCAGGGAAGATAGGGACAACACCATTAAGGTGCTTACCCTGGTCCATAAAGCAAAGTCATCTGAGACCCCTTGTCTTTTCGTGAGTACAGATGCCGAGAAGGCTTTTGATCGGGTCAAATGGACATTCATGTTCTCGGTCCTTCGCCATATAGGTCTGAGTGAACGGATGCTGGCATGGATAAGTAAGATATACTCACGCCCTTCAGCTCAACTCAAAGCGAATGGGGTGCTCTCATCTCCCCTTGACATCGGGAATGTGACTCCTCTATTATTCGCACTGTCATTGGAACCCTTTCTCTCCACAATTCGACAAAACTCAGACATAACGGGACTCCAAATGGGTACTATTGACTGCAAGATATCTGCCTACGTGGATGACATGCTGTTCTCGCTGACGAATCCCAGAGTTTCCTTGCCAAATCTCCTTCGGGAATTCCAGATATACGGGATACTTCTTGAAATCAGAGGCCATGGGGGTCGCAGTCCCCCCGCAAACGTTACTAGACTTGCAGTCCAATTTTCGATTTAAATGGACCCATACAGCACTTCCCTGGCCCCCACCCATTCATAATCCTTACCAACCTTTCCTTCCGCTGCTCACAGAAACACACTGGATGACTTGTCTAATTAACCAAATTGTAAAAGACACCGCTATCCTCCTGTCTGGCACCGGTCCCCTTGGAGGCTTTACCCCTCACTGTTTGGGTGGTCTCTGCCTCCCCCTGGATGCTCCACATATACCCAGACGACATTGTCAGAGGGGCACCACTTGACAGGACACGGGGCTGTCATGCCGGTGGCATCTCCCATTGGAGGAAGGGATGATGGTCGGTAAATGAGTTGAAATCTGCCTCTTACATACCACAGTTGATAGATGAGAATGGCCAGAGGGCCTCTACCCCAACTCAAATAGCCAAAGTCTTTGAAAAATGTTACTCTGATCTCTACAACCTGCCCGATTCAGGGTCCGGACAGGACAATATAGACAGATATGAAACCGGTTCTGGTCTACCAACCCTCTCATCGGAATCACGGGAGTACTTGGAGGACCCGATCACACTGGAAGAAGTCCAGGGACCTCCGAAGGTGGGTAAGGCTCCGGGCCCTGACGGATATACCGCACAATACTATAAGAACTTATTCTATTCTCGGCCCGCGCTTGGTGAATTTATTTAATACTCTGAGTTTGAATGGGGATTTTCCTGAGGATAACCTTAGAGCCCACATCTCGTTGATACCTAAGGAGGGCAAAGACCCGGGCCTATGTGGGAGCTACAGACCCATTTCCCTCCTAAATTCGGTCCTAAAACGATTCTCTAAAATCCTCGCCACGTGATTGGCACAGCACTTGCAGTCCCTTATACATATTGACCACTTAGGTTTTATTCCCACCAGGGAAGATAGGGATAACACCATTAAGGTGCTTACCCTGGTCCATAAAGCAAAGTCATCTGGGACCCCTTGTCTTTTCGTGAGTACTGATGCCGAGAAGGCTTTTGATCGGGTCAAATGGACATTCATGTTCTCGGTCCTTCGCCATATAGGTCTGAGTGAACGGATGCTGGCATGGATAAGTAAGATATACTCACGCCCTTCAGCTCAACTCAAAGCGAATGGGGTGCTCTCATCTCCCCTTGACATCGGGAATGGGACCAGACAGGGTTGCCCCCTGTCGCCCCTATTATTCGCACTGTCATTGGAACCCTTTCTCTCCACAATTCGACAAAACTCAGACATAACGGGACTCCAAATGGGTACTATTGAGTGCAAGATATCTGCCTACGTGGATGACATGCTGTTCTCGTTGAAGAATCCCAGAGTTTCCTTGCCAAATCTCCTTCGGGAATTCCAGATATACGGGATACTTCTTGAAATCAGAGGCCATGGGGGTCGCAGTCCCCCCGCAAACGTTACTAGACTTGCAGTCCAATTTTCGATTTAAATGGACCCATACAGCCCTTAAGTACTTAGGTACTTACATTCCACCGGACATCGCGCGTACGTTTATGTTGAACTTTCCCCCACCCCTTGTCACTAAGATCTGCAGTTTGCTTCACGGGTGGCATTCTGGCCTCCATTCCTGGTTCAGGAGATGCAATCTCATTAAAATGAACATACTCCCTAAATGTACCTATCTTTTCCAAGCTCTCCTGATCCAGAGTCCAGTGCCGTTTTTTAAGCAAGCTCAATTCCTGCTCACTCAATTTAACTGGGCCCACAAAAATTCAGACTTAAGTGGTCACAGCTGACATTGTCTAAACAACAGGGAGGGTTGGTTCTCCCTGACTTGCGATGCTACTACCTGGCCTCCCATCTGGGGTGTGTATTGGACTGGAATGGAAACAAACTTTCTAAGCTCTGGGTGCAACTAGGACAATCTCACTCCCGAATTCCGCTAAGAAGTGCCATGTGGTGCTATAAGGATTTACCCACAGAATTGACGTCACATCCCACTATAGGGGCTTCATTGAAAGTCAGTCACCTGATCGCTACCCAAAACACACTCACGTCTTTGACTTCCCCCCTATTCCCTATACGTGACCATCCGAACTTTGAACCGGGGACCCACTTAGAAATTCCAACCTAGACCATGCGTCTAAATTCGTCATTGATGGAAAATGGCCTTCTTTCTGAACCCTAACAGATCCGACAGGGCTTTTCCAACTGCCTTTTTGGAGAGCGGCGCAACAACATAATTTTCTCCATTCCATCCCCAATACTCAAACTTTCACCCGCCCTCAGACGGAGTTTGAGACTCTATGCAGGAGCGAAGGCCCTTTGGTCCACATTCTCTCTCAAACAGATCACCCACACTTAACCTGTCTGTCCAACTGGGAAAAGGACCTTGATTGCTCGTTTTCCCCAGCACAGAGACAACGCATTATCACTTTGGCTCTCAAAACCTCGCTGTGCACAAAGATACAGGAGACAAATTTTAAACTTCTCATCAGGTGGTATTTGACACTATCAAAGCTGCATAAATAATTCCCCTCTTCCTCGAACATATGCTGGAGGTGTGGAGAAGAAGAGGGCACATTGCTCCACATTTTTTGGTCCTGCCCCAGCTTGGTGGACTTCTGGACAGAGATCCGATGCATAACACAAAAATTCTTGTACTTTATCCGTGCCTTGAATCATTATGATTGATGGAAGGCAGACTCACATTTGCGAATATACCTGTATCAAGTATTGTTCAGCTGCTTTTTGCTCTGTATTTCTCTGTTGCATTATGTACTCGGGGGACCGTCATTCCCTGTTTGTAGAAAAAAAAAAAGAAGCCTACGACACCTGGTATTCCCAGGCGGTCTCCCATCCAGGCATTAACCAGGCCCGGCCCTGCTTAGCCTACAAGATCAGATGAGATGGAACAGATTCAGGGTGATGTGGCCATAGCCAATATCTTCAGGCACTCTCAACTCTCTTGAAAAATGCCAAGATGGTCACCTTGGGAACAAGCAGAAAAAAATAGGTCAACGGCAACAACATAACAAGAAGACTACGGCATCTGGAAATCCCAGGTGGTCTCCCATCCAGGGATTAAACTGGTCCCAACCTTGCTTAGCCTCTGAGATCAGATGAGATTGGGCTCTTTCAGGGTGATGTGGCCGTAGGAGATTTCTTCAGGCACTCTCAACCCTCTTGACTAATGCCAAGATGGTCACTTTGGGAAAAAAACAAAAAAAAACAAGTTAACGCCAACAACATAAGAAGAAGTCTACAGCACCTAGTATTCCCAGGTGGTCTCCCATCCAGGTATTAACAAGGCCCGACCCTGTTTAGTCTCTGAGATCAGACGAGATCTGGTGCTTTCAGGGTTATGTGGCCATAGGCAAGCTCTTCAGGCACTCTCAACCCTCTTGACAAACACCAAGATGGTCACCTTGGTAAACAAACAAAACAAAAACAAGTCAACGCCAACAACATAAAAAGTATTCCCAGGTGGTCTCCAATCCAGGTACTAGCAAGGCCCAACCTTGCGAAAAAAGACAGATCAATGTCAACAACATAAAAAGAAGAATACGGCACCTGGTATTCCAACGCCATCTCCCATACAGGTACTAACTAGGCCCAACCCTTCTTAGCCTCAGAGATGAGAAGAGATAGGGCTCTTTCAGGGTGATGCTGCTGTAAGCGATCTCTTTGGGCACTTTAAACCCTCTTGACAAATGCCAAGATGGTCACCTTGGGAAACAAGCGAAAAAAAAAAAAACGAATCAACGCCAACAACATAAAAAGAAGCTTACAATAACTGGTATTCCCAGGTGGTCTCCCATCCAGGTACTAACCAGGCCTGACTCTTCTTAGCCTCCAAGATCAGACAAGATTGGGTGCTTTCAGTGTGATGTGGCCATAGGCAATCTCTTCAGGCACTCTCAACCCTCTTGACAAACACCAAGATGGTGACCTTGGGAAACAAGCTAAAAAAAAACAGGTCAACGCCAACAACATAAAAAGAAGCCTACGACACCTGGTATTCCCAGGCGGTCTCCCATCCACGTACTAACAAGGCCAGACTCTTCTTAGCCTCCAACATCAAACGAGATCAGGTGCTTTCAGGGTGATGTGCCCGTAGGCAATCCCTTCAGGCACTTTCAACCCTCTTGACAAACGCCAAGATGGTCACCTTGGGAAACAAGCAAAAAAAAACTAAGTCAATGCCAACAACTTAAAAAAAAAGCATATGGCATTGAGAAATCCCAGGCGGTCTCCCATCCAGGTACTAACCAGGTCCCAACCCTGCTTAGCCTCTGAGATCAAATGAGATTGGGCTCTTTCAGGGTGATGCGGCCATAGTAGATTTTTTCAGGCACGCTCAACCCTCTTGACAAACGCCAAGATGGTCACCTTGGGAAGCAAACAAAAAATCAAGTCAATGCCAACAACATAAAAAGAAGCCTACAGCACCTAGTATTCCCAGGCGGTCTCCCATCCAGGTATTAACAAGGCACGACCCTTTCTAGCCTCTGAGATCAGAGGAGATTGGGTGCTTTCAGGGTGATGTGCCCATGGGCAATCTCTTTGGGCACTCTCATCCCTCTTGAAAAATGGCAAGATAGTCACCCTGGGAAACAAGCGGAAAAAAACAGGTCAACGCCAACAACATGAAAAGAAGAATACGGCACCTGGTATTCCAAGGCCATCTCCCATTCAAGTACTAACTAGGCCCAACCCTTCTTAGCCTCCGAGATCAGAAGAGATAGGGTGCTTTCAGGGTGATGCTGCTGTAAGCGATCTCTTTAAGCACTCTCTACCCTCTTGACAAATGCCAAGATGATCACTTTGGGAAACAAGCGAAAAAAAACAGGTCAACACCAACAACATAAAAAGAAGCCTGCGGCATCTGGAAAACGCAGGTGGTCTCCCATCCACGTACAAACCAGGCCCAACCCTGCTTAGCCTCTGAGACCAGATGAGATTGGGCGCTTTCAGGGTGTTGTGCCCGTAGGCAATTTCTTTGTGCACTCTCAACCCTCTTGACAAATGCCAAGATGGTCACCTTGGGAAAAAAGGGAAAAAAAACAGGTCAACGCCGACAACATAATGAGAAGCCTACAGCACCTGGTATTCCCAGGCTTTCTCCCATCCAGGTACTAACCAGGCCCATCGCTGCTTAGCCCCCGAGATCAGATGAGATTGGGCTCTCTCAGGGTGATTTGGCCGTAGGCATTCTCTTTGGGCACTCTGAAGCCTCTTGACAAAGGCCAAGATGCTCACCTTGGGAAACAAGCTAAAAAAAAACAGGTCAAAGCCAACAACATAAAAAGAAGCCTACGGCATCCCCAGGCGATCTCCCAATCAAGACACTAACCAGGCCAGATCCTTCTATGGCACCTGGTCTTTCCAGGCAGTCTCCCATCCAGGTACTAACCAGGCCTGACACTGCTTAGCCTCTGAAATCAGATGAGATCGGGTGCTTTCAGGGTGATGTGGCCGTAAGCGTTCTCTTCAAGACACGCCCAACCCTCTTGACAAACGCCAAGATGGTCGCCTTGAGAAACAAGTGAAAAAAACAGGTCAAAGCCAACAACATAAAAAGAAGCCTATGGCACCTAGTATTCCAAGGCGGTCTCCCATCCAGGTACTAACCAGGCCCGACACTGTTTAGCCTCCGAGATCAGACAAGATTGGGTGCTTTCATGGTGATGGGGCCGTAGGTGATCTCTTTGGGCACTCTCAACCCTCTTGACAAATGCCAAGATGGTCACCTTGGGAAACAAGTGAAAAAAGAAACCAGGTCAAGGCCAATAACATAAAAAGAAGCCTACGGCACCTGTTATTCCCAGACGTTCTCCCATCCTGGTATTAACCAGGCCTGACACTGCTTAGCCTCCGAGATCAGACAAGATTGGGTGCTTTCAGGGTGATGGGGCCGTAGGTGGTCTCTTTGGGCACTCTGGACCCTCTTGTTAAACGCCAAGATGGTCACCTTGGGAAACAAGCGAAAATAAACAGGTCAACACCAACAACATAAAAAGAAGCCTACGGCACCTGGTATTCACAGATGGTCTCCCATACAGGTATTAACCAGGCCGTACACTGCTAGGCCTCTGAGATCAGATGAGATTGTGCGCTTTCAGGGTGATGTGGCCATAGGTGTTCTATTCAGACACTCTCAACCCTCTTAACAAATGCCAAGATGGTCATCTTGGGAAACAAGTGAAAAAAAACAGGTCAACGCCAACAACATAGACCCTGGCGGTCTCCCATCTGACCCTGACCCTGCTTAGCCTCTGAGATCGGGCGCTTTCAGGGTGATGGGGCCTTAGGCGAACGCTTTGGGACATACTCAAAACTCTTGACAGATGCTAAAATGGTCACCTTGGGAAACAAGCGAAAAAAAACAGGTCAAAGCCAACAATATAAAAAGATTCCTACGGCACCTGTAATTAGGTACTATCCAGGCTGGACCCTGCTTAGCCTCTGAGATCAGATAAGATCGGGCGCTTTCAGGGTGATGTGGCCGTAGGAGATTTCTTTGGGCTCTCTCAGCCCTCTTGACAAATGCCAAGATGGTCACCTTGGGAAACAAGCGGAAAAAAAAAAAATGTCAACGCCAGCAACATAAAAAGAAGCCTACGGCACCTGGTATTCCCAGTCGGTCTCCCTTCCAGTTACTAATCAGGCCCGACAATGCTTAGCCTCCGAGATCAGACAAGATCGGGCACTTTCAGGGTGATTTGGCCGTAGGCACTTTCTTTGGGCACTCTCACCCTCTTGACAAACGCCAAGATGGTCATCTTGGGAAACAAGCAAAAAAAAACAGGTCAACGCCAACAACATAAAAAATAGGATTTTTATATACAACTTACCTGTAAAATCCTTTTCTTGAGAGTACATCACGGGACACAGGAGCTTCATTACATAGTGGGTTATATAGGCACCTCTGGTGATTGGACACTGGTTAACCCCCAATTAAGGAGAATTCCTCCCCTATATAACCCCTCCCATATGGGGGGCACCTCAGTTTTGTAGCAAAGCAATAGGAAACCATGTAAAACCCAAGAGGGGTGGGTGCCCTGTGTCCCGTGATGTACTCTCAAGAAAAGGATTTTACAGGTAAGCTGTATATAAAAATCCTATTTTCTTGATCATACATCACAGGACACAGGAGCTTCATTACATAGTGGGATGACCCAAAGCAATGCTCAGATTGAGGGCAGGGAGACACAGATCATAATATATAGACCGCCAAGGACCTAAACTGCAGCCTGCAGTACACTGCGCCCAAAGGCGATATCCTCTTGCCCTCTGACATCCACCTGATAGAATCTGGTGAATGTGTGGACTGATGACCAAGTTGCAGCCTTACAGATCTGAGCCAGGGAGGCCTGGTGATGCACTGCCCAAGAAGCACTTACAGCCCTAGTTGAGTGCGCTCTCATTTGAAAACGAGGGATCTTCCCTTTAACACTATAGGCCTGAGAAATAATCTGTCTAATCCACCTTGAGAGAGTGGATTTTGATGCCGCCTGGCCCTTCCTAGGGCCTTCCGGCAAAATAAATAAGCAACCAGTTTTCCTTATCTGAGCAGTTGCCTGAAGATAGATACTGATTGCCCTTACCACATCCAAAGTGTGCAAAGATTCTTCTTCTGCGGACTGTGGGTCCGGAAAAAAGGATGGTAGGCTTAAATCTTGATTCAAATGGAATCCTGAAACCACCTTAGGCAGAAAGGACCTGTTGGGACGCATTACCACCAGGTCCTTATGAATAATTAGATACGGTTCTTTACTGGAGAGAGCTGCTAGTTCTGACACTCTTCTAGCCGTGGATATGGCTACCAAGAAAACCAATTTTTTAGTCAAAAGAACTAACGAAGCCTGATGCAAAGGTTCAAAAGGTTGCCCCTGCAAAGCTGAGAGAACCAAATTCAGATCCCATGGGCATACCGGAGGTTTGACTGGCAGCCTTATCCTCATAGCCCCCTGGATGAAAGCCCGCACCAGGGAATGTGATGCAAGTGGTTTCTGAAAAAACACTGACAAGGACGAAATATGCACCTTGATAGTGCTTACGGCCAAATTCATTTCTAGGCCTGACTGGAGGAAGGCCAAGATCCTGCTAATGACATACTTTCTAGGATGACATTCCCTGAGTTCACAACAGGAAACATATGCCCTCCAGATTTTGTAGTAAATAAGCCTGGAGGCCGGCTTTCTGGCATTGACCAGAGTAGAAAGGACTGGCCCCGAAAGCCCACGGTCTCTCAGAATGTGGGTCTCAGCAGCCAAACCGTCAAATTCAGACTGTGTAAAGCAGCATGGTAAATTGGACCCTGTGAGAGCAGATCTGGCCGGAGAGGGAGGATCCACAGCCTGCCTACTGCCAACTTCATGATCTCTGCGTACCACGGTCGCCTGGGCCAAGCCGGGGCTACCAAAAGAAGCGACTTTGTTTCCCACTAGACTCTTCCCAGGAACCGCGGCAGAAGCGGGCACGGGGGGAGGCATAAATCAAATTTTACTGATCCCAGGGAACTGTCAGAGCATTCGACCCCTGAGCGAGTGTATCTCTTGTCCTTGACACGAATTTGTCCAGTTTTCTGTTGAACCTGGACGCAAACAGATCTACGTCTGGAGTACCCCACCTGCGACATATGTTCCAAAACACGTCGGGGTGCAGAGCTCATTCTCCTAGGCACAACTGCTGGCGGCGCAGAAAATCTGCCTGCCAATTTTCCACTCCTGGAATGAAGACTGTAGAAAGGCATGGAACATGCCTTTCTGCCCAGACAAGTATGCGATTCACCTCTTTTTGCGCAACCAGACTCCTGGTACCACCCTGGTGATTGATATAGGCCACTGCTGTGGCATTGTCGGACTGAACTCGAACAGGGAGACCCCGTAGTCTGAAAGAACAGTTTATGAGAGCCATATAAACTGCCTGGATCTCCAAGACATTTATGGGCAATAGCTTCTCGATCACAGACCATTTCCACTGCGAGCACGTCTCCTCCAACACTGCTCCCCAGCCTGTCAGGCTGCCATTTGTCATAATAATCTTCCATGGAAGAGGAAGAAAAGTTTTGCCTTTCAGCAAATTCTCGGTTTGTAACGAGACTCTTAGACTCGTTAGACGAGACTCTTGCGTGTCCCTGGGGATAGACGCATAGGAAGATCCAAGGACTGGGGCTTCCTGTTCCAAGCCGCAAGGATGCATCTTTGCAGAGGCCTTGAGTGGAACTAGGCGAATGGAACGGCCTCGAAGGAGGCAACCATTTTCCCTAACAGTCTCATGCACAACCGAATGGGGGAAGATCTTCTGCCCAGAATTAGGCGCACCAGATCCCCAATGGCCAAGACTTTTGGCCTTGGTAGAAACACCTTGCCCTGAGCAGTGTCGATAACCATACCCAGGTATTCCAACCTGGTAGCAGGCTGTAGGGACGACTTTTCTAGGTTTATAATCCAACCTAGGCGTTCCAGCTGTTCTAGCGTTCTGGTAACACTGTGGTTCAGGAGCGCTACTGTTTTCTCTATGAGAAGCAAATCGTCTAGATAAGCCATGACGGCTATACCCTGAGCTCTTAGGTTTGCCAAGAGAGGGTCCAGAATCTTTGTGAAGACTCGAGGGGCCGTAGCTAGCCCGAACGGCAAGGCCACAAATTGAAAATGGCGCCGCTCTACCGTGAACCTTAGATACTTTTGGTGTGCGGGAAAAATTGGCACATGGAGATATGCATCCTTGATGTCTATTGATGCCATAAACTCTCCCCCTTGCAGGGAGGAGACCACAGTGCGAATTGACTGTATTCAGAAGGACCGGATGCGTAAAAAACGGGTCAGATCCTTCAGATCCAGGATAGGTCTGACACTTCTATTTGGCTTTGGAACGGTGAAGAGATTCGAGTAAAACCCTGAACCCTGTTCTTTTGGGTCCACTTCTACTATCACCCCCTGGGATAGTAAGTGATCTAAGGCCAGAAATAGCGGTCTTTGCTTTACTGGGTCCCTGGGGATCCTTGACCTTAGAAAGCGAGAAGGTGGATTCTCCTGAAACTCCAGCTTGTAGCCCAGGGATACCAAAGAGACCACCCACTCGTCCCGGATCTCTTCCCGCCAGGCTTCTGCAAACTGCAGGAGCCTTCCCCCACTTGGCCGAGTGGGGGCGCCCCTTCACAAGGAAGCTTTCGGGCTCTGCTTGGCAGGCTTTCGCCCCCAGGATTTCTTCTGCCACTGGGCCCGGCCTTGAGCCTTTCCTGTAGAGGGGGGTTGAGAAGGCCGTCGCCACTGCTTAGAGCTTGATGCTCCGGGAGAGAGAGAACGCCTAAATGATGGACGTTTGCTCCTTTTGACTGGAAGGAGAGTAGATCTACCCCCTGAAATTTTTTGGACGAATTTGTCTAATTCTTCTCCAAACAAACGTTCCCCTTTAAACGGGAACCCAATCAAATGCTTCTTGCATGATAGCTCAGCTGCCCAATTCTTTAGCCATAGGGCCCTTCGCATGTGTACCAACAGGAGAGACAAACGAGATGCTTGTTGGACAGAATCCAAAATCGCATCAATCATGAAACACAGAATTTGAGGTATTTCTGCATAATTCTCCACTTCCTCACTGGGAAGGAGGCCAAGCATCTTCTTAACCTGTTCCTTGAGGAACTGACACAACCCCACAGCTGCGACTGTAGGTTGCACTACAGTGCCAGTCATGGAAAAGGAGGCTTTTAATAATGTTTCCAGCTTCTTATCAGTTGGATCTTTAAATACCTGAGCATTATCCAAAGGACAGGTCAGGTTTCTATTCATGCAAGAAACAGTCGCATCGACAGATGGGACCCCCCATTTCTTGGTGAAACTTTCCTCCAGAGGATAAAGCATAGAAAACCTTTTAGGAGGAGCAAACAGTTTATCGGGATGTCCCCAATCCTCATACAACAATTTATCCATTAAGGGATTAATTGGAAAGGAAAAGGCAGGTTGTGGGATTTTCCTGACTCCCAGGGAAGAAACAGAGGACGTAGCGATCTCAGCAGCAGGCATTCTGAATGTGGTACGCACCAATTCAGTATAATACTGCACCTGTTTTCTGAGCGCCTGGGAGGAGGGGACTCTCTCCTCTTCCTCTGATTCATCCGACTGCTCAAGATTCCTGTCCCAAGATAGGGATCTCTCCTCATTGTCAGAAGTGTCATCTGAAAGAGGAATCTCAGCAGAGGTAGGGGAACTACCCCTTTTCCTGCTATCTTTCAGGGAAGCTGAAATAAAATTCATGATTCTCCCTTCAAAACCCTCCAATGTAGCCCTAAGGGAGTCCTCAGTGATGTATACCGGGGCTGAAATATTAGGAGAGGCTGCAAATCCTGACAGGGGCACTGACTCATCCTGTGAGGCTGACTCCAGTCTTGCAGGGGGGGGGATGGTAACCTACAGGCATTTTTAGAACCCCTAGACCTAGGCGGTGACTTACCAGTGTCCTTGTTATCTCCCCCTGGGACCCTCTTACGAGGAGACATAGTCCTAAGCTACAAAGCAGAGGTACTAGTACAAAGTGCAATCACTGTTGTGCTTAAAGTCTCACAATAAATATATATGCAAGCTTTCTCAGTGGTACCGGCATATCCTTTAAATTTAGACTATCAAGCTAAGCTTTCAATCTCTTACCGTTGAACAGCGATACTTCCTCCCTGCAATATTAAGCCATTTAAATGTCCTATTGGTCATCTATATTATACAACTCTCTGAAAAGCATATATGTAGAGAATAAAACTAGTCTTACATCTTAATAAAACTGTTTTATTGCTCAACCCGTATGAAGCTGTCATGACATAAGCAAATAAGTCACAGTTAAAACACAGTGACAAAACATTCCTTTTTACCGCAGCAAAATGTGAGAAAAGCAGTGTAAGCCGTCTTTCTGCCATATGCTTCAGAAAATTAATGTACCGCTTTTAAATCCATATCAATTCCACATCCTAATTTAAACCGTCTTAAAATTTTAACATTTACTGATAGCAATTACTGATATTACATTATGATTAAACCAGTGAAAAGGCCCGCGTAATGGAACTGTCAAATTAATCATAATCTCAGAGTTAACTTAGCTGATAAATTTACGATTTACTCAACGATTTACTCAACGATTTAAACTAAGATTTTTTCAAGCTAAGTCAATTTAATCTTAAATAATTTATACTATATTCTACGGTACTCTTAAATTATGTACTGTTTTTCTGTATTTTAGCCGTACTCATATTTCGTGTTATGTTGCAACCATCTAATCTCATTGCTATTCCGACATTCTGCCTTAATGAGGATATTACTTTGCAACTATCCCTTGAACCCTTTTGTGTATTCACTTTATCTCGACCTATATATACTGCCTCAATATACTTATTATTATATTATAGAGATTACTATCTCTAAATCATTGTAAACGTAACCATAGTTATAATGTACAGGTAATTTTACGTTAAAGCAAACTTCACACAAAACCATCTTTTTAAAACCTTTTACACACTGCACATTAAGAGTAATGCAACCATCTCTCTACCTCTATGCAATAGGATTCTCTTTCTGACTCTATTTTGTGTATTACGTCTTCTCCACATTAACTGTCACACTGATAACCATTTGTAACACATAACACTGGCAACCCATTTTTTAACAGCAGCAAAATGTGAGAAAAGCAGTGGGACGGTTTACTTGATTGAGAAGTGGTTGCAGTACCAAAGGATAGCAATAAAGTTTGATTACATTAATAACACATAATGCAACTATTTTACATTCACATCAAGCATACATCCTAATGTAAACTGTCTATCACTATTAATGTTCAGGGTTACTGATACATTATGCCGATAACCAGTGGAAACGGAAAACAGTCAGTGTAAGCAGTCTTCGTGCGTAACAAAATTAATGGAACGATTTACACGTTGGAATTTACAAGCTACGTCAATTTACTCTTATATAATGTATACCCTTTAGCTGCTTAGCTCACACTTTGCTGTATGTAGCCGCATTAACTGTATTAATGGTTACATATAAGTAACCAATGGGTATTGACATTTCATGTCTATCTCACATCTCTAATGCAATTTGTCTCTTTGAGACACGTTGCTGATATTTGCTGTCAAGAGGCTTCAGAGTGCCCAAAGAGAATGCCTACGGCCAAATCACCCTGAGAGAGCCCAATCTCATCTGATCTCGGGGGCTAAACAGCAATGGGCCTGGTTAGTACCTGGATGGGAGAAAGCCTGGGTATACCAGGTGCTGTAGGCTTCTCATTATGTTGTCGGCGTTGACCTGTTTTTTTTCCCTTTTTTCCCAAGGTGACCATCTTGGCATTTGTCAAGAGGGTTGAGAGTGCACAAAGAAATTGCCTACGGGCACAACACCCTGAAAGCGCCCAATCTCGTCTGGTCTCAGAGGCTAAGCAGGGTTGGGCCTGGTTTGTACGTGGATGGGAGACCACCTGGGTTTTCCAGATGTCGTAGGCTTCTTTTTATGTTGTTGGTGTTGACCTGTTTTTTTTCGCTTGTTTCCCAAAGTGATCATCTTGGCATTTGTCAAGAGGGTAGAGAGTGCTTAAAGAGATCGCTTACAGCAGCATCACCCTGAAAGCACCCTATCTCTTCTGATCTCGGAGGCTAAGAAGGGTTGGGCCTAGTTAGTACTTGAATGGGAGATGGCCTTGGAATACCAGGTGCCGTATTCTTCTTTTCATGTTGTTGGCGTTGACCTGTTTTTTTCCGCTTGTTACCCAGGGTGACTATCTTGGCATTTTTCAAGAGGGATGAGAGTGCCCAAAGAGATTGCCCATGGGCACATCACCCTGAAAGCACCCAATCTCCTCTGATCTCAGAGGCTAGAAAGGGTCGTGCCTTGTTAATACCTGGATGGGAGACCACCTGGGAATACTAGGTGCTGTAGGCTTCTTTTTTTGTTGTTGGCGTTGACTTGATTTTTTGTTTGCTTCCCAAGGTGACCATCTTGGCGTTTGTCAAGAGGGTTGAGCGTGCCTGAAAAAATCTACTATGGCCACATCACCCTGAAAGAGCCCAATCTCATTTGATCTCAGAGGCTAAGCAGGGTTGGGACCTGGTTAGTACCTGGATGGGAGACCGCCTGGGATTTCTCAATGCCATATGCTTTTTATTTAAGTTGTTGGCATTGACTTAGTTTTCTTTTGCTTGTTTCCCAAGGTGACCATCTTGGCGTTTGTCAAGAGGGTTGAAAGTGCCTGAAGGGATTGCCTACGGGCACATCACCCTGAAAGCACCTGATCTCGTTTGATGTTGGAGGCTAAGAAGAGTCTGGCCTTGTTAGTACGTGGATGGGAGACCGCCTGGGAATACCAGGTGTCGTAGGCTTCTTTTTATGTTGTTGGCGTTGACCTGTTTTTTTTTAGCTTGTTTCCCAAGGTCACCATCTTGGTGTTTGTCTAGAGGGTTGAGAGTGCCTGAAGAGATTGCCTATGGCCACATCACTCTGAAAGCACCCAATCTTGTCTGATCTTGGAGGCTAAGAAGAGTCAGGCCTGGTTAGTACCTGGATGGGAGACCACCTGGGAATACCAGTTATTGTAAGCTTCTTTTTATGTTGTTGGCGTTGATTCGTTTTTTTTTTTTTCGCTTGTTTCCCAAGGTGACCATCTTGGCATTTGTCAAGAGGGTTTAAAGTGCCCAAAGAGATCGCTTACAGCAGCATGACCCTGAAAGAGCCCTATCTCTTCTCATCTCTGAGGCTAAGAAGGGTTGGGCCTAGTTAGTACCTGTATGGGAGATGGCGTTGGAATACCAGGTGCCGTATTCTTCTTTTTATGTTGTTGACATTGACCTGTCTTTTTTCGCAAGGTTGGGCCTTGCTAGTACCTGGATTGGAGACCACCTGGGAATACTAGGTGCTGTAGGCTTCTTTTTATATTGTTGGCGTTGACTTGTTTTTGTTTTGTTTGTTTACCAAGGTGACCATCTTGGTGTTTGTCAAGAGGGTTGAGAGTGCCTGAAGAGCTTGCCTATGGCCACATAACCCTGAAAGCACCAGATCTCGTCTGATCTCAGAGACTAAACAGGGTCGGGCCTTGTTAATACCTGGATGGGAGACCACCTGGGAATACTAGGTGCTGTAGACTTCTTCTTATGTTGTTGGCGTTAACTTGTTTTTTTTTGTTTGTTTCCCAAAGTGACCATCTTGGCGTTAGTCAAGAGGGTTGAGAGTGCCTGAAGAAATCTCCTACGGCCACATCACCCTGAAAGAGCCCAATCTCATCTGATCTCAGAAGCTAAGCAGGGTTGGGACCAGTTTAATCCCTGGATGGGAGACCGCCTGGGATTTCCAGGTGCCGTAGGCTTCTTGTTATGTTGTTGCCGTTGACCTATTTTTTCCGCTTGTTCCCAAGGTGACCATCTTGGCATTTGTCAAGAGAGTTGAGAGTGCCTGAAGATACTGGCTACAGCCACATCACCCTGAATCTGTTCCTTCTCATCTGATCTTGTAGGCTAAGCAGGGTCGGGCCTGGTTAATGCCTGGATGGGAGACCGCCTGGGAATACCAGGTGTCGCAGGCTTCTTTTTTTTTTTTCTCCAAACAGGGGAAGACGGTCCCCCGAGTACATAATGCAACAGAGAAATACAGAGCAAAAAGCAGCTGAACAATACTTGATACAGGTATATTCGCAAATGTGAGTCTGCCTTCCATCAATCATAATGATTCAAGGCACGGATAAAGTACTGTACCAAGATCCAGGGTCACACAAACCCCAGGTCCCTCCGGCATAATCCATCCAGAGGGGGGGGTGGGGCCGTCATTCCCAATTTTCCACTTTTTCCAAAAGAGAGAGGGGGTGGAGGGGGTGAGAGATAGGGGAGGAAGGCAGAAAAGAGAAGGGTTGAAAGATCAGGAAAGGAGAAGAGGAGACGAGACACGATGGCAGCCACTGTCCAAGGGGCCAGTCAAGGAAAGCTCAGAGCACTAAGGCGATAGCAGGCGACATCCTTCCAGCGAGAATATAAAGGTATTCCAGATGTCCCAGGTTTGTTTAAAAAATTCTTGGTTACCTTGTGATGTGAGGATCAAGTCCTCCATTTTTTTTAATGTCCTCTATTTTCCTAAGCCGTGAGTAATGAAAGGGGGGGGACATATTTTCCAATAGAGAGAGATGCAGGATTTTGCCGCATTTATCACATTTGTCGTAAAATTGATTTTTTGTACTTCTTAATGGGAGTCTGTGAATGGTGCAAGAGAAAGAATGCAGCCTCTTCCGGGATGGAGAAGTCTGTGAATTTTTGTGTTATGCATCAGATCTCTGTCCAGAAGTCCACCAAGCTGGGGCAGGACCAAAAAATGTGGAGCAACGTGCCCTCTTCTTCTCCACACCTGCAGCATATGTTCGAGGAAGAGGGGAATTATTTATGCAGCTTTGATGGTGTCAAATACCACCTGGTGAGAAGTTTAAAATTTGTCTCCTGTATCTTCGTGCACAGCGAGGTTTTGAGAGCCAAAGTGATAATGCGTTGTCTCTGTGCTGGGGAAAATGAGCAATTAAGGTCCTTTTCCCAGTTGGACAGACAGGTTAAGTGTGGGTGATCTGTTTGAGAGAGAATGTGGACCTAAGGGCCTTCGCTCCTGCATAGAGTCTCAAACTCTGTCTGAGGGTGGGCGAAAGTTTGAGTATTGGGGATGGAATGGAAAAAATGATGTTGTTGCGCCGCTCTCCAAAAAGGCAGTTGGAAAAGCCCTGTCGGATCTGTTAGGGTTGAGAAAGAAGGCCATTTTCCATCAATGACGAATTTAGACGCATGGTCTAGGTTGGAATTTCTAAGTGGGTCCCCGGTTCAAAGTTCGGATGGCCACGTATAGGGAATAGGGGGGAAGTCAAAGACGTGAGTGTGTTTTGGGTAGCGATCAGGTGACTGACTTTCAATGAAGCCCCTATAGTGGGATGTGACGTCAATTCTGTGGGTAAATCCTTATAGCACCACATGGCGCTTCTTGGCGCTTCTTAGCGGAATTCGGGAGTGAGATTGTCCTAGTTGCACCCAGAGCTTAGAAAGTTTGTTTCCATTCCAGTCCAATACACACCCCAGATGGGAGGCCAGGTAGTAGGATCGCAAGTCAGGGAGATCCCTGTTGTTTAGACAATGTCAGCTGTGACCACTTAAGTCTGGGATTTTTGTGGGCCCAGTTAAATTGAGTGAGCAGGGATTGAGCTTGCTTAAAAAACGGGACTGGAATCTGGATCGGGAGAGCTTGGAAAAGATAGGTAAATTTAGGGAGTATGTTCATTTTAATGAGATTGCATCTCCTGAACCAGGAGTGGAGGCCAGAATGCCACCCGTGAAGCAAACTGCGGATCTTAGTGACAAGGGGTGGGGGGAAGTTCAACATAAACGTACGCGCGTTGTCCGGTGGAATGTAAGTACCTAAGTACTTAAGGGCTGTATGGGTCCATTTAAATCGAAAATTGGACTGCAAGTCTAGTAACGTTTGCGGGGAGACTTCGACCCCCATGGCCTCTGATTTCAAGAAGTATCCCGTATATCTGGAATTCCCGAAGGAGATTTGGCAAGGAAACTCTGGGATTCGTCAACGAGAACAGCATGTCATCTACGTAGGCAGATGTCTTGCACTCAATAGTACCCATTTGGAGTCCCGTTATGTCTGAGTTTTGTCGAATTGTGGAGAGAAAGGGTTCCAATGACAGTGCGAATAATAGGGGCAACAGGGGGCAACCCTGTCTGGTCCCATTCCCGATGTCAAGGGGAGATGAGAGCACCCCATTCGCTTTGAGTTGAGCTGAAGGGCGTGAGTATATCTTACTTATCCATGCCAGCATCCGTTCACTCAGACCTATATGGCGAAGGACAGAGAACATGAATGTCCATTTGACCCGATCAAAAGCCTTCTCGGCATCAGTACTCACGAAAAGACAAGGGGTCCCAGATGACTTTGCTTTATGGACCAGGGTAAGCACCTTAATGGTGTTGTCCCTATCTTCCCTGGTGGGAATAAAACCTAACTGGTCAATATGTATAAGGGACTGCAAGTGCTGTGCCAATCACGTGGCGAGGATTTTAGAGAATCGTTTTGGGACCGAATTTAGGAGGGAAATGGGTCTGTAGCTCCCACATAGGCCCGGGTCTTTGCCCTCCTTAGGTATCAACGAGATGTGGGCTCTAAGGGTATCCTCAGGAAAATCCCCATTCGAGCTCAGAGTATTAAATAAATTCACCAAGCGCAGGCCGAGAATAGGGAGGAAGGTCTTATAGTATTGTGCGGTATATCCGTCAGGGCCCGGAGCCTTACCCACCTTCGGAGGTCCCACGGCCATCTGGACTTCTTCCAGTGTGATCGGGTTCTCCAAGTACTCCCGTGATTCCGATGAGAGGGTTGGTAGACCAGAACCGGTTACATATCTGTCTATATTGTCCTGTCCGGACCCTGAATCGGGCAGGTTGTAGAGATCAGAGTAGCATTTTTCAAAGACTTTGGCTATTTGGGTTGTGGTAGAGGCCCTCTGGCCATTCTCATCTATCAACTGTTGTATGTAAGAGGCAGATTTCAACTCCTTTACCGACCTGGCTAAGATTTTTCCGCATTTGTCCCCTGACTCCTACGTCAGTTTACGACAAAACTGGAGTGCCGCTTTCGCTTTATAATGGAGTAGGTCAGTAATCTGGGTACGGAGTGTCCCCAATTCAATCTCTAAGGTCCGTGACGGGGCATGTTTATGTTTCGCTTCCACAGAGGCAAGTTCACAATACAGATTAGCAAGCTGTTCCTTCCGTGTTCGTTTGATGCGTGCCCTGCGTTTAGTTTTCTTGGAAATAAAGGTCAAATTCCCTGGTCACATCTGCTAAAACTTCCGGTATCTGGAGGAGGCTCTCATTAAGGTGCCAGAATAGAGACCTAGGTGAGGGGTTCCTAGAGAGGGTGTAGGTAAGGGCTACAGGAGCGTGGTCGGACCAAGTAATATGGCCGATGGAAGAAGAGCTCACCAAGTGCAGTTGGTCATGTGGAATCAAGAAGAAGTCTATCCTCAAGTATGATTTGTGAGGGGAAGAGCAAAAAGAGTAGTCCCTTTATCCGGAGTGTTGCAGACACCAGACATCAACTAATTGGTCATTCAGTAAACACTTAGTAATCCGCTTTCTAGAGGAAATGAGGAGCGAGGAGCAAGAGGTAGAAGTGTCAACCGATGGCGAAAGGGGACATTAAAGTCCCCACCTAATATCAACTGGCCCTCCCGAAAGTCACATAATCTGTGCAGGGTAGTTCTGAGGAATGTGTCTTGGTGATCAATGGGAGCGTACACAGTGGCAAATGTAAAAAGGAGCTCTCCAATGTGGCCCCTAAAAAAAGATATCGGCCCCCAGGGTCCACCAGAGAATCCTGGAGAACCGAGGGGAGCCTGCTAGAGATCAGAATGGAGATTCCCTTGGTCTTAGAGGAGGGGTTAGTAGAGTGGTAGACCTTAGGGAAGGATCTTGACCGTAGAAAGGGGAGGCTAGTATTTTTAAAATGTGTTTCTTGTATAAAGGCCACATCAGTACAGGAAGTCTTCAGTTCACACAGGAGGATCCACCGTTTTTCAGAGGAGTTCAGTCCCTTACCGTTTAGAGAGGTGACCTTGACTGAGTCTGCCATCGCTCCTCGGGGAGGGGAAGGGGGACGTCAGAGAAAAGCAAAGAAAGTTGAACCAAGGTAGGTATTGGGTAGGTAATGGATGGCGGGAACTAAGGGGGAGAAAGGAAGGAAAGGTAAGGGGAAAAAGAGGCCGGGCACCTCAACCCCAGGGGGAGAGGGAAATTAAGGGTTGTCCGCACTCAACAGTACAGGAATTGTATACTAAAACAGCACAATTATGCTATAGCGTTTACCAGATGTACACTGGGTTTAAAGCGCCGTCCTACTTGGGTTGGTGGGTAGACAGGTCGGAGAGGGAGCCCCCGGATCCCAGTCCCCCCAGTCCCGGCAGTGGTAAATGTCACGTCTGATACCGGTATGCAAATAAAAGACAATCAGTAACATCATAGAACCAAAAAACAATAGTATAATCAAAACAGAGGTAGAGCATAGAACTGTCAGCACTGAGGGGTCTCCTCAGCTCGCCCTAAACGTAGGCATGCACGAGGGAGCCCGTCACAACAGAAAAGGCATCACAGAATGGGATCCACCACCCCCCGTCCCATACCCCAAAAGTACATGCAGCCCCCGAACAAATGTATTTCTCCCTTTGGCAGATTGTCCTCTCCTTACCCCCTCTCCTCCGTCCACGCCCCGGGGGAAAAGGGGGAGTGAAGGGGGGAAAAGAGGGGGGTAAGGGGAGAAAGGGGCAGTGAAAGGGGGGAGGGAAGGGGGGAGGGAAGGGAAGGAGGTAAGGGAGGGAAGGGGGAAGGGAAGGGGGGGCAGCAAGGGAGAGGGGACAAACATGCGGAAATGTCAAGTCCTTTAGCGCACTCACACCAGCAACCACTCGGACCCCATAAGTTTCAACTCCTCCCCTCCATGGTCACCACATCAAGATGAAAGAGGAGCAGCCCTGGTCGGTGCATGGAGAATCCAGCAGGCAAGGGGCTGGGGCCACCATCCCTCCATCCAACGGGAGACTTCACCCGAGCAGCAGTTCTGGGGCCCGCCAATTAGTGTCTCTCCTGCATCGCCATCGGGGGCTGTGTAGAGCATCCAGAGGGAGGCTGGGACCGCCCAAACAGTAAGGGGTAAATCCTCCAGGGGGGTCCAGAGTCAAACTGGAGGGAAGCAGTGTCTCGTACCAATAGGCTCAATAAATAAGTCATCCAGGGTGTCCCCGAAAGCTGCAGAAGGCAATGTCGGCAAAGAGTAGGTGGGGGCCAGAGGGGGGGGGACGTGGGGCGCAACCAGGGAGAGGGGACACATATGCGGGAATGTCAAGCCCTTCCAGTACAGCGCACTAGGTATCACTCAGACCCCCCCAAAGTGCAACTCCCCCCTCTAAGGTCAAGACTCCAGAAGGGAAGATGAGCCGCCCTGGTCTGTACATGAAAGAACCTGCTGCCAAGGGGTTGGGGCCATCATCCCTTCCTCCAATGGGAGATGCCACCGGCATGACAGCCCCGTGTCCTGTCAAGTGTTGCCCCTCTGACAATGAATGAATGAATGAATGAAATACTTATATAGCGCACAATGCGAACTGAATCGCCTCTAGGCGCTGTGGCGAGCTTTGATCATCTGCTAAAATAGGAAGGTCTTGAGTTTTTTCCTAAAAGCCAGGTGATTTTCTTCCAGGCGGATGTTGATTGGTAGAGCATTCCATAGCCGAGGCCCTTGGACAGCGAATCTCCGATCACCCTTGGATTTATACCGGGCTTTGGGCACGAGGAGGAGGTTTTTGTTGGCTGATCGAAGACTGCGGTTTGGTGTGTAATGATTTATTTTCTCCATTAGGTATTGCGGAGCTTCTCTATGCACGCATTTGGGGGTGAGGCAAAGGGTCTTGAACGTGATCCGATTTTTTACGGTTAGCCAATGTAAGCTCCTCAGTGAAGGAGAAATGGATTTCCAGGGTTTTTTTCCTGTTATCAGCTTTGCCGCCGTGTTTTGGATCAGTTGTAATCGCGCAAGTTGATATTGTGGTAATCCTATGTAAAGCGAGTTTGCGTAGTCCAGTCGTGAATTAATGATTGTTCCAACTACCACTGCTTTGTCATTCTTTGGAATAAAAGGGATGAGTCTGCGAAGCATGCGCAGCAGATGGTGAGATCGACTGACTACAGATCCTATTTGCGCATCCATTGACATTTGTGCGTCTAAAATAACCCCGAGACTCTTCGCTTTGGTCTTTGGGGAGATAGTCTGCCCAAAGACGGTTGGTGGAGACCAGGAGGTTTTGGTTGCGGGCTTCTGATTTGGGTGTAAGATAAGAAGCTCTGTCTTTGATTGGTTCAGCTGGAGGGAGTTGGTGGTCATCCAGTCCTCTATTGATTTGAGGCAGTTTTCAAGTTGTTGTTGGTGTTTTTTTTTTTTCCATTGATCCGGAAATAAAGTTGCGTGTCGTCAGCGTAAGAGTGGAAGCAGAGATCTGAGCATCTGATGATTTGAAGGAGTGGGCGAATGTAAATGTTGAAGAGAACGGGTGACAACGGAGAGCCTTGAGGGACTCCGCAGGTGACTGCCCGAGTTTCGGAGAGGAATTTTCCTAGTTTCACTGTCTGTGACCGATTTCCTAGGAAGGACGCGAACCAATGGAGATCTATGTCTTGGACTCCGGCTACTTCTGTGAGGCGGACGAGTAGAGTATTGTGATCTACTGTATCAAACGCTGCACTTAGGTCTAGCAGTACGAGGAGACACGGCTCTCTGTCATCTGCTGCTTCGAGGGCGTCATCACAAATCTTGAGGAGAGCTGTTTCTGTTCCATGACCCGGGCGGAAGCCTGATTGCAGTGGGTCCAGGAGTTTGTGAGTATCCAGGTGAAGTTGTAGCTGATGTACTACAGCTTTCTCCATGATCTTAGAAATGGTGTTGAGGCCGATTGGCCTACGGTTGTTTGGATCCTGAGGGTCCAGGTTTGGTTTCTTGAGTAGAGGTTTGACGATGCCTTGTTTGAGGATGCTGGGAACAATCCCTTCGTGGAATGATCGGTTTATGAGGTGGGTTATGGTTGGAGCCACGATGTCGGAGCATTCTTTCAGTAGTTTTGTGGGGATGATGTCAATAGGTGAGGTACTGTCACGCAGTTTATTAATGATGTTTTTTGCGGTGTCTACGGTAATTGGGGATAGTGAAAATTTTGGCGGTTGCGGTATGTTGGTGCGGACATCCTCTTTATGTATTTGCTGGCTGAGGTTTGATGTTTTCTTCTGACAAATTGTTTCCCTGATGGTTTTGACTTTATCGATGAAAAAATCCGACAGTTTGTCACAGTAATCCTGGGATTCGCTTTCTGGGGGTTCTAGGCACACCGGATTCATTGATTGATTAACCAGTTTAAACAGTTCCCGAGGTTGGTTTGCGGCCGTTGAGATTGTATATGAGAAGTGGTCCTTTTTGGCTTTGAAGATTGCTTTCCGATAATTCTCTGTCAGACGTTTGTAGTTAAATAGGTTTTCCTCGGTGGGATTTCTTCTCCATGTTCTTTCCGCTCTTCTGCGTTCTTGCTTTAGTACGGAGAGGGAGCTATTAAACCATCCAGCATTTTTCTTCCTGATGAGAGCCCTGCGTTTTGGTGCTACCGAGTCTGCTGATTGCAGTAATGCCTTGTTCAGGGAGTTGAGTGTTTCTTCCGTAGAGTGGTTTAAAGTTATTGTAGATATTTTTTTGGACAGAGTGGTTTTGAAGGCTTCGGAGTACAGTTTTTTATGCGATCTGGTCCAGTGCGTTGTTACAGGTTTCCGTTTTGCGTTGGTGATGTTGGTAGTGATTTTGAATTTGATGGAGTGGTGATCCGTCCATGGCAGAGTTATGTTGTCGAGTATGTTGACGTCGATGTTCTGTTTGAAAATGAGGTCCAGGGTGTGTCCTGACCCATGCGTGGGAGTCTTTATCAGTTGCTGTAGACCCAGTTCTTCTAGTTGATTGATGCAGGCAGTCGCGATGGGGTCTTTAGGCTCGTTTGCCCAAAGGTTGAAATCTCCGAGTGCCAGGAAATTTTTGAATTTTAGGGTGTGCATTGCAAAGGATTCCGTGAGGGGTGAAAGAAGATTGGACTTTGGTCCCGGTGGTCTGTAGCACAGTAGAATATGAGTGGTGTCATGGGGTGTTGGTTGAAAATGTAGCGTCAGGGTTTCCATAAAAGACACTGTGTTCTGAGATGATGGTTTAGTGAGATCCAGGTGACCTTTAAAGATCACTGCGAGGCCTCCTCCTTTTTTCCCTATCCGGTGTTCGGTTAGGATCCTGTAGTTTTCCGGCACCAATTCGGTGAGGATGGTGTTGCAGTCAGAGGTTAACCAGCTTTCGGTGATGAAGAGGCAGTCTACATTGTTCTCGATGATGAAGTCGTGTACTTCCAGTCTATGTTTGACTGCAGACCTGGCGTTAATCAAGGCGCAATCTAATTGTAGTGGTCGAGTAGATGTCTTCCTGTGGTTGGGAGCTGGTTGTCGTCCGGTTTTTAATAGTTGTTCTCTTTGAAGTATTTTTTGTATGGAAGATGGCAATGTGGTGTTGATGTTCCTTAGTCTGTGCAGAACTTCAGCTGAGTATTTGAAGTAGCACATGGTTTGTGGATGCTGTTGATGGTACTATGGGCCTAAGATGATGATCCTGATCAGGGTATTGATCCTGAGGTGGGGCTAGGTATCAGACTTGCCGCCGTGCTTGAGGCTATTAGCGCGCAAGTTGATCAGGGGATGCCTATATGGATGCGGAAGGAGTTGTTGTATTCGGTTGCTGGCTGTTCCAGCTGCCTTTACTTAAGGTGGAGGTCTCCGCTTAGAAAAGAAGTCTGGCTGTGATCTGGAATAGTCGTCCTAGGATAGCGTAAAAAAAGGAAAGGAGGCCGGAGGTAGGGGTATGCTAACCTATGGTTGTTCCAGAGGAAGGCGAAAAACCCCCTGACAGTAGCAGCAAAATGCACCAGTGGGGCAAAAATTCCTTCCTGACCCCCGTAGGCGGTCAGACGGAGTCCCTGGAACAATCACTGAGTGGAGGTGCGAGCTTACCTGGCTGCGGTTGTCCCCTTTAAACACTCTGGTTCCGATGAATCTGACAATGTCGTTGGGGTATATGTGGAGCATCCAGGGGGAGGCAGAGACCACCCAAACAGTGAGGGGTAAAGCCTCCAAGGGGACCGGTGCCAGACAGGAGGATAGCAGTGTCTTTTACAAGTTGGTTAATTAGACAAGTCATCCAGTGTGTTCCTGTGAGCAGCGGAAGGAAAGTTTGGTAAGGATTATGAATGGGTGGGGGCCAGGGAAGTGCTGTATGGGTCCATTTAAATCGAGAATTGGACTGCAAGTCTAGTAACATTTGCGGGGGGACTGCGACCCCCATGGCCTCCGATTTCAAGAAGTATCCCGTATATCTGGAATTCCCGAAGGAGATTTGGCAAGGAAACTCTGGGATTCGTCAGCGAGAACAGCAAGTCATCCACGTAGGCAGATATCTTGCACTCAATAGTACCCATTTGGAGTCCCGTTATGTCTGAGTTTTGTCGAATTGTGGAGAGAAAGGGCTCCAATGACAGTGCGAATAATAGGGGCGACAGGGGGCAACCCTGTCTGGTCCCATTCCCGATGTCAAGGGGAGATGAGAGCACCCCATTCGCTTTGAGTTGAGCTGAAGGGCGTGAGTATATCTTACTTATCCATGCCAGCATCCGTTCACTCAGACCTATATGGCGAAGGACCGAGAACATGAATGTCCATTTGACCCGATCAAAAGCCTTCTCGGCATCAGTACTCACGAAAAGACAAGGGGTCCCAGATGACTTTGCTTTATGGACCAGGGTAAGCACCTTAATGGTGTTGTCCCTATCTTCCCTGGTGGGAATAAAACCTAACTGGCCAATATGTAAGGGACTGTAAGTGCTGTGCCAATCACGTGGCGAGGATTTTAGAGAATAGTTTTAGGACCGAATTCAGGAGGGAAATGGGTCTGTAGCTCCCACATAGGCCCGGGTCTTTGCCCTCCTTAGGTATCAACGAGATGTGGGCTCTAAGGGTATCCTCAGGAAAATTCCCATTCGAGCTCAGAGTATTAAATAAATTCACCAAGCGCGGGCCGAGAATAGGGAGGAAGGTCTTATAGTATTGTGCGGTATATCCGTCAGGGCCCAGAGCCTTACCCACCTTCGGAGGTCCCACGGCCATCTGGACTTCTTCCAGTGTGATCGGGTCCTCCAAGTACTCCCGTGATTCCGATGAGAGGGTTGGTAGACCAGAACCGGTTACATATCTGTCTATATTGTCCTGTCCGGACCCTGAATCGGGCAGGTTGCAGAGATCAGAGTAACATTTTTCAAAGACTTTGGCTATTTGGGTTGGGGTAGAGGCCCTCTGGCCATTCTCATCTATCAACTGTGGTATGTAAGAGGCAGATTTCAACTCATTTACCGACCTGGCTAAGATTTTTCCGCATTTGTCCCCTGACTCCTACGTCAGTTTACGACAAAACTGGAGTGCCGCTTTCGCTTTATAATGGAGTAGGTCAGTAATCTGGGTACGGAGTGTCCCCAATTCAATCTCTAAGGTCCGTGACGGGGCATGTTTATGTTTCGCTTCCACAGAGGCAAGTTCACAAAACAGATTAGCAAGCTGTTCCTTCCGTGTTCGTTTGATGTGCGCCCCGTGCCTGATAAATACCCTGCGGAGAGCTGACTTGTGAGCCTCCCAAATTATCCCCGGGTCGCAGTCCTGCATTTAGTTTTCTTGGAAATAAAGGTCCAATTCCCTGGTCACATCTGCTAAAACTTCCGGTATCTGGAGGAGGCTCTCATTAAGGTGCCAGAATAGAGACCTAGGTGAGGGGTTCCTAGAGAGGGTGTAGGTAAGGGCTACAGGAGCGCAGTCGGACCAAGTAATATGGCCGATGGAAGAAGAGCTCACCAAGTGCAGTTGGTCATGTGGAATCAAGAAGAAGTCTATCCTCAAGTATGATTTGTGAGGGGAAGAGCAAAAAGAGTAATCCCTTTCCCCGGTTTGTTGCAGACACCAGACATCAACTAATTGGTCATTCAGTAAACACTTAGTAATCCGCTTTCTAGAGGAAATGAGGAGCGAGGAGCAAGAGGCAGAAGTGTCAACCGATGGCGAAAGGGGACATTAAAATCCCAACCTAATATCAACTGGCCCTCCCGAAAGTCACATAATCTGCGCAGGGTAGTTCTGAGGAATGTGTCTTGGTGATTATTGCGAGCGTACACAGTGGCAAATGTAAAAAGGAGCTCTCCAATGTGGCCCCTGAGAAAAAGATATCGGCCCCCAGGGTCCACCAGAGAATCCTGGAGAACCGAGGGGAGCCTGCTAGAGATCAGAATGGAGATTCCCTTGGTCTTAGAGGAGGGGTTAGTAGAGTGGTAGACCTTAGCGAAGGATCTTGACCATAGAAAGGGGAGGCTAGTATTTTTAAAATGTGTTTCTTGTATAAAGGCCACATCAGTACAGGAAGTCTTCAGTTCTCACAGGAGGATCCACCGTTTTTCAGAGGAGTTCATTCCCTTAACGTTTAGAGAGGTGACCTTGACTGAGTCTGCCATCGCTCCTCGGGGAGGGGAAGGGGGACGTCCGAGAAAAGCAAAGAAAGTTGAACCAAGGTAGGTATTGGGTAGGTAATGGATGGCGGGAACTAAGGGGGGGAAAGGAAGGGCAAATGGAAGGAAAGGTAAGGGGAAAAAGAAGCCGGGCACCTCAACCCCAGGGGGAGAGGGAAATTAAGGGTTGTCCGCACTCAACAGTACAGGAATTGTATACTAAAACAGCACAATTATGCTATAGCGCTTACCAGAAGTACACTGGTTTTAAAGCGCCGTCCTACTTGGGTTGGTGGGTAGACAGGTCGGAGAGGGAGCCCCCGGATCCCAGTCCCCCCAGTCCCGGCAGTGGTAAATGTCACGTCTGATACCGGTATGCAAATAAAAGACAATCAGTAACATTAAAGAACCAAAAAACAATAGTATAATCAAAACAGAGGTAGAGCATAGAACTGTCAGCACTGAGGGGTCTCCTCAGCTCACCCTAAACATAGGCATGCACGAGGGAGCCCGTCACAACAGAAAAGGCATCACAGAATGGGATCCACCACCTCCCGTCCCATACCCCAAAAGTACATGCAGCCCCCGAACAAATGCATTTCTCCCTTTGGCAGATTGTCCTCTCCTTACCCCCTCTCCTCCGTCCACGCCCCGGGGGAAAAGGGGGAGGGAAGGGGGGAAAAGAGGGGGGTAAGGGGGGAAAGGGGGAGTGGAAGGGAAGGAGGTAAGGGAGGGAAGGGAAGGAGGTAAGGGAGGGAAGGGGGGAGGGAAGGGGGGGCAGCAAGGGAGAGGGGACAAACATGTGGAAATGTCAAGTCCTTTAGCGCACTCACACCAGCAACCACCCGGACCCCATAAGTTTCAACTCCTCCCCTCCATGGTCACCACATCAAGATGAAAGAGGAGCAGCCCTGGTCGGTGCATGGAGAATCCGGCAGGCAAGGGGCTGGGGCCACCATCCCTCCATCCAACGGGAGACTTCACCCGAGCAGCAGTTCTGGGGCCCGCCAATTAGTGTCTCTCCTGCATCGCCATCGGGGGCTGTGTAGAGCATCCAGAGGGAGGCTGGGACCGCCCAAACAGTAAGGGGTAAATCCTCCAGGGGGGTCCAGAGTCAAACTGGAGGGAAGCAGTGTCTCGTACCAATAGGCTCAATAAATAAGTCATCCAGGGTGTCCCCCAAAGCTGCAGAAGGCAATGTCGGCAAAGAGTAGGTGGGGGCCAGAGGGTGGGGGACGAGGGGCGCAACCAGGGAGAGGGGACACATATGCAGGAATATCAAGCCCTTCCAGTACAGCGCACTAGGTATTACTCAGACCCCCCAAAGTGCAACTCCCCCCTCTAAGGTCAAGACTCCAGAAGGGAAGATGAGCCGCCCTGGTCTGTACATGAAAGAACCTGCTGCCAAGGGGTTGGGGCCATCATCCCTTCCTCCAATGGGAGATGCCACCGGCATGACAGCCCCGTGTCCTGTCAAGTGGTGCCCCTCTGACAATGTCGTTGGGGTATATGTGGAGCATCCAGGGGGAGGCAGGGACCACCCAAACAGTGAGGGGTAAAGCCTCCAAGGGGACCGGTGTCAGACAGGAGGATAGCGGTGTCTTGTACAAGTTGGTTAATTAGACAAGTCATCCAGTGTGTTCCTGTGAGATGCGGAAGGAAAGGTCGGTAAGGATTATGAATGGGTGAGGGCCAGGGAAGTGCTGTATGGGTCCATTTAAATCGAAAATTGGACTGCAAGTCTAGTAACGTTTGCGGGGGGACTGCAACCCCCATGGCCTCTGATTTCAAGAAGTATCCCATATATCTGGAATTCCCGAAGGAGATTTGGCAAGGAAACTCTGGGATTCGTCAGCGAGAACAGCATGTCATCCACGTAGGCAGATATCTTGCAGTCAATAGTACCCATTTGGAGTCCCGTTATGTCTGAGTTTTGTCGAATTGTGGAGAGAAAGGGCTCCAATGACAGTGCGAATAATAGGGGCAACAGGGGGCAACCCTGTCTGGTCCCATTCCCGATGTCAAGGGGAGATGAGAGCACCCCATTCGCTTTGAGTTGAGCTGAAGGGCGTGAGTATATCTTACTTATCCATGCAAGCATCCGTTCACTCAGACCTATATGGCGAAGGACCGAGAACATGAATGTCCATTTGACCCGATCAAAAGCCTTCTCGGCATCAGTACTCACGAAAAGACAAGGGGTCCCAGATGACTTTGCTTTATGGACCAGGGTAAGCACCTTAATGGTGTTGTCCCTATCTTCCCTGGTGGGAATAAAACCTAACTGGTCAATATGTATAAGGGACTGCAAGTGCTGTGCCAATCACGTGGCGAGGATTTTAGAGAATCGTTTTAGGACCGAATTTAGGAGGGAAATGGGTCTGTAGCTCCCACATAGGCCCAGGTCTTTGCCCTCCTTAGGTATCAACGAGATGTGGGCTCTAAGGGTATCCTCAGGAAAATCCCCATTCGAGCTCAGAGTATTAAATAAATTCATAAAGCGCGGGCCAAGAATAGGGAGGAAGGTCTTATAGTATTGTGCGGTATATCCGTCAGGGCCCAGAACCTTGCCCACCTTCGGAGGTCCCACGGCCATCTGGACTTCTTCCAGTGTGATCGGGTCCTCCAAGTACTCCCGTGATTCCAATGAGAGGGTTGGTAGACCAGAACCGGTTACATATCTGTCTATATTGTCCTGTCCGGACCCTGAATCGGGCAGGTTGTAGAGATCAGAGTAACATTTTTCAAAGACTTTGGCTATTTGGGTTGGGGTAGAGGCCCTCTGGCCATTCTCATCTATCAACTGTGGTATGTAAGAGGCAGATTTCAACTCATTTACCGACCTGGCTAAGATTTTTCCGCATTTGTCCCCTGACTCCTACGTCAGTTTACGACAAAACTGGAGTGCCGCTTTCGCTTTATAATGGAGTAGGTCAGTAATCTGGGTACGGAGTGTCCCCAATTCAATCTCTAAGGTCCGTGACGGGGCATGTTAATGTTTCGCTTCCACAGAGGCAAGTTCACAAAACAGATTAGCAAGCTGTTCCTTCCGTGTTCGTTTAATGCGCGCCCCGTGCCTGATAAGTACCCTGCAGAGTACTGACTTGTGAGCCTCCCAAATTATCCCCGGGTCGCAGTCCTGCGTTTAGTTTTCTTGGAAATAAAGGTCCAATTCCCTGGTCACATCTGCTATAACTTCCGGTATCTGGAGGAGGCTCTCATTAAGGTGTCAGAATAGAGACCTAGGTGAGGGGTTCCTAGAGAGGGTGTAGGTAAGGGCTACAGGAGCGTGGTCGGACCAAGTAATATGGCCGATGGAGGAAGAGCTCACCAAGTGCAGTTGGTCATGTGGAATCAAGAAGAAGTCTATCCTCAAGTATGATTTGTGAGAGGAAGAGCAAAAAGAGTAGTCCCTTTCCCCAGAGTGTTGCAGACACCAGACATCAACTAATTGGTCATTCAGTAAACACTTAGTAATCCGCTTTCTAGAGGAAATGAGGAGCGAGGAGCAAGAGGCAGAAGTGTCAACCGATTGCGAAAGGGGACATTAAAGTCCCCACCTAATATCAACTGGCCCTCCCGAAAGTCACATAATCTGTGCAGGGTAGTTCTGAGGAATGTGTCTTGGTGATCATTGGGAGCGTACACAGTGGCAAATGTAAAAAGGAGCTCCCCAATGTGGCCCCTGAGAAAAAGATATCGGCCCCCAGGGTCCACCAGAGAATCCTGGAGAACCGAGGGGAGCCTGCTAGAGATCAGAATGGAGATTCCCTTGGTCTTAGAGAAGGGGTTAGTAGAGTGTGTAGAGCACACTCTTCAAGTCTTCAAGTGGGAAATGCGATATTACTTAAGAACCAAGGCCTAAGGTGTGCCATGGCCTGGACGGTCAGTATGCCTGAAAAGAGGGCAAAAAGACACAAGTATAGGTGGAAAAGGGAAGTTAAAGATCCCATCCATAAAATGACGTATGCCAAAATGCCAACTGTAAGTAACCGGTAAGTTACCGCTGTGAGAGTAGAACCCACCGACTCCTGATCTGGAGATGAGAAGGAACCCCCTAAGATCCTTAGGGAAGGATCTTGACCGTAGAAAGGGGAGGCTAGTATTTTTAAAATGTGTTTCTTGTATAAAGGCCACATCAGTACAGGAAGTCTTCAGTTCTCACAGGAGATTTCACCGTTTTTCAGAGGAGTTCAGTCCCTTAACCTTTCCTTAGTTCCTTAGAGAGGTGACCTTGACTGAGTCTGCCATCGCTCCTCGGGAAGGGGGACGTCAGAGAAAAGCAAAGAACTGAGGTAGGTATTGGGTAGGTAATGGATGACGGGAACTAAGGGGGAGAAAGGAAGGGCAAATGGAAGAAAAGGTAAGGGGAAAAAGAGGCCGGGCACCTCAACCCCAGGGGGAGAGGGAAATTAAGGGTTGTCCGCACTCAACAGTACAGGAATTGTACACTAAAACAGCACAATTATGCTATAGCGCTTACCAGATGTACACTGGGTTTAAAGCGCCGTCCTACTTGGGTTGGTGGGTAGACAGGTCGGAGAGGGAGCCCCCGGATCCCAGTCCCCCCAGTCCCGGCAGTAGTAAATGTCACGTCTGATACCGGTATGCAAATAAAAGACAATCAGTAACATCATAGAACCAAAAAACAATAGTATAATCAAAACAGAGGTAGAGCATAGAACTGTCAGCACTGTCAGCACTGAGGGGTCTCTCCCTTTGGCAGATTGTCCTCTCCTTACCCCCTCTCCTCCGTCCACGCTCCGGGGGAAAAAGGGGAGGGAAGGGGGGGAAAGAGGGGGGGAAGGGGGGAAAGGGGGAGGGAAAGGGGGAGGGAAGGGAAGGAGGTAAGGGAGGGAAGGGGGGAGGGAAGGGGGGGCAGCAAGGGAGAGGGGACAAACATGCGGAAATGTCAAGTCCTTTAGCACACTCACACCAGCAACCACCCGGACACCATAAGTTTCAACTAATCCCCTCCATGGTCACCACATCCAGATGAAAGAGGAGCAGCCCTGGTCGGTGCATGGAGAATCCGGCAGGCAAGGGGCTGGGGCCACCATCCCTCCATCCAACGGGAGACTTCACCCGAGCAGCAGTTCTGGGGCCTGCCAATTAGTGTCTCTCCTGCATCGCCATCAGGGGCTGTGTAGAGCATCCAGAGGGAGGCTGGGACTGCCCAAACAGTAAGGGGTAAATCCTCCAGGGGGGTCCAGAGTCAAACTGGAGGGAAGCAGTGTCTCGTACCAATAGGCTCAATAAATAAGTCATCCAGAGTGTCCCCGAAAGCTGCAGAAGGCAATGTCGGCCAAGAGTAGGTGGGGGCCAGAGGGGGGGGGGACGAGGGGCGCAACCAGGGAGAGGGGACACAGATGTGGGAATGTCAAGCCCTTCCAGTACAGCGCACTAGGTATCACTCAGACCCCCCAAAGTGCAACTCCCCCCTCTAAGGTCAAGACTCCAGAAGGGAAGATGAGCCGCCCTGGTCTGTACATGAAAGAACCTGCTGCCAAGGGGTTGAGGCCATCATCCCTTCCTCCAATGGGAGATGCCACCAGCATGACAGCCCCGTGTCCTGTCAAGTGGTGCCCCTCCGACAATGTCGTCGGGGTATATGTGGAGCATCCAGGGGGAGGCAGGGACCACCCAAACAGTGAGGGGTAAAGCCTCCAAGGGGGACCGGTGTCAGACAGGAGGATAGCGGTGTCTTGTACAAGTTGGTTAATTAGACAAGTCATCCAGTGTGTTCCTGTGAGCAGCGGAAGGAAAGGTCGGTAAGGATTATGAATGGGTGGGGGCCAGGGAAGAGCATAAAACTGCCACCAGATGACCGGGGCAGAGAGGGCAAGGGGATGAAAGTCAGATCTGTCAGAAAGTCATGTTGGCCTTCCCTTGAAGCTGAGCGCTCTGCATACCCAGGACGTTCTTCTGTATAATCTAGCCTATCTGTATACATTAGCCTGTCTTTTGTACACATTAGCCTCTCTGTATCAACTAGCCGGTCCTTTGTATACACTAGTCCGTCCCTAGCTTGTCTTTTATACACCTAGTCTCTCTGTATACCCCGCCTTTCTGTATACATCTTTATACACTAGCCTCTCTGTGTACCCTAGCCTCTCTGTATAATCTTGCCTCTCATTATACCCCAGCCTGTATTCTGTTTACCCAATTTTGTCTTTTATATAAACTAGCCTGTCTACTGTATAACCCAGCTTCTCATTATACCCCGGCCTCACTGTCAGCTTGTCTCTGTACACTACACTATTCCGTCTGTATACACTAGCAAGTCTGTGTAACCCAGTCTCTCTCTCCCTAGAAAACACCAACCCTGGCCCTGACAGAGGAGATGGGCTTAAATAGTCCCTCAGGCTCCTCCCACAAATACTGCGGCCAGCCTTCCCACTTTTAATCGGAGTCTTCAAGTGGGAAATGCGATATTACTTAAGAACCAAGGCCTAAGGTGTGCCATGGCCTGGACGGTCAGTATGCCTGAAAAGAGGGCAAAAAGACACAAGTATAGTTGGAAAAGGGAAGGTAAAGATCCCATCCATAAAATGACGTATGCCCAAATGCCAACTGTAAGTAACCAGTAAGTTACCGCTGTGAGAGTAGAACCCACCGACTGCTGACCTGGAGATGAGAAGGAACCCCCTAAGAGCCTGCAAGCTACGCAAACCCAAATGAATGTCCCGTGAAGGATAGGATGAGCCTGATGCCCAAGGTAACCCAGACATGAGAATGAACTTCTTGTGAATGAGAGGATACGTGGGCAAAAGGGAGCAAGGGCTGACCCGAAGAACCCCTGCAAGAAGATGGCTGAGCAGACTGAAAAAACCCAACACAAGACCGCCTGTCAAAAACCCAGTGCGGCTATTATAATTGGAATGAGGCTGGGGTAATAAGACTGGCTTGGGTATACGGCGAGGTACACCCTAGAATAGAAAGAGAAAACAGAAAAGTCAAACAAGGTAATACAGATAGGCTAATGTTATTCCCCTGAGCCTAGTGTATACAGAAGAATGGCTAGTGTATACAGAGAGGCTAGTGTGTACAGATGACAAGCTATTGTTTACAGATAGGCTTGTGTATAGAAGAAGAATAGAAGAGAGTCTGGGGAATTCAGTGAGGCTAGAGTATGCAGAGAGGCTGGGACACCGAGACTATTGTAAAAAGAAGGCAGGCTAGTGTATATAGGTTACGGGCACGTGTATACAGAAGACAGAGAGGCTAGTCTATATAGAGGGACTGGTGTACACAGAAAGATTAATGTATACAGAAAGGCTAGCGTGTACAGAAGACAGAACTTTATTTTTTGCTAATGCAACTACTTCTAAATCATGTAAAGAGTTACAGTGCTTTTTTCATATTTTGGTGCTGTTAAAAAGTCAGTGGTGTGTTGTCAGTGGTGATATCAATGTGACAGTTAATGTGGAGAATTACAAATATACAAAATAGAGCAAAAGAGTGCTAAGTTTATTTTGTTAAGTCATTGACTGATAGACGTTCAGTAATTGGATGTTATTGGTTTCGCAGTACATGGTTTATTTTGATGTAAGATAGTTTTATTCTCTACCTATAGCCGAGTTTTAGACGACTTTATTATTAGCATTAGTCGCATTATTCATATTTATTATGCAGAGTGTAAGTATTGTAGTGAGACGATATTGCTTTTGAAAGATTTGTATTATTATACATAGCATTGTTAGTAGACCAATAGGACAACTTACATGGCTTAATATTGCAGAGCGTAATTTAACAGGAAAGAAATCCAAAGCGTTAGTTGCAGTACCTTCATAAAACTGAGTAATCGCTGCATTACTCTAAATTTAAAAGTTGTTCCGGTAGCACTGAGAAGACTGATATTAGATGAGTGATCTACACATTTCGTTTACTATTGCAGAGAGATACCGGTTAAATGTTAATATCTTAATATGTAATGTGCTGCGTGTAAGGTAGAAATAAGATGGTTTTGTGTGAGTTGGTTTACCAGGATTTAGAGATCGTAATCTGGTTATTCTAATAATAAATATAGCAAAATAACTCAGATTAATATTGAGACAGTATATACAGGTCGGGTTTAAGTGGAAATACACGAAATAAGAGCAACGACGAGTTTAGGTTTTTATCAATCAGGTTCATTACGTGTCTTTAATCATGTAGTGAATATACCCCAAATATAGCATAATGAAGAGAAAGGATAATAACTGGCAAAGGATGACATGGCAAAAAGACAAACTGCATTAGACATGTGAATGTGAATTAGACATGAAATGTCAATCCCCATTGGTTACTTACAGGTAACCATTAATAAAGTTAACACGGCTACGTACAGCAAAGTTTCAGCTAAGCAGCTAAATATTCCTTAATATTGCAGAGCTTATGTATTGCAGGGGAAAAGAGATCGGAAGTTTGTTGCAATAGCTTCAAAATGACTGAGAAATCATTTCATTACTCTAAATGCAAAAGTTATCCCGGTAGCACTGAGTGGACTGATATTAGACGAGTTATCGTTGTAGTACAAATTCAGTTTCCTATAGCAGAGATATACCAGCTAAATGTGAGAAGAGCAATTAAACTGTTCACATCGATAGCATTGTATTACTCTTAATATGTGCAGCGTGTAAAGAAGCAAAAGATGGTTTTGTTTTATCCTAAAATTAGCAGTATACGTAATAAAGGTGAGTAGGTAACCTGGATTTAGACATAGCAAACTCTATAATCTAATTTAGCAAAATTAGAAAGGATAATATTGAGACAGTATATACAGGTCGAGTTTAAGTGGAAATACACAAAATATCTAGCTTACCTTTACATTGTTCAATAGAGCGTTGCAAAGTAATACCAAGGCAAAATGTTGGAATAGCAATTAGATGAGATGATTGCTGTAATCATGAAATATCAGCAAATATAAGCAACGTGTCTCAAAGAGACAAATTGCATTAGAGATGTGAGATAGACATGAAATATCAATCACCATTGGTTACTTACATGTAACCATTAATACAGTTAATGCGGCTACATACAGCAAAGTGTGAGCTAAGCAGCTAAAGGGTATACATTATATAAGAGTAAATTGACGTAGCTTGTAAATTCCAACGTGTAAATCGTTCCATTAATTTTGTTACGCACGAAGACGGCTTACACTGACTGTTTTCCGTTTCCACTGGTTATCGGCATAATGTATCAGTAACCCTGAACATTAATAGTGATAGACAGTTTACATTAGGATGTATGCTTAATGTGATTGTAAAATAGTTGCATTATGTGTTATTAATGTAATCAAACTTTATTGCTATCCTTTGGTACTGCAACCACTTCTCAATCAAGTAAACCGTCCCACTGCTTTTCTCACATTTTGCTGCTGTTAAAAAATGGGTTGCCAGTGTTATGTGTTACAAATGGTTATCAGTGTGACAGTTAATGTGGAGAAGACGTAATACACAAAATAGAGTCAGAAAGAGAATCCTATTGCATAGAGGTAGAGAGATGGTTGCATTACTCTTAATGTGCAGTGTGTAAAAGGTTTTAAAAAGATGGTTTTGTGTGAAGTTTGCTTTAACGTAAAATTACCTGTACATTATAACTATGGTTACGTTTACAATGATTTAGAGATAGTAATCTCTATAATATAATAATAAGTATATTGAGGCAGTATATATAGGTCGAGATAAAGTGAATACACAAAAGGGTTCAAGGGATAGTTGCAAAGTAATATCCTCATTAAGGCAGAATGTCGGAATAGCAATGAGATTAGATGGTTGCAACATAACACGAAATATGAGTACGGCTAAAATACAGAAAAACAGTACATAATTTAAGAGTACCGTAGAATATAGTATAAATGATTTAAGATTAAATTGACTTTGCTTGAAAAAATCTAAGTTTAAACCGTAGCGTAAATCGTAAATTTATCAGCTAAGTTAACTCTGAGATTATGATTAATTTGACAGTTCCATTACGCGGTCCTTTTCACTGGTTTAATCATAATGTAATATCAGTAATTGCTATCAGTAAATGTTAAAATTTTAAGACGGTTTAAATTAGGATGTGGAATTGATATGGATTTAAAAGCGGTACATTATTTTTCTGAAACATATGGCAGAAAGACGGCTTACACTGCTTTTCTCACATTTTGCTGCGGTAAAAAGGAATGTTTTGTCACTGGGTTGAGCAATAAAACAGTTTTATTAAGATGTAAGACTAGTTTTATTCTCTACATATATGCTTTTCAGAGAGTTGTATAATATAGACGACCAATAGGACATTTAAATGGCTTAATATTGCAGGGAGGAAGTATCGCTGTTCAACGGTAAGAGATTGAAAGCTTAGCTTGATAGTCTAAATTTAAAGGATATGCCGGTACCACTGAGAAAGCTTATATTAGACTAGTTGTTCTTTGCCTTACACAATCCTATTATTATTATTATTAATAAGATCCTAGTGCAGAGAGATACTCAGTTAATGTCAGAGATACTCGGTTAATGTCAGAAAAGCAATAAAACTGTTGATGTGGATGATTAAAATCGTGTAGTGAGTATAATCTATATTTAGCATAAGAATGAAAAGGCATAACATGGCAATGAGACAAACTCCATTAGCGATGTGAGCTAGATGAAATGATGAAATGTCTCTGTATATCCAAGATTGTCTTCTGTTATCACTTAGCCTACCCTCTAAATTCACTAGCCTCTCTATATACACGAGCATGTTTTCTGTTTCTGTATACATTACTCTGTCTTCTTTATACCCTGGCCTGTCTTCTATATACACTACGCTCTCTGTTATACACTAGTTTTTCTGTATACACTAGCCGGTCTTCTGCATACAATAGCCTGTCTTCGGTATACACTAGCCTATTTTCTGAATACACTAGCCCGTCTTCTGTCTTCTTTATGCCCTAGCCTGTCTTCTGTATACATTAGTCTCTCTGTATAAACTAGCATCTCTCTATACCCCAAACTGTCCTCTGTAAACACTTGTCTCTCTTTATAGCCTGTCTAGCCTTTCTTCTGTACACACTAGCTTCTCTGTATACACTAACCAGGCTTCTATATAAAATAGCTTCACTGTATGCACTAGCCTCTCTGTAGAAGCCAGCCTTTATTCGGTATTCACTAGCCTTTCTTCTGTATGCTGTAGTCTTCTATATATACTAGCTTCTCTGTACACCCTTGCATCTCTGTAAACACTGTGTAAACTAGCCAGTCTTATGCATACACTCGCCGACTGTATACACCAGACTCTCTGAATACACTAAACCCTCTGTATACCACAGCCTGTCTTCTGTATACACTAGACTGTAAAAATTAGCTAGAATACACCAGCCTGTCTTCTGTACCCACTAGACTCTCTGTATACACTACCCAGTCTTCTGTATACACTGTCAGCTTTGATGTATACCCAAGCCTGTCTTCTGTATACACTCGACTCTCTCTATACACTAACCTCTCTATATACACTAACATCTTTGTATATACTAGCCTCTCTTTAAACTAGCCTCTCTTTAAACTAGCCTCTCTGTGTACCCCAGCCTCACTGTTTACTCTAGCATCTCTGTATACTCAAGCTTATCTGCATACACAAGTCTGTATTCTGTATTCACTAGCCTTTCTTCTGTATGCTGTAGTCTTCTATATACACTAGCTTCTCTGTAAACCCTTGCATCTCTGTAAACACTGTGTGAACTAGCCAGTATTATGTATACACTCGCCGACTGTATACACTAGACTCTCTGAATACACTAAACCCTCTGTATACCACAGCCTGTCTTCTGTATACACTAGACTGTAAAAACTAGCTAGAATACACCAGCCTGTCTTCTGATAGGGAGTAAGAGCAGCCTGATGCATACTTACATGCCTTTCAGATACACACGCTCAGTGAAGCCTGGTTCTCCCAGATGACTCATGTCTCCACTGCAATCTCTGCCACAATGAAGGTAATACAGGGGTCCCAGACAGCTCCGATGGCAATTCCCTCCCCCCCTTGATACCGGCAGTCCTCGTGCACGCGCGCCAAGCACGCTCCCGTGCTAATGGAGGAGGCAGGAGTGTGATTCGAGCTGCGTCGTTCGGTGTGCACGGCGCTGTACAGCGCAGGCGCCAGGCGGCAGTTTTACAGCCCAGGGCATCAGGGGGCTGTAAGTGGAGACACAGGAGCTGTGGGCAGTAAGCATCCCAAGGGATTGGATCCAGGCAAACCTAAGACACCTACTCAGCATCAGGTTGTGCAGTTTAAGCATATATATTTATTGTGAGACTTTAAGCACAACAGTGATTGCACTTTGTACTAGTACCTCTGCTTTGTAGCTTAGGACTATGTCTCCTCGTAAGAGGGTCTCAGGGGGAGATAACAAGGACACTGGTAAGTCACCGCCTAGGTCTAGGGGTTCTAAAAATGCCTGTAGGTTACCATCCCCCCCCCCTGCAAGACTGGAGTCAGCCTCACAGGATGAGTCAGTGCCCCTGTCAGGATTTGCAGCATCTCCTAATATTTCAGCCCCGGTATACATCACTGAGGACTCCCTTAGGGCTACATTGGAGGGTTTTGAAGGGAGAATCATGAATTTTATTTCAGCTTCCCTGAAAGATAGCAGGAAAAGGGGTAGATCCCCTCCCTCTGCTGAGATTCCTCTTTCAGATGACACTTCTGACAATGAGGAGAGATCCCTATCTTGGGACAGGAATCTTGAGCAGTCGGATGAATCAGAGGAAGAGGAGAGAGTCCCCTCCTCCCAGGCGCTCAGAAAACAGGTGCAGTATTATACTGAATTGGTGCGTACCACATTCAGAATGCCTGCTGCTGAGATCGCTACGTCCTCTGTTTCTTCCCTGGGAGTCAGGAAAATCCCACAACCTGCCTTTTCCTTTCCAATTAATCCCTTAATGGATAAATTGTTGTATGAGGATTGGGGACATCCCGATAAACTGTTTGCTCCTCCTAAAAGGTTTTCTATGCTTTATCCTCTGGAGGAAAGTTTCACCAAGAAATGGGGGGTCCCATCTGTCGATGCAACTGTTTCTTGCATGAATAGAAACCTGACCTGTCCTTTGGATAATGCTCAGGTATTTAAAGATCCAACTGATAAGAATCTGGAAACATTATTAAAAGCCTCCTTTTCCATGACTGGCACTGTAGTGCAACCTACAGTCGCAGCTGTGGGGTTGTGTCAGTTCCTCAAGGAACAGGTTAAGCAGATGCTTGGCCTCCTTCCCAGTGAGGAAGTGGAGAATTATGCAGAAATACCTCAAATTCTGTGTTTCATGATTGATGCGATTTTGGATTCTGTCCAACAAGCATCTCGTTTGTCTCTCCTGTTGGTACACATGCGAAGGGCCCTATGGCTAAAGAATTGGGCAGCTGAGCTATCATGCAAGAAGCATTTGATTGGGTTCCCGTTTAAAGGGGAACGTTTGTTTAAAGAAGAATTAGACAAATTCGTCCAAAAAATTTCAGGGGGTAAATCTACTCTCCTTCCAGTCAAAAGGAGCAAACGTCCATCATTTAGGCGTTCTCTCTCTCCCGGAGCATCAAGCTCTAAGCAGTGGCGACGGCCTTCTCAACCCCCCTCTACAGGAAAGGCTCAAGGCCGGGCCCAGGGGCAGAAGAAATCCTGGGGGCAAAAGCCTGCCAAGCAGAGCCCGAAAGCTTCCTTGTGAAGGGGCGCCCCCGCTCGGCCAAGTGGGGGGAAGGCTCCTGCAGTTTGCAGAAGCCTGGCGGGAAGAGATCCGGGACGAGTGGGTGGTCTCTTTGGTATCCCTGGGCTACAAGCTGGAGTTTCAGGAGATTCCACCTTCTCGCTTTCTAAGGTCAAGGATCCCCAGGGACCCAGTAAAGCAAAGACCTCTATTTCTGGCCTTAGATCACTTACTATCCCAGGGGGTTTTAGTAGAAGTGGACCCAAAAGAACAGGGTTCAGGGTTTTACTCGAATCTCTTCACCGTTCCAAAGCCAAATGGAAGTGTCAGACCTATCCTGGATCTGAAGGATCTGAACCGTTTTTTACGCATCCGGTCCTTCTGAACACAGTCAATTCGCACTGTGGTCTCCTCCCTGCAAGGGGGAGAGTTTATGGCATCAATAGACATCAAGGATGCATATCTCCATGTGCCAATTTTTCCCGCACACCAAAAGTATCTAAGGTTCGCGGTAGAGCGGCGCCATTTTCAATTTGTGGCCTTGCCATTCGGGCTAGCTACGGCCCCTCGAGTCTTCACAAAGATTCTGGACCCTCTCTTGGCAAACCTAAGAGCTCAGGGTATAGCCGTCATGGCTTATCTAGACAATTTGCTTCTCATAGAGAAAACAGTAGCGCTCCTGAACCACAGTGTTACCAGAACAATAGAACAGCTGGAACGCCTTGGTTAGATTATAAACCTAGAAAAGTCGTCCCTACAGCCTGCTACCAGGTTGGAATACCTGGATATGGTTATCGACACTGCTCAGGGCAAGGTGTTTCTACCAAGGCCAAAAGCCTTGGCCATTGGGGATCTGGTGCGCCTAATTCTGGGCAGAAGATCTTCCCCCATTCGGTTGTGCATGAGACTGTTAGGGAAAATGGTCGCCTCCTTCGAGGCCATTCCATTCGCCCAGTTCCACTCAAGGCCTCTGCAAAGATGCATCCTTGCGGCTTGGAACAGGAAGCCCCAGTCCTTGGATCTTCCTATGCGTCTATCCCCAGGGACACGCAAGAGTCTCGTCTAACGAGTCTAAGAGTCTCGTTACAAACCGAGAATTTGCTGAAAGGCAAAACTTTTCTTCCTCTTCCATGGAAGATTATTATGACAAATGGCAGCCTGACAGGCTGGGGAGCAGTGTTGGAGGAGACGTGCTCGCAGTGGAAATGGTCTGTGATCCAGAAGCTATTGCCCATAAATGTCTTGGAGATCCAGGCAGTTTATATGGCTCTCATAAACTGTTCTTTCAGACTACGGGGTCTCCCTGTTCGAGTTCAGTCCGACAATGGCCTATATCAATCACCAGGGTGGTACCAGGAGTCTGGTTGCGCAAAAAGAGGTGAATCGCATACTTGTCTGGGCAGAAAGGCATGTTCCATGCCTTTCTGCAGTCTTCATTCCAGGAGTGGAAAATTTGCAGGCAGATTTTCTGCGCCGCCAGCAGTTGTGCCTAGGAGAATGGGCTCTGCACCCCGACGTGTTTTGGAACATATGTCGCAGGTGGAGTACTCCAGACGTAGATCTGTTTGCGTCCAGGTTCAACAGAAAACTGGACAAATTCGTGTCAAGGACAAGAGATACACTCGCTCAGGGGTCGAATGCTCTGACAGTTCCCTGGGATCAGTACAATTTGATTTATACCTTCCCCCCGTGCCCGCTTCTGCCGCGGTTCCTGGGAAGAGTCTAGAGGGAAACAAAGTCACTTCTTTTGGTAGCCCTGGCTTGGCCCAGGCGACCGTGGTACGCAGAGATCATGAAGTTGGCAGTAGGCAGGCTGTGGATCCTCCCTCTCCGGCCAGATCTGCTCTCACAGGGTCCAATTTACCATGCTGCTTTACACAGTCTGAATTTGACGGTTTGGCTGCTGAGACCCACATTCTGAGAGACCGTGGGCTTTCGGGGCCAGTCCTTTCTACTCTGGTCAATGCCAGAAAGCCGGCCTCCAGGCTTATTTACTACAAAATCTGGAGGGCATATGTTTCCTGTTGTGAACTCAGGGAATGTCATCCTAGAAAGTATGTCATTAGCAGGATCTTGGCCTTCCTCCAGTTAGGCCTAGAAATTAATTTGGCCGTAAGCACTATCAAGGTGCATATTTCGTCCTTGTCAGTGTTTTTTCAGAAACCACTTGCATCACATTCCCTGGTGCGGGCTTTCATCCAGGGGGCTATGAGGATAAGGCTGCCAGTCAAACCTCCGGTATGCCCATGGGATCTGAATTTGGTTCTCTCAGCTTTGCAGGGGCAACCTTTTGAACCTTTGCATCAGGCTTCGTTAGTGAAAGCGCACTCAACTAGGGCTGTAAGTGCTTCTTGGGCAGTGCATCACCAGGCCTCCCTGGCTCAGATCTGTAAGGCTGCAACTTGGTTATCAGTCCACACATTCACCAGATTTTATCAGGTGGATGTCAGAGGGCAAGAGGATATCGCCTTTGGGCGCAGTGTACTGTAGGCTGCAGTTTAGGTCCTTCGGTCCTTGGCGGTCTATATATTATGATCTGTGTCTCCCTCCCCTGAATCTGAGCATTGCTTTGGGTCATCCCACTATGTAATGAAGCTCCTGTGTCCCGTGATGTATGATCAAGAAAATAGGATTTTTATATACAGCTTACCTGTAAAATCCTTTTCTTGAGAGTACATCACGGGACACAGCGCTCCCACCCCTCTTGGGTTTTACGTGGTTTCCTATTGCTTTGCTACAAAACTGAGGTGCCTCCCATATGGAAGGGGTTATATAGGGGAGGAATTCTCCTTAATTGGGGGTTAACCAGTGTCCAATCACCAGAGGTGCCTATATAACCCACTATGTAATGAAGCTTCTGTGTCCCGTGATGTACTCTCAAGAAAAGGATTTTACAGGTAAGCTGTATATAAAAATCCTATTTTTTATGTTGTTGGCGTTGACCTGTTTTTTTTTGCTTGTTTCCCAAGATGACCATCTTGGCGTTTGTCAAGAGGGTGAGAGTGCCCAAAGAAAGTGCCTACGGCCAAATCACCCTGAAAGTGCCCGATCTTGTCTGATCTCGGAGGCTAAGCATTGTCGGGCCTGATTAGTAACTGGAAGGGAGACCGACTGGGAATACCAGGTGCCGTAGGCTTCTTTTTATGTTGCTGGCGTTGACATGTTTTTTTTTTCCGCTTGTTTCCCAAGGTGACCATCTTGGCATTTGTCAAGAGGGCTGAGAGAGCCCAAAGAAATCTCCTACGGCCACATCACCCTGAAAGCCCCCGATCTTATCTGATCTCAGAGGTTAAGCAGGGTCCAGCCTGGATAGTACCTAATTACAGGTGCCGTAGGAATCTTTTTATATTGTTGGCTTTGACCTGTTTTTTTTCGCTTGTTTCCCAAGGTGACCATTTTAGCATCTGTCAAGAGTTTTGAGTATGTCCCAAAGCGTTTGCCTAAGGCCCCATCACCCTGAAAGCGCCCGATCTCAGAGGCTAAGCAGGGTCAGGGCCAGATGGGAGACCGCCAGGGTCTATGTTGTTGGCGTTGACCTGTTTTTTTTCACTTGTTTCCCAAGATGACCATCTTGGCATTTGTTAAGAGGGTTGAGAGTGTCTGAATAGAACACCTATGGCCACATCACCCTGAAAGCGCACAATCTCATCTGATCTCAGAGGCCTAGCAGTGTACGGCCTGGTTAATACCTGTATGGGAGACCATCTGTGAATACCAGGTGCCGTAGGCTTCTTTTTATGTTGTTGGTGTTGACCTGTTTATTTTCGCTTGTTTCCCAAGGTGACCATCTTGGCGTTTAACAAGAGGGTCCAGAGTGCCCAAAGAGACCACCTACGGCCCCATCACCCTGAAAGCACCCAATCTTGTCTGATCTCAGAGGCTAAGCAGTGTCAGGCCTGGTTAATACCAGTACGGGAGAACGTCTGGGAATAACAGGTGCCGTAGGCTTCTTTTTATGTTATTGGCCTTGACCTGGTTTCTTTTTTCACTTGTTTCCCAAGGTGACCATCTTGGCATTTGTCAAGAGGGTTGAGAGTGCCCAAAGAGATCACCTACGGCCCCATCACCATGAAAGCACCCAATCTTGTCTGATCTCGGAGGCTAAACAGTGTCGGGCCTGGTTAGTACCTGGATGGGAGACCGCCTGGGATTTCTCAATGCCATATGCTTTTTTTTTTAAGTTGTTGGCATTGACTTAGTTTTTTTTTGCTTGTTTCCCAAGGTGACCATCTTGGCGTTTGTCAAGAGGGTTGAAAGTGCCTGAAGGGATTGCCTACGGGCACATCACCCTGAAAGCACCTGATCTCGTTTGATGTTGGAGGCTAAGAAGAGTCTGGCCTTGTTAGTACGTGGATGGGAGACCACCTGGGAATACCAGGTGTCGTAGGCTTCTTTTTATGTTGTTGGCGTTGACCTGTTTTTTTTTAGCTTGTTTCCCAAGGTCACCATCTTGGTGTTTGTCAAGAGGGTTGAGAGTGCCAGAAGAGATTGCCTATGGCCACATCACTCTGAAAGCACCCAATCTTGTCTGATCTTGGAGGCTAAGAAGAGTCAGGCCTGGTTAGTACCTGGATGGGAGACCACCTGGGAATACCAGTTATTGTAAGCTTCTTTTTATGTTGTTGGCGTTGATTCCTTTTTTTTTTTTTCGCTTGTTTCCCAAGGTGACCATCTTGGCATTTGTCAAGAGGGTTGAGAGTGCCCAAAGAGATCGCTTACAGCAGCATCACCCTGAAAAAGCCCTATCTCTTCTCATCTCTGAGGCTAAGAAGGGTTGGGCCTAGTTAGTACCTGGATGGGAGATGGCGTTGGAATACCAGGTGCCGTATTCTTCTTTTTATGTTGTTGACATTGACCTGTCTTTTTTCGCTTGTATCTCAAGGTGACTATCTTGGCATTTGTCAAGAGGGTTGAGAGTGCCCAAAGAGATTGCATATGGGCACATAACCCTGAAAGCGCCCGATCTCCTCTGATCTCAGAGGCTAAACAGGGTTGGGCCTTGCTAGTACCTGGATTGGAGACAACCTGGGAATACTAGGTGCTGTAGGCTTCTTTTTATGTTGTTGGCGTTGACTTGTTTTTGTTTTGTTTGTTTACCAAGGTGACCATCTTGGTGTTTGTCAAGAGGGTTGAGAGTGCCTGAAGAGCTTGCCTATGGCCACATAACCCTGAAAGCACCAGATCTCGTCTGATCTCAGAGACTAAACAGGGTCGGGCCTTGTTAATCCCTGGTGGATCCTAGGTCGTGGAGGCTGTTGTCTTATGCCGACCTTCAATCTAAATTTGATCTCCCACGACAGAGTTTTTATAGTTATTTACAGATACGACATTACGCCCAGACCATATCTTCTGACCTGCGCTTTTCTCCACCCTCCGCATTTGAGACTGTGATCCTAGCGGGCTCGGCCCAAAGGGGATTGGTATCAACCATCTATAAAATAATCAACGCTCCCCCTAAAGCTTTGAAAGGCAACCATACCTATATGCATAAGTGGGAGGAGGCATTGGGTGAGGAGATTACGGAGGAGCAGTGGCAGTTGATATGGTCCCAGGCCTCGAAAAGCTCGATGTGCACACTGTACCGGGAGAATGCGTATAAAATTTTATTTTTTTGGTATATGACCCCGGACGTTTTACATGCCATCTATCCCGCCTCATCCGACAGATGCTGGAGATGCCAGGCCCACAGGGGAACATTGTTCCACATTTACTGGCGGTGCCCCCTCGTGGTTCCCTTCTGGGAAGAGGTCCAGCGCCTCTTGACTACTGTACTAGATCAGCAAGTGACATTAGACCCTAATGCCCCGTACACACGAGCGGACTTTTCGACATCCAAACTCCGACGGACTGAGTCCGTCAGACTATCCGATCGTGTGTGGGCTGCAACGGACTTTAGCTTCGCTAAAGTCTGACGGACTTTAGAAATGAAGCATGCTTCAAATTTTCCAGACGGAACTCCGCCGGACCCGGTCCCCTTCGAAAAATCCGCTCGTGTGTGTGCTACTCCGACGGACTAAAACCGACGCTAGGGCAGCTATTGGCTACTGTCTATGAACTTCCTACGTCGAATCCAGTCGTACGTCATCACGTTCGACTCCGTCGGAGTTTGGTGTGATGGTGTGTGGTCAAGTCCGTTCGGTCGAAAAGTCCGCCAGAACTCCGGCGGAACTCCGCTAGAACTCCGTCGGAAGTCTGTCAGACTTAATCCCTCTCGTGTGTACGGGGCATAAGACTTTCCTGCTGGGCATCCCCTTTCCCAAATTGACAAAGTCCCGAAAGAAACTGTCGAGACATATCCTGACAGCGGCGAGGTGTCTCATTGCCCTGCATTGGAAAAAAGTACAGCCTCCCACCCTAGACGCGCTCCATACTAGAATTAGAGACGTGGAATTGATGGAGAGGATGACCGCCAGGATACAGGACCGGATAGAGGCTCATGACGTGGTTTGGAGCCCATGGAAACTTCGGGAGGACCAGCTGTGATTCGCTGCCGAGACCGCACACGAGTGAAATATTTGTAGATCTAAGCATATAGATATTGGGATCTCTCGCTGGCTAATGTGACGGTTGGCGCTATACTCTTGTATCCAGTGTTGGCCTGGTTGATCGGGGGGGAGTCTATTTGGCCAGGTCTATGCCTGTTCCAGAGGGCTGCCTGTGGATCGAAGGGCGGAAGATCCCATAGTTTGCTCATTTTCTTTCTTGTGGAACTATTCTAATGTAATGCGACATGATGTGTAATGCATTGTTGGAAACAATAAAAAGTTAATTGACAAAAAAAAATGAACATACTCCCTAAATGTACCTATCTTTTCCAAGCTCTTCTGATCCAGAGTCCAGTCCCGTTTTTTAAGCAAGCTCAATCCCTGCTCACTCAATTTAACTGGGACCACAAAAATCCCAGACTTAAGTGGTCACAGCTGACATTGTCTAAACAACAGGGAGGGTTGGTTCTCCCTGACTTGCGATGCTACTACCTGGCCTCCCATCTGGGGTGTGTATTGGACTGGAATGGAAACAAACTTTCTAAGCTCTGGGTGCAACTAGGACAATCTCACTCCCGAATTCCGCTAAGAAGCGCCATGTGGTGCTATAAGGATTTACCCACAGAATTGACGTCACATCCCACTATAGGGGCTTCATTGAAAGTCAGTCAACTGATCGCTACCCAAAACACACTCACGTCTTTGACTTCCCCCCTATTCCCTATACGTGACCATCCGAACGTTGAACCGGGGACCCACTTAGAAATTCCAACCTAGACCATGCGTCTAAATTCGTCATTGATGGAAAATGGCCTTCTTTCTCAACCCTAACAGATCCCACAGGGCTTTTCCAACTGCCTTTTTGGAGAGCGGCGCAACAACATCATTTTCTCCATTCCATCCCCAATGCTCAAACTTTCGCCCGCCCTCAGATGGAGTTTGAGACTCTATGCAGGAGCGAAGGCCCTTTGGTCCACATTCTCTCTCAAACAGATCACCCACACTTAACCTGTCTGTCCAACTGGGAAAAGGACCTTAATTGCTCGTTTTCCCCAGCACAGAGACAACGCATTATCACTTTGGCTCTCAAAACCTCGCTGTGCACGAAGATAGAAACTTTAAACTTCTCACCAGGTGGTATTTGACACCATCAAAGCTGCATAAATAATTCCCCTCTTCCTCGAACTTATGCTGGAGGTGTGGAGAAGAAGAGGGCACGTTGCTCCACATTTTTTGGTCCTGCCCCAGCTTGGTGGACTTCTGGACAGAGATCCGATGCATAACACAAAAATTCTTGTACTTTATCCGTGCCTTGAATCATTATGATTGATGGAAGGCAGACTCACATTTGCGAATATACCTGTATCAAGTATTGTTCAGCTGCTTTTTGCTCTGTATTTCTCTGTTGCATTATGTACTCTGGGGACCGTCTTCCCCTGTTTGGAAAAAAAAAAAAGAAGCCTACGACAACTGGTATTCCCAGGCGGTCTCCCATCCAGGCATTAACCAGGCCCAACCCTGCTTAGCCTCCAAGATCAGATGAGATGGAACAGATTCAGGGTGATGTGGCTGTAGCCAATATCTTCAGGCACTTTCAACTCTCTTGACAAATGCCAAGATGGTCACCTTGGGAACAAGCGGAAAAAAATAGGTCAACAGCAACAACATAACAAGAAGCCTACGGCATCTGGAAATCCCAGGCGGTCTCCCATCCAGGGATTAAACTGGTCCCAACCCTGCTTAGCCTCTGAGATCAGATGAGATTGGGCTCTTTCAGGGTGATGTGGCCGTAGGAGATTTCTTCAGGCACTCTCAACCCTCTTGACTAACGCCAAGATGGTCACTTTGGGAAACAAACAAAAAAAAACAAGTTAACGCCAACAACATAAGAAGAAGTCTACAGCACCTAGTATTGGGAATACTAGGTGCTGTAGACTTCTTGTGGTCTCCCATCCAGGTATTAACAAGGCCCGACCCTGTTTAGTCTCTGAGATCAGAGGAGATCTGGTGCTTTCAGGGTTATGTGGCCATAGGCAAGCTCTTCAGGCACTCTCAACCCTCTTGACAAACACCAAGATGGTCACCTTGGTAAACAAACAAAACAAAAACAAATCAACGCCAACAACATAAAAAGAAGCCTACAGCACCTAGTATTCCCAGGTGGTCTCCAATCCAGGTACTAGCAAGGCCCAACCCTGTTTAGCCTCTGAGATCAGAGGAGATCGGGCGCTTTCAGGCTTATGTGCCCATATGCAATCTCTTTGGGCACTCTCAATCCTCTTGACAAATGCCAAGATAGTCACCTTGAGAAACAAGCGAAAAAAGACAGGTCAATGTCAACAACATAAAAAGAAGAATACGGCACCTGGTATTCCAACGCCATCTCCCATCCAGGTACTAACTAGGCCCAACCCTTCTTAGCCTCAGAGATGAGAAGAGATAGGGCTTTTTCAGGGTGATGCTGCTGTAAGCGATCTCTTTGGGCACTCTCAACCCCCTTGACAAATGCCAAGATGGTCACCTTGGCAAACAAGCGGAAAAAAACAAACTAATCAACGCCAACAACATAAAAAGAAGCCTACAATAACTGGTATTCCCAGGTGGTCTCCCAGTACTAACCAGGCCTGACTCTTCTTAGCCTCCAAGATCAGACAAGATTGGGTGCTTTCAGAGTGATGTGGCCATAGGCAATCTCTTCAGGCACTCTCAACCCTCTTGACAAACACCAAGATGGTGACCTTGGGAAACAAGCTAAAAAAAAACAGGTCAACGCCAACAACATAAAAAGAAGCCTATGACACCTGGTATTCCCGGGTGCTTTCAGGGTGATGTGCCCGTAGGCAATCCCTTCAGGCACTTTCAACCCTCTTGACAAGCGCCAAGATGGTCACCTTGGGAATCAAGCAACAACTTAAAAAAAAGCCTATGGCATTGAGAAATCCCAGGCGGTCTCACATCCTGGTACTAACCAGGTCCCAACCCTGCTTAGCCTCTGAGATCAAATGAGATTGGGCTCTTTCAGGGTGATGCAGCCATAGTAGATTTTTTTCAGGCACGCTCAACCCTCTTGACAAACGCCAAGATGGTCACCTTGGGAAGCAAACAAAAAATCAAGTCAACGCCAATAACATAAAAAGAAGCCCAGTATTAGCCCAGTAAGTATTCCCAGGTGGTCTCCCATCCAGGTATTAACAAGGCACGACCCTTTCTAGCCTCTGAGATCAGAGGAGATTGGGTGCTTTCACGGTGATGTGCCCATGGGCAATCTCTTTGGGCACTCTCATCCCTCTTGAAAAATGGCAAGATAGTCACCCTGGGAAACAAGCGAAAAAAAACAGGTCAACGCCAACAACATGAAAAGAAGAATACGGCACCTGGTATTCCAAGGCCATCTTCCATTCAAGTACTAACTAGGCCCAACCCTTCTTAGCCTCCAAGATCAGAAGAGATAGGGTGCTTTTAGGGTGATGCTGCTGTAAGCGATCTCTTTAAGCACTCTCTACCCTCTTGACAAATGCCAAGATGATCACTTCGGGAAACAAGCGAAAAAAAACAGGTCAACACCAACAACATAAAAAGAAGCCTGCGGCATCTGGAAAACCCAGGCGGTCTCCCATCCAGGTACAAACCAGGCCCAACCCTGCATAGCCTCTGAGACCAGACGAGATTGGGTGCTTTCAGGGTGTTGTGCCCGTAGGAAATTTCTTTGTGCACTCTCAACCCTCTTGACAAATGGCAAGATGGTCACCTTGGGAAAAAAAGGGAAAAAAAACAGGTCAACGCCGACAACTTAATGAGAATCCTACGGCACCTGGTATTCCCAGGCTGTCTCCCGTCCAGGTACTAACCAGGCCCATCGCTGCTTAGCCTCCAAGATCAGATGAGATTGGGCTCTCTCAGGGTGATTTGGCCGTAGGCACTCTCTTTGGGCACTCTGAAGCCTCTTGACAAAAGCCAAGATGCTCACCTTGGGAAAAAAGCTAAAAAAAACAGGTCAAAGCCAACAACATAAAAAGAAGCCTACGGCATCCGGTATTCCCAGGCGATCTCCCAATCAAGACACTAACCAGGCCACATCCTTCTATGGCACCTGGTCTTCCCAGGCAGTCTCCCATCCAGGTACTAACCAGGCCTGACACTGCTTAGCCTCTGAAATCAGACGAGATCGGATGCTTTCAGGGTGATGTGGCCATAAGCATTCTCCTCAAGACACGCCCAACCCTCTTGACAAACGCCAAGATGGTCGCCTTCAGAAACAAGCGAAAAAAACAGGTCAAAGCCAACAACATAAAAAGAAGCCTATGGCACCTGGTATTCCCAGGCGGTCTCCCATCCAGGTACTAACCAGGCCTGACACTGTTTAGCCTCCGAGATCAGACGAGATTGGGCGCTTTCAGGGTGATGGGGCCGTAGGTGATCTCTTCGGACACTCTCAACCCTCTTGACAAATGCCAAGATGGTCACCTTGGGAAACAAGTGAAAAAAAAAAACAGGTCAAGGCCAATAACATAAAAAGAAGCCTACGGCACCTGTTATTCCCAGACGTTCTCCTATCCTGGTATTAACCAGGCCCGACACTGCTTAGCCTCCGAGATCAGACAAGATCGGGTGCTTTCAGGGTGATGGGGCCGTAGGTGATCTCTTTGGGCACTCTCGACCCTCTTGTTAAACGCCAAGATGGTCAACTTGGGAAACAAGCGAAAATAAACAGGTCAACACCAACAACATAAAAAGAAGCCTACGGCACCTGGTATTCACAGATGGTCTCCCATACAGGTATTAACCAGGCCGTACACTGCTAGGCCTCTGAGATCAGATGAGATTGTGCGCTTTCAATGTGATGTGGCCATAGGTGTTCTATTCAGACACTCTCAACCCTCTTGACAAATGCCAAGATGGTCATCTTGGGAAAAAAGTAAAAAAAAAACAGGTCAACGCCAACAACATAGACCCTGGCGGGCTCCCATCTGACCCTGACCCTGCTTAGCCTCTGAGATCGGGCGCTTTCAGGGTGATGTGGCCTAAGGCGAACGCTTCGGGACATACTCAAAACTCTTGACAGATGCTAAAATGGTCACCTTGGGAAACAAGCGGAAAAAAAACAGGTCAAAGCCAACAATATAAAAAGATTCCTACGGCACCTGTAATTAGGTACTATCCAGACCGGACCCTGCTTAGCCTCTGAGATCAGATGAGATCAGGCGCTTTCAGGGTGATGTGGCCGTAGGAGATTTCTTTGGGCTCTCTCAGCCCTCTTGACAAATGCCAAGATGGTCACCTTGGGAAACAAGCGGAAAAAAAAAACATGTCAACGCCAACAGCATAAAAAGAAGCCTACGGTACCTGGTATTCCCAGTCGGTCTCCCCTCCAGTTACTAATCAGGCCCGACAATGCTTAGCCTCCGAGATCAGACAAGATTGGGCACTTTCAGGGTGATTTGGCCGTAGGCACTTTCTTTGGGCACTCTCACCCTCTTGACAAACGCTAAGATGGTCATCTTGGGAAACAAGCAAAAAAAAACAGGTCAACGCCAACAACATAAAAAATAGGATTTTTATATACAGCTTACCTGTAAAATCCTTTTCTTGAGAGTACATCACGGGACACAGGAGCTTCATTACATAGTGGGTTATATAGGCACCTCTGGTGATTGGACACTGGTTAACCCCCAATTAAGGAAAATTCCTCCGCTATATAACCCCTCCCATATGGGAGGCACCTCAGTTTTGTAGCAAAGCAATAGGAAACCACGTAAAACCCAAGAGGGGTGGGAGCCCTGTGTCCCGTGATGTACTCTCAAGAAAAGGATTTTACAGGTAAGCTGTATATAAAAATCCTATTTTCTTGATCATACATCACGGGACACAGGAGCTTCATTACATAGTGGGATGTCCCAAAGCAATGCTCAGATTGAGGGGAGGGAGACACAGATCATAATATATAGACCGCCAAGGACCGGAGGACCTAAACTGCAACCTACAGTACACTGCGCCCAAAGGCGATATCCTCTTGCCCTCTGACATCCACCTGATAGAATCTGGTGAATGTGTGGACTGTTGACCAAGTTGCAGCCTTACAGATCTGAGCCAGGGAGGCCTGGTGATGCACTGCCCAAGAAGCACTTACAGCCCTAGTTGAGTGCGCTTTCACTTGAAAAGGAGGGATCTTCCCTTTAACACTATAGGCCTTGCCCTTACCACATCCAAAGATTCTTCTTCTGCGGACTGTGGGTCCGGAAAAAAGGATGGTAGGCTTACATCTTGATTCAAATGGAATCCTGAAACCACCTTAGGCAGAAAGGACCTGTTGGGACGCATTACCACCCGGTCCTTATGAATAATTAGATACGGTTCTTTACTGGAGAGAGCTGCTAGTTCTGACACTCTTCTAGCCGTGGATATGGCTACCAAGAAAACCAATTTTTTAGTCAAAAGAACTAACGAAGCCTGATGCAAAGGTTCAAAAGGTTGCCCCTGCAAAGCTGAGAGAACCAAATTCAGATCCCATGGGCATACCGGAGGTTTGACTGGCGGCCTTATCCGCATAGCCCCCTGGATGAAAGCCCGCACCAGGGAATGCGATGCAAGTGGTTTCTGAAAAAACACTGACAAGGCCGAAATATGCACCTTGATAGTGCTTACGGCCAAATTCATTTCTAGGCCTGACTGGAGGAAGGCCAAGATCCTGCTAATGACATACTTTCTAGGATGACATTTCCTGAGTTCACAACAGGAAACATATGCCCTCCAGATTTTGTAGTAAATAAGCCTGGAGGCCGGCTTTCTGGCATTGACCAGAATAGAAAGGACTGGCAACGAAAAGCCCACGGTCTCTCAGAATGTGGGTCTCAGCAGCCAAACCGTCAAATTCAGACTGTGTGAAGCAGGACTGTGTAAAGCAGGACCCTGTGAGAGCAGATCTGGCTGGAGAGGGAGGATCCACGGCTTGCCTACTGCCAACTTCATGATCTCTGCGTACCACGGTCGCCTGGGCAAAGCAAGGGGCTACCAAAAGAACCGACTTTGTTTCCCTCTTGACTCTTCCCAGGAACCGCAACAGAAGCAGGCACGGGGGGAAGGCATAAATCAAATTGTACTGATCCCAGGGAACTGTCAGAGCATCCGACCCCTGAGCGAGTGTACCTCTTGTCCTTGACACAAATTTGGCCAGTTTTCTGTTGAACCTGGACGCAAACAGATCTACGTCTGGAGTACCCCACCTGCGACATATGTTCCAAAACACGTCGGGGTGCAGAGCCCATTCTCCTGGGCACAACTGCTGGTGGCGCAGAAAATCCGCCTGCCAATTTTCCACTCCTGGAATGAAGACTGCAGAAAGGCATGGAACATGCCTTTCTGCCCAGACAAGTATGTGATTCACCTCTTTTTGCGCAACCAGACTCCTGGTACCGCCCTGGTGATTGATATAGGCCACTGCTGTGGCATTGTCGGACTGAACCCAAACAGGGAGACCCCGTAGTCTGAAAGACCAGTTTATGAGAGCCATATAAACTGCCCGGATCTCCAAGACATTTATGAGCAATAGCTTCTCGATTGCAGACCATTTCCACTGCGAGCACGTCTCCTCCAACACTGCTCCCCAGCCTGTCAGGCTGCCATTTGTCATAATAATCTTCCATGGAAGAGGAAGAAAAGTTTTGCCTTTCAGCAAATTCTCGGTTTGTAACGAGACTCTTAGACTCATTAGACGAGACTCTTGCGTGTCCCTGGGGATAGACGCATAGGAAGATCCAAGGACTGGGGCTTCCTGTTCCAAGCCGCAAGGATGCATCTTTGCAGAGGCCTTGAGTGGAACTGGGCGAATGGAACGGCCTCAAAGGAGGCGACCATTTTCCCTAACAGTCTCATGCACAACCGAATGGGGGAAGATCTTCTGCCCAGAATTAGGCGCACCAGATCCCCAATGGCCAAGGCTTTTGGCCTTGGTAGAAACACCTTGCCCTGAGCAGTGTCGATAACCATACCCAGGTATTCCAACCTGGTAGCAGGCTGTAGGGACGACTTTTCTAGGTTTATAATCCAACCTAGGCGTTCCAGCTGTTCTAGCGTTCTGGTAACACTGTGGTTCAGGAGCGCTACTGTTTTCTCTATGAGAAGCCAATCGTCTAGATAAGCCATGACGGCTATACCCTGATCTCTTAGGTTTGCCAAGAGAGGGTCCAGAATCTTTGTGAAGACTCGAGGGGCCGTAGCTAGCCCGAACGGCAAGGCCACAAATTGAAAATGGCGCCGCTCTACCGCGAACCTTAGATACTTTTGGTGTGCGGGAAAAATTGGCACATGGAGATATGCATCCTTGATGTCTATTGATGCCATAAACTCCCCCCCTTGCAGGGAGGAGACCACAGTGCGAATTGACTGTATTCAGAAGGACCGGATGCGTAAAAAACGGTTCAGATCCTTCAGATCCAGGATAGGTCTGACACTTCCATTTGGCTTTGGAACGGTGAAGAGATTCGAGTAAAACCCTGAACCCTGTTCTTTTGAGTCCACTTCTACTATCACCCCCTGGGATAGTAAGTGATCTAAGGCCAGAAATAGCGGTCTGTGCTTTACTGGGTCCCTGGGGATCCTTGACCTTAGAAAGCGAGAAGGTGGAATCTCCTGAAACTCCAGCTTGTAGACCAGAGATACCGAAGAGATCACCCACTCATCCCGGATCTCTTCCCGCCAGGCTTCTGCAAACTGCAAGAGCCTTCCCCCCACTTGGCCGAGCGGGGGCGCCCCTTCACAAGGAAGCTTTCGGGCTCTGCTTGGCAGGCTTTCGCCCCCAGGATTTCTTCTGCCCCTGGGCCCGGCCTTGAGCCTTTCCTGTAGAGGGGGGTTGAGAAGGCCGTCGCCACTGCTTAGAGCTTGATGCTCTGGGAGAGAGAGAACGCCTAAATGATGGACGTTTGCTCCTTTTGACTGGAAGGAGAGTAGATTTACCCCCTGAAATTTTTTGGACGAATTTGTCTAATTCTTCTCCAAACAAACGTTCCCCTTTAAACGGGAACCCAATCAAATACTTCTTGCATGATAGCTCAGCTGCCCAATTCTTTAGCCATAGGGCCCTTCGCATGTGTACCAACTGGAGAGACCAACGAGATGCTTGTTGGACAGAATCCAAAATCGCATCAATCATGAAACACAGAATTTGAAGTATTTCTGCATAATTCTCCACTTCCTCACTGGGAAGGAGGCCAAGCATCTGCTTAACCTGTTCCTTGAGGAACTGACACAACCCCACAGCTGCGACTGTAGGTTGCACTACAGTGCCAGTCATGGAAAAGGAGGCTTTTAATAATGTTTCCAGATTCTTATCAGTTGGATCTTTAAATACCTGAGCATTATCCAAAGGACAGGTCAGGTTTCTATTCACGCAAGAAACAGCCGCATCGACAGATGGGACCCCCCATTTCTTGGTGAAACTTTCCTCCAGAGGATAAAGCATAGAAAACCTTTTAGGAGGAGCAAACAGTTTATCGGGATGTCCCCAATCCTCATACAACAATTTATCCATTAAGGGATTAATTGGAAAGGAAAAGGCAGGTTGTGGGATTTTCCTGACTCCCAGGGAAGAAACAGAGGACGTAGCGATCTCAGCAGCAGGCATTCTGAATGTGGTACGCACCAATTCAGTATAATACTGCACCTGTTTTCTGAGCGCCTGGGTGGAGGGGACTCTCTCCTCTTCCTCTGATTCATCCGACTGCTCAAGATCCCTGTCCCAAGATAGGGATCTCTCCTCATTGTCAGAAGTGTCATCTGAAAGAGGAATCTCAGTAGAGGGAGGGGATCTACCCCTTTTCCTGCTATCTTTCAGGGAAGCTGAAATAAAATTCATGATTCTCCCTTCAAAACCCTCCAATGTAGCCCTAAGGGAGTCCTCAGTGATGTATACCGGGGCTGAAATATTAGGAGAGGCTGCAAATCCTGACGGGGCACTGACTCATCCTGTGAGGCTGACTCCAGTCTTGCAGGGGGGGGGATGGTAACCTACAGGCATTTTTAGAACCCCTAGACCTAGGCGGTGACTTACCAGTGTCCTTGTTATCTCCCCCTGAGACCCTCTTACGAGGAGACATAGTCCTAAGCTACAAAGCAGAGGTACTAGTACAAAGTGCAATCACTGTTGTGCTTAAAGTCTCACAATAAATATATATGCTTAAACTACACAACCTGATGCTGACTAGGTGTCTTAGGTTTGCCTGGATCCAATCCCTTGGGATGCTTACTGCCCACAGCTCCTGTGTCTCCACTTACAGCCCCCTGACGCTCTGGGCTGTAAAACTGCCGCCTGGCGCCTGCGCAGAACAGCGCCGTGCAAACCGAACGACGCGGCTCGCAAACACACTCCTGCCTCCTCCATTAGCACGGGAGCGTGCTTGGCGCGCGTGCACGAGGACTGCCGGTATCCAGGGGGAAGGGAATTGCCTTTGGAGCTGTCTGGGACCCCCAGACTACGTGGGACCCCTGTATTACCTTCATTGTGGCAGAGATTGCAGTGGAGACATGAGTCATCTGGGAGAACCAGGCTTCACTGAGCGTGTATATCTGAAAGGCATGTAAGTATGCATCAGGCTGCTCTTACTCCCCCTAGTGGTGGAAACCAGGTAAGACATACAACTACACTGAAGAAATCCATAATATAATTTATACAGGATTAACTTCCCTTACCTGTCCTCGCCGCAGGAATTGCTGAAAACAGACAGATTCCAGCCTTCACCCATCACGGCAGGGCAGAGTTGTGCCAACCTTCAGGTTTTTTTTTGGGGTTCCTTCTCAGAAGAACCTCCTACCTGGACCCTGTAAAAGACTCTGCCAGAAACTTTCGTGCCACTATGTAAATAGTACAGTAAGTCTGGTTTTCCCAGAGCCCAGTCTTCCAATAGGAGAGGACTTACAGGCAAAACCTTGTTTCTTCAGATGACGAGGCCCGGGTACCATATCATCTTGGGAGTCAAAATATCGGCCCGAGATATGGATACGGTTTGTTGTAGCCCTTAGGCCCCCGCAGGGACCTGCACAGAACTTTCTTCATAGCACATGTTTTACGTGACCAACCACCACTGGCGAAGGGAAAAATGAGGTGCCTCCCATATGGGAGGGGTTATATAGGGAAGGAATTCTCCTTAATCGGGAGTTAACCAGTGTCCAATCACCAGAGGTGCCTATATAACCCATTATGTAATGATCCTGTGTCCCGTGATGTATAATCAAGAAATAAGCATACGGCACCTGGTATTCCCAGTCGGTCTTCCATCCAGTTACTAATCAGGCCCGACAATGCTTAACCTCCGAGATCAGACAAGATCGGGCACTTTCAAGGGGATGGGGCCATAGACGATCTCTTTGGGCACTCTCAACCATCTTGACAAACGCCAACATGGTGATCTTGGGAAACAAGCTAAAAAAACAAGTCATTGCCAACATTGGAGGCTAAGCAGGGTTGGGCAATCAGTTTCCTTGCCTGAAATAGGCATCTCAGAACTGCCATCTGGCTGCTTCCCGGGTTTCCAACTCCTTCAACTAATCCCAGGAGACAATACTTCGCCTCCATCCGGGTGGAGGTTCCAAACACCCGATCAATGGTTCCTGTCACCTCCGTCCAGTAGGAGATCAACTTCGGGCATCTCCAAAACATGTGCATCATGTCTCCCCCCATGTTCCCGCACCGGGGGCAACTTGCGTGCGGCCGTTCGGCCAAATTGAAAAAGTTTACGAGGAGCATAATAAGTTCTATATAATAAGAACAAATGTGACATCCTCTGAGAGGAGAGCCACAATTGACCACAGGCAGTATTCCTGTGGCCAATTATAGCTCAAGGGGGTTTAGTACACACCCCACACTATATAAGGCCGCCAGCGCGGGCCGAGAATAGGGAGCAAGGTCTTATAGTATTGTGCGGTATATCCATCAGGGCCCAGAGCCTTACCCACCTTCGGAGGTCCCACGGCCATCTGGACTTCTTCCAGTGTGATCGGGTCCTCCAAGTACTCCCGTGATTCCGATGAGAGGGTTGGTAGACCAGAACCAATTACATATCTGTCTATATTGTCCTGTCCGGACCCTGAATCGGGCAGGTTGTAGAGATCAGAGTAACATTTTTCAAAGACTTTGGCTATTTGGGTTGGGGTAGAGGCCCTCTGGCCATTCTCATCTATCAATCTGTGGTATGTAAGAGGCAGATTTCTTTTTTTTATTTTTTATTAATGTTTATTGAAGAAAAGAAGCATGTACAATAACATAAAAGACAATACGTGAACCAGCACAGGGGACAGTCGTATCACACCATCAGCAACCATGGTTCAAGGCAAAGTTTTGCCCATGAGGGCCTAGCTAATAGAGGTAGTATATGAACTGGAACCACCGTCAGGATTTCAAAGTCACATGACTATGTGATCAATACGAATCACTGCTGCTGGAACCATCAAACCTCTGCGGTAATGAGAATACACCCTTCTCTTCCATTATAAGAGAGGAAACACGATTGACAGATATGGAGAAAGAAAAAAAAAGGGAGAAAGAAAGAAAGAGGCAGGAAATAAAGAACATAGAAAAGGGTGGGGAATGTAAGGGTGGGGAGGGGGGAAGGGGGGGGGGGGTAGGGGGATGGAGGTCCGCCTCTGATATCAGCTCCAAAATTACCAATAGATGCCGTTAAAGACTGACCAATAGGACAACTTACATGGCTTAATATTGCGGAGCGTAATTTAACAGGAAAGAAATCCAAAGCGTTAGTTGCAGTACCTTCATAAAACTGAGTAATCGCTGCATTACTCTAAATTTAAAAGTTGTTCCGGTAGCACTGAGAAGACTGATATTAGATGAGTGATCTACACATTTTGTTTACTATTGCAGAGAGATACCGGTTAAATGTTAATATCTTAATATTTAATGTGCTGCGGTGTAAGGTAGAAATAAGATGGTTTTGTGGGAGTTGGTTTACCAGGATTTAGAGATCGTAATCTGGTTATTCTCATAATAAATATAGCAAAAAAACTCAGATTAATATTGAGACAGTATATACAGGTCGGATTTAAGTGGAAATACACGAAATAAGAGCCACGGCGAGTGTAGGTTTTGATCAATCAGGTTCATTACGTGTCTTTAATCATGTAGTGAATATACCCCAAATATAGCATAAGGAAGAGAAAGGATAATAACTGTCAAAGGATGACATGACAAAAAGACAAACTGCATTAGAAATGTGAATGTGAATTAGACATGAAATGTCAATCCCCATTGGTTACTTACAGGTAGCCATTAATAAAAGTAACACGGCTACGTACAGCAAAGTTTCAGCTAAGCAGCTAAATATTACTTAATATTGCAGAGCTTAAGTATTGCAGTTGAAAAGAGATCGGAAGCGTTTGTTGCAGTAGCTTCAAAATGACTGAGATATCATTTCATTACTCTAAATGCAAAAGTTATCCCGGTAGCACTGAGTGGACTGATATTAGACGAGTTATCGTTGTAGTACAAATTCAGTTTCCTATAGCAGAGATATACCAGCTAAATGTGAGAAGAGCAATTAAACTGTTCACATCGATAGCATTGTATTACTCTTAATATGTGCAGCGTGTAAAGAAGCAAAATATTGTTTTGTTTTATCCTAAAATTAGCAGTATACGTAATAAAGGTTTAGCAAAATTAGAAAGGATAATATTGAGACAGTATATACAGGTCGAGTTTAAGTGGAAATACACAAAATATCTAGCTTACCTTTACATTGTTCAATAGAGCGTTGCGAAGTAATACCAAGGCAAAATGTTGGAATAGCAATTAGATGAGATGATTGCTGTAATCATGAAATATCAGCAAATATCAGCAACGTGTCTCAAAGAGACAAATTGGATTAGAGATGTGAGATAGACATGAAATGTCAATACCCATTGGTTACTTACATGTAACCATTAATACAGTTAACGCGGCTACATACAGCAAAGTGTGAGCTAAGCAGCTAAAGGGTATATTATATTTAAGAGTAAATTGACGTAGCTTGTAAATTCCAACGTGTAAATCGTTCCATTAATTTTGTTACGCACGAAGACGGCTTACAACTGACTGTTTTTCGTTTCCACTGGTTATCGGCATAATGTATCAGTAACCCTGAACATTAATAGTGATAGACAGTTTACATTAGGATGTATGCTTGATGTGAATGTAAAATAGTTGCATTATGTGTTATTAATGTAATCAAACTTTATTGCTATCCTTTGGTACTGCAACCACTTCTCAATCAAGTAAACCGTCCCACTGCTTTTCTCACATTTTGCTGCTGTTAAAAAATGGGTTGCCAGTGTTATGTGTTACAAATGGTTATCAGTGTGACAGTTAATGTGGAGAAGAAGTAATACACAAAATAGAGTCAGAAAGAGAATCCTATTGCATAGAGCTAGAGAGATGGTTGCATTACTCTTAATGTGCAGTGTGTAAAAGGTTTTAAAAAGATGGTTTTGTGTGAAGTTTTCTTTAACGTAAAATTAGCTGTACATTATGGTTACGTTTACAATGATTTAGAGATAGTAATCTCTATAATATAATAATAATAAGTATATTGAGGCAGTATATATAGGTCGAGATAAAGTGAATACACAAAAGGGTTCAGTTGCAAAGGCAGAATGTCGGAATATGCAATGAGATTAGATGGTTGCAATATGAGAAATATGAGTACGGCTAAAATACAGAAAAACAGTACATAATTTAAGAGTACAGTAGAATATAGTATAAATTATTTAAGATTAAATTGACTTAGCTTGAAAAAAGTTTAAATCGTTGAGTAAATCGTTGAGTAAATCGTTGAGTAAATCGTAAATTTATCACCTAAGTTAACTCTGAGATTATGATTAATTTGACAGTTCCAATACGCGGTCCTTTTCACTGGTATAATCATAATGTAATATCAGTATTTGCTATCAGTAAATGTTAAAAATTTAAGACGGTTTAAATTAGAATATGGAATTGATATGGATTTTAAAGCGGTACATAAATTTTCTGAAGCATATGGCAGAAAGACGGCTTACACTGCTTTTCTCACATTTTGCTGCGGTAAAAAGAAATGTTTTGTCACTGTGTTTTAACTGTGACTTGTTTGCTTATGTCATGACAGCTTCATACGGGTTGAGCAATGAAACAGTTTTATTAAGATGTAAGACTAGTTTTATTCTCTACATATATGCTTTTCAGAGAGTTGTATAATAGAGACGACCAATAGGACATTTAAATGGCTTAATATAGCAGGGAGGAAGTATCGCTGTTCAACGGTAAGAGATTGAAAGCTTAGCTTGATAGTCTAAATTTAAAGGATATGCCGGTACCACTGAGAAAGCTTATAGTAGACTAGTTGTTCTTTGCCTTACACAATCCTATTATTATTATTAAGATCCTAGTGCAGAGAGATACTCAGTTAATGTCAGAGATACTCGGTTAATGTCAGAAAAGCAATAAAACTGTTTACATCGTTAGCGAGCGATAGTTACATTACTCTTAGTATGTGCAGCATGTCTGGTGGTTTGGATGTATGCTTAATGTGAATGTAAAATAGTTGCATTATGTGTTATTAATGTAATCAAACTTTATTGCTATCCTTTGGTACTGCAACCACTTCTCAGTCAAGTAAACCGTCCCACTGCTTTTCTCACATTTTGCTGCTGTTAAAAAATGGGTTGCCAGTGTTATCTGTTACAAATGGTTATCAGTGTGACAGTTATTGTGGAGAAGACGTAATACACCAAATAGAGTCAGAAAGAGAATCCTATTGCATAGAGGTAGAGAAATGGTTGCATTACTCTTAATGTGCAGTATGTAAAAGGATTTAAAAAGATGGTTTTGGTTGAAGTTTGCTTTAACGTAAAATTACTTGTACATTATAACTATGGTTACGTTTACAATGATTTAGAGATAGTAATCTCTATAATATAATAATAATAAGTATAATGAGGCAGAAGGGTTCAAGGGATAGTTGCAAAGTAATATCCTCATTAAGGCAGAATGTCGGAATAGCAATGAGATTAGATGGTTGCAACATAACACGAAATATGAGTACGGCTAAAATACAGAAAAACAGTACATAATTTAATAGTACCGTAGAATATACTATAAATTATTTAAGATTAAATTGATTTAGCTTGAAAAAATCTAAGTTTAAATCGTTGAGTAAATCGTTGAGTAAATCGTAAATGTATCAGCTAAATTAACTCTGAGATTATGAATAATTTGACAGTTCCATTACGCGGTCCTTTTCACTAGTATAATCATAATGTAATATCAGTAATTGATATCAGTAAATGTTAAAATTTTAAGACGGTTTAAATTAGGATGTGGAATTGATATGGATTTAAAAGCGGTACATTATCTTTCTGAAGCATTTCTGGCAGAAAGACGGCTTACACTGCTTTTCTCACATTTTGCTGCGTTAAAAAGATATGTTTTGTCACTGTGTTTTCACTGTGACTTATTTGCTTATGTCATGACAGCTTCATACGGGTTGAGCAATAAAACAGTTTTATTAAGATGTAAGACTAGTTTTATTCTCTACATATATGCTTTTCAGAGAGTTGTATAATATAGACGACCAATAGGACATTTAAATGGCTTAATATTGCAGGGAGGAAGTATCGCTCTTCAACGGTAAGAGATTGAAAGCTTAACTTGATAGTCTAAATTTAAAGGATATGCCGGTACCACTGAGAAAGCTTATATTCGACTAGTTGATCTTTGCCTTACATAATCCTATTATTATTATTAAGATCCTAGTGCATAGAGATACTCAGTTAATGTCAGAGATACTCGGTTAATGTCAGAAAAGCAATAAAACTGTTTACATCGTTAGCGAGCGATAGTTACATTACTCATAATATGTGCAGCATGTATGGTAGCAAATGGATGGTTTTGTGAACATTTTGCATTACCGTAAAATTAGCGGTAGACCTCATCGAAGTGAATTGATTTAAATGGTTTTGAGATAGTACTCTCTATTTCTAATAATAAATAAAGCAAAATAAGTCAGGATGGTGTGTCGTCAGTGGTGATATCAAAGTGACAGTTGATGTGGAGAATTACAAATATGCAAAATAGAGCAAAAGAGTGCAAAGTTTATTTTGTTAAGTCATTGACTGATAAGTCATTTGTTAAGTTATTGGCCGTTATTGTTTTGGCAGTACATAGTTCATTTTGATGTATGATAGTTTTATTGCATGCTTGATGTGGATGATTAAAATCGTGTAGTGAGTATAATCTATATTTAGCATAAGAATGAAAAGGCATAACATGACAATGAGACAAACTCCATTAGAGATGTGAGCTAGATGAAATGATGAAATGTCTCTGTATATCCAAGATTGTCTTCTGTTATCACTTAGCCTACCCTCTAAATTCACTAGCCTCTCTATATACACGAGCATGTTTTCTGTTTTCTGTATACATTACTCTGTCTTCTTTATACCCTGGCCTGTCTTCTATATACACTACGCTCTCGGTTATACACTAGTTTCTCTGTATACACTAGCCGGTCTTCTGCATACAATAGCCTGTCTTCGGTATACACTAGCCTATTTTCTGAATACACTAGCCCGTCTTCTGTCTTCTGTATGCCCTAGCCTGTCTTCTGTATACATTAGTCTCTCTGTATAAACTAGCATCTCTCTATACCCCAAACTGTCCTCTGTAAACACTTGTCTCTCTTTATAGCCTGTCTAGCCTTTCTTCTGTACACACTAGCTTCTCTGTATACCAGGCTATATATAACCAGGCTTCTATATAAAATAGCTTCACTGAATGCACTAGCCTCTCTGTTGAAGCCAGCCTTTATTCTGTATTCACTAGCCTTTCTTCTGTATGCTCTAGTCTTTGCTCTATGCTCTAACCTCTCTATATACACTAACATCTTTGTATATACTAGCCTCTCTTTAAACTAGCCTCTCTGTGTACCCCAGCCTCACTGTTTACTCTAGCATCTCTGTATACTCAAGCCTATCTGCATGCACGAGTCTGTATTCTGTTTTCACTAGCCTTTCTTCTGTATGCTGTAGTCTTCTATATATACCAGCTTCCCTGTACACCCTTGTATCTCTGTAAACACTGTGTAAACTAGCCAGTCTTATGTATACACTCGCCGACTGTATACACTAGACTCTCTGAATACCTAGCCTATGTTCTGAATACACTAGCCCGTCTTCTGTCTTCTGTATGCCCTCTCTGTATTAACTAGCATCTCTCTATACCCCAAACTGTCCTCTGTAAACACTTGTCTCTATTTATAGCCTGTCTAGCCTTTCTTCTGTACACACTAGCTTCTCTGTATACACTAACCAGGCATCTATATAAAATAGCTTCACTGTATGCACTAGCCTCTCTGTATAATCTAGCCTCTCGTTATACCCTAGATAGTGTTCTATCTAGCCTCTCCATGGAAGCCAGCCTTTATTCTGTATTCACTAGCCTTTCTTCTGTATGCTGTAGTCTTCTATATATACTAGCTTCTCTCTACACCCTTGCATCTCTATACACCAGACTCTCTGAATACACTATACCACAGCCTGTCTTCTGTATACACTAGACTGTAAAAACTAGCTAGAATACACCAGCCTGTCTTCTGTACCCACTAGATTCTCTGTATACACTACCCAGTCTTCTGTATACACTGTCAGCTTGGATGTATACCCAAGCCTGTCTTCTATATAAACTAGTCTCTCTATATGCACTGTCCTATCTGTATACACTCGACTCTCTCTATACACTAACATCTTTGTATATACTTGCCTCTCTTTAAACTAGCCTCTCTGTGTACCCCAGCCTCACTGTTTACTCTAGCATCTCTGTATACTCAAGCCTATCAGAATACGAGTCTGTATTCTGTATACACTAGCCTCTCTTTAAACTAGCCTCTCTGTATACCCCAGAATAACTGTATACTCTAGCCTCTCTGTATACACTAGCATTTCTGTATACATCACCATATCTGTATTCACTAGCCTCTCTGTATACCCCAGCCTGCCTCTCTATATACACTAGCTTTTCTTCTGAATATAATAGTCTCAGTCTCTCTCTATAACCAAGCCTGTTTTCTGTATACATTAGCATGTGTCCTGTATACACTAGCCTGTCTTCTTTATTCTCTAGCCTACCTTCTGTATACCTTAGCCTCTCTGTATAAACTAGCCTTCCTTCTATATACACTGCCATTTATGAGGTAAACAAAGAGTCTAGTGTACATAAACGACAGGCTAGAGTATAAAGAGAGGATAGGGTATACAGAAGAAAGCCTAGTGTATACAGAACACAGGCTAGTACCCTGAGCCTGGGTGAGAGAGGATGAGGAGCATTAGGAGGGCTTGGTCTTTCACATCCGACCAAGTGTTCGGCATGATGTGGCTCAACACGTCCAGCTGCCGAAAATAAGGACAAGCGTGGGAGGCACACAACACCCACTGTAACAGTGCTAGGTTCCTGCATTACAGAAACAGAACACCAGCGATAAGGGGTATCTTCAGGTGTATACTGTGCAGGAGGCACACAACACCCACTCTAACTTATGCACTGCAGATGCCTGTATTGCAAAAATTGAACACCAGTAATAAAGGGTAGCTTCAGGTGTGTACTGTGCAGGAGGCACATAACACCCACTGTAACAGTGCTAGGTTCCCAAGCAGTAAAGACACTGTCCCTGCCTATCGTCCTCTTTCCCTGACCGCCGCAACACACTATACAAGGCCGCCGCGCTGGCGGCCTTATATAGTGTGGGGTGTGTACTAAACCCCCTTGAGCTATAATTGGCCACAGGAATACTGCCTGTGGTCAATTGTGGCTCTCCTCTCAGAGGATGTCACATTTGTTCTTATTATATAGAACTTATTATGCTCCTCGTAAACTTTTTCAATTTGGCCGAACGGCCGCACGCAAGTTGCCCCCGGTGCGGGAACATGGGGGGAGACATGATGCACATGTTTTGGAGATGCCCGAAGTTGATCTCCTACTGGACGGAGGTGACAGGAACCATTGATCGGGTGTTTGGAACCTCCACCCGGATGGAGGCGAAGTATTGTCTCCTGGGATTAGTTGAAGGAGTTGGAAACCCGGGAAGCAGCCAGATGGCAGTTCTGAGATGCCTATTTCAGGCAAGGAAACTGATTGCCCAACCCTGCTTAGCCTCCAATGTTGGCAATGACTTGTTTTTTTTAGCTTGTTTCCCAAGATCATCATGTTGGCGTTTGTCAAGATGGTTGAGAGTGCCCAAAGAGATCGTCTATGGCCCCATCCCCTTGAAAGTGCCCGATCTTGTCTGATCTCGGAGGTTAAGCATTGTCGGGCCTGATTAGTAACTGGATGGAAGACCGACTGGGAATACCAGGTGCCGTATGCTTATTTCTTGATTATACATCACGGGACACAGGATCATTACATAATGGGTTATATAGGCACCTCTGGTGATTGGACACTGGTTAACTCCCGATTAAGGAGAATTCCTTCCCTATATAACCCCTCCCATATGGGAGGCACCTCATTTTTCCCTTCGCCAGTGGTGGTTGGTCACGTAAAACATGTGCTATGAAGAAAGTTCTGTGCAGGTCCCTGCGGGGGCCTAAGGGCTACAACAAACCGTATCCATATCTCGGGCTGATATTTTGACTCCCAAGATGATATGGTACCCGGGCCTCGTCATCTGAAGAAACAAGGTTTTGCCTGTAAGTCCTCTCCTATTGGAAGACTGGGCTCTGGGAAAACCAGACTTACTGTACTATTTACATAGTGGCACGAAAGTTTCTGGCAGAGTCTTTTACAGGGTCCAGGTAGGAGGTTCTTCTGAGAAGGAACCCCAAAAAAAAACCTGAAGGTTGGCACAACTCTGCCCTGCCGTGATGGGTGAAGGCTGGAATCTGTCTGTTTTCAGCAATTCCTGCGGCGAGGACAGGTAAGGGAAGTTAATCCTGTATAAATTATATTATGGATTTCTTCAGTGTAGTTGTATGTCTTACCTGGTTTCCACCACTAGGGGGAGTAAGAGCAGCCTGATGCATACTTACATGCCTTTCAGATATACACGCTCAGTGAAGCCTGGTTCTCCCAGATGACTCATGTCTCCACTGCAATCTCTGCCACAATGAAGGTAATACAGGGGTCCCACGTAGTCTGGGGGTCCCAGACAGCTCCAAAGGCAATTCCCTTCCCCCTGGATACCGGCAGTCCTCGTGCACGCGCGCCAAGCACGCTCCCGTGCTAATGGAGGAGGCAGGAGTGTGTTTGCGAGCCGCGTCGTTCGGTTTGCACGGCGCTGTTCTGCGCAGGCGCCAGGCGGCAGTTTTACAGCCCAGAGCGTCAGGGGGCTGTAAGTGGAGACACAGGAGCTGTGGGCAGTAAGCATCCCAAGGGATTGGATCCAGGCAAACCTAAGACACCTAGTCAGCATCAGGTTGTGTAGTTTAAGCATATATATTTATTGTGAGACTTTAAGCACAACAGTGATTGCACTTTGTACTAGTACCTCTGCTTTGTAGCTTAGGACTATGTCTCCTCGTAAGAGGGTCTCAGGGGGAGATAACAAGGACACTGGTAAGTCACCGCCTAGGTCTAGGGGTTCTAAAAATGCCTGTAGGTTACCATCCCCCCCCCTGCAAGACTGGAGTCAGCCTCACAGGATGAGTCAGTGCCCCGTCAGGATTTGCAGCCTCTCCTAATATTTCAGCCCCGGTATACATCACTGAGGACTCCCTTAGGGCTACATTGGAGGGTTTTGAAGGGAGAATCATGAATTTTATTTCAGCTTCCCTGAAAGATAGCAGGAAAAGGGGTAGATCCCCTCCCTCTACTGAGATTCCTCTTTCAGATGACACTTCTGACAATGAGGAGAGATCCCTATCTTGGGACAGGGATCTTGAGCAGTCGGATGAATCAGAGGAAGAGGAGAGAGTCCCCTCCACCCAGGCGCTCAGAAAACAGGTGCAGTATTATACTGAATTGGTGCGTACCACATTCAGAATGCCTGCTGCTGAGATCGCTACGTCCTCTGTTTCTTCCCTGGGAGTCAGGAAAATCCCACAACCTGCCTTTTCCTTTCCAATTAATCCCTTAATGGATAAATTGTTGTATGAGGATTGGGGACATCCCGATAAACTGTTTGCTCCTCCTAAAAGGTTTTCTATGCTTTATCCTCTGGAGGAAAGTTTCACCAAGAAATGGGGGGTCCCATCTGTCGATGCGGCTGTTTCTTGCGTGAATAGAAACCTGACCTGTCCTTTGGATAATGCTCAGGTATTTAAAGATCCAACTGATAAGAAGCTGGAAACATTATTAAAAGCCTCCTTTTCCATGACTGGCACTGTAGTGCAACCTACAGTCGCAGCTGTGGGGTTGTGTCAGTTCCTCAAGGAACAGGTTAAGCAGATGCTTGGCCTCCTTCCCAGTGAGGAAGTGGAGAATTATGCAGAAATACTTCAAATTCTGTGTTTCATGATTGATGCGATTTTGGATTCTGTCCAACAAGCATCTCGTTGGTCTCTCCAGTTGGTACACATGCGAAGGGCCCTATGGCTAAAGAATTGGGCAGCTGAGCTATCATGCAAGAAGTATTTGATTTGGTTCCCGTTTAAAGGGGAACGTTTGTTTGGAGAAGAATTAGACAAATTCGTCCAAAAAATTTCAGGGGGTAAATCTACTCTCCTTCCAGTCAAAAGGAGCAAACGTCCATCATTTAGGCGTTCTCTCTCTCCCAGAGCATCAAGCTCTAAGCAGTGGCGACGGCCTTCTCAACCCCCCTCTACAGGAAAGGCTCAAGGCCGGGCCCAGGGGCAGAAGAAATCCTGGGGGCGAAAGCCTGCCAAGCAGAGCCCGAAAGCTTCCTTGTGAAGGGGCGCCCCCGCTCGGCCAAGTGGGGGGAAGGCTCTTGCAGTTTGCAGAAGCCTGGCGGGAAGAGATCCGGGATGAGTGGGTGATCTCTTCGGTATCTCTGGTCTACAAGCTGGAGTTTCAGGAGATTCCACCTTCTCGCTTTCTAAGGTCAAGGATCCCCAGGGACCCAGTAAAGCACAGACCGCTATTTCTGGCCTTAGATCACTTACTATCCCAGGGGGTGATAGTAGAAGTGGACCCAAAAGAACAGGGTTCAGGGTTTTACTCGAATCTCTTCACCGTTCCAAAGCCAAATGGAAGTGTCAGACCTATCCTGGATCTGAAGGATCTGAACCGTTTTTTACGCATCCGGTCCTTCTGAATACAGTCAATTCGCACTGTGGTCTCCTCCCTGCAAGGGGGAGAGTTTATGGCATCAATAGACATCAAGGATGCATATCTCCATGTGCCAATTTTTCCCGCACACCAAAAGTATCTAAGGTTCGCGGTAGAGCGGCGCCATTTTCAATTTGTGGCCTTGCCGTTCGGGCTAGCTACGGCCCCTCGAGTCTTCACAAAGATTCTGGACCCTCTCTTGGCAAACCTAAGAGCTCAGGGTATAGCCGTCATGGCTTATCTAGACGATTGGCTTCTCATAGAGAAAACAGTAGTGCTCCTGAACCACAGTGTTACCAGAACGCTAGAACAGCTGGAACGCCTAGGTTGGATTATAAACCTAGAAAAGTCGTCCCTACAGCCTGCTACCAGGTTGGAATACCTGGGTATGGTTATCGACACTGCTCAGGGCAAGGTTTTTCTACCAAGGCCAAAAGCCTTGGCCATTGGGGATCTGGTGCGCCTAATTCTGGGCAGAAGATCTTCCCCCATTCGGTTGTGCATGAGACTGTTAGGGAAAATGGTCGCCTCCTTTGAGGCCGTTCCATTCGCCCAGTTCCACTCAAGGCCTCTGCAAAGATGCATCCTTGCGGCTTGGAACAGGAAGCCCCAGTCCTTGGATCTTCCTATGCGTCTATCCCCAGGGACACGCAAGAGTCTCGTCTAATGAGTCTAAGAGTCTCGTTACAAACCGAGAATTTGCTGAAAGGCAAAACTTTTCTTCCTCTTCCATGGAAGATTATTATGACAAATGGCAGCCTGACAGGCTGGGGAGCAGTGTTGGAGGAGACGTGCTTGCAGTGGAAATGGTCTGCAATCGAGAAGCTATTGCTCATAAATGTCTTGGAGATCCGGGCAGTTTATATGGCTCTCATAAACTGGTCTTTCAGACTACGGGGTCTCCCTGTTTGGGTTCAGTCCGACAATGCCACAGCAGTGGCCTATATCAATCACCAGGGCGGTACCAGGAGTCTGGTTGCGCAAAAAGAGGTGAATCGCATACTTGTCTGGGCAGAAAGGCATGTTCCATGCCTTTCTGCAGTCTTCATTCCAGGAGTGGAAAATTGGCAGGCGGATTTTCTGCGCCACCAGCAGTTGTGCCCAGGAGAATGGGCTCTGCACCCCGACGTGTTTTGGAACATATGTCGCAGGTGGGGTACTCCAGACGTAGATCTGTTTGCGTCCAGGTTCAACAGAAAACTGGACAAATTTGTGTCAAGGACAAGAGGTACACTCGCTCAGGGGTCGGATGCTCTGACAGTTCCCTGGGATCAGTACAATTTGATTTATGCCTTCCCCCCGTGCCTGCTTCTGTTGCGGTTCCTGGGAAGAGTCAAGAGGGAAACAAAGTCGGTTCTTTTGGTAGCCCCTTGCTTTGCCCAGGCGACCGTGGTACGCAGAGATCATGAAGTTGGCAGTAGGCAGGCCGTGGATCCTCCCTCTCCAGCCAGATCTGCTCTCACAGGGTCCTGCTTTACACAGTCCTGCTTCACACAGTCTGAATTTGATGGTTTGGCTGCTGAGACCCACATTCTGAGAGACCGTGGGCTTTTCGTTGCCAGTCCTTTCTATTCTGGTCAATGCCAGAAAGCGGGCCTCCAGGCTTATTTACTACAAAATCTGGAGGGCATATGTTTCCTGTTGTGAACTCAGGAAATGTCATCCTAGAAAGTATGTCATTAGCAGGATCTTGGCCTTCCTCCAGTCAGGCCTAGAAATGAATTTGGCCGTAAGCACTATCAAGGTGCATATTTCGGCCTTGTCAGTGTTTTTTCAGAAACCACTTGCATCGCATTCCCTGGTGCGGGCTTTCATCCAGGGGGCTATGCGGATAAGGCCGCCAGTCAAACCTCCGGTATGCCCATGGGATCTGAATTTGGTTCTCTCAGCTTTGCAGGGGCAACCTTTTGAACCTTTGCATCAGGCTTCGTTAGTTCTTTTGACTAAAAAATTGGTTTTCTTGGTAGCCATATCCACGGCTAGAAGAGTGTCAGAACTAGCAGCTCTCTCCAGTAAAGAACCGTATCTAATTATTCATAAGGACCGGGTGGTAATGCGTCCCAACAGGTCCTTTCTGCCTAAGGTGGTTTCAGGATTCCATTTGAATCAAGATGTAAGCCTACCATCCTTTTTTCCGGACCCACAGTCCGCAGAAGAAGAATCTTTGCACACTTTGGATGTGGTAAGGGCAAGGCCTATAGTGTTAAAGGGAAGATCCCTCCTTTTCAAGTGAAAGCGCACTCAACTAGGGCTGTAAGTGCTTCTTGGGCAGTGCATCACCAGGCCTCCCTGGCTCAGATCTGTAAGGCTGCAACTTGGTCAACAGTCCACACATTCACCAGATTCTATCAGGTGGATGTCAGAGGGCAAGAGGATATCGCCTTTGGGCGCAGTGTACTGTAGGTTGCAGTTTAGGTCCTCCGGTCCTTGGCGGTCTATATATTATGATCTGTGTCTCCCTCCCCTCAATCTGAGCATTGCTTTGGGACATCCCACTATGTAATGAAGCTCCTGTGTCCCGTGATGTATGATCAAGAAAATAGGATTTTTATATACAGCTTACCTGTAAAATCCTTTTCTTGAGAGTACATCACGGGACACAGGGCTCCCACCCCTCTTGGGTTTTACGTGGTTTCCTATTGCTTTGCTACAAAACTGAGGTGCCTCCCATATGGGAGGGGTTATATAGCGGAGGAATTTTCCTTAATTGGGGGTTAACCAGTGTCCAATCACCAGAGGTGCCTATATAACCCACTATGTAATGAAGCTCCTGTGTCCCGTGATGTACTCTCAAGAAAAGGATTTTACAGGTAAGCTGTATATAAAAATCCTATTTTTTATGTTGTTGGCGTTGACCTGTTTTTTTTTGCTTGTTTCCCAAGATGACCATCTTAGCGTTTGTCAAGAGGGTGAGAGTGCCCAAAGAAAGTGCCTACGGCCAAATCACCCTGAAAGTGCCCAATCTTGTCTGATCTCGGAGGCTAAGCATTGTCGGGCCTGATTAGTAACTGGAGGGGAGACCGACTGGGAATACCAGGTACCGTAGGCTTCTTTTTATGCTGTTGGCGTTGACATGTTTTTTTTTCCGCTTGTTTCCCAAGGTGACCATCTTGGCATTTGTCAAGAGGGCTGAGAGAGCCCAAAGAAATCTCCTACGGCCACATCACCCTGATCTCATCTGATCTCAGAGGCTAAGCAGGGTCCGGTCTGGATAGTACCTAATTACAGGTGCCGTAGGAATCTTTTTATATTGTTGGCTTTGACCTGTTTTTTTTCCGCTTGTTTCCCAAGGTGACCATTTTAGCATCTGTCAAGAGTTTTGAGTATGTCCCGAAGCGTTCGCCTTAGGCCACATCACCCTGAAAGCGCCCGATCTCAGAGGCTAAGCAGGGTCAGGGTCAGATGGGAGCCCGCCAGGGTCTATGTTGTTGGCGTTGACCTGTTTTTTTTTTACTTTTTTCCCAAGATGACCATCTTGGCATTTGTCAAGAGGGTTGAGAGTGTCTGAATAGAACACCTATGGCCACATCACATTGAAAGCGCACAATCTCATCTGATCTCAGAGGCCTAGCAGTGTACGGCCTGGTTAATACCTGTATGGGAGACCATCTGTGAATACCAGGTGCCGTAGGCTTCTTTTTATGTTGTTGGTGTTGACCTGTTTATTTTCGCTTGTTTCCCAAGTTGACCATCTTGGCGTTTAACAAGAGGGTCGAGAGTGCCCAAAGAGATCACCTACGGCCCCATCACCCTGAAAGCACCCGATCTTGTCTGATCTCGGAGGCTAAGCAGTGTCGGGCCTGGTTAATACCAGGATAGGAGAACGTCTGGGAATAACAGGTGCCGTAGGCTTCTTTTTATGTTATTGGCCTTGACCTGTTTTTTTTTTTTCACTTGTTTCCCAAGGTGACCATCTTGGCATTTGTCAAGAGGGTTGAGAGTGTCCGAAGAGATCACCTACGGCCCCATCACCCTGAAAGCGCCCAATCTCGTCTGATCTCGGAGGCTAAACAGTGTCAGGCCTGGTTAGTACCTGGATGGGAGACCGCCTGGGAATACCAGGTGCCATAGGCTTCTTTTTATGTTGTTGGCTTTGACCTGTTTTTTTCGCTTGTTTCTGAAGGCGACCATCTTGGCGTTTGTCAAGAGGGTTGGGCGTGTCTTGAGGAGAATGCTTATGGCCACATCACCCTGAAAGCATCCGATCTCGTCTGATTTCAGAGGCTAAGCAGTGTCAGGCCTGGTTAGTACCTGGATGGGAGACTGCCTGGGAAGACCAGGTGCCATAGAAGGATGTGGCCTGGTTAGTGTCTTGATTGGGAGATCGCCTGGGAATACCGGATGCCGTAGGCTTCTTTTTATGTTGTTGGCTTTGACCTGTTTTTTTTAGCTTTTTTCCCAAGGTGAGCATCTTGGCTTTTGTCAAGAGGCTTCAGAGTGCCCAAAGAGAGTGCCTACGGCCAAATCACCCTGAGAGAGCCCAATCTCATCTGATCTTGGAGGCTAAGCAGCGATGGGCCTGGTTAGTACCTGGACGGGAGACAGCCTGGGAATACCAGGTGCCGTAGGATTCTCATTAAGTTGTCGGCGTTGACCTGTTTTTTTTCCCTTTTTTTCCCAAGGTGACCATCTTGCCATTTGTCAAGAGGGTTGAGAGTGCACAAAGAAATTTCCTACGGGCACAACACCCTGAAAGCACCCAATCTCGTCTGGTCTCAGAGGCTATGCAGGGTTGGGCCTGGTTTGTACCTGGATGGGAGACCGCCTGGGTTTTCCAGATGCCGCAGGCTTCTTTTTATGTTGTTGGTGTTGACCTGTTTTTTTTCGCTTGTTTCCCGAAGTGATCATCTTGGCATTTGTCAAGAGGGTAGAGAGTGCTTAAAGAGATCGCTTACAGCAGCATCACCCTAAAAGCACCCTATCTCTTCTGATCTTGGAGGCTAAGAAGGGTTGGGCCTAGTTAGTACTTGAATGGAAGATGGCCTTGGAATACCAGGTGCCGTATTCTTCTTTTCATGTTGTTGGCGTTGACCTGTTTTTTTTCGCTTGTTTCCCAGGGTGACTATCTTGCCATTTTTCAAGAGGGATGAGAGTGCCCAAAGAGATTGCCCATGGGCACATCACCGTGAAAGCACCCAATCTCCTCTGATCTCAGAGGCTAGAAAGGGTCGTGCCTTGTTAATACCTGGATGGGAGACCACCTGGGAATACTTACTGGGCTAATACTGGGCTTCTTTTTATGTTATTGGCGTTGACTTGATTTTTTGTTTGCTTCCCAAGGTGACCATCTTGGCGTTTGTCAAGAGGGTTGAGCGTGCCTGAAAAAAATCTACTATGGCTGCATCACCCTGAAAGAGCCCAATCTCATTTGATCTCAGAGGCTAAGCAGGGTTGGGACCTGGTTAGTACCAGGATGTGAGACCGCCTGGGATTTCTCAATGCCATAGGCTTTTTTTTAAGTTGTTGCTTGATTCCCAAGGTGACCATCTTGGCGCTTGTCAAGAGGGTTGAAAGTGCCTGAAGGGATTGCCTACGGGCACATCACCCTGAAAGCACCCGGGAATACCAGGTGTCATAGGCTTCTTTTTATGTTGTTGGCGTTGACCTGTTTTTTTTTAGCTTGTTTCCCAAGGTCACCATCTTGGTGTTTGTCAAGAGGGTTGAGAGTGCCTGAAGAGATTGCCTATGGCCACATCACTCTGAAAGCACCCAATCTTGTCTGATCTTGGAGGCTAAGAAGAGTCAGGCCTGGTTAGTACTGGGAGACCACCTGGGAATACCAGTTATTGTAGGCTTCTTTTTATGTTGTTGGCGTTGATTAGTTTGTTTTTTTCCGCTTGTTTGCCAAGGTGACCATCTTGGCATTTGTCAAGGGGGTTGAGAGTGCCCAAAGAGATCGCTTACAGCAGCATCACCCTGAAAAAGCCCTATCTCTTCTCATCTCTGAGGCTAAGAAGGGTTGGGCCTAGTTAGTACCTGGATGGGAGATGGCGTTGGAATACCAGGTGCCGTATTCTTCTTTTTATGTTGTTGACATTGACCTGTCTTTTTTCGCTTGTTTCTCAAGGTGACTATCTTGGCATTTGTCAAGAGGATTGAGAGTGCCCAAAGAGATTGCATATGGGCACATAAGCCTGAAAGCGCCCGATCTCCTCTGATCTCAGAGGCTAAACAGGGTTGGGCCTTGCTAGTACCTGGATTGGAGACCACCTGGGAATACTAGGTGCTGTAGGCTTCTTTTTATGTTGTTGGCGTTGATTTGTTTTTGTTTTGTTTGTTTACCAAGGTGACCATCTTGGTGTTTGTCAAGAGGGTTGAGAGTGCCTGAAGAGCTTGCCTATGGCCACATAACCCTGAAAGCACCAGATCTCCTCTGATCTCAGAGACTAAACAGGGTCGGGCCTTGTTAATACCTGGATGGGAGACCACAAGAAGTCTACAGCACCTAGTATTCCCAATACTAGGTGCTGTAGACTTCTTCTTATGTTGTTGGCGTTAACTTGTTTTTTTTTGTTTGTTTCCCAAAGTGACCATCTTGGCGTTAGTCAAGAGGGTTGAGAGTGCCTGAAGAAATCTCCTACGGCCACATCACCCTGAAAGAGCCCAATCTCATCTGATCTCAGAGGCTAAGCAGGGTTGGGACCAGTTTAATCCCTGGATGGGAGACCGCCTGGGATTTCCAGATGCCGTAGGCTTCTTGTTATGTTGTTGCTGTTGACCTATTTTTTTCCGCTTGTTCCCAAGGTGACCATCTTGGCATTTGTCAAGAGAGTTGAAAGTGCCTGAAGATATTGGCTACAGCCACATCACCCTGAATCTGTTCCATCTCATCTGATCTTGGAGGCTAAGCAGGGTTGGGCCTGGTTAATGCCTGGATGGGAGACCGCCTGGGAATACCAGTTGTCGTAGGCTTCTTTTTTTTTTCTCCAAACAGGGGAAGACGGTCCCCAGAGTACATAATGCAACAGAGAAATACAGAGCAAAAAGCAGCTGAACAATACTTGATACAGGTATATTCGCAAATGTGAGTCTGCCTTCCATCAATCATAATGATTCAAGGCACGGATAAAGTACAAGAATTTTTGTGTTATGCATCGGATCTCTGTCCAGAAGTCCACCAAGCTGGGGCAGGACCAAAAAATGTGGAGCAACGTGCCCTCTTCTTCTCCACACCTCCAGCATAAGTTCGAGGAAGAGGGGAATTATTTATGCAGCTTTGATGGTGTCAAATACCACCTGGTGAGAAGTTTAAAGTTTCTATCTTCGTGCACAGCGAGGTTTTGAGAGCCAAAGTGATAATGCGTTGTCTCTGTGCTGGGGAAAACGAGCAATTAAGGTCCTTTTCCCAGTTGGACAGACAGGTTAAGTGTGGGTGATCTGTTTGAGAGAGAATGTGGACCAAAGGGCCTTCGCTCCTGCATAGAGTCTCAAACTCCATCTGAGGGCGGGCGAAAGTTTGAGCATTGGGGATGGAATGGAGAAAATGATGTTGTTGCGCCGCTCTCCAAAAAGGCAGTTGGAAAAGCCCTGTGGGATCTGTTAGGGTTGAGAAAGAAGGCCATTTTCCATCAATGACGAATTTAGACGCATGGTCTAGGTTGGAATTTCTAAGTGGGTCCCCGGTTCAACGTTCGGATGGTCACGTATAGGGAATAGGGGGGAAGTCAAAGACGTGAGTGTGTTTTGGGTAGCGATCAGTTGACTGACTTTCAATGAAGCCCCTATAGTGGGATGTGACGTCAATTCTGTGGGTAAATCCTTATAGCACCACATGGCGCTTCTTAGCGGAATTCGGGAGTGAGATTGTCCTAGTTGCACCCAGAGCTTAGAAAGTTTGTTTCCATTCCAGTCCAATACACACCCCAGATGGGAGGCCAGGTAGTAGCATCGCAAGTCAGGGAGAACCAACCCTCCCTGTTGTTTAGACAATGTCAGCTGTGACCACTTAAGTCTGGGATTTTTGTGGTCCCAGTTAAATTGAGTGAGCAGGGATTGAGCTTGCTTAAAAAACGGGACTGGACTCTGGATCAGAAGAGCTTGGAAAAGATAGGTACATTTAGGGAGTATGTTCATTTTTTTTTGTCAATTAACTTTTTATTGTTTCCAACAATGCATTACACATCATGTCGCATTACATTAGAATAGTTCCACAAGAAAGAAAATGAGCAAACTATGGGATCTTCCGCCCTTCGATCCACAGGCAGCCCTCTGGAACAGGCATAGACCTGGCCAAATAGACTCCCCCCCGATCAACCAGGCCAACACTGGATACAAGAGTATAGCGCCAACCGTCACATTAGCCAGCGAGAGATCCCAATATCTATATGCTTAGATCTACAAATATTTCACTCGTGTGCGGTCTCGGCAGCGAATCACAGCTGGTCCTCCCGAAGTTTCCATGGGCTCCAAACCACGTCATGAGCCTCTATCCGGTCCTGTATCCTGGCGGTCATCCTCTCCATCAATTCCACGTCTCTAATTCTAGTATGGAGCGCGTCTAGGGTGGGAGGCTGTACTTTTTTCCAATGCAGGGCAATGAGACACCTCGCCGCTGTCAGGATATGTCTCGACAGTTTCTTTCGGGACTTTGTCAATTTGGGAAAGGGGATGCCCAGCAGGAAAGTCTTATGCCCCGTACACACGAGAGGGATTAAGTCTGACAGACTTCCGACGGAGTTCTAGCGGAGTTCCGCCGGAGTTCTGGCGGACTTTTCGACCGAACGGACTTGACCACACACCATCACACCAAACTCCGACGGAGTCGAACGTGATGACGTACGACTGGATTCGACGTAGGAAGTTCATAGACAGTAGCCAATAGCTGCCCTAGCGTCGGTTTTAGTCCGTCGGAGTAGCACACACACGAGCGGATTTTTCGAAGGGGACCGGGTCCGGCGGAGTTCCGTCTGGAAAATTTGAAGCATGCTTCATTTCTAAAGTCCGTCAGACTTTAGCGAAGCTAAAGTCCGTTGCAGCCCACACACGATCGGATAGTCTGACGGACTCAGTCCGTCGGAGTTTGGATGTCGAAAAGTCCGCTCGTGTGTACGGGGCATTAGGGTCTAATGTCACTTGCTGATCTAGTACAGTAGTCAAGAGGCGCTGGACCTCTTCCCAGAAGGGAACCACGAGGGGGCACCGCCAGTAAATGTGGAACAATGTTCCCCTGTGGGCCTGGCATCTCCAGCATCTGTCGGATGAGGCGGGATAGATGGCATGTAAAACGTCCGGGGTCATATACCAAAAAAATAAAATTTTATACGCATTCTCCCGGTACAGTGTGCACATCGAGCTTTTCGAGGCCTGGGACCATATCAACTGCCACTGCTCCTCCGTAATCTCCTCACCCAACGCCTCCTCCCACTTATGCATATAGGTATGGTTGCCTTTCAAAGCTTTAGGGGGAGCGTTGATTATTTTATAGATGGTTGATACCAATCCCCTTTGGGCCGAGCCCGCTAGGATCACAGTCTCAAATGCGGAGGGTGGAGAAAAGCGCAGGTCAGAAGATATGGTCTGGGCGTAATGTCGTATCTGTAAATAACTATAAAAACTCTGTCGTGGGAGATCAAATTTAGATTGAAGGTCGGCATAAGACAACAGCCTCCACGACCTAGGATCCACCAGGGATTAACAAGGCCCGACCCTGTTTAGTCTCTGAGATCAGACGAGATCTGGTGCTTTCAGGGTTATGTGGCCATAGGCAAGCTCTTCAGGCACTCTCAACCCTCTTGACAAACACCAAGATGGTCACCTTGGTAAACAAACAAAACAAAAACAAGTCAACGCCAACAACATAAAAAGAAGCCTACAGCACCTAGTATTCCCAGGTTGTCTCCAATCCAGGTACTAGCAAGGCCCAACCCTGTTTAGCCTCTGAGATCAGAGGAGATCGGGCGCTTTCAGGGTTATGTGCCCATATGCAATCTCTTTGGGCACTCTCAACCCTCTTGACAAATGCCAAGATAGTCACCTTGAGATACAAGCGAAAAAAGACAGGTCAATGTCAACAACATAAAAAGAAGAATACGGCACCTGGTATTCCAACGCCATCTCCCATCCAGGTACTAACTAGGCCCAACCCTTCTTAGCCTCAGAGATGAGAAGAGATAGGGCTTTTTCAGGGTGATGCTGCTGTAAGCGATCTCTTTGGGCACTCTCAACCCTCTTGACAAATGCCAAGATGGTCACCTTGGGAAACAAGCGAAAAAAAAAAAAAGGAATCAACGCCAACAACATAAAAAGAAGCTTACAATAACTGGTATTCCCAGGTGGTCTCCCATCCAGGTACTAACCAGGCCTGACTCTTCTTAGCCTCCAAGATCAGACAAGATTGGGTGCTTTCAGAGTGATGTGGCCATAGGCAATCTCTTCTGGCACTCTCAACCCTCTTGACAAACACCAAGATGGTGACCTTGGGAAACAAGCTAAAAAAAAACAGGTCAACGCCAACAACATAAAAAGAAGCCTACGACACCTGGTATTCCCAGGTGGTCTCCCATCCACGTACTAACAAGGCCAGACTCTTCTTAGCCTCCAACATCAAACGAGATCAGGTGCTTTCAGGGTGATGTGCCCGTAGGCAATCCCTTCAGGCACTTTCAACCCTCTTGACAAACGCCAAGATGGTCACCTTGGGAAACAAGCAAAAAAAAACTAAGTCAATGCCAACAACTTAAAAAAAAAAGCATATGGCATTGAGAAATCCCAGGCGGTCTCCCATCCAGGTACTAACCAGGCCCGACACTGTTTAGCCTCCGAGATCAGACAAGATTGGGTGCTTTCATGGTGATGGGGCCGTAGGTGATCTCTTTGGGCACTCTCAACCCTCTTGACAAATGCCAAGATGGTCACCTTGGGAAACAAGTGAAAAAAGAAACCAGGTCAAGGCCAATAACATAAAAAGAAGCCTACGGCACCTGTTATTCCCAGACGTTCTCCCGTACTGGTATTAACCAGGCCTGACACTGCTTAGCCTCCGAGATCAGACAAGATTGGGTGCTTTCAGGGTGATGGGGCCGTAGGTGGTCTCTTTGGGCACTCTGGACCCTCTTGTTAAACGCCAAGATGGTCACCTTGGGAAACAAGCGAAAATAAACAGGTCAACACCAACAACATAAAAAGAAGCCTACGGCACCTGGTATTCACAGATGGTCTCCCATACAGGTATTAACCAGGCCGTACACTGCTAGGCCTCTGAGATCAGATGAGATTGTGCGCTTTCAGGGTGATGTGGCCATAGGTGTTCTATTCAGACACTCTCAACCCTCTTAACAAATGCCAAGATGGTCATCTTGGGAAACAAGTGAAAAAAAACAGGTCAACGCCAACAACATAGACCCTGGCGGTCTCCCATCTGGCCCTGACCCTGCTTAGCCTCTGAGATCGGGCGCTTTCAGGGTGATGGGGCCTTAGGCAAACGCTTTGGGACATACTCAAAACTCTTGACAGATGCTAAAATGGTCACCTTGGGAAACAAGCGAAAAAAAACAGGTCAAAGCCAACAATATAAAAAGATTCCTACGGCACCTGTAATTAGGTACTATCCAGGCTGGACCCTGCTTAACCTCTGAGATCAGATAAGATCGGGGGCTTTCAGGGTGATGTGGCCGTAGGAGATTTCTTTGGGCTCTCTCAGCCCTCTTGACAAATGCCAAGATGGTCACCTTGGGAAACAAGCGGAAAAAAAAAACATGTCAACGCCAGCAACATAAAAAGAAGCCTACGGCACCTGGTATTCCCAGTCGGTCTCCCTTCCAGTTACTAATCAGGCCCGACAATGCTTAGCCTCCGAGATCAGACAAGATCGGGCACTTTCAGGGTGATTTGGCCGTAGGCACTTTCTTTGGGCACTCTCACCCTCTTGACAAACGCCAAGATGGTCATCTTGGGAAACAAGCAAAAAAAAACAGGTCAACGCCAACAACATAAAAAATAGGATTTTTATATACAGCTTACCTGTAAAATCCTTTTCTTGAGAGTACATCACGGGACACAGAAGCTTCATTACATAGTGGGTTATATAGGCACCTCTGGTGATTGGACACTGGTTAACCCCCAATTAAGGAGAATTCCTCCCCTATATAACCCCTTCCATATGGGAGGCACCTCAGTTTTGTAGCAAAGCAATAGGAAACCACGTAAAACCCAAGAGGGGTGGGAGCGCTGTGTCCCGTGATGTACTCTCAAGAAAAGGATTTTACAGGTAAGCTGTATATAAAAATCCTATTTTCTTGATCATACATCACGGGACACAGGAGCTTCATTACATAGTGGGATGACCCAAAGCAATGCTCAGATTCAGGGGAGGGAGACACAGATCATAATATATAGACCGCCAAGGACCGAAGGACCTAAACTGCAGCCTACAGTACACTGCGCCCAAAGGCGATATCCTCTTGCCCTCTGACATCCACCTGATAAAATCTGGTGAATGTGTGGACTGATAACCAAGTTGCAGCCTTACAGATCTGAGCCAGGGAGGCCTGGTGATGCACTGCCCAAGAAGCACTTACAGCCCTAGTTGAGTGCGCTTTCACTAACGAAGCCTGATGCAAAGGTTCAAAAGGTTGCCCCTGCAAAGCTGAGAGAACCAAATTCAGATCCCATGGGCATACCGGAGGTTTGACTGGCAGCCTTATCCTCATAGCCCCCTGGATGAAAGCCCGCACCAGGGAATGTGATGCAAGTGGTTTCTGAAAAAACACTGACAAGGACGAAATATGCACCTTGATAGTGCTTACGGCCAAATTAATTTCTAGGCCTAACTGGAGGAAGGCCAAGATCCTGCTAATGACATACTTTCTAGGATGACATTCCCTGAGTTCACAACAGGAAACATATGCCCTCCAGATTTTGTAGTAAATAAGCCTGGAGGCCGGCTTTCTGGCATTGACCAGAGTAGAAAGGACTGGCCCCGAAAGCCCACGGTCTCTCAGAATGTGGGTCTCAGCAGCCAAACCGTCAAATTCAGACTGTGTAAAGCAGCATGGTAAATTGGACCCTGTGAGAGCAGATCTGGCCGGAGAGGGAGGATCCACAGCCTGCCTACTGCCAACTTCATGATCTCTGCGTACCACGGTCGCCTGGGCCAAGCCAGGGCTACCAAAAGAAGTGACTTTGTTTCCCTCTAGACTCTTCCCAGGAACCGCGGCAGAAGCGGGCACGGGGGGAAGGTATAAATCAAATTGTACTGATCCCAGGGAACTGTCAGAGCATTCGACCCCTGAGCGAGTGTATCTCTTGTCCTTGACACGAATTTGTCCAGTTTTCTGTTGAACCTGGACGCAAACAGATCTACGTCTGGAGTACTCCACCTGCGACATATGTTCCAAAACACGTCGGGGTGCAGAGCCCATTCTCCTAGGCACAACTGCTGGCGGCGCAGAAAATCTGCCTGCAAATTTTCCACTCCTGGAATGAAGACTGCAGAAAGGCATGGAACATGCCTTTCTGCCCAGACAAGTATGCGATTCACCTCTTTTTGCGCAACCAGACTCCTGGTACCACCCTGGTGATTGATATAGGCCATTGTCGGACTGAACTCGAACAGGGAGACCCCGTAGTCTGAAAGAACAGTTTATGAGAGCCATATAAACTGCCTGGATCTCCAACACATTTATGGGCAATAGCTTCTGGATCACAGACCATTTCCACTGCGAGCACGTCTCCTCCAACACTGCTCCCCAGCCTGCCAGGCTGCCATTTGTCATAATAATCTTCCATGGAAGAGGAAGAAAAGTTTTGCCTTTCAGCAAATTCTCGGTTTGTAACGAGACTCTTAGACTCGTTAGACGAGACTCTTGCGTGTCCCTGGGGATAGACGCATAGGAAGATCCAAGGACTGGGGCTTCCTGTTCCAAGCCGCAAGGATGCATCTTTGCAGAGGCCTTGAGTGGAACTGGGCGAATGGAATGGCCTCGAAGGAGGCGACCATTTTCCCTAACAGTCTCATGCACAACCGAATGGGGGAAGATCTTCTGCCCAGAATTAGGCGCACCAGATCCCCAATGGCCAAGGCTTTTGGCCTTGGTAGAAACACCTTGCCCTGAGCAGTGTCGATAACCATACCCAGGTATTCCAACCTGGTAGCAGGCTGTAGGGACGACTTTTCTAGGTTTATAATCTAACCAAGGCGTTCCAGCTGTTCTATTGTTCTGGTAACACTGTGGTTCAGGAGCGCTACTGTTTTCTCTATGAGAAGCAAATCGTCTAGATAAGCCATGACGGCTATACCCTGAGCTCTTAGGTTTGCCAAGAGAGGGTCCAGAATCTTTGTGAAGACTCGAGGGGCCGTAGCTAGCCCGAATGGCAAGGCCACAAATTGAAAATGGCGCCGCTCTACCGCGAACCTTAGATACTTTTGGTGTGCGGGAAAAATTGGCACATGGAGATATGCATCCTTGATGTCTATTGATGCCATAAACTCTCCCCCTTGCAGGGAGGAGACCACAGTGCGAATTGACTGTGTTCAGAAGGACCGGATGCGTAAAAAACGGTTCAGATCCTTCAGATCCAGGATAGGTCTGACACTTCCATTTGGCTTTGGAACGGTGAAGAGATTCGAGTAAAACCCTGAACCCTGTTCTTTTGGGTCCACTTCTACTATCACCCCCTGGGATAGTAAGTGATCTAAGGCCAGAAATAGAGGTCTTTGCTTTACTGGGTCCCTGGGGATCCTTGACCTTAGAAAGCGAGAAGGTGGAATCTCCTGAAACTCCAGCTTGTAGCCCAGGGATACCAAAGAGACCACCCACTCGTCCCGGATCTCTTCCCGCCAGGCTTCTGCAAACTGCAGGAGCCTTCCCCCCACTTGGCCGAGCGGGGGCGCCCCTTCACAAGGAAGCTTTCGGGCTCTGCTTGGCAGGCTTTTGCCCCCAGGATTTCTTCTGCCCCTGGGCCCGGCCTTGAGCCTTTCCTGTAGAGGGGGGTTGAGAAGGCCGTCGCCACTGCTTAGAGCTTGATGCTCCGGGAGAGAGAGAACGCCTAAATGATGGACGTTTGCTCCTTTTGACTGGAAGGAGAGTAGATTTACCCCCTGAAATTTTTTGGACGAATTTGTCTAATTCTTCTTTAAACAAACGTTCCCCTTTAAACGGGAACCCAATCAAATGCTTCTTGCATGATAGCTCAGCTGCCCAATTCTTTAGCCATAGGGCCCTTCGCATGTGTACCAACAGGAGAGACAAACGAGATGCTTGTTGGACAGAATCCAAAATCGCATCAATCATGAAACACAGAATTTGAGGTATTTCTGCATAATTCTCCACTTCCTCACTGGGAAGGAGGCCAAGCATCTGCTTAACCTGTTCCTTGAGGAACTGACACAACCCCACAGCTGCGACTGTAGGTTGCACTACAGTGCCAGTCATGGAAAAGGAGGCTTTTAATAATGTTTCCAGCTTCTTATCAGTTGGATCTTTAAATACCTGAGCATTATCCAAAGGACAGGTCAGGTTTCTATTCATGCAAGAAACAGTTGCATCGACAGATGGGACCCCCCATTTCTTGGTGAAACTTTCCTCCAGAGGATAAAGCATAGAAAACCTTTTAGGAGGAGCAAACAGTTTATCGGGATGTCCCCAATCCTCATACAACAATTTATCCATTAAGGGATTAATTGGAAAGGAAAAGGCAGGTTGTGGGATTTTCCTGACTCCCAGGGAAGAAACAGAGGACGTAGCGATCTCAGCAGCAGGCATTCTGAATGTGGTACGCACCAATTCAGTATAATACTGCACCTGTTTTCTGAGCGCCTGGGAGGAGGGGACTCTCTCCTCTTCCTCTGATTCATCCGACTGCTCAAGATTCCTGTCCCAAGATAGGGATCTCTCCTCATTGTCAGAAGTGTCATCTGAAAGAGGAATCTCAGCAGAGGGAGGGGATCTACCCCTTTTCCTGCTATCTTTCAGGGAAGCTGAAATAAAATTCATGATTCTCCCTTCAAAACCCTCCAATGTATCCCTAAGGGAGTCCTCAGTGATGTATACCGGGGCTGAAATATTAGGAGATGCTGCAAATCCTGACAGGGGCACTGACTCATCCTGTGAGGCTGACTCCAGTCTTGCAGGGGGGGGGATGGTAACCTACAGGCATTTTTAGAACCCCTAGACCTAGGCGGTGACTTACCAGTGTCCTTGTTATCTCCCCCTGAGACCCTCTTACGAGGAGACATAGTCCTAAGCTACAAAGCAGAGGTACTAGTACAAAGTGCAATCACTGTTGTGCTTAAAGTCTCACAATAAATATATATGCTTAAACTGCACAACCTGATGCTGAGTAGGTGTCTTAGGTTTGCCTGGATCCAATCCCTTGGGATGCTTACTGCCCACAGCTCCTGTGTCTCCACTTACAGCCCCCTGATGCCCTGGGCTGTAAAACTGCCGCCTGGCGCCTGCGCTGTACAGCGCCGTGCACACCGAACGACGCAGCTCGAATCACACTCCTGCCTCCTCCATTAGCACGGGAGCGTGCTTGGCGCGCGTGCACGAGGACTGCCGGTATCAAGGGGGGGAGGGAATTGCCATCGGAGCTGTCTGGGACCCCTGTATTACCTTCATTGTGGCAGAGATTGCAGTGGAGACATGAGTCATCTGGGAGAACCAGGCTTCACTGAGCGTGTGTATCTGAAAGGCATGTAAGTATGCATCAGGCTGCTCTTACTCCCTATCAGAAGACAGGCTGGTGTATTCTAGCTAGTTTTTACAGTCTAGTGTATACAGAAGACAGGCTGTGGTATACAGAGGGTTTAGTGTATTCAGAGAGTCTAGTGTATACAGTCGGCGAGTGTATACATAATACTGGCTAGTTCACACAGTGTTTACAGAGATGCAAGGGTTTACAGAGAAGCTAGTGTATATAGAAGACTACAGCATACAGAAGAAAGGCTAGTGAATACAGAATACAGACTTGTGTATGCAGATAAGCTTGAGTATACAGAGATGCTAGAGTAAACAGTGAGGCTGGGGTACACAGAGAGGCTAGTTTAAAGAGAGGCTAGTTTAAAGAGAGGCTAGTATATACAAAGATGTTAGTGTATATAGAGAGGTTAGTGTATAGAGAGAGTCGAGTGTATACAGAAGACAGGCTTGGGTATACATCAAAGCTGACAGTGTATACAGAAGACTGGGTAGTGTATACAGAGAGTCTAGTGGGTACAGAAGACAGGCTGGTGTATTCTAGCTAATTTTTACAGTCTAGTGTATACAGAAGACAGGCTGTGGTATACAGAGGGTTTAGTGTATTCAGAGAGTCTGGTGTATACAGTCGGCGAGTGTATGCATAAGACTGGCTAGTTTACACAGTGTTTACAGAGATGCAAGGGTGTACAGAGAAGCTAGTATATATAGAAGACTACAGCATACAGAAGAAAGGCTAGTGAATACCGAATAAAGGCTGGCTTCTACAGAGAGGCTAGTGCATACAGTGAAGCTATTTTATATAGAAGCCTGGTTAGTGTATACAGAGAAGCTAGTGTGTACAGAAGAAAGGCTAGACAGGCTATAAAGAGAGACAAGTGTTTACAGAGGACAGTTTGGGGTATAGAGAGATGCTAGTTTATACAGAGAGACTAATGTATACAGAAGACAGGCTAGGGCATAAAGAAGACAGAAGACGGGCTAGTGTATTCAGAAAATAGGCTAGTGTATACCGAAGACAGGCTATTGTATGCAGAAGACCGGCTAGTGTATACAGAAAAACTAGTGTATAACAGAGAGCGTAGTGTATATAGAAGACAGGCCAGGGTATAAAGAAGACAGAGTAATGTATACAGAAACAGAAAACATGCTCGTGTATATAGAGAGGCTAGTGAATTTAGAGGGTAGGCTAAGTGATAACAGAAGACAATCTTGGATATACAGAGACATTTCATCATTTCATCTAGCTCACATCGCTAATGGAGTTTGTCTCATTGCCATGTTATGCCTTTTCATTCTTATGCTAAATATAGATTATACTCACTACACGATTTTAATCATCCACATCAACAGTTTTATTGCTTTTCTGACATTAACCGAGTATCTCTGACATTAACTGAGTATCTCTCTGCACTAGGATCTTATTAATAATAATAATAATAGGATTGTGTAAGGCAAAGAACAACTAGTCTAATATAAGCTTTCTCAGTGGTACCGGCATATCCTTTAAATTTAGACTATCAAGCTAAGCTTTCAATCTCTTACCGTTGAACAGCGATACTTCCTCCCTGCAATATTAAGCCATTTAAATGTCCTATTGGTCGTCTATATTATACAACTCTCTGAAAAGCATATATGTAGAGAATAAAACTAGTCTTACATCTTAATAAAACTGTTTTATTGCTCAACCCAGTGACAAAACATTCCTTTTTACCGCAGCAAAATGTGAGAAAAGCAGTGTAAGCCGTCTTTCTGCCATATGTTTCAGAAAAATAATGTACCGCTTTTAAATCCATATCAATTCCACATCCTAATTTAAACCGTCTTAAAATTTTAACATTTACTGATAGCAATTACTGATATTACATTATGATTAAACCAGTGAAAAGGACCGCGTAATAGAACTGTCAAATTAATCATAATCTCAGAGTTAACTTAGCTGATAAATTTACGATTTACGCTACGGTTTAAACTTAGATTTTTTCAAGCAAAGTCAATTTAATCTTAAATCATTTATACTATATTCTACGGTACTCTTAAATTATGTACTGTTTTTCTGTATTTTAGCCGTACTCATATTTCGTGTTATGTTGCAACCATCTAATCTCATTGCTATTCCGACATTCTGCCTTAATGAGGATATTACTTTGCAACTATCCCTTGAACCCTTCTGCCTCATTATACTTATTATTATTATATTATAGAGATTACTATCTCTAAATCATTGTAAACGTAACCATAGTTATAATGTACAAGTAATTTTACGTTAAAGCAAACTTCACACAAAACCATCTTTTTAAATCCTTTTACATACTGCACATTAAGAGTAATGCAACCATTTCTCTACCTCTATGCAATAGGATTCTCTTTCTGACTCTATTTGGTGTATTACGTCTTCTCCACATTAACTGTCACACTGATAACCATTTGTAACACATAACACTGGCAACCCATTTTTTAACAGCAGCAAAATGTGAGAAAAGCAGTGGGACGGTTTACTTGATTGAGAAGTGGTTGCAGTACCAAAGGATAGCAATAAAGTTTGATTACATTAATAACACATAATGCAACTATTTTACAATCACATTAAGCATACATCCTAATGTAAACTGTCTATCACTATTAATGTTCAGGGTTACTGATACATTATGCCGATAACCAGTGGAAACGGAAAACAGTCAGTGTAAGCCGTCTTCGTGCGTAACAAAATTAATGGAACGATTTACACGTTGGAATTTACAAGCTACGTCAATTTACTCTTATATAATGTATACCCTTTAGCTGCTTAGCTCACACTTTGCTGTATGTAGCCGCATTAACTGTATTAATGGTTACATGTAAGTAACCAATGGGTATTGACATTTCATGTCTATCTCACATCTCTAATGCAATTTGTCTCTTTGAGACACGTTGCTTATATTTGCTGATATTTCATGATTACAGCAATCATCTCATCTAATTGCTATTCCAACATTTTGCCTTGGTATTACTTTGCAACGCTCTATTGAACAATGTAAAGGTAAGCTAGATATTTTGTGTATTTCCACTTAAACTCGACCTGTATATACTGTCTCAATATTATCCTTTCTAATTTTGCTAAATTAGATTATAGAGTTTGCTATGTCTAAATCCAGGTTACCTACTCACCTTTATTACGTATACTGCTAATTTTAGGATAAAACAAAACCATCTTTTGCTTCTTTACACGCTGCACATATTAAGAGTAATACAATGCTATCGATGTGAACAGTTTAATTGCTCTTCTCACATTTAGCTGGTATATCTCTGCTATAGGAAACTGAATTTGTACTACAACGATAACTCGTCTAATATCAGTCCACTCAGTGCTACCGGGATAACTTTTGCATTTAGAGTAATGAAATGATTTCTCAGTCATTTTGAAGCTATTGCAACAAACTTCCGATCTCTTTTCCCCTGCAATACATAAGCTCTGCAATATTAAGGAATATTTAGCTGCTTAGCTGAAACTTTGCTGTACGTAGCCGTGTTAACTTTATTAATGGTTACCTGTAAGTAACCAATGGGGATTGACATTTCATGTCTAATTCACATTCACATGTCTAATGCAGTTTGTCTTTTTGCCATGTCATCCTTTGCCAGTTATTATCCTTTCTCTTCATTATGCTATATTTGGGGTATATTCACTACATGATTAAAGACACGTAATGAACCTGATTGATAAAAACCTAAACTCGTCTTTGCTCTTATTTCGTGTATTTCCACTTAAACCCGACCTGTATATACTGTCTCAATATTAATCTGAGTTATTTTGCTATATTTATTATTAGAATAACCAGATTACGATCTCTAAATCCTGGTAAACCAACTCACACAAAACCATCTTATTTCTACCTTACACGCAGCACATTACATATTAAGATATTAACATTTAACCGGTATCTCTCTGCAATAGTAAACGAAATGTGTAGATCACTCATCTAATATCAGTCTTCTCAGTGCTACCGGAACAACTTTTAAATTTAGAGTAATGCAGCGATTACTCAGTTTTATGAAGGTACTGCAACTAACGCTTTGGATTTCTTTCCTGTTAAATTACGCTCTGCAATATTAAGCCATGTAAATTGTCCTATTGGTCTACTAACAATGCTATGTATAATAATACAAATCTTTCAAAAGCAATATCGTCTCACTACAATACTTACACTCTGCATAATAAATATGAATAATGCGACTAATGCTAATAATAAAGTCGTCTAAAACTCGGCTATAGATAGAGAATAAAACTATCTTACATCAAAATAAACCATGTACTGCGAAACCAATAACATCCAATTACTGAACGTCTATCAGTCAATGACTTAACAAAATAAACTTAGCACTCTTTTGCTCTATTTTGTATATTTGTAATTCTCCACATTAACTGTCACATTGATATCACCACTGACAACACACCACTGACTTTTTAACAGCACCAAAATATGAAAAAAGCACTGTAACTCTTTACATGATTTAGAAGTAGTTGCATTAGCAAAAAATAAAGTTCTGTCTTCTGTACACGCTAGCCTTTCTGTATACATTAATCTTTCTGTGTACACCAGTCCCTCTATATAGACTAGCCTCTCTGTCTTCTGTATACACGTGCCCGTAACCTATATACACTAGCCTGCCTTCTTTTTACAATAGTCTCGGTGTCCCAGCCTCTCTGCATACTCTAGCCTCACTGAATTCCCCAGACTCTCTTCTATTCTTCTTCTATACACAAGCCTATCTGTAAACAATAGCTTGTCATCTGTACACACTAGCCTCTCTGTATACACTAGCCATTCTTCTGTATACACTAGGCTCAGGGGAATAACATTAGCCTATCTGTATTACCTTGTTTGACTTTTCTGTTTTCTCTTTCTATTCTAGGGTGTACCTCGCCGTATACCCAAGCCAGTCTTATTACCCCAGCCTCATTCCAATTATAATAGCCGCACTGGGTTTTTGACAGGCGGTCTTGTGTTGGGTTTTTTCAGTCTGCTCAGCCATCTTCTTGCAGGGGTTCTTCGGGTCAGCCCTTGCTCCCTTTTCCTTCTCATCTCCAGGTCAGCAGTCGGTGGGTTCTACTCTCACAGCGGTAACTTACTGGTTACTTACAGTTGGCATTTGGGCATACGTCATTTTATGGATGGGATCTTTACCTTCCCTTTTCCAACTATACTTGTGTCTTTTTGCCCTCTTTTCAGGCATACTGACCGTCCAGGCCATGGCACACCTTAGGCCTTGGTTCTTAAGTAATATCGCATTTCCCACTTGAAGACTCCGATTAAAAGTGGGAAGGCTGGCCGCAGTATTTGTGGGAGGAGCCTGAGGGACTATTTAAGCCTCCTCCTCTGTCAGGGCCAGGGTTGGTGTTTTCTAGGGAGAGAGAGACTGGGTTACACAGACTTGCTAGTGTATACAGACGGAATAGTGTAGTGTACAGAGACAAGCTGACAGTGAGGCCGGGGTATAATGAGAAGCTGGGTTATACAGTAGACAGGCTAGTTTATATAAAAGACAAAATTGGGTAAACAGAATACAGGCTGGGGTATAATGAGAGGCAAGATTATACAGAGAGGCTAGTGTATAAAGATGTATACAGAAAGGCGGGGTATACAGAGAGACTAGGTGTATAAAAGACAAGCTAGGGACGGACTAGTGTATACAAAGGACCGGCTAGTTGATACAGAGAGGCTAATGTGTACAAAAGACAGGCTAATGTATACAGATAGGCTAGATTATACAGAAGAACGTCCTGGGTATGCAGAGCGCTCAGCTTCAAGGGAAGGCCAACATGACTTTCTGACAGATCTGACTTTCATCCCCTTGCCCTCTCTGCCCCGGTCATCTGGTGGCAGTTTTATGCTCTTCCCTGGCCCCCACCCATTCATAATCCTTACCGACCTTTCCTTCCGCTGCTCACAGGAACACACTGGATGACTTGTCTAATTAACCAACTTGTACAAGACACCGCTATCCTCCTGTCTGACACCGGTCCCCCTTGGAGGCTTTACCCCTCACTGTTTGGGTGGTCCCTGCCTCCCCCTGGATGCTCCACATATACCCCGACGACATTGTCGGAGGGGCACCACTTGACAGGACACGGGGCTGTCATGCTGGTGGCATCTCCCATTGGAGGAAGGGATGATGGCCTCAACCCCTTGGCAGCAGGTTCTTTCATGTACAGACCAGGGCGGCTCATCTTCCCTTCTGGAGTCTTGACCTTAGAGGGGGGAGTTGCACTTTGGGGGGTCTGAGTGATACCTAGTGCGCTGTACTGGAAGGGCTTGACATTCCCACATCTGTGTCCCCTCTCCCTGGTTGCGCCCCTCGTCCCCCCCCCCTCTGGCCCCCACCTACTCTTGGCCGACATTGCCTTCTGCAGCTTTCGGGGACACTCTGGATGACTTATTTATTGAGCCTATTGGTACGAGACACTGCTTCCCTCCAGTTTGACTCTGGACCCCCCTGGAGGATTTACCCCTTACTGTTTGGGCAGTCCCAGCCTCCCTCTGGATGCTCTACACAGCCCCTGATGGCGATGCAGGAGAGACACTAATTGGCAGGCCCCAGAACTGCTGCTCGGGTGAAGTCTCCCGTTGGATGGAGGGATGGTGGCCCCAGCCCCTTGCCTGCCGGATTCTCCATGCACCGACCAGGGCTGCTCCTCTTTCATCTGGATGTGGTGACCATGGAGGGGATTAGTTGAAACTTATGGTGTCCGGGTGGTTGCTGGTGTGAGTGTGCTAAAGGACTTGACATTTCCGCATGTTTGTCCCCTCTCCCTTGCTGCCCCCCCTTCCCTCCCCCCTTCCCTCCCTTACCTCCTTCCCTTCCCTCCCCCTTTCCCTCCCCCTTTCCCCCCTTCCCCCCCTCTTTCCCCCCCTTCCCTCCCCTTTTTCCCCCGGAGCGTGGACGGAGGAGAGGGGGTAAGGAGAGGACAATCTGCCAAAGGGAGAGACCCCTCAGTGCTGACAGTGCTGACAGTTCTATGCTCTACCTCTGTTTTGATTATACTATTGTTTTTTGGTTCTATGATGTTACTGATTGTCTTTTATTTGCATACCGGTATCAGACGTGACATTTACTACTGCCGGGACTGGGGGGACTGGGATCCGGGGGCTCCCTCTCCGACCTGTCTACCCACCAACCCAAGTAGGACGGCGCTTTAAACCCAGTGTACATCTGGTAAGCGCTATAGCATAATTGTGCTGTTTTAGTGTACAATTCCTGTACTGTTGAGTGCGGACAACCCTTAATTTCCCTCTCCCCCTGGGGTTGAGGTGCCCGGCCTCTTTTTCCCCTTACCTTTTCTTCCATTTGCCCTTCCTTTCTCCCCCTTAGTTCCCGTCATCCATTACCTACCCAATACCTACCTCAGTTCTTTGCTTTTCTCTGACGTCCCCCTTCCCGAGGAGCGATGGCAGACTCAGTCAAGGTCACCTCTCTAAGGAACTAAGGAAAGGTTAAGGGACTGAACTCCTCTGAAAAACGGTGAAATCTCCTGTGAGAACTGAAGACTTCCTGTACTGATGTGGCCTTTATACAAGAAACACATTTTAAAAATACTAGCCTCCCCTTTCTACGGTCAAGATCCTTCCCTAAGGATCTTAGGGGGTTCCTTCTCATCTCCAGATCAGGAGTCGGTGGGTTCTACTCTCACAGCGGTAACTTACCGGTTACTTACAGTTGGCATTTTGGCATACGTCATTTTATGGATGGGATCTTTAACTTCCCTTTTCCACCTATACTTGTGTCTTTTTGCCCTCTTTTCAGGCATACTGACCGTCCAGGCCATGGCACACCTTAGGCCTTGGTTCTTAAGTAATATCGCATTTCCCACTTGAAGACTTGAAGAGTGTGCTCTACACACTCTACTAACCCCTTCTCTAAGACCAAGGGAATCTCCATTCTGATCTCTAGCAGGCTCCCCTCGGTTCTCCAGGATTCTCTGGTGGACCCTGGGGGCCGATATCTTTTTCTCAGGGGCCACATTGGGGAGCTCCTTTTTACATTTGCCACTGTGTACGCTCCCAATGATCACCAAGACACATTCCTCAGAACTACCCTGCACAGATTATGTGACTTTCGGGAGGGCCAGTTGATATTAGGTGGGGACTTTAATGTCCCCTTTCGCAATCGGTTGACACTTCTGCCTCTTGCTCCTCGCTCCTCATTTCCTCTAGAAAGCGGATTACTAAGTGTTTACTGAATGACCAATTAGTTGATGTCTGGTGTCTGCAACACTCTGGGGAAAGGGACTACTCTTTTTGCTCTTCCTCTCACAAATCATACTTGAGGATAGACTTCTTCTTGATTCCACATGACCAACTGCACTTGGTGAGCTCTTCCTCCATCGGCCATATTACTTGGTCCGACCACGCTCCTGTAGCCCTTACCTACACCCTCTCTAGGAACCCCTCACCTAGGTCTCTATTCTGACACCTTAATGAGAGCCTCCTCCAGATACCGGAAGTTATAGCAGATGTGACCAGGGAATTGGACCTTTATTTCCAAGAAAACTAAACGCAGGACTGCGACCCGGGGATAATTTGGGAGGCTCACAAGTCAGTACTCTGCAGGGTACTTATCAGGCACGGGGCGCGCATTAAACGAACACGGAAGGAACAGCTTGCTAATCTGTTTTGTGAACTTGCCTCTGTGGAAGCGAAACATTAACATGCCCCGTCACGGACCTTAGAGATTGAATTGGGGACACTCCGTACCCAGATTACTGACCTACTCCATTATAAAGCGAAAGCGGCACTCCAGTTTTGTCGTAAACTGACGTAGGAGTCAGGGGACAAATGCGGAAAAATCTTAGCCAGGTCGGTAAATGAGTTGAAATCTGCCTCTTACATACCACAGTTGATAGATGAGAATGGCCAGAGGGCCTCTACCCCAACCCAAATAGCCAAAGTCTTTGAAAAATGTTACTCTGATCTCTACAACCTGCCCGATTCAGGGTCCGGACAGGACAATATAGACAGATATGTAACCGGTTCTGGTCTACCAACCCTCTCATTGGAATCACGGGAGTACTTGGAGGACCCGATCACACTGGAAGAAGTCCAGATGGCCGTGGGACCTCCGAAGGTGGGCAAGGTTCTGGGCCCTGACGGATATACCGCACAATACTATAAGACCTTCCTCCCTATTCTTGGCCCGCGCTTTATGAATTTATTTAATACTCTGAGCTCGAATGGGGATTTTCCTGAGGATACCCTTAGAGCCCACATCTCGTTGATACCTAAGGAGGGCAAAGACCTGGGCCTATGTGGGAGCTACAGACCCATTTCCCTCCTAAATTCGGTCCTAAAACGATTCTCTAAAATCCTCGCCACGTGATTGGCACAGCACTTGCAGTCCCTTATACATATTGACCAGTTAGGTTTTATTCCCACCAGGGAAGATAGGGACAACACCATTAAGGTGCTTACCCTGGTCCATAAAGCAAAGTCATCTGGGACCCCTTGTCTTTTCGTGAGTACTGATGCCGAGAAGGCTTTTGATCGGGTCAAATGGACATTCATGTTCTCGGTCCTTCGCCATATAGGTCTGAGTGAACGGATGCTTGCATGGATAAGTAAGATATACTCACGCCCTTCAGCTCAACTCAAAGCGAATGGGGTGCTCTCATCTCCCCTTGACATCGGGAATGGGACCAGACAGGGTTGCCCCCTGTCGCCCCTATTATTCGCACTGTCATTGGAGCCCTTTCTCTCCACAATTCGACAAAACTCAGACATAACGGGACTCCAAATGGGTACTATTGACTGCAAGATATCTGCCTACGTGGATGACATGCTGTTCTCGCTGACGAATCCCAGAGTTTCCTTGCCAAATCTCCTTCGGGAATTCCAGATATACGGGATACTTCTTGAAATCAGAGGCCATGGGGGTTGCAGTCCCCCCGCAAACGTTACTAGACTTGCAGTCCAATTTTCGATTTAAATGGACCCATACAGCACTTCCCTGGCCCTCACCCATTCATAATCCTTACCGACCTTTCCTTCCGCATCTCACAGGAACACACTGGATGACTTGTCTAATTAACCAACTTGTACAAGACACCGCTATCCTCCTGTCTGACACCGGTCCCCTTGGAGGCTTTACCCCTCACTGTTTGGGTGGTCCCTGCCTCCCCCTGGATGCTCCACATATACCCCAACGACATTGTCAGAGGGGCACCACTTGACAGGACACGGGGCTGTCATGCCGGTGGCATCTCCCATTGGAGAAAGGGATGATGGCCCCAACCCCTTGGCAGCAGGTTCTTTCATGTACAGACCAGGGCGGCTCATCTTCCCTTCTGGAGTCTTGACCTTAGAGGGGGGAGTTGCACTTTGGGGGGTCTGAGTAATACCTAGTGCGCTGTACTGGAAGGGCTTGATATTCCTGCATATGTGTCCCCTCTCCCTGGTTGCGCCCCTCGTCCCCCACCCTCTGGCCCCCACCTACTCTTTGCCGACATTGCCTTCTGCAGCTTTGGGGGACACCCTGGATGACTTATTTATTGAGCCTATTGGTACGAGACACTGCTTCCCTCCAGTTTGACTCTGGACCCCCCTGGAGGATTTACCCCTTACTGTTTGGGCGGTCCCAGCCTCCCTCTGGATGCTCTACACAGCCCCCGATGGCGATGCAGGAGAGACACTAATTGGCGGGCCCCAGAACTGCTGCTCGGGTGAAGTCTCCCGTTGGATGGAGGGATGGTGGCCCCAGCCCCTTGCCTGCCGGATTCTCCATGCACCGACCAGGGCTGCTCCTCTTTCATCTTGATGTGGTGACCATGGAGGGGAGGAGTTGAAACTTATGGGGTCCGGGTGGTTGCTGGTGTGAGTGCGCTAAAGGACTTGACATTTCCACATGTTTGTCCCCTCTCCCTTGCTGCCCCCCCTTCCCTCCCCCCTTCCCTCCCTTACCTCCTTCCCTTCCCTCCCTTACCTCCTTCCCTTCCACTCCCCCTTTCCCCCCTTACCCCCCTCTTTTCCCCCCTTCCCTCCCCCTTTTCCCCCGGGTCGTGGACGGAGGAGAGGGGGTAAGGAGAGGACAATCTGCCAAAGGGAGAAATGCATTTGTTCGGGGGCTGCATGTACTTTTGGGGTATGGGACGGGAGGTGGTGGATCCCATTCTGTGATGCCTTTTCTGTTGTGACGGGCTCCCTCGTGCATGCCTATGTTTAGGGTGAGCTGAGGAGACCCCTCAGTGCTGACAGTTCTATGCTCTACCTCTGTTTTGATTATACTATTGTTTTTTGGTTCTTTAATGTTACTGATTGTCTTTTATTTGCATACCGGTATCAGACGTGACATTTACCACTGCCGGGACTGGGGGGACTGGGATCCGGGGGCTCCCTCTCCGACCTGTCTACCCACCAACCCAAGTAGGACGGCGCTTTAAAACCAGTGTACATCTGGTAAGCGCTATAGCATAATTGTGCTGTTTTAGTATACAATTCCTGTACTGTTGAGTGCGGACAACCCTTAATTTCCCTCTCCCCCTGGGGTTGAGGTGCCCGGCTTCTTTTTCCCCTTACCTTTCCTTCCATTTGCCCTTCCTTTCTCCCCCTTAGTTCCCGCCATCCATTACCTACCCAATACCTACCTTGGTTCAACTTTCTTTGCTTTTCTCGGACGTCCCCCTTCCCCTCCCCGAGGAGCGATGGCAGACTCAGTCAAGGTCACCTCTCTAAACGTTAAGGGAATGAACTCCTCTGAAAAACGGTGGATCCTCCTGTGAGAACTGAAGACTTCCTGTACTGATGTGGCCTTTATACAAGAAACACATTTTAAAAATACTAGCCTCCCCTTTCTATGGTCAAGATCCTTCGCTAAGGTCTACCACTCTACTAACCCCTCCTCTAAGACCAAGGGAATCTCCATTCTGATCTCTAGCAGGCTCCCCTCGGTTCTCCAGGATTCTCTGGTGGACCCTGGGGGCCGATATCTTTTTCTCAGGGGCCACATTGGAGAGCTCCTTTTTACATTTGCCACTGTGTACGCTCGCAATAATCACCAAGACACATTCCTCAGAACTACCCTGCGCAGATTATGTGACTTTCGGGAGGGCCAGTTGATATTAGGTTGGAATTTTAATGTCCCCTTTCGCCATCGGTTGACACTTCTGCCTCTTGCTCCTCGCTCCTCATTTCCTCTAGAAAGCGGATTACTAAGTGTTTACTGAATGACCAATTAGTTGATGTCTGGTGTCTGCAACAAACCGGGGAAAGGGATTACTCTTTTTGCTCTTCCCCTCACAAATCATACTTGAGGATAGACTTCTTCTTGATTCCACATGACCAACTGCACTTGGTGAGCTCTTCTTCCATCGGCCATATTACTTGGTCCGACCGCGCTCCTGTAGCCCTTACCTACACCCTCTCTAGGAACCCCTCACTTAGGTCTCTATTCTGGCACCTTAATGAGAGCCTCCTCCAGATACCGGAAGTTTTAGCAGATGTGACCAGGGAATTGGACCTTTATTTCCAAGAAAACTAAACGCAGGACTGCGACCCGGGGATAATTTGGGAGGCTCACAAGTCAGCTCTCCGCAGGGTATTTATCAGGCACGGGGCGCACATCAAACGAACACGGAAGGAACAGCTTGCTAATCTGTTTTGTGAACTTGCCTCTGTGGAAGCGAAACATAAACATGCCCCGTCACGGACCTTAGAGATTGAATTGGGGACACTCCGTACCCAGATTACTGACCTACTCCATTATAAAGCGAAAGCGGCACTCCAGTTTTGTCGTAAACTGACGTAGGAGTCAGGGGACAAATGCGGAAAAATCTTAGCCAGGTCGGTAAATGAGTTGAAATCTGCCTCTTACATACCACAGTTGATAGATGAGAATGGCCAGAGGGCCTCTACCCCAACCCAAATAGCCAAAGTCTTTGAAAAATGTTACTCTGATCTCTACAACCTGCCCGATTCAGGGTCCGGACAGGACAATATAGACAGATATGTAACCGGTTCTGGTCTACCAACCCTCTCATCGGAATCACGGGAGTACTTGGAGGACCCGATCACACTGGAAGAAGTCCAGATGGCCGTGGGACCTCCGAAGGTGGGTAAGGCTCTGGGCCCTGACGGATATACCGCACAATACTATAAGACCTTCCTCCCTATTCTCGGCCCGCGCTTGGTGAATTTATTTAATACTCTGAGCTCGAATGGGAATTTTCCTGAGGATACCCTTAGAGCCCACATCTCGTTGATACCTAAGGAGGGCAAAGACCCGGGCCTATGTGGGAGCTACAGACCCATTTCCCTCCTGAATTCGGTCCTAAAACTATTCTCTAAAATCCTCGCCACGTGATTGGCACAGCACTTACAGTCCCTTACATATTGGCCAGTTAGGTTTTATTCCCACCAGGGAAGATAGGGACAACACCATTAAGGTGCTTACCCTGGTCCATAAAGCAAAGTCATCTGGGACCCCTTGTCTTTTCGTGAGTACTGATGCCGAGAAGGCTTTTGATCGGGTCAAATGGACATTCATGTTCTCGGTCCTTCGCCATATAGGTCTGAGTGAACGGATGCTGGCATGGATAAGTAAGATATACTCACGCCCTTCAGCTCAACTCAAAGCGAATGGGGTGCTCTCATCTCCCCTTGACATCGGGAATGGGACCAGACAGGGTTGCCCCCTGTCGCCCCTATTATTCGCACTGTCATTGGAGCCCTTTCTCTCCACAATTTGACAAAACTCAGACATAACGGGACTCCAAATGGGTACTATTGAGTGCAAGATATCTGCCTACGTGGATGACTTGCTGTTCTCGCTGACGAATCCCAGAGTTTCCTTGCCAAATCTCCTTCGGGAATTCCAGATATACGGGATACTTCTTGAAATCGGAGGCCATGGGGGTCGCAGTCCCCCCGCAAATGTTACTAGACTTGCAGTCCAATTCTCGATTTAAATGGACCCATACAGCACTTCCCTGGCCCCCACCCATTCATAATCCTTACCAAACTTTCCTTCCGCTGCTCACAGGAACACACTGGATGACTTGTCTAATTAACCAACTTGTAAAAGACACTGCTATCCTCCTGTCTGGCACCGGTCCCCTTGGAGGCTTTACCCCTCACTGTTTGGGTGGTCTCTGCCTCCCCCTGGATGCTCCACATATACCCCAACGACATTGTCAGATTCATCGGAACCAGAGTGTTTAAAGGGGACAACCGCAGCCAGGTAAGCTCGCACCTCCACTCAGTGATTGTTCCAGGGACTCCGTCTGACCGCCTACGGGGGTCAGGAAGGAATTTTTGCCCCACTGGTGCATTTTGCTGCTACTGTCAGGGGGTTTTTCGCCTTCCTCTGGAACAACCATAGGTTAGCATACCCCTACCTCCGGCCTCCTTTCCTTTTTTTACGCTATCCTAGGACGACTATTCCAGATCACAGCCAGACTTCTTTTCTAAGCGGAGACCTCCACCTTAAGTAAAGGCAGCTGGAACAGCCAGCAACCGAATACAACAACTCCTTCCGCATCCATATAGGCATCCCCTGATCAACTTGCGCGCTAATAGCCTCAAGCACGGCGGCAAGTCTGATACCTAGCCCCACCTCAGGATCAATACCCTGATCAGGATCATCATCTTAGGCCCATAGTACCATCAACAGCATCCACAAACCATGTGCTACTTCAAATACTCAGCTGAAGTTCTGCACAGACTAAGGAACATCAACACCACATTGCCATCTTCCATACAAAAAATACTTCAAAGAGAACAACTATTAAAAACCGGACGACAACCAGCTCCCAACCACAGGAAGACATCTACTCGACCACTACAATTAGATTGCGCCTTGATTAACGCCAGGTCTGCAGTCAAACATAGACTGGAAGTACACGACTTCATCATCGAGAACAATGTAGACTGCCTCTTCATCACCGAAAGCTGGTTAACCTCTGACTGCAACACCATCCTCACCGAATTGGTGCCGGAAAACTACAGGATCCTAACCGAACACCGGATAGGGAAAAAAGGAGGAGGCCTCGCAGTGATCTTTAAAGGTCACCTGGATCTCACTAAACCATCATCTCAGAACACAGTGTCTTTTATGGAAACCCTGACGCTACATTTTCAACCAACACCCCATGACACCACTCATATTCTACTGTGCTACAGACCACCGGGACCAAAGTCCAATCTTCTTTCACCCCTCACGGAATCCTTTGCAATGCACACCCTAAAATTCAAAAATTTCCTGGCACTCGGAGATTTCAACCTTTGGGCAAACGAGCCTAAAGACCCCATCGCGACTGCCTGCATCAATCAACTAGAAGAACTGGGTCTACAGCAACTGATAAAGACTCCCACGCATGGGTCAGGACACACCCTGGACCTCATTTTCAAACAGAACATCGACGTCAACATACTCGACAACATAACTCTGCCATGGACGGATCACCACTCCATCAAATTCAAAATCACTACCAACATCACCAACGCAAAACGGAAACCTGTAACAACGCACTGGACCAGATCGCATAAAAAACTGTACTCCGAAGCCTTCAAAACCACTCTGTCCAAAAAAATATCTACAATAACTTTAAACCACTCTACGGAAGAAACACTCAACTCCCTGAACAAGGCATTACTGCAATCAGCAGACTCGGTAGCACCAAAACGCAGGGCTCTCATCAGGAAGAAAAATGCTGGATGGTTTAATAGCTCCCTCTCCGTACTAAAGCAAGAACGCAGAAGAGCGGAAAGAACATGGAGAAGAAATCCCACCGAGGAAAACCTATTTAACTACAAACGTCTGACAGAGAATTATCGGAAAGCAATCTTCAAAGCCAAAAAGGACCACTTCTCATATACAATCTCAACGGCCGCAAACCAACCTCGGGAACTGTTTAAACTGGTTAATCAATCAATGAATCCGGTGTGCCTAGAACCCCCAGAAAGCGAATCCCAGGATTACTGTGACAAACTGTCGGATTTTTTCATCGATAAAGTCAAAACCATCAGGGAAACAATTTGTCAGAAGAAAACATCAAACCTCAGCCAGCAAATACATAAAGAGGATGTCCGCACCAACATACCGCAACCGCCAAAATTTTCACTATCCCCAATTACCGTAGACACCGCAAAAAACATCATTAATAAACTGCGTGACAGTACCTCACCTATTGACATCATCCCCACAAAACTACTGAAAGAATGCTCCGACATCGTGGCTCCAACCATAACCCACCTCATAAACCGATCATTCCACGAAGGGATTGTTCCCAGCATCCTCAAACAAGGCATCGTCAAACCTCTACTCAAGAAACCAAACCTGGACCCTCAGGATCCAAACAACCGTAGGCCAATCGGCCTCAACACCATTTCTAAGATCATGGAGAAAGCTGTAGTACATCAGCTACAACTTCACCTGGATACTCACAAACTCCTGGACCCACTGCAATCAGGCTTCCGCCCGGGTCATGGAACAGAAACAGCTCTCCTCAAGATTTGTGATGACGCCCTCGAAGCAGCAGATGACGGAGAGCCGTGTCTCCTCGTACTGCTAGACCTAAGTGCAGCGTTTGATACAGTAGATCACAATACTCTACTCGTCCGCCTCACAGAAGTAGCCGGAGTCCAAGACATAGATCTCCATTGGTTCGCGTCCTTCCTAGGAAATCGGTCACAGACAGTGAAACTAGGAAAATTCCTCTCCGAAACTCGGGCAGTCACCTGCGGAGTCCCTCAAGGCTCTCCGTTGTCACCCGTTCTCTTCAACATTTACATTCGCCCACTCCTTCAAATCATCAGATGCTCAGATCTCTGCTTCCACTCTTACGCTGACGACACGCAACTTTATTTCCGGATCAATGGAAAAAAAAAAACACCAACAACAACTTGAAAACTGCCTCAAATCAATAGAGGACTGGATGACCACCAACTCCCTCCAGCTGAACCAATCAAAGACAGAGCTTCTTATCTTACACCCAAATCAGAAGCCCGCAACCAAAACCTCCTGGTCTCCACCAACCGTCTTTGGGCAGACTATCTCCCCAAAGACCAAAGCGAAGAGTCTCGGGGTTATTTTAGACGCACAAATGTCAATGGATGCGCAAATAGGATCTGTAGTCAGTCGATCTCACCATCTGCTGCGCATGCTTCGCAGACTCATCCCTTTTATTCCAAAGAATGACAAAGCAGTGGTAGTTGGAACAATCATTAATTCACGACTGGACTACGCAAACTCGCTTTACATAGGATTACCACAATATCAACTTGCGCGATTACAACTGATCCAAAACACGGCGGCAAAGCTGATAACAGGAAAAAAACCCTGGAAATCCATTTCTCCTTCACTGAGGAGCTTACATTGGCTAACCGTAAAAAATCGGATCACGTTCAAGACCCTTTGCCTCACCCCCAAATGCGTGCATAGAGAAGCTCCGCAATACCTAATGGAGAAAATAAATCATTACACACCAAACCGCAGTCTTCGATCAGCCAACAAAAACCTCCTCCTCGTGCCCAAAGCCCGGTATAAATCCAAGGGTGATCGGAGATTCGCTGTCCAAGGGCCTCGGCTATGGAATGCTCTACCAATCAACATCCGCCTGGAAGAAAATCACCTGGCTTTTAGGAAAAAACTCAAGACCTTCCTATTTTAGCAGATGATCAAAGCTCGCCACAGCGCCTAGAGGCGATTCAGTTCGCATTGTGCGCTATATAAGTATTTCATTCATTCATTCATTCATTGTCAGAGGGGCAACACTTGACAGGACACGGGGCTGTCATGCCGGTGGCATCTCCCATTGGAGGAAGGGATGATGGCCCCAACCCCTTGGCAGCAGGTTCTTTCATGTACAGACCAGGGCGGCTCATCTTCCCTTCTGGAGTCTTGACCTTAGAGGGGGGAGTTGCACTTTGGGGGGGTCTGAGTGATACCTAGTGCGCTGTACTGGAAGGGCTTGACATTCCCGCATATGTGTCCCCTCTCCCTGGTTGCGCCCCACGTCCCCCCCCCTCTGGCCCCCACCTACTCTTTGCCGACATTGCCTTCTGCAGCTTTCGGGGACACCCTGGATGACTTATTTATTGAGCCTATTGGTACGAGACACTGCTTCCCTCCAGTTTGACTCTGGACCCCCCTGGAGGATTTACCCCTTACTGTTTGGGCGGTCCCAGCCTCCCTCTGGATGCTCTACACAGCCCCCGATGGCGATGCAGGAGAGACACTAATTGGCGGGCCCCAGAACTGCTGCTCGGGTGAAGTCTCCCGTTGGATGGAGGGATGGTGGCCCCAGCCCCTTGCCTGCTGGATTCTCCATGCACCGACCAGGGCTGCTCCTCTTTCATCTTGATGTGGTGACCATGGAGGGGAGGAGTTGAAACTTATGGGGTCCGAGTGGTTGCTGGTGTGAGTGCGCTAAAGGACTTGACATTTCCGCATGTTTGTCCCCTCTCCCTTGCTGCCCCCCCTTCCCTTCCCCCTTCCCTCCCTTACCTCCTTCCCTTCCCTCCCCCCTTCCCTCCCCCCTTTCACTGCCCCTTTCTCCCCTTACCCCCCTCTTTTCCCCCCTTCACTCCCCCTTTTCCCCCGGGGCGTGGACGGAGGAGAGGGGGTAAGGAGAGGACAATCTGCCAAAGGGAGAAATACATTTGTTCGGGGGCTGCATGTACTTTTGGGGTATGGGACGGGGGGTGGTGGATCCCATTCTGTGATGCCTTTTCTGTTGTGACGGGCTCCCTCGTGCATGCCTACGTTTAGGGCGAGCTGAGGAGACCCCTCAGTGCTGACAGTTCTATGCTCTACCTCTGTTTTGATTATACTATTGTTTTTTGGTTCTATGATGTTACTGATTGTCTTTTATTTGCATACCGGTATCAGACGTGACATTTACCACTGCCGGGACTGGGGGGACTGGGATCCGGGGGCTCCCTCTCCGACCTGTCTACCCACCAACCCAAGTAGGACGGCGCTTTAAACCCAGTGTACATCTGGTAAACGCTATAGCATAATTGTGCTGTTTTAGTATACAATTCCTGTACTGTTGAGTGCGGACAACCCTTAATTTCCCTCTCCCCCTGGGGTTGAGGTGCCCGGCCTCTTTTTCCCCTTACCTTTCCTTCCTTTCTCCCCCTTAGTTCCCGCCATCCATTACCTACCCAATACCTACCTTGGTTCAACTTTCTTTGCTTTTCTCTGACGTCCCCCTTCCCCTCCCCGAGGAGCGATGGCAGACTCAGTCAAGGTCACCTCTCTAAACGGTAAGGGACTGAACTCCTCTGAAAAACGGTGGATCCTCCTGTGTGAACTGAAGACTTCCTGTACTGATGTGGCCTTTATACAAGAAACACATTTTAAAAATACTAGCCTCCCCTTTCTACGGTCAAGATCCTTCCCTAAGGTCTACCACTCTACTAACCCCTCCTCTAAGACCAAGGGAATCTCCATTCTGATCTCTAGCAGGCTCCCCTCGGTTCTCCAGGATTCTCTGGTGGACCCTGGGGGCCGATATCTTTTTTTAGGGGCCACATTGGAGAGCTCCTTTTTACATTTGCCACTGTGTACGCTCCCATTGATCACCAAGACACATTCCTCAGAACTACCCTGCACAGATTATGTGACTTTCGGGAGGGCCAGTTGATATTAGGTGGGGACTTTAATGTCCCCTTTCGCCATCGGTTGACACTTCTACCTCTTGCTCCTCGCTCCTCATTTCCTCTAGAAAGCGGATTACTAAGTGTTTACTGAATGACCAATTAGTTGATGTCTGGTGTCTGCAACACTCCGGATAAAGGGACTACTCTTTTTGCTCTTCCCCTCACAAATCATACTTGAGGATAGACTTCTTCTTGATTCCACATGACCAACTGCACTTGGTGAGCTCTTCTTCCATCGGCCATATTACTTGGTCCGACCACGCTCCTGTAGCCCTTACCTACACCCTCTCTAGGAACCCCTCACCTAGGTCTCTATTCTGGCACCTTAATGAGAGCCTCCTCCAGATACCGGAAGTTTTAGCAGATGTGACCAGGGAATTTGACCTTTATTTCCAAGAAAACTAAACGCAGGGCGCGCATCAAACGAACACGGAAGGAACAGCTTGCTAATCTGTATTGTGAACTTGCCTCTGTGGAAGCGAAACATAAACATGCCCCGTCACGGACCTTAGAGATTGAATTGGGGACACTCCGTACCCAGATTACTGACCTACTCCATTATAAAGCGAAAGCGGCACTCCAGTTTTGTCGTAAACTGACGTAGGAGTCAGGGGACAAATGCGGAAAAATCTTAGCCAGGTCGGTAAAGGAGTTGAAATCTGCCTCTTACATACAACAGTTGATAGATGAGAATGGCCAGAGGGCCTCTACCACAACCCAAATAGCCAAAGTCTTTGAAAAATGCTACTCTGATCTCTACAACCTGCCCGATTCAGGGTCCGGACAGGACAATATAGACAGATATGTAACCGGTTCTGGTCTACCAACCCTCTCATCGGAATCACGGGAGTACTTGGAGAACCCGATCACACTGGAAGAAGTCCAGATGGCCGTGGGACCTCCGAAGGTGGGTAAGGCTCCGGGCCCTGACGGATATACCGCACAATACTATAAGACCTTCCTCCCTATTCTCGGCCTGCGCTTGGTGAATTTATTTAATACTCTGAGCTTGAATGGGGATTTTCCTGAGGATACCCTTAGAGCCCACATCTCGTTGATACCTAAGGAGGGCAAAGACCCGGGCCTATGTGGGAGCTACAGACCCATTTCCCTCCTAAATTCGGTCCCAAAACGATTCTCTAAAATCCTCGCCACGTGATTGGCACAGCACTTGCAGTCCCTTATACATATTGACCAGTTAGGTTTTATTCCCACCAGGGAAGATAGGGACAACACCATTAAGGTGCTTACCCTGGTCCATAAAGCAAAGTCATCTGGGACCCCTTGTCTTTTCGTGAGTACTGATGCCGAGAAGGCTTTTGATCGGGTCAAATGGACATTCATGTTCTCTGTCCTTCGCCATATAGGTCTGAGTGAACGGATGCTGGCATGGATAAGTAAGATATACTCACGCCCTTCAGCTCAACTCAAAGCGAATGGGGTGCTCTCATCTCCCCTTGACATCGGGAATGGGACCAGACAGGGTTGCCCCCTGTTGCCCCTATTATTCGCACTGTCATTGGAACCCTTTCTCTCCACAATTCGACAAAACTCAGACATAACGGGACTCCAAATGGGTACTATTGAGTGCAAGACATCTGCCTACGTAGATGACATGCTGTTCTCGTTGACGAATCCCAGAGTTTCCTTGCCAAATCTCCTTCGGGAATTCCAGATATACGGGATACTTCTTGAAATCAGAGGCCATGGGGGTCGAAGTCTCCCCGCAAACGTTACTAGACTTGCAGTCCAATTTTCGATTTAAATGGACCCATACAGCCCTTAAGTACTTAGGTACTTACATTCCACCGGACAACGCGCGTACGTTTATGTTGAACTTCCCCCCACCCCTTGTCACTAAGATCCGCAGTTTGCTTCACGGGTGGCATTCTGGCCTCCACTCCTGGTTCAGGAGATGCAATCTCATTAAAATGAACATACTCCCTAAATTTACCTATCTTTTCCAAGCTCTCCCGATCCAGATTCCAGTCCCGTTTTTTAAGCAAGCTCAATCCCTGCTCACTCAATTTAACTGGGCCCACAAAAATCCCAGACTTAAGTGGTCACAGCTGACATTGTCTGAACAACAGGGATCTCCCTGACTTGCGATGCTACTACCTGGCCTCCCATCTGGGGTGTGTATTGGACTGGAATGGAAACAAACTTTCTAAGCTCTGGGTGCAACTAGGACAATCTCACTCCCGAATTCCGCTAAGAAGCGCCAAGAAGCGCCATGTGGTGCTATAAGGATTTACCCACAGAATTGACGTCACATCCCACTATAGGGGCTTCATTGAAAGTCAGTCACCTGATCGCTACCCAAAACACACTCACGTCTTTGACTTCCCCCCTATTCCCTATACGTGGCCATCCGAACTTTGAACCGGGGACCCACTTAGAAATTCCAACCTAGACCATGCGTCTAAATTCGTCATTGATGGAAAATGGCCTTCTTTCTCAACCCTAACAGATCCGACAGGGCTTTTCCAACTGCCTTTTTGGAGAGCGGCGCAACAACATCATTTTTTCCATTCCATCCCCAATACTCAAACTTTCGCCCACCCTCAGACAGAGTTTGAGACTCTATGCAGGAGCGAAGGCCCTTAGGTCCACATTCTCTCTCAAACAGATCACCCACACTTAACCTGTCTGTCCAACTGGGAAAAGGACCTTAATTGCTCATTTTCCCCAGCACAGAGACAACGCATTATCACTTTGGCTCTCAAAACCTCGCTGTGCACGAAGATACAGGAGACAAATTTTAAACTTCTCACCAGGTGGTATTTGACACCATCAAAGCTGCATAAATAATTCCCCTCTTCCTCGAACATATGCTGCAGGTGTGGAGAAGAAGAGGGCACGTTGCTCCACATTTTTTGGTCCTGCCCCAGCTTGGTGGACTTCTGGACAGAGATCTGATGCATAGCACAAAAATTCACAGACTTCTCCATCCCGGAAGAGGCTGCATTCTTTCTCTTGCACCATTCACAGATTCCCATTAAGAAGTACAAAAAATCAATTTTACGACATGTGATAAATGCGGCAAAATCCTGCATCTCTCTCTATTGGAAAATATGTCCCCCCCCTTTCATTACTCACGGCTTAGGAAAATAGAGGACATTAAAAAAAATGGAGGACTTGATCCTCACATCACAAGGTAACCAAGAATTTTTTAAACAAACCTGGGACATCTGGAATACCTTTATATTCTCGCTGGAAGGATGTCGCCTGCTATCGCCTTAGTGCTCTGAGCTTTCCTTGACTGGCCCCTTGGACAGTGGCTGCCATCGTGTCTCGTCTCCTCTTCTCCTTTCCTGATCTTTCAACCCTTCTCTTTTCTGCCTTCCTCCCCTATCTCTCACCCCCTCCACCCCCTCTCTCTTTTGGAAAAAGTGGAAAATTGGGAATGACGGCCCCACCCCCCCCTCTGGATGGATTATGCCGGAGGGACCTGGGGTTTGTGTGACCCTGGATCTTGGTACAGTACTTTATCCGTGCCTTGAATCATTATGATTGATGGAAGGCAGACTCACATTTGCGAATATACCTGTATCAAGTATTGTTCAGCTGCTTTTTGCTCTGTATTTCTCTGTTGCATTATGTACTCGGGGGACCGTCTTCCCCTGTTTGGAGAAAAAAAAAAAAAGAAGCCTGCGACACCTGGTATTCCCAGGCGGTCTCCCATCCAGGCATTAACCAGGCCCGACCCTGCTTAGCCTACAAGATCAGATGAGAAGGAACAGATTCAGGGTGATGTGGCTGTAGCCAGTATCTTCAGGCACTCTCAACTCTCTTGACAAATGCCAAGATGGTCACCTTGGGAACAAGCGGAAAAAATAGGTCAACGGCAACAACATAACAAGAAGCCTACGGCATCTGGAAATCCCAGGCGGTCTCCCATCCAGGGATTTAACTGGTCCCAACCCTGCTTAGCCTCTGAGATCAGATGAGATTGGGCTCTTTCAGGGTGATGTGGCCGTAGGAGATTTCTTCAGGCACTCTCAACCCTCTTGACTAACGCCAAGATGGTCACTTTGGGAAACAAACAAAAAAAAACAAGTTAACGCCAACAACATAAGAAGAAGTCTACAGCACCTAGTATTCCCAGGTGGTCTCCCATCCAGGTATTAACAAGGCCCGACCCTGTTTAGTCTCTGAGATCAGACGAGATCTGGTGCTTTCAGGGTTATGTGGCCATAGGCAAGCTCTTCAGGCACTCTCAACCCTCTTGACAAACACCAAGATGGTCACCTTGGTAAACAAACAAAACAAAAACAAGTCAACGCCAACAATATAAAAAGAAGCCTACAGCACCTAGTATTCCCAGGTGGTCTCCAATCCAGGTACTAGCAAGGCCCAACCTTGCGAAAAAAGACAGGTCAATGTCAACAACATAAAAAGAAGAATACGGCACCTGGTATTCCAACGCCATCTCCCATACAGGTACTAACTAGGCCCAACCCTTCTTAGCCTCAGAGATGAGAAGAGATAGGGCTCTTTCAGGGTGATGCTGCTGTAAGCGATCTCTTTGGGCACTCTCAACCCTCTTGACAAATGCCAAGATGGTCACCTTGGGAAACAAGCGAAAAAAAAAAAAACGAATCAACGCCAACAACATAAAAAGAAGCTTACAATAACTGGTATTCCCAGGTGGTCTCCCATCCAGGTACTAACCAGGCCTGACTCTTCTTAGCCTCCAAGATCAGACAAGATTGGGTGCTTTCAGAGTGATGTGGCCATAGGCAATCTCTTCAGGCACTCTCAACCCTCTAGACAAACACCAAGATGGTGACCTTGGGAAACAAGCTAAAAAAAAAACAGGTCAACGCCAACAACATAAAAAGAAGCCTACGACACCTGGTATTCCCAGGCGGTCTCCCATCCACGTACTAACAAGGCCAGACTCTTCTTAGCCTCCAACATCAAACGAGATCAGGTGCTTTCAGGGTGATGTGCCCGTAGGCAATCCCTTCAGGCACTTTCAACCCTCTTGACAAACGCCAAGATGGTCACCTTGGGAAACAAGCAAAAAAAAACTAAGTCAATGCCAACAACTTAAATAAAAAGCATATGGCATTGAGAAATCCCAGGCGGTCTCCCATCCAGGTACTAACCAGGTCCCAACCCTGCTTAGCCTCTGAGATCAAATGAGATTGGGCTCTTTCAGGGTGATGCGGCCATAGTAGATTTTTTCAGGCACGCTCAACCCTCTTGACAAACGCCAAGATGGTCACCTTGGGAAGCAAACAAAAAATCAAGTCAACGCCAACAACAAAAAAAGAAGCCTACAGCACCTAGTATTCCCAGGTGGTCTCCCATCCAGGTATTAACAAGGCACGACCCTTTCTAGCCTCTGAGATCAGAGGAGATTGGGTGCTTTCAGGGTGATGTGCCCATGGGCAATCTCTTTGGGCACTCTCATCCCTCTTGAAAAATGCCAAGATAGTCACCCTGGGTAACAAGCGGAAAAAAACAGGTCAACGCCAACAACATGAAAAGAAGAATACGGCACCTGGTATTCCAAGGCCATCTCCCATTCAAGTACTAACTAGGCCCAACCCTTCTTAGCCTCCGAGATCAGAAGAGATAGGGTGCTTTCAGGGTGATGCTGCTGTAAGCGATCTCTTTAAGCACTCTCTACCCTCTTGACAAATGCCAAGATGATCACTTTGGGAAACAAGCGAAAAAAAACAGGTCAACACCAACAACATAAAAAGAAGCCTACGACATCTGGAAAACCCAGGTGGTCTCCCATCCACGTACAAACCAGGCCCAACCCTGCTTAGCCTCTGAGACCAGACAAGATTGGGCGCTTTCAGGGTGTTGTGCCCGTAGGCAATTTCTTTGTGCACTCTCAACCCTCTTGACAAATGCCAAGATGGTCACCTTGGGAAAAAAGGGAAAAAAAACAGGTCAACGCCGACAACATAATGAGAAGCCTACAGCACCTGGTATACCCAGGCTTTCTCCCATCCAGGTACTAACCAGGCCCATTGCTGTTTAGCCCCCGAGATCAGATGAGATTGGGCTCTCTCAGGGTGATTTGGCCGTAGGCATTCTCTTTGGGCACTCTGAAGCCTCTTGACAGCAAATATCAGCAACGTGTCTCAAAGAGACAAATTGCATTAGAGATGTGAGATAGACATGAAATGTCAATACCCATTGGTTACTTATATGTAACCATTAATACAGTTAATGCGGCTACATACAGCAAAATGTGAGCTAAGCAGCTAAAGGGTATACATTATATAAGAGTAAATTGACGTAGCTTGTAAATTCCAACGTGTAAATCGTTCCATTAATTTTGTTACGCACGAAGACTGCTTACACTGACTGTTTTCCGTTTCCACTGGTTATCGGCATAATGTATCAGTAACCCTGAACATTAATAGTGATAGACAGTTTACATTAGGATGTATGCTTGATGTGAATGTAAAATAGTTGCATTATGTGTTATTAATGTAATCAAACTTTATTGCTATCCTTTGGTACTGCAACCACTTCTCAATCAAGTAAACCGTCCCACTGCTTTTCTCACATTTTGCTGCTGTTAAAAAATGGGTTGCCAGTGTTATGTGTTACAAATGGTTATCAGTGTGACAGTTAATGTGGAGAAGACGTAATACACAAAATAGAGTCAGAAAGAGAATCCTATTGCATAGAGGTAGAGAGATGGTTGCATTACTCTTAATGTGCAGTGTGTAAAAGGTTTTAAAAAGATGGTTTTGTGTGAAGTTTGCTTTAACGTAAAATTACCTGTACATTATAACTATGGTTACGTTTACAATGATTTAGAGATAGTAATCTCTATAATATAATAATAAGTATATTGAGGCAGTATATATAGGTCGAGATAAAGTGAATACACAAAAGGGTTCAAGGGATAGTTGCAAAGTAATATCCTCATTAAGGCAGAATGTCGGAATAGCAATGAGATTAGATGGTTGCAACATAACACGAAATATGAGTACGGCTAAAATACAGAAAAACAGTACATAATTTAAGAGTACCGTAGAATATAGTATAAATTATTTAAGATTAAATTGACTTAGCTTGAAAAAATCTTAGTTTAAATCGTTGAGTAAATCGTTGAGTAAATCGTAAATTTATCAGCTAAGTTAACTCTGAGATTATGATTAATTTGACAGTTCCATTACGCGGGCCTTTTCACTGGTTTAATCATAATGTATTATCAGTAATTGCTATCAGTAAATGTTAAAATTTTAAGACGGTTTAAATTAGGATGTGGAATTGATATGGATTTAAAAGCGGTACATTAATTTTCTGAAGCATATGGCAAAAAGACGGCTTACACTGCTTTTCTCACATTTTGCTGCGGTAAAAAGGAATGTTTTGTCACTGTGTTTTAACTGTGACTTATTTGCTTATGTCATGACAGCTTCATACGGGTTGAGCAATAAAACAGTTTTATTAAGATGTAAGACTAGTTTTATTCTCTACATATATGCTTTTCAGAGAGTTGTATAATATAGATGACCAATAGGACATTTAAATGGCTTAATATTGCAGGGAGGAAGTATCGCTGTTCAACGGTAAGAGATTGAAAGCTTAGCTTGATAGTCTAAATTTAAAGGATATGCCGGTACCACTGAGAAAGCTTGCATATATATTTATTGTGAGACTTTAAGCACAACAGTGATTGCACTTTGTACTAGTACCTCTGCTTTGTAGCTTAGGACTATGTCTCCTCGTAAGAGGGTCCCAGGGGGAGATAACAAGGACACTGGTAAGTCACCGCCTAGGTCTAGGGGTTCTAAAAATGCCTGTAGGTTACCATCCCCCCCCCTGCAAGACTGGAGTCAGCCTCACAGGATGAGTCAGTGCCCCTGTCAGGATTTGCAGCCTCTCCTAATATTTCAGCCCCGGTATACATCACTGAGGACTCCCTTAGGGCTACATTGGAGGGTTTTGAAGGGAGAATCATGAATTTTATTTCAGCTTCCCTGAAAGATAGCAGGAAAAGGGGTAGTTCCCCTACCTCTGCTGAGATTCCTCTTTCAGATGACACTTCTGACAATGAGGAGAGATCCCTATCTTGGGACAGGAATCTTGAGCAGTCGGATGAATCAGAGGAAGAGGAGAGAGTCCCCTCCTCCCAGGCGCTCAGAAAACAGGTGCAGTATTATACTGAATTGGTGCGTACCACATTCAGAATGCCTGCTGCTGAGATCGCTACGTCCTCTGTTTCTTCCCTGGGAGTCAGGAAAATCCCACAACCTGCCTTTTCCTTTCCAATTAATCCCTTAATGGATAAATTGTTGTATGAGGATTGGGGACATCCCGATAAACTGTTTGCTCCTCCTAAAAGGTTTTCTATGCTTTATCCTCTGGAGGAAAGTTTCACCAAGAAATGGGGGGTCCCATCTGTCGATGCGACTGTTTCTTGCATGAATAGAAACCTGACCTGTCCTTTGGATAATGCTCAGGTATTTAAAGATCCAACTGATAAGAAGCTGGAAACATTATTAAAAGCCTCCTTTTCCATGACTGGCACTGTAGTGCAACCTACAGTCGCAGCTGTGGGGTTGTGTCAGTTCCTCAAGGAACAGGTTAAGAAGATGCTTGGCCTCCTTCCCAGTGAGGAAGTGGAGAATTATGCAGAAATACCTCAAATTCTGTGTTTCATGATTGATGCGATTTTGGATTCTGTCCAACAAGCATCTCGTTTGTCTCTCCTGTTGGTACACATGCGAAGGGCCCTATGGCTAAAGAATTGGGCAGCTGAGCTATCATGCAAGAAGCATTTGATTGGGTTCCCGTTTAAAGGGGAACGTTTGTTTGGAGAAGAATTAGACAAATTCGTCCAAAAAATTTCAGGGGGTAAATCTACTCTCCTTCCAGTCAAAAGGAGCAAACGTCCATCATTTAGGCGTTCTCTCTCTCCCGGAGCATCAAGCTCTAAGCAGTGGCGACGGCCTTCTCAACCCCCCTCTACAGGAAAGGCTCAAGGCCGGGCCCAGTGGCAGAAGAAATCCTGGGGGCGAAAGCCTGCCAAGCAGAGCCCGAAAGCTTCCTTGTGAAGGGGCGCCCCCACTCGGCCAAGTGGGGGAAGGCTCCTGCAGTTTGCAGAAGCCTGGCGGGAAGAGATCCGGGACGAGTGGGTGGTCTCTTTGGTATCCCTGGGCTACAAGCTGGAGTTTCAGGAGAATCCACCTTCTCGCTTTCTAAGGTCAAGGATCCCCAGGGACCCAGTAAAGCAAAGACCGCTATTTCTGGCCTTAGATCACTTACTATCCCAGGGGGTGATAGTAGAAGTGGACCCAAAAGAACAGGGTTCAGGGTTTTACTCGAATCTCTTCACCGTTCCAAAGCCAAATAGAAGTGTCAGACCTATCCTGGATCTGAAGGATCTGACCCGTTTTTTACGCATCCGGTCCTTCTGAATACAGTCAATTCGCACTGTGGTCTCCTCCCTGCAAGGGGGAGAGTTTATGGCATCAATAGACATCAAGGATGCATATCTCCATGTGCCAATTTTTCCCGCACACCAAAAGTATCTAAGGTTCACGGTAGAGCGGCGCCATTTTCAATTTGTGGCCTTGCCGTTCGGGCTAGCTACGGCCCCTCGAGTCTTCACAAAGATTCTGGACCCTCTCTTGGCAAACCTAAGAGCTCAGGGTATAGCCGTCATGGCTTATCTAGACGATTTGCTTCTCATAGAGAAAACAGTAGCGCTCCTGAACCACAGTGTTACCAGAACGCTAGAACAGCTGGAACGCCTAGGTTGGATTATAAACCTAGAAAAGTCGTCCCTACAGCCTGCTACCAGGTTGGAATACCTGGGTATGGTTATCGACACTGCTCAGGGCAAGGTGTTTCTACCAAGGCCAAAAGTCTTGGCCATTGGGGATCTGGTGCGCCTAATTCTGGGCAGAAGATCTTCCCCCATTCGGTTGTGCATGAGACTGTTAGGGAAAATGGTTGCCTCCTTCGAGGCCGTTCCATTCGCCTAGTTCCACTCAAGGCCTCTGCAAAGATGCATCCTTGCGGCTTGGAAAAGGAAGCCCCAGTCCTTGGATCTTCCTATGCGTCTATCCCCAGGGACACGCAAGAGTCTCGTCTAACGAGTCTAAGAGTCTCGTTACAAACCGAGAATTTGCTGAAAGGCAAAACTTTTCTTCCTCTTCCATGGAAGATTATTATGACAAATGGCAGCCTGACAGGCTGGGGAGCAGTGTTGGAGGAGACGTGCTCGCAGTGGAAATGGTCTGTAATCGAGAAGCTATTGCCCATAAATGTCTTGGAGATCCAGGCAGTTTATATGGCTCTCATAAACTGTTCTTTCAGACTACGGGGTCTCCCTGTTCGAGTTCAGTCCGACAATGCCACAGCAGTGGCCTATATCAATCACCAGGGTGGTACCAGGAGTCTGGTTGCGCAAAAAGAGGTGAATCGCATACTTGTCTGGGCAGAAAGGCATGTTCCATGCCTTTCTACAGTCTTCATTCCAGGAGTGGAAAATTGGCAGGCAGATTTTCTGCGCCGCCAGCAGTTGTGCCTAGGAGAATGGGCTCTGCACCCCGACGTGTTTTGGAACATATGTCGCAGGTGGGGTACTCCAGACGTAGATCTGTTTGCGTCCAGGTTCAACAGAAAACTGGACAAATTCGTGTCAAGGACAAGAGATACACTCGCTCAGGGGTCGAATGCTCTGACAGTTCCCTGGGATCAGTAAAATTTGATTTATGCCTCCCCCCGTGCCCGCTTCTGCCGCGGTTCCTGGGAAGAGTCTAGTGGGAAACAAAGTCGCTTCTTTTGGTAGCCCTGGCTTGGCCCAGGCGACCGTGGTACGCAGAGATCATGAAGTTGGCAGTAGGCAGGCTGTGGATCCTCCCTCTCCGGCCAGATCTGCTCTCACAGGGTCCAATTTACCATGCTGCTTTACACAGTCTGAATTTGACGGTTTGGCTGCTGAGACCCACATTCTGAGAGACCGTGGGCTTTCGGGGCCAGTCCTTTCTACTCTGGTCAATGCCAGAAAGCCGGCCTCCAGGCTTATTTACTACAAAATCTGGAGGGCATATGTTTCCTGTTGTGAACTCAGGAAATGTCATCCTAGAAAGTATGTCATTAGCAGGATCTTGGCCTTCCTCCAGTCAGGCCTAGAAATGAATTTGGCCGTAAGCACTATCAAGGTGCATATTTCGTCCTTGTCAATGTTTTTTCAGAAACCACTTGCATCACATTCCCTGGTGCGGGCTTTCATCCAGGGGGCTATGAGGATAAGGCTGCCAGTCAAACCTCCGGTATGCCCATGGGATCTGAATTTGGTTCTCTCAGCTTTGCAGGGGCAACCTTTTGAACCTTTGCATCAGGCTTCGTTAGTTCTTTTGACTAAAAAATTGGTTTTCTTGGTAGCCATATCCACGGCTAGAAGAGTGTCAGAACTAGCAGCTCTCTCCAGTAAAGAACCGTATCTAATTATTCATAAGGACCTGGTGGTAATGCGTCCCAACAGGTCCTTTCTGCCTAAGGTGGTTTCAGGATTCCATTTGAATCAAGATTTAAGCCTACCATCCTTTTTTCCGGACCCACAGTCCGCAGAAGAAGAATCTTTGCACACTTTGGATGTGGTAAGGGCAATCAGTATCTATCTTCAGGCAACTGCTCAGATAAGGAAAACTGGTTGCTTATTTATTTTGCCGGAAGGCCCTAGGAAGGGCCAGGCGGCATCAAAATCCACTCTCTCAAGGTGGATTAGACAGATTATTTCTCAGGCCTATAGTGTTAAAGGGAAGATCCCTCGTTTTCAAGTGAGAGCGCACTCAACTAGGGCTGTAAGTGCTTCTTGGGCAGTGCATCACCAGGCCTCCCTGGCTCAGATCTGTAAGGCTGCAACTTGGTCATCAGTCCACACATTCACCAGATTCTATCAGGTGGATGTCAGAGGGCAAGAGGATATCGCCTTTGGGCGCAGTGTACTGCAGGCTGCAGTTTAGGTCCTTGGCGGTCTATATATTATGATCTGTGTCTCCCTGCCCTCAATCTGAGCATTGCTTTGGGTCATCCCACTATGTAATGAAGCTCCTGTGTCCTGTGATGTATGATCAAGAAAATAGGATTTTTATATACAGCTTACCTGTAAAATCCTTTTCTTGAGAGTACATCACGGGACACAGGGCACCCACCCCTCTTGGGTTTTACATGGTTTCCTATTGCTTTGCTACAAAACTGAGGTGCCCCCCATATGGGAGGGGTTATATAGGGGAGGAATTCTCCTTAATTGGGGGTTAACCAGTGTCCAATCACCAGAGGTGCCTATATAACCCACTATGTAATGAAGCTCCTGTGTCCCGTGATGTACTCTCAAGAAAAGGATTTTACAGGTAAGTTGTATATAAAAATCCTATTTTTTATGTTGTTGGCGTTGACCTGTTTTTTTTTGCTTGTTTCCCAAGATGACCATCTTGGCGTTTGTCAAGAGGGTGAGAGTGCCCAAAGAAAGTGCCTACGGCCAAATCACCCTGAAAGTGCCCGATCTTGTCTGATCTCGGAGGCTAAGCATTGTCGGGCCTGATTAGTAACTGGAAGGGAGACCGACTGGGAATACCAGGTGCCGTAGGCTTCTTTTTATGTTGCTGGCGTTGACATTTTTTTTTTTCCGCTTGTTTCCCAAGGTGACCATCTTGGCATTTGTCAAGAGGGCTGAGAGAGCCCAAAGAAATCTCCTACGGCCACATCACCCTGAAAGCGCCCGATCTTATCTGATCTCAGAGGCTAAGCAGGGTCCAGCCTGGATAGTACCTAATTACAGGTGCCGTAGGAATCTTTTTATATTGTTGGCTTTGACCTGTTTTTTTCCGCTTGTTTCCCAAGGTGACCATTTTAGCATCTGTCAAGAGTTTTGAGTATGTCCCAAAGCGTTCGCCTAAGGCCCCATCACCCTGAAAGCGCCCGATCTCAGAGGCTAAGCAGGGTCAGGGTCAGATGGGAGACCGCCAGGGTCTATGTTGTTGGCGTTGACCTGTTTTTTTTCACTTGTTTCCCAAGATGACCATCTTGGCATTTGTTAAGAGGGTTGAGAGTGTCTGAATAGAACACCTATGGCCACATCACCCTGAAAGCGCACAATCTCATCTGATCTCAGAGGCCTAGCAGTGTACGGCCTGGTTAATACCTGTATGGGAGACCATCTGTGAATACCAGGTGCCGTAGGCTTCTTTTTATGTTGTTGGTGTTGACCTGTTTATTTTCGCTTGTTTCCCAAGGTGACCATCTTGGCGTTTAACAAGAGGGTCCAGAGTGCCCAAAGAGACCACCTACGGCCCCATCACCCTGAAAGCACCCAATCTTGTCTGATCTCGGAGGCTAAGCAGTGTCAGGCCTGGTTAATACCAGGATGGGAGAACGTCTGGGAATAACAGGTGCCGTAGGCTTCTTTTTATGTTATTGGCCTTGACCTGGTTTCTTTTTTCACTTGTTTCCCAAGGTGACCATCTTGGCATTTGTCAAGAGGGTTGAGAGTGCCCAAAGAGATCACCTACGGCCCCATCACCATGAAAGCACCCAATCTTGTCTGATCTCGGAGGCTAAACAGTGTCGGGCCTGGTTAGTACCTGGATGGGAGACCGCCTTGGAATACTAGGTGCCATAGGCTTCTTTTTATGTTGTTGGCTTTGACCTGTTTTTTTCACTTGTTTCTCAAGGCGACCATCTTGGCGTTTGTCAAGAGGGTTGGGCGTGTCTTGAAGAGAACGCTTACGGCCACATCACCCTGAAAGCACCCGATCTCATCTGATTTCAGAGGCTAAGCAGTGTCAGGCCTGGTTAGTACCTGGATGGGAGACTGCCTGGAAAGACCAGGTGCCATAGAAGGATCTGGCCTGGTTAGTGTCTTGATTGGGAGATCGCCTGGGAATACCGGATGCCGTAGGCTTCTTTTTATGTTGTTGGCTTTGACCTGTTTTTTTTTAGCTTGTTTCCCAAGGTGAGCATCTTGGCCTTTGTCAAGAGGCTTCAGAGTGCCCAAAGAGAATGCCTACGGCCAAATCACCCTGAGAGAGCCCAATCTCATCTGATCTCGGGGGCTAAGCAGCGATGGGCCTGGTTAGTACCTGGATGGGAGAAAGCCTGGGAATACCAGGTGCTGTAGGCTTCTCATTATGTTGTCGGCGTTGACCTGTTTTTTTTCCCTTTTTTCCCAAGGTGACCATCTTGGCATTTGTCAAGAGGGTTGAGAGTGCACAAAGAAATTGCCTACGGGCACAACACCCTGAAAGCGCCCAATCTCATCTGGTCTCAGAGGCTAAGCAGGGTTGGGCCTGGTTTGTACGTGGATGGGAGACCACCTGCGTTTTCCAGATGCCGCAGGCTTCTTTTTATGTTGTTGGTGTTGACCTGTTTTTTTTCGCTTGTTTCCCAAAGTGATCATCTTGGCATTTGTCAAGAGGGTAGAGAGTGCTTAAAGAGATCGCTTACAGCAGCATCACCCTGAAAGCACCCTATCTCTTCTGATCTCGGAGGCTAAGAAGGGTTGGGCCTAGTTAGTACTTGAATGGGAGATGGCCTTGGAATACCAGGTGCCGTATTCTTCTTTTCATGTTGTTGGCGTTGACCTGTTTTTTTCCGCTTGTTTCCCAGGGTGACTATCTTGGCATTTTTCAAGAGGGATGAGAGTGCCCAAAGAGATTGCCCATGGGCACATCACCCTGAAAGCACCCAATCTCCTCTGATCTCAGAGGCTAGAAAGGGTCGTGCCTTGTTAATACCTGGATGGGAGACCGCCTGGGAATACTAGGTGCTGTAGGCTTCTTTTTATGTTGTTGGCATTGACTTGATTTTTTGTTTGCTTCCCAAGGTGACCATCTTGGCGTTTGTCAAGAGGGTTGAGCGTGCCTGAAAAAATCTACTATGGCCGCATCACCCTGAAAGAGCCCAATCTCATTTGATCTCAGAGGCTAAGCAGGGTTGGGACCTGGTTAGTACCTGGATGGGAGACCGCCTGGGATTTCTCAATGCCATATGTTTTTTTTTTAAGTTGTTGGCATTGACTTAGTTTTTTTTTGCTTGTTTCCCAAGGTGACCATCTTGGCGTTTGTCAAGAGGGTTGAAAGTGCCTGAAGGGATTGCCTACGGGCACATCACCCTGAAAGCACCTGATCTCGTTTGATGTTGGAGGCTAAGAAGAGTCTGGCCTTGTTAGTACGTGGATGGGAGACCGCCTGGGAATACCAGGTGTCGTAGGCTTCTTTTTATGTTGTTGGCGTTGACCTGTTTTTTTTTAGCTTGTTTCCCAAGGTCACCATCTTGGTGTTTGTCAAGAGGGTTGAGAGTGCCTGAAGAGATTGCCTATGGCCACATCACACTGAAAGCACCCAATCTTGTCTGATCTTGGAGGCTAAGAAGAGTCAGGCCTGGTTAGTACCTGGATGGGAGACCACCTGGGAATACCAGTTATTGTAAGCTTCTTTTTATGTTGTTGGCGTTGATTCGTTTTTTTTTTTTTCGCTTGTTTCCCAAGGTGACCATCTTGGCATTTGTCAAGAGGGTTTAAAGTGCCCAAAGAGATCGCTTACAGCAGCATCACCCTGAAAGAGCCCTATCTCTTCTCATCTCTGAGGCTAAGAAGGGTTGGGCCTAGTTAGTACCTGTATGGGAGATGGCGTTGGAATACCAGGTGCCGTATTCTTCTTTTTATGTTGTTGACATTGATCTGTCTTTTTTCGCAAGGTTGGGCCTTGCTAGTACCTGGATTGGAGACCACCTGGGAATACTTTTTATGTTGTTGGCGTTGACTTGTTTTTGTTTTGTTTGTTTACCAAGGTGACCATCTTGGTGTTTGTCAAGAGGGTTGAGAGTGCCTGAAGAGCTTGCCTATGGCCACATAACCCTGAAAGCACCAGATCTCGTCTGATCTCAGAGACTAAACAGGGTCGGGCCTTGTTAATACCTGGATGGGAGACCACCTGGGAATACTAGGTGCTGTAGACTTCTTCTTTTTTTTTTTCAAATATAAATTTTTATTATTTTTCAAACAATGCCCAACATGGGCATAAACATATAATACAACATAGAAGTGGGATACAAAAGAAAAGGGGAGGGAGGGAAAAAAGGGGAACCAACATCAAACCTATTACCGAGTTCACAGAAGGGACAGGGTCATAAAAAAAAAAAAAAAAAAAAAAAAAAAAAAAACCCCCATTGTGCATGGCTCCTCCATAGCATCTGAAATACCGAAACGTAATTGGGAGCCTTAATCCCTTCAGTTCCCCCATCTCCAGCTCTCATCAGAACCTCGATACCCCGGTAGAGACCCAATACCAAGGCAGAGATCATTAAAAATAGGGGAAGGGGTCCTGACATGGAAGACTAAGAGAGGGAGGAGAGGGGGGTGGGGTGAGGGGGGGGAAAGGAGAGAGATGGGGAGGAAGAGGGGGAGGGAAAAAGAGGGAGGGGAGAGGTGGAGGGGGGGGGAGGGGAGGGGGGGGGATTTCTGGTTGATTCAGGACTGCCCTACCCCCCCATGCAGTATCTATCGCCAAACATATTACAAAGTTCTCAAAAGTACCCCTTCGGGCGAGAGAATAAATTGGTGCCAGGGTGCCCATGTTTTCCTAAATCTTTCCTGCTGTTGCCTCCCCGTAAGTACCAGGTCCTCCAGTCTACTAATTTCCTCCACCTTACGAACCCAGGACGCCACCGATGGAGGGGCCTCGCTTTTCCAATGGAGCGGTATACATGCTCTTGCGGCATTCACCAATGGACATAAAATGGATTTTTTGTACTTTTTAATGGACATGGCATTCATGTGCAGGAGGAAAAAGGCCGGGTCATTAGGGACATTATACTCCGTAAATTTTTGAGTAACGGTCCTCACAGTGGACCAAAAATAAGACAACTTCGAGCATGCCCAAAATACATGCAACAAAGTGCCCTGTTCCAGTCCGCATCTCCAACAAAGCGCAGAGGTGGTCGGATAGAAAGAGTGTAAAACCTGTGGAGTTAAGTACCATCTCGTCAAAATTTTATAGTTCGTTTCCTGTGTAGTAGTACAGATGGTAGATTTCAGGGCCAATGCTACAATGTTGTGAATCTGGGTCGGAGTAAACGTACAGTTCAAGTCCCTCTCCCATTTTGTCATAAAGGTCAGATGGGCATTATCCCCGGGTGTGATAAGGAGATTATACATTGTGGACAACGTTCTTGGAAGCACCCCGTTACCAGAGCAACATTCCTCAAAGGCGGTCAACGGTCCATCAAATCGGAGGGGGAATGAAAGAGTTCGAAGAAAATGTCTAAGTTGGACAGCAGTCCAGAAAGCTAATTTATAAGGTCCCGATGTATTACAGAGCACCTCTATGGACGGCCAATCCCCATCTATCCGGAAACATCGTGCTTGTGTGCGCCCACTACTGGTCATAACCTGTAGAAGATGGGGGTCCATCCCGGGGGAGAATTGTGGGTTCCCCATGATAGGAAATAGCGGGGAGTTAGGCGTGGAAAGCAACCCCTTTGAGCAAGTCTGTGACCCCACCCGTAGAGTCGTCCCTATCAAGGGATGCCTCTTCATGTAGGCTGGGAGGTGTCTATAACACCAGATGGCCCCTGTTAATGGCACCCGGACCAGGGCCTGCTCCAACCGGATCCAAAGCTTCAGATCCCGGTGCCTGCACCAGTCTACAATTCTACCGAGGTGTACCGCCTGATAATATTTCTTTATATCAGGAACGGCAAGGCCGCCGAAGGGTTTGGGCATGGAGAGTAAGTTCCGGGCCAATCTCTGCTTCTTATATGCCCAGATAAAACCAGTAAATAAACCGTGAACCTGTCGGAAATATGATGTGGGTACCGAAATAGGGAGTGCCTGCAGCAAATATAAAAATTTGGGCAGGATGCACATCTTAAGCAGGTTGCACCTGCCAAACCATGAATGAAGGCCTTTGTTCCAGGATTCCAGAAGAGTCCTGGTTCTGATCAGTAAGGGAGGGAAATTAAGTTTAAAGACGTGGTTTAGATTTGCCGGGACAAAAGTCCCCAAATACGACAGTGCCGTGGGCGACCATTTAAAATTAAAGCTGGACCGAAGCCCCTGTATGGTCGCTTGCGACAGTGCCACTCCCATGGCTTCTGATTTAGTGTAGTTAATCTTTAGATTGGAGACTTGTCCGTATTCCTCGAATTCCCGGAGGAGATTCGGGAGGGATATCGCTGGATTGGAGAGAGAGAAAAGCAAGTCATCCGCATATGCAGAGACCTTGAAGTGAGCATCACCCACCACTATGCCTTGGATATCGGGGTTATTCCTAATTCTACATAAAAAAGGCTCCAAGGAAAGGGCAAAAAGAAGCGGCGACAGCGGGCAGCCCTGCCTGGTTCCATTTTTAATCAGCAGGGGTTCCGATAATATCCCGTTCACCTTAATTTGTGCCGTCGGAGTAGCATATAATTGGGCTATCCACCTAAGCATTTTCTCACCTAAGCCTATGTGGTGGAGGACAGTGGACATATACTCCCAGTTAACCCTGTCGAAGGCTTTTTCGGCGTCTGTATTAAGGAAAATAGAAGGAATAGGACCCTGGTTCGCAACGTGGATCAGGTTCAATACCTTGATTGTACTGTCTCTGGCTTCCCTCGTAGGAATAAAGCCCACCTGATCCTGATGGACTAGGGACTGCACATGTCTGGCCAGTCGTGTTGCTATTATCTTGGTAAATAATTTAAGATCCGTATTTAACAATGAGATGGGTCTGTAGCTACTACAGGCCAAGGGGTCTTTGCCTTCTTTAGGGATGACCGTAATATGAGCCCGAGTAGTATCAGGAACAAAGGTGGCCGTGTTCCCTATGTCATTAAAAAAGGTCACCATACGAGGGCTAAGGATGGAAAATAACGTCTTATAATACGGGAGGGTGAAACCATCCGGTCCAGGCGCCCTCCCAGGTTTAGCCGTGTTAAGCACCGACTCCAACTCCTCAGGAGTTATCGGGGCCTCTAACTCAGCTACACTGTCAGATGATAGTTTGGGAGTCTGGCTAGAACTCACATACGCCTCCATCAGAGGTCGTCCTCCCGGGAGAGGTGGTAGATTGTAAAGGGTATTGTAGAAGTTTTTGAATGCAGCCGCTATCTGGTGCGGGAGGCCGACATCTACATTCGCTTCCGACCTGATTCGAGGGACATAGGTCTGTGTCTTGATGTCTCGAACCGCCTGCGCCAGACCGCGCCCGCACTTATTACCCGATTCATAAGCCATAAGTCTGCATTTTTGTAACGCCGCCTTGGCTTTGTAGCCAAGGAGGTCATTGACCTGGCTTCGAATAGAGGAGAGTTCAGCCTCCACGGATGGTTGGCGTTGACTTGTTTTTGTTTTGTTTGTTTACCAAGGTGACCATCTTGGTGTTTGTCAAGAGGGTTGAGAGTGCCTGAAGAGCTTGCCTATGGCCACATAACCCTGAAAGCACCAGATCTCGTCTGATCTCAGAGACTAAACAGGGTCGGGCCTTGTTAATACCTGGATGGGAGACCACCTGGGAATACTAGGTGCTGTAGACTTCTTCTTATGTTGTTGGCGTTAACTTGTTTTTTTTTGTTTTTTTCCCAAAGTGACCATCTTGGCATTAGTCAAGAGGGTTGAGAGTGCCTGAAGAAATCTCCTACGGCCACATCACCCTGAAAGAGCCCAATCTCATCTGATCTCAGAGGCTAAGCAGGGTTGGGACCAGTTTAATCCCTGGATGGGAGACCACCTGGGATTTCCAGATGCCGTAGTCTTCTTGTTATGTTGTTGCCGTTGACCTATTTTTTTCTGCTTGTTCCCAAGGTGACCATCTTGGCATTTTTCAAGAGAGTTGAGAGTGCCTGAAGATATTGGCTACGGCCACATCACCCTGAATCTGTTCCATCTCATCTGATCTTGTAGGCTAAGCAGGGCCGGGCCTGGTTAATGCCTGGATGGGAGACCGCCTGGGAATACCAGGTGTCGTAGGCTTCTTTTTTTTTTTCTACAAACAGGGAATGACGGTCCCCCGAGTACATAATGCAACAGAGAAATACAGAGCAAAAAGCAGCTGAACAATACTTGATACAGGTATATTCGCAAATGTGAGTCTGCCTTCCATCAATCATAATGATTCAAGGCACGGATAAAGTACAAGAATTTTTGTGTTATGCATCGGATCTCTGTCCAGAAGTCCACCAAGCTGGGGCAGGACCAAAAAATGTGGAGCAATGTGCCCTCTTCTTCTCCACACCTCCAGCATATGTTCGAGGAAGAGGGCAATTATTTATGCAGCTTTGATAGTGTCAAATACCACCTGATGAGAAGTTTAAAATTTGTCTCCTGTATCTTCGTGCACAGCGAGGTTTTGAGAGCCAAAGTGATAATGCGTTGTCTCTGTGCTGGGGAAAACGAGCAATCAAGGTCCTTTTCCCAGTTGGACAGACAGGTTAAGTGTGGGTGATCTGTTTGAGAGAGAATGTGGACCAAAGGGCCTTCGCTCCTGCATAGAGTCTCAAACTCCGTCTGAGGGCGGGTGAAAGTTTGAGTATTGGGGATGGAATGGAGAAAATTATGTTGTTGCGCCGCTCTCCAAAAAGGCAGTTGGAAAAGCCCTGTCGGATCTGTTAGGGTTCAGAAAGAAGGCCATTTTCCATCAATGACGAATTTAGACGCATGGTCTAGGTTGGAATTTCTAAGTGGGTCCCCGGTTCAAAGTTCGGATGGTCACGTATAGGGAATAGGGGGGAAGTCAAAGACGTGAGTGTGTTTTGGGTAGCGATCAGGTGACTGACTTTCAATGAAGCCCCTATAGTGGGATGTGACGTCAATTCTGTGGGTAAATCCTTATAGCACCACATGGCACTTCTTAGCGGAATTCGGGAGTGAGATTGTCCTAGTTGCACCCAGAGCTTAGAAAGTTTGTTTCCATTCCAGTCCAATACACACCCCAGATGGGAGGCCAGGTAGTAGCATCGCAAGTCAGGGAGAACCAACCCTCCCTGTTGTTTAGACAATGTCAGCTGTGACCACTTAAGTCTGAATTTTTGTGGGCCCAGTTAAATTGAGTGAGCAGGAATTGAGCTTGCTTAAAAAACGGCACTGGACTCTGGATCAGGAGAGCTTGGAAAAGATAGGTACATTTAGGGAGTATGTTCATTTTAATGAGATTGCATCTCCTGAACCAGGAATGGAGGCCAGAATGCCACCCGTGAAGCAAACTGCAGATCTTAGTGACAAGGGGTGGGGGAAAGTTCAACATAAACGTACGCGCGATGTCCGGTGGAATGTAAGTACCTAAGTACTTAAGGGCTGTATGGGTCCATTTAAATCGAAAATTGGACTGCAAGTCTAGTAACGTTTGCGGGGGGACTGCGACCCCCATGGCCTCTGATTTCAAGAAGTATCCCGTATATCTGGAATTCCCGAAGGAGATTTGGCAAGGAAACTCTGGGATTCTTCAACGAGAACAGCATGTCATCCACGTAGGCAGATATCTTGCACTCAATAGTACCCATTTGGAGTCCCGTTATGTCTGAGTTTTGTCGAATTGTGGAGAGAAAGGGTTCCAATGACAGTGCGAATAATAGGGGCGACAGGGGGCAACCCTGTCTGGTCCCATTCCCGATGTCAAGGGGAGATGAGAGCACCCCATTCGCTTTGAGTTGAGCTGAAGGGCGTGAGTATATCTTACTTATCCATGCCAGCATCCGTTCACTCAGACCTATATGGCGAAGGACCGAGAACATGAATGTCCATTTGACCCGATCAAAAGCCTTCTCGGCATCAGTACTCACGAAAAGACAAGGGGTCCCAGATGACTTTGCTTTATGGACCAGGGTAAGCACCTTAATGGTGTTATCCCTATCTTCCCTGGTGGGAATAAAACCTAAGTGGTCAATATGTATAAGGGACTGCAAGTGCTGTGCCAATCACGTGGCGAGGATTTTAGAGAATCGTTTTAGGACCGAATTTAGGAGGGAAATGGGTCTGTAGCTCCCACATAGGCCCGGGTCTTTGCCCTCCTTAGGTATCAACGAGATGTGGGCTCTAAGGTTATCCTCAGGAAAATCCCCATTCAAACTCAGAGTATTAAATAAATTCACCAAGCGCGGGCCGAGAATAGAATAAGTTCTTATAGTATTGTGCGGTATATCCGTCAGGGCCCGGAGCCTTACCCACCTTCGGAGGTCCCTGGACTTCTTCCAGTGTGATCGGGTCCTCCAAGTACTCCCGTGATTCCGATGAGAGGGTTGGTAGACCAGAACCGGTTTCATATCTGTCTATATTGTCCTGTCCGGACCCTGAATCGGGCAGGTTGTAGAGATCAGAGTAACATTTTTCAAAGACTTTGGCTATTTGAGTTGGGGTAGAGGCCCTCTGGCCATTCTCATCTATCAACTGTGGTATGTAAGAGGCAGATTTCAACTCATTTACCGACCATCATCCCTTCCTCCAATGGGAGATGCCACCGGCATGACAGCCCCGTGTCCTGTCAAGTGGTGCCCCTCTGACAATGTCGTCTGGGTATATGTGGAGCATCCAGGGGGAGGCAGAGACCACCCAAACAGTGAGGGGTAAAGCCTCCAAGGGGACCGGTGCCAGACAGGAGGATAGCGGTGTCTTTTACAATTTGGTTAATTAGACAAGTCATCCAGTGTGTTTCTGTGAGCAGCGGAAGGAAAGGTTGGTAAGGATTATGAATGGGTGGGGGCCAGGGAAGTGCTGTATGGGTCCATTTAAATCGAAAATTGGACTGCAAGTCTAGTAACGTTTGCGGGGGGACTGCGACCCCCATGGCCTCTGATTTCAAGAAGTATCCCGTATATCTGGAATTCCCGAAGGAGATTTGGCAAGGAAACTCTGGGATTCGTCAGCGAGAACAGCATGTCATCCACGTAGGCAGATATCTTGCAGTCAATAGTACCCATTTGGAGTCCCGTTATGTCTGAGTTTTGTCGAATTGTGGAGAGAAAGGGTTCCAATGACAGTGCGAATAATAGGGGAGTCACATTCCCGATGTCAAGGGGAGATGAGAGCACCCCATTCGCCTTGAGTTGAGCTGAAGGGCGTGAGTATATCTTACTTATCCATGCCAGCATCCGTTCACTCAGACCTATATGGCGAAGGACCGAGAACATGAATGTCCATTTGACCCGATCAAAAGCCTTCTCGGCATCTGTACTCACGAAAAGACAAGGGGTCTCAGATGACTTTGCTTTATGGACCAGGGTAAGCACCTTAATGGTGTTGTCCCTATCTTCCCTGGTGGGAATAAAACCTAACTGGTCAATATGTATAAGGGACTGCAAGTGCTGTGCCAATCACGTGGCGAGGATTTTAGAGAATCGTTTTAGGACCGAATTTAGGAGGGAAATGGGTCTGTAGCTCCCACATAGGCCCGGGTCTTTGCCCTCCTTAGGTATCAACGAGATGTGGGCTCTAAGGGTATCCTCAGGAAAATCCCCATTCGAGCTCAGAGTATTAAATAAATTCACCAAGCGCGGGCCGAGAATAGGGAGGAAGGTCTTATAGTATTGTGCGGTATATCCGTCAGGGCCCAGAGCCTTACCCACCTTCGGAGGTCCCACGGCCATCTGGACTTCTTCCAGTGTGATCGGGTCCTCCAAGTACTCCTGTGATTCCGATGAGAGGGTTGGTAGACCAGAACCGGTTTCATATCTGTCTATATTGTCCTGTCCGGACCCTGAATCGGGCAGGTTGTAGAGATCAGAGTAACATTTTTCAAAGACTTTGGCTATTTGAGTTGGGGTAGAGGCCCTCTGGCCATTCTCATCTATCAACTGTGGTATGTAAGAGGCAGATTTCAACTCATTTACCGACCTGGCTAAGATTTTTCAGCATTTGTCCCCTGACTCCTACGTCAGTTTACGACAAAACTGGAGTGCCGCTTTCACTTTATAATGGAGTAGGTCAGTAATCTGGGTACGGAGTGTCCCCAATTCAATCTCTAAGGTCCGTGAGGGGGCATGTTTATGTTTTGCTTCCACAGAGGCAAGTTCACAAAACAGATTAGCAAGCTGTTCCTTCCGTGTTCGTTTGATGCGTGCCCCGTGCCTGATAAGTACCCTGCGGAGTACTGACTTGTGAGCCTCCCAAATTATCCCCGGGTAGCAGTCCTGCGTTTAGTTTTCTTGGAAATAAAGGTCCAATTCCCTGGTCACATCTGCTAAAACTTCCGGTATCTGGAGGAGGCTCTCATTAAGGTGCCAGAATAGAGACCTAGGTGAGGGGTTCCTAGAGAGGGTGTAGGTAAGGGCTACAGGAGCGTGGTTGGACCAAGTAATATGGCCGATGGAGGAAGAGCTCACCAAGTGCAGTTGGTCATGTGGAATCAAGAAGAAGTCTATCCTCAAGTATGATTTGTGAGGGGAAGAGCAAAAAGAGTAGTCCCTTTATCCGGAGTGTTGCAGACACCAGACATCAACTAATTGGTCATTCAGTAAACACTTAGTAATCCGCTTTCTAGAGGAAATGAGGAGCGAGGAGCAAGAGGCAGAAGTGTCAACCGATGGCGAAAGGGGACATTAAAGTCCCCACCTAATATCAACTGGCTCTCCCGAAAGTCACATAATCTGTGCAGGGTAGTTCTGAGGAATGTGTCTTGGTGATCATTGGGAGCGTACACAGTGGCAAATGTAAAAAGGAGCTGTCCAATGTGGCCCCTAAGAAAAAGATATCGGCCCCCAGGGTCCACCAGAGAATCCTGGAGAACCGAGGGGAGCCTGCTAGAGATCAGAATGGAGATTATCTTGGTCTTAGAGGAGGGGTTAGTAGAGTGGTAGACCTTAGCGAAGGATCTTGACCGTAGAAAGGGGAGGCTAGTATTTTTAAAATGTGTTTCTTGTATAAAGGCCACATCAGTACAGGAAGTCTTCAGTTCTCACAGGAGGATCCACCGTTTTTCAGAGGAGTTCAGTCCCTTAACGTTTAGAGAGGTGACCTTGACTGAGTCTGCCATCGCTCCTCGGGGGGGGGAAGGGGGACGTCCGAGAAAAGCAAAGAAAGTTGAACCAAGGTAGGTATTGGGTAGGTAATGGATGGCGGGAACTAAGTGGGAGAAAGAAAGGGCAAATGGAAGGAAAGGTAAGGGGAAAAAGAGGCCGGGCACCTCAACCCCAGGGGGAGAGGGAAATTAAGGGTTGTCCGCACTCAACAGTACAGGAATTGTATACTAAAACAGCACAATTATGCTATAGCGCTTACCAGATGTACACTGGGTTTAAAGCGCCGTCCTACTGGGGTTGGTGGGTAGACAGGTCGGAGAGGGAGCCCCCGGTTCCCAGTCCCCCCAGTCCCCCCAGTCCCGGCAGTGGTAAATGTCACGTCTGATACCGGTATGCAAATAAAAGACAATCAGTAACATCATAGAACCAAAAAACAATAGTATAATCAAAACAGAGGTAGAGCATAGAACTGTCAGCACTGAGGGATCTCCTCAGCTCGCCCTAAACATAGGCATGCACGAGGGAGCCCGTCACAACAGAAAAGGCATCACAGAATGGGATCCACCACCCCCCGTCCCATACCCCAAAAGTACATGCAGCCCCCGAACAAATGCATTTCTCCCTTTGGCAGATTGTCCTCTCCTTACCCCCTCTCCTCCTTCCACTCACCGGGGGAAAAGGGGGAGGGAAGGGGGGAAAAGAGGGGGGGAAGAGGGAAGGGAAGGAGGTAAGGGAGGGAAGGGGGGAGGGAAGGGGGGCAGCAAGGGAGAGGGGACAAACATGTGGAAATGTCAAGTCCTTTAGCGCACTCACACCAGCAACCACCCGGACCCCATAAGTTTCAACTCCTCCCCTCCATGGTCACCACATCAAGATGAAAGAGGAGCAGCCCTGGTCGGTGCATGGAGAATCCGGAAGGCAAGGGGCTGGGGCCACCATCCCTCCATCCAACGGGAGACTTCACCCGAGCAGCAGTTCTAGGGCCCGCCAATTAGTGTCTCTCCTGCATCGCCATCGGGGGCTGTGTAGAGCATCCAGAGGGAGGCTGGGACCGCCCAAACAGTAAGGGGTAAATCCTCCAGGGGGGTCCAGAGTCAAACTGGAGGGAAGCAGTGTCTCGTACCAATAGGCTCAATAAATAAGTCATCCAGGGTGTCCCCGAAAGCTGCAGAAGGCAATGTCGGCAAAGAGTAGGTGGGGGCCAGAGGGTGGGGAACAAGGGGCGCAACCAGGGAGAGGGGACACATATGCGGGAATGTCAAGCCCTTCCAGTACACCGCACTAGGTATCACTCAGACCCCCCAAAGTGCAACTCCCCCCTCTAAGGTCAAGACTCCAGAAGGGAAGATGAGCCGCCCTGGTCTGTACATGAAAGAACCTGCTGCCAAGGGGTTGGGGCCATCATCCCTTCCTCCAATGGGAGATGCCACCGGCATTACAGCCCCGTGTCCTGTCAAGTGGTGCCCCTCTGACAATGTCGTCGGGGTATATGTGGAGCATCCAGGGGGAGGCAGGGACCACCCAAACAGTGAGGGGTAAAGCCTCCAAGGGGACCGGTGTCAGACAGGAGGATAGTGGTGTCTTGTACAAGTTGGTTGATTAGACAAGTCATCCAGTGTGTTCCTGTGAGCAGCGGAAGGAAAGGTCAGTAAGGATTATGAATGGGTGGGGGCCAGGGAAGTGCTGTATGGGTCCATTTAAATCGAAAATTGGACTGCAAGTCTAGTAACGTTTGCAGGGGGACTGCGACCCCCATGGCCTCTGATTTCAAGAAGTATCCCGTATATCTGGAATTCCCAAAGGAGATTTGGCAAGGAAACTCTGGGATTCGTCAGCGAGAACAGCATGTCATCCACGTAGGCAGATATCTTGCAGTCAATAGTACCCATTTGGAGTCCCGTAATGTCTGAGTTTTGTCGAATTGTGGAGAGAAAGGGTTCCAATGACAGTGCGAATAATAGGGGCGACAGGGGGCAACCCTGTCTGGTCACATTCCCGATGTCAAGGGGAGATGAGAGCACCCTATTCGCTTTGAGTTGAGCTGAAGGGCGTGAGTATATCTTACTTATCCATGCCAGCATCCGTTCACTCAGACCTATATGGCGAAGGACCGAGAACATGAATGTCCATTTGACCCGATCAAAAGCCTTCTCTGCATCAGTACTCACGAAAAGACAAGGGGTCCCAGATGACTTTGCTTTATGGACCAGGGTAAGCACCTTATTGGTGTTGTCCCTATCTTCCCTGGTGGGAATAAAACCTAACTGGTCAATATGTATAAGGGACTGCAAGTGCTGTGCCAATCACGTGGCGAGGATTTAAGAGAATCGTTTTAGGACCGAATTTAGGAGGGAAATGGGTCTGTAGCTCCCACATAGGCCCGGGTCTTTGCCCTCCTTAGGTATCAACGAGATGTGGGCTCTAAGGGTATCCTCAGGAAAATCCCCATTCGAGCTCAGAGTATTAAATAAATTCACCAAGCGCGGGCCAAGAATAGGGAGGAAGGTCTTATAGTATTGTGCGGTATATCCGTCAGGGCCCAGAACCTTACCCACCTTCGGAGGTCCCACGGCCATCTGGACTGCTTCCAGTGTGATTGGGTCCTCCAAGTACTCCCGTGATTCCGATGAGAGGGTTGGTAGACCAGAACCGGTTACATATCTGTCTATATTGTCCTGTCCGGACCCTGAATCGGGCAGGTTGTAGAGATCAGAGTAACATTTTTCAAAGACTTTGGCTATTTGGGTTGGGGTAGAGGCCCTCTGGCCATTCTCATCTATCAACTGTGGTATGTAAGAAGCAGATTTCAACTCATTTACCGACCTGGCTAAGATTTTTCCGCATTTGTCCCCTGACTCCTACGTCAGTTTACGACAAAACTGGAGTGCCGCTTTCGCTTTATAATGGAGTAGGTCAGTAATCTGGGTACGGAGTGTCCCCAATTCAATCTCTAAGGTCCGTGAGGGGGCATGTTTAGGTTTCGCTTCCACAGAGGCAAGTTCACAAAACAGATTAGCAAGCTGTTCCTTCCATGTTCGTTTGATGCGCGCCCCGTGCCTGATAAGTACCCTGCGGAGTACTGACTTGTGAGCCTCCCAAATTATCCCAGGGTCGCAGTCCTGCGTTTAGTTTTCTTGGAAATAAAGGTCCAATTCCCTGGTCACATCTGCTAAAACTTCCGGTATCTGGAGGAGGCTCTCATTAAGGTGCCAGAATAGAGACTTAGGTGAGGGGTTCCTAGAGAGGGTGTAGGTAAGGGCTACAGGAGCATGGTCGGACCAAGTAATATGGCCGATGGAGGAAGAGCTCACCAAGTGCAGTTGGTCATGTGGAATCAAGAAGAAGTCTATCCTCAAGTATGATTTGTGAGAGGAAGAGCAAAAAGAGTAGTCCCTTTCCCCGGAGTGTTGCAGACACCAGACATCAACTAATTGGTCATTCAGTAAACACTTAGTAATCCGCTTTCTAGAGGAAATGAGGAGCGAGGAGCAAGAGGCAGAAGTGTCAACCGATGGCAAAAGGGGACATTAAAGTCCCAACCTAATATCAACTGGCCCTCCCGAAAGTCACATAATCTGTGCAGGGTAGTTCTGAGGAATGTGTCTTGGTGATCATTGGGAGCTTACACAGTGGCAAATGTAAAAAGGAGCTCCCCAATGTTTCCCCTAAGAAAAAGATATCGGCCCCCAGGGTCCACCAGAGAATCCTGGAGAACCGAGGGGAGCCTGCTAGAGATCAGAATGGAGATTCCCTTGGTCTTATAGAAGGGGTTAGTAGAGTGGTAGACCTTAGGGAAGGATCTTGACCGTAGAAAGGGGAGGCTAGTATTTTTAAAATGTGTTTCTTGTATAAAGGCCACATCAGTACAGGAAGTCTTCAGTTCTCACAGGAGGATTCACCTTTTTTCAGAGGAGTTCAGTCCCTTAACCTTTCCTTAGTTCCTTAGAGAGGTGACCTTGACTGAGTCTGCCATCGCTCCTCGGGGAGGGGAAGGGGGACATCAGAGAAAAGCAAAGAAAGTTGAACCAAGGTAGGTATTGGGTAGGTAATGGATGGCGGGAACTAAGGGGGAGAAAGGAAGGGAAAATGGAAGAAAAGGTAAGGGGAAAAAGAGGCCGGGCACCTCAACCCCAGAGGGAGAGGGAAATTAAGGGTTGTCCGCACTCATCAGTACAGGAATTGTACACTAAAACACCACAATTATGCTATAGCGCTTACCACATGTACACTGGGTTTAAAGCGCCGTCCTACTTGGGTTGGTGGGTAGACAGGTCGGAGAGGGAGCCCAAGGATCCCAGTCCCCCCAGTCCCGGCAGTGGTAAATGTCACGTCTGATACCGGTCTGCAAATAAAAGACAATCAGTAACATCATAAAACCAAAAAACAATAGTATAATCAAAACAGAGGTAGAGCATAGAACTGTCAGCACTGAGGGGTCTCCTCAGCTCGCCCTAAATGTAGGCATGCACGAGGGAGCCCGTCACAACAGAAAAGGCATCACAGAATGGGATCCACCACCCCCCGTCCCATACCCCAAAAGTACATGCAGCCCCCGAACAAATGCATTTCTCCCTTTGGCAGATTGTCCTATCCTTACCCCCTCTCCTCCGTCCACGCTCCGGGGGGGAAAGGGGGAGGGAAGGGGGGAAAAGAGGGGGGGAAGGGGGGAAAAGAGGGGGGGGAAGGGGGGAAAGGGGGAGGGAAGGGAAGGAGGTAAGGGGGAAGGGAAGGGGGGGCAGCAAGGGAGAGGGGACAAACATGCGGAAATGTCAAGTCCTTTAGCGCACTCACACCAGCAACCACCTGGAACCCATAAGTTTCAACTAATCCCCCCCATGGTCACCACATCAAGATGAAAGAGGAGCAGCCCTGGTCGGTGCATGGAGAATCCGGCAGGCAAGGGGCTGGGGCCACCATCCCTCCATCCAACGGGAGACTTCACCCGAGCAGCAGTTCTGGGGCCCGCCAATTAGTGTCTCTCCTGCATCGCCATCAGGGGCTGTGTAGAGCATCCAGAGGGAGGCTGGGACCGCCCAAACAGTAAGGGGTAAATCCTCCAGGGGGGTCCAGAGTCAAACTGGAGGGAAGCAGTGTCTCGTACCAATAGGCTCAATAAATAAGTCATCCAGGGTGTCCCCGAAAGCTGCAGAAGGCAATGTCGGCAAAGAGTAGGTGGGGGCCAGAGGGGGGGGGACGAGGGGCGCAACCAGGGAGAGGGGACACAGATGCGGGAATGTCAAGCCCTTCCAGTACAGCGCACTAGGTATCACTCAGACCCCCCAAAGTGCAACTCCCCCCTCTAAGGTCAAGACTCCAGAAGGGAAGATGAGCCGCCCTGGTCTGTACATGAAAGAACATGCTGCCAAGGGGTTGGGGCCATCATCCCTTCTTCCAATGGGAGATGCCACCGGCATGACAGCCCCGTGGCCTGTCAAGTGGTGCCCCTTCGACAATGTCGTCGGGGTATATGTGGAGCATCCAGGTGGAGGCAGGGACCACCCAAACAGTGAGGGGTAAATCCTCCAAGGGGAACCGGTGTCAGACAGGAGGATAGCGGTGTCTTGTACAAGTTGGTTAATTAGACAAGTCATACAGTGTGTTCCTGTGAGCAGCGGAAGGATAGGTCGGTAAGGATTATAAATGGGTGGGGGCCAGGGAAGTGCATAAAACTGCCACCAGATGACCGGGGCAGAGAGGGCAAGGGGATGAAAGTCAGATCTGTCAGAAAGTCACGTTGGCCTTCCCTTGAAGCTGAGTGCTCTGCATACCCAGGACGTTCTTCTGTATAATCTAGCCTATCTGTATACATTAGCCTGTCTTTTGTACACATTAGCCTCTCTGTATCAACTAGCCGATCCTCTGTATACACTAGTCCGTCCCTAGCTTGTCTTTTATACACCTAGTCTCTCGGTATACCCCGCCTTTCTGTATCTATACACTAGCCTCTCTGTGTACCCTAGCCTCTCTGTATAATCTTGCCTCTCATTATTTCCCAGCCTGTATTCTTTTTACCCAATTTTGCTTTTATATAAACTAGCCTGTCTGCTACCCTGTTATACACCTAGCTTCTCATTATACCCCGGCCTCACTGTCAGCTTGTCTCTGTACACTACACTATTCAGTCTGTATACACTAGCAAGTCTGTGTAACCCAGTCTCTCTCTCCCTAGAAAACACCAACCCTGGCCCTGACAGAGGAGGAGGGTTAAATAGTCCCTCAGGCTCCTCCCTGCGGCCAGCCTTCCCACTTTTAATCGGAGTCTTCAAGTGGGAAATGCGATATTACTTAAGAACCAAGGCCTAAGGTGTGCCATGGCCTGGATGGTCAGTATGCTTGAAAAGAGGGCAAAAAGACACAAGTATAGGTGGAAAAGGAAAGGTAAAGATCCCATCCATAAAATGACGTATGCCCAAATGCCAACTGTAAGTAACCGGTAAGTTACCGCTGTGAGAGTAGAACCCACCGACTCTTGACCTGAAGATGAGAAGGAACCCCCTAAGAGCCTGCAAGCTATGCAAACCCAAATTAATGTCCCGTGAAGGATAGGATGAGCCTGATGCCCAAGGTAACCCAGAGGATGAGAGGATACGTGGGGAAAAGGGAGCAAGGGCTGACCCGAAGAAGCCCTGCAAGAAGATGGCTGAGCAGACTGAAAAAACCCAACACAAGACCGCCTGTCAAAAACCCAGTGAGGCTATTATAATTGGAATGAGGCTGGGGTAATAAGACTGGCTTGGGTATACGGCGATGTACACCCTAGAAAAGAAAGAGAAAACAGAAAAGTTAAACAAAGTAATACAGATAGGCTAATATTATTCCCCTGAGCCTAGTGTATACAGAAGAATGGCTAGTGTATACAGAGAGGCTAGTGTGTACAGATGACAAGCTATTGTTTACAGATAGGCTTGTGTATACAGAAGAGAGTCTGGGGAATTCAGTGAGGCTAGAGTATGCAGAAAGGCTGGGACACCGAGACTATTGTAAAAAGAAGGCAGAAGAGAGTCTGGGGAATTCAGTGAGGCTAGAGTATGCAGAAAGGCTGGGACACCGAGACTATTGTAAAAAGAAGGCAGAAGAATGGCTAGTGTATACAGAGAGGCTAGTGTGTACAGATGACAAGCTATTGTTTACAGATAGGCTTGTGTATACAGAAGAGAGTCTGGGGAATTCAGTGAGGCTAGAGTATGCAGAGAGGCTGGGACACCGAGACTATTGTAAAAAGAAGGCAGGCTAGTGTATATAGGTTACGGGCACGTGTAGAAGACAGAGAGGCTAGTCTATATAGAGGGACTGGTGTACACAGAAAGATTAATGTATACAGAAAGGCTAGCGTGTACAGAAAACAGGACTTTATTTTTTGCTAATGCAACTACTTCTAAATCATGTAAAGAGTTACAGTGCTTTTTTCATATTTTGGTGCTGTTAAAAACTCAGTGGTGTGTTGTCAGTGGTGATATCAATGTGACAGTTAATGTGGAGAACTACAAATATACAAAATAGAGCAAAAGAGTGCTAAGTTTATTTTGTTAAGAGATTGACTGATAGACGTTCAGTAATTGGCTGTTATTGGTTTGGCAGTACATGGTTTATTTTGATGTAAGATAGTTTTATTCTCTACCTATAGCCGAGTTTTAGACGACTTTATTATTAGCATTAGTCGCATTATTCATATTTATTATGCAGAGTGTAAGTATTGTAGTGAGACGATATTGCTTTTGAAAGATTTGTATTATTATACATAGCATTGTTAGTAGACCAATAGGACAATTTACATGGCTTAATATTGCAGAGCGTAATTTAACAGGAAAGAAATCCAAAGCGTTAGTTGCAGTACCTTCATAAAACTGAGTAATCGCTGCATTACTCTAAATTTAAAAGTTGTTCCGGTAGCACTGAGAAGACTGATATTAGATGAGTGATCTACACATTTCGTTTACTATTGCAGAGAGATACCGGTTAAATGTTAATATCTTAATATGTAATGTGCTGCGTGTAAGGTAGGAATAAGATGGTTTTGTGTGAGTTGGTTTACCAGGATTTAGAGATCGTAATCTGGTTATTCTAATAATAAAGATTGCAAAATAACTCAGATTAATATTGAGACAGTATATACAGGTCGGGTTTAAGTGGAAATACACGAAATAAGAGCAACGACGAGTGTAGGTTTTTATCAATCAGGTTCATTACGTGTCTTTAATCAGCATAAGGAAGAGAAAGGATAAAAGAGACAAAAAAGACAAACTGCATTAGAAATGTGAATGTGAATTAGACATGAAATGTCAATCCCCATTGGTTACTTACAGGTAACCATTAATAAAGTTAACACGGCTACGTACAGCAAAGTTTCAGCTAAGCAGCTAAATATTCCTTAATATTGCAGAGCTTAAGTATTGCAGTTGAAAAGAGAGCGTTTTGTTGCAGTAGCTTCAAAATGACTGAGAAATCATTTCATTACTCTAAATGCAAAAGTTATCCCGGTAGCACTGAGTGGACTGATATTAGACGTGTTATCGTTGTAGTACAAATTCTGTTTCCTATAGCAGAGAGATACCAGCTAAATGTAAGAAGAGCAATTAAACTGTTCACATCGATAGCATTGCATTACTCTTAATATGTGAAGCGTGTAAAGAAGCAGAAGATGGTTTTGTATTATCCTAAAAGTAGCAGTATACGTCATAAAGGTGAGTAGGTAACCTGGATTTAGACATAGCAAACTCTATAATCTAATTTAGCAAAATGAGAAAGGATAATATTGAGACCGTATATACAGGTCTAGTTTAAGTGGAAATACACAAAATATCTAGCTTACCTTTACATTGTTCAATAGAGCGTTGCAAAGTAATACCAAGGCAAAATGTTGGAATAGCAATAAGATGAGATGATTGCTGTAATCATGAAATATCAGCAAATATCAGCAACGTGTCTGAAAGAGACAAATTGCATTAGAGATGTGAGATAGACATGAAATGTCAATACCCATTGGTTACTTAGATGTAACCATTAATACAGTTAACGCGGCTACATACAGCAAAATGTGAGCTAAGCAGCTAAAGGGTATACATTATTTAAGAGTAAATTGACGTAGCTTGTAAATTCCAACGTGTAAATCGTTCCATTAATTTAGTTACGCACGACGACTGACTGTTTTCCGTTTCCACTAGTTATCGGCATAATGTATCAGTAACCCTGAATTTTAATAGTGATAGACAGATTACATTAGGATGTATGCTTGATTAATGTAATCAAACTTTATTGCTATCCTTTGGTACTGCAACCACTTCTCAATCAAGTAAACCGTCCCACTGCTTTTCTCACATTTTGCTGCTGTTAAATAATGGGTTGCCAGTGTTATGTGTTACAAATGGTTATCAGTGTGACAGTTAATGTGGAGAAGAAGTAATACACAAAATAGAGTCAGAAAGAGAATCCTATTGCATAGAGGTAGAGAGATGGTTGCATTACTCTTAATGTGCAGTGTGTAAAAGGTTTTAAAAATATGGTTTTGTGTGAAGTTTGCTTTAACGTAAAATTAGCTGTACATTATAACTATGGTTACGTTTACAATGATTTAGAGATAGTAATCTCTATAATATAATAATAATAAGTATATTAAGGCAGTATATATAGGTCGAGATAAAGTGAATACACAAAATGGTTCAAGGGATAGTTAAAGTAATATCCTCACTAAGGCAGAATGTCGGAATAGCAATGAGATTAGATGGTTGCAACATAACACGAAATTTGAGTACGGCTAAAATACAGTAAAACAGTACATAATTTAAGAGTACAGTAGAATATAGTATAAATTAAAGTTAACTCTGAGATTATGATTAATTTCACAGTTCCATTACGCGGTCCTTTTCACTGGTATAATCATAATGCAATATCAGTAATTGCTATCAGTTAATGTTAAAATTTTAAGACGGTTTAAATTAGGATGTGGAATTGATATGGATTTAAAAGCGGTACATTAATTTTCTGAAGCATATGGCAGAAAGACGGCTTACACTGCTTTTCTCACATTTTGCTGCGGTAAAAAGAAATGTTTTGTCACTGTGTTTTAAGTGTGACTTATTTGCTTATGTCATGACAGCTTCATACGGGTTGAGCAATAAAACTGTTTTATTAAGATGTAAGACTAGATTTATTCTCTACATATATGCTTTTCAGAGAGTTGTATAATATAGAAGACCAATAGGACATTTGCAGGGAGGAAGTATCGCTATTCAACGGTAAGAGATTGAAAGCTTAGCTTGATAGTCTAAATTTAAAGGATATGTCGGTACCACTGAGAAAGCTTATATTAGACTAGTTGATCTTTGCCTTACACAATCCTATTATTATTATTAAGATCCCAGTGCATAGAGATACTCAGTTAATGTCAGAGATACTCGGTTAATGTCAGAAAAGCAATAAAACTGTTTACATCGTTACATCGTTAGCGAGCGATAGTAATGTACTCTTAGTATGTGCAGCATGTCTGGTAGCAAATGGATGGTTTTGTGAACATTTTGCAATACCGTACAATTAGCAGTAGACCTCATCGAAGTGAATAGATTTAACTGGTTTTGAGATAGTACTCTCTATTTCTAATAATAAATAAAGCAAAATCAGTCAGGATGGTGTGTCCTCAAGTGGTGATATCAATCTGACAGTTGATGTGGAGAATTACAAATATGCAAAATAGAGCAAAAGAGTGCAAAGTTTATTTTGTTAAGTCATTGACTGATAAGTCATTTTTTAAGTTATTGGCCGTTATTGTTTTGGCAGTACATAGTTTATTTTGATGTATGATAGTTTTATTGCATGCTTGATGTGGATGATTAAAATCGTGTAGTGAGTATAATCTATATTTAGCATAAGAATGAAAAGGCATAACATGGCAATGAGACAAACTCCATTAGAGATGTGAGCTAGATGAAATGATGAAATGTCTCAGTATATCCAAGATATACAGGAGCATGTTTTCCGTTTTCTGTATACATTACTCTGTCTTCTTTATACCCTGGCCTGTCTTCTATATACACTACGCTCTCTGTTATACACTAGTTTCTCTGTATACACTAGCCGGTCTTCTGCATACAATAGCCTGTCTTCGGTATACACTAGCCTATTTTCTGAATACACTAGCCCGTCTTCTGTCTTCTGTATGCCCTAGCCTGTCTTCTGTATACATTAGTCTCTCTGTATAAACTAGCATCTCTCTATACCCCAAACTGTCCTCTGTAAACACTTTCTCTTTATAGCCTGTCTAGCCTTTCTTCTGTACACACTAGCTTCTCTGTATACACTAACAAGGCTTCTATATAAAATAGCTTCACTGTATGCACTAGCCTCTCTGTAGAAGCCAGCCTTTATTCTGTATTCGCTAGCCTTTCTTCTGTATGCTGTAGTCTTCTATATATACTAGCTTCTCTGTACACCCTTGCATCTCTGTGAACACTGTGTAAACTAGCCAGTCTTATGTATACACTCGCCGACTGTATACACCAGACTCTCTGAATACACTAAAACCTCTGTATACCTCAGCCTGTCTTCTGTATACACTAGACTGTAAAAATTAGCTGTACCCACTAGACACTCTGTATACACTACCCAGTATTCTGTATACACTGTCAGCTTTGATGTATACCCAAGCCTGTCTTCTGTATACACTAGTTTCTCTATATGCACTGTCCTTTCTGTATACACTAACCTCTCTATATACACTAACATCTTTGTTTATACTAGCCTCTCTTTAAACTAGCCTCTCTGTGTACCCCAGCCTCACTGTTTACTCTAGCATCTCTGTATACTCAAGCCTATCTGCATGCACGAGTCTGTATTCACTAGACTTTCTTCTGTATGCTGTAGTCTTCTATATATACCAGCTTCTCTGTACACCCTTGCATCTCTGTAAACACTGTGTAAACTAGCCAGTCTTATGTATACACTCGCCGACTGTATACACTAGACTCTCTGAATACCTAGCCTATGTTCTGAATACACTAGCCCGTCTTCTGTCTTCTGTATGCCCTCTCTGTATAAACTAGCATCTCTCTATACCCCAAACTTTATAGCCTGTCTAGCCTTTCTTCTGTACACACTAGCTTCTCTGTATACACTAACCAGGCTTCTATATAAAATAGCTTCACTGTATGCACTAGCCTCTCTGTATAATCTAGCCTCTCTTTATACCCTAGATAGTGTTCTGCATACACTAGCCTCTCCGTAGAAGCCAGCCTTTATTCTGTATTCACTAGCCTTTCTTCTGTATGCTGTAGTCTTCTACTAGCTTGTACTAGCTTCTCGGTACACCCTTGCATCTCTGTAAACACTGTGTGAACTAGCCAGTATTATGTATACACTCGCCGACTGTATACACTAGACTCTCTGAATACACTAAACCCTCTCTGTGTACCCCAGCCTCACTGTTTACTCTAGCATCTCTGTATACTCAAGCCTATCTGCATACACGAGTCTGTATTCTGTATTCACTAGCCTTTCTTCTGTATGCTGTTGTCTACTATATACACTAGCTTCTCTGTAAACCCTTGCATCTCTGTAAACACTGTGTGAACTAGCCAGTATTATGTATACACTCGCCGACTGTATACACTAGACTCTCTGAATACACTAAACCCTCTGTATACCACAGCCTGTCTTCTGTATACACTAGACTGTAAAAACTAAATAGAATACACCAGCCTGTCTTCTGTACCCACTAGATTCTCTGTATACACTACCCAGTCTTCTGTATACACTGTCAGCTTGGATGTATACCCAAGCCTGTCTTCTGTATACTCTAGTCTCTTTATATGCACTGTCCTATCTGTATACACTCGACTCTCTCTATACACTAACCTCTCTATATACACTAACATCTTTGTATATACTAGCCTCTCTTTAAACTAGCCTCTCTGTGTACCCCAGCCTCACTGTTTACTCTAGCATCTCTGTATACTGAAGCCTATCTGCATACATGAGTCTGTATTCTGTATACACTAGCCTCTCTTTAAACTAGCCTCTCTGTATACCCCAGATTAACTGTATACTCTAGGCTCCCTGTATACACTAGCATTTCTGTATACATCACCCTATCTGTATTCACTTGCCTCTCTGTATACCCCAGCCTGCCTCTCTATATACACTAGCTTTTCTTCTGAATATAATAGTCTCAGTCTCTCTCTATAACCAAGCCTGTTTTCTGTATACATTAGCATGTGTCCTGTATACACTAGCCTGTCTTCTTTATTCTCTAGCCTACCTTCTGTATACCTTAGCCTCTCTGTATAAATTTGCCTTCCTTCTATATACACTGCCATTTATGAGGTAAACAAAGAGTCTAGTGTACATAAACGACAGGCTAGAGTATAAAGAGAGGATAGGGTATACAGAAGAAAGCCTAGTGTATACAGAACACAGGCTAGTACCCTGAGCCTGGGTGAGAGAGGATGAGGAGCATTAGGAGGGCTTGGTCTTTCACATCCGACCAAGTGTTCAGCATGATGTGGCTCAACACGTCCAGCTGCCGAAAATAAGGACAAGCATGGGAGGCACACAACACCCACTGTAACAGTGCTAGGTTCCTGCATTACAGAACCAGAACACCAGCAATAAGGGGTATCTTCAGGTGTATACTGTGCAGGAGGCACACAACACCCACTCTAACTTCTGCACTGCAGATGCCTGTATTTCAGAAATTGAACACCAGTAATAAAGGGTAGCTTCAGGTGTGTACTGCGCAGGAGGCCCATAACACCCACTGTAACAGTGCTAGGTTCTCAAGCAGTAAAGACACTGTCCATGTCTATCGTCCTCTTTCCCTGACCGCCGCAACACACTATACAAGGCCACCGCGCTGGCGGCCTTATATAGTGTGGGGTGTGTACTAAACCCCCTTGAGATATAATTGGCCACAGGAATACTGCCTGTGGTCAATTGTGGCTCTCCTCTCAGAGGATTTCACATCTGTTCTTATTATATAGAACTTATTATGCTCCTCGTAAACTTTTTCAATTTGGCCGAACGGCTGGACGCAAGTTGCCCCCGATGCGGGAACATGGGGGGAGACATGATGCACATGTTTTGGAGATGCCCGAAGTTGATCTGCTACTGGACGGAGGTGACAGGAACCATTGATCGGGTGTTTGGAACCTCCACCAGGATGGAGGCGAAGTATCGTCTCCTGGGATTAGTTGAAGGAGTTGGAAACCCGGGAAGCAGCCAGATGGCAGTTCTGAGATGCCTATTTCAGGCAAGTAAACTGATTGCCCAACCCTGCTTAGCCTCCAATGTTGGCAATGACTTGTTTTTTTTAGCTTGTTTCCCAAGATCACCATGTTGGCGTTTGTCAGGATGGTTGAGAGTGCCCAAAGAGATCGCCTATGGCCCCATCCCCTTGAAAGTGCCCGATCTTGTCTGATCTCGGAGGTTAAGCATTGTCGGCCCTGATTAGTAACTGGATGGAAGACCGACTGGGAATACCAGGTGCCGTATGCTTATTTCTTGATCATACATCACGGGACACAGGATCATTACATAATGGGTTATATAGGCACCTCTAGTGATTGGACACTGGTTAACCCCCAATTAAGGAGAATTCCTTCCCTATATAACCCCTCCCATATGTGAGGCACCTCCATTTTGTCACCTGTATCTATGGTGGTTGGTCACGTAAAACATGTGCTATGAAGAAAGTTCTGTGCAGGTCCCTGCGGGGGCCTAAGGGCTACAACAAACCGGATCCATATCTCGGGCCGATATTTTGACTCCCAAGATGATATGGTACCCGGGCCTCGTCATCTGAAGAAACGAGGTTTTGCCTGTAAGTCCTCTCCTATTGGAAGACTGGGCTCTGGGAAAACCAGAAAAAAGTGCCCGATCTTGTCTGATCTCGGAGGTTAAGCATTGTCGGGCCTGATTAGTAACTGGATGGAAGACCGACTGGGAAATACCAGGTGCCTTATGCTTATTTCTTGATCATACATCACGGGACACAGGATCATTACATAGTGGGTTATATAGGCACCTCTGGTGATTGGACACTGATTAACCCCCAATTACGGAAAATTCCTTCCCTATATAACCCCTCCCATATGGGAGGCACCTCCATTTTTTCGCCTGTATCTATGGTGGTTGGTCACGTAAAACATGTGCTATGAAGAAAGCTCTGTGCAGGTCCCTGCAGGGGCCTAAGGGCTACAACAAACTGGATCCATATCTCGGGCCGATATTTTGACCCCCAAGATGATATGATACCCAGGCCCCGTCATCTGAAGAAACGAGGTTTTGCCTGTAAGTCCTCTCCTATTGGAAGACTGGTCTCTGGGAAAACCAGACTTACTGTACTATTTACATAGTGGCACGAAAGTTTCTGGCAGAGTCTATTACAAGGTCCAGGTAGGAGGTTCTTCTGAGAAGGAACCCCAAAAAAACCTGAAGTTGGCACAATTCTGCCCGCCGTGATGGGTGAAGGCTGGAATCTGTCTGTTTTCAGCAATTTCAGGACAGGTAAGGGAAGTTAATCCTGTATAAATTATATTATGGATTTCTTCATTGAGTAGTTTTACGTCTTACCTGGTTTCCACCACTAGAGGGAGTAAGAGCGGCCTGATGCATACTTACATGCCTTTCAGATACACATGCTCAGTGAAGCCTGGTTCTCCCAGATGACTCACGTCTCCACTGCAATCTCTGCCACAATGAAGGTCATACAGGGGTCCCACGTAGTCTGGGGGTCCCAGGCAGCTCCAATGGCAATTCCCTTCCCCCCTGGATACCGGCGGTCCTCGTGCACCGAGCTTGCTCCCATGCTAATGGAGGAGGGGGAGTGTGTTTGCGAGCTGTGTCGTTCGGTGTGCACGGCGCTGTACTGTGCAGGCGTCAGACGGCAGTTTTACAGCTCAGAGCGTCAGGGGGCTGTAAGTGGAGACACAGGAGCTGTGGGCAGTAAGCATCCCACGGGATTGGATCCAGGCAAACCTAAGACACCTACTCAGCATCAGGTTGTGCAGTTTAAGCATATATATTTATTGTGAGACTTTAAGCACAATAGTGATTGCACTTTGTACTAGTACCTCTGCTTTGTAGCTTAGGACTATGTCTCCTCATAAGAGGGTCTCAGGGGGAGATAACAAGGGCACTGGTAAGTCACCGCCTAGTTCTAGGTGTTCTAAAAATGCCTGTAGGTTACCATCACCCCCTGCAAGACTGGAGTCAGCCTCACAGGATGAGTCAGTGCCCCTGTCAGGATTTGCAGCCTCTCCTAATATTTCAGCCCAGGTATACGTCACTGAGGACTCCCTTAGAGCTACATTGGAGGGTTTTGAAGGGAGAATCATGAATTTTATTTCAGCTTCCCTGAAAGATAGCAGGAAAAGGGGTAGATCCCCTCCCTCTGCTGAGATTCCTCTTTCAGATGACACTTCTGACAATGAGGAGAGATCCCTATCTTGGGACAGGGATCTTGAGCAGTCAGATGAATCAGAGGAAGAGGAGAGAGTCCCCTCCTCGCAGGCCCTCAGAAAACAGGTGCAGTATTATACTAAATTGGTGTGTACCACATTCAGAATGCCTGCTGCTGAGATCGCTACGTCCTCTGTTTCTTCCCTGGGAGTCAGGAAAATCCCACAACCGGCCTTTTCCTTTCCAATTCATCCCTTAATGGATAAATTGTTGTATGAGGATTGGGGACATCCCGATAAACAGTTTTCTCCTCCTAAAAGGTTTTCTATGCTTTATCCTCTGGAGGAAAGTTTCACCAAGATATGGGGGGTTTGATACGTGAGAAGCTGGCATACCAACATAGGAACACCCCCCAAAAGTTTTATAACCTATGGCAAGACTGGCTAGACCTACCAGGCCTGGCTCCGCACCAATTGATTCAAAATAGGTTGCTGCAGGGCTGATCTGACCTCCACTTCTGTCATGAGCTCTGAATAACCTGTCTAGAGTTTTTGTACATAACTGTTGGGGCATGATATTGAGTGCTGATAGATGTGGGTGTTATGTACGATACTATCTCCATGTGTTCTGTTTCTAAGGGATCTCTGAGGCCGCGTACACACGGGCGGACTGTTCGCCCAACTTTGTCCGCTGAACAGTGTTTGGGCGGACAGTCCGCTCGTGTGTGGGCTTTCAGCGGACAGTTTCAGCGGACAGTTTGACGGACAAGGTTTTTCGGAATTTCCGAAAAACTGTCCGCTGAAACCTTGTTTCATGTTTCCAGCTTGTTATCAGTTGGATCTTTAAATACCTGAGCATTATCCAAAGGACAGGTCAGGTTTCTATTCACGCAAGAAACAGCCGCATCGACAGATGGGACCCCCCATATCTTTTTTTTTTATCAGAAAAAGTTTTTATATTAAAACATAATGGTACAAGACATCCACAACAATGACCACACAGTGTACCGCCACACATAATATGAAATCTGAGTAACAAACAAATTCTTCACATAGGTATCAAATCAAGGAGGAATATTAAATGGAAATAAGTGAGACCGAATCGTTGGTGAAGAAACAAAATAAAATAAACAGGGTGTCAGCAGACAGGATATCTGCACAATACACAAGAGGGAAGGAAAGAGGTCTTTTGTGCATTCACAATACTGAACTTTTCGTTTTATTTTTTATTTTTAACCACTTGGGATCCGCGCTATTGCAAAATGACGGCAATAGCGCGGACCCACATTTTCGGGACTACGTCTATTGACGTAGTCCCGGCGGTACACTGTGTGGTCATTGTTGTGGATGTCTTGTACCATTATGTTTTAATATAAAAACTTTTTCTGATAAAAAAAAAAGATATGGGGGGTCCCATCTGTCGATGCGGCTGTTTCTTGCGTGAATAGAAACCTGACCTGTCCTTTGGATAATGCTCAGGTATTTAAAGATCCAACTGATAACAAGCTGGAAACATTAATAAAAGCCTCCTTTTCCATAACTGGCGCTGTAGTGCAAGCTACAGTCGCAGCTGTGGGGTTGTGTCAGTTCCTCAAGGGACAGGTTAAGCAGATGCTTGGCCTCCTTCCCAGTGAGGAAGTGGAGAATTATGCAGAAATACCTCCAATTCTGTGTTTCATGATTGATGCGATTTCGGATTCTGTCCAACAAGCATCTCGTTTGTCTCTCCTGTTGGTACACATGCGAAGGGCCCTATGGCTAAAGAATTGGGCAGCTGAGCTATCATGCAAGAAGCATTTGATTGGGTTCCCGTTTAAAGGGGAACGTTTGTTTGGAGAAGAATTAGACAAATTCGTCCAAAAAATTTCAGGGGGTAAATCTACTCTCCTTCCAGTCAAAAGGAGCAAACGTCCATCATTTAGGCGTTCTCTCTCTCCCGGAGCATTAAGCTCTAAGCAGTGGCGACGGCCTTCTCAACCCCCCTCTACAGGAAAGGCTCAAGGCTGGGCCCAGGGGCAGAAGAAATCCTGGGGGCGAAAGCCTGCCAAGCAGAGCCCGAAAGCTTCCTTGTGAAGGGGCGCCCCCGCTCGGCCAAGTGGGGGGAAGGCTCCTGCAGCACCCAATCTCGTCTGGTCTCAGAGGCTAAGCAGGGTTGGGCCTGGTTTGTACCTGGATGGGAGACCGCCTGGGTTTTCCAGATGCCGCAGGCTTCTTTTTATGTTGTTGGTGTTGACCTGTTTTTTTTCGCTTGTTTCCCAAAGTGATCATCTTGGCATTTGTCAAGAGGGTAGAGAGTGCTTAAAGAGATCGCTTACAGCAGCATCACCCTGAAAGCACCCTATCTCTTCTGATCTCGGAGGCTAAGAAGGGTTGGGCCTAGTTAGTACTTGAATGGGAGACGGCCTTGGAATACCAGGTGCCGTATTCTTCTTTTCATGTTGTTGGCGTTGACCTGTTTTTTTTCGCTTGTTTCCCAGGGTGACTATCTTGGCATTTTTCAAGAGGGATGAAAGTGCCCAAAAGAGATTGCCTATGGGCACATCACCCTGAAAGCACCCAATCTCCTCTGATCTCAGAGGCTAGAAAAGGTCGTGCCTTGTTAATACCTGGATGGGAGACCGCCTGGGAATACTAGGTGCTGTAGGCTTCTTTTTATGTTGTTGGCGTTGACTTGATTTTTTGTTTGCTTCCCAAGGTGACCATCTTGGCGTTTGTCAAGAGGGTTGAGCGTGCCTGAAAAAAATCTACTATGGCTGCATCACCCTGAAAGAGCCCAATCTCATTTGATCTCAGAGGCTAAGCAGGATTAGGACCTGGTTAGTACCTGGATGGGAGACCGCCTGGGATTTCTCAATGCCATACGCTTTTTTTTTAAGTTGTTGCTTGATTCCCAAGGTGACCATCTTGGCGTTTGTCAAGAGGGTTGAAAGTGCCTGAAGGGATTGCCTACGGGCATATCACCCTGAAAGCACCCGATCTCATTTGATGTTGGAGGCTAAGAAGAGTCGGGCCTTGTTAGTACGTGGATGGGAGACCGCCTAGGAATACCAGGTGTCGTAGGCTTCTTTTTATGTTGTTGGCGTTGACCTGTTTTTTTTTAGCTTGTTTCCCAAGGTCACCATCTTGGTGTTTGTCAAGAGGGTTGAGAGTGCCTGAAGAGATTGCCTATGGCCACATCACTCTGAAAGCACCCAATCTTGTCTGATCTTGGAGGCTAAGGCCGCGTACACACGGGCGGACTGTCTGACGGACTTGGTCCGCTGAAACGTGTTTCAGCGGACAATGCGCTCGTGTGTGGGCTTCAGCGGACTTTTTCAGCGGACAGTCTGGCGGACTAAGTCTTTCGGAATTTCCGTAATATTGTCCGTCCAAACTTGGTTTCAGCGGACAGTCCGCTCGTGAGTAGGCTAGTTCGACGGACTAAGTATGGCGCATGCTCAGAAAGGATTTACACGGCCGAAGGTTGCATTGCAGTGTATTGGACGTCGAATTTCTAGTCCCGTCGTACGTGCTGTACACGTCATCGCGCAAGCTTTCAGCGGACTGTCTGTTCGTGGTGTGTGGTCAAGTCCGTTCATTCAAAAGTAGGACGGACTGTCTGTCGGATTGTCTGACAGACTTAGTTGGACGGATAGTCCGCCCATGTGTACGCGGCCTTAGAATAGTCAGGCCTGCTTAGTACCTGGATGGGAGACCACCTGGGAATACCGGTTATTGTAGGCTTCTTTTTATGTTGTTGGCGTTGATTCGTTAGTTTTTTTCCACTTGTTTCCCAAGGTGACCATCTTGGCATTTGTCAAGAGGGTTGAGAGTGCCCAAAGAGATCGCTTACAGCAGCATCACCCTGAAAAAGTCCTAGCTCTTCTTATCTCTGAGGCTAAGAAGGGTTGGGCCTAGTTAGTACCTGGATGGGAGATGGCGTTGGAATACCAGGTGCCGTATTCTTCTTTTTATGTTGTTGACATTGACCTGTCTTTTTTCACTTGTATCTCAAGGTGACTATCTTGGCATTTGTCAAGAGGGTTGAGAGTGCCCAAAGAGATTGCATATGGGCACATAACCTTGAAAGCGCCCGATCTCCTCTGATCTCAGAGGCTAAACAGGGTTGGGCCTTGCTAGTACCTGGATTGGAGACAACCTGGGAATACTAGGTGCTGTAGGCTTCTTTTTATGTTGTTGGCGTTGACTTGTTTTTGTTTTGTTTGTTTACCAAGGTGACCATCTTGGTGTTTGTCAAGAGGGTTGAGAGTGCCTGAAGAGCTTGCCTATGGCCACATAACCCTGAAAGCACCAGATCTCTTCTGATCTCAGAGACTAAACAGGGTCGGGCCTTGTTAATACCTGGATGAGAGACCACCTGGGAATACTAGGTGCTGTAGACTTCTTTTTATGTTGTTTGTGTTGACTTGTTTTTTTTTTGTTTCTTTCCCAAGATGACCATCTTGGCGTTTGTCAAGAGAGTTGAGAGTGCCTGAAGTTATAGGCTATGGCCACATCACCCTGAATCTGTTCCATCTCATCTGATCTTGGAGGCTAAGCAGGGTCGGGCCTGGTTAATGCCTGGATGGGAGACCGCCTGGGAATACCAGGTGTCGTAGGCTTCTTTTTTTTTTCAAATATAATTTTTTCTCCAAACAGGGGAAGACGGGTCCCCCGAGTACATAATGCAACAGAGAAATACAGAGCAAAAAGCAGCTGAACAATACTTGATACAGGTATATTCGCAACTGTGAGTCTGCCTTCCATCAATCATAATGATTCAAGGCACGAATAAAGTATTGTACCAAGATCCAGGGTCACACAAACCTCAGGTCCCTCCGTCATTCCCAATTTTCCACTTTTTCCAAAAGAGAGAGTGGGTGGAGGGGGTGAGAGATAGGGGAGGAAGGCAGAAAAGAGAAGGGGTGAAAGATCAGGAAAGGAGAAGAGGGGACGAGACACAATGGCAGCCACTGTCCAAGGGGCCAGTCAAGGAAAGCTCAGAGCACTAAGGTGATAGCAGGCGACATCCTTCCAGCGAGAATATAAAGGTATTCCAGATGTCCCAGGTTTGTTTAAAAAATTCTTGTTTACCTTGTGATGTGAGGATCAAGTCCTCCATTTTTTTTAATGTCCTCTATTTTCCTAAGCCAGTGAGTAATGAAAGGGGGGGGACATTTTTCCAATAGAGAGGGATGCAGGATATCGCCGCATTTATCACATGCCGTAAAATTGATTTTTTTGTACTTCTTAATGGGAATCTGTGAATGGGGCAAGAGAAAGAATGCAGCCTCTTCCGGGATGGAGAAGTCTGTGAATTTTTGTGTTATGCATCGGATCTCTGTCCAGAAGTCCACCAAGCTGGGGCAGGACCAAAAAATGTGGATCAACGTGCCCTCTTCTTCTCCACACCTCCAGCATATGTTCGAGGAAGAGGGGAATTATTTATGCAGCTTTGATGGTGTCAAATACCACCTGGTGAGAAGTTTAAAATTTGTCTCCTGTATCTTCGTGCACAGCGAGGTTTTGAGAGCCAAAGTGATAATGCGTTGTCTCTGTGCTGGGGAAAACAAGCAATTAAGGTCCTTTTCCCAGTTGGACAGACAGGTTAAGTGTGGGTGATCTGTTTGAGAGAGAATGTGGACCAAAGGGCCTTCGCTCCTGCATAGAGTCTCAAACTCCGTCTGAGGGCGTGCGAAAGTTTGAGTATTGGGGATGGAATGGAAAAAATGATGTTGTTGCGCCGCTCTCCAAAAAGGCAGTTGGAAAAGCCCTGTCGGATCTGTTAGGGTTGAGAAAGAAGGTCATTTTCCATCAATGACGAATTTAGACGCATGGTCTAGGTTGGAATTTCTAAGTGGGTCCCCGGTTCCATGTTCGGATGGCCACGTATAGGGAATAGGGGGGAAGTCAAAGACGTGAGTGTGTTTTGGGTAGCGATCAGGTGACTGACTTTCAATGAAGCCCCTATAGTGGGATGTGACGTCAATTCTGTGGGTAAATCCTTATAGCACCACATGGCGCTTCTTAGCGGAATTCGGGAGTGAGATTGTCCGAGTTGCACTCAGAGCTTAGAAAGTTTGTTTCCATTCCAGTCCAATACACGCCCCAGATGGGAGGCCAGGTAGTAGCATCGCAAGTCAGGGAGAACCAACCCTCCCTGTTGTTTAGACAATGTCAGCTGTGACCACTTAAGTCTGGGATTTTTGTGGGCCCAGTTAAATTGAGTGAGCAGGGATTGAGCTTGCTTAAAAAACGGGACTGGAATCTGGATCGGGAGAGCTTGGAAAAGATAGGTAAATTTAGGGAGTATGTTCATTTCAATGAGATTGCATCTCCTGAACCAGGAATGGAGGCCAGAATGCCACCCGTGAAGCAAGAACCTAAGTACTTAAGGGCTGTATGGGTCCATTTAAATCGAAAATTGGACTACAAGTCTAGTAACGTTTGCGGGGGGACTTCGACCCCCATGGCCTCTGATTTCAAGAAGTATCCCGTATATCTGTAATTCCCGAAGGAGATTTGGCAAGGAAACTCTGGGATTCGTCAACAAGAACAGCATGTCATCTACGTAGGCAGATGTCAATAGTACCCATTTGGAGTCCCGTTATGTCTGAGTTTTGTCGAATTGTGGAGAGAAAGGGTTCCAATGACAGTCCGAATAATTGGGGCGACAGGTGGCAACCCTGTCTGGTCCCATTCCCGATGTCAAGGGGAGATGAGAGCACCCCATTCGCTTTGAGTTGAGCTGAAGGGCGTGAGTATATCTTACTTTTCAATGCCAGCATCCGTTCACTCAGACCTATATGGCTAAGGACCGAGAATATGAATGTCCATTTGACCCGATCAAAAGCCTTCTCGGCATCAGTGCTCACAAAAAGACAAGGGGTCCCAGATGACTTTGCTTTATGGACCAGGGTAAGCACCTTAATGGTGTTGTCCCTATCTTCCCTGGTGGGAATAAAACCTAACTGGTCAATATGTATAAGGGACTGCAAGTGCTGTGCCAATCACGTAGCGAGGATTTTAGAGAATCGTTTTAGGACCGAATTTAGGAGGGAAATTGGTCTGTAGCTCTCACATAGGCCCGAGTCTTTGCCCTCCTTAGGTATCAACGAGATGTGGGCTCTAAGGGTATCCTCAGGAAAATCCCCATTCGAGCTCAGAGTATTCAATAAATCCACCAAGCGCGGGCCGAGAATAGGGAGGAAGGTCTTATAGTATTGTGCGGTATATCCGTCATGGCCCGGAGCCTTACCCACCTTCGAAGGTCCCACGGCCATCTGGACTTCTTCCAGTGTGATCGGGTTCTCCAAGTACTCCCGTGATTCCGATGAGAGGGTTGGTAGACCAGAACCGGTTACATATCTGTCTATATTGTCCTGTCCAGACCCTGAATCGGGCAGGTTGTAGAGATCAGAGTAGCATTATTCAAAGACTTTGGCTATTTGGGTTGGGGTAGAGGCCCTCTGGCCATTCTCATCTATCAACTGTTGTATGTAAGAGGCAGATTTCAACTCCTTTACCGACCTGGCAAAGATTTTTCCGCATTTGTCCCCTGACTCCTACATCAGTTTACGACAAAATTGGAGTGCCACTTTCGCTTTATAATGGAGTAGGTCAGTAATCTGGGTACGGAGTGTCCCCAATTCAATCTCTAAGGTCTAAGGTCCGTGAGGGGGCATGTTTATGTTTCGCTTCCACAGAGGCAAGTTCACAAACCAGATTAGCAATTTGTTCCTTCCGTGTTCGTTTGATGCGTGCCCCGTGCCTGATAAGTACCCTGCGGAGTACTGACTTGTGAGCCTCCCAAATTATCCCCGGGTGGCAGTTTAGTTTTCTTGGAAATAAAGGTCCAATTCCCTGGTCACATCTGCTAAAACTTCCGGTATCTGGAGGAGGCTCTCATTAAGGTGCCAGAATAGAGACCTAGGTGAGGGGTTCCTAGAGAGGGTGTAGGTAAGGTCTACAGGAGCGTGGTCGGACCAAGTAATATGGCCGATGGAGGAAGAGCTCACCAAGTGCAGTTGGTCATGTGGAATCAAGAAGAAGTCTATCCTCAAGTATGATTTGTGAGGGGAAGAGCAAAAAGAGTAGTCCCTTTCCCCGGAGTGTTGCAGACACCAGACATCAACTAATTGGTCATTCAGTAAACACTTAGTAATCCGCTTTCTAGAGGAAATGAGGAGCGAGGAGCAAGAGGCAGAAGTGTCAACCGATGGCGAAAGGGGACATTAAAGTCCCCACCTAATATCAACTGGCCCTCCCGAAAGTCACATAATCTGTGCAGGGTAGTTCTGAGGAATGTGTCTTGGTGATCATTGGGAGCGTACACAGTGGCAAATGTAAAAAGGAGCTCTCCAATGTGACCCCTAAGAAAAAGATATCGGCCCCCAGGGTCCACCAGAGAATCCTGGAGAACCGAGGGGAGCCTGCTAGAGATCAGAATGGAGATTCCCTTGGTCTTAGAGGAGGGGTTAGTAGAGTGGTAGACCTTAGGGAAGGATCTTGACCGTAGAAAGGGGAGGCTAGTATTTTTAAAATGTGTTTCTTGTATAAAGGCCACATCAGTACAGGAAGTCTTCAGTTCTCACAGGAGGATCCACCGTTTTTCAGAGGAGTTCAGTCCCTTAACGTTTAGAGAGGTGACCTTGACTGAGTCTGCCATCGCTCCTCGGGGAGGGGAAGGGGGACGTCAGAGAAAAGCAAAGAAAGTTGAACCAAGGTAGGTATTGGGTAGGTAATGGATGACGGGAACTAAGGGGGAGAAAGGAAGGAAAGGTAAGGGGAAAAAGAGGTCAGGCGAGGAGAGGGAAATTAAGGGTTGTCCGCACTCAACACTACAGGAATTGTATACTAAACAGCACAATTATGCTATAGCATTTACCAGATGTACACTGGGTTTAAAGCGCCGTCCTACTTGAGTTGGTGGGTAGACAGGTCGGAGAGGGAGCCCCCGGATTCCAGTCCCCCCAGTCCCGGCAGTGGTAAATATCACGTTTGATACCGGTATGCAAATAAAAGATAATCAGTAACATCATAGAACCAAAAAACAATAGTATAATCAAAACAGAGGTAGAGCATATAACTGTCAGCACTGAGGGGTCTCCTCAGCTCGCCCTAAATGTAGGCATGCATGTGGGAGCCCGTCACAACAGAAAAGGCATCACAGAATGGGATCCACCACCCCCCGTCCCATACCCCAAAAGTACATGCAGCCCCCGAACAGATGCATTTCTCCTTTTGGCAGATTGTCCTCTCCTTACCCACTCTCCTCCGTCCACGCCCCGGGGGAAAAGGGGGAGGGAAGGGGGGAAAGGGGGGGGAGAGGGGGGATTGAAGGGGGGAGGGAAGGGAAGGAGGTAAGGGAGGGAAGGGGGGAGGGAAGGAGGCAGCAAGGGAGAGGGGACAAACATGCGGAAAGGTCAAGTCCTTTAGCGCACCCACACCAGCAACCACCCGGACCCCATACGTTTCAACTCCTCCCCTCCATAGTCACCACATCAAGATGAAAGATGAGCAGCCCTGGTCGGTGCATGGAGAATCCGGCAGGCAAGGGGCTGGGGCCACCATCCCTCTATCCAACGGGAGACTTCACCCGAGCAGCAGTCCTGGGGCCCGCCAATTAGCATCTCTCCTGCATCGCCATCGGGGGCTGTGTAGAGCATCCAGAGGGAGGCTGGGACAAACAGTAAGGGGTAAATCCTCCAGGGGGGTCCAGAGTCAAACTGGAGGGAAGCAGTGTCTCGTACCAATAGGCGCAATAAATAAGTCATCCAGGGTGTCCCCGAAAGCTGCAGAAGGCAATATCGGCAAAGAGTAGGTGGGGGCCAGAGGGGGGGGGGGCGAGGGGCACAACCAGGGAGAGGGGACACATATGCGGGAATGTCAAGCCCTTCCAGTACAGCGCACTAGGTATCACTCAGACCCCCCAAAGTGCAACTCCCCCCTCTAAGGTCAAGACTCCAGAAGGGAAGATGAGCCGCCCTGGTCTGTACATGAAAGAACCTGCTGCCAAGGGATTGGGGCCATCATCCCTTCCTCCAATGGGAGATGCCACCAGCATGACAGCCCCGTGTCCTGTCAAGTGGTGCCGCTCCGACAATGTCGTCGGGGTATATGTGGAGCATCCAGGGGGAGGCAGGGACCACCCAAACAGTGAGGGGTAAAGCCTCCAATGGGGACCGGTGTCAGACAGGAGGATAGCGGTGTCTTGTACAAGTTGGTTAATTAGACAAGTCATCCAGTGTGTTCCTGTGAGCAGCGGAAGGAAAGGTCGGTAAGGATTATGAATGGGTTGGGGCCAGGGAGTGCATAAAACTGCCACCAGATGACCGGGGCAGAGAGGGCAAGGGGATGAAAGTCAGATCTGGTAGGTGGGGGGGGGTGAGGAGTCTCACTCATATTACTCACGTTGGCCATCCCGTGAAGCTGAGCTCTCTGCCAGGATGTTCTTCTGTATAATCTAGCCTATCTGTATACATTAGCCTGTCTTTTGTACACATTAGCCTCTCTGTATCAACTAGCCAGTCTTCTGTATACACTAGTCTGTCCCTAGCTTGTCTTTTATACACAATCTTATTACCCCAGCCTCATTCCAATTATAATAGCCTCACTGTATACCCCAGGCGGTCTTGTGTTGGGTTTTTTCAGTCTGCTCAGCCATCTTCTTGTAGGGGTTCTTCGGGTCAGCCCTTGCTCCCTTTTCCCCACGTATCCTCTCATTCACAAGAAGTTCATTCTCATGTCTGGGTTACCTTGGGCATCAGGCTCATCCTATCCTTCATGGGACATTCATTTGGGTTTGCGTAGCTTGCAGGCTCTTAGGGGGTTCCTTCTCATCTTCAGGTCAAGAGTCGGTGGGTTCTACTCTGACAGCTGTAACTTACCGGTTACTTACAGTTGGCGTTTTGGCATATGTCATTTTATGGATGGGATCTTTACCTTTCCTTTTCCACCTATACTTGTGTCTTTTTGCCCTCTTTTCAAGCATACTGACCATCCAGGCCATGGAACACCTCAGGCCTTGGTTCTTAAGTAATATCGCATTTCCCACTTGAAGACTCCGATTACAAGTGGGAAGGCTGGTCAAAGGCCAGCCCGTATTTGTGGGAGGAGTCTGTCAGGGCCAGGGTTGGTGTTTTCTAGGGAGAGAGAGACTGGGTTACACAGACTTGCTAGTGTATACAGACGGAATAGTGTATACAGAAGACCAGCTAGTTTATACAGAGAGGCTAATGTGTACAAAAGACAGGCTAGATTATACAGAAGAACATACTGGATATGCAGAGATGGAGGCAAGGTTATACAGAGGGAGAGGCTGTTTTACACAAAGAGGCTAGTGTATGCAGACTTGCTAGAGTATACGGACAGACTAGTGTATACAGAGAGGCTATTTTATACAGAGAGACTAGGGAAAACAGAGAGGCTAGTGTACAGAGACAAGCTGACAGTGAGGCCGGGGTATAATGAGAAGCTAAGTTATACAGTAGACAGGCTAGTTTATATAAAAGACAAAATTGGGTAAACAGAATACAGGCTGGGGTATAATGAGAGGCAAGATTATACAGAGAGGCTAGGGTATAAAGATGTATACAGAAATGCGGGGTATACCGAGAGACTATGTGTATAAAAGACAAGCTAGGGACAGACTAGTGTATACAGAAGACTGGCTAGTTGATACAGAGAGGCTAATGTGTACAAAAGACAGGCTAATGTATACAGATAGGCTAGATTATACAGAAGAACATCCTGGCAGAGAGCTCAGCTTCACGGGATGGCCAACGTGAGTAATATGAGTGAGACTCCTCACCCCCCCCCACCTACCAGATCTGACTTTCATCCCCTTGCCCTCTCTGCCCCGGTCATCTGGTGGCAGTTTTATGCACTCCCTGGCCCCAACCCATTCATAATCCTTACCGACCTTTCCTTCCGCTGCTCACAGGAACACACTGGATGACTTGTCTAATTAACCAACTTGTACAAGACACCGCTATCCTCCTGTCTGACACCGGTCCCCATTGGAGGCTTTACCCCTCACTGTTTGGGTGGTCCCTGCCTCCCCCTGGATGCTCCACATATACCCCGACGACATTGTCGGAGCGGCACCACTTGACAGGACACGGGGCTGTCATGCTGGTGGCATCTCCCATTGGAGGAAGGGATGATGGCCCCAATCCCTTGGCAGCAGGTTCTTTCATGTACAGACCAGGGCGGCTCATCTTCCCTTCTGGAGTCTTGACCTTAGAGGGGGGAGTTGCACTTTGGGGGGTCTGAGTGATACCTAGTGCGCTGTACTGGAAGGGCTTGACATTCCCGCATATGTGTCCCCTCTCCCTGGTTGTGCCCCTCGCCCCCCCCCCCTCTGGCCCCCACCTACTCTTTGCCGATATTGCCTTCTGCAGCTTTCGGGGACACCCTGGATGACTTATTTATTGCGCCTATTGGTACGAGACACTGCTTCCCTCCAGTTTGACTCTGGACCCCCCTGGAGGATTTACCCCTTACTGTTTGTCCCAGCCTCCCTCTGGATGCTCTACACAGCCCCCGATGGCGATGCAGGAGAGATGCTAATTGGCGGGCCCCAGGACTGCTGCTCGGGTGAAGTCTCCCGTTGGATAGAGGGATGGTGGCCCCAGCCCCTTGCCTGCCGGATTCTCCATGCACCGACCAGGGCTGCTCATCTTTCATCTTGATGTGGTGACTATGGAGGGGAGGAGTTGAAACGTATGGGGTCCGGGTGGTTGCTGGTGTGGGTGCGCTAAAGGACTTGACCTTTCCGCATGTTTGTCCCCTCTCCCTTGCTGCCTCCTTCCCTCCCCCCTTCCCTCCCTTACCTCCTTCCCTTCCCTCCCCCCTTCAATCCCCCCTCTCCCCCCCCTTTCCCCCCTTCCCTCCCCCTTTTCCCCCGGGGCGTGGACGGAGGAGAGTGGGTAAGGAGAGGACAATCTGCCAAAAGGAGAAATGCATCTGTTCGGGGGCTGCATGTACTTTTGGGGTATGGGACGGGGGGTGGTGGATCCCATTCTGTGATGCCTTTTCTGTTGTGACGGGCTCCCACATGCATGCCTACTTTTAGGGCGAGCTGAGGAGACCCCTCAGTGCTGACAGTTATATGCTCTACCTCTGTTTTGATTATACTATTGTTTTTTGATTCTATGATGTTACTGATTATCTTTTATTTGCATACCGGTATCAAACGTGATATTTACCACTGCCGGGACTGGGGGGACTGGAATCCGGGGGCTCCCTCTCCGACCTGTCTACCCACCAACTCAAGTAGGACGGCGCTTTAAACCCAGTGTACATCTGGTAAATGCTATAGCATAATTGTGCTGTTTAGTATACAATTCCTGTAGTGTTGAGTGCGGACAACCCTTAATTTCCCTCTCCTCGCCTGACCTCTTTTTCCCCTTACCTTTCCTTCCTTTCTCCCCCTTAGTTCCCGTCATCCATTACCTACCCAATACCTACCTTGGTTCAACTTTCTTTGCTTTTCTCTGACGTCCCCCTTCCCCTCCCCGAGGAGCGATGGCAGACTCAGTCAAGGTCACCTCTCTAAACGTTAAGGGACTGAACTCCTCTGAAAAACGGTGGATCCTCCTGTGAGAACTGAAGACTTCCTGTACTGATGTGGCCTTTATACAAGAAACACATTTTAAAAATACTAGCCTCCCCTTTCTACGGTCAAGATCCTTCCCTAAGGTCTACCACTCTACTAACCCCTCCTCTAAGACCAAGGGAATCTCCATTCTGATCTCTAGCAGGCTCCCCTCGGTTCTCCAGGATTCTCTGGTGGACCCTGGGGGCCGATATCTTTTTCTTAGGGGTCACATTGGAGAGCTCCTTTTTACATTTGCCACTGTGTACGCTCCCAATGATCACCAAGACACATTCCTCAGAACTACCCTGCACAGATTATGTGACTTTCGGGAGGGCCAGTTGATATTAGGTGGGGACTTTAATGTCCCCTTTCGCCATCGGTTGACACTTCTGCCTCTTGCTCCTCGCTCCTCATTTCCTCTAGAAAGCGGATTACTAAGTGTTTACTGAATGACCAATTAGTTGATGTCTGGTGTCTGCAACACTCCGGGGAAAGGGACTACTCTTTTTGCTCTTCCCCTCACAAATCATACTTGAGGATAGACTTCTTCTTGATTCCACATGACCAACTGCACTTGGTGAGCTCTTCCTCCATCGGCCATATTACTTGGTCCGACCACGCTCCTGTAGACCTTACCTACACCCTCTCTAGGAACCCCTCACCTAGGTCTCTATTCTGGCACCTTAATGAGAGCCTCCTCCAGATACCGGAAGTTTTAGCAGATGTGACCAGGGAATTGGACCTTTATTTCCAAGAAAACTAAACTGCCACCCGGGGATAATTTGGGAGGCTCACAAGTCAGTACTCCGCAGGGTACTTATCAGGCACGGGGCACGCATCAAACGAACACGGAAGGAACAAATTGCTAATCTGGTTTGTGAACTTGCCTCTGTGGAAGCGAAACATAAACATGCCCCCTCACGGACCTTAGACCTTAGAGATTGAATTGGGGACACTCCGTACCCAGATTACTGACCTACTCCATTATAAAGCGAAAGTGGCACTCCAATTTTGTCGTAAACTGATGTAGGAGTCAGGGGACAAATGCGGAAAAATCTTTGCCAGGTCGGTAAAGGAGTTGAAATCTGCCTCTTACATACAACAGTTGATAGATGAGAATGGCCAGAGGGCCTCTACCCCAACCCAAATAGCCAAAGTCTTTGAATAATGCTACTCTGATCTCTACAACCTGCCCGATTCAGGGTCTGGACAGGACAATATAGACAGATATGTAACCGGTTCTGGTCTACCAACCCTCTCATCGGAATCACGGGAGTACTTGGAGAACCCGATCACACTGGAAGAAGTCCAGATGGCCGTGGGACCTTCGAAGGTGGGTAAGGCTCCGGGCCATGACGGATATACCGCACAATACTATAAGACCTTCCTCCCTATTCTCGGCCCGCGCTTGGTGGATTTATTGAATACTCTGAGCTCGAATGGGGATTTTCCTGAGGATACCCTTAGAGCCCACATCTCGTTGATACCTAAGGAGGGCAAAGACTCGGGCCTATGTGAGAGCTACAGACCAATTTCCCTCCTAAATTCGGTCCTAAAACGATTCTCTAAAATCCTCGCTACGTGATTGGCACAGCACTTGCAGTCCCTTATACATATTGACCAGTTAGGTTTTATTCCCACCAGGGAAGATAGGGACAACACCATTAAGGTGCTTACCCTGGTCCATAAAGCAAAGTCATCTGGGACCCCTTGTCTTTTCGTGAGCACTGATGCCGAGAAGGCTTTTGATCGGGTCAAATGGACATTCATGTTCTCGGTCCTTAGCCATATAGGTCTGAGTGAACGGATGCTGGCATTGAAAAGTAAGATATACTCACGCCCTTCAGCTCAACTCAAAGCGAATGGGGTGCTCTCATCTCCCCTTGACATCGGGAATGGGACCAGACAGGGTTGCCACCTGTCGCCCCAATTATTCGGACTGTCATTGGAACCCTTTCTCTCCACAATTCGACAAAACTCAGACATAACGGGACTCCAAATGGGTACTATTGACATCTGCCTACGTAGATGACATGCTGTTCTTGTTGACGAATCCCAGAGTTTCCTTGCCAAATCTCCTTCGGGAATTACAGATATACGGGATACTTCTTGAAATCAGAGGCCATGGGGGTCGAAGTCCCCCCGCAAACGTTACTAGACTTGTAGTCCAATTTTCGATTTAAATGGACCCATACAGCCCTTAAGTACTTAGGTTCTTGCTTCACGGGTGGCATTCTGGCCTCCATTCCTGGTTCAGGAGATGCAATCTCATTGAAATGAACATACTCCCTAAATTTACCTATCTTTTCCAAGCTCTCCCGATCCAGATTCCAGTCCCGTTTTTTAAGCAAGCTCAATCCCTGCTCACTCAATTTAACTGGGCCCACAAAAATCCCAGACTTAAGTGGTCACAGCTGACATTGTCTAAACAACAGGGAGGGTTGGTTCTCCCTGACTTGCGATGCTACTACCTGGCCTCCCATCTGGGGCGTGTATTGGACTGGAATGGAAACAAACTTTCTAAGCTCTGAGTGCAACTCGGACAATCTCACTCCCGAATTCCGCTAAGAAGCGCCATGTGGTGCTATAAGGATTTATCCACAGAATTGACGTCACATCCCACTATAGGGGCTTCATTGAAAGTCAGTCACCTGATCGCTACCCAAAACACACTCACGTCTTTGACTTCCCCCCTATTCCCTATACGTGGCCATCCGAACATGGAACCGGGGACCCACTTAGAAATTCCAACCTAGACCATGCGTCTAAATTCGTCATTGATGGAAAATGACCTTCTTTCTCAACCCTAACAGATCCGACAGGGCTTTTCCAACTGCCTTTTTGGAGAGCGGCGCAACAACATCATTTTTTCCATTCCATCCCCAATACTCAAACTTTCGCACGCCCTCAGACGGAGTTTGAGACTCTATGCAGGAGCGAAGGCCCTTTGGTCCACATTCTCTCTCAAACAGATCACCCACACTTAACCTGTCTGTCCAACTGGGAAAAGGACCTTAATTGCTTGTTTTCCCCAGCACAGAGACAACGCATTATCACTTTGGCTCTCAAAACCTCGCTGTGCACGAAGATACAGGAGACAAATTTTAAACTTCTCACCAGGTGGTATTTGACACCATCAAAGCTGCATAAATAATTCCCCTCTTCCTCGAACATATGCTGGAGGTGTGGAGAAGAAGAGGGCACGTTGATCCACATTTTTTGGTCCTGCCCCAGCTTGGTGGACTTCTGGACAGAGATCCGATGCATAACACAAAAATTCACAGACTTCTCCATCCCGGAAGAGGCTGCATTCTTTCTCTTGCCCCATTCACAGATTCCCATTAAGAAGTACAAAAAAATCAATTTTACGGCATGTGATAAATGCGGCGATATCCTGCATCCCTCTCTATTGGAAAAATGTCCCCCCCCTTTCATTACTCACTGGCTTAGGAAAATAGAGGACATTAAAAAAAATGGAGGACTTGATCCTCACATCACAAGGTAAACAAGAATTTTTTAAACAAACCTGGGACATCTGGAATACCTTTATATTCTCGCTGGAAGGATGTCGCCTGCTATCACCTTAGTGCTCTGAGCTTTCCTTGACTGGCCCCTTGGACAGTGGCTGCCATTGTGTCTCGTCCCCTCTTCTCCTTTCCTGATCTTTCACCCCTTCTCTTTTCTGCCTTCCTCCCCTATCTCTCACCCCCTCCACCCACTCTCTCTTTTGGAAAAAGTGGAAAATTGGGAATGACGGAGGGACCTGAGGTTTGTGTGACCCTGGATCTTGGTACAATACTTTATTCGTGCCTTGAATCATTATGATTGATGGAAGGCAGACTCACAGTTGCGAATATACCTGTATCAAGTATTGTTCAGCTGCTTTTTGCTCTGTATTTCTCTGTTGCATTATGTACTCGGGGGACCCGTCTTCCCCTGTTTGGAGAAAAAATTATATTTGAAAAAAAAAAGAAGCCTACGACACCTGGTATTCCCAGGCGGTCTCCCATCCAGGCATTAACCAGGCCCGACCCTGCTTAGCCTCCAAGATCAGATGAGATGGAACAGATTCAGGGTGATGTGGCCATAGCCTATAACTTCAGGCACTCTCAACTCTCTTGACAAACGCCAAGATGGTCATCTTGGGAAAGAAACAAAAAAAAAACAAGTCAACACAAACAACATAAAAAGAAGTCTACAGCACCTAGTATTCCCAGGTGGTCTCTCATCCAGGTATTAACAAGGCCCGACCCTGTTTAGTCTCTGAGATCAGACGAGATCTGGTGCTTTCAGGGTTATGTGGCCATAGGCAAGCTCTTCAGGCACTCTCAACCCTCTTGACAAACACCAAGATGGTCACCTTGGTAAACAAACAAAACAAAAACAAGTCAACGCCAACAACATAAAAAGAAGCCTACAGCACCTAGTATACCCAGGTTGTCTCCAATCCAGGTACTAGCAAGGCCCAACCCTGTTTAGCCTCTGAGATCAGAGGAGATCGGGCGCTTTCAAGGTTATGTGCCCATATGCAATCTCTTTGGGCACTCTCAACCCTCTTGACAAATGCCAAGATAGTCACCTTGAGATACAAGTGAAAAAAGACAGGTCAATGTCAACAACATAAAAAGAAGAATACGGCACCTGGTATTCCAACGCCATCTCCCATCCAGGTACTAACTAGGCCCAACCCTTCTTAGCCTCAGAGATAAGAAGAGCTAGGACTTTTTCAGGGTGATGCTGCTGTAAGCGATCTCTTTGGGCACTCTCAACCCTCTTGACAAATGCCAAGATGGTCACCTTGGGAAACAAGTGGAAAAAAACTAACGAATCAACGCCAACAACATAAAAAGAAGCCTACAATAACCGGTATTCCCAGGTGGTCTCCCATCCAGGTACTAAGCAGGCCTGACTATTCTAAGGCCGCGTACACATGGGCGGACTATCCGTCCAACTAAGTCTGTCAGACAATCCGACAGACAGTCCGTCCTACTTTTGAATGAACGGACTTGACCACACACCACGAACAGACAGTCCGCTGAAAGCTTGCGCGATGACGTGTACAGCACGTACGACGGGACTAGAAATTCGACGTCCAATACACTGCAATGCAACCTTCGGCCGTGTAAATCCTTTCTGAGCATGCGCCATACTTAGTCCGTCGAACTAGCCTACTCACGAGCGGACTGTCCGCTGAAACCAAGTTTGGACGGACAATATTACGGAAATTCCGAAAGACTTAGTCCGCCAGACTGTCCGCTGAAAAAGTCCGCTGAAGCCCACACACGAGCGCATTGTCCGCTGAAACACGTTTCAGCGGACCAAGTCCGTCAGACAGTCCGCCCGTGTGTACGCGGCCTTAGCCTCCAAGATCAGACAAGATTGGGTGCTTTCAGAGTGATGTGGCCATAGGCAATCTCTTCAGGCACTCTCAACCCTCTTGACAAACACCAAGATGGTGACCTTGGGAAACAAGCTAAAAAAAAACAGGTCAACGCCAACAACATAAAAAGAAGCCTACGACACCTGGTATTCCTAGGCGGTCTCCCATCCACGTACTAACAAGGCCCGACTCTTCTTAGCCTCCAACATCAAATGAGATCGGGTGCTTTCAGGGTGATATGCCCGTAGGCAATCCCTTCAGGCACTTTCAACCCTCTTGACAAACGCCAAGATGGTCACCTTGGGAATCAAGCAACAACTTAAAAAAAAAGCGTATGGCATTGAGAAATCCCAGGCGGTCTCCCATCCAGGTACTAACCAGGTCCTAATCCTGCTTAGCCTCTGAGATCAAATGAGATTGGGCTCTTTCAGGGTGATGCAGCCATAGTAGATTTTTTTCAGGCACGCTCAACCCTCTTGACAAACGCCAAGATGGTCACCTTGGGAAGCAAACAAAAAATCAAGTCAACGCCAACAACATAAAAAGAAGCCTACAGCACCTAGTATTCCCAGGCGGTCTCCCATCCAGGTATTAACAAGGCACGACCTTTTCTAGCCTCTGAGATCAGAGGAGATTGGGTGCTTTCAGGGTGATGTGCCCATAGGCAATCTCTTTGGGCACTTTCATCCCTCTTGAAAAATGCCAAGATAGTCACCCTGGGAAACAAGCGAAAAAAAACAGGTCAACGCCAACAACATGAAAAGAAGAATACGGCACCTGGTATTCCAAGGCCGTCTCCCATTCAAGTACTAACTAGGCCCAACCCTTCTTAGCCTCCGAGATCAGAAGAGATAGGGTGCTTTCAGGGTGATGCTGCTGTAAGCGATCTCTTTAAGCACTCTCTACCCTCTTGACAAATGCCAAGATGATCACTTTGGGAAACAAGCGAAAAAAAACAGGTCAACACCAACAACATAAAAAGAAGCCTGCGGCATCTGGAAAACCCAGGCGGTCTCCCATCCAGGTACAAACCAGGCCCAACCCTGCTTAGCCTCTGAGACCAGACAAGATTGGGTGCTTTCAGGGTGTTGTGCCCATAGGCAATTTCTTTGTGCACTCTCAACCCTCTTGACAAATGGCAAGATGGTCACCTTGGGAAAAAAGGGAAAAAAAACAGGTCAACGCCGAAAACATAATGAGAAGCCTACGGCACCTGGTATTCCCAGGCTGTCTCCCGTCCAGGTACTAACCAGGCCCATCGCTGCTTAGCCTCCAAGATCAGATGAGATTGGGCTCTCTCAGGGTGATTTGGCCGTAGGCACTCTCTTTGGGCACTCTGAAGCCTCTTGACAAAGGCCAAGATGCTCACCTTGGGAAAAAAGCTAAAAAAAACAGGTCAAAGCCAACAACATAAAAAGAAGCCTACGGCATCCGGTATTCCCAGGCGATCTCCCAATCAAGACACTAACCAGGCCAGATCCTTCTATGGCACCTGGTCTTCCCAGGCAGTCTCCCATCCAGGTACTAACCAGGCCTGACACTGCTTAGCCTCTGAAATCAGACGAGATCGGGTGCTTTTAGGGTGATGTGGCCGTAAGCATTCTCTTCAAGACACGCCCAACCCTCTTGACAAACGCCAAGATGGTCGCCTTCAGAAACAAGCAAAAAAAACAGGTCAAAGCCAACAACATAAAAAGAAGCCCATTGGCACCTGGTATTCCCAGGCGGTCTCCCATCCAGGTACTAACCAGGCCTGACACTGTTTAGCCTCCGAGATCAGACGATATCTTCGGGCACTCTCAACCCTCTTGACAAATGCCAAGATGGTCACCTTGGGAAACAAGTGAAAAAAAAAAAACAGGTCAAGGCCAATAACATAAAAAGAAGCCTACGGCACCTGTTATTCCCAGACGTTCTCCTATCCTGGTATTAACCAGGCCCGACACTGCTTAGCCTCCGAGATCAGACAAGATCGGGTGCTTTCAGGGTGATGGGGCCATAGGTGATCTCTTTAGGCACTCTCGACCCTCTTGTTAAAAGCCAAGATGGTCACCTTGGGAAACAAGCGAAAATAAACAGGTCAATACCAACAACATAATTAGAAGCCTACGGCACCTGGTATTCACAGATGGTCTCCCATACAGGTATTAACCAGGCCGTACACTGCTAGGCCTCTGAGATCAGATGAGATTGTGCGCTTTCAGGGTGATGTGGCCATAGGTGTTCTATTCAGACACTCTCAACCCTCTTGACAAATGCCAAGATGGTCATCTTGGGAAAAAAGTGAAAAAAAAAACAGGTCAACGCCAACAACATAGACCCTGGCGGTCTCCCATCTGACCCTGACACTGCTTAGCCTCTGAGATCGGGCGCTTTCAGGGTGATGTGGCCTTAGGCGAACGCTTCAGGACATACTCAAAACTCTTGACAGATGCTAAAATGGTCACCTTGGGAAACAAGCGAAAAAAAAACAGGTCAAAGCCAACAATATAAAAAGATTCCTACGGCACCTGTAATTAGTTACTATCCAGACCGGACCCTGCTTAGCCTCCGAGATCAGATGAGATCGGGCGCTTTCAGGGTGATGTGGCCGTAGGAGATTTCTTTGGGTTCTCTCAGCCCTCTTGACAAATGCCAAGATGGTCACCTTGGGAAACAAGCGGAAAAAAAAAACGTCAACGCCAACAGCATAAAAAGAATGGTATTCCCAGTCGGTCTCCCATCCAGTTACTAATCAGGCCCGACAATGCTTAGCCTCCGAGATCAGACAAGATCGGGCACTTTCAGGGTGATTTGGCCGTAGGCACTTTCTTTGGGCACTCTCACCCTCTTGACAAACGCCAAGATGGTTATCTTGGGAAACAAGCGGAAAAAAAACAGGTCAACGCCAACAACATAAAAAATAGAATTTTTATATACAACTTACCTGTAAAATCCTTTTCTTGAGAGTACATCACGGGACACAGGAGCTTCATTACATAGTGGGTTATATAGGCACCTCTGGTGATTGGACACTGGTTAACCCCCAATTAAGGAGAATTCCTCCCCTATATAACCCCTCCCATATGGGAGGCACCTAAGTTTTGTAGTAAAGCAATAGGAAACCACGTAAAACCCAAGAGGGGTGGGAGCCCTGTGTCCCGTGATGTACTCTCAAGAAAAGGATTTTACAGGTAAGCTGTATATAAAAATCCTATTTTCTTGATCATACATCATGGGACACAGGAGCTTCATTACATAGTGGGATGTCCCAAAGCAATGCTCAGATTGAGGGGAGGGAGACACAGATCATAATATATAGGCCGCCAAGAACCGGAGGACCTAAACTGCAGCCTGCAGTACACTGCGCCCAAAGGCGATATCCTCTTGCCCTCTGACATCCACCTGATAGAATCTGGTGAATGTGTGGACTGATGACCAAGTTGCAGCCTTACAGATCTGAGCCAGGGAGGCCTGGTGATGCACTGCCCAAGAAGCACTTACAGCCCTAGTTGAGTGCGCTCTCACTTGAAAAGGAGGGATCTTCCCTTTAACACTATAGGTCTGAGAAATAATCTGTCTAATCCACCATGAGAGAGTGGATTTTGATGCCACCTGACCCTTCCTAGGGCCTTCCGGCAAAATAAATAAGCAATCAGTTTTCCTTATCTGTGCAGTTGCCTGAAGATAGATACTGATTGCCCTTACCACATCCAAAGTGTGCAAAGATTCTTCTTCTGCGGACTGTGGGTCCGGAAAAAAGGATGGTAGGCTCACATCTTGATTCAAATGGAATCCTGAAACCACCTTAGGCAGAAAGGACCTGTTGGGATGCATTACCGCCAGGTCCTTATGAATAATTAGATACGGTTCTTTACTGGAGAGAGCTGCTAGTTCTGACACTCTTCTAGCCGTGGATATGGCTACAAGAAAACCAATTTTTTAGTCAAAAGAACTAACGAAGCCTGATGCAAAGGTTCAAAAGGTTGCCCCTGCAAAGCTGAGAGAACAAAATTCAGATCCCATGGGCATACCGGAGGTTTGACTGGCGGCCTTATCCGCATAGCCCCCTGGATGAAAGCCCGCACCAGGGAATGCGATGCAAGTGGTTTCTGAAAAAACACTGACAAGGCCGAAATATGCACCTTGATAGTGCTTACGGCCAAATTCATTTCTAGGCCTGACTGCAGGAAGGCCAAGATCCTGCTAATGACATACTTTCTAGGATGACATTCCCTGAGTTCACAACAGGAAACATATGCCCTCCAGATTTTGTAGTAAATAAGCCCAGAGGCCGGCTTTCTGGCATTGACCAGAGTAGAAAGGACTGGCCCCGAAAGCCCACGGTCTCTCAGAATGTGGGTCTCAGCAGCCAAACCGTCAAATTCAGACTGTGTAAAGCAGGACTGTGTAAAGCAGGACCCTGTGAGAGCAGATCTGGCCGGAGAGGGAGGATCCACGGCCTGCCTACTGCCAACTTCATGATCTCTGCGTACCACGGTCGCCTGGGCCAAGCCGGGGCTACCAAAAGAACCGACTTTGTTTCCCTCTTGACTCTTCCCAAAAACCGCGACAGAAGCAGGCACGGGGGGAAGGCATAAATCAAATTGTACTGATCCCAGACTCCTGGTACCGCCCTGGTGATTGATATAGGCCACTGCTGTGACATTGTCGGACTGAACCCAAACAGGGAGACCCTGTAGTCTGAAAGACCAGTTTATGAGATCCATATAAACTGCCCGGATCTCCAAGACATTTATGGGCAATAGCTTCTCGATCGCAGACCATTTCCCCTGCGAGCACGTCTCCTCCAACACTGCTCCCCAGCCTGTCAGGCTGGCATCTGTCATAATAATCTTCCATGGAAGAGGAAGAAAAGTTTTGTCTTTCAGCAAATTCTCGGTTTGTAACCACCAGACGAGGCTCTTGCGTGTCCCTGGGGATAGACGCATAGGAAGATCCAAGGATTGGGGATTCCTGTTCCAAGCCGCAAGGATGCATCTTTGCAGAGGCCTTGAGTGGAACTGGGCGAATGGAACGGCCTCGAAGGAGGCGACCATTTCCCCTAACAGTCTCATGCACAACCGAATGGGGGAAGATCTTCTGCCCAGAATTAGGCGCACCAGATCCCCAATGGCCAAGGCTTTTGGCCTTGGTGGAAACACCTTGCCCTGAGCAGTGTCGATAACCATACCCAGGTATTCCAACCTGGTAGCAGGCTGTAGGGACGACTTTTCTAGGTTTATAATCCAACCTAGGCGTTCCGGGTATTCTAGCGTTCTGGTAACACTGTGGTTCAGGAGCGCTATTGTTTTCTCTATGAGAAGCAAATCGTCTAGATAAGCCATGATGGCTATACCCTGAGCTCTTAGGTTTTGAGAGGGTCCAGAATCTTTGTGAAGACTCGAGGGGCCATAGCTAGCCCGAACGGCAAAGCCACAAATTGAAAATGGTGCTGCTCTACCTTTGAACCTTAGATACTTTTGGTGTGCGGGAAAAATTGGCACATGGAGATATGCATCCTTGATGTCTATTGATGCCATAAACTCTCCCCCTTGCAGGGAGGAGACCACAGTGCGAATTGACTGTATTCGGAAGGACCTGATGCGTAAAAATCGGTTCAGATCCTTCAGATCCAGGATAGGTCTGACACTTCCATTTGGCTTTGGAACGTTAAAGAGATTTGAGTAAAACCCTGAACCCTGTTCTTTTGGGTCCACTTCTACTATCACTCCCTGGGATAGTAAGTGATCTAAGGCCAGAAATAGCGGTCTTTGCTTTACTGGGTCCCTGGGTATCCTTGACCTTAGAAAGCGAGAAGGTGTAATCTCCTGAAACTCCAGCTTGTAGCCCAGGGATACCGAAGAGACCACCCACTCGTCCCGGATCTCTTCCCGCCAGGCTTCTGCAAACTGCAGGAGCCTTCCCCCCACTTGGCCGAGCGGGGGCGCCCCTTCACAAGGAAGCTTTCGGGCTCTGCTTGGCAGGCTTTCGCCCCCAGGATTTCTTCTGCCCCTGGGCCCAGCCTTGAGCCTTTCCTGTAGAGGGGGGTTGAGAAGGCCGTCGCCACTGCTTAGAGCTTAATGCTCCGGGAGAGAGAGAACGCCTAAATGATGGACGTTTGCTCCTTTTGACTGGAAGGAGAGTAGATTTACCCCCTGAAATTTTTTGGACGAATTTGTCTAATTCTTCTCCAAACAAACGTTCCCCTTTAAACGGGAACCCAATCAAATGCTTCTTGCATGATAGCTCAGCTGCCCAATTCTTTAGCCATAGGGCCCTTCGCATGTGTACCAACAGGAGAGACAAACGAGATGCTTGTTGGACAGAATCCGAAATCGCATCAATCATGAAACACAGAATTGGAGGTATTTCTGCATAATTCTCCACTTCCTCACTGGGAAGGAGGCTAAGCATCTGCTTAACCTGTTCCTTGAGGAACTGACACAACCCCACAGCTGCGACTGTAGCTTGCACTACAGCGCCAGTTATGGAAAAGGAGGCTTTTATTAATGTTTCCAGCTTGTTATCAGTTGGATCTTTAAATACCTGAGCATTATCCAAAGGACAGGTCAGGTTTCTATTCACGCAAGAAACAGCCGCATCGACAGATGGGACCCCCCATATCTTTTTTTTTTATCAGAAAAAGTTTTTATATTAAAACATAATGGTACAAGACATCCACAACAATGACCACACAGTGTACCGCCACACATAATATGAAATCTGAGTAACAAACAAATTCTTCACATAGGTATCAAATCAAGGAGGAATATTAAATGGAAATAAGTGAGACCGAATCGTTGGTGAAGAAACAAAATAAAATAAACAGGGTGTCAGCAGACAGGATATCTGCACAATACACAAGAGGGAAGGAAAGAGGTCTTTTGTGCATTCACAATACTGAACTTTTCGTTTTATTTTTTATTTTTAACCACTTGGGATCCACGCTATTGCAAAATGACGGCAATAGCGCGGACCCACATTTTCGGGACTACGTCTATTGACGTAGTCCCGGTTACGAGCGGCCTGCGCGCCCCCTGAGGGGCGCGCGCGGCGCGCTCTGTGATCGGCGAGTCCGTGAGACTCGCCTGATCACCGATCCGTGTAAGGGGTCGATCCCGACCCCTTATCACGTGATCAGCTGTCAGCCAATGACAGCTGATCATGTGATAAAACGGAGCCGGTAATCGGCTAGTATTCCTCCTCGCGCTGACAGCGCGAGGAGAAAAAAAAAAAGCCGATCGCCGGCGGCCGTGTTCGGGACATCAGTCCCGATCACGGCCAGCAATTTAAACAGACACCTGCCCCCTGCCAGTGCCCACCTGCCACCCGCAGTGCCATCCTGAAATAAAGTAAGTGCCCCCCTGTCAGTGCCACCCAGCAGTGCCCATAGTGCCCACAGTGCCACCCAGCAGTGCCCACAGTGCCACCCAGCAGTGCCCACAGTGCCACCCACAGTGCCACCCAGCAGTGCCACCCACAGTGCCACCCAAAATCTGCCTCAAAGGTGCTGCACCCCAGTGCCGCCCATCAGTGCCCAGCAGTGCCGCCCATCAGTGCCCAGCAGTGCCGCCCATCAGTGCCCAGCAGTGCCACCTATCAGAGCCACCTATCAGTGCCACCTATCAGTGCCCATCAGTCCCATCTATCTGTGGTACCTATCAGTGCCCATCCGTGCCACCCATCCGTGCCACTTCTCCGTGCCACCCATCCGTGCCATCTTATCTGTGCCCATCTTTGCCCATCAGTGCCGCCTTATCTGTGCCCATCGGTGCCGCCTTATCTGTGCCTATTAGTGCCGCCTTAACTATGCCTATCAGTGCCCACCAGTGCAGCCTATCAGTGCCCACCAATGCAGCCCATCAGTGCCCACCAATGCAGCCCATCAGTGCCCACCAATGCAGCCTATCAGTGCCGCCTAATCAGCGCACTTCAATGAAGGAGAAAAATGACCCGTTTGCAAAATTTTATAACAAACTATTAAAACATGATTTTTTTTTTTTTTTTTTGCATCTTTTTTTGTTTGTTTAGCAAAAAATAAAACTCCGAGCTGTAACTAAATACCACCAAAAGAAAGCTCTATTTGTGGGAAAAAAATGATAAAAATTTAATTTGGGTACAGTGTTGTATGACCGCGTAATTGTCACTCAAAGTGCATCAGCGCTGAAAGCTGAAAATTGGTCTGGGACTGAGGGGGGTTTAAGTGCCCAGTAAGCAAGTGGTTAAGAGACAAAATAAAAGAGAAAAAGGAAAAAACAGAGAATAGGGGAAGGGAAAGAGAGTCAGGCCGCGTACACACGCCCAACTTTGTCCGTCAAACAGTTTCGGCAAACAGTCCGCTCAAAATTAGCATGGACGGACATGGCCACACACGACGGACGAACAGTTTGCTGAAACCGTGCGCGATGACGTGAACGGCACGTACGACGGGACGAAAAATACGACGTTCTATACACTGCATTATAACTTTCGGCGTGAAAATCCTTTCTGAGCATGCGCGCAACTTTGTTTGACGAACAAGCCTACACACGAGCGGACTGTTCGCTGAAACAAGGTTTCAGCGGACAGTTTTTCGGAAATTCCGAAAAACCTTGTCCGTCAAACTGTCCGCTGAAACTGTCCGCTGAAAGCCCACACACGAGCGGACTGTCCGCCCAAACACTGTTCAGCGGACAAAGTTGGGCGAACAGTCCGCCCGTGTGTACGCGGCCTCAGAGATCCCTTAGAAACAGAACACATGGAGATAGTATCGTACATAACACCCACATCTATCAGCACTCAATATCATGCCCCAACAGTTATGTACAAAAACTCTAGACAGGTTATTCAGAGCTCATGACAGAAGTGGAGGTCAGATCAGCCCTGCAGCAACCTATTTTGAATCAATTGGTGCGGAGCCAGGCCTGGTAGGTCTAGCCAGTCTTGCCATAGGTTATAAAACTTTTGGGGGGTGTTCCTATGTTGGTATGCCAGCTTCTCACGTATCAAACCCCCCATATCTTGGTGAAACTTTCCTCCAGAGGATAAAGCATAGAAAACCTTTTAGGAGGAGAAAACTGTTTATCGGGATGTCCCCAATCCTCATACAACAATTTATCCATTAAGGGATGAATTGGAAAGGAAAAGGCCGGTTGTGGGATTTTCCTGACTCCCAGGGAAGAAACAGAGGACGTAGCGATCTCAGCAGCAGGCATTCTGAATGTGGTACACACCAATTTAGTATAATACTGCACCTGTTTTCTGAGGGCCTGCGAGGAGGGGACTCTCTCCTCTTCCTCTGATTCATCTGACTGCTCAAGATCCCTGTCCCAAGATAGGGATCTCTCCTCATTGTCAGAAGTGTCATCTGAAAGAGGAATCTCAGCAGAGGGAGGGGATCTACCCCTTTTCCTGCTATCTTTCAGGGAAGCTGAAATAAAATTCATGATTCTCCCTTCAAAACCCTCCAATGTAGCTCTAAGGGAGTCCTCAGTGACGTATACCTGGGCTGAAATATTAGGAGAGGCTGCAAATCCTGACAGGGGCACTGACTCATCCTGTGAGGCTGACTCCAGTCTTGCAGGGGGTGATGGTAACCTACAGGCATTTTTAGAACACCTAGAACTAGGCGGTGACTTACCAGTGCCCTTGTTATCTCCCCCTGAGACCCTCTTATAAGGAGACATAGTCCTAAGCTACAAAGCAGAGGTACTAGTACAAAGTGCAATCACTATTGTGCTTAAAGTCTCACAATAAATATATATGCTTAAACTGCACAACCTGATGCTGAGTAGGTGTCTTAGGTTTGCCTGGATCCAATCCCGTGGGATGCTTACTGCCCACAGCTCCTGTGTCTCCACTTACAGCCCCCTGACACTCTGAGCTGTAAAACTGCCGTCTGACGCCTGCACAGTACAGCGCCGTGCACACCGAACGACACAGCTCGCAAACACACTCCCCCTCCTCCATTAGCATGGGAGCAAGCTCGGTGCACGAGGACCGCCGGTATCCAGGGGGGAAGGGAATTGCCATTGGAGCTGCCTGGGACCCCCAGACTACGTGGGACCCCTGTATGACCTTCATTGTGGCAGAGATTGCAGTGGAGACGTGAGTCATCTGGGAGAACCAGGCTTCACTGAGCATGTGTATCTGAAAGGCATGTAAGTATGCATCAGGCCGCTCTTACTCCCTCTAGTGGTGGAAACCAGGTAAGACGTAAAACTACTCAATGAAGAAATCCATAATATAATTTATACAGGATTAACTTCCCTTACCTGTCCTGAAATTGCTGAAAACAGACAGATTCCAGCCTTCACCCATCACGGCGGGCAGAATTGTGCCAACTTCAGGTTTTTTTGGGGTTCCTTCTCAGAAGAACCTCCTACCTGGACCTTGTAATAGACTCTGCCAGAAACTTTCGTGCCACTATGTAAATAGTACAGTAAGTCTGGTTTTCCCAGAGACCAGTCTTCCAATAGGAGAGGACTTACAGGCAAAACCTCGTTTCTTCAGATGACGGGGCCTGGGTATCATATCATCTTGGGGGTCAAAATATCGGCCCGAGATATGGATCCAGTTTGTTGTAGCCCTTAGGCCCCTGCAGGGACCTGCACAGAGCTTTCTTCATAGCACATGTTTTACGTGACCAACCACCATAGATACAGGCGAAAAAATGGAGGTGCCTCCCATATGGGAGGGGTTATATAGGGAAGGAATTTTCCGTAATTGGGGGTTAATCAGTGTCCAATCACCAGAGGTGCCTATATAACCCACTATGTAATGATCCTGTGTCCCGTGATGTATGATCAAGAAATAAGCATAAGGCACCTGGTATTTCCCAGTCGGTCTTCCATCCAGTTACTAATCAGGCCCGACAATGCTTAACCTCCGAGATCAGACAAGATCGGGCACTTTTTTCTGGTTTTCCCAGAGCCCAGTCTTCCAATAGGAGAGGACTTACAGGCAAAACCTCGTTTCTTCAGATGACGAGGCCCGGGTACCATATCATCTTGGGAGTCAAAATATCGGCCCGAGAAATGGTGTCGGTTTGTTGTAGCCCTTAGGCCCCCGCAGGGACCTGCACAGAACTTTCTTCATAGCACATGTTTTACGTGACCAACCACCATAGATACAGGTGACAAAATGGAGGTGCCTCACATATGGGAGGGGTTATATAGGGAAGGAATTCTCCTTAATTGGGGGTTAACCAGTGTCCAATCACTAGAGGTGCCTATATAACCCATTATGTAATGATCCTGTGTCCCGTGATGTATGATCAAGAAATAAGCATACGGCACCTGGTATTCCCAGTCGGTCTTCCATCCAGTTACTAATCAGGCCCGACAATGCTTAACCTCCGAGATCAGACAAGATCGGGCACTTTCAAGGGGATGGGGCCATAGGCGATCTCTTTGGGCACTCTCAACCATCCTGACAAACGCCAACATGGTGATCTTGGGAAACAAGCTAAAAAAAACAAGTCATTGCCAACATTGGAGGCTAAGCAGGGTTGGGCAATCAGTTTACTTGCCTGAAATAGGCATCTCAGAACTGCCATCTGGCTGCTTCCCGGGTTTCCAACTCCTTCAACTAATCCCAGGAGACGATACTTCGCCTCCATCCTGGTGGAGGTTCCAAACACCCGATCAATGGTTCCTGTCACCTCCGTCCAGTAGCAGATCAACTTCGGGCATCTCCAAAACATGTGCATCATGTCTCCCCCCATGTTCCCGCATCGGGGGCAACTTGCGTCCAGCCGTTCGGCCAAATTGAAAAAGTTTACGAGGAGCATAATAAGTTCTATATAATAAGAACAGATGTGAAATCCTCTGAGAGGAGAGCCACAATTGACCACAGGCAGTATTCCTGTGGCCAATTATATCTCAAGGGGGTTTAGTACACACCCCACACTATATAAGGCCGCCAGCGCGGTGGCCTTGTATAGTGTGTTGCGGCGGTCAGGGAAAGAGGACGATAGACATGGACAGTGTCTTTACTGCTTGAGAACCTAGCACTGTTACAGTGGGTGTTATGGGCCTCCTGCGCAGTACACACCTGAAGCTACCCTTTATTACTGGTGTTCAATTTCTGAAATACAGGCATCTGCAGTGCAGAAGTTAGAGTGGGTGTTGTGTGCCTCCTGCACAGTATACACCTGAAGATACCCCTTATTGCTGGTGTTCTGGTTCTGTAATGCAGGAACCTAGCACTGTTACAGTGGGTGTTGTGTGCCTCCCATGCTTGTCCTTATTTTCGGCAGCTGGACGTGTTGAGCCACATCATGCTGAACACTTGGTCGGATGTGAAAGACCAAGCCCTCCTAATGCTCGTCATCCTCTCTCACCCAGGCTCAGGGTACTAGCCTGTGTTCTGTATACACTAGGCTTTCTTCTGTATACCCTATCCTCTCTTTATACTCTAGCCTGTCGTTTATGTACACTAGACTCTTTGTTTACCTCATAAATGGCAGTGTATATAGAAGGAAGGCAAATTTATACAGAGAGGCTAAGGTATACAGAAGGTAGGCTAGAGAATAAAGAAGACAGGCTAGTGTATACAGGACACATGCTAATGTATACAGAAAACAGGCTTGGTTATAGAGAGAGACTGAGACTATTATATTCAGAAGAAAAGCTAGTGTATATAGAGAGGCAGGCTGGGGTATACAGAGAGGCAAGTGAATACAGATAGGGTGATGTATACAGAAATGCTAGTGTATACAGGGAGCCTAGAGTATACAGTTAATCTGGGGTATACAGAGAGGCTAGTTTAAAGAGAGGCTAGTGTATACAGAATACAGACTCATGTATGCAGATAGGCTTCAGTATACAGAGATGCTAGAGTAAACAGTGAGGCTGGGGTACACAGAGAGGCTAGTTTAAAGAGAGGCTAGTATATACAAAGATGTTAGTGTATATAGAGAGGTTAGTGTATAGAGAGAGTTGAGTGTATACAGATAGGACAGTGCATATAAAGAGACTAGAGTATACAGAAGACAGGCTTGGGTATACATCCAAGCTGACAGTGTATACAGAAGACTGGGTAGTGTATACAGAGAATCTAGTGGGTACAGAAGACAGGCTGGTGTATTCTATTTAGTTTTTACAGTCTAGTGTATACAGAAGACAGGCTGTGGTATACAGAGGGTTTAGTGTATTCAGAGAGTCTAGTGTATACAGTCGGCGAGTGTATACATAATACTGGCTAGTTCACACAGTGTTTACAGAGATGCAAGGGTTTACAGAGAAGCTAGTGTATATAGTAGACAACAGCATACAGAAGAAAGGCTAGTGAATACAGAATACAGACTCGTGTATGCAGATAGGCTTGAGTATACAGAGATGCTAGAGTAAACAGTGAGGCTGGGGTACACAGAGAGGGTTTAGTGTATTCAGAGAGTCTAGTGTATACAGTCGGCGAGTGTATACATAATACTGGCTAGTTCACACAGTGTTTACAGAGATGCAAGGGTGTACCGAGAAGCTAGTACAAGCTAGTAGAAGACTACAGCATACATAAGAAAGGCTAGTGAATACAGAATAAAGGCTGGCTTCTACGGAGAGGCTAGTGTATGCAGAACACTATCTAGGGTATAAAGAGAGGCTAGATTATACAGAGAGGCTAGTGCATACAGTGAAGCTATTTTATATAGAAGCCTGGTTAGTGTATACAGAGAAGCTAGTGTGTACAGAAGAAAGGCTAGACAGGCTATAAAGTTTGGGGTATAGAGAGATGCTAGTTTATACAGAGAGGGCATACAGAAGACAGAAGACGGGCTAGTGTATTCAGAACATAGGCTAGGTATTCAGAGAGTCTAGTGTATACAGTCGGCGAGTGTATACATAAGACTGGCTAGTTTACACAGTGTTTACAGAGATGCAAGGGTGTACAGAGAAGCTGGTATATATAGAAGACTACAGCATACAGAAGAAAGTCTAGTGAATACAGACTCGTGCATGCAGATAGGCTTGAGTATACAGAGATGCTAGAGTAAACAGTGAGGCTGGGGTACACAGAGAGGCTAGTTTAAAGAGAGGCTAGTATAAACAAAGATGTTAGTGTATATAGAGAGGTTAGTGTATACAGAAAGGACAGTGCATATAGAGAAACTAGTGTATACAGAAGACAGGCTTGGGTATACATCAAAGCTGACAGTGTATACAGAATACTGGGTAGTGTATACAGAGTGTCTAGTGGGTACAGCTAATTTTTACAGTCTAGTGTATACAGAAGACAGGCTGAGGTATACAGAGGTTTTAGTGTATTCAGAGAGTCTGGTGTATACAGTCGGCGAGTGTATACATAAGACTGGCTAGTTTACACAGTGTTCACAGAGATGCAAGGGTGTACAGAGAAGCTAGTATATATAGAAGACTACAGCATACAGAAGAAAGGCTAGCGAATACAGAATAAAGGCTGGCTTCTACAGAGAGGCTAGTGCATACAGTGAAGCTATTTTATATAGAAGCCTTGTTAGTGTATACAGAGAAGCTAGTGTGTACAGAAGAAAGGCTAGACAGGCTATAAAGAGAAAGTGTTTACAGAGGACAGTTTGGGGTATAGAGAGATGCTAGTTTATACAGAGAGACTAATGTATACAGAAGACAGGCTAGGGCATACAGAAGACAGAAGACGGGCTAGTGTATTCAGAAAATAGGCTAGTGTATACCGAAGACAGGCTATTGTATGCAGAAGACCGGCTAGTGTATACAGAGAAACTAGTGTATAACAGAGAGCGTAGTGTATATAGAAGACAGGCCAGGGTATAAAGAAGACAGAGTAATGTATACAGAAAACGGAAAACATGCTCCTGTATATCTTGGATATACAGAGACATTTCATCATTTCATCTAGCTCACATCTCTAATGGAGTTTGTCTCATTGCCATGTTATGCCTTTTCATTCTTATGCTAAATATAGATTATACTCACTACACGATTTTAATCATCCACATCAAGCATGCAATAAAACTATCATACATCAAAATAAACTATGTACTGCCAAAACAATAACGGCCAATAACTTAAAAAATGACTTATCAGTCAATGACTTAACAAAATAAACTTTGCACTCTTTTGCTCTATTTTGCATATTTGTAATTCTCCACATCAACTGTCAGATTGATATCACCACTTGAGGACACACCATCCTGACTGATTTTGCTTTATTTATTATTAGAAATAGAGAGTACTATCTCAAAACCAGTTAAATCTATTCACTTCGATGAGGTCTACTGCTAATTGTACGGTATTGCAAAATGTTCACAAAACCATCCATTTGCTACCAGACATGCTGCACATACTAAGAGTACATTACTATCGCTCGCTAACGATGTAACGATGTAAACAGTTTTATTGCTTTTCTGACATTAACCGAGTATCTCTGACATTAACTGAGTATCTCTATGCACTGGGATCTTAATAATAATAATAGGATTGTGTAAGGCAAAGATCAACTAGTCTAATATAAGCTTTCTCAGTGGTACCGACGTATCCTTTAAATTTAGACTATCAAGCTAAGCTTTCAATCTCTTACCGTTGAATAGCGATACTTCCTCCCTGCAAATGTCCTATTGGTCTTCTATATTATACAACTCTCTGAAAAGCATATATGTAGAGAATAAATCTAGTCTTACATCTTAATAAAACAGTTTTATTGCTCAACCCGTATGAAGCTGTCATGACATAAGCAAATAAGTCACACTTAAAACACAGTGACAAAACATTTCTTTTTACCGCAGCAAAATGTGAGAAAAGCAGTGTAAGCCGTCTTTCTGCCATATGCTTCAGAAAATTAATGTACCGCTTTTAAATCCATATCAATTCCACATCCTAATTTAAACCGTCTTAAAATTTTAACATTAACTGATAGCAATTACTGATATTGCATTATGATTATACCAGTGAAAAGGACCGCGTAATGGAACTGTGAAATTAATCATAATCTCAGAGTTAACTTTAATTTATACTATATTCTACTGCACTCTTAAATTATGTACTGTTTTACTGTATTTTAGCCGTACTCAAATTTCGTGTTATGTTGCAACCATCTAATCTCATTGCTATTCCGACATTCTGCCTTAGTGAGGATATTACTTTAACTATCCCTTGAACCATTTTGTGTATTCACTTTATCTCGACCTATATATACTGCCTTAATATACTTATTATTATTATATTATAGAGATTACTATCTCTAAATCATTGTAAACGTAACCATAGTTATAATGTACAGCTAATTTTACGTTAAAGCAAACTTCACACAAAACCATATTTTTAAAACCTTTTACACACTGCACATTAAGAGTAATGCAACCATCTCTCTACTTCTATGCAATAGGATTCTCTTTCTGACTCTATTTTGTGTATTACTTCTTCTCCACATTAACTGTCACACTGATAACCATTTGTAACACATAACACTGGCAACCCATTTTTTAACAGCAGCAAAATGTGAGAAAAGCAGTGGGACGGTTTACTTGATTGAGAAGTGGTTGCAGTACCAAAGGATAGCAATAAAGTTTGAATACATTAATCAAGCATACATCCTAATGTAAACTGTCTATCACTATTAAAATTCAGGGTTACTGATACATTATGCCGATAACTAGTGGAAACGGAAAACAGTCAGTCGTCGTGCGTAACTAAATTAATGGAACGATTTACACGTTGGAATTTACAAGCTACGTCAATTTACTCTTAAATAATGTATACCCTTTAGCTGCTTAGCTCACATTTTGCTGTATGTAGCCGCGTTAACTGTATTAATGGTTACATCTAAGTAACCAATGGGTATTGACATTTCATGTCTATCTCACATCTCTAATGCAATTTGTCTCTTTCAGACACGTTGCTGATATTTGCTGATATTTCATGATTACAGCAATCATCTCATCTTATTGCTATTCCAACATTTTGCCTTGGTATTACTTTGCAACGCTCTATTGAACAATGTAAAGGTAAGCTAGATATTTTGTGTATTTCCACTTAAACTAGACCTGTATATACTGTCTCAATATTATCCTTTCTCATTTTGCTAAATTAGATTATAGAGTTTGCTATGTCTAAATCCAGGTTACCTACTCACCTTTATGACGTATACTGCTACTTTTAGGATAATACAAAACCATCTTCTGCTTCTTTACACGCTTCACATATTAAGAGTAATGCAATGCTATCGATGTGAACAGTTTAATTGCTCTTCTTACATTTAGCTGGTATCTCTCTGCTATAGGAAACAGAATTTGTACTACAACGATAACACGTCTAATATCAGTCCACTCAGTGCTACCGGGATAACTTTTGCATTTAGAGTAATGAAATGATTTCTCAGTCATTTTGAAGCTACTGCAACAAAACGCTCTCTTTTCAACTGCAATACTTAAGCTCTGCAATATTAAGGAATATTTAGCTGCTTAGCTGAAACTTTGCTGTACGTAGCCGTGTTAACTTTATTAATGGTTACCTGTAAGTAACCAATGGGGATTGACATTTCATGTCTAATTCACATTCACATTTCTAATGCAGTTTGTCTTTTTTGTCTCTTTTATCCTTTCTCTTCCTTATGCTGATTAAAGACACGTAATGAACCTGATTGATAAAAACCTACACTCGTCGTTGCTCTTATTTCGTGTATTTCCACTTAAACCCGACCTGTATATACTGTCTCAATATTAATCTGAGTTATTTTGCAATCTTTATTATTAGAATAACCAGATTACGATCTCTAAATCCTGGTAAACCAACTCACACAAAACCATCTTATTCCTACCTTACACGCAGCACATTACATATTAAGATATTAACATTTAACCGGTATCTCTCTGCAATAGTAAACGAAATGTGTAGATCACTCATCTAATATCAGTCTTCTCAGTGCTACCGGAACAACTTTTAAATTTAGAGTAATGCAGCGATTACTCAGTTTTATGAAGGTACTGCAACTAACGCTTTGGATTTCTTTCCTGTTAAATTACGCTCTGCAATATTAAGCCATGTAAATTGTCCTATTGGTCTACTAACAATGCTATGTATAATAATACAAATCTTTCAAAAGCAATATCGTCTCACTACAATACTTACACTCTGCATAATAAATATGAATAATGCGACTAATGCTAATAATAAAGTCGTCTAAAACTCGGCTATAGGTAGAGAATAAAACTATCTTACATCAAAATAAACCATGTACTGCCAAACCAATAACAGCCAATTACTGAACGTCTATCAGTCAATCTCTTAACAAAATAAACTTAGCACTCTTTTGCTCTATTTTGTATATTTGTAGTTCTCCACATTAACTGTCACATTGATATCACCACTGACAACACACCACTGAGTTTTTAACAGCACCAAAATATGAAAAAAGCACTGTAACTCTTTACATGATTTAGAAGTAGTTACATTAGCAAAAAATAAAGTCCTGTTTTCTGTACACGCTAGCCTTTCTGTATACATTAATCTTTCTGTGTACACCAGTCCCTCTATATAGACTAGCCTCTCTGTCTTCTACACGTGCCCGTAACCTATATACACTAGCCTGCCTTCTTTTTACAATAGTCTCGGTGTCCCAGCCTCTCTGCATACTCTAGCCTCACTGAATTCCCCAGACTCTCTTCTGTATACACAAGCCTATCTGTAAACAATAGCTTGTCATCTGTACACACTAGCCTCTCTGTATACACTAGCCATTCTTCTGCCTTCTTTTTACAATAGTCTCGGTGTCCCAGCCTTTCTGCATACTCTAGCCTCACTGAATTCCCCAGACTCTCTTCTGCCTTCTTTTTACAATAGTCTCGGTGTCCCAGCCTTTCTGCATACTCTAGCCTCACTGAATTCCCCAGACTCTCTTCTGTATACACAAGCCTATCTGTAAACAATAGCTTGTCATCTGTACACACTAGCCTCTCTGTATACACTAGCCATTCTTCTGTATACACTAGGCTCAGGGGAATAATATTAGCCTATCTGTATTACTTTGTTTAACTTTTCTGTTTTCTCTTTCTTTTCTAGGGTGTACATCGCCGTATACCCAAGCCAGTCTTATTACCCCAGCCTCATTCCAATTATAATAGCCTCACTGGGTTTTTGACAGGCGGTCTTGTGTTGGGTTTTTTCAGTCTGCTCAGCCATCTTCTTGCAGGGCTTCTTCGGGTCAGCCCTTGCTCCCTTTTCCCCACGTATCCTCTCATCCTCTGGGTTACCTTGGGCATCAGGCTCATCCTATCCTTCACGGGACATTAATTTGGGTTTGCATAGCTTGCAGGCTCTTAGGGGGTTCCTTCTCATCTTCAGGTCAAGAGTCGGTGGGTTCTACTCTCACAGCGGTAACTTACCGGTTACTTACAGTTGGCATTTGGGCATACGTCATTTTATGGATGGGATCTTTACCTTTCCTTTTCCACCTATACTTGTGTCTTTTTGCCCTCTTTTCAAGCATACTGACCATCCAGGCCATGGCACACCTTAGGCCTTGGTTCTTAAGTAATATCGCATTTCCCACTTGAAGACTCCGATTAAAAGTGGGAAGGCTGGCCGCAGGGAGGAGCCTGAGGGACTATTTAACCCTCCTCCTCTGTCAGGGCCAGGGTTGGTGTTTTCTAGGGAGAGAGAGACTGGGTTACACAGACTTGCTAGTGTATACAGACTGAATAGTGTAGTGTACAGAGACAAGCTGACAGTGAGGCCGGGGTATAATGAGAAGCTAGGTGTATAACAGGGTAGCAGACAGGCTAGTTTATATAAAAGCAAAATTGGGTAAAAAGAATACAGGCTGGGAAATAATGAGAGGCAAGATTATACAGAGAGGCTAGGGTACACAGAGAGGCTAGTGTATAGATACAGAAAGGCGGGGTATACCGAGAGACTAGGTGTATAAAAGACAAGCTAGGGACGGACTAGTGTATACAGAGGATCGGCTAGTTGATACAGAGAGGCTAATGTGTACAAAAGACAGGCTAATGTATACAGATAGGCTAGATTATACAGAAGAACGTCCTGGGTATGCAGAGCGCTCAGCTTCAAGGGAAGGCCAACGTGACTTTCTGACAGATCTGACTTTCATCCCCTTGCCCTCTCTGCCCCGGTCATCTGGTGGCAGTTTTATGCACTTCCCTGGCCCCCACCCATTTATAATCCTTACCGACCTATCCTTCCGCTGCTCACAGGAACACACTGTATGACTTGTCTAATTAACCAACTTGTACAAGACACCGCTATCCTCCTGTCTGACACCGGTTCCCCTTGGAGGATTTACCCCTCACTGTTTGGGTGGTCCCTGCCTCCACCTGGATGCTCCACATATACCCCGACGACATTGTCGAAGGGGCACCACTTGACAGGCCACGGGGCTGTCATGCCGGTGGCATCTCCCATTGGAAGAAGGGATGATGGCCCCAACCCCTTGGCAGCATGTTCTTTCATGTACAGACCAGGGCGGCTCATCTTCCCTTCTGGAGTCTTGACCTTAGAGGGGGGAGTTGCACTTTGGGGGGTCTGAGTGATACCTAGTGCGCTGTACTGGAAGGGCTTGACATTCCCGCATCTGTGTCCCCTCTCCCTGGTTGCGCCCCTCGTCCCCCCCCCTCTGGCCCCCACCTACTCTTTGCCGACATTGCCTTCTGCAGCTTTCGGGGACACCCTGGATGACTTATTTATTGAGCCTATTGGTACGAGACACTGCTTCCCTCCAGTTTGACTCTGGACCCCCCTGGAGGATTTACCCCTTACTGTTTGGGCGGTCCCAGCCTCCCTCTGGATGCTCTACACAGCCCCTGATGGCGATGCAGGAGAGACACTAATTGGCGGGCCCCAGAACTGCTGCTCGGGTGAAGTCTCCCGTTGGATGGAGGGATGGTGGCCCCAGCCCCTTGCCTACCGGATTCTCCATGCACCGACCAGGGCTGCTCCTCTTTCATCTTGATGTGGTGACCATGGGGGGGATTAGTTGAAACTTATGGGGTCCAGGTGGTTGCTGGTGTGAGTGCGCTAAAGGACTTGACATTTCCGCATGTTTGTCCCCTCTCCCTTGCTGCCCCCCCTTCCCTTCCCCCTTACCTCCTTCCCTTCCCTCCCCCTTTCCCCCCTTCCCCCCCCTCTTTTCCCCCCTTCCCCCCCTCTTTTCCCCCCTTCCCTCCCCCTTTCCCCCCGGAGCGTGGACGGAGGAGAGGGGGTAAGGATAGGACAATCTGCCAAAGGGAGAAATGCATTTGTTCGGGGGCTGCATGTACTTTTGGGGTATGGGACGGGGGGTGGTGGATCCCATTCTGTGATGCCTTTTCTGTTGTGACGGGCTCCCTCGTGCATGCCTACATTTAGGGCGAGCTGAGGAGACCCCTCAGTGCTGACAGTTCTATGCTCTACCTCTGTTTTGATTATACTATTGTTTTTTGGTTTTATGATGTTACTGATTGTCTTTTATTTGCAGACCGGTATCAGACGTGACATTTACCACTGCCGGGACTGGGGGGACTGGGATCCTTGGGCTCCCTCTCCGACCTGTCTACCCACCAACCCAAGTAGGACGGCGCTTTAAACCCAGTGTACATGTGGTAAGCGCTATAGCATAATTGTGGTGTTTTAGTGTACAATTCCTGTACTGATGAGTGCGGACAACCCTTAATTTCCCTCTCCCTCTGGGGTTGAGGTGCCCGGCCTCTTTTTCCCCTTACCTTTTCTTCCATTTTCCCTTCCTTTCTCCCCCTTAGTTCCCGCCATCCATTACCTACCCAATACCTACCTTGGTTCAACTTTCTTTGCTTTTCTCTGATGTCCCCCTTCCCCTCCCCGAGGAGCGATGGCAGACTCAGTCAAGGTCACCTCTCTAAGGAACTAAGGAAAGGTTAAGGGACTGAACTCCTCTGAAAAAAGGTGAATCCTCCTGTGAGAACTGAAGACTTCCTGTACTGATGTGGCCTTTATACAAGAAACACATTTTAAAAATACTAGCCTCCCCTTTCTACGGTCAAGATCCTTCCCTAAGGTCTACCACTCTACTAACCCCTTCTATAAGACCAAGGGAATCTCCATTCTGATCTCTAGCAGGCTCCCCTCGGTTCTCCAGGATTCTCTGGTGGACCCTGGGGGCCGATATCTTTTTCTTAGGGGCCACATTGGGGAGCTCCTTTTTACATTTGCCACTGTGTAAGCTCCCAATGATCACCAAGACACATTCCTCAGAACTACCCTGCACAGATTATGTGACTTTCGGGAGGGCCAGTTGATATTAGGTTGGGACTTTAATGTCCCCTTTTGCCATCGGTTGACACTTCTGCCTCTTGCTCCTCGCTCCTCATTTCCTCTAGAAAGCGGATTACTAAGTGTTTACTGAATGACCAATTAGTTGATGTCTGGTGTCTGCAACACTCCGGGGAAAGGGACTACTCTTTTTGCTCTTCCTCTCACAAATCATACTTGAGGATAGACTTCTTCTTGATTCCACATGACCAACTGCACTTGGTGAGCTCTTCCTCCATCGGCCATATTACTTGGTCCGACCATGCTCCTGTAGCCCTTACCTACACCCTCTCTAGGAACCCCTCACCTAGGTCTCTATTCTGGCACCTTAATGAGAGCCTCCTCCAGATACCGGAAGTTTTAGCAGATGTGACCAGGGAATTGGACCTTTATTTCCAAGAAAACTAAACGCAGGACTGCGACCCTGGGATAATTTGGGAGGCTCACAAGTCAGTACTCCGCAGGGTACTTATCAGGCACGGGGCGCGCATCAAACGAACATGGAAGGAACAGCTTGCTAATCTGTTTTGTGAACTTGCCTCTGTGGAAGCGAAACCTAAACATGCCCCCTCACGGACCTTAGAGATTGAATTGGGGACACTCCGTACCCAGATTACTGACCTACTCCATTATAAAGCGAAAGCGGCACTCCAGTTTTGTCGTAAACTGACGTAGGAGTCAGGGGACAAATGCGGAAAAATCTTAGCCAGGTCGGTAAATGAGTTGAAATCTGCTTCTTACATACCACAGTTGATAGATGAGAATGGCCAGAGGGCCTCTACCCCAACCCAAATAGCCAAAGTCTTTGAAAAATGTTACTCTGATCTCTACAACCTGCCCGATTCAGGGTCCAGACAGGACAATATAGACAGATATGTAACCGGTTCTGGTCTACCAACCCTCTCATCGGAATCACAGGAGTACTTGGAGGACCCAATCACACTGGAAGCAGTCCAGATGGCCGTGGGACCTCCGAAGGTGGGTAAGGTTCTGAGCCCTGACGGATATACCGCACAATACTATAAGACCTTCCTCCCTATTCTTGGCCCGCGCTTGGTGAATTTATTTAATACTCTGAGCTCGAATGGGGATTTTCCTGAGGATACCCTTAGAGCCCACATCTCGTTGATACCTAAGGAGGGCAAAGACCCGGGCCTATGTGGGAGCTACAGACCCATTTCCCTCCTAAATTCGGTCCTAAAACGATTCTCTTAAATCCTCGCCACGTGATTGGCACAGCACTTGCAGTCCCTTATACATATTGACCAGTTAGGTTTTATTCCCACCAGGGAAGATAGGGACAACACCAATAAGGTGCTTACCCTGGTCCATAAAGCAAAGTCATCTGGGACCCCTTGTCTTTTCGTGAGTACTGATGCAGAGAAGGCTTTTGATCGGGTCAAATGGACATTCATGTTCTCGGTCCTTCGCCATATAGGTCTGAGTGAACGGATGCTGGCATGGATAAGTAAGATATACTCACGCCCTTCAGCTCAACTCAAAGCGAATAGGGTGCTCTCATCTCCCCTTGACATCGGGAATGTGACCAGACAGGGTTGCCCCCTGTCGCCCCTATTATTCGCACTGTCATTGGAACCCTTTCTCTCCACAATTCGACAAAACTCAGACATTACGGGACTCCAAATGGGTACTATTGACTGCAAGATATCTGCCTACGTGGATGACATGCTGTTCTCGCTGACGAATCCCAGAGTTTCCTTGCCAAATCTCCTTTGGGAATTCCAGATATACGGGATACTTCTTGAAATCAGAGGCCATGGGGGTCGCAGTCCCCCTGCAAACGTTACTAGACTTGCAGTCCAATTTTCGATTTAAATGGACCCATACAGCACTTCCCTGGCCCCCACCCATTCATAATCCTTACTGACCTTTCCTTCCGCTGCTCACAGGAACACACTGGATGACTTGTCTAATCAACCAACTTGTACAAGACACCACTATCCTCCTGTCTGACACCGGTCCCCTTGGAGGCTTTACCCCTCACTGTTTGGGTGGTCCCTGCCTCCCCCTGGATGCTCCACATATACCCCGACGACATTGTCAGAGGGGCACCACTTGACAGGACACGGGGCTGTAATGCCGGTGGCATCTCCCATTGGAGGAAGGGATGATGGCCCCAACCCTTTGGCAGCAGGTTCTTTCATGTACAGACCAGGGCGGCTCATCTTCCCTTCTGGAGTCTTGACCTTAGAGGGGGGAGTTGCACTTTGGGGGGTCTGAGTGATACCTAGTGCGGTGTACTGGAAGGGCTTGACATTCCCGCGTATGTGTCCCCTCTCCCTGGTTGCGCCCCTTGTTCCCCACCCTCTGGCCCCCACCTACTCTTTGCCGACATTGCCTTCTGCAGCTTTCGGGGACACCCTGGATGACTTATTTATTGAGCCTATTGGTACGAGACACTGCTTCCCTCCAGTTTGACTCTGGACCCCCCTGGAGGATTTACCCCTTACTGTTTGGGCGGTCCCAGCCTCCCTCTGGATGCTCTACACAGCCCCCGATGGCGATGCAGGAGAGACACTAATTGGCGGGCCCTAGAACTGCTGCTCGGGTGAAGTCTCCCGTTGGATGGAGGGATGGTGGCCCCAGCCCCTTGCCTTCCGGATTCTCCATGCACCGACCAGGGCTGCTCCTCTTTCATCTTGATGTGGTGACCATGGAGGGGAGGAGTTGAAACTTATGGGGTCCGGGTGGTTGCTGGTGTGAGTGCGCTAAAGGACTTGACATTTCCACATGTTTGTCCCCTCTCCCTTGCTGCCCCCCTTCCCTCCCCCCTTCCCTCCCTTACCTCCTTCCCTTCCCTCTTCCCCCCCTCTTTTCCCCCCTTCCCTCCCCCTTTTCCCCCGGTGAGTGGAAGGAGGAGAGGGGGTAAGGAGAGGACAATCTGCCAAAGGGAGAAATGCATTTGTTCGGGGGCTGCATGTACTTTTGGGGTATGGGACGGGGGGTGGTGGATCCCATTCTGTGATGCCTTTTCTGTTGTGACGGGCTCCCTCGTGCATGCCTATGTTTAGGGCGAGCTGAGGAGATCCCTCAGTGCTGACAGTTCTATGCTCTACCTCTGTTTTGATTATACTATTGTTTTTTGGTTCTATGATGTTACTGATTGTCTTTTATTTGCATACCGGTATCAGACGTGACATTTACCACTGCCGGGACTGGGGGGACTGGGGGGACTGGGAACCGGGGGCTCCCTCTCCGACCTGTCTACCCACCAACCCCAGTAGGACGGCGCTTTAAACCCAGTGTACATCTGGTAAGCGCTATAGCATAATTGTGCTGTTTTAGTATACAATTCCTGTACTGTTGAGTGCGGACAACCCTTAATTTCCCTCTCCCCCTGGGGTTGAGGTGCCCGGCCTCTTTTTCCCCTTACCTTTCCTTCCATTTGCCCTTTCTTTCTCCCACTTAGTTCCCGCCATCCATTACCTACCCAATACCTACCTTGGTTCAACTTTCTTTGCTTTTCTCGGACGTCCCCCTTCCCCTCCCCGAGGAGCGATGGCAGACTCAGTCAAGGTCACCTCTCTAAACGTTAAGGGACTGAACTCCTCTGAAAAACGGTGGATCCTCCTGTGAGAACTGAAGACTTCCTGTACTGATGTGGCCTTTATACAAGAAACACATTTTAAAAATACTAGCCTCCCCTTTCTACGGTCAAGATCCTTCGCTAAGGTCTACCACTCTACTAACCCCTCCTCTAAGACCAAGATAATCTCCATTCTGATCTCTAGCAGGCTCCCCTCGGTTCTCCAGGATTCTCTGGTGGACCCTGGGGGCCGATATCTTTTTCTTAGGGGCCACATTGGACAGCTCCTTTTTACATTTGCCACTGTGTACGCTCCCAATGATCACCAAGACACATTCCTCAGAACTACCCTGCACAGATTATGTGACTTTCGGGAGAGCCAGTTGATATTAGGTGGGGACTTTAATGTCCCCTTTCGCCATCGGTTGACACTTCTGCCTCTTGCTCCTCGCTCCTCATTTCCTCTAGAAAGCGGATTACTAAGTGTTTACTGAATGACCAATTAGTTGATGTCTGGTGTCTGCAACACTCCGGATAAAGGGACTACTCTTTTTGCTCTTCCCCTCACAAATCATACTTGAGGATAGACTTCTTCTTGATTCCACATGACCAACTGCACTTGGTGAGCTCTTCCTCCATCGGCCATATTACTTGGTCCAACCACGCTCCTGTAGCCCTTACCTACACCCTCTCTAGGAACCCCTCACCTAGGTCTCTATTCTGGCACCTTAATGAGAGCCTCCTCCAGATACCGGAAGTTTTAGCAGATGTGACCAGGGAATTGGACCTTTATTTCCAAGAAAACTAAACGCAGGACTGCTACCCGGGGATAATTTGGGAGGCTCACAAGTCAGTACTCCGCAGGGTACTTATCAGGCACGGGGCACGCATCAAACGAACACGGAAGGAACAGCTTGCTAATCTGTTTTGTGAACTTGCCTCTGTGGAAGCAAAACATAAACATGCCCCCTCACGGACCTTAGAGATTGAATTGGGGACACTCCGTACCCAGATTACTGACCTACTCCATTATAAAGCGAAAGCGGCACTCCAGTTTTGTCGTAAACTGACGTAGGAGTCAGGGGACAAATGCTGAAAAATCTTAGCCAGGTCGGTAAATGAGTTGAAATCTGCCTCTTACATACCACAGTTGATAGATGAGAATGGCCAGAGGGCCTCTACCCCAACTCAAATAGCCAAAGTCTTTGAAAAATGTTACTCTGATCTCTACAACCTGCCCGATTCAGGGTCCGGACAGGACAATATAGACAGATATGAAACCGGTTCTGGTCTACCAACCCTCTCATCGGAATCACAGGAGTACTTGGAGGACCCGATCACACTGGAAGAAGTCCAGATGGCCGTGGGACCTCCGAAGGTGGGTAAGGCTCTGGGCCCTGACGGATATACCGCACAATACTATAAGACCTTCCTCCCTATTCTCGGCCCGCGCTTGGTGAATTTATTTAATACTCTGAGCTCGAATGGGGATTTTCCTGAGGATACCCTTAGAGCCCACATCTCGTTGATACCTAAGGAGGGCAAAGACCCGGGCCTATGTGGGAGCTACAGACCCATTTCCCTCCTAAATTCGGTCCTAAAACGATTCTCTAAAATCCTCGCCACGTGATTGGCACAGCACTTGCAGTCCCTTATACATATTGACCAGTTAGGTTTTATTCCCACCAGGGAAGATAGGGACAACACCATTAAGGTGCTTACCCTGGTCCATAAAGCAAAGTCATCTGAGACCCCTTGTCTTTTCGTGAGTACAGATGCCGAGAAGGCTTTTGATCGGGTCAAATGGACATTCATGTTCTCGGTCCTTCGCCATATAGGTCTGAGTGAACGGATGCTGGCATGGATAAGTAAGATATACTCACGCCCTTCAGCTCAACTCAAAGCGAATGGGGTGCTCTCATCTCCCCTTGACATCGGGAATGTGACTCCCCTATTATTCGCACTGTCATTGGAACCCTTTCTCTCCACAATTCGACAAAACTCAGACATAACGGGACTCCAAATGGGTACTATTGACTGCAAGATATCTGCCTACGTGGATGACATGCTGTTCTCGCTGACGAATCCCAGAGTTTCCTTGCCAAATCTCCTTCGGGAATTCCAGATATACGGGATACTTCTTGAAATCAGAGGCCATGGGGGTCGCAGTCCCCCCGCAAACGTTACTAGACTTGCAGTCCAATTTTCGATTTAAATGGACCCATACAGCACTTCCCTGGCCCCCACCCATTCATAATCCTTACCAACCTTTCCTTCCGCTGCTCACAGAAACACACTGGATGACTTGTCTAATTAACCAAATTGTAAAAGACACCGCTATCCTCCTGTCTGGCACCGGTCCCCTTGGAGGCTTTACCCCTCACTGTTTGGGTGGTCTCTGCCTCCCCCTGGATGCTCCACATATACCCAGACGACATTGTCAGAGGGGCACCACTTGACAGGACACGGGGCTGTCATGCCGGTGGCATCTCCCATTGGAGGAAGGGATGATGGTCGGTAAATGAGTTGAAATCTGCCTCTTACATACCACAGTTGATAGATGAGAATGGCCAGAGGGCCTCTACCCCAACTCAAATAGCCAAAGTCTTTGAAAAATGTTACTCTGATCTCTACAACCTGCCCGATTCAGGGTCCGGACAGGACAATATAGACAGATATGAAACCGGTTCTGGTCTACCAACCCTCTCATCGGAATCACGGGAGTACTTGGAGGACCCGATCACACTGGAAGAAGTCCAGGGACCTCCGAAGGTGGGTAAGGCTCCGGGCCCTGACGGATATACCGCACAATACTATAAGAACTTATTCTATTCTCGGCCCGCGCTTGGTGAATTTATTTAATACTCTGAGTTTGAATGGGGATTTTCCTGAGGATAACCTTAGAGCCCACATCTCGTTGATACCTAAGGAGGGCAAAGACCCGGGCCTATGTGGGAGCTACAGACCCATTTCCCTCCTAAATTCGGTCCTAAAACGATTCTCTAAAATCCTCGCCACGTGATTGGCACAGCACTTGCAGTCCCTTATACATATTGACCACTTAGGTTTTATTCCCACCAGGGAAGATAGGGATAACACCATTAAGGTGCTTACCCTGGTCCATAAAGCAAAGTCATCTGGGACCCCTTGTCTTTTCGTGAGTACTGATGCCGAGAAGGCTTTTGATCGGGTCAAATGGACATTCATGTTCTCGGTCCTTCGCCATATAGGTCTGAGTGAACGGATGCTGGCATGGATAAGTAAGATATACTCACGCCCTTCAGCTCAACTCAAAGCGAATGGGGTGCTCTCATCTCCCCTTGACATCGGGAATGGGACCAGACAGGGTTGCCCCCTGTCGCCCCTATTATTCGCACTGTCATTGGAACCCTTTCTCTCCACAATTCGACAAAACTCAGACATAACAGGACTCCAAATGGGTACTATTGAGTGCAAGATATCTGCCTACGTGGATGACATGCTGTTCTCGTTGAAGAATCCCAGAGTTTCCTTGCCAAATCTCCTTCGGGAATTCCAGATATACGGGATACTTCTTGAAATCAGAGGCCATGGGGGTCGCAGTCCCCCCGCAAACGTTACTAGACTTGCAGTCCAATTTTCGATTTAAATGGACCCATACAGCCCTTAAGTACTTAGGTACTTACATTCCACCGGACATCGCGCGTACGTTTATGTTGAACTTTCCCCCACCCCTTGTCACTAAGATCTGCAGTTTGCTTCACGGGTGGCATTCTGGCCTCCATTCCTGGTTCAGGAGATGCAATCTCATTAAAATGAACATACTCCCTAAATGTACCTATCTTTTCCAAGCTCTCCTGATCCAGAGTCCAGTGCCGTTTTTTAAGCAAGCTCAATTCCTGCTCACTCAATTTAACTGGGCCCACAAAAATTCAGACTTAAGTGGTCACAGCTGACATTGTCTAAACAACAGGGAGGGTTGGTTCTCCCTGACTTGCGATGCTACTACCTGGCCTCCCATCTGGGGTGTGTATTGGACTGGAATGGAAACAAACTTTCTAAGCTCTGGGTGCAACTAGGACAATCTCACTCCCGAATTCCGCTAAGAAGTGCCATGTGGTGCTATAAGGATTTACCCACAGAATTTACGTCACATCCCACTATAGGGGCTTCATTGAAAGTCAGTCACCTGATCGCTACCCAAAACACACTCACGTCTTTGACTTCCCCCCTATTCCCTATACGTGACCATCCGAACTTTGAACCGGGGACCCACTTAGAAATTCCAACCTAGACCATGCGTCTAAATTCGTCATTGATGGAAAATGGCCTTCTTTCTGAACCCTAACAGATCCGACAGGGCTTTTCCAACTGCCTTTTTGGAGAGCGGCGCAACAACATAATTTTCTCCATTCCATCCCCAATACTCAAACTTTCACCCGCCCTCAGACGGAGTTTGAGACTCTATGCAGGAGCGAAGGCCCTTTGGTCCACATTCTCTCTCAAACAGATCACCCACACTTAACCTGTCTGTCCAACTGGGAAAAGGACCTTGATTGCTCGTTTTCCCCAGCACAGAGACAACGCATTATCACTTTGGCTCTCAAAACCTCGCTGTGCACGAAGATACAGGAGACAAATTTTAAACTTCTCATCAGGTGGTATTTGACACTATCAAAGCTGCATAAATAATTCCCCTCTTCCTCGAACATATGCTGGAGGTGTGGAGAAGAAGAGGGCACATTGCTCCACATTTTTTGGTCCTGCCCCAGCTTGGTGGACTTCTGGACAGAGATCCGATGCATAACACAAAAATTCTTGTACTTTATCCGTGCCTTGAATCATTATGATTGATGGAAGGCAGACTCACATTTGCGAATATACCTGTATCAAGTATTGTTCAGCTGCTTTTTGCTCTGTATTTCTCTGTTGCATTATGTACTCGGGGGACCGTCATTCCCTGTTTGTAGAAAAAAAAAAAGAAGCCTACGACACCTGGTATTCCCAGGCGGTCTCCCATCCAGGCATTAACCAGGCCCGGCCCTGCTTAGCCTACAAGATCAGATGAGATGGAACAGATTCAGGGTGATGTGGCCGTAGCCAATATCTTCAGGCACTCTCAACTCTCTTGAAAAATGCCAAGATGGTCACCTTGGGAACAAGCAGAAAAAAATAGGTCAACGGCAACAACATAACAAGAAGACTACGGCATCTGGAAATCCCAGGTGGTCTCCCATCCAGGGATTAAACTGGTCCCAACCCTGCTTAGCCTCTGAGATCAGATGAGATTGGGCTCTTTCAGGGTGATGTGGCCGTAGGAGATTTCTTCAGGCACTCTCAACCCTCTTGACTAATGCCAAGATGGTCACTTTGGGAAAAAAACAAAAAAAAACAAGTTAACGCCAACAACATAAGAAGAAGTCTACAGCACCTAGTATTCCCAGGTGGTCTCCCATCCAGGTATTAACAAGGCCCGACCCTGTTTAGTCTCTGAGATCAGACGAGATCTGGTGCTTTCAGGGTTATGTGGCCATAGGCAAGCTCTTCAGGCACTCTCAACCCTCTTGACAAACACCAAGATGGTCACCTTGGTAAACAAACAAAACAAAAACAAGTCAACGCCAACAACATAAAAAGTATTCCCAGGTGGTCTCCAATCCAGGTACTAGCAAGGCCCAACCTTGCGAAAAAAGACAGATCAATGTCAACAACATAAAAAGAAGAATACGGCACCTGGTATTCCAACGCCATCTCCCATACAGGTACTAACTAGGCCCAACCCTTCTTAGCCTCAGAGATGAGAAGAGATAGGGCTCTTTCAGGGTGATGCTGCTGTAAGCGATCTCTTTGGGCACTTTAAACCCTCTTGACAAATGCCAAGATGGTCACCTTGGGAAACAAGCGAAAAAAAAAAAAAACGAATCAACGCCAACAACATAAAAAGAAGCTTACAATAACTGGTATTCCCAGGTGGTCTCCCATCCAGGTACTAACCAGGCCTGACTCTTCTTAGCCTCCAAGATCAGACAAGATTGGGTGCTTTCAGTGTGATGTGGCCATAGGCAATCTCTTCAGGCACTCTCAACCCTCTTGACAAACACCAAGATGGTGACCTTGGGAAACAAGCTAAAAAAAAACAGGTCAACGCCAACAACATAAAAAGAAGCCTACGACACCTGGTATTCCCAGGCGGTCTCCCATCCACGTACTAACAAGGCCAGACTCTTCTTAGCCTCCAACATCAAACGAGATCAGGTGCTTTCAGGGTGATGTGCCCGTAGGCAATCCCTTCAGGCACTTTCAACCCTCTTGACAAACGCCAAGATGGTCACCTTGGGAAACAAGCAAAAAAAAACTAAGTCAATGCCAACAACTTAAAAAAAAAGCATATGGCATTGAGAAATCCCAGGCGGTCTCCCATCCAGGTACTAACCAGGTCCCAACCCTGCTTAGCCTCTGAGATCAAATGAGATTGGGCTCTTTCAGGGTGATGCGGCCATAGTAGATTTTTTCAGGCACGCTCAACCCTCTTGACAAACGCCAAGATGGTCACCTTGGGAAGCAAACAAAAAATCAAGTCAATGCCAACAACATAAAAAGAAGCCTACAGCACCTAGTATTCCCAGGCGGTCTCCCATCCAGGTATTAACAAGGCACGACCCTTTCTAGCCTCTGAGATCAGAGGAGATTGGGTGCTTTCAGGGTGATGTGCCCATGGGCAATCTCTTTGGGCACTCTCATCCCTCTTGAAAAATGGCAAGATAGTCACCCTGGGAAACAAGCGGAAAAAAACAGGTCAACGCCAACAACATGAAAAGAAGAATACGGCACCTGGTATTCCAAGGCCATCTCCCATTCAAGTACTAACTAGGCCCAACCCTTCTTAGCCTCCGAGATCAGAAGAGATAGGGTCCTTTCAGGGTGATGCTGCTGTAAGCGATCTCTTTAAGCACTCTCTACCCTCTTGACAAATGCCAAGATGATCACTTTGGGAAACAAGCGAAAAAAAACAGGTCAACACCAACAACATAAAAAGAAGCCTGCGGCATCTGGAAAACGCAGGTGGTCTCCCATCCACGTACAAACCAGGCCCAACCCTGCTTAGCCTCTGAGACCAGATGAGATTGGGCGCTTTCAGGGTGTTGTGCCCGTAGGCAATTTCTTTGTGCACTCTCAACCCTCTTGACAAATGCCAAGATGGTCACCTTGGGAAAAAAGGGAAAAAAAACAGGTCAACGCCGACAACATAATGAGAAGCCTACAGCACCTGGTATTCCCAGGCTTTCTCCCATCCAGGTACTAACCAGGCCCATCGCTGCTTAGCCCCCGAGATCAGATGAGATTGGGCTCTCTCAGGGTGATTTGGCCGTAGGCATTCTCTTTGGGCACTCTGAAGCCTCTTGACAAAGGCCAAGATGCTCACCTTGGGAAACAAGCTAAAAAAAAACAGGTCAAAGCCAACAACATAAAAAGAAGCCTACGGCATCCGGTATTCCCAGGCGATCTCCCAATCAAGACACTAACCAGGCCAGATCCTTCTATGGCACCTGGTCTTTCCAGGCAGTCTCCCATCCAGGTACTAACCAGGCCTGACACTGCTTAGCCTCTGAAATCAGATGAGATCGGGTGCTTTCAGGGTGATGTGGCCGTAAGCGTTCTCTTCAAGACACGCCCAACCCTCTTGACAAACGCCAAGATGGTCGCCTTGAGAAACAAGTGAAAAAAACAGGTCAAAGCCAACAACATAAAAAGAAGCCTATGGCACCTAGTATTCCAAGGCGGTCTCCCATCCAGGTACTAACCAGGCCCGACACTGTTTAGCCTCCGAGATCAGACAAGATTGGGTGCTTTCATGGTGATGGGGCCGTAGGTGATCTCTTTGGGCACTCTCAACCCTCTTGACAAATGCCAAGATGGTCACCTTGGGAAACAAGTGAAAAAAGAAACCAGGTCAAGGCCAATAACATAAAAAGAAGCCTACGGCACCTGTTATTCCCAGACGTTCTCCCATCCTGGTATTAACCAGGCCTGACACTGCTTAGCCTCCGAGATCAGACAAGATTGGGTGCTTTCAGGGTGATGGGGCCGTAGGTGGTCTCTTTGGGCACTCTGGACCCTCTTGTTAAACGCCAAGATGGTCACCTTGGGAAACAAGCAAAAATAAACAGGTCAACACCAACAACATAAAAAGAAGCCTACGGCACCTGGTATTCACAGATGGTCTCCCATACAGGTATTAACCAGGCCGTACACTGCTAGGCCTCTGAGATCAGATGAGATTGTGCGCTTTCAGGGTGATGTGGCCATAGGTGTTCTATTCAGACACTCTCAACCCTCTTAACAAATGCCAAGATGGTCATCTTGGGAAACAAGTGAAAAAAAACAGGTCAACGCCAACAACATAGACCCTGGCGGTCTCCCATCTGACCCTGACCCTGCTTAGCCTCTGAGATCGGGCGCTTTCAGGGTGATGGGGCCTTAGGCGAACGCTTTGGGACATACTCAAAACTCTTGACAGATGCTAAAATGGTCACCTTGGGAAACAAGCGAAAAAAAACAGGTCAAAGCCAACAATATAAAAAGATTCCTACGGCACCTGTAATTAGGTACTATCCAGGCTGGACCCTGCTTAGCCTCTGAGATCAGATAAGATCGGGCGCTTTCAGGGTGATGTGGCCGTAGGAGATTTCTTTGGGCTCTCTCAGCCCTCTTGACAAATGCCAAGATGGTCACCTTGGGAAACAAGCGGAAAAAAAAAAATGTCAACGCCAGCAACATAAAAAGAAGCCTACGGCACCTGGTATTCCCAGTCGGTCTCCCTTCCAGTTACTAATCAGGCCCGACAATGCTTAGCCTCCGAGATCAGACAAGATCGGGCACTTTCAGGGTGATTTGGCCGTAGGCACTTTCTTTGGGCACTCTCACCCTCTTGACAAACGCCAAGATGGTCATCTTGGGAAACAAGCAAAAAAAAACAGGTCAACGCCAACAACATAAAAAATAGGATTTTTATATACAACTTACCTGTAAAATGCTTTTCTTGAGAGTACATCACGGGACACAGGAGCTTCATTACATAGTGGGTTATATAGGCACCTCTGGTGATTGGACACTGGTTAACCCCCAATTAAGGAGAATTCCTCCCCTATATAACCCCTCCCATATGGGGGGCACCTCAGTTTTGTAGCAAAGCAATAGGAAACCATGTAAAACCCAAGAGGGGTGGGTGCCCTGTGTCCCGTGATGTACTCTCAAGAAAAGGATTTTACAGGTAAGCTGTATATAAAAATCCTATTTTCTTGATCATACATCACAGGACACAGGAGCTTCATTACATAGTGGGATGACCCAAAGCAATGCTCAGATTGAGGGCAGGGAGACACAGATCATAATATATAGACCGCCAAGGACCTAAACTGCAGCCTGCAGTACACTGCGCCCAAAGGCGATATCCTCTTGCCCTCTGACATCCACCTGATAGAATCTGGTGAATGTGTGGACTGATGACCAAGTTGCAGCCTTACAGATCTGAGCCAGGGAGGCCTGGTGATGCACTGCCCAAGAAGCACTTACAGCCCTAGTTGAGTGCGCTCTCACTTGAAAACGAGGGATCTTCCCTTTAACACTATAGGCCTGAGAAATAATCTGTCTAATCCACCTTGAGAGAGTGGATTTTGATGCCGCCTGGCCCTTCCTAGGGCCTTCCGGCAAAATAAATAAGCAACCAGTTTTCCTTATCTGAGCAGTTGCCTGAAGATAGATACTGATTGCCCTTACCACATCCAAAGATTCTTCTTCTGCGGACTGTGGGTCCGGAAAAAAGGATGGTAGGCTTAAATCTTGATTCAAATGGAATCCTGAAACCACCTTAGGCAGAAAGGACCTGTTGGGACGCATTACCACCAGGTCCTTATGAATAATTAGATAATAATTAGATACGGTTCTTTACTGGAGAGAGCTGCTAGTTCTGACACTCTTCTAGCCGTGGATATGGCTACCAAGAAAACCAATTTTTTAGTCAAAAGAACTAACGAAGCCTGATGCAAAGGTTCAAAAGGTTGCCCCTGCAAAGCTGAGAGAACCAAATTCAGATCCCATGGGCATACCGGAGGTTTGACTGGCAGCCTTATCCTCATAGCCCCCTGGATGAAAGCCCGCACCAGGGAATGTGATGCAAGTGGTTTCTGAAAAAACACTGACAAGGACGAAATATGCACCTTGATAGTGCTTACGGCCAAATTCATTTCTAGGCCTGACTGGAGGAAGGCCAAGATCCTGCTAATGACATACTTTCTAGGATGACATTCCCTGAGTTCACAACAGGAAACATATGCCCTCCAGATTTTGTAGTAAATAAGCCTGGAGGCCGGCTTTCTGGCATTGACCAGAGTAGAAAGGACTGGCCCCGAAAGCCCACGGTCTCTCAGAATGTGGGTCTCAGCAGCCAAACCGTCAAATTCAGACTGTGTAAAGCAGCATGGTAAATTGGACCCTGTGAGAGCAGATCTGGCCGGAGAGGGAGGATCCACAGCCTGCCTACTGCCAACTTCATGATCTCTGCGTACCACGGTCGCCTGGGCCAAGCCAGGGCTACCAAAAGAAGCGACTTTGTTTCCCACTAGACTCTTCCCAGGAACCGCGGCAGAAGCGGGCACGGGGGGAGGCATAAATCAAATTTTACTGATCCCAGGGAACTGTCAGAGCATTCGACCCCTGAGCGAGTGTATCTCTTGTCCTTGACACGAATTTGTCCAGTTTTCTGTTGAACCTGGACGCAAACAGATCTACGTCTGGAGTACCCCACCTGCGACATATGTTCCAAAACACGTCGGGGTGCAGAGCTCATTCTCCTAGGCACAACTGCTGGCGGCGCAGAAAATCTGCCTGCCAATTTTCCACTCCTGGAATGAAGACTGTAGAAAGGCATGGAACATGCCTTTCTGCCCAGACAAGTATGCGATTCACCTCTTTTTGCGCAACCAGACTCCTGGTACCACCCTGGTGATTGATATAGGCCACTGCTGTGGCATTGTCGGACTGAACTCGAACAGGGAGACCCCGTAGTCTGAAAGAACAGTTTATGAGAGCCATATAAACTGCCTGGATCTCCAAGACATTTATGGGCAATAGCTTCTCGATCACAGACCATTTCCACTGCGAGCACGTCTCCTCCAACACTGCTCCCCAGCCTGTCAGGCTGCCATTTGTCATAATAATCTTCCATGGAAGAGGAAGAAAAGTTTTGCCTTTCAGCAAATTCTCGGTTTGTAACGAGACTCTTAGACTCGTTAGACGAGACTCTTGCGTGTCCCTGGGGATAGACGCATAGGAAGATCCAAGGACTGGGGCTTCCTGTTCCAAGCCGCAAGGATGCATCTTTGCAGAGGCCTTGAGTGGAACTAGGCGAATGGAACGGCCTCGAAGGAGGCAACCATTTTCCCTAACAGTCTCATGCACAACCGAATGGGGGAAGATCTTCTGCCCAGAATTAGGCGCACCAGATCCCCAATGGCCAAGACTTTTGGCCTTGGTAGAAACACCTTGCCCTGAGCAGTGTCGATAACCATACCCAGGTATTCCAACCTGGTAGCAGGCTGTAGGGACGACTTTTCTAGGTTTATAATCCAACCTAGGCGTTCCAGCTGTTCTAGCGTTCTGGTAACACTGTGGTTCAGGAGCGCTACTGTTTTCTCTATGAGAAGCAAATCGTCTAGATAAGCCATGACGGCTATACCCTGAGCTCTTAGGTTTGCCAAGAGAGGGTCCAGAATCTTTGTGAAGACTCGAGGGGCCGTAGCTAGCCCGAACGGCAAGGCCACAAATTGAAAATGGCGCCGCTCTACCGTGAACCTTAGATACTTTTGGTGTGCGGGAAAAATTGGCACATGGAGATATGCATCCTTGATGTCTATTGATGCCATAAACTCTCCCCCTTGCAGGGAGGAGACCACAGTGCGAATTGACTGTATTCAGAAGGACCGGATGCGTAAAAAACGGGTCAGATCCTTCAGATCCAGGATAGGTCTGACACTTCTATTTGGCTTTGGAACGGTGAAGAGATTCGAGTAAAACCCTGAACCCTGTTCTTTTGGGTCCACTTCTACTATCACCCCCTGGGATAGTAAGTGATCTAAGGCCAGAAATAGCGGTCTTTGCTTTACTGGGTCCCTGGGGATCCTTGACCTTAGAAAGCGAGAAGGTGGATTCTCCTGAAACTCCAGCTTGTAGCCCAGGGATACCAAAGAGACCACCCACTCGTCCCGGATCTCTTCCCGCCAGGCTTCTGCAAACTGCAGGAGCCTTCCCCCACTTGGCCGAGTGGGGGCGCCCCTTCACAAGGTAGCTTTCGGGCTCTGCTTGGCAGGCTTTCGCCCCCAGGATTTCTTCTGCCACTGGGCCCGGCCTTGAGCCTTTCCTGTAGAGGGGGGTTGAGAAGGCCGTCGCCACTGCTTAGAGCTTGATGCTCCGGGAGAGAGAGAACGCCTAAATGATGGACGTTTGCTCCTTTTGACTGGAAGGAGAGTAGATTTACCCCCTGAAATTTTTTGGACGAATTTGTCTAATTCTTCTCCAAACAAACGTTCCCCTTTAAACGGGAACCCAATCAAATGCTTCTTGCATGATAGCTCAGCTGCCCAATTCTTTAGCCATAGGGCCCTTCGCATGTGTACCAACAGGAGAGACAAACGAGATGCTTGTTGGACAGAATCCAAAATCGCATCAATCATGAAACACAGAATTTGAGGTATTTCTGCATAATTCTCCACTTCCTCACTGGGAAGGAGGCCAAGCATCTTCTTAACCTGTTCCTTGAGGAACTGACACAACCCCACAGCTGCGACTGTAGGTTGCACTACAGTGCCAGTCATGGAAAAGGAGGCTTTTAATAATGTTTCCAGCTTCTTATCAGTTGGATCTTTAAATACCTGAGCATTATCCAAAGGACAGGTCAGGTTTCTATTCATGCAAGAAACAGTCGCATCGACAGATGGGACCCCCCATTTCTTGGTGAAACTTTCCTCCAGAGGATAAAGCATAGAAAACCTTTTAGGAGGAGCAAACAGTTTATCGGGATGTCCCCAATCCTCATACAACAATTTATCCATTAAGGGATTAATTGGAAAGGAAAAGGCAGGTTGTGGGATTTTCCTGACTCCCAGGGAAGAAACAGAGGACGTAGCGATCTCAGCAGCAGGCATTCTGAATGTGGTACGCACCAATTCAGTATAATACTGCACCTGTTTTCTGAGCGCCTGGGAGGAGGGGACTCTCTCCTCTTCCTCTGATTCATCCGACTGCTCAAGATTCCTGTCCCAAGATAGGGATCTCTCCTCATTGTCAGAAGTGTCATCTGAAAGAGGAATCTCAGCAGAGGTAGGGGAACTACCCCTTTTCCTGCTATCTTTCAGGGAAGCTGAAATAAAATTCATGATTCTCCCTTCAAAACCCTCCAATGTAGCCCTAAGGGAGTCCTCAGTGATGTATACCGGGGCTGAAATATTAGGAGAGGCTGCAAATCCTGACAGGGGCACTGACTCATCCTGTGAGGCTGACTCCAGTCTTGCAGGGGGGGGGATGGTAACCTACAGGCATTTTTAGAACCCCTAGACCTAGGCGGTGACTTACCAGTGTCCTTGTTATCTCCCCCTGGGACCCTCTTACGAGGAGACATAGTCCTAAGCTACAAAGCAGAGGTACTAGTACAAAGTGCAATCACTGTTGTGCTTAAAGTCTCACAATAAATATATATGCAAGCTTTCTCAGTGGTACCGGCATATCCTTTAAATTTAGACTATCAAGCTAAGCTTTCAATCTCTTACCGTTGAACAGCGATACTTCCTCCCTGCAATATTAAGCCATTTAAATGTCCTATTGGTCATCTATATTATACAACTCTCTGAAAAGCATATATGTAGAGAATAAAACTAGTCTTACATCTTAATAAAACTGTTTTATTGCTCAACCCGTATGAAGCTGTCATGACATAAGCAAATAAGTCACAGTTAAAACACAGTGACAAAACATTCCTTTTTACCGCAGCAAAATGTGAGAAAAGCAGTGTAAGCCGTCTTTCTGCCATATGCTTCAGAAAATTAATGTACCGCTTTTAAATCCATATCAATTCCACATCCTAATTTAAACCGTCTTAAACTTTTAACATTTACTGATAGCAATTACTGATATTACATTATGATTAAACCAGTGAAAAGGCCCGCGTAATGGAACTGTCAAATTAATCATAATCTCAGAGTTAACTTAGCTGATAAATTTACGATTTACTCAACGATTTACTCAACGATTTAAACTAAGATTTTTTCAAGCTAAGTCAATTTAATCTTAAATAATTTATACTATATTCTACGGTACTCTTAAATTATGTACTGTTTTTCTGTATTTTAGCCGTACTCATATTTCGTGTTATGTTGCAACCATCTAATCTCATTGCTATTCCGACATTCTGCCTTAATGAGGATATTACTTTGCAACTATCCCTTGAACCCTTTTGTGTATTCACTTTATCTCGACCTATATATACTGCCTCAATATACTTATTATTATATTATAGAGATTACTATCTCTAAATCATTGTAAACGTAACCATAGTTATAATGTACAGGTAATTTTACGTTAAAGCAAACTTCACACAAAACCATCTTTTTAAAACCTTTTACACACTGCACATTAAGAGTAATGCAACCATCTCTCTACCTCTATGCAATAGGATTCTCTTTCTGACTCTATTTTGTGTATTACGTCTTCTCCACATTAACTGTCACACTGATAACCATTTGTAACACATAACACTGGCAACCCATTTTTTAACAGCAGCAAAATGTGAGAAAAGCAGTGGGACGGTTTACTTGATTGAGAAGTGGTTGCAGTACCAAAGGATAGCAATAAAGTTTGATTACATTAATAACACATAATGCAACTATTTTACATTCACATCAAGCATACATCCTAATGTAAACTGTCTATCACTATTAATGTTCAGGGTTACTGATACATTATGCCGATAACCAGTGGAAACGGAAAACAGTCAGTGTAAGCAGTCTTCGTGCGTAACAAAATTAATGGAACGATTTACACGTTGGAATTTACAAGCTACGTCAATTTACTCTTATATAATGTATACCCTTTAGCTGCTTAGCTCACACTTTGCTGTATGTAGCCGCATTAACTGTATTAATGGTTACATATAAGTAACCAATGGGTATTGACATTTCATGTCTATCTCACATCTCTAATGCAATTTGTCTCTTTGAGACACGTTGCTGATATTTGCTGTCAAGAGGCTTCAGAGTGCCCAAAGAGAATGCCTACGGCCAAATCACCCTGAGAGAGCCCAATCTCATCTGATCTCGGGGGCTAAACAGCAATGGGCCTGGTTAGTACCTGGATGGGAGAAAGCCTGGGTATACCAGGTGCTGTAGGCTTCTCATTATGTTGTCGGCGTTGACCTGTTTTTTTTCCCTTTTTTCCCAAGGTGACCATCTTGGCATTTGTCAAGAGGGTTGAGAGTGCACAAAGAAATTGCCTACGGGCACAACACCCTGAAAGCGCCCAATCTCGTCTGGTCTCAGAGGCTAAGCAGGGTTGGGCCTGGTTTGTACGTGGATGGGAGACCACCTGGGTTTTCCAGATGTCGTAGGCTTCTTTTTATGTTGTTGGTGTTGACCTGTTTTTTTTCGCTTGTTTCCCAAAGTGATCATCTTGGCATTTGTCAAGAGGGTAGAGAGTGCTTAAAGAGATCGCTTACAGCAGCATCACCCTGAAAGCACCCTATCTCTTCTGATCTCGGAGGCTAAGAAGGGTTGGGCCTAGTTAGTACTTGAATGGGAGATGGCCTTGGAATACCAGGTGCCGTATTCTTCTTTTCATGTTGTTGGCGTTGACCTGTTTTTTTCCGCTTGTTACCCAGGGTGACTATCTTGGCATTTTTCGAGAGGGATGAGAGTGCCCAAAGAGATTGCCCATGGGCACATCACCCTGAAAGCACCCAATCTCCTCTGATCTCAGAGGCTAGAAAGGGTCGTGCCTTGTTAATACCTGGATGGGAGACCACCTGGGAATACTAGGTGCTGTAGGCTTCTTTTTTTGTTGTTGGCGTTGACTTGATTTTTTGTTTGCTTCCCAAGGTGACCATCTTGGCGTTTGTCAAGAGGGTTGAGCGTGCCTGAAAAAATCTACTATGGCCGCATCACCCTGAAAGAGCCCAATCTCATTTGATCTCAGAGGCTAAGCAGGGTTGGGACCTGGTTAGTACCTGGATGGGAGACCGCCTGGGATTTCTCAATGCCATATGCTTTTTATTTAAGTTGTTGGCATTGACTTAGTTTTTTTTTGCTTGTTTCCCAAGGTGACCATCTTGGCGTTTGTCAAGAGGGTTGAAAGTGCCTGAAGGGATTGCCTACGGGCACATCACCCTGAAAGCACCTGATCTCGTTTGATGTTGGAGGCTAAGAAGAGTCTGGCCTTGTTAGTACGTGGATGGGAGACCGCCTGGGAATACCAGGTGTCGTAGGCTTCTTTTTATGTTGTTGGCGTTGACCTGTTTTTTTTTTAGCTTGTTTCCCAAGGTCACCATCTTGGTGTTTGTCTAGAGGGTTGAGAGTGCCTGAAGAGATTGCCTATGGCCACATCACTCTGAAAGCACCCAATCTTGTCTGATCTTGGAGGCTAAGAAGAGTCAGGCCTGGTTAGTACCTGGATGGGAGACCACCTGGGAATACCAGTTATTGTAAGCTTCTTTTTATGTTGTTGGCGTTGATTCGTTTTTTTTTTTTTCGCTTGTTTCCCAAGGTGACCATCTTGGCATTTGTCAAGAGGGTTGAGAGTGCCCAAAGAGATCGCTTACAGCAGCATCACCCTGAAAGAGCCCTATCTCTTCTCATCTCTGAGGCTAAGAAGGGTTGGGCCTAGTTAGTACCTGTATGGGAGATGGCGTTGGAATACCAGGTGCCGTATTCTTCTTTTTATGTTGTTGACATTGACCTGTCTTTTTTCGCAAGGTTGGGCCTTGCTAGTACCTGGATTGGAGACCACCTGGGAATACTAGGTGCTGTAGGCTTCTTTTTATATTGTTGGCGTTGACTTGTTTTTGTTTTGTTTGTTTACCAAGGTGACCATCTTGGTGTTTGTCAAGAGGGTTGAGAGTGCCTGAAGAGCTTGCCTATGGCCACATAACCCTGAAAGCACCAGATCTCGTCTGATCTCAGAGACTAAACAGGGTCGGGCCTTGTTAATACCTGGATGGGAGACCACCTGGGAATACTAGGTGCTGTAGACTTCTTCTTATGTTGTTGGCGTTAACTTGTTTTTTTTTGTTTGTTTCCCAAAGTGACCATCTTGGCGTTAGTCAAGAGGGTTGAGAGTGCCTGAAGAAATCTCCTACGGCCACATCACCCTGAAAGAGCCCAATCTCATCTGATCTCAGAGGCTAAGCAGGGTTGGGACCAGTTTAATCCCTGGATGGGAGACCGCCTGGGATTTCCAGATGCCGTAGGCTTCTTGTTATGTTGTTGCCGTTGACCTATTTTTTCCGCTTGTTCCCAAGGTGACCATCTTGGCATTTGTCAAGAGAGTTGAGAGTGCCTGAAGATACTGGCTACAGCCACATCACCCTGAATCTGTTCCTTCTCATCTGATCTTGTAGGCTAAGCAGGGTCGGGCCTGGTTAATGCCTGGATGGGAGACCGCCTGGGAATACCAGGTGTCGCAGGCTTCTTTTTTTTTTTTCTCCAAACAGGGGAAGACGGTCCCCCGAGTACATAATGCAACAGAGAAATACAGAGCAAAAAGCAGCTGAACAATACTTGATACAGGTATATTCGCAAATGTGAGTCTGCCTTCCATCAATCATAATGATTCAAGGCACGGATAAAGTACTGTACCAAGATCCAGGGTCACACAAACCCCAGGTCCCTCCGGCATAATCCATCCAGAGGGGGGGGTGGGGCCGTCATTCCCAATTTTCCACTTTTTCCAAAAGAGAGAGGGGGTGGAGGGGGTGAGAGATAGGGGAGGAAGGCAGAAAAGAGAAGGATTGAAAGATCAGGAAAGGAGAAGAGGAGACGAGACACGATGGCAGCCACTGTCCAAGGGGCCAGTCAAGGAAAGCTCAGAGCACTAAGGCGATAGCAGGCGACATCCTTCCAGCGAGAATATAAAGGTATTCCAGATGTCCCAGGTTTGTTTAAAAAATTCTTGGTTACCTTGTGATGTGAGGATCAAGTCCTGCATTTTTTTTAATGTCCTCTATTTTCCTAAGCCGTGAGTAATGAAAGGGGGGGGACATATTTTCCAATAGAGAGAGATGCAGGATTTTGCCGCATTTATCACATGTCGTAAAATTGATTTTTTGTACTTCTTAATGGGAATCTGTGAATGGTGCAAGAGAAAGAATGCAGCCTCTTCCGGGATGGAGAAGTCTGTGAATTTTTGTGTTATGCATCAGATCTCTGTCCAGAAGTCCACCAAGCTGGGGCAGGACCAAAAAATGTGGAGCAACGTGCCCTCTTCTTCTCCACACCTGCAGCATATGTTCGAGGAAGAGGGGAATTATTTATGCAGCTTTGATGGTGTCAAATACCACCTGGTGAGAAGTTTAAAATTTGTCTCCTGTATCTTCGTGCACAGCGAGGTTTTGAGAGCCAAAGTGATAATGCGTTGTCTCTGTGCTGGGGAAAATGAGCAATTAAGGTCATTTTCCCAGTTGGACAGACAGGTTAAGTGTGGGTGATCTGTTTGAGAGAGAATGTGGACCTAAGGGCCTTCGCTCCTGCATAGAGTCTCAAACTCTGTCTGAGGGTGGGCGAAAGTTTGAGTATTGGGGATGGAATGGAAAAAATGATGTTGTTGCGCCGCTCTCCAAAAAGGCAGTTGGAAAAGCCCTGTCGGATCTGTTAGGGTTGAGAAAGAAGGCCATTTTCCATCAATGACGAATTTAGACGCATGGTCTAGGTTGGAATTTCTAAGTGGGTCCCCGGTTCAAAGTTCGGATGGCCACGTATAGGGAATAGGGGGGAAGTCAAAGACGTGAGTGTGTTTTGGGTAGCGATCAGGTGACTGACTTTCAATGAAGCCCCTATAGTGGGATGTGACGTCAATTCTGTGGGTAAATCCTTATAGCACCACATGGCGCTTCTTGGCGCTTCTTAGCGGAATTCGGGAGTGAGATTGTCCTAGTTGCACCCAGAGCTTAGAAAGTTTGTTTCCATTCCAGTCCAATACACACCCCAGATGGGAGGCCAGGTAGTAGCATCGCAAGTCAGGGAGATCCCTGTTGTTTAGACAATGTCAGCTGTGACCACTTAAGTCTGGGATTTTTGTGGGCCCAGTTAAATTGAGTGAGCAGGGATTGAGCTTGCTTAAAAAACGGGACTGGAATCTGGATCGGGAGAGCTTGGAAAAGATAGGTAAATTTAGGGAGTATGTTCATTTTAATGAGATTGCATCTCCTGAACCAGGAGTGGAGGCCAGAATGCCACCCGTGAAGCAAACTGCGGATCTTAGTGACAAGGGGTGGGGGGAAGTTCAACATAAACGTACGCGCGTTGTCCGGTGGAATGTAAGTACCTAAGTACTTAAGGGCTGTATGGGTCCATTTAAATCGAAAATTGGACTGCAAGTCTAGTAACGTTTGCGGGGAGACTTCGACCCCCATGGCCTCTGATTTCAAGAAGTATCCCGTATATCTGGAATTCCCGAAGGAGATTTGGCAAGGAAACTCTGGGATTCGTCAACGAGAACAGCATGTCATCTACGTAGGCAGATGTCTTGCACTCAATAGTACCCATTTGGAGTCCCGTTATGTCTGAGTTTTGTCGAATTGTGGAGAGAAAGGGTTCCAATGACAGTGCGAATAATAGGGGCAACAGGGGGCAACCCTGTCTGGTCCCATTCCCGATGTCAAGGGGAGATGAGAGCACCCCATTCGCTTTGAGTTGAGCTGAAGGGCGTGAGTATATCTTACTTATCCATGCCAGCATCCGTTCACTCAGACCTATATGGCGAAGGACTGAGAACATGAATGTCCATTTGACCCGATCAAAAGCCTTCTCGGCATCAGTACTCACGAAAAGACAAGGGGTCCCAGATGACTTTGCTTTATGGACCAGGGTAAGCACCTTAATGGTGTTGTCCCTATCTTCCCTGGTGGGAATAAAACCTAACTGGTCAATATGTATAAGGGACTGCAAGTGCTGTGCCAATCACGTGGCGAGGATTTTAGAGAATCGTTTTGGGACCGAATTTAGGAGGGAAATGGGTCTGTAGCTCCCACATAGGCCCGGGTCTTTGCCCTCCTTAGGTATCAACGAGATGTGGGCTCTAAGGGTATCCTCAGGAAAATCCCCATTCGAGCTCAGAGTATTAAATAAATTCACCAAGCGCAGGCCGAGAATAGGGAGGAAGGTCTTATAGTATTGTGCGGTATATCCGTCAGGGCCCGGAGCCTTACCCACCTTCGGAGGTCCCACGGCCATCTGGACTTCTTCCAGTGTGATCGGGTTCTCCAAGTACTCCCGTGATTCCGATGAGAGGGTTGGTAGACCAGAACCGGTTACATATCTGTCTATATTGTCCTGTCCGGACCCTGAATCGGGCAGGTTGTAGAGATCAGAGTAGCATTTTTCAAAGACTTTGGCTATTTGGGTTGTGGTAGAGGCCCTCTGGCCATTCTCATCTATCAACTGTTGTATGTAAGAGGCAGATTTCAACTCCTTTACCGACCTGGCTAAGATTTTTCCGCATTTGTCCCCTGACTCCTACGTCAGTTTACGACAAAACTGGAGTGCCGCTTTCGCTTTATAATGGAGTAGGTCAGTAATCTGGGTACGGAGTGTCCCCAATTCAATCTCTAAGGTCCGTGACGGGGCATGTTTATGTTTCGCTTCCACAGAGGCAAGTTCACAATACAGATTAGCAAGCTGTTCCTTCCGTGTTCGTTTGATGCGCGCCCTGCGTTTAGTTTTCTTGGAAATAAAGGTCAAATTCCCTGGTCACATCTGCTAAAACTTCCGGTATCTGGAGGAGGCTCTCATTAAGGTGCCAGAATAGAGACCTAGGTGAGGGGTTCCTAGAGAGGGTGTAGGTAAGGGCTACAGGAGCGTGGTCGGACCAAGTAATATGGCCGATGGAAGAAGAGCTCACCAAGTGCAGTTGGTCATGTGGAATCAAGAAGAAGTCTATCCTCAAGTATGATTTGTGAGGGGAAGAGCAAAAAGAGTAGTCCCTTTATCCGGAGTGTTGCAGACACCAGACATCAACTAATTGGTCATTCAGTAAACACTTAGTAATCCGCTTTCTAGAGGAAATGAGGAGCGAGGAGCAAGAGGTAGAAGTGTCAACCGATGGCGAAAGGGGACATTAAAGTCCCCACCTAATATCAACTGGCCCTCCCGAAAGTCACATAATCTGTGCAGGGTAGTTCTGAGGAATGTGTCTTGGTGATCAATGGGAGCGTACACAGTGGCAAATGTAAAAAGGAGCTCTCCAATGTGGCCCCTAAAAAAAGATATCGGCCCCCAGGGTCCACCAGAGAATCCTGGAGAACCGAGGGGAGCCTGCTAGAGATCAGAATGGAGATTCCCTTGGTCTTAGAGGAGGGGTTAGTAGAGTGGTAGACCTTAGGGAAGGATCTTGACCGTAGAAAGGGGAGGCTAGTATTTTTAAAATGTGTTTCTTGTATAAAGGCCACATCAGTACAGGAAGTCTTCAGTTCACACAGGAGGATCCACCGTTTTTCAGAGGAGTTCAGTCCCTTACCGTTTAGAGAGGTGACCTTGACTGAGTCTGCCATCGCTCCTCGGGGAGGGGAAGGGGGACGTCAGAGAAAAGCAAAGAAAGTTGAACCAAGGTAGGTATTGGGTAGGTAATGGATGGCGGGAACTAAGGGGGAGAAAGGAAGGAAAGGTAAGGGGAAAAAGAGGCCGGGCACCTCAACCCCAGGGGGAGAGGGAAATTAAGGGTTGTCCGCACTCAACAGTACAGGAATTGTATACTAAAACAGCACAATTATGCTATAGCGTTTACCAGATGTACACTGGGTTTAAAGCGCCGTCCTACTTGGGTTGGTGGGTAGACAGGTCGGAGAGGGAGCCCCCGGATCCCAGTCCCCCCAGTCCCGGCAGTGGTAAATGTCACGTCTGATACCGGTATGCAAATAAAAGACAATCAGTAACATCATAGAACCAAAAAACAATAGTATAATCAAAACAGAGGTAGAGCATAGAACTGTCAGCACTGTGGGGTCTCCTCAGCTCGCCCTAAACGTAGGCATGCACGAGGGAGCCCGTCACAACAGAAAAGGCATCACAGAATGGGATCCACCACCCCCCGTCCCATACCCCAAAAGTACATGCAGCCCCCGAACAAATGTATTTCTCCCTTTGGCAGATTGTCCTCTCCTTACCCCCTCTCCTCCGTCCACGCCCCGGGGGAAAAGGGGGAGTGAAGGGGGGAAAAGAGGGGGGTAAGGGGAGAAAGGGGCAGTGAAAGGGGGGAGGGAAGGGGGGAGGGAAGGGAAGGAGGTAAGGGAGGGAAGGGGGAAGGGAAGGGGGGGGGGCAGCAAGGGAGAGGGGACAAACATGCGGAAATGTCAAGTCCTTTAGCGCACTCACACCAGCAACCACTCGGACCCCATAAGTTTCAACTCCTCCCCTCCATGGTCACCACATCAAGATGAAAGAGGAGCAGCCCTGGTCAGTGCATGGAGAATCCAGCAGGCAAGGGGCTGGGGCCACCATCCCTCCATCCAACGGGAGACTTCACCCGAGCAGCAGTTCTGGGGCCCGCCAATTAGTGTCTCTCCTGCATCGCCATCGGGGGCTGTGTAGAGCATCCAGAGGGAGGCTGGGACCGCCCAAACAGTAAGGGGTAAATCCTCCAGGGGGGTCCAGAGTCAAACTGGAGGGAAGCAGTGTCTCGTACCAATAGGCTCAATAAATAAGTCATCCAGGGTGTCCCCGAAAGCTGCAGAAGGCAATGTCGGCAAAGAGTAGGTGGGGGCCAGAGGGGGGGGGACGTGGGGCGCAACCAGGGAGAGGGGACACATATGCGGGAATGTCAAGCCCTTCCAGTACAGCGCACTAGGTATCACTCAGACCCCCCCAAAGTGCAACTCCCCCCTCTAAGGTCAAGACTCCAGAAGGGAAGATGAGCCGCCCTGGTCTGTACATGAAAGAACCTGCTGCCAAGGGGTTGGGGCCATCATCCCTTCCTCCAATGGGAGATGCCACCGGCATGACAGCCCCGTGTCCTGTCAAGTGTTGCCCCTCTGACAATGAATGAATGAATGAATGAAATACTTATATAGCGCACAATGCGAACTGAATCGCCTCTAGGCGCTGTGGCGAGCTTTGATCATCTGCTAAAATAGGAAGGTCTTGAGTTTTTTCCTAAAAGCCAGGTGATTTTCTTCCAGGCGGATGTTGATTGGTAGAGCATTCCATAGCCGAGGCCCTTGGACAGCGAATCTCCGATCACCCTTGGATTTATACCGGGCTTTGGGCACGAGGAGGAGGTTTTTGTTGGCTGATCGAAGACTGCGGTTTGGTGTGTAATGATTTATTTTCTCCATTAGGTATTGCGAAGCTTCTCTATGCACGCATTTGGGGGTGAGGCAAAGGGTCTTGAACGTGATCCGATTTTTTACGGTTAGCCAATGTAAGCTCCTCAGTGAAGGAGAAATGGATTTCCAGGGTTTTTTTCCTGTTATCAGCTTTGCCGCCGTGTTTTGGATCAGTTGTAATCGCGCAAGTTGATATTGTGGTAATCCTATGTAAAGCGAGTTTGCGTAGTCCAGTCGTGAATTAATGATTGTTCCAACTACCACTGCTTTGTCATTCTTTGGAATAAAAGGGATGAGTCTGCGAAGCATGCGCAGCAGATGGTGAGATCGACTGACTACAGATCCTATTTGCGCATCCATTGACATTTGTGCGTCTAAAATAACCCCGAGACTCTTCGCTTTGGTCTTTGGGGAGATAGTCTGCCCAAAGACGGTTGGTGGAGACCAGGAGGTTTTGGTTGCGGGCTTCTGATTTGGGTGTAAGATAAGAAGCTCTGTCTTTGATTGGTTCAGCTGGAGGGAGTTGGTGGTCATCCAGTCCTCTATTGATTTGAGGCAGTTTTCAAGTTGTTGTTGGTGTTTTTTTTTTTCCATTGATCCGGAAATAAAGTTGCGTGTCGTCAGCGTAAGAGTGGAAGCAGAGATCTGAGCATCTGATGATTTGAAGGAGTGGGCGAATGTAAATGTTGAAGAGAACGGGTGACAACGGAGAGCCTTGAGGGACTCCGCAGGTGACTGCCCGAGTTTCGGAGAGGAATTTTCCTAGTTTCACTGTCTGTGACCGATTTCCTAGGAAGGACGCGAACCAATGGAGATCTATGTCTTGGACTCCGGCTACTTCTGTGAGGCGGACGAGTAGAGTATTGTGATCTACTGTATCAAACGCTGCACTTAGGTCTAGCAGTACGAGGAGACACGGCTCTCCGTCATCTGCTGCTTCGAGGGCGTCATCACAAATCTTGAGGAGAGCTGTTTCTGTTCCATGACCCGGGCGGAAGCCTGATTGCAGTGGGTCCAGGAGTTTGTGAGTATCCAGGTGAAGTTGTAGCTGATGTACTACAGCTTTCTCCATGATCTTAGAAATGGTGTTGAGGCCGATTGGCCTACGGTTGTTTGGATCCTGAGGGTCCAGGTTTGGTTTCTTGAGTAGAGGTTTGACGATGCCTTGTTTGAGGATGCTGGGAACAATCCCTTCGTGGAATGATCGGTTTATGAGGTGGGTTATGGTTGGAGCCACGATGTCGGAGCATTCTTTCAGTAGTTTTGTGGGGATGATGTCAATAGGTGAGGTACTGTCACGCAGTTTATTAATGATGTTTTTTGCGGTGTCTACGGTAATTGGGGATAGTGAAAATTTTGGCGGTTGCGGTATGTTGGTGCGGACATCCTCTTTATGTATTTGCTGGCTGAGGTTTGATGTTTTCTTCTGACAAATTGTTTCCCTGATGGTTTTGACTTTATCGATGAAAAAATCCGACAGTTTGTCACAGTAATCCTGGGATTCGCTTTCTGGGGGTTCTAGGCACACCGGATTCATTGATTGATTAACCAGTTTAAACAGTTCCCGAGGTTGGTTTGCGGCCGTTGAGATTGTATATGAGAAGTGGTCCTTTTTGGCTTTGAAGATTGCTTTCCGATAATTCTCTGTCAGACGTTTGTAGTTAAATAGGTTTTCCTCGGTGGGATTTCTTCTCCATGTTCTTTCCGCTCTTCTGCGTTCTTGCTTTAGTACGGAGAGGGAGCTATTAAACCATCCAGCATTTTTCTTCCTGATGAGAGCCCTGCGTTTTGGTGCTACCGAGTCTGCTGATTGCAGTAATGCCTTGTTCAGGGAGTTGAGTGTTTCTTCCGTAGAGTGGTTTAAAGTTATTGTAGATATTTTTTTGGACAGAGTGGTTTTGAAGGCTTCGGAGTACAGTTTTTTATGCGATCTGGTCCAGTGCGTTGTTACAGGTTTCCGTTTTGCGTTGGTGATGTTGGTAGTGATTTTGAATTTGATGGAGTGGTGATCCGTCCATGGCAGAGTTATGTTGTCGAGTATGTTGACGTCGATGTTCTGTTTGAAAATGAGGTCCAGGGTGTGTCCTGACCCATGCGTGGGAGTCTTTATCAGTTGCTGTAGACCCAGTTCTTCTAGTTGATTGATGCAGGCAGTCGCGATGGGGTCTTTAGGCTCGTTTGCCCAAAGGTTGAAATCTCCGAGTGCCAGGAAATTTTTGAATTTTAGGGTGTGCATTGCAAAGGATTCCGTGAGGGGTGAAAGAAGATTGGACTTTGGTCCCGGTGGTCTGTAGCACAGTAGAATATGAGTGGTGTCATGGGGTGTTGGTTGAAAATGTAGCGTCAGGGTTTCCATAAAAGACACTGTGTTCTGAGATGATGGTTTAGTGAGATCCAGGTGACCTTTAAAGATCACTGCGAGGCCTCCTCCTTTTTTCCCTATCCGGTGTTCGGTTAGGATCCTGTAGTTTTCCGGCACCAATTCGGTGAGGATGGTGTTGCAGTCAGAGGTTAACCAGCTTTCGGTGATGAAGAGGCAGTCTACATTGTTCTCGATGATGAAGTCGTGTACTTCCAGTCTATGTTTGACTGCAGACCTGGCGTTAATCAAGGCGCAATCTAATTGTAGTGGTCGAGTAGATGTCTTCCTGTGGTTGGGAGCTGGTTGTCGTCCGGTTTTTAATAGTTGTTCTCTTTGAAGTATTTTTTGTATGGAAGATGGCAATGTGGTGTTGATGTTCCTTAGTCTGTGCAGAACTTCAGCTGAGTATTTGAAGTAGCACATGGTTTGTGGATGCTGTTGATGGTACTATGGGCCTAAGATGATGATCCTGATCAGGGTATTGATCCTGAGGTGGGGCTAGGTATCAGACTTGCCGCCGTGCTTGAGGCTATTAGCGCGCAAGTTGATCAGGGGATGCCTATATGGATGCGGAAGGAGTTGTTGTATTCGGTTGCTGGCTGTTCCAGCTGCCTTTACTTAAGGTGGAGGTCTCCGCTTAGAAAAGAAGTCTGGCTGTGATCTGGAATAGTCGTCCTAGGATAGCGTAAAAAAAGGAAAGGAGGCCGGAGGTAGGGGTATGCTAACCTATGGTTGTTCCAGAGGAAGGCGAAAAACCCCCTGACAGTAGCAGCAAAATGCACCAGTGGGGCAAAAATTCCTTCCTGACCCCCGTAGGCGGTCAGACGGAGTCCCTGGAACAATCACTGAGTGGAGGTGCGAGCTTACCTGGCTGCGGTTGTCCCCTTTAAACACTCTGGTTCCGATGAATCTGACAATGTCGTTGGGGTATATGTGGAGCATCCAGGGGGAGGCAGAGACCACCCAAACAGTGAGGGGTAAAGCCTCCAAGGGGACCGGTGCCAGACAGGAGGATAGCAGTGTCTTTTACAAGTTGGTTAATTAGACAAGTCATCCAATGTGTTCCTGTGAGCAGCGGAAGCAAAGTTTGGTAAGGATTATGAATGGGTGGGGGCCAGGGAAGTGCTGTATGGGTCCATTTAAATCGAGAATTGGACTGCAAGTCTAGTAACATTTGCGGGGGGACTGCGACCCCCATGGCCTCCGATTTCAAGAAGTATCCCGTATATCTGGAATTCCCGAAGGAGATTTGGCAAGGAAACTCTGGGATTCGTCAGCGAGAACAGCAAGTCATCCACGTAGGCAGATATCTTGCACTCAATAGTACCCATTTGGAGTCCCGTTATGTCTGAGTTTTGTCGAATTGTGGAGAGAAAGGGCTCCAATGACAGTGCGAATAATAGGGGCGACAGGGGGCAACCCTGTCTGGTCCCATTCCCGATGTCAAGGGGAGATGAGAGCACCCCATTCGCTTTGAGTTGAGCTGAAGGGCGTGAGTATATCTTACTTATCCATGCCAGCATCCGTTCACTCAGACCTATATGGCGAAGGACCGAGAACATGAATGTCCATTTGACCCGATCAAAAGCCTTCTCGGCATCAGTACTCACGAAAAGACAAGGGGTCCCAGATGACTTTGCTTTATGGACCAGGGTAAGCACCTTAATGGTGTTGTCCCTATCTTCCCTGGTGGGAATAAAACCTAACTGGCCAATATGTAAGGGACTGTAAGTGCTGTGCCAATCACGTGGCGAGGATTTTAGAGAATAGTTTTAGGACCGAATTCAGGAGGGAAATGGGTCTGTAGCTCCCACATAGGCCCGGGTCTTTGCCCTCCTTAGGTATCAACGAGATGTGGGCTCTAAGGGTATCCTCAGGAAAATTCCCATTCGAGCTCAGAGTATTAAATAAATTCACCAAGCGCGGGCCGAGAATAGGGAGGAAGGTCTTATAGTATTGTGCGGTATATCCGTCAGGGCCCAGAGCCTTACCCACCTTCGGAGGTCCCACGGCCATCTGGACTTCTTCCAGTGTGATCAGGTCCTCCAAGTACTCCCGTGATTCCGATGAGAGGGTTGGTAGACCAGAACCGGTTACATATCTGTCTATATTGTCCTGTCCGGACCCTGAATCGGGCAGGTTGTAGAGATCAGAGTAACATTTTTCAAAGACTTTGGCTATTTGGGTTGGGGTAGAGGCCCTCTGGCCATTCTCATCTATCAACTGTGGTATGTAAGAGGCAGATTTCAACTCATTTACCGACCTGGCTAAGATTTTTCCGCATTTGTCCCCTGACTCCTACGTCAGTTTACGACAAAACTGGAGTGCCGCTTTCGCTTTATAATGGAGTAGGTCAGTAATCTGGGTACGGAGTGTCCCCAATTCAATCTCTAAGGTCCGTGACGGGGCATGTTTATGTTTCGCTTCCACAGAGGCAAGTTCACAAAACAGATTAGCAAGCTGTTCCTTCCGTGTTCGTTTGATGTGCGCCCCGTGCCTGATAAATACCCTGCGGAGAGCTGACTTGTGAGCCTCCCAAATTATCCCCGGGTCGCAGTCCTGCGTTTAGTTTTCTTGGAAATAAAGGTCCAATTCCCTGGTCACATCTGCTAAAACTTCCGGTATCTGGAGGAGGCTCTCATTAAGGTGCCAGAATAGAGACCTAGGTGAGGGGTTCCTAGAGAGGGTGTAGGTAAGGGCTACAGGAGCGCGGTCGGACCAAGTAATATGGCCGATGGAAGAAGAGCTCACCAAGTGCAGTTGGTCATGTGGAATCAAGAAGAAGTCTATCCTCAAGTATGATTTGTGAGGGGAAGAGCAAAAAGAGTAATCCCTTTCCCCGGTTTGTTGCAGACACCAGACATCAACTAATTGGTCATTCAGTAAACACTTAGTAATCCGCTTTCTAGAGGAAATGAGGAGCGAGGAGCAAGAGGCAGAAGTGTCAACCGATGGCGAAAGGGGACATTAAAATCCCAACCTAATATCAACTGGCCCTCCCGAAAGTCACATAATCTGCGCAGGGTAGTTCTGAGGAATGTGTCTTGGTGATTATTGCGAGCGTACACAGTGGCAAATGTAAAAAGGAGCTCTCCAATGTGGCCCCTGAGAAAAAGATATCGGCCCCCAGGGTCCACCAGAGAATCCTGGAGAACCGAGGGGAGCCTGCTAGAGATCAGAATGGAGATTCCCTTGGTCTTAGAGGAGGGGTTAGTAGAGTGGTAGACCTTAGCGAAGGATCTTGACCATAGAAAGGGGAGGCTAGTATTTTTAAAATGTGTTTCTTGTATAAAGGCCACATCAGTACAGGAAGTCTTCAGTTCTCACAGGAGGATCCACCGTTTTTCAGAGGAGTTCATTCCCTTAACGTTTAGAGAGGTGACCTTGACTGAGTCTGCCATCGCTCCTCGGGGAGGGGAAGGGGGACGTCCGAGAAAAGCAAAGAAAGTTGAACCAAGGTAGGTATTGGGTAGGTAATGGATGGCGGGAACTAAGGGGGAGAAAGGAAGGGCAAATGGAAGGAAAGGTAAGGGGAAAAAGAAGCCGGGCACCTCAACCCCAGGGGGAGAGGGAAATTAAGGGTTGTCCGCACTCAACAGTACAGGAATTGTATACTAAAACAGCACAATTATGCTATAGCGCTTACCAGATGTACACTGGTTTTAAAGCGCCGTCCTACTTGGGTTGGTGGGTAGACAGGTCGGAGAGGGAGCCCCCGGATCCCAGTCCCCCCAGTCCCGGCAGTGGTAAATGTCACGTCTGATACCGGTATGCAAATAAAAGACAATCAGTAACATTAAAGAACCAAAAAACAATAGTATAATCAAAACAGAGGTAGAGCATAGAACTGTCAGCACTGAGGGGTCTCCTCAGCTCACCCTAAACATAGGCATGCACGAGGGAGCCCGTCACAACAGAAAAGGCATCACAGAATGGGATCCACCACCTCCCGTCCCATACCCCAAAAGTACATGCAGCCCCCGAACAAATGCATTTCTCCCTTTGGCAGATTGTCCTCTCCTTACCCCCTCTCCTCCGTCCACGACCCGGGGGAAAAGGGGGAGGGAAGGGGGGAAAAGAGGGGGGTAAGGGGGGAAAGGGGGAGTGGAAGGGAAGGAGGTAAGGGAGGGAAGGGAAGGAGGTAAGGGAGGGAAGGGGGGAGGGAAGGGGGGGCAGCAAGGGAGAGGGGACAAACATGTGGAAATGTCAAGTCCTTTAGCGCACTCACACCAGCAACCACCCGGACCCCATAAGTTTCAACTCCTCCCCTCCATGGTCACCACATCAAGATGAAAGAGGAGCAGCCCTGGTCGGTGCATGGAGAATCCGGCAGGCAAGGGGCTGGGGCCACCATCCCTCCATCCAACGGGAGACTTCACCCGAGCAGCAGTTCTGGGGCCCGCCAATTAGTGTCTCTCCTGCATCGCCATCGGGGGCTGTGTAGAGCATCCAGAGGGAGGCTGGGACCGCCCAAACAGTAAGGGGTAAATCCTCCAGGGGGGTCCAGAGTCAAACTGGAGGGAAGCAGTGTCTCGTACCAATAGGCTCAATAAATAAGTCATCCAGGGTGTCCCCCAAAGCTGCAGAAGGCAATGTCGGCAAAGAGTAGGTGGGGGCCAGAGGGTGGGGGACGAGGGGCGCAACCAGGGAGAGGGGACACATATGCAGGAATATCAAGCCCTTCCAGTACAGCGCACTAGGTATTACTCAGACCCCCCAAAGTGCAACTCCCCCCTCTAAGGTCAAGACTCCAGAAGGGAAGATGAGCCGCCCTGGTCTGTACATGAAAGAACCTGCTGCCAAGGGGTTGGGGCCATCATCCCTTCCTCCAATGGGAGATGCCACCGGCATGACAGCCCCGTGTCCTGTCAAGTGGTGCCCCTCTGACAATGTCGTTGGGGTATATGTGGAGCATCCAGGGGGAGGCAGGGACCACCCAAACAGTGAGGGGTAAAGCCTCCAAGGGGACCGGTGTCAGACAGGAGGATAGCGGTGTCTTGTACAAGTTGGTTAATTAGACAAGTCATCCAGTGTGTTCCTGTGAGATGCGGAAGGAAAGGTCGGTAAGGATTATGAATGGGTGAGGGCCAGGGAAGTGCTGTATGGGTCCATTTAAATCGAAAATTGGACTGCAAGTCTAGTAACGTTTGCGGGGGGACTGCAACCCCCATGGCCTCTGATTTCAAGAAGTATCCCGTATATCTGGAATTCCCGAAGGAGATTTGGCAAGGAAACTCTGGGATTCGTCAGCGAGAACAGCATGTCATCCACGTAGGCAGATATCTTGCAGTCAATAGTACCCATTTGGAGTCCCGTTATGTCTGAGTTTTGTCGAATTGTGGAGAGAAAGGGCTCCAATGACAGTGCGAATAATAGGGGCGACAGGGGGCAACCCTGTCTGGTCCCATTCCCGATGTCAAGGGGAGATGAGAGCACCCCATTCGCTTTGAGTTGAGCTGAAGGGCGTGAGTATATCTTACTTATCCATGCAAGCATCCGTTCACTCAGACCTATATGGCGAAGGACCGAGAACATGAATGTCCATTTGACCCGATCAAAAGCCTTCTCGGCATCAGTACTCACGAAAAGACAAGGGGTCCCAGATGACTTTGCTTTATGGACCAGGGTAAGCACCTTAATGGTGTTGTCCCTATCTTCCCTGGTGGGAATAAAACCTAACTGGTCAATATGTATAAGGGACTGCAAGTGCTGTGCCAATCACGTGGCGAGGATTTTAGAGAATCGTTTTAGGACCGAATTTAGGAGGGAAATGGGTCTGTAGCTCCCACATAGGCCCAGGTCTTTGCCCTCCTTAGGTATCAACGAGATGTGGGCTCTAAGGGTATCCTCAGGAAAATCCCCATTCGAGCTCAGAGTATTAAATAAATTCATAAAGCGCGGGCCAAGAATAGGGAGGAAGGTCTTATAGTATTGTGCGGTATATCCGTCAGGGCCCAGAACCTTGCCCACCTTCGGAGGTCCCACGGCCATCTGGACTTCTTCCAGTGTGATCGGGTCCTCCAAGTACTCCCGTGATTCCAATGAGAGGGTTGGTAGACCAGAACCGGTTACATATCTGTCTATATTGTCCTGTCCGGACCCTGAATCGGGCAGGTTGTAGAGATCAGAGTAACATTTTTCAAAGACTTTGGCTATTTGGGTTGGGGTAGAGGCCCTCTGGCCATTCTCATCTATCAACTGTGGTATGTAAGAGGCAGATTTCAACTCATTTACCGACCTGGCTAAGATTTTTCCGCATTTGTCCCCTGACTCCTACGTCAGTTTACGACAAAACTGGAGTGCCGCTTTCGCTTTATAATGGAGTAGGTCAGTAATCTGGGTACGGAGTGTCCCCAATTCAATCTCTAAGGTCCGTGACGGGGCATGTTAATGTTTCGCTTCCACAGAGGCAAGTTCACAAAACAGATTAGCAAGCTGTTCCTTCCGTGTTCGTTTAATGCGCGCCCCGTGCCTGATAAGTACCCTGCAGAGTACTGACTTGTGAGCCTCCCAAATTATCCCCGGGTCGCAGTCCTGCGTTTAGTTTTCTTGGAAATAAAGGTCCAATTCCCTGGTCACATCTGCTATAACTTCCGGTATCTGGAGGAGGCTCTCATTAAGGTGTCAGAATAGAGACCTAGGTGAGGGGTTCCTAGAGAGGGTGTAGGTAAGGGCTACAGGAGCGTGGTCGGACCAAGTAATATGGCCGATGGAGGAAGAGCTCACCAAGTGCAGTTGGTCATGTGGAATCAAGAAGAAGTCTATCCTCAAGTATGATTTGTGAGAGGAAGAGCAAAAAGAGTAGTCCCTTTCCCCAGAGTGTTGCAGACACCAGACATCAACTAATTGGTCATTCAGTAAACACTTAGTAATCCGCTTTCTAGAGGAAATGAGGAGCGAGGAGCAAGAGGCAGAAGTGTCAACCGATTGCGAAAGGGGACATTAAAGTCCCCACCTAATATCAACTGGCCCTCCCGAAAGTCACATAATCTGTGCAGGGTAGTTCTGAGGAATGTGTCTTGGTGATCATTGGGAGCGTACACAGTGGCAAATGTAAAAAGGAGCTCCCCAATGTGGCCCCTGAGAAAAAGATATCGGCCCCCAGGGTCCACCAGAGAATCCTGGAGAACCGAGGGGAGCCTGCTAGAGATCAGAATGGAGATTCCCTTGGTCTTAGAGAAGGGGTTAGTAGAGTGTGTAGAGCACACTCTTCAAGTCTTCAAGTGGGAAATGCGATATTACTTAAGAACCAAGGCCTAAGGTGTGCCATGGCCTGGACGGTCAGTATGCCTGAAAAGAGGGCAAAAAGACACAAGTATAGGTGGAAAAGGGAAGTTAAAGATCCCATCCATAAAATGACGTATGCCAAAATGCCAACTGTAAGTAACCGGTAAGTTACCGCTGTGAGAGTAGAACCCACCGACTCCTGATCTGGAGATGAGAAGGAACCCCCTAAGATCCTTAGGGAAGGATCTTGACCGTAGAAAGGGGAGGCTAGTATTTTTAAAATGTGTTTCTTGTATAAAGGCCACATCAGTACAGGAAGTCTTCAGTTCTCACAGGAGATTTCACCGTTTTTCAGAGGAGTTCAGTCCCTTAACCTTTCCTTAGTTCCTTAGAGAGGTGACCTTGACTGAGTCTGCCATCGCTCCTCGGGAAGGGGGACGTCAGAGAAAAGCAAAGAACTGAGGTAGGTATTGGGTAGGTAATGGATGACGGGAACTAAGGGGGAGAAAGGAAGGGCAAATGGAAGAAAAGGTAAGGGGAAAAAGAGGCCGGGCACCTCAACCCCAGGGGGAGAGGGAAATTAAGGGTTGTCCGCACTCAACAGTACAGGAATTGTACACTAAAACAGCACAATTATGCTATAGCGCTTACCAGATGTACACTGGGTTTAAAGCGCCGTCCTACTTGGGTTGGTGGGTAGACAGGTCGGAGAGGGAGCCCCCGGATCCCAGTCCCCCCAGTCCCGGCAGTAGTAAATGTCACGTCTGATACCGGTATGCAAATAAAAGACAATCAGTAACATCATAGAACCAAAAAACAATAGTATAATCAAAACAGAGGTAGAGCATAGAACTGTCAGCACTGTCAGCACTGAGGGGTCTCTCCCTTTGGCAGATTGTCCTCTCCTTACCCCCTCTCCTCCGTCCACGCTCCGGGGGAAAAAGGGGAGGGAAGGGGGGAAAGAGGGGGGGAAGGGGGGAAAGGGGGAGGGAAAGGGGGAGGGAAGGGAAGGAGGTAAGGGAGGGAAGGGGGGAGGGAAGGGGGGGCAGCAAGGGAGAGGGGACAAACATGCGGAAATGTCAAGTCCTTTAGCACACTCACACCAGCAACCACCCGGACACCATAAGTTTCAACTAATCCCCTCCATGGTCACCACATCCAGATGAAAGAGGAGCAGCCCTGGTCGGTGCATGGAGAATCCGGCAGGCAAGGGGCTGGGGCCACCATCCCTCCATCCAACGGGAGACTTCACCCGAGCAGCAGTTCTGGGGCCTGCCAATTAGTGTCTCTCCTGCATCGCCATCAGGGGCTGTGTAGAGCATCCAGAGGGAGGCTGGGACTGCCCAAACAGTAAGGGGTAAATCCTCCAGGGGGGTCCAGAGTCAAACTGGAGGGAAGCAGTGTCTCGTACCAATAGGCTCAATAAATAAGTCATCCAGAGTGTCCCCGAAAGCTGCAGAAGGCAATGTCGGCCAAGAGTAGGTGGGGGCCAGAGGGGGGGGGGACGAGGGGCGCAACCAGGGAGAGGGGACACAGATGTGGGAATGTCAAGCCCTTCCAGTACAGCGCACTAGGTATCACTCAGACCCCCCAAAGTGCAACTCCCCCCTCTAAGGTCAAGACTCCAGAAGGGAAGATGAGCCGCCCTGGTCTGTACATGAAAGAACCTGCTGCCAAGGGGTTGAGGCCATCATCCCTTCCTCCAATGGGAGATGCCACCAGCATGACAGCCCCGTGTCCTGTCAAGTGGTGCCCCTCCGACAATGTCGTCGGGGTATATGTGGAGCATCCAGGGGGAGGCAGGGACCACCCAAACAGTGAGGGGTAAAGCCTCCAAGGGGGACCGGTGTCAGACAGGAGGATAGCGGTGTCTTGTACAAGTTGGTTAATTAGACAAGTCATCCAGTGTGTTCCTGTGAGCAGCGGAAGGAAAGGTCGGTAAGGATTATGAATGGGTGGGGGCCAGGGAAGAGCATAAAACTGCCACCAGATGACCGGGGCAGAGAGGGCAAGGGGATGAAAGTCAGATCTGTCAGAAAGTCATGTTGGCCTTCCCTTGAAGCTGAGCGCTCTGCATACCCAGGACGTTCTTCTGTATAATCTAGCCTATCTGTATACATTAGCCTGTCTTTTGTACACATTAGCCTCTCTGTATCAACTAGCCGGTCCTTTGTATACACTAGTCCGTCCCTAGCTTGTCTTTTATACACCTAGTCTCTCTGTATACCCCGCCTTTCTGTATACATCTTTATACACTAGCCTCTCTGTATAATCTTGCCTCTCATTATACCCCAGCCTGTATTCTGTTTACCCAATTTTGTCTTTTATATAAACTAGCCTGTCTACTGTATAACCCAGCTTCTCATTATACCCCGGCCTCACTGTCAGCTTGTCTCTGTACACTACACTATTCCGTCTGTATACACTAGCAAGTCTGTGTAACCCAGTCTCTCTCTCCCTAGAAAACACCAACCCTGGCCCTGACAGAGGAGGAGGCTTAAATAGTCCCTCAGGCTCCTCCCACAAATACTGCGGCCAGCCTTCCCACTTTTAATCGGAGTCTTCAAGTGGGAAATGCGATATTACTTAAGAACCAAGGCCTAAGGTGTGCCATGGCCTGGACGGTCAGTATGCCTGAAAAGAGGGCAAAAAGACACAAGTATAGTTGGAAAAGGGAAGGTAAAGATCCCATCCATAAAATGACGTATGCCCAAATGCCAACTGTAAGTAACCAGTAAGTTACCGCTGTGAGAGTAGAACCCACCGACTGCTGACCTGGAGATGAGAAGGAAAAGGGAGCAAGGGCTGACCCGAAGAACCCCTGCAAGAAGATGGCTGAGCAGACTGAAAAAACCCAACACAAGACCGCCTGTCAAAAACCCAGTGCGGCTATTATAATTGGAATGAGGCTGGGGTAATAAGACTGGCTTGGGTATACGGCGAGGTACACCCTAGAATAGAAAGAGAAAACAGAAAAGTCAAACAAGGTAATACAGATAGGCTAATGTTATTCCCCTGAGCCTAGTGTATACAGAAGAATGGCTAGTGTATACAGAGAGGCTAGTGTGTACAGATGACAAGCTATTGTTTACAGATAGGCTTGTGTATAGAAGAAGAATAGAAGAGAGTCTGGGGAATTCAGTGAGGCTAGAGTATGCAGAGAGGCTGGGACACCGAGACTATTGTAAAAAGAAGGCAGGCTAGTGTATATAGGTTACGGGCACGTGTATACAGAAGACAGAGAGGCTAGTCTATATAGAGGGACTGGTGTACACAGAAAGATTAATGTATACAGAAAGGCTAGCGTGTACAGAAGACAGAACTTTATTTTTTGCTAATGCAACTACTTCTAAATCATGTAAAGAGTTACAGTGCTTTTTTCATATTTTGGTGCTGTTAAAAAGTCAGTGGTGTGTTGTCAGTGGTGATATCAATGTGACAGTTAATGTGGAGAATTACAAATATACAAAATAGAGCAAAAGAGTGCTAAGTTTATTTTGTTAAGTCATTGACTGATAGACGTTCAGTAATTGGATGTTATTGGTTTCGCAGTACATGGTTTATTTTGATGTAAGATAGTTTTATTCTCTATCTATAGCCGAGTTTTAGACGACTTTATTATTAGCATTAGTCGCATTATTCATATTTATTATGCAGAGTGTAAGTATTGTAGTGAGACGATATTGCTTTTGAAAGATTTGTATTATTATACATAGCATTGTTAGTAGACCAATAGGACAATTTACATGGCTTAATATTGCAGAGCGTAATTTAACAGGAAAGAAATCCAAAGCGTTAGTTGCAGTACCTTCATAAAACTGAGTAATCGCTGCATTACTCTAAATTTAAAAGTTGTTCCGGTAGCACTGAGAAGACTGATATTAGATGAGTGATCTACACATTTCGTTTACTATTGCAGAGAGATACCGGTTAAATGTTAATATCTTAATATGTAATGTGCTGCGTGTAAGGTAGAAATAAGATGGTTTTGTGTGAGTTGGTTTACCAGGATTTAGAGATCGTAATCTGGTTATTCTAATAATAAATATAGCAAAATAACTCAGATTAATATTGAGACAGTATATACAGGTCGGGTTTAAGTGGAAATACACGAAATAAGAGCAAAGACGAGTTTAGGTTTTTATCAATCAGGTTCATTACGTGTCTTTAATCATGTAGTGAATATACCCCAAATATAGCATAATGAAGAGAAAGGATAATAACTGGCAAAGGATGACATGGCAAAAAGACAAACTGCATTAGACATGTGAATGTGAATTAGACATGAAATGTCAATCCCCATTGGTTACTTACAGGTAACCATTAATAAAGTTAACACGGCTACGTACAGCAAAGTTTCAGCTAAGCAGCTAAATATTCCTTAATATTGCAGAGCTTATGTATTGCAGGGGAAAAGAGATCGGAAGTTTGTTGCAATAGCTTCAAAATGACTGAGAAATCATTTCATTACTCTAAATGCAAAAGTTATCCCGGTAGCACTGAGTGGACTGATATTAGACGAGTTATCGTTGTAGTACAAATTCAGTTTCCTATAGCAGAGATATACCAGCTAAATGTGAGAAGAGCAATTAAACTGTTCACATCGATAGCATTGTATTACTCTTAATATGTGCAGCGTGTAAAGAAGCAAAAGATGGTTTTGTTTTATCCTAAAATTAGCAGTATACGTAATAAAGGTGAGTAGGTAACCTGGATTTAGACATAGCAAACTCTATAATCTAATTTAGCAAAATTAGAAAGGATAATATTGAGACAGTATATACAGGTCGAGTTTAAGTGGAAATACACAAAATATCTAGCTTACCTTTACATTGTTCAATAGAGCGTTGCAAAGTAATACCAAGGCAAAATGTTGGAATAGCAATTAGATGAGATGATTGCTGTAATCATGAAATATCAGCAAATATAAGCAACGTGTCTCAAAAAGACAAATTGCATTAGAGATGTGAGATAGACATGAAATGTCAATACCCATTGGTTACTTACATGTAACCATTAATACAGTTAATGCGGCTACATACAGCAAAGTGTGAGCTAAGCAGCTAAAGGGTATACATTATATAAGAGTAAATTGACGTAGCTTGTAAATTCCAACGTGTAAATCGTTCCATTAATTTTGTTACGCACGAAGACGGCTTACACTGACTGTTTTCCGTTTCCACTGGTTATCGGCATAATGTATCAGTAACCCTGAACATTAATAGTGATAGACAGTTTACATTAGGATGTATGCTTAATGTGATTGTAAAATAGTTGCATTATGTGTTATTAATGTAATCAAACTTTATTGCTATCCTTTGGTACTGCAACCACTTCTCAATCAAGTAAACCGTCCCACTGCTTTTCTCACATTTTGCTGCTGTTAAAAAATGGGTTGCCAGTGTTATGTGTTACAAATGGTTATCAGTGTGACAGTTAATGTGGAGAAGACGTAATACACAAAATAGAGTCAGAAAGAGAATCCTATTGCATAGAGGTAGAGAGATGGTTGCATTACTCTTAATGTGCAGTGTGTAAAAGGTTTTAAAAAGATGGTTTTGTGTGAAGTTTGCTTTAACGTAAAATTACCTGTACATTATAACTATGGTTACGTTTACAATGATTTAGAGATAGTAATCTCTATAATATAATAATAAGTATATTGAGGCAGTATATATAGGTCGAGATAAAGTGAATACACAAAAGGGTTCAAGGGATAGTTGCAAAGTAATATCCTCATTAAGGCAGAATGTCGGAATAGCAATGAGATTAGATGGTTGCAACATAACACGAAATATGAGTACGGCTAAAATACAGAAAAACAGTACATAATTTAAGAGTACCGTAGAATATAGTATAAATGATTTAAGATTAAATTGACTTTGCTTGAAAAAATCTAAGTTTAAACCGTAGCGTAAATCGTAAATTTATCAGCTAAGTTAACTCTGAGATTATGATTAATTTGACAGTTCCATTACGCGGTCCTTTTCACTGGTTTAATCATAATGTAATATCAGTAATTGCTATCAGTAAATGTTAAAATTTTAAGACGGTTTAAATTAGGATGTGGAATTGATATGGATTTAAAAGCGGTACATTATTTTTCTGAAACATATGGCAGAAAGACGGCTTACACTGCTTTTCTCACATTTTGCTGCGGTAAAAAGGAATGTTTTGTCACTGGGTTGAGCAATAAAACAGTTTTATTAAGATGTAAGACTAGTTTTATTCTCTACATATATGCTTTTCAGAGAGTTGTATAATATAGACGACCAATAGGACATTTAAATGGCTTAATATTGCAGGGAGGAAGTATCGCTGTTCAACGGTAAGAGATTGAAAGCTTAGCTTGATAGTCTAAATTTAAAGGATATGCCGGTACCACTGAGAAAGCTTATATTAGACTAGTTGTTCTTTGCCTTACACAATCCTATTATTATTATTATTAATAAGATCCTAGTGCAGAGAGATACTCAGTTAATGTCAGAGATACTCGGTTAATGTCAGAAAAGCAATAAAACTGTTGATGTGGATGATTAAAATCGTGTAGTGAGTATAATCTATATTTAGCATAAGAATGAAAAGGCATAACATGGCAATGAGACAAACTCCATTAGCGATGTGAGCTAGATGAAATGATGAAATGTCTCTGTATATCCAAGATTGTCTTCTGTTATCACTTAGCCTACCCTCTAAATTCACTAGCCTCTCTATATACACGAGCATGTTTTCTGTTTCTGTATACATTACTCTGTCTTCTTTATACCCTGGCCTGTCTTCTATATACACTACGCTCTCTGTTATACACTAGTTTTTCTGTATACACTAGCCGGTCTTCTGCATACAATAGCCTGTCTTCGGTATACACTAGCCTATTTTCTGAATACACTAGCCCGTCTTCTGTCTTCTTTATGCCCTAGCCTGTCTTCTGTATACATTAGTCTCTCTGTATAAACTAGCATCTCTCTATACCCCAAACTGTCCTCTGTAAACACTTGTCTCTCTTTATAGCCTGTCTAGCCTTTCTTCTGTACACACTAGCTTCTCTGTATACACTAACCAGGCTTCTATATAAAATAGCTTCACTGTATGCACTAGCCTCTCTGTAGAAGCCAGCCTTTATTCGGTATTCACTAGCCTTTCTTCTGTATGCTGTAGTCTTCTATATATACTAGCTTCTCTGTACACCCTTGCATCTCTGTAAACACTGTGTAAACTAGCCAGTCTTATGCATACACTCGCCGACTGTATACACCAGACTCTCTGAATACACTAAACCCTCTGTATACCACAGCCTGTCTTCTGTATACACTAGACTGTAAAAATTAGCTAGAATACACCAGCCTGTCTTCTGTACCCACTAGACTCTCTGTATACACTAACCTCTCTATATACACTAACATCTTTGTATATACTAGCCTCTCTTTAAACTAGCCTCTCTTTAAACTAGCCTCTCTGTGTACCCCAGCCTCACTGTTTACTCTAGCATCTCTGTATACTCAAGCTTATCTGCATACACAAGTCTGTATTCTGTATTCACTAGCCTTTCTTCTGTATGCTGTAGTCTTCTATATACACTAGCTTCTCTGTAAACCCTTGCATCTCTGTAAACACTGTGTGAACTAGCCAGTATTATGTATACACTCGCCGACTGTATACACTAGACTCTCTGAATACACTAAACCCTCTGTATACCACAGCCTGTCTTCTGTATACACTAGACTGTAAAAACTAGCTAGAATACACCAGCCTGTCTTCTGATAGGGAGTAAGAGCAGCCTGATGCATACTTACATGCCTTTCAGATACACACGCTCTCACTGGTTCTCCCAGATGACTCATGTCTCCACTGCAATCTCTGCCACAATGAAGGTAATACAGGGGTCCCAGACAGCTCCGATGGCAATTCCCTCCCCCCCTTGATACCGGCAGTCCTCGTGCACGCGCGCCAAGCACGCTCCCGTGCTAATGGAGGAGGCAGGAGTGTGATTCGAGCTGCGTCGTTCGGTGTGCACGGCGCTGTACAGCGCAGGCGCCAGGCGGCAGTTTTACAGCCCAGGGCATCAGGGGGCTGTAAGTGGAGACACAGGAGCTGTGGGCAGTAAGCATCCCAAGGGATTGGATCCAGGCAAACCTAAGACACCTACTCAGCATCAGGTTGTGCAGTTTAAGCATATATATTTATTGTGAGACTTTAAGCACAACAGTGATTGCACTTTGTACTAGTACCTCTGCTTTGTAGCTTAGGACTATGTCTCCTCGTAAGAGGGTCTCAGGGGGAGATAACAAGGACACTGGTAAGTCACCGCCTAGGTCTAGGGGTTCTAAAAATGCCTGTAGGTTACCATCCCCCCCCCTGCAAGACTGGAGTCAGCCTCACAGGATGAGTCAGTGCCCCTGCCAGGATTTGCAGCATCTCCTAATATTTCAGCCCCGGTATACATCACTGAGGACTCCCTTAGGGCTACATTGGAGGGTTTTGAAGGGAGAATCATGAATTTTATTTCAGCTTCCCTGAAAGATAGCAGGAAAAGGGGTAGATCCCCTCCCTCTGCTGAGATTCCTCTTTCAGATGACACTTCTGACAATGAGGAGAGATCCCTATCTTGGGACAGGAATCTTGAGCAGTCGGATGAATCAGAGGAAGAGGAGAGAGTCCCCTCCTCCCAGGCGCTCAGAAAACAGGTGCAGTATTATACTGAATTGGTGCGTACCACATTCAGAATGCCTGCTGCTGAGATCGCTACGTCCTCTGTTTCTTCCCTGGGAGTCAGGAAAATCCCACAACCTGCCTTTTCCTTTCCAATTAATCCCTTAATGGATAAATTGTTGTATGAGGATTGGGGACATCCCGATAAACTGTTTGCTCCTCCTAAAAGGTTTTCTATGCTTTATCCTCTGGAGGAAAGTTTCACCAAGAAATGGGGGGTCCCATCTGTCGATGCAACTGTTTCTTGCATGAATAGAAACCTGACCTGTCCTTTGGATAATGCTCAGGTATTTAAAGATCCAACTGATAAGAAGCTGGAAACATTATTAAAAGCCTCCTTTTCCATGACTGGCACTGTAGTGCAACCTACAGTCGCAGCTGTGGGGTTGTGTCAGTTCCTCAAGGAACAGGTTAAGCAGATGCTTGGCCTCCTTCCCAGTGAGGAAGTGGAGAATTATGCAGAAATACCTCAAATTCTGTGTTTCATGATTGATGCGATTTTGGATTCTGTCCAACAAGCATCTCGTTTGTCTCTCCTGTTGGTACACATGCGAAGGGCCCTATGGCTAAAGAATTGGGCAGCTGAGCTATCATGCAAGAAGCATTTGATTGGGTTCCCGTTTAAAGGGGAACGTTTGTTTAAAGAAGAATTAGACAAATTCGTCCAAAAAATTTCAGGGGGTAAATCTACTCTCCTTCCAGTCAAAAGGAGCAAACGTCCATCATTTAGGCGTTCTCTCTCTCCCGGAGCATCAAGCTCTAAGCAGTGGCGACGGCCTTCTCAACCCCCCTCTACAGGAAAGGCTCAAGGCCGGGCCCAGGGGCAGAAGAAATCCTGGGGGCAAAAGCCTGCCAAGCAGAGCCCGAAAGCTTCCTTGTGAAGGGGCGCCCCCGCTCGGCCAAGTGGGGGGAAGGCTCCTGCAGTTTGCAGAAGCCTGGCGGGAAGAGATCCGGGACGAGTGGGTGGTCTCTTTGGTATCCCTGGGCTACAAGCTGGAGTTTCAGGAGATTCCACCTTCTCGCTTTCTAAGGTCAAGGATCCCCAGGGACCCAGTAAAGCAAAGACCTCTATTTCTGGCCTTAGATCACTTACTATCCCAGGGGGTGATAGTAGAAGTGGACCCAAAAGAACAGGGTTCAGGGTTTTACTCGAATCTCTTCACCGTTCCAAAGCCAAATGGAAGTGTCAGACCTATCCTGGATCTGAAGGATCTGAACCGTTTTTTACGCATCCGGTCCTTCTGAACACAGTCAATTCGCACTGTGGTCTCCTCCCTGCAAGGGGGAGAGTTTATGGCATCAATAGACATCAAGGATGCATATCTCCATGTGCCAATTTTTCCCGCACACCAAAAGTATCTAAGGTTCGCGGTAGAGCGGCGCCATTTTCAATTTGTGGCCTTGCCATTCGGGCTAGCTACGGCCCCTCGAGTCTTCACAAAGATTCTGGACCCTCTCTTGGCAAACCTAAGAGCTCAGGGTATAGCCGTCATGGCTTATCTAGACGATTTGCTTCTCATAGAGAAAACAGTAGCGCTCCTGAACCACAGTGTTACCAGAACAATAGAACAGCTGGAACGCCTTGGTTAGATTATAAACCTAGAAAAGTCGTCCCTACAGCCTGCTACCAGGTTGGAATACCTGGGTATGGTTATCGACACTGCTCAGGGCAAGGTGTTTCTACCAAGGCCAAAAGCCTTGGCCATTGGGGATCTGGTGCGCCTAATTCTGGGCAGAAGATCTTCCCCCATTCGGTTGTGCATGAGACTGTTAGGGAAAATGGTCGCCTCCTTCGAGGCCATTCCATTCGCCCAGTTCCACTCAAGGCCTCTGCAAAGATGCATCCTTGCGGCTTGGAACAGGAAGCCCCAGTCCTTGGATCTTCCTATGCGTCTATCCCCAGGGACACGCAAGAGTCTCGTCTAACGAGTCTAAGAGTCTCGTTACAAACCGAGAATTTGCTGAAAGGCAAAACTTTTCTTCCTCTTCCATGGAAGATTATTATGACAAATGGCAGCCTGGCAGGCTGGGGAGCAGTGTTGGAGGAGACGTGCTCGCAGTGGAAATGGTCTGTGATCCAGAAGCTATTGCCCATAAATGTGTTGGAGATCCAGGCAGTTTATATGGCTCTCATAAACTGTTCTTTCAGACTACGGGGTCTCCCTGTTCGAGTTCAGTCCGACAATGGCCTATATCAATCACCAGGGTGGTACCAGGAGTCTGGTTGCGCAAAAAGAGGTGAATCGCATACTTGTCTGGGCAGAAAGGCATGTTCCATGCCTTTCTGCAGTCTTCATTCCAGGAGTGGAAAATTTGCAGGCAGATTTTCTGCGCCGCCAGCAGTTGTGCCTAGGAGAATGGGCTCTGCACCCCGACGTGTTTTGGAACATATGTCGCAGGTGGAGTACTCCAGACGTAGATCTGTTTGCGTCCAGGTTCAACAGAAAACTGGACAAATTCGTGTCAAGGACAAGAGATACACTCGCTCAGGGGTCGAATGCTCTGACAGTTCCCTGGGATCAGTACAATTTGATTTATACCTTCCCCCCGTGCCCGCTTCTGCCGCGGTTCCTGGGAAGAGTCTAGAGGGAAACAAAGTCACTTCTTTTGGTAGCCCTGGCTTGGCCCAGGCGACCGTGGTACGCAGAGATCATGAAGTTGGCAGTAGGCAGGCTGTGGATCCTCCCTCTCCGGCCAGATCTGCTCTCACAGGGTCCAATTTACCATGCTGCTTTACACAGTCTGAATTTGACGGTTTGGCTGCTGAGACCCACATTCTGAGAGACCGTGGGCTTTCGGGGCCAGTCCTTTCTACTCTGGTCAATGCCAGAAAGCCGGCCTCCAGGCTTATTTACTACAAAATCTGGAGGGCATATGTTTCCTGTTGTGAACTCAGGGAATGTCATCCTAGAAAGTATGTCATTAGCAGGATCTTGGCCTTCCTCCAGTTAGGCCTAGAAATTAATTTGGCCGTAAGCACTATCAAGGTGCATATTTCGTCCTTGTCAGTGTTTTTTCAGAAACCACTTGCATCACATTCCCTGGTGCGGGCTTTCATCCAGGGGGCTATGAGGATAAGGCTGCCAGTCAAACCTCCGGTATGCCCATGGGATCTGAATTTGGTTCTCTCAGCTTTGCAGGGGCAACCTTTTGAACCTTTGCATCAGGCTTCGTTAGTGAAAGCGCACTCAACTAGGGCTGTAAGTGCTTCTTGGGCAGTGCATCACCAGGCCTCCCTGGCTCAGATCTGTAAGGCTGCAACTTGGTTATCAGTCCACACATTCACCAGATTTTATCAGGTGGATGTCAGAGGGCAAGAGGATATCGCCTTTGGGCGCAGTGTACTGTAGGCTGCAGTTTAGGTCCTTCGGTCCTTGGCGGTCTATATATTATGATCTGTGTCTCCCTCCCCTGAATCTGAGCATTGCTTTGGGTCATCCCACTATGTAATGAAGCTCCTGTGTCCCGTGATGTATGATCAAGAAAATAGGATTTTTATATACAGCTTACCTGTAAAATCCTTTTCTTGAGAGTACATCACGGGACACAGCGCTCCCACCCCTCTTGGGTTTTACGTGGTTTCCTATTGCTTTGCTACAAAACTGAGGTGCCTCCCATATGGAAGGGGTTATATAGGGGAGGAATTCTCCTTAATTGGGGGTTAACCAGTGTCCAATCACCAGAGGTGCCTATATAACCCACTATGTAATGAAGCTTCTGTGTCCCGTGATGTACTCTCAAGAAAAGGATTTTACAGGTAAGCTGTATATAAAAATCCTATTTTTTATGTTGTTGGCGTTGACCTGTTTTTTTTTGCTTGTTTCCCAAGATGACCATCTTGGCGTTTGTCAAGAGGGTGAGAGTGCCCAAAGAAAGTGCCTACGGCCAAATCACCCTGAAAGTGCCCGATCTTGTCTGATCTCGGAGGCTAAGCATTGTCGGGCCTGATTAGTAACTGGAAGGGAGACCGACTGGGAATACCAGGTGCCGTAGGCTTCTTTTTATGTTGCTGGCGTTGACATGTTTTTTTTTTCCGCTTGTTTCCCAAGGTGACCATCTTGGCATTTGTCAAGAGGGCTGAGAGAGCCCAAAGAAATCTCCTACGGCCACATCACCCTGAAAGCCCCCGATCTTATCTGATCTCAGAGGTTAAGCAGGGTCCAGCCTGGATAGTACCTAATTACAGGTGCCGTAGGAATCTTTTTATATTGTTGGCTTTGACCTGTTTTTTTTCGCTTGTTTCCCAAGGTGACCATTTTAGCATCTGTCAAGAGTTTTGAGTATGTCCCAAAGCGTTTGCCTAAGGCCCCATCACCCTGAAAGCGCCCGATCTCAGAGGCTAAGCAGGGTCAGGGCCAGATGGGAGACCGCCAGGGTCTATGTTGTTGGCGTTGACCTGTTTTTTTTCACTTGTTTCCCAAGATGACCATCTTGGCATTTGTTAAGAGGGTTGAGAGTGTCTGAATAGAACACCTATGGCCACATCACCCTGAAAGCGCACAATCTCATCTGATCTCAGAGGCCTAGCAGTGTACGGCCTGGTTAATACCTGTATGGGAGACCATCTGTGAATACCAGGTGCCGTAGGCTTCTTTTTATGTTGTTGGTGTTGACCTGTTTATTTTCGCTTGTTTCCCAAGGTGACCATCTTGGCGTTTAACAAGAGGGTCCAGAGTGCCCAAAGAGACCACCTACGGCCCCATCACCCTGAAAGCACCCAATCTTGTCTGATCTCGGAGGCTAAGCAGTGTCAGGCCTGGTTAATACCAGTACGGGAGAACGTCTGGGAATAACAGGTGCCGTAGGCTTCTTTTTATGTTATTGGCCTTGACCTGGTTTCTTTTTTCACTTGTTTCCCAAGGTGACCATCTTGGCATTTGTCAAGAGGGTTGAGAGTGCCCAAAGAGATCACCTACGGCCCCATCACCATGAAAGCACCCAATCTTGTCTGATCTCGGAGGCTAAACAGTGTCGGGCCTGGTTAGTACCTGGATGGGAGACCGCCTGGGATTTCTCAATGCCATATGCTTTTTTTTTTAAGTTGTTGGCATTGACTTAGTTTTTTTTTGCTTGTTTCCCAAGGTGACCATCTTGGCGTTTGTCAAGAGGGTTGAAAGTGCCTGAAGGGATTGCCTACGGGCACATCACCCTGAAAGCACCTGATCTCGTTTGATGTTGGAGGCTAAGAAGAGTCTGGCCTTGTTAGTACGTGGATGGGAGACCACCTGGGAATACCAGGTGTCGTAGGCTTCTTTTTATGTTGTTGGCGTTGACCTGTTTTTTTTTAGCTTGTTTCCCAAGGTCACCATCTTGGTGTTTGTCAAGAGGGTTGAGAGTGCCAGAAGAGATTGCCTATGGCCACATCACTCTGAAAGCACCCAATCTTGTCTGATCTTGGAGGCTAAGAAGAGTCAGGCCTGGTTAGTACCTGGATGGGAGACCACCTGGGAATACCAGTTATTGTAAGCTTCTTTTTATGTTGTTGGCGTTGATTCCTTTTTTTTTTTTTCGCTTGTTTCCCAAGGTGACCATCTTGGCATTTGTCAAGAGGGTTGAGAGTGCCCAAAGAGATCGCTTACAGCAGCATCACCCTGAAAAAGCCCTATCTCTTCTCATCTCTGAGGCTAAGAAGGGTTGGGCCTAGTTAGTACCTGGATGGGAGATGGCGTTGGAATACCAGGTGCCGTATTCTTCTTTTTATGTTGTTGACATTGACCTGTCTTTTTTCGCTTGTATCTCAAGGTGACTATCTTGGCATTTGTCAAGAGGGTTGAGAGTGCCCAAAGAGATTGCATATGGGCACATAACCCTGAAAGCGCCCGATCTCCTCTGATCTCAGAGGCTAAACAGGGTTGGGCCTTGCTAGTACCTGGATTGGAGACAACCTGGGAATACTAGGTGCTGTAGGCTTCTTTTTATGTTGTTGGCGTTGACTTGTTTTTGTTTTGTTTGTTTACCAAGGTGACCATCTTGGTGTTTGTCAAGAGGGTTGAGAGTGCCTGAAGAGCTTGCCTATGGCCACATAACCCTGAAAGCACCAGATCTCGTCTGATCTCAGAGACTAAACAGGGTCGGGCCTTGTTAATCCCTGGTGGATCCTAGGTCGTGGAGGCTGTTGTCTTATGCCGACCTTCAATCTAAATTTGATCTCCCACGACAGAGTTTTTATAGTTATTTACAGATACGACATTACGCCCAGACCATATCTTCTGACCTGCGCTTTTCTCCACCCTCCGCATTTGAGACTGTGATCCTAGCGGGCTCGGCCCAAAGGGGATTGGTATCAACCATCTATAAAATAATCAACGCTCCCCCTAAAGCTTTGAAAGGCAACCATACCTATATGCATAAGTGGGAGGAGGCGTTGGGTGAGGAGATTACGGAGGAGCAGTGGCAGTTGATATGGTCCCAGGCCTCGAAAAGCTCGATGTGCACACTGTACCGGGAGAATGCGTATAAAATTTTATTTTTTTGGTATATGACCCCGGACGTTTTACATGCCATCTATCCCGCCTCATCCGACAGATGCTGGAGATGCCAGGCCCACAGGGGAACATTGTTCCACATTTACTGGCGGTGCCCCCTCGTGGTTCCCTTCTGGGAAGAGGTCCAGCGCCTCTTGACTACTGTACTAGATCAGCAAGTGACATTAGACCCTAATGCCCCGTACACACGAGCGGACTTTTCGACATCCAAACTCCGACGGACTGAGTCCGTCAGACTATCCGATCGTGTGTGGGCTGCAACGGACTTTAGCTTCGCTAAAGTCTGACGGACTTTAGAAATGAAGCATGCTTCAAATTTTCCAGACGGAACTCCGCCGGACCCGGTCCCCTTCGAAAAATCCGCTCGTGTGTGTGCTACTCCGACGGACTAAAACCGACGCTAGGGCAGCTATTGGCTACTGTCTATGAACTTCCTACGTCGAATCCAGTCGTACGTCATCACGTTCGACTCCGTCGGAGTTTGGTGTGATGGTGTGTGGTCAAGTCCGTTCGGTCGAAAAGTCCGCCAGAACTCCGGCGGAACTCCGCTAGAACTCCGTCGGAAGTCTGTCAGACTTAATCCCTCTCGTGTGTACGGGGCATAAGACTTTCCTGCTGGGCATCCCCTTTCCCAAATTGACAAAGTCCCGAAAGAAACTGTCGAGACATATCCTGACAGCGGCGAGGTGTCTCATTGCCCTGCATTGGAAAAAAGTACAGCCTCCCACCCTAGACGCGCTCCATACTAGAATTAGAGACGTGGAATTGATGGAGAGGAGGCCAACAACATGAAAAGAAGAATACGGCACCTGGTATTCCAAGGCCATCTTCCATTCAAGTACTAACTAGGCCCAACCCTTCTTAGCCTCCAAGATCAGAAGAGATAGGGTGCTTTTAGGGTGATGCTGCTGTAAGCGATCTCTTTAAGCACTCTCTACCCTCTTGACAAATGCCAAGATGATCACTTCGGGAAACAAGCGAAAAAAAACACCAACAACATAAAAAGAAGCCTGCGGCATCTGGAAAACCCAGGCGGTCTCCCATCCAGGTACAAACCAGGCCCAACCCTGCTTAGCCTCTGAGACCAGACGAGATTGGGTGCTTTCAGGGTGTTGTGCCCGTAGGAAATTTCTTTGTGCACTCTCAACCCTCTTGACAAATGGCAAGATGGTCACCTTGGGAAAAAAAGGGAAAAAAAAACAGGTCAACGCCGACAACTTAATGAGAATCCTACGGCACCTGGTATTCCCAGGCTGTCTCCCGTCCAGGTACTAACCAGGCCCATCGCTGCTTAGCCTCCAAGATCAGATGAGATTGGGCTCTCTCAGGGTGATTTGGCCGTAGGCACTCTCTTTGGGCACTCTGAAGCCTCTTGACAAAAGCCAAGATGCTCACCTTGGGAAAAAAGCTAAAAAAAACAGGTCAAAGCCAACAACATAAAAAGAAGCCTACGGCATCCGGTATTCCCAGGCGATCTCCCAATCAAGACACTAACCAGGCCAGATCCTTCTATGGCACCTGGTCTTCCCAGGCAGTCTCCCATCCAGGTACTAACCAGGCCTGACACTGCTTAGCCTCTGAAATCAGACGAGATCGGATGCTTTCAGGGTGATGTGGCCATAAGCATTCTCCTCAAGACACGCCCAACCCTCTTGACAAACGCCAAGATGGTCGCCTTCAGAAACAAGCGAAAAAAACAGGTCAAAGCCAACAACATAAAAAGAAGCCTATGGCACCTGGTATTCCCAGGCGGTCTCCCATCCAGGTACTAACCAGGCCTGACACTGTTTAGCCTCCGAGATCAGACGAGATTGGGCGCTTTCAGGGTGATGGGGCCGTAGGTGATCTCTTCGGACACTCTCAACCCTCTTGACAAATGCCAAGATGGTCACCTTGGGAAACAAGTGAAAAAAAAAAAACAGGTCAAGGCCAATAACATAAAAAGAAGCCTACGGCACCTGTTATTCCCAGACGTTCTCCTATCCTGGTATTAACCAGGCCCGACACTGCTTAGCCTCCGAGATCAGACAAGATCGGGTGCTTTCAGGGTGATGGGGCCGTAGGTGATCTCTTTGGGCACTCTCGACCCTCTTGTTAAACGCCAAGATGGTCAACTTGGGAAACAAGCGAAAATAAACAGGTCAACACCAACAACATAAAAAGAAGCCTACGGCACCTGGTATTCACAGATGGTCTCCCATACAGGTATTAACCAGGCCGTACACTGCTAGGCCTCTGAGATCAGATGAGATTGTGCGCTTTCAATGTGATGTGGCCATAGGTGTTCTATTCAGACACTCTCAACCCTCTTGACAAATGCCAAGATGGTCATCTTGGGAAAAAAGTAAAAAAAAAACAGGTCAACGCCAACAACATAGACCCTGGCGGGCTCCCATCTGACCCTGACCCTGCTTAGCCTCTGAGATCGGGCGCTTTCAGGGTGATGTGGCCTAAGGCGAACGCTTCGGGACATACTCAAAACTCTTGACAGATGCTAAAATGGTCACCTTGGGAAACAAGCGGAAAAAAAACAGGTCAAAGCCAACAATATAAAAAGATTCCTACGGCACCTGTAATTAGGTACTATCCAGACCGGACCCTGCTTAGCCTCTGAGATCAGATGAGATCAGGCGCTTTCAGGGTGATGTGGCCGTAGGAGATTTCTTTGGGCTCTCTCAGCCCTCTTGACAAATGCCAAGATGGTCACCTTGGGAAACAAGCGGAAAAAAAAAACATGTCAACGCCAACAGCATAAAAAGAAGCCTACGGTACCTGGTATTCCCAGTCGGTCTCCCCTCCAGTTACTAATCAGGCCCGACAATGCTTAGCCTCCGAGATCAGACAAGATTGGGCACTTTCAGGGTGATTTGGCCGTAGGCACTTTCTTTGGGCACTCTCACCCTCTTGACAAACGCTAAGATGGTCATCTTGGGAAACAAGCAAAAAAAAACAGGTCAACGCCAACAACATAAAAAATAGGATTTTTATATACAGCTTACCTGTAAAATCCTCCGCTATATAACCCCTCCCATATGGGAGGCACCTCAGTTTTGTAGCAAAGCAATAGGAAACCACGTAAAACCCAAGAGGGGTGGGAGCCCTGTGTCCCGTGATGTACTCTCAAGAAAAGGATTTTACAGGTAAGCTGTATATAAAAATCCTATTTTCTTGATCATACATCACGGGACACAGGAGCTTCATTACATAGTGGGATGTCCCAAAGCAATGCTCAGATTGAGGGGAGGGAGACACAGATCATAATATATAGACCGCCAAGGACCGGAGGACCTAAACTGCAACCTACAGTACACTGCGCCCAAAGGCGATATCCTCTTGCCCTCTGACATCCACCTGATAGAATCTGGTGAATGTGTGGACTGTTGACCAAGTTGCAGCCTTACAGATCTGAGCCAGGGAGGCCTGGTGATGCACTGCCCAAGAAGCACTTACAGCCCTAGTTGAGTGCGCTTTCACTTGAAAAGGAGGGATCTTCCCTTTAACACTATAGGCCTTGCCCTTACCACATCCAAAGTGTGCAAAGATTCTTCTTCTGCGGACTGTGGGTCCGGAAAAAAGGATGGTAGGCTTACATCTTGATTCAAATGGAATCCTGAAACCACCTTAGGCAGAAAGGACCTGTTGGGACGCATTACCACCCGGTCCTTATGAATAATTAGATACGGTTCTTTACTGGAGAGAGCTGCTAGTTCTGACACTCTTCTAGCCGTGGATATGGCTACCAAGAAAACCAATTTTTTAGTCAAAAGAACTAACGAAGCCTGATGCAAAGGTTCAAAAGGTTGCCCCTGCAAAGCTGAGAGAACCAAATTCAGATCCCATGGGCATACCGGAGGTTTGACTGGCGGCCTTATCCGCATAGCCCCCTGGATGAAAGCCCGCACCAGGGAATGCGATGCAAGTGGTTTCTGAAAAAACACTGACAAGGCCGAAATATGCACCTTGATAGTGCTTACGGCCAAATTCATTTCTAGGCCTGACTGGAGGAAGGCCAAGATCCTGCTAATGACATACTTTCTAGGATGACATTTCCTGAGTTCACAACAGGAAACATATGCCCTCCAGATTTTGTAGTAAATAAGCCTGGAGGCCGGCTTTCTGGCATTGACCAGAATAGAAAGGACTGGCAACGAAAAGCCCACGGTCTCTCAGAATGTGGGTCTCAGCAGCCAAACCGTCAAATTCAGACTGTGTGAAGCAGGACTGTGTAAAGCAGGACCCTGTGAGAGCAGATCTGGCTGGAGAGGGAGGATCCACGGCCTGCCTACTGCCAACTTCATGATCTCTGCGTACCACGGTCGCCTGGGCAAAGCAAGGGGCTACCAAAAGAACCGACTTTGTTTCCCTCTTGACTCTTCCCAGGAACCGCAACAGAAGCAGGCACGGGGGGAAGGCATAAATCAAATTGTACTGATCCCAGGGAACTGTCAGAGCATCCGACCCCTGAGCGAGTGTACCTCTTGTCCTTGACACAAATTTGTCCAGTTTTCTGTTGAACCTGGACGCAAACAGATCTACGTCTGGAGTACCCCACCTGCGACATATGTTCCAAAACACGTCGGGGTGCAGAGCCCATTCTCCTGGGCACAACTGCTGGTGGCGCAGAAAATCCGCCTGCCAATTTTCCACTCCTGGAATGAAGACTGCAGAAAGGCATGGAACATGCCTTTCTGCCCAGACAAGTATGCGATTCACCTCTTTTTGCGCAACCAGACTCCTGGTACCGCCCAGGTGATTGATATAGGCCACTGCTGTGGCATTGTCGGACTGAACCCAAACAGGGAGACCCCGTAGTCTGAAAGACCAGTTTATGAGAGCCATATAAACTGCCCGGATCTCCAAGACATTTATGAGCAATAGCTTCTCGATTGCAGACCATTTCCACTGCGAGCACGTCTCCTCCAACACTGCTCCCCAGCCTGTCAGGCTGCCATTTGTCATAATAATCTTCCATGGAAGAGGAAGAAAAGTTTTGCCTTTCAGCAAATTCTCGGTTTGTAACGAGACTCTTAGACTCATTAGACGAGACTCTTGCGTGTCCCTGGGGATAGACGCATAGGAAGATCCAAGGACTGGGGCTTCCTGTTCCAAGCCGCAAGGATGCATCTTTGCAGAGGCCTTGAGTGGAACTGGGCGAATGGAACGGCCTCAAAGGAGGCGACCATTTTCCCTAACAGTCTCATGCACAACCGAATGGGGGAAGATCTTCTGCCCAGAATTAGGCGCACCAGATCCCCAATGGCCAAGGCTTTTGGCCTTGGTAGAAACACCTTGCCCTGAGCAGTGTCGATAACCATACCCAGGTATTCCAACCTGGTAGCAGGCTGTAGGGACGACTTTTCTAGGTTTATAATCCAACCTAGGCGTTCCAGCTGTTCTAGCGTTCTGGTAACACTGTGGTTCAGGAGCGCTACTGTTTTCTCTATGAGAAGCCAATCGTCTAGATAAGCCATGACGGCTATACCCTGAGCTCTTAGGTTTGCCAAGAGAGGGTCCAGAATCTTTGTGAAGACTCGAGGGGCCGTAGCTAGCCCGAACGGCAAGGCCACAAATTGAAAATGGCGCCGCTCTACCGCGAACCTTAGATACTTTTGGTGTGCGGGAAAAATTGGCACATGGAGATATGCATCCTTGATGTCTATTGATGCCATAAACTCTCCCCCTTGCAGGGAGGAGACCACAGTGCGAATTGACTGTATTCAGAAGGACCGGATGCGTAAAAAACGGTTCAGATCCTTCAGATCCAGGATAGGTCTGACACTTCCATTTGGCTTTGGAACGGTGAAGAGATTCGAGTAAAACCCTGAACCCTGTTCTTTTGGGTCCACTTCTACTATCACCCCCTGGGATAGTAAGTGATCTAAGGCCAGAAATAGCGGTCTGTGCTTTACTGGGTCCCTGGGGATCCTTGACCTTAGAAAGCGAGAAGGTGGAATCTCCTGAAACTCCAGCTTGTAGACCAGAGATACCGAAGAGATCACCCACTCATCCCGGATCTCTTCCCGCCAGGCTTCTGCAAACTGCAAGAGCCTTCCCCCCACTTGGCCGAGCGGGGGCGCCCCTTCACAAGGAAGCTTTCGGGCTCTGCTTGGCAGGCTTTCGCCCCCAGGATTTCTTCTGCCCCTGGGCCCGGCCTTGAGCCTTTCCTGTAGAGGGGGGTTGAGAAGGCCGTCGCCACTGCTTAGAGCTTGATGCTCTGGGAGAGAGAGAACGCCTAAATGATGGACGTTTGCTCCTTTTGACTGGAAGGAGAGTAGATTTACCCCCTGAAATTTTTTGGACGAATTTGTCTAATTCTTCTCCAAACAAACGTTCCCCTTTAAACGGGAACCCAATCAAATACTTCTTGCATGATAGCTCAGCTGCCCAATTCTTTAGCCATAGGGCCCTTCGCATGTGTACCAACTGGAGAGACCAACGAGATGCTTGTTGGACAGAATCCAAAATCGCATCAATCATGAAACACAGAATTTGAAGTATTTCTGCATAATTCTCCACTTCCTCACTGGGAAGGAGGCCAAGCATCTGCTTAACCTGTTCCTTGAGGAACTGACACAACCCCACAGCTGCGACTGTAGGTTGCACTACAGTGCCAGTCATGGAAAAGGAGGCTTTTAATAATGTTTCCAGCTTCTTATCAGTTGGATCTTTAAATACCTGAGCATTATCCAAAGGACAGGTCAGGTTTCTATTCACGCAAGAAACAGCCGCATCGACAGATGGGACCCCCCATTTCTTGGTGAAACTTTCCTCCAGAGGATAAAGCATAGAAAACCTTTTAGGAGGAGCAAACAGTTTATCGGGATGTCCCCAATCCTCATACAACAATTTATCCATTAAGGGATTAATTGGAAAGGAAAAGGCAGGTTGTGGGATTTTCCTGACTCCCAGGGAAGAAACAGAGGACGTAGCGATCTCAGCAGCAGGCATTCTGAATGTGGTACGCACCAATTCAGTATAATACTGCACCTGTTTTCTGAGCGCCTGGGTGGAGGGGACTCTCTCCTCTTCCTCTGATTCATCCGACTGCTCAAGATCCCTGTCCCAAGATAGGGATCTCTCCTCATTGTCAGAAGTGTCATCTGAAAGAGGAATCTCAGTAGAGGGAGGGGATCTACCCCTTTTCCTGCTATCTTTCAGGGAAGCTGAAATAAAATTCATGATTCTCCCTTCAAAACCCTCCAATGTAGCCCTAAGGGAGTCCTCAGTGATGTATACCGGGGCTGAAATATTAGGAGAGGCTGCAAATCCTGACGGGGCACTGACTCATCCTGTGAGGCTGACTCCAGTCTTGCAGGGGGGGGATGGTAACCTACAGGCATTTTTAGAACCCCTAGACCTAGGCGGTGACTTACCAGTGTCCTTGTTATCTCCCCCTGAGACCCTCTTACGAGGAGACATAGTCCTAAGCTACAAAGCAGAGGTACTAGTACAAAGTGCAATCACTGTTGTGCTTAAAGTCTCACAATAAATATATATGCTTAAACTACACAACCTGATGCTGACTAGGTGTCTTAGGTTTGCCTGGATCCAATCCCTTGGGATGCTTACTGCCCACAGCTCCTGTGTCTCCACTTACAGCCCCCTGACGCTCTGGGCTGTAAAACTGCCGCCTGGCGCCTGCGCAGAACAGCGCCGTGCAAACCGCACGACGCGGCTCGCAAACACACTCCTGCCTCCTCCATTAGCACGGGAGCGTGCTTGGCGCGCGTGCACGAGGACTGCCGGTATCCAGGGGGAAGGGAATTGCCTTTGGAGCTGTCTGGGACCCCCAGACTACGTGGGACCCCTGTATTACCTTCATTGTGGCAGAGATTGCAGTGGAGACATGAGTCATCTGGGAGAACCAGGCTTCACTGAGCGTGTATATCTGAAAGGCATGTAAGTATGCATCAGGCTGCTCTTACTCCCCCTAGTGGTGGAAACCAGGTAAGACATACAACTACACTGAAGAAATCCATAATATAATTTATACAGGATTAACTTCCCTTACCTGTCCTCGCCGCAGGAATTGCTGAAAACAGACAGATTCCAGCCTTCACCCATCACGGCAGGGCAGAGTTGTGCCAACCTTCAGGTTTTTTTTTGGGGTTCCTTCTCAGAAGAACCTCCTACCTGGACCTTGTAAAAGACTCTGCCAGAAACTTTCGTGCCACTATGTAAATAGTACAGTAAGTCTGGTTTTCCCAGAGCCCAGTCTTCCAATAGGAGAGGACTTACAGGCAAAACCTTGTTTCTTCAGATGACGAGGCCCGGGTACCATATCATCTTGGGAGTCAAAATATCGGCCCGAGATATGGATACGGTTTGTTGTAGCCCTTAGGCCCCCGCAGGGACCTGCACAGAACTTTCTTCATAGCACATGTTTTACGTGACCAACCACCACTGGCGAAGGGAAAAATGAGGTGCCTCCCATATGGGAGGGGTTATATAGGGAAGGAATTCTCCTTAATCGGGAGTTAACCAGTGTCCAATCACCAGAGGTGCCTATATAACCCATTATGTAATGATCCTGTGTCCCGTGATGTATAATCAAGAAATAAGCATACGGCACCTGGTATTCCCAGTCGGTCTTCCATCCAGTTACTAATGAGGCCCGACAATGCTTAACCTCCGAGATCAGACAAGATCGGGCACTTTCAAGGGGATGGGGCCATAGACGATCTCTTTGGGCACTCTCAACCATCTTGACAAACGCCAACATGGTGATCTTGGGAAACAAGCTAAAAAAAACAAGTCATTGCCAACATTGGAGGCTAAGCAGGGTTGGGCAATCAGTTTCCTTGCCTGAAATAGGCATCTCAGAACTGCCATCTGGCTGCTTCCCGGGTTTCCAACTCCTTCAACTAATCCCAGGAGACAATACTTCGCCTCCATCCGGGTGGAGGTTCCAAACACCCGATCAATGGTTCCTGTCACCTCCGTCCAGTAGGAGATCAACTTCGGGCATCTCCAAAACATGTGCATCATGTCTCCCCCCATGTTCCCGCACCGGAATAGCGTGCGGCCGTTCGGCCAAATTGAAAAAGTTTACGAGGAGCATAATAAGTTCTATATAATAAGAACAAATGTGACATCCTCTGAGAGGAGAGCCACAATTGACCACAGGCAGTATTCCTGTGGCCAATTATAGCTCAAGGGGGTTTAGTACACACCCCACACTATATAAGGCCGCCAGCGCGGGCCGAGAATAGGGAGCAAGGTCTTATAGTATTGTGCGGTATATCCATCAGGGCCCAGAGCCTTACCCACCTTCGGAGGTCCCACGGCCATCTGGACTTCTTCCAGTGTGATCGGGTCCTCCAAGTACTCCCGTGATTCCGATGAGAGGGTTGGTAGACCAGAACCAATTACATATCTGTCTATATTGTCCTGTCCGGACCCTGAATCGGGCAGGTTGTAGAGATCAGAGTAACATTTTTCAAAGACTTTGGCTATTTGGGTTGGGGTAGAGGCCCTCTGGCCATTCTCATCTATCAATCTGTGGTATGTAAGAGGCAGATTTCTTTTTTTTATTTTTTATTAATGTTTATTGAAGAAAAGAAGCATGTACAATAACATAAAAGACAATACGTGAACCAGCACAGGGGACAGTCGTATCACACCATCAGCAACCATGGTTCAAGGCAAAGTACTGCCCATGAGGGCCTAGCTAATAGAGGTAGTATATGAACTGGAACCACCGTCAGGATTTCAAAGTCACATGACTATGTGATCAATACGAATCACTGCTGCTGGAACCATCAAACCTCTGCGGTAATGAGAATACACCCTTCTCTTCCATTATAAGAGAGGAAACACGATTGACAGATATGGAGAAAGAAAAAAAAAGGGAGAAAGAAAGAAAGAGGCAGGAAATAAAGAACATAGAAAAGGGTGGGGAATGTAAGGGTGGGGAGGGGGGAAGGGGGGGGGGGGGTAGGGGGATGGAGGTCCGCCTCTGATATCAGCTCCAAAATTACCAATAGATGCCGTTAAAGACTGACCAATAGGACAACTTACATGGCTTAATATTGCGGAGCGTAATTTAACAGGAAAGAAATCCAAAGCGTTAGTTGCAGTACCTTCATAAAACTGAGTAATCGCTGCATTACTCTAAATTTAAAAGTTGTTCCGGTAGCACTGAGAAGACTGATATTAGATGAGTGATCTACACATTTTGTTTACTATTGCAGAGAGATACCGGTTAAATGTTAATATCTTAATATTTAATGTGCTGCGTGTAAGGTAGAAATAAGATGGTTTTGTGGGAGTTGGTTTACCAGGATTTAGAGATCGTAATCTGGTTATTCTCATAATAAATATAGCAAAAAAACTCAGATTAATATTGAGACAGTATATACAGGTCGGGTTTAAGTGGAAATACACGAAATAAGAGCCACGGCGAGTGTAGGTTTTGATCAATCAGGTTCATTACGTGTCTTTAATCATGTAGTGAATATACCCCAAATATAGCATAAGGAAGAGAAAGGATAATAACTGTCAAAGGATGACATTGACAAAAAGACAAACTGCATTAGAAATGTGAATGTGAATTAGACATGAAATGTCAATCCCCATTGGTTACTTACAGGTAGCCATTAATAAAAGTAACACGGCTACGTACAGCAAAGTTTCAGCTAAGCAGCTAAATATTACTTAATATTGCAGAGCTTAAGTATTGCAGTTGAAAAGAGATCGGAAGCGTTTGTTGCAGTAGCTTCAAAATGACTGAGATATCATTTCATTACTCTAAATGCAAAAGTTATCCCGGTAGCACTGAGTGGACTGATATTAGACGAGTTATCGTTGTAGTACAAATTCAGTTTCCTATAGCAGAGATATACCAGCTAAATGTGAGAAGAGCAATTAAACTGTTCACATCGATAGCATTGTATTACTCTTAATATGTGCAGAAGCAAAATATTGTTTTGTTTTATCCTAAAATTAGCAGTATACGTAATAAAGGTTTAGCAAAATTAGAAAGGATAATATTGAGACAGTATATACAGGTCGAGTTTAAGTGGAAATACACAAAATATCTAGCTTACCTTTACATTGTTCAATAGAGCGTTGCAAAGTAATACCAAGGCAAAATGTTGGAATAGCAATTAGATGAGATGATTGCTGTAATCATGAAATATCAGCAAATATCAGCAACGTGTCTCAAAGAGACAAATTGGATTAGAGATGTGAGATAGACATGAAATGTCAATACCCATTGGTTACTTACATGTAACCATTAATACAGTTAACGCGGCTACATACAGCAAAGTGTGAGCTAAGCAGCTAAAGGGTATATATTATTTAAGAGTAAATTGACGTAGCTTGTAAATTCCAAAGTGTAAATCGTTCCATTAATTTTGTTACGCACGAAGACGGCTTACAACTGACTGTTTTTCGTTTCCACTGGTTATCGGCATAATGTATCAGTAACCCTGAACATTAATAGTGATAGACAGTTTACATTAGGATGTATGCTTGATGTGAATGTAAAATAGTTGCATTATGTGTTATTAATGTAATCAAACTTTATTGCTATCCTTTGGTACTGCAACCACTTCTCAATCAAGTAAACCGTCCCACTGCTTTTCTCACATTTTGCTGCTGTTAAAAAATGGGTTGCCAGTGTTATGTGTTACAAATGGTTATCAGTGTGACAGTTAATGTGGAGAAGAAGTAATACACAAAATAGAGTCAGAAAGAGAATCCTATTGCATAGAGCTAGAGAGATGGTTGCATTACTCTTAATGTGCAGTGTGTAAAAGGTTTTAAAAAGATGGTTTTGTGTGAAGTTTTCTTTAACGTAAAATTAGCTGTACATTATGGTTACGTTTACAATGATTTAGAGATAGTAATCTCTATAATATAATAATAATAAGTATATTGAGGCAGTATATATAGGTCGAGATAAAGTGAATACACAAAAGGGTTCAGTTGCAAAGGCAGAATGTCGGAATATGCAATGAGATTAGATGGTTGCAATATGAGAAATATGAGTACGGCTAAAATACAGAAAACCAGTACATAATTTAAGAGTACAGTAGAATATAGTATAAATTATTTAAGATTAAATTGACTTAGCTTGAAAAAAGTTTAAATCGTTGAGTAAATCGTTGAGTAAATCGTTGAGTCAATCGTAAATTTATCACCTAAGTTAACTCTGAGATTATGATTAATTTGACAGTTCCAATACGCGGTCCTTTTCACTGGTATAATCATAATGTAATATCAGTATTTGCTATCAGTAAATGTTAAAAATTTAAGACGGTTTAAATTAGAATGTGGAATTGATATGGATTTTAAAGCGGTACATAAATTTTCTGAAGCATATGGCAGAAAGACGGCTTACACTGCTTTTCTCACATTTTGAGGCGGGAAAAAGAAATGTTTTGTCACTGTGTTTTAACTGTGACTTGTTTGCTTATGTCATGACAGCTTCATACGGGTTGAGCAATGAAACAGTTTTATTAAGATGTAAGACTAGCTTTATTCTCTACATATATGCTTTTCAGAGAGTTGTATAATATAGACGACCAATAGGACATTTAAATGGCTTAATATAGCAGGGAGGAAGTATCGCTGTTCAACGGTAAGAGATTGAAAGCTTAGCTTGATAGTCTAAATTTAAAGGATATGCCGGTACCACTGAGAAAGCTTATAGTAGACTAGTTGTTCTTTGCCTTACACAATCCTATTATTATTATTAAGATCCTAGTGCAGAGAGATACTCAGTTAATGTCAGAGATACTCGGTTAATGTCAGAAAAGCAATAAAACTGTTTACATCGTTAGCGAGCGATAGTTACATTACTCTTAGTATGTGCAGCATGTCTGGTGGTTTGGATGTATGCTTAATGTGAATGTAAAATAGTTGCATTATGTGTTATTAATGTAATCAAACTTTATTGCTATCCTTTGGTACTGCAACCACTTCTCAGTCAAGTAAACCGTCCCACTGCTTTTCTCACATTTTGCTGCTGTTAAAAAATGGGTTGCCAGTGTTATCTGTTACAAATGGTTATCAGTGTGACAGTTATTGTGGAGAAGACGTAATACACCAAATAGAGTCAGAAAGAGAATCCTATTGCATAGAGGTAGAGAAATGGTTGCATTACTCTTAATGTGCAGTATGTAAAAGGTTTTAAAAAGATGGTTTTGTGTGAAGTTTGCTTTAACGTAAAATTACCTGTACATTATAACTATGGTTACGTTTACAATGATTTAGAGATAGTAATCTCTATAATATAATAATAATAAGTATAATGAGGCAGAAGGGTTCAAGGGATAGTTGCAAAGTAATATCCTCATTAAGGCAGAATGTCGGAATAGCAATGAGATTAGATGGTTGCAACATAACACGAAATATGAGTACGGCTAAAATACAGAAAAACAGTACATAATTTAATAGTACCGTAGAATATACTATAAATTATTTAAGATTAAATTGATTTAGCTTGAAAAAATCTAAGTTTAAATCGTTGAGTAAATCGTTGAGTAAATCGTAAATGTATCAGCTAAATTAACTCTGAGATTATGAATAATTTGACAGTTCCATTACGCGGTCCTTTTCACTAGTATAATCATAATGTAATATCAGTAATTGATATCAGTAAATGTTAAAATTTTAAGACGGTTTAAATTAGGATGTGGAATTGATATGGATTTAAAAGCGGTACATTATCTTTCTGAAGCATTTCTGGCAGAAAGACGGCTTACACTGCTTTTCTCACATTTTGCTGCGTTAAAAAGATATGTTTTGTCACTGTGTTTTCACTGTGACTTATTTGCTTATGTCATGACAGCTTCATACGGGTTGAGCAATAAAACAGTTTTATTAAGATGTAAGACTAGTTTTATTCTCTACATATATGCTTTTCAGAGAGTTGTATAATATAGACGACCAATAGGACATTTAAATGGCTTAATATTGCAGGGAGGAAGTATCGCTGTTCAACGGTAAGAGATTGAAAGCTTAACTTGATAGTCTAAATTTAAAGGATATGCCGGTACCACTGAGAAAGCTTATATTCGACTAGTTGATCTTTGCCTTACATAATCCTATTATTATTATTAAGATCCTAGTGCATAGAGATACTCAGTTAATGTCAGAGATACTCGGTTAATGTCAGAAAAGCAATAAAACTGTTTACATCGTTAGCGAGCGATAGTTACATTACTCATAATATGTGCAGCATGTCTGGTAGCAAATGGATGGTTTTGTGAACATTTTGCATTACCGTAAAATTAGCGGTAGACCTCATCGAAGTGAATTGATTTAAATGGTTTTGAGATAGTACTCTCTATTTCTAATAATAAATAAAGCAAAATAAGTCAGGATGGTGTGTCGTCAGTGGTGATATCAAAGTGACAGTTGATGTGGAGAATTACAAATATGCAAAATAGAGCAAAAGAACGCAAAGTTTATTTTGTTAAGTCATTGACTGATAAGTCATTTGTTAAGTTATTGGCCGTTATTGTTTTGGCAGTACATAGTTCATTTTGATGTATGATAGTTTTATTGCATGCTTGATGTGGATGATTAAAATCGTGTAGTGAGTATAATCTATATTTAGCATAAGAATGAAAAGGCATAACATGAAAATGAGACAAACTCCATTAGAGATGTGAGCTAGATGAAATGATGAAATGTCTCTGGATATCCAAGATTGTCTTCTGTTATCACTTAGCCTACCCTCTAAATTCACTAGCCTCTCTATATACACGAGCATGTTTTCTGTTTTCTGTATACATTACTCTGTCTTCTTTATACCCTGGCCTGTCTTCTATATACACTACGCTCTCGGTTATACACTAGTTTCTCTGTATACACTAGCCGGTCTTCTGCATACAATAGCCTGTCTTCGGTATACACTAGCCTATTTTCTGAATACACTAGCCCGTCTTCTGTCTTCTGTATGCCCTAGCCTGTCTTCTGTATACATTAGTCTCTCTGTATAAACTAGCATCTCTCTATACCCCAAACTGTCCTCTGTAAACACTTGTCTCTCTTTATAGCCTGTCTAGCCTTTCTTCTGTACACACTAGCTTCTCTGTATACCAGGCTATATATAACCAGGCTTCTATATAAAATAGCTTCACTGAATGCACTAGCCTCTCTGTTGAAGCCAGCCTTTATTCTGTATTCACTAGCCTTTCTTCTGTATGCTCTAGTCTTTGCTCTATGCTCTAACCTCTCTATATACACTAACATCTTTGTATATACTAGCCTCTCTTTAAACTAGCCTCTCTGTGTACCCCAGCCTCACTGTTTACTCTAGCATCTCTGTATACTCAAGCCTATCTGCATGCACGAGTCTGTATTCTGTTTTCACTAGCCTTTCTTCTGTATGCTGTAGTCTTCTATATATATACCAGCTTCCCTGTACACCCTTGTATCTCTGTAAACACTGTGTAAACTAGCCAGTCTTATGTATACACTCGCCGACTGTATACACTAGACTCTCTGAATACCTAGCCTATGTTCTGAATACACTAGCCCGTCTTCTGTCTTCTGTATGCCCTCTCTGTATTAACTAGCATCTCTCTATACCCCAAACTGTCCTCTGTAAACACTTGTCTCTATTTATAGCCTGTCTAGCCTTTCTTCTGTACACACTAGCTTCTCTGTATACACTAACCAGGCATCTATATAAAATAGCTTCACTGTATGCACTAGCCTCTCTGTATAATCTAGCCTCTCGTTATACCCTAGATAGTGTTCTATCTAGCCTCTCCATGGAAGCCAGCCTTTATTCTGTATTCACTAGCCTTTCTTCTGTATGCTGTAGTCTTCTATATATACTAGCTTCTCTCTACACCCTTGCATCTCTATACACCAGACTCTCTGAATACACTATACCACAGCCTGTCTTCTGTATACACTAGACTGTAAAAACTAGCTAGAATACACCAGCCTGTCTTCTGTACCCACTAGATTCTCTGTATACACTACCCAGTCTTCTGTATACACTGTCAGCTTGGATGTATACCCAAGCCTGTCTTCTATATAAACTAGTCTCTTTATATATATATGCACTGTCCTATCTGTATACACTCGACTCTCTCTATACACTAACATCTTTGTATATACTTGCCTCTCTTTAAACTAGCCTCTCTGTGTACCCCAGCCTCACTGTTTACTCTAGCATCTCTGTATACTCAAGCCTATCTGCATACACGAGTCTGTATTCTGTATACACTAGCCTCTCTTTAAACTAGCCTCTCTGTATACCCCAGAATAACTGTATACTCTAGCCTCTCTGTATACACTAGCATTTCTGTATACATCACCATATCTGTATTCACTAGCCTCTCTGTATACCCCAGCCTGCCTCTCTATATACACTAGCTTTTCTTCTGAATATAATAGTCTCAGTCTCTCTCTATAACCAAGCCTGTTTTCTGTATACATTAGCATGTGTCCTGTATACACTAGCCTGTCTTCTTTATTCTCTAGCCTACCTTCTGTATACCTTAGCCTCTCTGTATAAACTAGCCTTCCTTCTATATACACTGCCATTTATGAGGTAAACAAAGAGTCTAGTGTACATAAACGACAGGCTAGAGTATAAAGAGAGGATAGGGTATACAGAAGAAAGCCTAGTGTATACAGAACACAGGCTAGTACCCTGAGCCTGGGTGAGAGAGGATGAGGACCATTAGGAGGGCTTGGTCTTTCACATCCGACCAAGTGTTCGGCATGATGTGGCTCAACACGTCCAGCTGCCGAAAATAAGGACAAGCGTGGGAGGCACACAACACCCACTGTAACAGTGCTAGGTTCCTGCATTACAGAAACAGAACACCAGCGATAAGGGGTATCTTCAGGTGTATACTGTGCAGGAGGCACACAACACCCACTCTAACTTATGCACTGCAGATGCCTGTATTGCAAAAATTGAACACCAGTAATAAAGGGTAGCTTCAGGTGTGTACTGTGCAGGAGGCACATAACACCCACTGTAACAGTGCTAGGTTCCCAAGCAGTAAAGACACTGTCCCTGCCTATCGTCCTCTTTCCCTGACCGCCGCAACACACTATACAAGGCCGCCGCGCTGGCGGCCTTATATAGTGTGGGGTGTGTACTAAACCCCCTTGAGCTATAATTGGCCACAGGAATACTGCCTGTGGTCAATTGTGGCTCTCCTCTCAGAGGATGTCACATTTGTTCTTATTATATAGAACTTATTATGCTCCTCGTAAACTTTTTCAATTTGGCCGAACGGCCGCACGCAAGTTGCCCCCGGTGCGGGAACATGGGGGGAGACATGATGCACATGTTTTGGAGATGCCCGAAGTTGATCTCCTACTGGACGGAGGTGACAGGAACCATTGATCGGGTGTTTGGAACCTCCACCCGGATGGAGGCGAAGTATTGTCTCCTGGGATTAGTTGAAGGAGTTGGAAACCCGGGAAGCAGCCAGATGGCAGTTCTGAGATGCCTATTTCAGGCAAGGAAACTGATTGCCCAACCCTGCTTAGCCTCCAATGTTGGCAATGACTTGTTTTTTTTAGCTTGTTTCCCAAGATCACCATGTTGGCGTTTGTCAAGATGGTTGAGAGTGCCCAAAGAGATCGTCTATGGCCCCATCCCCTTGAAAGTGCCCGATCTTGTCTGATCTCGGAGGTTAAGCATTGTCGGGCCTCATTAGTAACTGGATGGAAGACCGACTGGGAATACCAGGTGCCGTATGCTTATTTCTTGATTATACATCACGGGACACAGGATCATTACATAATGGGTTATATAGGCACCTCTGGTGATTGGACACTGGTTAACTCCCGATTAAGGAGAATTCCTTCCCTATATAACCCCTCCCATATGGGAGGCACCTCATTTTTCCCTTCGCCAGTGGTGGTTGGTCACGTAAAACATGTGCTATGAAGAAAGTTCTGTGCAGGTCCCTGCGGGGGCCTAAGGGCTACAACAAACCGTATCCATATCTCGGGCCGATATTTTGACTCCCAAGATGATATGGTACCCGGGCCTCGTCATCTGAAGAAACAAGGTTTTGCCTGTAAGTCCTCTCCTATTGGAAGACTGGGCTCTGGGAAAACCAGACTTACTGTACTATTTACATAGTGGCACGAAAGTTTCTGGCAGAGTCTTTTACAGGGTCCAGGTAGGAGGTTCTTCTGAGAAGGAACCCCAAAAAAAAACCTGAAGGTTGGCACAACTCTGCCCTGCCGTGATGGGTGAAGGCTGGAATCTGTCTGTTTTCAGCAATTCCTGCGGCGAGGACAGGTAAGGGAAGTTAATCCTGTATAAATTATATTATGGATTTCTTCAGTGTAGTTGTATGTCTTACCTGGTTTCCACCACTAGGGGGAGTAAGAGCAGCCTGATGCATACTTACATGCCTTTCAGATATACACGCTCAGTGAAGCCTGGTTCTCCCAGATGACTCATGTCTCCACTGCAATCTCTGCCACAATGAAGGTAATACAGGGGTCCCACGTAGTCTGGGGGTCCCAGACAGCTCCAAAGGCAATTCCCTTCCCCCTGGATACCGGCAGTCCTCGTGCACGCGCGCCAAGCACGCTCCCGTGCTAATGGAGGAGGCAGGAGTGTGTTTGCGAGCCGCGTCGTGCGGTTTGCACGGCGCTGTTCTGCGCAGGCGCCAGGCGGCAGTTTTACAGCCCAGAGCGTCAGGGGGCTGTAAGTGGAGACACAGGAGCTGTGGGCAGTAAGCATCCCAAGGGATTGGATCCAGGCAAAACTAAGACACCTAGTCAGCATCAGGTTGTGTAGTTTAAGCATATATATTTATTGTGAGACTTTAAGCACAACAGTGATTGCACTTTGTACTAGTACCTCTGCTTTGTAGCTTAGGACTATGTCTCCTCGTAAGAGGGTCTCAGGGGGAGATAACAAGGACACTGGTAAGTCACCGCCTAGGTCTAGGGGTTCTAAAAATGCCTGTAGGTTACCATCCCCCCCCCTGCAAGACTGGAGTCAGCCTCACAGGATGAGTCAGTGCCCCGTCAGGATTTGCAGCCTCTCCTAATATTTCAGCCCCGGTATACATCACTGAGGACTCCCTTAGGGCTACATTGGAGGGTTTTGAAGGGAGAATCATGAATTTTATTTCAGCTTCCCTGAAAGATAGCAGGAAAAGGGGTAGATCCCCTCCCTCTACTGAGATTCCTCTTTCAGATGACACTTCTGACAATGAGGAGAGATCCCTATCTTGGGACAGGGATCTTGAGCAGTCGGATGAATCAGAGGAAGAGGAGAGAGTCCCCTCCACCCAGGCGCTCAGAAAACAGGTGCAGTATTATACTGAATTGGTGCGTACCACATTCAGAATGCCTGCTGCTGAGATCGCTACGTCCTCTGTTTCTTCCCTGGGAGTCAGGAAAATCCCACAACCTGCCTTTTCCTTTCCAATTAATCCCTTAATGGATAAATTGTTGTATGAGGATTGGGGACATCCCGATAAACTGTTTGCTCCTCCTAAAAGGTTTTCTATGCTTTATCCTCTGGAGGAAAGTTTCACCAAGAAATGGGGGGTCCCATCTGTCGATGCGGCTGTTTCTTGCGTGAATAGAAACCTGACCTGTCCTTTGGATAATGCTCAGGTATTTAAAGATCCAACTGATAAGAAGCTGGAAACATTATTAAAAGCCTCCTTTTCCATGACTGGCACTGTAGTGCAACCTACAGTCGCAGCTGTGGGGTTGTGTCAGTTCCTCAAGGAACAGGTTAAGCAGATGCTTGGCCTCCTTCCCAGTGAGGAAGTGGAGAATTATGCAGAAATACTTCAAATTCTGTGTTTCATGATTGATGCGATTTTGGATTCTGTCCAACAAGCATCTCGTTGGTCTCTCCAGTTGGTACACATGCGAAGGGCCCTATGGCTAAAGAATTGGGCAGCTGAGCTATCATGCAAGAAGTATTTGATTGGGTTCCCGTTTAAAGGGGAACGTTTGTTTGGAGAAGAATTAGACAAATTCGTCCAAAAAATTTCAGGGGGTAAATCTACTCTCCTTCCAGTCAAAAGGAGCAAACGTCCATCATTTAGGCGTTCTCTCTCTCCCAGAGCATCAAGCTCTAAGCAGTGGCGACGGCCTTCTCAACCCCCCTCTACAGGAAAGGCTCAAGGCCGGGCCCAGGGGCAGAAGAAATCCTGGGGGCGAAAGCCTGCCAAGCAGAGCCCGAAAGCTTCCTTGTGAAGGGGCGCCCCCGCTCGGCCAAGTGGGGGGAAGGCTCTTGCAGTTTGCAGAAGCCTGGCGGGAAGAGATCCGGGATGAGTGGGTGATCTCTTCGGTATCTCTGGTCTACAAGCTGGAGTTTCAGGAGATTCCACCTTCTCGCTTTCTAAGGTCAAGGATCCCCAGGGACCCAGTAAAGCACAGACCGCTATTTCTGGCCTTAGATCACTTACTATCCCAGGGGGTGATAGTAGAAGTGGACCCAAAAGAACAGGGTTCAGGGTTTTACTCGAATCTCTTCACCGTTCCAAAGCCAAATGGAAGTGTCAGACCTATCCTGGATCTGAAGGATCTGAACCGTTTTTTACGCATCCGGTCCTTCTGAATACAGTCAATTCGCACTGTGGTCTCCTCCCTGCAAGGGGGAGAGTTTATGGCATCAATAGACATCAAGGATGCATATCTCCATGTGCCAATTTTTCCCGCACACCAAAAGTATCTAAGGTTCGCGGTAGAGCGGCGCCATTTTCAATTTGTGGCCTTGCCGTTCGGGCTAGCTACGGCCCCTCGAGTCTTCACAAAGATTCTGGACCCTCTCTTGGCAAACCTAAGAGCTCAGGGTATAGCCGTCATGGCTTATCTAGACGATTGGCTTCTCATAGAGAAAACAGTAGCGCTCCTGAACCACAGTGTTACCAGAACGCTAGAACAGCTGGAACGCCTAGGTTGGATTATAAACCTAGAAAAGTCGTCCCTACAGCCTGCTACCAGGTTGGAATACCTGGGTATGGTTATCGACACTGCTCAGGGCAAGGTGTTTCTACCAAGGCCAAAAGCCTTGGCCATTGGGGATCTGGTGCGCCTAATTCTGGGCAGAAGATCTTCCCCCATTCGGTTGTGCATGAGACTGTTAGGGAAAATGGTCGCCTCCTTTGAGGCCGTTCCATTCGCCCAGTTCCACTCAAGGCCTCTGCAAAGATGCATCCTTGCGGCTTGGAACAGGAAGCCCCAGTCCTTGGATCTTCCTATGCGTCTATCCCCAGGGACACGCAAGAGTCTCGTCTAATGAGTCTAAGAGTCTCGTTACAAACAGAGAATTTGCTGAAAGGCAAAACTTTTCTTCCTCTTCCATGGAAGATTATTATGACAAATGGCAGCCTGACAGGCTGGGGAGCAGTGTTGGAGGAGACGTGCTCGCAATGGAAATGGTCTGCAATCGAGAAGCTATTGCTCATAAATGTCTTGGAGATCCGGGCAGTTTATATGGCTCTCATAAACTGGTCTTTCAGACTACGGGGTCTCCCTGTTTGGGTTCAGTCCGACAATGCCACAGCAGTGGCCTATATCAATCACCAGGGCGGTACCAGGAGTCTGGTTGCGCAAAAAGAGGTGAATCGCATACTTGTCTGGGCAGAAAGGCATGTTCCATGCCTTTCTGCAGTCTTCATTCCAGGAGTGGAAAATTGGCAGGCGGATTTTCTGCGCCACCAGCAGTTGTGCCCAGGAGAATGGGCTCTGCACCCCGAAGTGTTTTGGAACATATGTCGCAGGTGGGGTACTCCAGACGTAGATCTGTTTGCGTCCAGGTTCAACAGAAAACTGGACAAATTTGTGTCAAGGACAAGAGGTACACTCGCTCAGGGGTCGGATGCTCTGACAGTTCCCTGGGATCAGTACAATTTGATTTATGCCTTCCCCCCGTGCCTGCTTCTGTTGCGGTTCCTGGGAAGAGTCAAGAGGGAAACAAAGTCGGTTCTTTTGGTAGCCCCTTGCTTTGCCCAGGCGACCGTGGTACGCAGAGATCATGAAGTTGGCAGTAGGCAGGCCGTGGATCCTCCCTCTCCAGCCAGATCTGCTCTCACAGGGTCCTGCTTTACACAGTCCTGCTTCACACAGTCTGAATTTGACTGTTTGGCTGCTGAGACCCACATTCTGAGAGACCGTGGGCTTTTCGTTGCCAGTCCTTTCTATTCTGGTCAATGCCAGAAAGCCGGCCTCCAGGCTTATTTACTACAAAATCTGGAGGGCATATGTTTCCTGTTGTGAACTCAGGAAATGTCATCCTAGAAAGTATGTCATTAGCAGGATCTTGGCCTTCCTCCAGTCAGGCCTAGAAATGAATTTGGCCGTAAGCACTATCAAGGTGCATATTTCGGCCTTGTCAGTGTTTTTTCAGAAACCACTTGCATCGCATTCCCTGGTGCGGGCTTTCATCCAGGGGGCTATGCGGATAAGGCCGCCAGTCAAACCTCCGGTATGCCCATGGGATCTGAATTTGGTTCTCTCAGCTTTGCAGGGGCAACCTTTTGAACCTTTGCATCAGGCTTCGTTAGTTCTTTTGACTAAAAAATTGGTTTTCTTGGTAGCCATATCCACGGCTAGAAGAGTGTCAGAACTAGCAGCTCTCTCCAGTAAAGAACCGTATCTAATTATTCATAAGGACCGGGTGGTAATGCGTCCCAACAGGTCCTTTCTGCCTAAGGTGGTTTCAGGATTCCATTTGAATCAAGATGTAAGCCTACCATCCTTTTTTCCGGACCCACAGTCCGCAGAAGAAGAATCTTTGCACACTTTGGATGTGGTAAGGGCAAGGCCTATAGTGTTAAAGGGAAGATCCCTCCTTTTCAAGTGAAAGCGCACTCAACTAGGGCTGTAAGTGCTTCTTGGGCAGTGCATCACCAGGCCTCCCTGGCTCAGATCTGTAAGGCTGCAACTTGGTCAACAGTCCACACATTCACCAGATTCTATCAGGTGGATGTCAGAGGGCAAGAGGATATCGCCTTTGGGCGCAGTGTACTGTAGGTTGCAGTTTAGGTCCTCCGGTCCTTGGCGGTCTATATATTATGATCTGTGTCTCCCTCCCCTCAATCTGAGCATTGCTTTGGGACATCCCACTATGTAATGAAGCTCCTGTGTCCCGTGATGTATGATCAAGAAAATAGGATTTTTATATACAGCTTACCTGTAAAATCCTTTTCTTGAGAGTACATCACGGGACACAGGGCTCCCACCCCTCTTGGGTTTTACGTGGTTTCCTATTGCTTTGCTACAAAACTGAGGTGCCTCCCATATGGGAGGGGTTATATAGCGGAGGAATTTTCCTTAATTGGGGGTTAACCAGTGTCCAATCACCAGAGGTGCCTATATAACCCACTATGTAATGAAGCTCCTGTGTCCCGTGATGTACTCTCAAGAAAAGGATTTTACAGGTAAGCTGTATATAAAAATCCTATTTTTTATGTTGTTGGCGTTGACCTGTTTTTTTTTGCTTGTTTCCCAAGATGACCATCTTAGCGTTTGTCAAGAGGGTGAGAGTGCCCAAAGAAAGTGCCTACGGCCAAATCACCCTGAAAGTGCCCAATCTTGTCTGATCTCGGAGGCTAAGCATTGTCGGGCCTGATTAGTAACTGGAGGGGAGACCGACTGGGAATACCAGGTACCGTAGGCTTCTTTTTATGCTGTTGGCGTTGACATGTTTTTTTTTTCCGCTTGTTTCCCAAGGTGACCATCTTGGCATTTGTCAAGAGGGCTGAGAGAGCCCAAAGAAATCTCCTACGGCCACATCACCCTGAAAGCGCCTGATCTCATCTGATCTCAGAGGCTAAGCAGGGTCCGGTCTGGATAGTACCTAATTACAGGTGCCGTAGGAATCTTTTTATATTGTTGGCTTTGACCTGTTTTTTTTCCGCTTGTTTCCCAAGGTGACCATTTTAGCATCTGTCAAGAGTTTTGAGTATGTCCCGAAGCGTTCGCCTTAGGCCACATCACCCTGAAAGCGCCCGATCTCAGAGGCTAAGCAGGGTCAGGGTCAGATGGGAGCCCGCCAGGGTCTATGTTGTTGGCGTTGACCTGTTTTTTTTTTACTTTTTTCCCAAGATGACCATCTTGGCATTTGTCAAGAGGGTTGAGAGTGTCTGAATAGAACACCTATGGCCACATCACATTGAAAGCGCACAATCTCATCTGATCTCAGAGGCCTAGCAGTGTACGGCCTGGTTAATACCTGTATGGGAGACCATCTGTGAATACCAGGTGCCGTAGGCTTCTTTTTATGTTGTTGGTGTTGACCTGTTTATTTTCGCTTGTTTCCCAAGTTGACCATCTTGGCGTTTAACAAGAGGGTCGAGAGTGCCCAAAGAGATCACCTACGGCCCCATCACCCTGAAAGCACCCGATCTTGTCTGATCTCGGAGGCTAAGCAGTGTCGGGCCTGGTTAATACCAGGATAGGAGAACGTCTGGGAATAACAGGTGCCGTAGGCTTCTTTTTATGTTATTGGCCTTGACCTGTTTTTTTTTTTTCACTTGTTTCCCAAGGTGACCATCTTGGCATTTGTCAAGAGGGTTGAGAGTGTCCGAAGAGATCACCTACGGCCCCATCACCCTGAAAGCGCCCAATCTCGTCTGATCTCGGAGGCTAAACAGTGTCAGGCCTGGTTAGTACCTGGATGGGAGACCGCCTGGGAATACCAGGTGCCATAGGCTTCTTTTTATGTTGTTGGCTTTGACCTGTTTTTTTCGCTTGTTTCTGAAGGCGACCATCTTGGCGTTTGTCAAGAGGGTTGGGCGTGTCTTGAGGAGAATGCTTATGGCCACATCACCCTGAAAGCATCCGATCTCGTCTGATTTCAGAGGCTAAGCAGTGTCAGGCCTGGTTAGTACCTGGATGGGAGACTGCCTGGGAAGACCAGGTGCCATAGAAGGATGTGGCCTGGTTAGTGTCTTGATTGGGAGATCGCCTGGGAATACCGGATGCCGTAGGCTTCTTTTTATGTTGTTGGCTTTGACCTGTTTTTTTTAGCTTTTTTCCCAAGGTGAGCATCTTGGCTTTTGTCAAGAGGCTTCAGAGTGCCCAAAGAGAGTGCCTACGGCCAAATCACCCTGAGAGAGCCCAATCTCATCTGATCTTGGAGGCTAAGCAGCGATGGGCCTGGTTAGTACCTGGACGGGAGACAGCCTGGGAATACCAGGTGCCGTAGGATTCTCATTAAGTTGTCGGCGTTGACCTGTTTTTTTTCCCTTTTTTTCCCAAGGTGACCATCTTGCCATTTGTCAAGAGGGTTGAGAGTGCACAAAGAAATTTCCTACGGGCACAACACCCTGAAAGCACCCAATCTCGTCTGGTCTCAGAGGCTATGCAGGGTTGGGCCTGGTTTGTACCTGGATGGGAGACCGCCTGGGTTTTCCAGATGCCGCAGGCTTCTTTTTATGTTGTTGGTGTTGACCTGTTTTTTTTCGCTTGTTTCCCGAAGTGATCATCTTGGCATTTGTCAAGAGGGTAGAGAGTGCTTAAAGAGATCGCTTACAGCAGCATCACCCTAAAAGCACCCTATCTCTTCTGATCTTGGAGGCTAAGAAGGGTTGGGCCTAGTTAGTACTTGAATGGAAGATGGCCTTGGAATACCAGGTGCCGTATTCTTCTTTTCATGTTGTTGGCGTTGACCTGTTTTTTTTCGCTTGTTTCCCAGGGTGACTATCTTGCCATTTTTCAAGAGGGATGAGAGTGCCCAAAGAGATTGCCCATGGGCACATCACCGTGAAAGCACCCAATCTCCTCTGATCTCAGAGGCTAGAAAGGGTCGTGCCTTGTTAATACCTGGATGGGAGACCACCTGGGAATACTTACTGGGCTAATACTGGGCTTCTTTTTATGTTATTGGCGTTGACTTGATTTTTTGTTTGCTTCCCAAGGTGACCATCTTGGCGTTTGTCAAGAGGGTTGAGCGTGCCTGAAAAAAATCTACTATGGCTGCATCACCCTGAAAGAGCCCAATCTCATTTGATCTCAGAGGCTAAGCAGGGTTGGGACCTGGTTAGTACCAGGATGTGAGACCGCCTGGGATTTCTCAATGCCATAGGCTTTTTTTTAAGTTGTTGCTTGATTCCCAAGGTGACCATCTTGGCGCTTGTCAAGAGGGTTGAAAGTGCCTGAAGGGATTGCCTACGGGCACATCACCCTGAAAGCACCCGGGAATACCAGGTGTCATAGGCTTCTTTTTATGTTGTTGGCGTTGACCTGTTTTTTTTTAGCTTGTTTCCCAAGGTCACCATCTTGGTGTTTGTCAAGAGGGTTGAGAGTGCCTGAAGAGATTGCCTATGGCCACATCACTCTGAAAGCACCCAATCTTGTCTGATCTTGGAGGCTAAGAAGAGTCAGGCCTGGTTAGTACTGGGAGACCACCTGGGAATACCAGTTATTGTAGGCTTCTTTTTATGTTGTTGGCGTTGATTAGTTTGTTTTTTTCCGCTTGTTTGCCAAGGTGACCATCTTGGCATTTGTCAAGGGGGTTGAGAGTGCCCAAAGAGATCGCTTACAGCAGCATCACCCTGAAAAAGCCCTATCTCTTCTCATCTCTGAGGCTAAGAAGGGTTGGGCCTAGTTAGTACCTGGATGGGAGATGGCATTGGAATACCAGGTGCCGTATTCTTCTTTTTATGTTGTTGACATTGACCTGTCTTTTTTCGCTTGTTTCTCAAGGTGACTATCTTGGCATTTGTCAAGAGGATTGAGAGTGCCCAAAGAGATTGCATATGGGCACATAAGCCTGAAAGCGCCCGATCTCCTCTGATCTCAGAGGCTAAACAGGGTTGGGCCTTGCTAGTACCTGGATTGGAGACCACCTGGGAATACTAGGTGCTGTAGGCTTCTTTTTATGTTGTTGGCGTTGATTTGTTTTTGTTTTGTTTGTTTACCAAGGTGACCATCTTGGTGTTTGTCAAGAGGGTTGAGAGTGCCTGAAGAGCTTGCCTATGGCCACATAACCCTGAAAGCACCAGATCTCCTCTGATCTCAGAGACTAAACAGGGTCGGGCCTTGTTAATACCTGGATGGGAGACCACAAGAAGTCTACAGCACCTAGTATTCCCAATACTAGGTGCTGTAGACTTCTTCTTATGTTGTTGGCGTTAACTTGTTTTTTTTTGTTTGTTTCCCAAAGTGACCATCTTGGCGTTAGTCAAGAGGGTTGAGAGTGCCTGAAGAAATCTCCTACGGCCACATCACCCTGAAAGAGCCCAATCTCATCTGATCTCAGAGGCTAAGCAGGGTTGGGACCAGTTTAATCCCTGGATGGGAGACCGCCTGGGATTTCCAGATGCCGTAGGCTTCTTGTTATGTTGTTGCTGTTGACCTATTTTTTTCCGCTTGTTCCCAAGGTGACCATCTTGGCATTTGTCAAGAGAGTTGAAAGTGCCTGAAGATATTGGCTACAGCCACATCACCCTGAATCTGTTCCATCTCATCTGATCTTGGAGGCTAAGCAGGGTTGGGCCTGGTTAATGCCTGGATGGGAGACCGCCTGGGAATACCAGTTGTCGTAGGCTTCTTTTTTTTTTCTCCAAACAGGGGAAGACGGTCCCCAGAGTACATAATGCAACAGAGAAATACAGAGCAAAAAGCAGCTGAACAATACTTGATACAGGTATATTCGCAAATGTGAGTCTGCCTTCCATCAATCATAATGATTCAAGGCACGGATAAAGTACAAGAATTTTTGTGTTATGCATCGGATCTCTGTCCAGAAGTCCACCAAGCTGGGGCAGGACCAAAAAATGTGGAGCAACGTGCCCTCTTCTTCTCCACACCTCCAGCATAAGTTCGAGGAAGAGGGGAATTATTTATGCAGCTTTGATGGTGTCAAATACCACCTGGTGAGAAGTTTAAAGTTTCTATCTTCGTGCACAGCGAGGTTTTGAGAGCCAAAGTGATAATGCGTTGTCTCTGTGCTGGGGAAAACGAGCAATTAAGGTCCTTTTCCCAGTTGGACAGACAGGTTAAGTGTGGGTGATCTGTTTGAGAGAGAATGTGGACCAAAGGGCCTTCGCTCCTGCATAGAGTCTCAAACTCCATCTGAGGGCGGGCGAAAGTTTGAGCATTGGGGATGGAATGGAGAAAATGATGTTGTTGCGCCGCTCTCCAAAAAGGCAGTTGGAAAAGCCCTGTGGGATCTGTTAGGGTTGAGAAAGAAGGCCATTTTCCATCAATGACGAATTTAGACGCATGGTCTAGGTTGGAATTTCTAAGTGGGTCCCCGGTTCAACGTTCGGATGGTCACGTATAGGGAATAGGGGGGAAGTCAAAGACGTGAGTGTGTTTTGGGTAGCGATCAGTTGACTGACTTTCAATGAAGCCCCTATAGTGGGATGTGACGTCAATTCTGTGGGTAAATCCTTATAGCACCACATGGCGCTTCTTAGCGGAATTCGGGAGTGAGATTGTCCTAGTTGCACCCAGAGCTTAGAAAGTTTGTTTCCATTCCAGTCCAATACACACCCCAGATGGGAGGCCAGGTAGTAGCATCGCAAGTCAGGGAGAACCAACCCTCCCTGTTGTTTAGACAATGTCAGCTGTGACCACTTAAGTCTGGGATTTTTGTGGTCCCAGTTAAATTGAGTGAGCAGGGATTGAGCTTGCTTAAAAAACGGGACTGGACTCTGGATCAGAAGAGCTTGGAAAAGATAGGTACATTTAGGGAGTATGTTCATTTTTTTTTGTCAATTAACTTTTTATTGTTTCCAACAATGCATTACACATCATGTCGCATTACATTAGAATAGTTCCACAAGAAAGAAAATGAGCAAACTATGGGATCTTCCGCCCTTCGATCCACAGGCAGCCCTCTGGAACAGGCATAGACCTGGCCAAATAGACTCCCCCCCGATCAACCAGGCCAACACTGGATACAAGAGTATAGCGCCAACCGTCACATTAGCCAGCGAGAGATCCCAATATCTATATGCTTAGATCTACAAATATTTCACTCGTGTGCGGTCTCGGCAGCGAATCACAGCTGGTCCTCCCGAAGTTTCCATGGGCTCCAAACCACGTCATGAGCCTCTATCCGGTCCTGTATCCTGGCGGTCATCCTCTCCATCAATTCCACGTCTCTAATTCTAGTATGGAGCGCGTCTAGGGTGGGAGGCTGTACTTTTTTCCAATGCAGGGCAATGAGACACCTCGCCGCTGTCAGGATATGTCTCGACAGTTTCTTTCGGGACTTTGTCAATTTGGGAAAGGGGATGCCCAGCAGGAAAGTCTTATGCCCCGTACACACGAGAGGGATTAAGTCTGACAGACTTCCGACGGAGTTCTAGCGGAGTTCCGCCGGAGTTCTGGCGGACTTTTCGACCGAACGGACTTGACCACACACCATCACACCAAACTCCGACGGAGTCGAACGTGATGACGTACGACTGGATTCGACGTAGGAAGTTCATAGACAGTAGCCAATAGCTGCCCTAGCGTCGGTTTTAGTCCGTCGGAGTAGCACACACACGAGCGGATTTTTCGAAGGGGACCGGGTCCGGCGGAGTTCCGTCTGGAAAATTTGAAGCATGCTTCATTTCTAAAGTCCGTCAGACTTTAGCGAAGCTAAAGTCCGTTGCAGCCCACACACGATCGGATAGTCTGACGGACTCAGTCCGTCGGAGTTTGGATGTCGAAAAGTCCGCTCGTGTGTACGGGGCATTAGGGTCTAATGTCACTTGCTGATCTAGTACAGTAGTCAAGAGGCGCTGGACCTCTTCCCAGAAGGGAACCACGAGGGGGCACCGCCAGTAAATGTGGAACAATGTTCCCCTGTGGGCCTGGCATCTCCAGCATCTGTCGGATGAGGCGGGATAGATGGCATGTAAAACGTCCGGGGTCATATACCAAAAAAATAAAATTTTATACGCATTCTCCCGGTACAGTGTGCACATCGAGCTTTTCGAGGCCTGGGACCATATCAACTGCCACTGCTCCTCCGTAATCTCCTCACCCAACGCCTCCTCCCACTTATGCATATAGGTATGGTTGCCTTTCAAAGCTTTAGGGGGAGCGTTGATTATTTTATAGATGGTTGATACCAATCCCCTTTGGGCCGAGCCCGCTAGGATCACAGTCTCAAATGCGGAGGGTGGAGAAAAGCGCAGGTCAGAAGATATGGTCTGGGCGTAATGTCGTATCTGTAAATAACTATAAAAACTCTGTCGTGGGAGATCAAATTTAGATTGAAGGTCGGCATAAGACAACAGCCTCCACGACCTAGGATCCACCAGGGATTAACAAGGCCCGACCCTGTTTAGTCTCTGAGATCAGACGAGATCTGGTGCTTTCAGGGTTATGTGGCCATAGGCAAGCTCTTCAGGCACTCTCAACCCTCTTGACAAACACCAAGATGGTCACCTTGGTAAACAAACAAAACAAAAACAAGTCAACGCCAACAACATAAAAAGAAGCCTACAGCACCTAGTATTCCCAGGTTGTCTCCAATCCAGGTACTAGCAAGGCCCAACCCTGTTTAGCCTCTGAGATCAGAGGAGATCGGGCGCTTTCAGGGTTATGTGCCCATATGCAATCTCTTTGGGCACTCTCAACCCTCTTGACAAATGCCAAGATAGTCACCTTGAGATACAAGCGAAAAAAGACAGGTCAATGTCAACAACATAAAAAGAAGAATACGGCACCTGGTATTCCAACGCCATCTCCCATCCAGGTACTAACTAGGCCCAACCCTTCTTAGCCTCAGAGATGAGAAGAGATAGGGCTTTTTCAGGGTGATGCTGCTGTAAGCGATCTCTTTGGGCACTCTCAACCCTCTTGACAAATGCCAAGATGGTCACCTTGGGAAACAAGCGAAAAAAAAAAAAAGGAATCAACGCCAACAACATAAAAAGAAGCTTACAATAACTGGTATTCCCAGGTGGTCTCCCATCCAGGTACTAACCAGGCCTGACTCTTCTTAGCCTCCAAGATCAGACAAGATTGGGTGCTTTCAGAGTGATGTGGCCATAGGCAATCTCTTCTGGCACTCTCAACCCTCTTGACAAACACCAAGATGGTGACCTTGGGAAACAAGCTAAAAAAAAACAGGTCAACGCCAACAACATAAAAAGAAGCCTACGACACCTGGTATTCCCAGGTGGTCTCCCATCCACGTACTAACAAGGCCAGACTCTTCTTAGCCTCCAACATCAAACGAGATCAGGTGCTTTCAGGGTGATGTGCCCGTAGGCAATCCCTTCAGGCACTTTCAACCCTCTTGACAAACGCCAAGATGGTCACCTTGGGAAACAAGCAAAAAAAAACTAAGTCAATGCCAACAACTTAAAAAAAAAAGCATATGGCATTGAGAAATCCCAGGCGGTCTCCCATCCAGGTACTAACCAGGCCCGACACTGTTTAGCCTCCGAGATCAGACAAGATTGGGTGCTTTCATGGTGATGGGGCCGTAGGTGATCTCTTTGGGCACTCTCAACCCTCTTGACAAATGCCAAGATGGTCACCTTGGGAAACAAGTGAAAAAAGAAACCAGGTCAAGGCCAATAACATAAAAAGAAGCCTACGGCACCTGTTATTCCCAGACGTTCTCCCGTACTGGTATTAACCAGGCCTGACACTGCTTAGCCTCCGAGATCAGACAAGATTGGGTGCTTTCAGGGTGATGGGGCCGTAGGTGGTCTCTTTGGGCACTCTGGACCCTCTTGTTAAACGCCAAGATGGTCACCTTGGGAAACAAGCGAAAATAAACAGGTCAACACCAACAACATAAAAAGAAGCCTACGGCACCTGGTATTCACAGATGGTCTCCCATACAGGTATTAACCAGGCCGTACACTGCTAGGCCTCTGAGATCAGATGAGATTGTGCGCTTTCAGGGTGATGTGGCCATAGGTGTTCTATTCAGACACTCTCAACCCTCTTAACAAATGCCAAGATGGTCATCTTGGGAAACAAGTGAAAAAAAACAGGTCAACGCCAACAACATAGACCCTGGCGGTCTCCCATCTGGCCCTGACCCTGCTTAGCCTCTGAGATCGGGCGCTTTCAGGGTGATGGGGCCTTAGGCAAACGCTTTGGGACATACTCAAAACTCTTGACAGATGCTAAAATGGTCACCTTGGGAAACAAGCGAAAAAAAACAGGTCAAAGCCAACAATATAAAAAGATTCCTACGGCACCTGTAATTAGGTACTATCCAGGCTGGACCCTGCTTAACCTCTGAGATCAGATAAGATCGGGGGCTTTCAGGGTGATGTGGCCGTAGGAGATTTCTTTGGGCTCTCTCAGCCCTCTTGACAAATGCCAAGATGGTCACCTTGGGAAACAAGCGGAAAAAAAAAACATGTCAACGCCAGCAACATAAAAAGAAGCCTACGGCACCTGGTATTCCCAGTCGGTCTCCCTTCCAGTTACTAATCAGGCCCGACAATGCTTAGCCTCCGAGATCAGACAAGATCGGGCACTTTCAGGGTGATTTGGCCGTAGGCACTTTCTTTGGGCACTCTCACCCTCTTGACAAACGCCAAGATGGTCATCTTGGGAAACAAGCAAAAAAAAACAGGTCAACGCCAACAACATAAAAAATAGGATTTTTATATACAGCTTACCTGTAAAATCCTTTTCTTGAGAGTACATCACGGGACACAGAAGCTTCATTACATAGTGGGTTATATAGGCACCTCTGGTGATTGGACACTGGTTAACCCCCAATTAAGGAGAATTCCTCCCCTATATAACCCCTTCCATATGGGAGGCACCTCAGTTTTGTAGCAAAGCAATAGGAAACCACGTAAAACCCAAGAGGGGTGGGAGCGCTGTGTCCCGTGATGTACTCTCAAGAAAAGGATTTTACAGGTAAGCTGTATATAAAAATCCTATTTTCTTGATCATACATCACGGGACACAGGAGCTTCATTACATAGTGGGATGACCCAAAGCAATGCTCAGATTCAGGGGAGGGAGACACAGATCATAATATATAGACCGCCAAGGACCGAAGGACCTAAACTGCAGCCTACAGTACACTGCGCCCAAAGGCGATATCCTCTTGCCCTCTGACATCCACCTGATAAAATCTGGTGAATGTGTGGACTGATAACCAAGTTGCAGCCTTACAGATCTGAGCCAGGGAGGCCTGGTGATGCACTGCCCAAGAAGCACTTACAGCCCTAGTTGAGTGCGCTTTCACTAACGAAGCCTGATGCAAAGGTTCAAAAGGTTGCCCCTGCAAAGCTGAGAGAACCAAATTCAGATCCCATGGGCATACCGGAGGTTTGACTGGCAGCCTTATCCTCATAGCCCCCTGGATGAAAGCCCGCACCAGGGAATGTGATGCAAGTGGTTTCTGAAAAAACACTGACAAGGACGAAATATGCACCTTGATAGTGCTTACGGCCAAATTAATTTCTAGGCCTAACTGGAGGAAGGCCAAGATCCTGCTAATGACATACTTTCTAGGATGACATTCCCTGAGTTCACAACAGGAAACATATGCCCTCCAGATTTTGTAGTAAATAAGCCTGGAGGCCGGCTTTCTGGCATTGACCAGAGTAGAAAGGACTGGCCCCGAAAGCCCACGGTCTCTCAGAATGTGGGTCTCAGCAGCCAAACCGTCAAATTCAGACTGTGTAAAGCAGCATGGTAAATTGGACCCTGTGAGAGCAGATCTGGCCGGAGAGGGAGGATCCACAGCCTGCCTACTGCCAACTTCATGATCTCTGCGTACCACGGTCGCCTGGGCCAAGCCAGGGCTACCAAAAGAAGTGACTTTGTTTCCCTCTAGACTCTTCCCAGGAACCGCGGCAGAAGCGGGCACGGGGGGAAGGTATAAATCAAATTGTACTGATCCCAGGGAACTGTCAGAGCATTCGACCCCTGAGCGAGTGTATCTCTTGTCCTTGACACGAATTTGTCCAGTTTTCTGTTGAACCTGGACGCAAACAGATCTACGTCTGGAGTACTCCACCTGCGACATATGTTCCAAAACACGTCGGGGTGCAGAGCCCATTCTCCTAGGCACAACTGCTGGCGGCGCAGAAAATCTGCCTGCAAATTTTCCACTCCTGGAATGAAGACTGCAGAAAGGCATGGAACATGCCTTTCTGCCCAGACAAGTATGCGATTCACCTCTTTTTGCGCAACCAGACTCCTGGTACCACCCTGGTGATTGATATAGGCCATTGTCGGACTGAACTCGAACAGGGAGACCCCGTAGTCTGAAAGAACAGTTTATGAGAGCCATATAAACTGCCTGGATCTCCAAGACATTTATGGGCAATAGCTTCTGGATCACAGACCATTTCCACTGCGAGCACGTCTCCTCCAACACTGCTCCCCAGCCTGTCAGGCTGCCATTTGTCATAATAATCTTCCATGGAAGAGGAAGAAAAGTTTTGCCTTTCAGCAAATTCTCGGTTTGTAACGAGACTCTTAGACTCGTTAGACGAGACTCTTGCGTGTCCCTGGGGATAGACGCATAGGAAGATCCAAGGACTGGGGCTTCCTGTTCCAAGCCGCAAGGATGCATCTTTGCAGAGGCCTTGAATGGAACTGGGCGAATGGAATGGCCTCGAAGGAGGCGACCATTTTCCCTAACAGTCTCATGCACAACCGAATGGGGGAAGATCTTCTGCCCAGAATTAGGCGCACCAGATCCCCAATGGCCAAGGCTTTTGGCCTTGGTAGAAACACCTTGCCCTGAGCAGTGTCGATAACCATACCCAGGTATTCCAACCTGGTAGCAGGCTGTAGGGACGACTTTTCTAGGTTTATAATCTAACCAAGGCGTTCCAGCTGTTCTATTGTTCTGGTAACACTGTGGTTCAGGAGCGCTACTGTTTTCTCTATGAGAAGCAAATCGTCTAGATAAGCCATGACGGCTATACCCTGAGCTCTTAGGTTTGCCAAGAGAGGGTCCAGAATCTTTGTGAAGACTCGAGGGGCCGTAGCTAGCCCGAATGGCAAGGCCACAAATTGAAAATGGCGCCGCTCTACCGCGAACCTTAGATACTTTTGGTGTGCGGGAAAAATTGGCACATGGAGATATGCATCCTTGATGTCTATTGATGCCATAAACTCTCCCCCTTGCAGGGAGGAGACCACAGTGCGAATTGACTGTGTTCAGAAGGACCGGATGCGTAAAAAACGGTTCAGATCCTTCAGATCCAGGATAGGTCTGACACTTCCATTTGGCTTTGGAACGGTGAAGAGATTCGAGTAAAACCCTGAACCCTGTTCTTTTGGGTCCACTTCTACTATCACCCCCTGGGATAGTAAGTGATCTAAGGCCAGAAATAGAGGTCTTTGCTTTACTGGGTCCCTGGGGATCCTTGACCTTAGAAAGCGAGAAGGTGGAATCTCCTGAAACTCCAGCTTGTAGCCCAGGGATACCAAAGAGACCACCCACTCGTCCCGGATCTCTTCCCGCCAGGCTTCTGCAAACTGCAGGAGCCTTCCCCCCACTTGGCCGAGCGGGGGCGCCCCTTCACAAGGAAGCTTTCGGGCTCTGCTTGGCAGGCTTTTGCCCCCAGGATTTCTTCTGCCCCTGGGCCCGGCCTTGAGCCTTTCCTGTAGAGGGGGGTTGAGAAGGCCGTCGCCACTGCTTAGAGCTTGATGCTCCGGGAGAGAGAGAACGCCTAAATGATGGACGTTTGCTCCTTTTGACTGGAAGGAGAGTAGATTTACCCCCTGAAATTTTTTGGACGAATTTGTCTAATTCTTCTTTAAACAAACGTTCCCCTTTAAACGGGAACCCAATCAAATGCTTCTTGCATGATAGCTCAGCTGCCCAATTCTTTAGCCATAGGGCCCTTCGCATGTGTACCAACAGGAGAGACAAACGAGATGCTTGTTGGACAGAATCCAAAATCGCATCAATCATGAAACACAGAATTTGAGGTATTTCTGCATAATTCTCCACTTCCTCACTGGGAAGGAGGCCAAGCATCTGCTTAACCTGTTCCTTGAGGAACTGACACAACCCCACAGCTGCGACTGTAGGTTGCACTACAGTGCCAGTCATGGAAAAGGAGGCTTTTAATAATGTTTCCAGCTTCTTATCAGTTGGATCTTTAAATACCTGAGCATTATCCAAAGGACAGGTCAGGTTTCTATTCATGCAAGAAACAGTTGCATCGACAGATGGGACCCCCCATTTCTTGGTGAAACTTTCCTCCAGAGGATAAAGCATAGAAAACCTTTTAGGAGGAGCAAACAGTTTATCGGGATGTCCCCAATCCTCATACAACAATTTATCCATTAAGGGATTAATTGGAAAGGAAAAGGCAGGTTGTGGGATTTTCCTGACTCCCAGGGAAGAAACAGAGGACGTAGCGATCTCAGCAGCAGGCATTCTGAATGTGGTACGCACCAATTCAGTATAATACTGCACCTGTTTTCTGAGCGCCTGGGAGGAGGGGACTCTCTCCTCTTCCTCTGATTCATCCGACTGCTCAAGATTCCTGTCCCAAGATAGGGATCTCTCCTCATTGTCAGAAGTGTCATCTGAAAGAGGAATCTCAGCAGAGGGAGGGGATCTACCCCTTTTCCTGCTATCTTTCAGGGAAGCTGAAATAAAATTCATGATTCTCCCTTCAAAACCCTCCAATGTAGCCCTAAGGGAGTCCTCAGTGATGTATACCGGGGCTGAAATATTAGGAGATGCTGCAAATCCTGGCAGGGGCACTGACTCATCCTGTGAGGCTGACTCCAGTCTTGCAGGGGGGGGGATGGTAACCTACAGGCATTTTTAGAACCCCTAGACCTAGGCGGTGACTTACCAGTGTCCTTGTTATCTCCCCCTGAGACCCTCTTACGAGGAGACATAGTCCTAAGCTACAAAGCAGAGGTACTAGTACAAAGTGCAATCACTGTTGTGCTTAAAGTCTCACAATAAATATATATGCTTAAACTGCACAACCTGATGCTGAGTAGGTGTCTTAGGTTTGCCTGGATCCAATCCCTTGGGATGCTTACTGCCCACAGCTCCTGTGTCTCCACTTACAGCCCCCTGATGCCCTGGGCTGTAAAACTGCCGCCTGGCGCCTGCGCTGTACAGCGCCGTGCACACCGAACGACGCAGCTCGAATCACACTCCTGCCTCCTCCATTAGCACGGGAGCGTGCTTGGCGCGCGTGCACGAGGACTGCCGGTATCAAGGGGGGGAGGGAATTGCCATCGGAGCTGTCTGGGACCCCTGTATTACCTTCATTGTGGCAGAGATTGCAGTGGAGACATGAGTCATCTGGGAGAACCAGGCTTCACTGAGCGTGTGTATCTGAAAGGCATGTAAGTATGCATCAGGCTGCTCTTACTCCCTATCAGAAGACAGGCTGGTGTATTCTAGCTAGTTTTTACAGTCTAGTGTATACAGAAGACAGGCTGTGGTATACAGAGGGTTTAGTGTATTCAGAGAGTCTAGTGTATACAGTCGGCGAGTGTATACATAATACTGGCTAGTTCACACAGTGTTTACAGAGATGCAAGGGTTTACAGAGAAGCTAGTGTATATAGAAGACTACAGCATACAGAAGAAAGGCTAGTGAATACAGAATACAGACTTGTGTATGCAGATAAGCTTGAGTATACAGAGATGCTAGAGTAAACAGTGAGGCTGGGGTACACAGAGAGGCTAGTTTAAAGAGAGGCTAGTTTAAAGAGAGGCTAGTATATACAAAGATGTTAGTGTATATAGAGAGGTTAGTGTATAGAGAGAGTCGAGTGTATACAGAAGACAGGCTTGGGTATACATCAAAGCTGACAGTGTATACAGAAGACTGGGTAGTGTATACAGAGAGTCTAGTGGGTACAGAAGACAGGCTGGTGTATTCTAGCTAATTTTTACAGTCTAGTGTATACAGAAGACAGGCTGTGGTATACAGAGGGTTTAGTGTATTCAGAGAGTCTGGTGTATACAGTCGGCGAGTGTATGCATAAGACTGGCTAGTTTACACAGTGTTTACAGAGATGCAAGGGTGTACAGAGAAGCTAGTATATATAGAAGACTACAGCATACAGAAGAAAGGCTAGTGAATACCGAATAAAGGCTGGCTTCTACAGAGAGGCTAGTGCATACAGTGAAGCTATTTTATATAGAAGCCTGGTTAGTGTATACAGAGAAGCTAGTGTGTACAGAAGAAAGGCTAGACAGGCTATAAAGAGAGACAAGTGTTTACAGAGGACAGTTTGGGGTATAGAGAGATGCTAGTTTATACAGAGAGACTAATGTATACAGAAGACAGGCTAGGGCATAAAGAAGACAGAAGACGGGCTAGTGTATTCAGAAAATAGGCTAGTGTATACCGAAGACAGGCTATTGTATGCAGAAGACCGGCTAGTGTATACAGAAAAACTAGTGTATAACAGAGAGCGTAGTGTATATAGAAGACAGGCCAGGGTATAAAGAAGACAGAGTAATGTATACAGAAACAGAAAACATGCTCGTGTATATAGAGAGGCTAGTGAATTTAGAGGGTAGGCTAAGTGATAACAGAAGACAATCTTGGATATACAGAGACATTTCATCATTTCATCTAGCTCACATCGCTAATGGAGTTTGTCTCATTGCCATGTTATGCCTTTTCATTCTTATGCTAAATATAGATTATACTCACTACACGATTTTAATCATCCACATCAACAGTTTTATTGCTTTTCTGACATTAACCGAGTATCTCTGACATTAACTGAGTATCTCTCTGCACTAGGATCTTATTAATAATAATAATAATAGGATTGTGTAAGGCAAAGAACAACTAGTCTAATATAAGCTTTCTCAGTGGTACCGGCATATCCTTTAAATTTAGACTATCAAGCTAAGCTTTCAATCTCTTACCGTTGAACAGCGATACTTCCTCCCTGCAATATTAAGCCATTTAAATGTCCTATTGGTCGTCTATATTATACAACTCTCTGAAAAGCATATATGTAGAGAATAAAACTAGTCTTACATCTTAATAAAACTGTTTTATTGCTCAACCCAGTGACAAAACATTCCTTTTTACCGCAGCAAAATGTGAGAAAAGCAGTGTAAGCCGTCTTTCTGCCATATGTTTCAGAAAAATAATGTACCGCTTTTAAATCCATATCAATTCCACATCCTAATTTAAACCGTCTTAAAATTTTAACATTTACTGATAGCAATTACTGATATTACATTATGATTAAACCAGTGAAAAGGACCGCGTAATGGAACTGTCAAATTAATCATAATCTCAGAGTTAACTTAGCTGATAAATTTACGATTTACGCTACGGTTTAAACTTAGATTTTTTCAAGCAAAGTCAATTTAATCTTAAATCATTTATACTATATTCTACGGTACTCTTAAATTATGTACTGTTTTTCTGTATTTTAGCCGTACTCATATTTCGTGTTATGTTGCAACCATCTAATCTCATTGCTATTCCGACATTCTGCCTTAATGAGGATATTACTTTGCAACTATCCCTTGAACCCTTTTGTGTATTCACTTTATCTCGACCTATATATACTGCCTCAATATACTTATTATTATATTATAGAGATTACTATCTCTAAATCATTGTAAACGTAACCATAGTTATAATGTACAGGTAATTTTACGTTAAAGCAAACTTCACACAAAACCATCTTTTTAAAACCTTTTACACACTGCACATTAAGAGTAATGCAACCATCTCTCTACCTCTATGCAATAGGATTCTCTTTCTGACTCTATTTTGTGTATTACGTCTTCTCCACATTAACTGTCACACTGATAACCATTTGTAACACATAACACTGGCAACCCATTTTTTAACAGCAGCAAAATGTGAGAAAAGCAGTGGGACGGTTTACTTGATTGAGAAGTGGTTGCAGTACCAAAGGATAGCAATAAAGTTTGATTACATTAATAACACATAATGCAACTATTTTACATTCACATCAAGCATACATCCTAATGTAAACTGTCTATCACTATTAATGTTCAGGGTTACTGATACATTATGCCGATAACCAGTGGAAACGGAAAACAGTCAGTGTAAGCAGTCTTCGTGCGTAACAAAATTAATGGAACGATTTACACGTTGGAATTTACAAGCTACGTCAATTTACTCTTATATAATGTATACCCTTTAGCTGCTTAGCTCACATTTTGCTGTATGTAGCCGCATTAACTGTATTAATGGTTACATATAAGTAACCAATGGGTATTGACATTTCATGTCTATCTCACATCTCTAATGCAATTTGTCTCTTTGAGACACGTTGCTTATATTTGCTGATATTTCATGATTACAGCAATCATCTCATCTAATTGCTATTCCAACATTTTGCCTTGGTATTACTTTGCAACGCTCTATTGAACAATGTAAAGGTAAGCTAGATATTTTGTGTATTTCCACTTAAACTCGACCTGTATATACTGTCTCAATATTATCCTTTCTAATTTTGCTAAATTAGATTATAGAGTTTGCTATGTCTAAATCCAGGTTACCTACTCACCTTTATTACGTATACTGCTAATTTTAGGATAAAACAAAACCATCTTTTGCTTCTTTACACGCTGCACATATTAAGAGTAATACAATGCTATCGATGTGAACAGTTTAATTGCTCTTCTCACATTTAGCTGGTATATCTCTGCTATAGGAAACTGAATTTGTACTACAACGATAACTCGTCTAATATCAGTCCACTCAGTGCTACCGGGATAACTTTTGCATTTAGAGTAATGAAATGATTTCTCAGTCATTTTGAAGCTATTGCAACAAACTTCCGATCTCTTTTCCCCTGCAATACATAAGCTCTGCAATATTAAGGAATATTTAGCTGCTTAGCTGAAACTTTGCTGTACGTAGCCGTGTTAACTTTATTAATGGTTACCTGTAAGTAACCAATGGGGATTGACATTTCATGTCTAATTCACATTCACATTTCTAATGCAGTTTGTCTTTTTGCCATGTCATCCTTTGCCAGTTATTATCCTTTCTCTTCATTATGCTATATTTGGGGTATATTCACTACATGATTAAAGACACGTAATGAACCTGATTGATAAAAACCTAAACTCGTCGTTGCTCTTATTTCGTGTATTTCCACTTAAACCCGACCTGTATATACTGTCTCAATATTAATCTGAGTTATTTTGCTATATTTATTATTAGAATAACCAGATTACGATCTCTAAATCCTGGTAAACCAACTCACACAAAACCATCTTATTTCTACCTTACACGCAGCACATTACATATTAAGATATTAACATTTAACCGGTATCTCTCTGCAATAGTAAACGAAATGTGTAGATCACTCATCTAATATCAGTCTTCTCAGTGCTACCGGAACAACTTTTAAATTTAGAGTAATGCAGCGATTACTCAGTTTTATGAAGGTACTGCAACTAACGCTTTGGATTTCTTTCCTGTTAAATTACGCTCTGCAATATTAAGCCATGTAAGTTGTCCTATTGGTCTACTAACAATGCTATGTATAATAATACAAATCTTTCAAAAGCAATATCGTCTCACTACAATACTTACACTCTGCATAATAAATATGAATAATGCGACTAATGCTAATAATAAAGTCGTCTAAAACTCGGCTATAGGTAGAGAATAAAACTATCTTACATCAAAATAAACCATGTACTGCGAAACCAATAACATCCAATTACTGAACGTCTATCAGTCAATGACTTAACAAAATAAACTTAGCACTCTTTTGCTCTATTTTGTATATTTGTAATTCTCCACATTAACTGTCACATTGATATCACCACTGACAACACACCACTGACTTTTTAACAGCACCAAAATATGAAAAAAGCACTGTAACTCTTTACATGATTTAGAAGTAGTTGCATTAGCAAAAAATAAAGTTCTGTCTTCTGTACACGCTAGCCTTTCTGTATACATTAATCTTTCTGTGTACACCAGTCCCTCTATATAGACTAGCCTCTCTGTCTTCTGTATACACGTGCCCGTAACCTATATACACTAGCCTGCCTTCTTTTTACAATAGTCTCGGTGTCCCAGCCTCTCTGCATACTCTAGCCTCACTGAATTCCCCAGACTCTCTTCTATTCTTCTTCTATACACAAGCCTATCTGTAAACAATAGCTTGTCATCTGTACACACTAGCCTCTCTGTATACACTAGCCATTCTTCTGTATACACTAGGCTCAGGGGAATAACATTAGCCTATCTGTATTACCTTGTTTGACTTTTCTGTTTTCTCTTTCTATTCTAGGGTGTACCTCGCCGTATACCCAAGCCAGTCTTATTACCCCAGCCTCATTCCAATTATAATAGCCGCACTGGGTTTTTGACAGGCGGTCTTGTGTTGGGTTTTTTCAGTCTGCTCAGCCATCTTCTTGCAGGGGTTCTTCGGGTCAGCCCTTGCTCCCTTTTGCCCACGTATCCTCTCATTCACAAGAAGTTCATTCTCATGTCTGGGTTACCTTGGGCATCAGGCTCATCCTATCCTTCACGGGACATTCATTTGGGTTTGCGTAGCTTGCAGGCTCTTAGGGGGTTCCTTCTCATCTCCAGGTCAGCAGTCGGTGGGTTCTACTCTCACAGCGGTAACTTACTGGTTACTTACAGTTGGCATTTGGGCATACGTCATTTTATGGATGGGATCTTTACCTTCCCTTTTCCAACTATACTTGTGTCTTTTTGCCCTCTTTTCAGGCATACTGACCGTCCAGGCCATGGCACACCTTAGGCCTTGGTTCTTAAGTAATATCGCATTTCCCACTTGAAGACTCCGATTAAAAGTGGGAAGGCTGGCCGCAGTATTTGTGGGAGGAGCCTGAGGGACTATTTAAGCCTCCTCCTCTGTCAGGGCCAGGGTTGGTGTTTTCTAGGGAGAGAGAGACTGGGTTACACAGACTTGCTAGTGTATACAGACGGAATAGTGTAGTGTAAAGAGACAAGCTGACAGTGAGGCCGGGGTATAATGAGAAGCTGGGTTATACAGTAGACAGGCTAGTTTATATAAAAGACAAAATTGGGTAAACAGAATACAGGCTGGGGTATAATGAGAGGCAAGATTATACAGAGAGGCTAGGGTACACAGAGAGGCTAGTGTATAAAGATGTATACAGAAAGGCGGGGTATACAGAGAGACTAGGTGTATAAAAGACAAGCTAGGGACGGACTAGTGTATACAAAGGACCGGCTAGTTGATACAGAGAGGCTAATGTGTACAAAAGACAGGCTAATGTATACAGATAGGCTAGATTATACAGAAGAACGTCCTGGGTATGCAGAGCGCTCAGCTTCAAGGGAAGGCCAACATGACTTTCTGACAGATCTGACTTTCATCCCCTTGCCCTCTCTGCCCCGGTCATCTGGTGGCAGTTTTATGCTCTTCCCTGGCCCCCACCCATTCATAATCCTTACCGACCTTTCCTTCCGCTGCTCACAGGAACACACTGGATGACTTGTCTAATTAACCAACTTGTACAAGACACCGCTATCCTCCTGTCTGACACCGGTCCCCCTTGGAGGCTTTACCCCTCACTGTTTGGGTGGTCCCTGCCTCCCCCTGGATGCTCCACATATACCCCGACGACATTGTCGGAGGGGCACCACTTGACAGGACACGGGGCTGTCATGCTGGTGGCATCTCCCATTGGAGGAAGGGATGATGGCCTCAACCCCTTGGCAGCAGGTTCTTTCATGTACAGACCAGGGCGGCTCATCTTCCCTTCTGGAGTCTTGACCTTAGAGGGGGGAGTTGCACTTTGGGGGGTCTGAGTGATACCTAGTGCGCTGTACTGGAAGGGCTTGACATTCCCACATCTGTGTCCCCTCTCCCTGGTTGCGCCCCTCGTCCCCCCCCCCTCTGGCCCCCACCTACTCTTGGCCGACATTGCCTTCTGCAGCTTTCGGGGACACTCTGGATGACTTATTTATTGAGCCTATTGGTACGAGACACTGCTTCCCTCCAGTTTGACTCTGGACCCCCCTGGAGGATTTACCCCTTACTGTTTGGGCAGTCCCAGCCTCCCTCTGGATGCTCTACACAGCCCCTGATGGCGATGCAGGAGAGACACTAATTGGCAGGCCCCAGAACTGCTGCTCGGGTGAAGTCTCCCGTTGGATGGAGGGATGGTGGCCCCAGCCCCTTGCCTGCCGGATTCTCCATGCACCGACCAGGGCTGCTCCTCTTTCATCTGGATGTGGTGACCATGGAGGGGATTAGTTGAAACTTATGGTGTCCGGGTGGTTGCTGGTGTGAGTGTGCTAAAGGACTTGACATTTCCGCATGTTTGTCCCCTCTCCCTTGCTGCCCCCCCTTCCCTCCCCCCTTCCCTCCCTTACCTCCTTCCCTTCCCTCCCCCTTTCCCTCCCCCTTTCCCCCCTTCCCCCCCTCTTTCCCCCCCTTCCCTCCCCTTTTTCCCCCGGAGCGTGGACGGAGGAGAGGGGGTAAGGAGAGGACAATCTGCCAAAGGGAGAGACCCCTCAGTGCTGACAGTGCTGACAGTTCTATGCTCTACCTCTGTTTTGATTATACTATTGTTTTTTGGTTCTATGATGTTACTGATTGTCTTTTATTTGCATACCGGTATCAGACGTGACATTTACTACTGCCGGGACTGGGGGGACTGGGATCCGGGGGCTCCCTCTCCGACCTGTCTACCCACCAACCCAAGTAGGACGGCGCTTTAAACCCAGTGTACATCTGGTAAGCGCTATAGCATAATTGTGCTGTTTTAGTGTACAATTCCTGTACTGTTGAGTGCGGACAACCCTTAATTTCCCTCTCCCCCTGGGGTTGAGGTGCCCGGCCTCTTTTTCCCCTTACCTTTTCTTCCATTTGCCCTTCCTTTCTCCCCCTTAGTTCCCGTCATCCATTACCTACCCAATACCTACCTCAGTTCTTTGCTTTTCTCTGACGTCCCCCTTCCCGAGGAGCGATGGCAGACTCAGTCAAGGTCACCTCTCTAAGGAACTAAGGAAAGGTTAAGGGACTGAACTCCTCTGAAAAACGGTGAAATCTCCTGTGAGAACTGAAGACTTCCTGTACTGATGTGGCCTTTATACAAGAAACACATTTTAAAAATACTAGCCTCCCCTTTCTACGGTCAAGATCCTTCCCTAAGGATCTTAGGGGGTTCCTTCTCATCTCCAGATCAGGAGTCGGTGGGTTCTACTCTCACAGCGGTAACTTACCGGTTACTTACAGTTGGCATTTTGGCATACGTCATTTTATGGATGGGATCTTTACCTTTCCTTTTCCACCTATACTTGTGTCTTTTTGCCCTCTTTTCAGGCATACTGACCGTCCAGGCCATGGCACACCTTAGGCCTTGGTTCTTAAGTAATATCGCATTTCCCACTTGAAGACTTGAAGAGTGTGCTCTACACACTCTACTAACCCCTTCTCTAAGACCAAGGGAATCTCCATTCTGATCTCTAGCAGGCTCCCCTCGGTTCTCCAGGATTCTCTGGTGGACCCTGGGGGCCGATATCTTTTTCTCAGGGGCCACATTGGGGAGCTCCTTTTTACATTTGCCACTGTGTACACTCCCAATGATCACCAAGACACATTCCTCAGAACTACCCTGCACAGATTATGTGACTTTCGGGAGGGCCAGTTGATATTAGGTGGGGACTTTAATGTCCCCTTTCGCAATCGGTTGACACTTCTGCCTCTTGCTCCTCGCTCCTCATTTCCTCTAGAAAGCGGATTACTAAGTGTTTACTGAATGACCAATTAGTTGATGTCTGGTGTCTGCAACACTCTGGGGAAAGGGACTACTCTTTTTGCTCTTCCTCTCACAAATCATACTTGAGGATAGACTTCTTCTTGATTCCACATGACCAACTGCACTTGGTGAGCTCTTCCTCCATCGGCCATATTACTTGGTCCGACCACGCTCCTGTAGCCCTTACCTACACCCTCTCTAGGAACCCCTCACCTAGGTCTCTATTCTGACACCTTAATGAGAGCCTCCTCCAGATACCGGAAGTTATAGCAGATGTGACCAGGGAATTGGACCTTTATTTCCAAGAAAACTAAACGCAGGACTGCGACCCGGGGATAATTTGGGAGGCTCACAAGTCAGTACTCTGCAGGGTACTTATCAGGCACGGGGCGCGCATTAAACGAACACGGAAGGAACAGCTTGCTAATCTGTTTTGTGAACTTGCCTCTGTGGAAGCGAAACATTAACATGCCCCGTCACGGACCTTAGAGATTGAATTGGGGACACTCCGTACCCAGATTACTGACCTACTCCATTATAAAGCGAAAGCGGCACTCCATTTTTGTCATAAACTGACGTAGGAGTCAGGGGACAAATGCGGAAAAATCTTAGCCAGGTCGGTAAATGAGTTGAAATCTGCCTCTTACATACCACAGTTGATAGATGAGAATGGCCAGAGGGCCTCTACCCCAACCCAAATAGCCAAAGTCTTTGAAAAATGTTACTCTGATCTCTACAACCTGCCCGATTCAGGGTCCGGACAGGACAATATAGACAGATATGTAACCGGTTCTGGTCTACCAACCCTCTCATTGGAATCACGGGAGTACTTGGAGGACCCGATCACACTGGAAGAAGTCCAGATGGCCGTGGGACCTCCGAAGGTGGGCAAGGTTCTGGGCCCTGACGGATATACCGCACAATACTATAAGACCTTCCTCCCTATTCTTGGCCCGCGCTTTATGAATTTATTTAATACTCTGAGCTCGAATGGGGATTTTCCTGAGGATACCCTTAGAGCCCACATCTCGTTGATACCTAAGGAGGGCAAAGACCTGGGCCTATGTGGGAGCTACAGACCCATTTCCCTCCTAAATTCGGTCCTAAAACGATTCTCTAAAATCCTCGCCACGTGATTGGCACAGCACTTGCAGTCCCTTATACATATTGACCAGTTAGGTTTTATTCCCACCAGGGAAGATAGGGACAACACCATTAAGGTGCTTACCCTGGTCCATAAAGCAAAGTCATCTGGGACCCCTTGTCTTTTCGTGAGTACTGATGCCGAGAAGGCTTTTGATCGGGTCAAATGGACATTCATGTTCTCGGTCCTTCGCCATATAGGTCTGAGTGAACGGATGCTTGCATGGATAAGTAAGATATACTCACGCCCTTCAGCTCAACTCAAAGCGAATGGGGTGCTCTCATCTCCCCTTGACATCGGGAATGGGACCAGACAGGGTTGCCCCCTGTCGCCCCTATTATTCGCACTGTCATTGGAGCCCTTTCTCTCCACAATTCGACAAAACTCAGACATAACGGGACTCCAAATGGGTACTATTGACTGCAAGATATCTGCCTACGTGGATGACATGCTGTTCTCGCTGACGAATCCCAGAGTTTCCTTGCCAAATCTCCTTCGGGAATTCCAGATATACGGGATACTTCTTGAAATCAGAGGCCATGGGGGTTGCAGTCCCCCCGCAAACGTTACTAGACTTGCAGTCCAATTTTCGATTTAAATGGACCCATACAGCACTTCCCTGGCCCTCACCCATTCATAATCCTTACCGACCTTTCCTTCCGCATCTCACAGGAACACACTGGATGACTTGTCTAATTTACCAACTTGTACAAGACACCGCTATCCTCCTGTCTGACACCGGTCCCCTTGGAGGCTTTACCCCTCACTGTTTGGGTGGTCCCTGCCTCCCCCTGGATGCTCCACATATACCCCAACGACATTGTCAGAGGGGCACCACTTGACAGGACACGGGGCTGTCATGCCGGTGGCATCTCCCATTGGAGGAAGGGATGATGGCCCCAACCCCTTGGCAGCAGGTTCTTTCATGTACAGACCAGGGCGGCTCATCTTCCCTTCTGGAGTCTTGACCTTAGAGGGGGGAGTTGCACTTTGGGGGGTCTGAGTAATACCTAGTGCGCTGTACTGGAAGGGCTTGATATTCCTGCATATGTGTCCCCTCTCCCTGGTTGCGCCCCTTGTCCCCCACCCTCTGGCCCCCACCTACTCTTTGCCGACATTGCCTTCTGCAGCTTTGGGGGACACCCTGGATGACTTATTTATTGAGCCTATTGGTACGAGACACTGTTTCCCTCCAGTTTGACTCTGGACCCCCCTGGAGGATTTACCCCTTACTGTTTAGGCGGTCCCAGCCTCCCTCTGGATGCTCTACACAGCCCCCGATGGCGATGCAGGAGAGACACTAATTGGCGGGCCCCAGAACTGCTGCTCGGGTGAAGTCTCCCGTTGGATGGAGGGATGGTGGCCCCAGCCCCTTGCCTGCCGGATTCTCCATGCACCGACCAGGGCTGCTCCTCTTTCATCTTGATGTGGTGACCATGGAGGGGAGGAGTGGAAACTTATGGGGTCCGGGTGGTTGCTGGTGTGAGTGCGCTAAAGGACTTGACATTTCCACATGTTTGTCCCCTCTCCCTTGCTGCCCCCCCTTCCCTCCCCCCTTCCCTCCCTTACCTCCTTCCCTTCCCTCCCTTACCTCCTTCCCTTCCACTCCCCCTTTCCCCCCTTACCCCCCTCTTTTCCCCCCTTCCCTCCCCCTTTTCCCCCGGGGCGTGGACGGAGGAGAGGGGGTAAGGAGAGGACAATCTGCCAAAGGGAGAAATGCATTTGTTCGGGGGCTGCATGTACTTTTGGGGTATGGGACGGGAGGTGGTGGATCCCATTCTGTGATGCCTTTTCTGTTGTGACGGGCTCCCTCGTGCATGCCTATGTTTAGGGTGAGCTGAGGAGACCCCTCAGTGCTGACAGTTCTATGCTCTACCTCTGTTTTGATTATACTATTGTTTTTTGGTTCTTTAATGTTACTGATTGTCTTTTATTTGCATACCGGTATCAGACGTGACATTTACCACTGCCGGGACTGGGGGGACTGGGATCCGGGGGCTCCCTCTCCGACCTGTCTACCCACCAACCCAAGTAGGACGGCGCTTTAAAACCAGTGTACATCTGGTAAGCGCTATAGCATAATTGTGCTGTTTTAGTATACAATTCCTGTACTGTTGAGTGCGGACAACCCTTAATTTCCCTCTCCCCCTGGGGTTGAGGTGCCCGGCTTCTTTTTCCCCTTACCTTTCCTTCCATTTGCCCTTCCTTTCTCCCCCTTAGTTCCCGCCATCCATTACCTACCCAATACCTACCTTGGTTCAACTTTCTTTGCTTTTCTCGGACGTCCCCCTTCCCCTCCCCGAGGAGCGATGGCAGACTCAGTCAAGGTCACCTCTCTAAACGTTAAGGGAATGAACTCCTCTGAAAAACGGTGGATCCTCCTGTGAGAACTGAAGACTTCCTGTACTGATGTGGCCTTTATACAAGAAACACATTTTAAAAATACTAGCCTCCCCTTTCTATGGTCAAGATCCTTCGCTAAGGTCTACCACTCTACTAACCCCTCCTCTAAGACCAAGGGAATCTCCATTCTGATCTCTAGCAGGCTCCCCTCGGTTCTCCAGGATTCTCTGGTGGACCCTGGGGGCCGATATCTTTTTCTCAGGGGCCACATTGGAGAGCTCCTTTTTACATTTGCCACTGTGTACGCTCGCAATAATCACCAAGACACATTCCTCAGAACTACCCTGCGCAGATTATGTGACTTTCGGGAGGGCCAGTTGATATTAGGTTGGGATTTTAATGTCCCCTTTCGCCATCGGTTGACACTTCTGCCTCTTGCTCCTCGCTCCTCATTTCCTCTAGAAAGCGGATTACTAAGTGTTTACTGAATGACCAATTAGTTGATGTCTGGTGTCTGCAACAAACCGGGGAAAGGGATTACTCTTTTTGCTCTTCCCCTCACAAATCATACTTGAGGATAGACTTCTTCTTGATTCCACATGACCAACTGCACTTGGTGAGCTCTTCTTCCATCGGCCATATTACTTGGTCCGACCGCGCTCCTGTAGCCCTTACCTACACCCTCTCTAGGAACCCCTCACCTAGGTCTCTATTCTGGCACCTTAATGAGAGCCTCCTCCAGATACCGGAAGTTTTAGCAGATGTGACCAGGGAATTGGACCTTTATTTCCAAGAAAACTAAACGCAGGACTGCGACCCGGGGATAATTTGGGAGGCTCACAAGTCAGCTCTCCGCAGGGTATTTATCAGGCACGGGGCGCACATCAAACGAACACGGAAGGAACAGCTTGCTAATCTGTTTTGTGAACTTGCCTCTGTGGAAGCGAAACATAAACATGCCCCGTCACGGACCTTAGAGATTGAATTGGGGACACTCCGTACCCAGATTACTGACCTACTCCATTATAAAGCGAAAGCGGCACTCCAGTTTTGTCGTAAACTGACGTAGGAGTCAGGGGACAAATGCGGAAAAATCTTAGCCAGGTCGGTAAATGAGTTGAAATCTGCCTCTTACATACCACAGTTGATAGATGAGAATGGCCAGAGGGCCTCTACCCCAACCCAAATAGCCAAAGTCTTTGAAAAATGTTACTCTGATCTCTACAACCTGCCCGATTCAGGGTCCGGACAGGACAATATAGACAGATATGTAACCGGTTCTTGTCTACCAACCCTCTCATCGGAATCACGGGAGTACTTGGAGGACCCGATCACACTGGAAGAAGTCCAGATGGCCGTGGGACCTCCGAAGGTGGGTAAGGCTCTGGGCCCTGACGGATATACCGCACAATACTATAAGACCTTCCTCCCTATTCTCGGCCCGCGCTTGGTAAATTTATTTAATACTCTGAGCTCGAATGGGAATTTTCCTGAGGATACCCTTAGAGCCCACATCTCGTTGATACCTAAGGAGGGCAAAGACCCGGGCCTATGTGGGAGCTACAGACCCATTTCCCTCCTGAATTCGGTCCTAAAACTATTCTCTAAAATCCTCGCCACGTGATTGGCACAGCACTTACAGTCCCTTACATATTGGCCAGTTAGGTTTTATTCCCACCAGGGAAGATAGGGACAACACCATTAAGGTGCTTACCCTGGTCCATAAAGCAAAGTCATCTGGGACCCCTTGTCTTTTCGTGAGTACTGATGCCGAGAAGGCTTTTGATCGGGTCAAATGGACATTCATGTTCTCGGTCCTTCGCCATATAGGTCTGAGTGAACGGATGCTGGCATGGATAAGTAAGATATACTCACGCCCTTCAGCTCAACTCAAAGCGAATGGGGTGCTCTCATCTCCCCTTGACATCGGGAATGGGACCAGACAGGGTTGCCCCCTGTCGCCCCTATTATTCGCACTGTCATTGGAGCCCTTTCTCTCCACAATTCGACAAAACTCAGACATAACGGGACTCCAAATGGGTACTATTGAGTGCAAGATATCTGCCTACGTGGATGACTTGCTGTTCTCGCTGACGAATCCCAGAGTTTCCTTGCCAAATCTCCTTCGGGAATTCCAGATATATGGGATACTTCTTGAAATCGGAGGCCATGGGGGTCGCAGTCCCCCCGCAAATGTTACTAGACTTGCAGTCCAATTCTCGATTTAAATGGACCCATACAGCACTTCCCTGGCCCCCACCCATTCATAATCCTTACCAAACTTTCCTTCCGCTGCTCACAGGAACACATTGGATGACTTGTCTAATTAACCAACTTGTAAAAGACACTGCTATCCTCCTGTCTGGCACCGGTCCCCTTGGAGGCTTTACCCCTCACTGTTTGGGTGGTCTCTGCCTCCCCCTGGATGCTCCACATATACCCCAACGACATTGTCAGATTCATCGGAACCAGAGTGTTTAAAGGGGACAACCGCAGCCAGGTAAGCTCGCACCTCCACTCAGTGATTGTTCCAGGGACTCCGTCTGACCGCCTACGGGGGTCAGGAAGGAATTTTTGCCCCACTGGTGCATTTTGCTGCTACTGTCAGGGGGTTTTTCGCCTTCCTCTGGACCAACCATAGGTTAGCATACCCCTACCTCCGGCCTCCTTTCCTTTTTTTACGCTATCCTAGGACGACTATTCCAGATCACAGCCAGACTTCTTTTCTAAGCGGAGACCTCCACCTTAAGTAAAGGCAGCTGGAACAGCCAGCAACCGAATACAACAACTCCTTCCGCATCCATATAGGCATCCCCTGATCAACTTGCGCGCTAATAGCCTCAAGCACGGCGGCAAGTCTGATACCTAGCCCCACCTCAGGATCAATACCCTGATCAGGATCATCATCTTAGGCCCATAGTACCATCAACAGCATCCACAAACCATGTGCTACTTCAAATACTCAGCTGAAGTTCTGCACAGACTAAGGAACATCAACACCACATTGCCATCTTCCATACAAAAAATACTTCAAAGAGAACAACTATTAAAAACCGGACGACAACCAGCTCCCAACCACAGGAAGACATCTACTCGACCACTACAATTAGATTGCGCCTTGATTAACGCCAGGTCTGCAGTCAAACATAGACTGGAAGTACACGACTTCATCATCGAGAACAATGTAGACTGCCTCTTCATCACCGAAAGCTGGTTAACCTCTAACTGCAACACCATCCTCACCGAATTGGTGCCGGAAAACTACAGGATCCTAACCGAACACCGGATAGGGAAAAAAGGAGGAGGCCTCGCAGTGATCTTTAAAGGTCACCTGGATCTCACTAAACCATCATCTCAGAACACAGTGTCTTTTATGGAAACCCTGACGCTACATTTTCAACCAACACCCCATGACACCACTCATATTCTACTGTGCTACAGACCACCGGGACCAAAGTCCAATCTTCTTTCACCCCTCACGGAATCCTTTGCAATGCACACCCTAAAATTCAAAAATTTCCTGGCACTCGGAGATTTCAACCTTTGGGCAAACGAGCCTAAAGACCCCATCGCGACTGCCTGCATCAATCAACTAGAAGAACTGGGTCTACAGCAACTGATAAAGACTCCCACGCATGGGTCAGGACACACCCTGGACCTCATTTTCAAACAGAACATCGACGTCAACATACTCGACAACATAACTCTGCCATGGACGGATCACCACTCCATCAAATTCAAAATCACTACCAACATCACCAACGCAAAACGGAAACCTGTAACAACGCACTGGACCAGATCGCATAAAAAACTGTACTCCGAAGCCTTCAAAACCACTCTGTCCAAAAAAATATCTACAATAACTTTAAACCACTCTACGGAAGAAACACTCAACTCCCTGAACAAGGCATTACTGCAATCAGCAGACTCGGTAGCACCAAAACGCAGGGCTCTCATCAGGAAGAAAAATGCTGGATGGTTTAATAGCTCCCTCTCCGTACTAAAGCAAGAACGCAGAAGAGCGGAAAGAACATGGAGAAGAAATCCCACCGAGGAAAACCTATTTAACTACAAACGTCTGACAGAGAATTATCGGAAAGCAATCTTCAAAGCCAAAAAGGACCACTTCTCATATACAATCTCAACGGCCGCAAACCAACCTCGGGAACTGTTTAAACTGGTTAATCAATCAATGAATCCGGTGTGCCTAGAACCCCCAGAAAGCGAATCCCAGGATTACTGTGACAAACTGTCGGATTTTTTCATCGATAAAGTCAAAACCATCAGGGAAACAATTTGTCAGAAGAAAACATCAAACCTCAGCCAGCAAATACATAAAGAGGATGTCCGCACCAACATACCGCAACCGCCAAAATTTTCACTATCCCCAATTACCGTAGACACCGCAAAAAACATCATTAATAAACTGCGTGACAGTACCTCACCTATTGACATCATCCCCACAAAACTACTGAAAGAATGCTCCGACATCATGGCTCCAACCATAACCCACCTCATAAACCGATCATTCCACGAAGGGATTGTTCCCAGCATCCTCAAACAAGGCATCGTCAAACCTCTACTCAAGAAACCAAACCTGGACCCTCAGGATCCAAACAACCGTAGGCCAATCGGCCTCAACACCATTTCTAAGATCATGGAGAAAGCTGTAGTACATCAGCTACAACTTCACCTGGATACTCACAAACTCCTGGACCCACTGCAATCAGGCTTCCGCCCGGGTCATGGAACAGAAACAGCTCTCCTCAAGATTTGTGATGACGCCCTCGAAGCAGCAGATGACGGAGAGCCGTGTCTCCTCGTACTGCTAGACCTAAGTGCAGCGTTTGATACAGTAGATCACAATACTCTACTCGTCCGCCTCACAGAAGTAGCCGGAGTCCAAGACATAGATCTCCATTGGTTCGCGTCCTTCCTAGGAAATCGGTCACAGACAGTGAAACTAGGAAAATTCCTCTCCGAAACTCGGGCAGTCACCTGCGGAGTCCCTCAAGGCTCTCCGTTGTCACCCGTTCTCTTCAACATTTACATTCGCCCACTCCTTCAAATCATCAGATGCTCAGATCTCTGCTTCCACTCTTACGCTGACGACACGCAACTTTATTTCCGGATCAATGGAAAAAAAAAAACACCAACAACAACTTGAAAACTGCCTCAAATCAATAGAGGACTGGATGACCACCAACTCCCTCCAGCTGAACCAATCAAAGACAGAGCTTCTTATCTTACACCCAAATCAGAAGCCCGCAACCAAAACCTCCTGGTCTCCACCAACCGTCTTTGGGCAGACTATCTCCCCAAAGACCAAAGCGAAGAGTCTCGGGGTTATTTTAGACGCACAAATGTCAATGGATGCGCAAATAGGATCTGTAGTCAGTCGATCTCACCATCTGCTGCGCATGCTTCGCAGACTCATCCCTTTTATTCCAAAGAATGACAAAGCAGTGGTAGTTGGAACAATCATTAATTCACGACTGGACTACGCAAACTCGCTTTACATAGGATTACCACAATATCAACTTGCGCGATTACAACTGATCCAAAACACGGCGGCAAAGCTGATAACAGGAAAAAAACCCTGGAAATCCATTTCTCCTTCACTGAGGAGCTTACATTGGCTAACCGTAAAAAATCGGATCACGTTCAAGACCCTTTGCCTCACCCCCAAATGCGTGCATAGAGAAGCTCCGCAATACCTAATGGAGAAAATAAATCATTACACACCAAACCGCAGTCTTCGATCAGCCAACAAAAACCTCCTCCTCGTGCCCAAAGCCCGGTATAAATCCAAGGGTGATCGGAGATTCGCTGTCCAAGGGCCTCGGCTATGGAATGCTCTACCAATCAACATCCGCCTGGAAGAAAATCACCTGGCTTTTAGGAAAAAACTCAAGACCTTCCTATTTTAGCAGATGATCAAAGCTCGCCACAGCGCCTAGAGGCGATTCAGTTCGCATTGTGCGCTATATAAGTATTTCATTCATTCATTCATTCATTGTCAGAGGGGCAACACTTGACAGGACACGGGGCTGTCATGCCGGTGGCATCTCCCATTGGAGGAAGGGATGATGGCCCCAACCCCTTGGCAGCAGGTTCTTTCATGTACAGACCAGGGCGGCTCATCTTCCCTTCTGGAGTCTTGACCTTAGAGGGGGGAGTTGCACTTTGGGGGGGTCTGAGTGATACCTAGTGCGCTGTACTGGAAGGGCTTGACATTCCCGCATATGTGTCCCCTCTCCCTGGTTGCGCCCCACGTCCCCCCCCCTCTGGCCCCCACCTACTCTTTGCCGACATTGCCTTCTGCAGCTTTCGGGGACATCCTGGATGACTTATTTATTGAGCCTATTGGTACGAGACACTGCTTCCCTCCAGTTTGACTCTGGACCCCCCTGGAGGATTTACCCCTTACTGTTTGGGCGGTCCCAGCCTCCCTCTGGATGCTCTACACAGCCCCCGATGGCGATGCAGGAGAGACACTAATTGGCGGGCCCCAGAACTGCTGCTCGGGTGAAGTCTCCCGTTGGATGGAGGGATGGTGGCCCCAGCCCCTTGCCTGCTGGATTCTCCATGCACCGACCAGGGCTGCTCCTCTTTCATCTTGATGTGGTGACCATGGAGGGGAGGAGTTGAAACTTATGGGGTCCGAGTGGTTGCTGGTGTGAGTGCGCTAAAGGACTTGACATTTCCGCATGTTTGTCCCCTCTCCCTTGCTGCCCCCCCTTCCCTTCCCCCTTCCCTCCCTTACCTCCTTCCCTTCCCTCCCCCCTTCCCTCCCCCCTTTCACTGCCCCTTTCTCCCCTTACCCCCCTCTTTTCCCCCCTTCACTCCCCCTTTTCCCCCGGGGCGTGGACGGAGGAGAGGGGGTAAGGAGAGGACAATCTGCCAAAGGGAGAAATACATTTGTTCGGGGGCTGCATGTACTTTTGGGGTATGGGACGGGGGGTGGTGGATCCCATTCTGTGATGCCTTTTCTGTTGTGACGGGCTCCCTCGTGCATGCCTACGTTTAGGGCGAGCTGAGGAGACCCCTCAGTGCTGACAGTTCTATGCTCTACCTCTGTTTTGATTATACTATTGTTTTTTGGTTCTATGATGTTACTGATTGTCTTTTATTTGCATACCGGTATCAGACGTGACATTTACCACTGCCGGGACTGGGGGGACTGGGATCCGGGGGCTCCCTCTCCGACCTGTCTACCCACCAACCCAAGTAGGACGGCGCTTTAAACCCAGTGTACATCTGGTAAACGCTATAGCATAATTGTGCTGTTTTAGTATACAATTCCTGTACTGTTGAGTGCGGACAACCCTTAATTTCCCTCTCCCCCTGGGGTTGAGGTGCCCGGCCTCTTTTTCCCCTTACCTTTCCTTCCTTTCTCCCCCTTAGTTCCCGCCATCCATTACCTACCCAATACCTACCTTGGTTCAACTTTCTTTGCTTTTCTCTGACGTCCCCCTTCCCCTCCCCGAGGAGCGATGGCAGACTCAGTCAAGGTCACCTCTCTAAACGGTAAGGGACTGAACTCCTCTGAAAAACGGTGGATCCTCCTGTGTGAACTGAAGACTTCCTGTACTGATGTGGCCTTTATACAAGAAACACATTTTAAAAATACTAGCCTCCCCTTTCTACGGTCAAGATCCTTCCCTAAGGTCTACCACTCTACTAACCCCTCCTCTAAGACCAAGGGAATCTCCATTCTGATCTCTAGCAGGCTCCCCTCGGTTCTCCAGGATTCTCTGGTGGACCCTGGGGGCCGATATCTTTTTTTAGGGGCCACATTGGAGAGCTCCTTTTTACATTTGCCACTGTGTACGCTCCCATTGATCACCAAGACACATTCCTCAGAACTACCCTGCACAGATTATGTGACTTTCGGGAGGGCCAGTTGATATTAGGTGGGGACTTTAATGTCCCCTTTCGCCATCGGTTGACACTTCTACCTCTTGCTCCTCGCTCCTCATTTCCTCTAGAAAGCGGATTACTAAGTGTTTACTGAATGACCAATTAGTTGATGTCTGGTGTCTGCAACACTCCGGATAAAGGGACTACTCTTTTTGCTCTTCCCCTCACAAATCATACTTGAGGATAGACTTCTTCTTGATTCCACATGACCAACTGCACTTGGTGAGCTCTTCTTCCATCGGCCATATTACTTGGTCCGACCACGCTCCTGTAGCCCTTACCTACACCCTCTCTAGGAACCCCTCACCTAGGTCTCTATTCTGGCACCTTAATGAGAGCCTCCTCCAGATACCGGAAGTTTTAGCAGATGTGACCAGGGAATTTGACCTTTATTTCCAAGAAAACTAAACGCAGGGCGCGCATCAAACGAACATGGAAGGAACAGCTTGCTAATCTGTATTGTGAACTTGCCTCTGTGGAAGCGAAACATAAACATGCCCCGTCACGGACCTTAGAGATTGAATTGGGGACACTCCGTACCCAGATTACTGACCTACTCCATTATAAAGCGAAAGCGGCACTCCAGTTTTGTCGTAAACTGACGTAGGAGTCAGGGGACAAATGCGGAAAAATCTTAGCCAGGTCGGTAAAGGAGTTGAAATCTGCCTCTTACATACAACAGTTGATAGATGAGAATGGCCAGAGGGCCTCTACCACAACCCAAATAGCCAAAGTCTTTGAAAAATGCTACTCTGATCTCTACAACCTGCCCGATTCAGGGTCCGGACAGGACAATATAGACAGATATGTAACCGGTTCTGGTCTACCAACCCTCTCATCGGAATCACGGGAGTACTTGGAGAACCCGATCACACTGGAAGAAGTCCAGATGGCCGTGGGACCTCCGAAGGTGGGTAAGGCTCCGGGCCCTGACGGATATACCGCACAATACTATAAGACCTTCCTCCCTATTCTCGGCCTGCGCTTGGTGAATTTATTTAATACTCTGAGCTCGAATGGGGATTTTCCTGAGGATACCCTTAGAGCCCACATCTCGTTGATACCTAAGGAGGGCAAAGACCCGGGCCTATGTGGGAGCTACAGACCCATTTCCCTCCTAAATTCGGTCCCAAAACGATTCTCTAAAATCCTCGCCACGTGATTGGCACAGCACTTGCAGTCCCTTATACATATTGACCAGTTAGGTTTTATTCCCACCAGGGAAGATAGGGACAACACCATTAAGGTGCTTACCCTGGTCCATAAAGCAAAGTCATCTGGGACCCCTTGTCTTTTCGTGAGTACTGATGCCGAGAAGGCTTTTGATCGGGTCAAATGGACATTCATGTTCTCTGTCCTTCGCCATATAGGTCTGAGTGAACGGATGCTGGCATGGATAAGTAAGATATACTCACGCCCTTCAGCTCAACTCAAAGCGAATGGGGTGCTCTCATCTCCCCTTGACATCGGGAATGGGACCAGACAGGGTTGCCCCCTGTTGCCCCTATTATTCGCACTGTCATTGGAACCCTTTCTCTCCACAATTCGACAAAACTCAGACATAACGGGACTCCAAATGGGTACTATTGAGTGCAAGACATCTGCCTACGTAGATGACATGCTGTTCTCGTTGACGAATCCCAGAGTTTCCTTGCCAAATCTCCTTCGGGAATTCCAGATATACGGGATACTTCTTGAAATCAGAGGCCATGGGGGTCGAAGTCTCCCCGCAAACGTTACTAGACTTGCAGTCCAATTTTCGATTTAAATGGACCCATACAGCCCTTAAGTACTTAGGTACTTACATTCCACCGGACAACGCGCGTACGTTTATGTTGAACTTCCCCCCACCCCTTGTCACTAAGATCCGCAGTTTGCTTCACGGGTGGCATTCTGGCCTCCACTCCTGGTTCAGGAGATGCAATCTCATTAAAATGAACATACTCCCTAAATTTACCTATCTTTTCCAAGCTCTCCCGATCCAGATTCCAGTCCCGTTTTTTAAGCAAGCTCAATCCCTGCTCACTCAATTTAACTGGGCCCACAAAAATCCCAGACTTAAGTGGTCACAGCTGACATTGTCTAAACAACAGGGATCTCCCTGACTTGCGATGCTACTACCTGGCCTCCCATCTGGGGTGTGTATTGGACTGGAATGGAAACAAACTTTCTAAGCTCTGGGTGCAACTAGGACAATCTCACTCCCGAATTCCGCTAAGAAGCGCCAAGAAGCGCCATGTGGTGCTATAAGGATTTACCCACAGAATTGACGTCACATCCCACTATAGGGGCTTCATTGAAAGTCAGTCACCTGATCGCTACCCAAAACACACTCACGTCTTTGACTTCCCCCCTATTCCCTATACGTGGCCATCCGAACTTTAAACCGGGGACCCACTTAGAAATTCCAACCTAGACCATGCGTCTAAATTCGTCATTGATGGAAAATGGCCTTCTTTCTCAACCCTAACAGATCCGACAGGGCTTTTCCAACTGCCTTTTTGGAGAGTGGCGCAACAACATCATTTTTTCCATTCCATCCCCAATACTCAAACTTTCGCCCACCCTCAGACAGAGTTTGAGACTCTATGCAGGAGCGAAGGCCCTTAGGTCCACATTCTCTCTCAAACAGATCACCCACACTTAACCTGTCTGTCCAACTGGGAAAAGGACCTTAAGTGCTCATTTTCCCCAGCACAGAGACAACGCATTATCACTTTGGCTCTCAAAACCTCGCTGTGCACGAAGATACAGGAGACAAATTTTAAACTTCTCACCAGGTGGTATTTGACACCATCAAAGCTGCATAAATAATTCCCCTCTTCCTCGAACATATGCTGCAGGTGTGGAGAAGAAGAGGGCACGTTGCTCCACATTTTTTGGTCCTGCCCCAGCTTGGTGGACTTCTGGACAGAGATCTGATGCATAACACAAAAATTCACAGACTTCTCCATCCCGGAAGAGGCTGCATTCTTTCTCTTGCACCATTCACAGATTCCCATTAAGAAGTACAAAAAATCAATTTTACGACATGTGATAAATGCGGCAAAATCCTGCATCTCTCTCTATTGGAAAATATGTCCCCCCCCTTTCATTACTCACGGCTTAGGAAAATAGAGGACATTAAAAAAAATGGAGGACTTGATCCTCACATCACAAGGTAACCAAGAATTTTTTAAACAAACCTGGGACATCTGGAATACCTTTATATTCTCGCTGGAAGGATGTCGCCTGCTATCGCCTTAGTGCTCTGAGCTTTCCTTGACTGGCCCCTTGGACAGTGGCTGCCATCGTGTCTCGTCTCCTCTTCTCCTTTCCTGATCTTTCAACCCTTCTCTTCTCTGCCTTCCTCCCCTATCTCTCACCCCCTCCACCCCCTCTCTCTTTTGGAAAAAGTGGAAAATTGGGAATGACGGCCCCACCCCCCCCTCTGGATGGATTATGCCGGAGGGACCTGGGGTTTGTGTGACCCTGGATCTTGGTACAGTACTTTATCCGTGCCTTGAATCATTATGATTGATGGAAGGCAGACTCACATTTGCGAATATACCTGTATCAAGTATTGTTCAGCTGCTTTTTGCTCTGTATTTCTCTGTTGCATTATGTACTCGGGGGACCGTCTTCCCCTGTTTGGAGAAAAAAAAAAAGAAGCCTGCGACACCTGGTATTCCCAGGCGGTCTCCCATCCAGGCATTAACCAGGCCCGACCCTGCTTAGCCTACAAGATCAGATGAGAAGGAACAGATTCAGGGTGATGTGGCTGTAGCCAGTATCTTCAGGCACTCTCAACTCTCTTGACAAATGCCAAGATGGTCACCTTGGGAACAAGCGGAAAAAATAGGTCAACGGCAACAACATAACAAGAAGCCTACGGCATCTGGAAATCCCAGGCGGTCTCCCATCCAGGGATTAAACTGGTCCCAACCCTGCTTAGCCTCTGAGATCAGATGAGATTGGGCTCTTTCAGGGTGATGTGGCCGTAGGAGATTTCTTCAGGCACTCTCAACCCTCTTGACTAACGCCAAGATGGTCACTTTGGGAAACAAACAAAAAAAACAAGTTAACGCCAACAACATAAGAAGAAGTCTACAGCACCTAGTATTCCCAGGTGGTCTCCCATCCAGGTATTAACAAGGCCCGACCCTGTTTAGTCTCTGAGATCAGACGAGATCTGGTGCTTTCAGGGTTATGTGGCCATAGGCAAGCTCTTCAGGCACTCTCAACCCTCTTGACAAACACCAAGATGGTCACCTTGGTAAACAAACAAAACAAAAACAAGTCAACGCCAACAATATAAAAAGAAGCCTACAGCACCTAGTATTCCCAGGTGGTCTCCAATCCAGGTACTAGCAAGGCCCAACCTTGCGAAAAAAGACAGGTGAATGTCAACAACATAAAAAGAAGAATACGGCACCTGGTATTCCAACGCCATCTCCCATACAGGTACTAACTAGGCCCAACCCTTCTTAGCCTCAGAGATGAGAAGAGATAGGGCTCTTTCAGGGTGATGCTGCTGTAAGCGATCTCTTTGGGCACTCTCAACCCTCTTGACAAATGCCAAGATGGTCACCTTGGGAAACAAGCGAAAAAAAAAAAAAACGAATCAACGCCAACAACATAAAAAGAAGCTTACAATAACTGGTATTCCCAGGTGGTCTCCCATCCAGGTACTAACCAGGCCTGACTCTTCTTAGCCTCCAAGATCAGACAAGATTGGGTGCTTTCAGAGTGATGTGGCCATAGGCAATCTCTTCAGGCACTCTCAACCCTCTAGACAAACACCAAGATGGTGACCTTGGGAAACAAGCTAAAAAAAAAACAGGTCAACGCCAACAACATAAAAAGAAGCCTACGACACCTGGTATTCCCAGGCGGTCTCCCATCCACGTACTAACAAGGCCAGACTCTTCTTAGCCTCCAACATCAAATGAGATCAGGTGCTTTCAGGGTGATGTGCCCGTAGGCAATCCCTTCAGGCACTTTCAACCCTCTTGACAAACGCCAAGATGGTCACCTTGGGAAACAAGCAAAAAAAAACTAAGTCAATGCCAACAACTTAAATAAAAAGCATATGGCATTGAGAAATCCCAGGCGGTCTCCCATCCAGGTACTAACCAGGTCCCAACCCTGCTTAGCCTCTGAGATCAAATGAGATTGGGCTCTTTCAGGGTGATGCGGCCATAGTAGATTTTTTCAGGCACGCTCAACCCTCTTGACAAACGCCAAGATGGTCACCTTGGGAAGCAAACAAAAAATCAAGTCAACGCCAACAACAAAAAAAGAAGCCTACAGCACCTAGTATTCCCAGGTGGTCTCCCATCCAGGTATTAACAAGGCACGACCCTTTCTAGCCTCTGAGATCAGAGGAGATTGGGTGCTTTCAGGGTGATGTGCCCATGGGCAATCTCTTTGGGCACTCTCATCCCTCTTGAAAAATGCCAAGATAGTCACCCTGGGTAACAAGCGGAAAAAAACAGGTCAACGCCAACAACATGAAAAGAAGAATACGGCACCTGGTATTCCAAGGCCATCTCCCATTCAAGTACTAACTAGGCCCAACCCTTCTTAGCCTCCGAGATCAGAAGAGATAGGGTGCTTTCAGGGTGATGCTGCTGTAAGCGATCTCTTTAAGCACTCTCTACCCTCTTGACAAATGCCAAGATGATCACTTTGGGAAACAAGCGAAAAAAAACAGGTCAACACCAACAACATAAAAAGAAGCCTACGACATCTGGAAAACCCAGGTGGTCTCCCATCCACGTACAAACCAGGCCCAACCCTGCTTAGCCTCTGAGACCAGACGAGATTGGGCGCTTTCAGGGTGTTGTGCCCGTAGGCAATTTCTTTGTGCACTCTCAACCCTCTTGACAAATGCCAAGATGGTCACCTTGGGAAAAAAGGGAAAAAAAACAGGTCAACGCCGACAACATAATGAGAAGCCTACAGCACCTGGTATACCCAGGCTTTCTCCCATCCAGGTACTAACCAGGCCCATTGCTGTTTAGCCCCCGAGATCAGATGAGATTGGGCTCTCTCAGGGTGATTTGGCCGTAGGCATTCTCTTTGGGCACTCTGAAGCCTCTTGACAGCAAATATCAGCAACGTGTCTCAAAGAGACAAATTGCATTAGAGATGTGAGATAGACATGAAATGTCAATACCCATTGGTTACTTATATGTAACCATTAATACAGTTAATGCGGCTACATACAGCAAAGTGTGAGCTAAGCAGCTAAAGGGTATACATTATATAAGAGTAAATTGACGTAGCTTGTAAATTCCAACGTGTAAATCGTTCCATTAATTTTGTTACGCACGAAGACTGCTTACACTGACTGTTTTCCGTTTCCACTGGTTATCGGCATAATGTATCAGTAACCCTGAACATTAATAGTGATAGACAGTTTACATTAGGATGTATGCTTGATGTGAATGTAAAATAGTTGCATTATGTGTTATTAATGTAATCAAACTTTATTGCTATCCTTTGGTACTGCAACCACTTCTCAATCAAGTAAACCGTCCCACTGCTTTTCTCACATTTTGCTGCTGTTAAAAAATGGGTTGCCAGTGTTATGTGTTACAAATGGTTATCAGTGTGACAGTTAATGTGGAGAAGACGTAATACACAAAATAGAGTCAGAAAGAGAATCCTATTGCATAGAGGTAGAGAGATGGTTGCATTACTCTTAATGTGCAGTGTGTAAAAGGTTTTAAAAAGATGGTTTTGTGTGAAGTTTGCTTTAACGTAAAATTACCTGTACATTATAACTATGGTTACGTTTACAATGATTTAGAGATAGTAATCTCTATAATATAATAATAAGTATATTGAGGCAGTATATATAGGTCGAGATAAAGTGAATACACAAAAGGGTTCAAGGGATAGTTGCAAAGTAATATCCTCATTAAGGCAGAATGTCGGAATAGCAATGAGATTAGATGGTTGCAACATAACACGAAATATGAGTACGGCTAAAATACAGAAAAACAGTACATAATTTAAGAGTACCGTAGAATATAGTATAAATTATTTAAGATTAAATTGACTTAGCTTGAAAAAATCTTAGTTTAAATCGTTGAGTAAATCGTTGAGTAAATCGTAAATTTATCAGCTAAGTTAACTCTGAGATTATGATTAATTTGACAGTTCCATTACGCGGGCCTTTTCACTGGTTTAATCATAATGTAATATCAGTAATTGCTATCAGTAAATGTTAAAATTTTAAGACGGTTTAAATTAGGATGTGGAATTGATATGGATTTAAAAGCGGTACATTAATTTTCTGAAGCATATGGCAGAAAGACGGCTTACACTGCTTTTCTCACATTTTGCTGCGGTAAAAAGGAATGTTTTGTCACTGTGTTTTAACTGTGACTTATTTGCTTATGTCATGACAGCTTCATACGGGTTGAGCAATAAAACAGTTTTATTAAGATGTAAGACTAGTTTTATTCTCTACATATATGCTTTTCAGAGAGTTGTATAATATAGATGACCAATAGGACATTTAAATGGCTTAATATTGCAGGGAGGAAGTATCGCTGTTCAACGGTAAGAGATTGAAAGCTTAGCTTGATAGTCTAAATTTAAAGGATATGCCGGTACCACTGAGAAAGCTTGCATATATATTTATTGTGAGACTTTAAGCACAACAGTGATTGCACTTTGTACTAGTACCTCTGCTTTGTAGCTTAGGACTATGTCTCCTCGTAAGAGGGTCCCAGGGGGAGATAACAAGGACACTGGTAAGTCACCGCCTAGGTCTAGGGGTTCTAAAAATGCCTGTAGGTTACCATCCCCCCCCCTGCAAGACTGGAGTCAGCCTCACAGGATGAGTCAGTGCCCCTGTCAGGATTTGCAGCCTCTCCTAATATTTCAGCCCCGGTATACATCACTGAGGACTCCCTTAGGGCTACATTGGAGGGTTTTGAAGGGAGAATCATGAATTTTATTTCAGCTTCCCTGAAAGATAGCAGGAAAAGGGGTAGTTCCCCTACCTCTGCTGAGATTCCTCTTTCAGATGACACTTCTGACAATGAGGAGAGATCCCTATCTTGGGACAGGAATCTTGAGCAGTCGGATGAATCAGAGGAAGAGGAGAGAGTCCCCTCCTCCCAGGCGCTCAGAAAACAGGTGCAGTATTATACTGAATTGGTGCGTACCACATTCAGAATGCCTGCTGCTGAGATCGCTACGTCCTCTGTTTCTTCCCTGGGAGTCAGGAAAATCCCACAACCTGCCTTTTCCTTTCCAATTAATCCCTTAATGGATAAATTGTTGTATGAGGATTGGGGACATCCCGATAAACTGTTTGCTCCTCCTAAAAGGTTTTCTATGCTTTATCCTCTGGAGGAAAGTTTCACCAAGAAATGGGGGGTCCCATCTGTCGATGCGACTGTTTCTTGCATGAATAGAAACCTGACCTGTCCTTTGGATAATGCTCAGGTATTTAAAGATCCAACTGATAAGAAGCTGGAAACATTATTAAAAGCCTCCTTTTCCATGACTGGCACTGTAGTGCAACCTACAGTCGCAGCTGTGGGGTTGTGTCAGTTCCTCAAGGAACAGGTTAAGAAGATGCTTGGCCTCCTTCCCAGTGAGGAAGTGGAGAATTATGCAGAAATACCTCAAATTCTGTGTTTCATGATTGATGCGATTTTGGATTCTGTCCAACAAGCATCTCGTTTGTCTCTCCTGTTGGTACACATGCGAAGGGCCCTATGGCTAAAGAATTGGGCAGCTGAGCTATCATGCAAGAAGCATTTGATTGGGTTCCCGTTTAAAGGGGAACGTTTGTTTGGAGAAGAATTAGACAAATTCGTCCAAAAAATTTCAGGGGGTAAATCTACTCTCCTTCCAGTCAAAAGGAGCAAACGTCCATCATTTAGGCGTTCTCTCTCTCCCGGAGCATCAAGCTCTAAGCAGTGGCGACGGCCTTCTCAACCCCCCTCTACAGGAAAGGCTCAAGGCCGGGCCCAGTGGCAGAAGAAATCCTGGGGGCGAAAGCCTGCCAAGCAGAGCCCGAAAGCTTCCTTGTGAAGGGGCGCCCCCACTCGGCCAAGTGGGGGAAGGCTCCTGCAGTTTGCAGAAGCCTGGCGGGAAGAGATCCGAGTGGGTGGTCTCTTTGGTATCCCTGGGCTACAAGCTGGAGTTTCAGGAGAATCCACCTTCTCGCTTTCTAAGGTCAAGGATCCCCAGGGACCCAGTAAAGCAAAGACCGCTATTTCTGGCCTTAGATCACTTACTATCCCAGGGGGTGATAGTAGAAGTGGACCCAAAAGAACAGGGTTCAGGGTTTTACTCGAATCTCTTCACCGTTCCAAAGCCAAATAGAAGTGTCAGACCTATCCTGGATCTGAAGGATCTGACCCGTTTTTTACGCATCCGGTCCTTCTGAATACAGTCAATTCGCACTGTGGTCTCCTCCCTGCAAGGGGGAGAGTTTATGGCATCAATAGACATCAAGGATGCATATCTCCATGTGCCAATTTTTCCCGCACACCAAAAGTATCTAAGGTTCACGGTAGAGCGGCGCCATTTTCAATTTGTGGCCTTGCCGTTCGGGCTAGCTACGGCCCCTCGAGTCTTCACAAAGATTCTGGACCCTCTCTTGGCAAACCTAAGAGCTCAGGGTATAGCCGTCATGGCTTATCTAGACGATTTGCTTCTCATAGAGAAAACAGTAGCGCTCCTGAACCACAGTGTTACCAGAACGCTAGAACAGCTGGAACGCCTAGGTTGGATTATAAACCTAGAAAAGTCGTCCCTACAGCCTGCTACCAGGTTGGAATACCTGGGTATGGTTATCGACACTGCTCAGGGCAAGGTGTTTCTACCAAGGCCAAAAGTCTTGGCCATTGGGGATCTGGTGCGCCTAATTCTGGGCAGAAGATCTTCCCCCATTCGGTTGTGCATGAGACTGTTAGGGAAAATGGTTGCCTCCTTCGAGGCCGTTCCATTCGCCTAGTTCCACTCAAGGCCTCTGCAAAGATGCATCCTTGCGGCTTGGAACAGGAAGCCCCAGTCCTTGGATCTTCCTATGCGTCTATCCCCAGGGACACGCAAGAGTCTCGTCTAACGAGTCTAAGAGTCTCGTTACAAACCGAGAATTTGCTGAAAGGCAAAACTTTTCTTCCTCTTCCATGGAAGATTATTATGACAAATGGCAGCCTGACAGGCTGGGGAGCAGTGTTGGAGGAGACGTGCTCGCAGTGGAAATGGTCTGTGATCGAGAAGCTATTGCCCATAAATATCTTGGAGATCCAGGCAGTTTATATGGCTCTCATAAACTGTTCTTTCAGACTACGGGGTCTCCCTGTTCGAGTTCAGTCCGACAATGCCACAGCAGTGGCCTATATCAATCACCAGGGTGGTACCAGGAGTCTGGTTGCGCAAAAAGAGGTGAATCGCATACTTGTCTGGGCAGAAAGGCATGTTCCATGCCTTTCTACAGTCTTCATTCCAGGAGTGGAAAATTGGCAGGCAGATTTTCTGCGCCGCCAGCAGTTGTGCCTAGGAGAATGGGCTCTGCACCCCGACGTGTTTTGGAACATATGTCGCAGGTGGGGTACTCCAGACGTAGATCTGTTTGCGTCCAGGTTCAACAGAAAACTGGACAAATTCGTGTCAAGGACAAGAGATACACTCGCTCAGGGGTCGAATGCTCTGACAGTTCCCTGGGATCAGTAAAATTTGATTTATGCCTCCCCCCGTGCCCGCTTCTGCTGCGGTTCCTGGGAAGAGTCTAGTGGGAAACAAAGTCGCTTCTTTTGGTAGCCCTGGCTTGGCCCAGGCGACCGTGGTACGCAGAGATCATGAAGTTGGCAGTAGGCAGGCTGTGGATCCTCCCTCTCCGGCCAGATCTGCTCTCACAGGGTCCAATTTACCATGCTGCTTTACACAGTCTGAATTTGACGGTTTGGCTGCTGAGACCCACATTCTGAGAGACCGTGGGCTTTCGGGGCCAGTCCTTTCTACTCTGGTCAATGCCAGAAAGCCGGCCTCCAGGCTTATTTACTACAAAATCTGGAGGGCATATGTTTCCTGTTGTGAACTCAGGGAATGTCATCCTAGAAAGTATGTCATTAGCAGGATCTTGGCCTTCCTCCAGTCAGGCCTAGAAATGAATTTGGCCGTAAGCACTATCAAGGTGCATATTTCGTCCTTGTCAGTGTTTTTTCAGAAACCACTTGCATCACATTCCCTGGTGCGGGCTTTCATCCAGGGGGCTATGAGGATAAGGCTGCCAGTCAAACCTCCGGTATGCCCATGGGATCTGAATTTGGTTCTCTCAGCTTTGCAGGGGCAACCTTTTGAACCTTTGCATCAGGCTTCGTTAGTTCTTTTGACTAAAAAATTGGTTTTCTTGGTAGCCATATCCACGGCTAGAAGAGTGTCAGAACTAGCAGCTCTCTCCAGTAAAGAACCGTATCTAATTATTTATAAGGACCTGGTGGTAATGCGTCCCAACAGGTCCTTTCTGCCTAAGGTGGTTTCAGGATTCCATTTGAATCAAGATTTAAGCCTACCATCCTTTTTTCCGGACCCACAGTCCGCAGAAGAAGAATCTTTGCACACTTTGGATGTGGTAAGGGCAATCAGTATCTATCTTCAGGCAACTGCTCAGATAAGGAAAACTGGTTGCTTATTTATTTTGCCGGAAGGCCCTAGGAAGGGCCAGGCGGCATCAAAATCCACTCTCTCAAGGTGGATTAGACAGATTATTTCTCAGGCCTATAGTGTTAAAGGGAAGATCCCTCGTTTTCAAGTGAGAGCGCACTCAACTAGGGCTGTAAGTGCTTCTTGGGCAGTGCATCACCAGGCCTCCCTGGCTCAGATCTGTAAGGCTGCAACTTGGTCATCAGTCCACACATTCACCAGATTCTATCAGGTGGATGTCAGAGGGCAAGAGGATATCGCCTTTGGGCGCAGTGTACTGCAGGCTGCAGTTTAGGTCCTTGGCGGTCTATATATTATGATCTGTGTCTCCCTGCCCTCAATCTGAGCATTGCTTTGGGTCATCCCACTATGTAATGAAGCTCCTGTGTCCTGTGATGTATGATCAAGAAAATAGGATTTTTATATACAGCTTACCTGTAAAATCCTTTTCTTGAGAGTACATCACGGGACACAGGGCACCCACCCCTCTTGGGTTTTACATGGTTTCCTATTGCTTTGCTACAAAACTGAGGTGCCCCCCATATGGGAGGGGTTATATAGGGGAGGAATTCTCCTTAATTGGGGGTTAACCAGTGTCCAATCACCAGAGGTGCCTATATAACCCACTATGTAATGAAGCTCCTGTGTCCCGTGATGTACTCTCAAGAAAAGGATTTTACAGGTAAGTTGTATATAAAAATCCTATTTTTTATGTTGTTGGCGTTGACCTGTTTTTTTTTGCTTGTTTCCCAAGATGACCATCTTGGCGTTTGTCAAGAGGGTGAGAGTGCCCAAAGAAAGTGCCTACGGCCAAATCACCCTGAAAGTGCCCGATCTTGTCTGATCTCGGAGGCTAAGCATTGTCGGGCCTGATTAGTAACTGGAAGGGAGACCGACTGGGAATACCAGGTGCCGTAGGCTTCTTTTTATGTTGCTGGCGTTGACATTTTTTTTTTTCCGCTTGTTTCCCAAGGTGACCATCTTGGCATTTGTCAAGAGGGCTGAGAGAGCCCAAAGAAATCTCCTACGGCCACATCACCCTGAAAGCGCCCGATCTTATCTGATCTCAGAGGCTAAGCAGGGTCCAGCCTGGATAGTACCTAATTACAGGTGCCGTAGGAATCTTTTTATATTGTTGGCTTTGACCTGTTTTTTTTCGCTTGTTTCCCAAGGTGACCATTTTAGCATCTGTCAAGAGTTTTGAGTATGTCCCAAAGCGTTCGCCTAAGGCCCCATCACCCTGAAAGCGCCCGATCTCAGAGGCTAAGCAGGGTCAGGGTCAGATGGGAGACCGCCAGGGTCTATGTTGTTGGCGTTGACCTGTTTTTTTTCACTTGTTTCCCAAGATGACCATCTTGGCATTTGTTAAGAGGGTTGAGAGTGTCTGAATAGAACACCTATGGCCACATCACCCTGAAAGCGCACAATCTCATCTGATCTCAGAGGCCTAGCAGTGTACGGCCTGGTTAATACCTGTATGGGAGACCATCTGTGAATACCAGGTGCCGTAGGCTTCTTTTTATGTTGTTGGTGTTGACCTGTTTATTTTCGCTTGTTTCCCAAGGTGACCATCTTGGCGTTTAACAAGAGGGTCCAGAGTGCCCAAAGAGACCACCTACGGCCCCATCACCCTGAAAGCACCCAATCTTGTCTGATCTCGGAGGCTAAGCAGTGTCAGGCCTGGTTAATACCAGGATGGGAGAACGTCTGGGAATAACAGGTGCCGTAGGCTTCTTTTTATGTTATTGGCCTTGACCTGGTTTCTTTTTTCACTTGTTTCCCAAGGTGACCATCTTGGCATTTGTCAAGAGGGTTGAGAGTGCCCAAAGAGATCACCTACGGCCCCATCACCATGAAAGCACCCAATCTTGTCTGATCTCGGAGGCTAAACAGTGTCGGGCCTGGTTAGTACCTGGATGGGAGACCGCCTTGGAATACTAGGTGCCATAGGCTTCTTTTTATGTTGTTGGCTTTGACCTGTTTTTTTCACTTGTTTCTCAAGGCGACCATCTTGGCGTTTGTCAAGAGGGTTGGGCGTGTCTTGAAGAGAACGCTTACGGCCACATCACCCTGAAAGCACCCGATCTCATCTGATTTCAGACGCTAAGCAGTGTCAGGCCTGGTTAGTACCTGGATGGGAGACTGCCTGGAAAGACCAGGTGCCATAGAAGGATCTGGCCTGGTTAGTGTCTTGATTGGGAGATCGCCTGGGAATACCGGATGCCGTAGGCTTCTTTTTATGTTGTTGGCTTTGACCTGTTTTTTTTTAGCTTGTTTCCCAAGGTGAGCATCTTGGCCTTTGTCAAGAGGCTTCAGAGTGCCCAAAGAGAATGCCTACGGCCAAATCACCCTGAGAGAGCCCAATCTCATCTGATCTCGGGGGCTAAGCAGCGATGGGCCTGGTTAGTACCTGGATGGGAGAAAGCCTGGGAATACCAGGTGCTGTAGGCTTCTCATTATGTTGTCGGCGTTGACCTGTTTTTTTTCCCTTTTTTCCCAAGGTGACCATCTTGGCATTTGTCAAGAGGGTTGAGAGTGCACAAAGAAATTGCCTACGGGCACAACACCCTGAAAGCGCCCAATCTCATCTGGTCTCAGAGGCTAAGCAGGGTTGGGCCTGGTTTGTACGTGGATGGGAGACCACCTGCGTTTTCCAGATGCCGCAGGCTTCTTTTTATGTTGTTGGTGTTGACCTGTTTTTTTTCGCTTGTTTCCCAAAGTGATCATCTTGGCATTTGTCAAGAGGGTAGAGAGTGCTTAAAGAGATCGCTTACAGCAGCATCACCCTGAAAGCACCCTATCTCTTCTGATCTCGGAGGCTAAGAAGGGTTGGGCCTAGTTAGTACTTGAATGGGAGATGGCCTTGGAATACCAGGTGCCGTATTCTTCTTTTCATGTTGTTGGCGTTGACCTGTTTTTTTCCGCTTGTTTCCCAGGGTGACTATCTTGCCATTTTTCAAGAGGGATGAGAGTGCCCAAATAGATTGCCCATGGGCACATCACCCTGAAAGCACCCAATCTCCTCTGATCTCAGAGGCTAGAAAGGGTCGTGCCTTGTTAATACCTGGATGGGAGACCGCCTGGGAATACTAGGTGCTGTAGGCTTCTTTTTATGTTGTTGGCATTGACTTGATTTTTTGTTTGCTTCCCAAGGTGACCATCTTGGCGTTTGTCAAGAGGGTTGAGCGTGCCTGAAAAAATCTACTATGGCCGCATCACCCTGAAAGAGCCCAATCTCATTTGATCTCAGAGGCTAAGCAGGGTTGGGACCTGGTTAGTACCTGGATGGGAGACCGCCTGGGATTTCTCAATGCCATATGCTTTTTTTTTAAGTTGTTGGCATTGACTTCGTTTTTTTTTGCTTGTTTCCCAAGGTGACCATCTTGGCGTTTGTCAAGAGGGTTGAAAGTGCCTGAAGGGATTGCCTACGGGCACATCACCCTGAAAGCACCTGATCTCGTTTGATGTTGGAGGCTAAGAAGAGTCTGGCCTTGTTAGTACGTGGATGGGAGACCGCCTGGGAATACCAGGTGTCGTAGGCTTCTTTTTATGTTGTTGGCGTTGACCTGTTTTTTTTTAGCTTGTTTCCCAAGGTCACCATCTTGGTGTTTGTCAAGAGGGTTGAGAGTGCCTGAAGAGATTGCCTATGGCCACATCACACTGAAAGCACCCAATCTTGTCTGATCTTGGAGGCTAAGAAGAGTCAGGCCTGGTTAGTACCTGGATGGGAGACCACCTGGGAATACCAGTTATTGTAAGCTTCTTTTTATGTTGTTGGCGTTGATTCGTTTTTTTTTTTTTCGCTTGTTTCCCAAGGTGACCATCTTGGCATTTGTCAAGAGGGTTTAAAGTGCCCAAAGAGATCGCTTACAGCAGCATCACCCTGAAAGAGCCCTATCTCTTCTCATCTCTGAGGCTAAGAAGGGTTGGGCCTAGTTAGTACCTGTATGGGAGATGGCGTTGGAATACCAGGTGCCGTATTCTTCTTTTTATGTTGTTGACATTGATCTGTCTTTTTTCGCAAGGTTGGGCCTTGCTAGTACCTGGATTGGAGACCACCTGGGAATACTTTTTATGTTGTTGGCGTTGACTTGTTTTTGTTTTGTTTGTTTACCAAGGTGACCATCTTGGTGTTTGTCAAGAGGGTTAAGAGCTTGCCTATGGCCACATAACCCTGAAAGCACCAGATCTCGTCTGATCTCAGAGACTAAACAGGGTCGGGCCTTGTTAATACCTGGATGGGAGACCACCTGGGAATACTAGGTGCTGTAGACTTCTTCTTATGTTGTTGGCGTTAACTTGTTTTTTTTTGTTTTTTTCCCAAAGTGACCATCTTGGCATTAGTCAAGAGGGTTGAGAGTGCCTGAAGAAATCTCCTACGGCCACATCACCCTGAAAGAGCCCAATCTCATCTGATCTCAGAGGCTAAGCAGGGTTGGGACCAGTTTAATCCCTGGATGGGAGACCACCTGGGATTTCCAGATGCCGTAGTCTTCTTGTTATGTTGTTGCCGTTGACCTATTTTTTTCTGCTTGTTCCCAAGGTGACCATCTTGGCATTTTTCAAGAGAGTTGAGAGTGCCTGAAGATATTGGCTACGGCCACATCACCCTGAATCTGTTCCATCTCATCTGATCTTGTAGGCTAAGCAGGGCCGGGCCTGGTTAATGCCTGGATGGGAGACCGCCTGGGAATACCAGGTGTCGTAGGCTTCTTTTTTTTTTTCTACAAACAGGGAATGACGGTCCCCCGAGTACATAATGCAACAGAGAAATACAGAGCAAAAAGCAGCTGAACAATACTTGATACAGGTATAATCGCAAATGTGAGTCTGCCTTCCATCAATCATAATGATTCAAGGCACGGATAAAGTACAAGAATTTTTGTGTTATGCATCGGATCTCTGTCCAGAAGTCCACCAAGCTGGGGCAGGACCAAAAAATGTGGAGCAATGTGCCCTCTTCTTCTCCACACCTCCAGCATATGTTTGAGGAAGAGGGGAATTATTTATGCAGCTTTGATAGTGTCAAATACCACCTGATGAGAAGTTTAAAATTTGTCTCCTGTATCTTCGTGCACAGCGAGGTTTTGAGAGCCAAAGTGATAATGCGTTGTCTCTGTGCTGGGGAAAACGAGCAATCAAGGTCCTTTTCCCAGTTGGACAGACAGGTTAAGTGTGGGTGATCTGTTTGAGAGAGAATGTGGACCAAAGGGCCTTCGCTCCTGCATAGAGTCTCAAACTCCGTCTGAGGGCGGGTGAAAGTTTGAGTATTGGGGATGGAATGGAGAAAATTATGTTGTTGCGCCGCTCTCCAAAAAGGCAGTTGGAAAAGCCCTGTCGGATCTGTTAGGGTTCAGAAAGAAGGCCATTTTCCATCAATGACGAATTTAGACGCATGGTCTAGGTTGGAATTTCTAAGTGGGTCCCCAGTTCAAAGTTCGGATGGTCACGTATAGGGAATAGGGGGGAAGTCAAAGACGTGAGTGTGTTTTGGGTAGCGATCAGGTGACTGACTTTCAATGAAGCCCCTATAGTGGGATGTGACGTCAATTCTGTGGGTAAATCCTTATAGCACCACATGGCACTTCTTAGCGGAATTCGGGAGTGAGATTGTCCTAGTTGCACCCAGAGCTTAGAAAGTTTGTTTCCATTCCAGTCCAATACACACCCCAGGTGGGAGGCCAGGTAGTAGCATCGCAAGTCAGGGAGAACCAACCCTCCCTGTTGTTTAGACAATGTCAGCTGTGACCACTTAAGTCTGAATTTTTGTGGGCCCAGTTAAATTGAGTGAGCAGGAATTGAGCTTGCTTAAAAAACGGCACTGGACTCTGGATCAGGAGAGCTTGGAAAAGATAGGTACATTTAGGGAGTATGTTCATTTTAATGAGATTGCATCTCCTGAACCAGGAATGGAGGCCAGAATGCCACCCGTGAAGCAAACTGCAGATCTTAGTGACAAGGGGTGGGGGAAAGTTCAACATAAACGTACGCGCGATGTCCGGTGGAATGTAAGTACCTAAGTACTTAAGGGCTGTATGGGTCCATTTAAATCGAAAATTGGACTGCAAGTCTAGTAACGTTTGCGGGGGGACTGCGACCCCCATGGCCTCTGATTTCAAGAAGTATCCCGTATATCTGGAATTCCCGAAGGAGATTTGGCAAGGAAACTCTGGGATTCTTCAACGAGAACAGCATGTCATCCACGTAGGCAGATATCTTGCACTCAATAGTACCCATTTGGAGTCCCGTTATGTCTGAGTTTTGTCGAATTGTGGAGAGAAAGGGTTCCAATGACAGTGCGAATAATAGGGGCGACAGGGGGCAACCCTGTCTGGTCCCATTCCCGATGTCAAGGGGAGATGAGAGCACCCCATTCGCTTTGAGTTGAGCTGAAGGGCGTGAGTATATCTTACTTATCCATGCCAGCATCCGTTCACTCAGACCTATATGGCGAAGGACCGAGAACATGAATGTCCATTTGACCCGATCAAAAGCCTTCTCGGCATCAGTACTCACGAAAAGACAAGGGGTCCCAGATGACTTTGCTTTATGGACCAGGGTAAGCACCTTAATGGTGTTATCCCTATCTTCCCTGGTGGGAATAAAACCTAAGTGGTCAATATGTATAAGGGACTGCAAGTGCTGTGCCAATCACGTGGCGAGGATTTTAGAGAATCGTTTTAGGACCGAATTTAGGAGGGAAATGGGTCTGTAGCTCCCACATAGGCCCGGGTCTTTGCCCTCCTTAGGTATCAACGAGATGTGGGCTCTAAGGTTATCCTCAGGAAAATCCCCATTCAAACTCAGAGTATTAAATAAATTCACCAAGCGCGGGCCGAGAATAGAATAAGTTCTTATAGTATTGTGCGGTATATCCGTCAGGGCCCGGAGCCTTACCCACCTTCGGAGGTCCCTGGACTTCTTCCAGTGTGATCGGGTCCTCCAAGTACTCCCGTGATTCCGATGAGAGGGTTGGTAGACCAGAACCGGTTTCATATCTGTCTATATTGTCCTGTCCGGACCCTGAATCGGGCAGGTTGTAGAGATCAGAGTAACATTTTTCAAAGACTTTGGCTATTTGAGTTGGGGTAGAGGCCCTCTGGCCATTCTCATCTATCAACTGTGGTATGTAAGAGGCAGATTTCAACTCATTTACCGACCATCATCCCTTCCTCCAATGGGAGATGCCACCGGCATGACAGCCCCGTGTCCTGTCAAGTGGTGCCCCTCTGACAATGTCGTCTGGGTATATGTGGAGCATCCAGGGGGAGGCAGAGACCACCCAAACAGTGAGGGGTAAAGCCTCCAAGGGGACCGGTGCCAGACAGGAGGATAGCGGTGTCTTTTACAATTTGGTTAATTAGACAAGTCATCCAGTGTGTTTCTGTGAGCAGCGGAAGGAAAGGTTGGTAAGGATTATGAATGGGTGGGGGCCAGGGAAGTGCTGTATGGGTCCATTTAAATCGAAAATTGGACTGCAAGTCTAGTAACGTTTGCGGGGGGACTGCGACCCCCATGGCCTCTGATTTCAAGAAGTATCCCGTATATCTGGAATTCCCGAAGGAGATTTGGCAAGGAAACTCTGGGATTCGTCAGCGAGAACAGCATGTCATCCACGTAGGCAGATATCTTGCAGTCAATAGTACCCATTTGGAGTCCCGTTATGTCTGAGTTTTGTCGAATTGTGGAGAGAAAGGGTTCCAATGACAGTGCGAATAATAGGGGAGTCACATTCCCGATGTCAAGGGGAGATGAGAGCACCCCATTCGCTTTGAGTTGAGCTGAAGGGCGTGAGTATATCTTACTTATCCATGCCAGCATCCGTTCACTCAGACCTATATGGCGAAGGACCGAGAACATGAATGTCCATTTGACCCGATCAAAAGCCTTCTCGGCATCTGTACTCACGAAAAGACAAGGGGTCTCAGATGACTTTGCTTTATGGACCAGGGTAAGCACCTTAATGGTGTTGTCCCTATCTTCCCTGGTGGGAATAAAACCTAACTGGTCAATATGTATAAGGGACTGCAAGTGCTGTGCCAATCACGTGGCGAGGATTTTAGAGAATCGTTTTAGGACCGAATTTAGGAGGGAAATGGGTCTGTAGCTCCCACATAGGCCCGGGTCTTTGCCCTCCTTAGGTATCAACGAGATGTGGGCTCTAAGGGTATCCTCAGGAAAATCCCCATTCGAGCTCAGAGTATTAAATAAATTCACCAAGCGCGGGCCGAGAATAGGGAGGAAGGTCTTATAGTATTGTGCGGTATATCCGTCAGGGCCCAGAGCCTTACCCACCTTCGGAGGTCCCACGGCCATCTGGACTTCTTCCAGTGTGATCGGGTCCTCCAAGTACTCCTGTGATTCCGATGAGAGGGTTGGTAGACCAGAACCGGTTTCATATCTGTCTATATTGTCCTGTCCGGACCCTGAATCGGGCAGGTTGTAGAGATCAGAGTAACATTTTTCAAAGACTTTGGCTATTTGAGTTGGGGTAGAGGCCCTCTGGCCATTCTCATCTATCAACTGTGGTATGTAAGAGGCAGATTTCAACTCATTTACCGACCTGGCTAAGATTTTTCAGCATTTGTCCCCTGACTCCTACGTCAGTTTACGACAAAACTGGAGTGCCGCTTTCGCTTTATAATGGAGTAGGTCAGTAATCTGGGTACGGAGTGTCCCCAATTCAATCTCTAAGGTCCGTGAGGGGGCATGTTTATGTTTTGCTTCCACAGAGGCAAGTTCACAAAACAGATTAGCAAGCTGTTCCTTCCGTGTTCGTTTGATGCGTGCCCCGTGCCTGATAAGTACCCTGCGGAGTACTGACTTGTGAGCCTCCCAAATTATCCCCGGGTAGCAGTCCTGCGTTTAGTTTTCTTGGAAATAAAGGTCCAATTCCCTGGTCACATCTGCTAAAACTTCCGGTATCTGGAGGAGGCTCTCATTAAGGTGCCAGAATAGAGACCTAGGTGAGGGGTTCCTAGAGAGGGTGTAGGTAAGGGCTACAGGAGCGTGGTTGGACCAAGTAATATGGCCGATGGAGGAAGAGCTCACCAAGTGCAGTTGGTCATGTGGAATCAAGAAGAAGTCTATCCTCAAGTATGATTTGTGAGGGGAAGAGCAAAAAGAGTAGTCCCTTTATCCGGAGTGTTGCAGACACCAGACATCAACTAATTGGTCATTCAGTAAACACTTAGTAATCCGCTTTCTAGAGGAAATGAGGAGCGAGGAGCAAGAGGCAGAAGTGTCAACCGATGGCGAAAGGGGACATTAAAGTCCCCACCTAATATCAACTGGCTCTCCCGAAAGTCACATAATCTGTGCAGGGTAGTTCTGAGGAATGTGTCTTGGTGATCATTGGGAGCGTACACAGTGGCAAATGTAAAAAGGAGCTGTCCAATGTGGCCCCTAAGAAAAAGATATCGGCCCCCAGGGTCCACCAGAGAATCCTGGAGAACCGAGGGGAGCCTGCTAGAGATCAGAATGGAGATTATCTTGGTCTTAGAGGAGGGGTTAGTAGAGTGGTAGACCTTAGCGAAGGATCTTGACCGTAGAAAGGGGAGGCTAGTATTTTTAAAATGTGTTTCTTGTATAAAGGCCACATCAGTACAGGAAGTCTTCAGTTCTCACAGGAGGATCCACCGTTTTTCAGAGGAGTTCAGTCCCTTAACGTTTAGAGAGGTGACCTTGACTGAGTCTGCCATCGCTCCTCGGGGAGGGGAAGGGGGACGTCCGAGAAAAGCAAAGAAAGTTGAACCAAGGTAGGTATTGGGTAGGTAATGGATGGCGGGAACTAAGTGGGAGAAAGAAAGGGCAAATGGAAGGAAAGGTAAGGGGAAAAAGAGGCCGGGCACCTCAACCCCAGGGGGAGAGGGAAATTAAGGGTTGTCCGCACTCAACAGTACAGGAATTGTATACTAAAACAGCACAATTATGCTATAGCGCTTACCAGATGTACACTGGGTTTAAAGCGCCGTCCTACTGGGGTTGGTGGGTAGACAGGTCGGAGAGGGAGCCCCCGGTTCCCAGTCCCCCCAGTCCCCCCAGTCCCGGCAGTGGTAAATGTCACGTCTGATACCGGTATGCAAATAAAAGACAATCAGTAACATCATAGAACCAAAAAACAATAGTATAATCAAAACAGAGGTAGAGCATAGAACTGTCAGCACTGAGGGATCTCCTCAGCTCGCCCTAAACATAGGCATGCACGAGGGAGCCCGTCACAACAGAAAAGGCATCACAGAATGGGATCCACCACCCCCCGTCCCATACCCCAAAAGTACATGCAGCCCCCGAACAAATGCATTTCTCCCTTTGGCAGATTGTCCTCTCCTTACCCCCTCTCCTCCTTCCACTCACCGGGGGAAAAGGGGGAGGGAAGGGGGGAAAAGAGGGGGGGAAGAGGGAAGGGAAGGAGGTAAGGGAGGGAAGGGGGGAGGGAAGGGGGGCAGCAAGGGAGAGGGGACAAACATGTGGAAATGTCAAGTCCTTTAGCGCACTCACACCAGCAACCACCCGGACCCCATAAGTTTCAACTCCTCCCCTCCATGGTCACCACATCAAGATGAAAGAGGAGCAGCCCTGGTCGGTGCATGGAGAATCCGGAAGGCAAGGGGCTGGGGCCACCATCCCTCCATCCAACGGGAGACTTCACCCGAGCAGCAGTTCTAGGGCCCGCCAATTAGTGTCTCTCCTGCATCGCCATCGGGGGCTGTGTAGAGCATCCAGAGGGAGGCTGGGACCGCCCAAACAGTAAGGGGTAAATCCTCCAGGGGGGTCCAGAGTCAAACTGGAGGGAAGCAGTGTCTCGTACCAATAGGCTCAATAAATAAGTCATCCAGGGTGTCCCCGAAAGCTGCAGAAGGCAATGTCGGCAAAGAGTAGGTGGGGGCCAGAGGGTGGGGAACAAGGGGCGCAACCAGGGAGAGGGGACACATACGCGGGAATGTCAAGCCCTTCCAGTACACCGCACTAGGTATCACTCAGACCCCCCAAAGTGCAACTCCCCCCTCTAAGGTCAAGACTCCAGAAGGGAAGATGAGCCGCCCTGGTCTGTACATGAAAGAACCTGCTGCCAAGGGGTTGGGGCCATCATCCCTTCCTCCAATGGGAGATGCCACCGGCATTACAGCCCCGTGTCCTGTCAAGTGGTGCCCCTCTGACAATGTCGTCGGGGTATATGTGGAGCATCCAGGGGGAGGCAGGGACCACCCAAACAGTGAGGGGTAAAGCCTCCAAGGGGACCGGTGTCAGACAGGAGGATAGTGGTGTCTTGTACAAGTTGGTTGATTAGACAAGTCATCCAGTGTGTTCCTGTGAGCAGCGGAAGGAAAGGTCAGTAAGGATTATGAATGGGTGGGGGCCAGGGAAGTGCTGTATGGGTCCATTTAAATCGAAAATTGGACTGCAAGTCTAGTAACGTTTGCAGGGGGACTGCGACCCCCATGGCCTCTGATTTCAAGAAGTATCCCGTATATCTGGAATTCCCAAAGGAGATTTGGCAAGGAAACTCTGGGATTCGTCAGCGAGAACAGCATGTCATCCACGTAGGCAGATATCTTGCAGTCAATAGTACCCATTTGGAGTCCCGTAATGTCTGAGTTTTGTCGAATTGTGGAGAGAAAGGGTTCCAATGACAGTGCGAATAATAGGGGCGACAGGGGGCAACCCTGTCTGGTCACATTCCCGATGTCAAGGGGAGATGAGAGCACCCTATTCGCTTTGAGTTGAGCTGAAGGGCGTGAGTATATCTTACTTATCCATGCCAGCATCCGTTCACTCAGACCTATATGGCGAAGGACCGAGAACATGAATGTCCATTTGACCCGATCAAAAGCCTTCTCTGCATCAGTACTCACGAAAAGACAAGGGGTCCCAGATGACTTTGCTTTATGGACCAGGGTAAGCACCTTATTGGTGTTGTCCCTATCTTCCCTGGTGGGAATAAAACCTAACTGGTCAATATGTATAAGGGACTGCAAGTGCTGTGCCAATCACGTGGCGAGGATTTAAGAGAATCGTTTTAGGACCGAATTTAGGAGGGAAATGGGTCTGTAGCTCCCACATAGGCCCGGGTCTTTGCCCTCCTTAGGTATCAACGAGATGTGGGCTCTAAGGGTATCCTCAGGAAAATCCCCATTCGAGCTCAGAGTATTAAATAAATTCACCAAGCGCGGGCCAAGAATAGGGAGGAAGGTCTTATAGTATTGTGCGGTATATCCGTCAGGGCCCAGAACCTTACCCACCTTCGGAGGTCCCACGGCCATCTGGACTGCTTCCAGTGTGATTGGGTCCTCCAAGTACTCCCGTGATTCCGATGAGAGGGTTGGTAGACCAGAACCGGTTACATATCTGTCTATATTGTCCTGTCCGGACCCTGAATCGGGCAGGTTGTAGAGATCAGAGTAACATTTTTCAAAGACTTTGGCTATTTGGGTTGGGGTAGAGGCCCTCTGGCCATTCTCATCTATCAACTGTGGTATGTAAGAAGCAGATTTCAACTCATTTACCGACCTGGCTAAGATTTTTCCGCATTTGTCCCCTGACTCCTACGTCAGTTTACGACAAAACTGGAGTGCCGCTTTCGCTTTATAATGGAGTAGGTCAGTAATCTGGGTACGGAGTGTCCCCAATTCAATCTCTAAGGTCCGTGAGGGGGCATGTTTAGGTTTCGCTTCCACAGAGGCAAGTTCACAAAACAGATTAGCAAGCTGTTCCTTCCATGTTCGTTTGATGCGCGCCCCGTGCCTGATAAGTACCCTGCGGAGTACTGACTTGTGAGCCTCCCAAATTATCCCAGGGTCGCAGTCCTGCGTTTAGTTTTCTTGGAAATAAAGGTCCAATTCCCTGGTCACATCTGCTAAAACTTCCGGTATCTGGAGGAGGCTCTCATTAAGGTGCCAGAATAGAGACCTAGGTGAGGGGTTCCTAGAGAGGGTGTAGGTAAGGGCTACAGGAGCATGGTCGGACCAAGTAATATGGCCGATGGAGGAAGAGCTCACCAAGTGCAGTTGGTCATGTGGAATCAAGAAGAAGTCCTCAAGTATGATTTGTGAGAGGAAGAGCAAAAAGAGTAGTCCCTTTCCCCGGAGTGTTGCAGACACCAGACATCAACTAATTGGTCATTCAGTAAACACTTAGTAATCCGCTTTCTAGAGGAAATGAGGAGCGAGGAGCAAGAGGCAGAAGTGTCAACCGATGGCAAAAGGGGACATTAAAGTCCCAACCTAATATCAACTGGCCCTCCCGAAAGTCACATAATCTGTGCAGGGTAGTTCTGAGGAATGTGTCTTGGTGATCATTGGGAGCTTACACAGTGGCAAATGTAAAAAGGAGCTCCCCAATGTGGCCCCTAAGAAAAAGATATCGGCCCCCAGGGTCCACCAGAGAATCCTGGAGAACCGAGGGGAGCCTGCTAGAGATCAGAATGGAGATTCCCTTGGTCTTATAGAAGGGGTTAGTAGAGTGGTAGACCTTAGGGAAGGATCTTGACCGTAGAAAGGGGAGGCTAGTATTTTTAAAATGTGTTTCTTGTATAAAGGCCACATCAGTACAGGAAGTCTTCAGTTCTCACAGGAGGATTCACCTTTTTTCAGAGGAGTTCAGTCCCTTAACCTTTCCTTAGTTCCTTAGAGAGGTGACCTTGACTGAGTCTGCCATCGCTCCTCGGGGAGGGGAAGGGGGACATCAGAGAAAAGCAAAGAAAGTTGAACCAAGGTAGGTATTGGGTAGGTAATGGATGGCGGGAACTAAGGGGGAGAAAGGAAGGGAAAATGGAAGAAAAGGTAAGGGGAAAAAGAGGCCGGGCACCTCAACCCCAGAGGGAGAGGGAAATTAAGGGTTGTCCGCACTCATCAGTACAGGAATTGTACACTAAAACACCACAATTATGCTATAGCGCTTACCACATGTACACTGGGTTTAAAGCGCCGTCCTACTTGGGTTGGTGGGTAGACAGGTCGGAGAGGGAGCCCAAGGATCCCAGTCCCCCCAGTCCCGGCAGTGGTAAATGTCACGTCTGATACCGGTCTGCAAATAAAAGACAATCAGTAACATCATAAAACCAAAAAACAATAGTATAATCAAAACAGAGGTAGAGCATAGAACTGTCAGCACTGAGGGGTCTCCTCAGCTCGCCCTAAATGTAGGCATGCACGAGGGAGCCCGTCACAACAGAAAAGGCATCACAGAATGGGATCCACCACCCCCCGTCCCATACCCCAAAAGTACATGCAGCCCCCGAACAAATGCATTTCTCCCTTTGGCAGATTGTCCTATCCTTACCCCCTCTCCTCCGTCCACGCTCCGGGGGGAAAGGGGGAGGGAAGGGGGGAAAAGAGGGGGGGAAGGGGGGAAAAGAGGGGGGGGGAAGGGGGGAAAGGGGGAGGGAAGGGAAGGAGGTAAGGGGGAAGGGAAGGGGGGGCAGCAAGGGAGAGGGGACAAACATGCGGAAATGTCAAGTCCTTTAGCGCACTCACACCAGCAACCACCTGGACCCCATAAGTTTCAACTAATCCCCCCCATGGTCACCACATCAAGATGAAAGAGGAGCAGCCCTGGTCGGTGCATGGAGAATCCGGCAGGCAAGGGGCTGGGGCCACCATCCCTCCATCCAACGGGAGACTTCACCCGAGCAGCAGTTCTGGGGCCCGCCAATTAGTGTCTCTCCTGCATCGCCATCAGGGGCTGTGTAGAGCATCCAGAGGGAGGCTGGGACCGCCCAAACAGTAAGGGGTAAATCCTCCAGGGGGGTCCAGAGTCAAACTGGAGGGAAGCAGTGTCTCGTACCAATAGGCTCAATAAATAAGTCATCCAGGGTGTCCCCGAAAGCTGCAGAAGGCAATGTCGGCAAAGAGTAGGTGGGGGCCAGAGGGGGGGGGACGAGGGGCGCAACCAGGGAGAGGGGACACAGATGCGGGAATGTCAAGCCCTTCCAGTACAGCGCACTAGGTATCACTCAGACCCCCCAAAGTGCAACTCCCCCCTCTAAGGTCAAGACTCCAGAAGGTAAGATGAGCCGCCCTGGTCTGTACATGAAAGAACATGCTGCCAAGGGGTTGGGGCCATCATCCCTTCTTCCAATGGGAGATGCCACCGGCATGACAGCTCCGTGGCCTGTCAAGTGGTGCCCCTTCGACAATGTCGTCGGGGTATATGTGGAGCATCCAGGTGGAGGCAGGGACCACCCAAACAGTGAGGGGTAAATCCTCCAAGGGGAACCGGTGTCAGACAGGAGGATAGCGGTGTCTTGTACAAGTTGGTTAATTAGACAAGTCATACAGTGTGTTCCTGTGAGCAGCGGAAGGATAGGTCGGTAAGGATTATAAATGGGTGGGGGCCAGGGAAGTGCATAAAACTGCCACCAGATGACCGGGGCAGAGAGGGCAAGGGGATGAAAGTCAGATCTGTCAGAAAGTCACGTTGGCCTTCCCTTGAAGCTGAGCGCTCTGCATACCCAGGACGTTCTTCTGTATAATCTAGCCTATCTGTATACATTAGCCTGTCTTTTGTACACATTAGCCTCTCTGTATCAACTAGCCGATCCTCTGTATACACTAGTCCGTCCCTAGCTTGTCTTTTATACACCTAGTCTCTCGGTATACCCCGCCTTTCTGTATCTATACACTAGCCTCTCTGTGTACCCTAGCCTCTCTGTATAATCTTGCCTCTCATTATTTCCCAGCCTGTATTCTTTTTACCCAATTTTGCTTTTATATAAACTAGCCTGTCTGCTACCCTGTTATACACCTAGCTTCTCATTATACCCCGGCCTCACTGTCAGCTTGTCTCTGTACACTACACTATTCAGTCTGTATACACTAGCAAGTCTGTGTAACCCAGTCTCTCTCTCCCTAGAAAACACCAACCCTGGCCCTGACAGAGGAGGAGGGTTAAATAGTCCCTCAGGCTCCTCCCTGCGGCCAGCCTTCCCACTTTTAATCGGAGTCTTCAAGTGGGAAATGCGATATTACTTAAGAACCAAGGCCTAAGGTGTGCCATGGCCTGGATGGTCAGTATGCTTGAAAAGAGGGCAAAAAGACACAAGTATAGGTGGAAAAGGAAAGGTAAAGATCCCATCCATAAAATGACGTATGCCCAAATGCCAACTGTAAGTAACCGGTAAGTTACCGCTGTGAGAGTAGAACCCACCGACTCTTGACCTGAAGATGAGAAGGAACCCCCTAAGAGCCTGCAAGCTATGCAAACCCAAATTAATGTCCCGTGAAGGATAGGATGAGCCTGATGCCCAAGGTAACCCAGAGGATGAGAGGATACGTGGGGAAAAGGGAGCAATGGCTGACCCGAAGAAGCCCTGCAAGAAGATGGCTGAGCAGACTGAAAAAACCCAACACAAGACCGCCTGTCAAAAACCCAGTGAGGCTATTATAATTGGAATGAGGCTGGGGTAATAAGACTGGCTTGGGTATACGGCGATGTACACCCTAGAAAAGAAAGAGAAAACAGAAAAGTTAAACAAAGTAATACAGATAGGCTAATATTATTCCCCTGAGCCTAGTGTATACAGAAGAATGGCTAGTGTATACAGAGAGGCTAGTGTGTACAGATGACAAGCTATTGTTTACAGATAGGCTTGTGTATACAGAAGAGAGTCTGGGGAATTCATTGAGGCTAGAGTATGCAGAAAGGCTGGGACACCGAGACTATTGTAAAAAGAAGGCAGAAGAGAGTCTGGGGAATTCAGTGAGGCTAGAGTATGCAGAAAGGCTGGGACACCGAGACTATTGTAAAAAGAAGGCAGAAGAATGGCTAGTGTATACAGAGAGGCTAGTGTGTACAGATGACAAGCTATTGTTTACAGATAGGCTTGTGTATACAGAAGAGAGTCTGGGGAATTCAGTGAGGCTAGAGTATGCAGAGAGGCTGGGACACCGAGACTATTGTAAAAAGAAGGCAGGCTAGTGTATATAGGTTACGGGCACGTTTAGAAGACAGAGAGGCTAGTCTATATAGAGGGACTGGTGTACACAGAAAGATTAATGTATACAGAAAGGCTAGCGTGTACAGAAAACAGGACTTTATTTTTTGCTAATGCAACTACTTCTAAATCATGTAAAGAGTTACAGTGCTTTTTTCATATTTTGGTGCTGTTAAAAACTCAGTGGTGTGTTGTCAGTGGTGATATCAATGTGACAGTTAATGTGGAGAACTACAAATATACAAAATAGAGCAAAAGAGTGCTAAGTTTATTTTGTTAAGAGATTGACTGATAGACGTTCAGTAATTGGCTGTTATTGGTTTGGCAGTACATGGTTTATTTTGATGTAAGATAGTTTTATTCTCTACCTATAGCCGAGTTTTAGACGACTTTATTATTAGCATTAGTTGCATTATTCATATTTATTATGCAGAGTGTAAGTATTGTAGTGAGACGATATTGCTTTTGAAAGATTTGTATTATTATACATAGCATTGTTAGTAGACCAATAGGACAATTTACATGGCTTAATATTGCAGAGCGTAATTTAACAGGAAAGAAATCCAAAGCGTTAGTTGCAGTACCTTCATAAAACTGAGTAATCGCTGCATTACTCTAAATTTAAAAGTTGTTCCGGTAGCACTGAGAAGACTGATATTAGATGAGTGATCTACACATTTCGTTTACTATTGCAGAGAGATACCGGTTAAATGTTAATATCTTAATATGTAATGTGCTGCGTGTAAGGTAGGAATAAGATGGTTTTGTGTGAGTTGGTTTACCAGGATTTAGAGATCGTAATCTGGTTATTCTAATAATAAAGATTGCAAAATAACTCAGATTAATATTGAGACAGTATATACAGGTCGGGTTTAAGTGGAAATACACGAAATAAGAGCAACGACGAGTGTAGGTTTTTATCAATCAGGTTCATTACGTGTCTTTAATCAGCATAAGGAAGAGAAAGGATAAAAGAGACAAAAAAGACAAACTGCATTAGAAATGTGAATGTGAATTAGACATGAAATGTCAATCCCCATTGGTTACTTACAGGTAACCATTAATAAAGTTAACACGGCTACGTACAGCAAAGTTTCAGCTAAGCAGCTAAATATTCCTTAATATTGCAGAGCTTAAGTATTGCAGTTGAAAAGAGAGCGTTTTGTTGCAGTAGCTTCAAAATGACTGAGAAATCATTTCATTACTCTAAATGCAAAAGTTATCCCGGTAGCACTGAGTGGACTGATATTAGACGTGTTATCGTTGTAGTACAAATTCTGTTTCCTATAGCAGAGAGATACCAGCTAAATGTAAGAAGAGCAATTAAACTGTTCACATCGATAGCATTGCATTACTCTTAATATGTGAAGCGTGTAAAGAAGCAGAAGATGGTTTTGTATTATCCTAAAAGTAGCAGTATACGTCATAAAGGTGAGTAGGTAACCTGGATTTAGACATAGCAAACTCTATAATCTAATTTAGCAAAATGAGAAAGGATAATATTGAGACAGTATATACAGGTCTAGTTTAAGTGGAAATACACAAAATATCTAGCTTACCTTTACATTGTTCAATAGAGCGTTGCAAAGTAATACCAAGGCAAAATGTTGGAATAGCAATAAGATGAGATGATTGCTGTAATCATGAAATATCAGCAAATATCAGCAACGTGTCTGAAAGAGACAAATTGCATTAGAGATGTGAGATAGACATGAAATGTCAATACCCATTGGTTACTTAGATGTAACCATTAATACAGTTAACGCGGCTACATACAGCAAAATGTGAGCTAAGCAGCTAAAGGGTATACATTATTTAAGAGTAAATTGACGTAGCTTGTAAATTCCAACGTGTAAATCGTTCCATTAATTTAGTTACGCACGACGACTGACTGTTTTCCGTTTCCACTAGTTATCGGCATAATGTATCAGTAACCCTGAATTTTAATAGTGATAGACAGTTTACATTAGGATGTATGCTTGATTAATGTAATCAAACTTTATTGCTATCCTTTGGTACTGCAACCACTTCTCAATCAAGTAAACCGTCCCACTGCTTTTCTCACATTTTGCTGCTGTTAAAAAATGGGTTGCCAGTGTTATGTGTTACAAATGGTTATCAGTGTGACAGTTAATGTGGAGAAGAAGTAATACACAAAATAGAGTCAGAAAGAGAATCCTATTGCATAGAGGTAGAGAGATGGTTGCATTACTCTTAATGTGCAGTGTGTAAAAGGTTTTAAAAATATGGTTTTGTGTGAAGTTTGCTTTAACGTAAAATTAGCTGTACATTATAACTATGGTTACGTTTACAATGATTTAGAGATAGTAATCTCTATAATATAATAATAATAAGTATATTAAGGCAGTATATATAGGTCGAGATAAAGTGAATACACAAAATGGTTCAAGGGATAGTTAAAGTAATATCCTCATTAAGGCAGAATGTCGGAATAGCAATGAGATTAGATGGTTGCAACATAACACGAAATTTGAGTACGGCTAAAATACAGTAAAACAGTACATAATTTAAGAGTACAGTAGAATATAGTATAAATTAAAGTTAACTCTGAGATTATGATTAATTTCACAGTTCCATTACGCGGTCCTTTTCACTGGTATAATCATAATGCAATATCAGTAATTGCTATCAGTTAATGTTAAAATTTTAAGACGGTTTAAATTAGGATGTGGAATTGATATGGATTTAAAAGCGGTACATTAATTTTCTGAAGCATATGGCAGAAAGACGGCTTACACTGCTTTTCTCACATTTTGCTGCGGTAAAAAGAAATGTTTTGTCACTGTGTTTTAAGTGTGACTTATTTGCTTATGTCATGACAGCTTCATACGGGTTGAGCAATAAAACTGTTTTATTAAGATGTAAGACTAGATTTATTCTCTACATATATGCTTTTCAGAGAGTTGTATAATATAGAAGACCAATAGGACATTTGCAGGGAGGAAGTATCGCTATTCAACGGTAAGAGATTGAAAGCTTAGCTTGATAGTCTAAATTTAAAGGATACGTCGGTACCACTGAGAAAGCTTATATTAGACTAGTTGATCTTTGCCTTACACAATCCTATTATTATTATTAAGATCCCAGTGCATAGAGATACTCAGTTAATGTCAGAGATACTCGGTTAATGTCAGAAAAGCAATAAAACTGTTTACATCGTTACATCGTTAGCGAGCGATAGTAATGTACTCTTAGTATGTGCAGCATGTCTGGTAGCAAATGGATGGTTTTGTGAACATTTTGCAATACCGTACAATTAGCAGTAGACCTCATCGAAGTGAATAGATTTAACTGGTTTTGAGATAGTACTCTCTATTTCTAATAATAAATAAAGCAAAATCAGTCAGGATGTTGTGTCCTCAAGTGGTGATATCAATCTGACAGTTGATGTGGAGAATTACAAATATGCAAAATAGAGCAAAAGAGTGCAAAGTTTATTTTGTTAAGTCATTGACAGATAAGTCATTTTTTAAGTTATTGGCCGTTATTGTTTTGGCAGTACATAGTTTATTTTGATGTATGATAGTTTTATTGCATGCTTGATGTGGATGATTAAAATCGTGTAGTGAGTATAATCTATATTTAGCATAAGAATGAAAAGGCATAACATGGCAATGAGACAAACTCCATTAGAGATGTGAGCTAGATGAAATGATGAAATGTCTCTGTATATCCAAGATATACAGGAGCATGTTTTCCGTTTTCTGTATACATTACTCTGTCTTCTTTATACCCTGGCCTGTCTTCTATATACACTACGCTCTCTGTTATACACTAGTTTCTCTGTATACACTAGCCGGTCTTCTGCATACAATATCCTGTCTTCGGTATACACTAGCCTATTTTCTGAATACACTAGCCCGTCTTCTGTCTTCTGTATGCCCTAGCCTGTCTTCTGTATACATTAGTCTCTCTGTATAAACTAGCATCTCTCTATACCCCAAACTGTCCTCTGTAAACACTTTCTCTTTATAGCCTGTCTAGCCTTTCTTCTGTACACACTAGCTTCTCTGTATACACTAACAAGGCTTCTATATAAAATAGCTTCACTGTATGCACTAGCCTCTCTGTAGAAGCCAGCCTTTATTCTGTATTCGCTAGCCTTTCTTCTGTATGCTGTAGTCTTCTATATATACTAGCTTCTCTGTACACCCTTGCATCTCTGTGAACACTGTGTAAACTAGCCAGTCTTATGTATACACTCGCCGACTGTATACACCAGACTCTCTGAATACACTAAAACCTCTGTATACCTCAGCCTGTCTTCTGTATACACTAGACTGTAAAAATTAGCTGTACCCACTAGACACTCTGTATACACTACCCAGTATTCTGTATACACTGTCAGCTTTGATGTATACCCAAGCCTGTCTTCTGTATACACTAGTTTCTCTATATGCACTGTCCTTTCTGTATACACTAACCTCTCTATATACACTAACATCTTTGTTTATACTAGCCTCTCTTTAAACTAGCCTCTCTGTGTACCCCAGCCTCACTGTTTACTCTAGCATCTCTGTATACTCAAGCCTATCTGCATGCACGAGTCTGTATTCACTAGACTTTCTTCTGTATGCTGTAGTCTTCTATATATACCAGCTTCTCTGTACACCCTTGCATCTCTGTAAACACTGTGTAAACTAGCCAGTCTTATGTATACACTCGCCGACTGTATACACTAGACTCTCTGAATACCTAGCCTATGTTCTGAATACACTAGCCCGTCTTCTGTCTTCTGTATGCCCTCTCTGTATAAACTAGCATCTCTCTATACCCCAAACTTTATAGCCTGTCTAGCCTTTCTTCTGTACACACTAGCTTCTCTGTATACACTAACCAGGCTTCTATATAAAATAGCTTCACTGTATGCACTAGCCTCTCTGTATAATCTAGCCTCTCTTTATACCCTAGATAGTGTTCTGCATACACTAGCCTCTCCGTAGAAGCCAGCCTTTATTCTGTATTCACTAGCCTTTCTTCTGTATGCTGTAGTCTTCTACTAGCTTGTACTAGCTTCTCGGTACACCCTTGCATCTCTGTAAACACTGTGTGAACTAGCCAGTATTATGTATACACTCGCCGACTGTATACACTAGACTCTCTGAATACACTAAACCCTCTCTGTGTACCCCAGCCTCACTGTTTACTCTAGCATCTCTGTATACTCAAGCCTATCTGCATACACGAGTCTGTATTCTGTATTCACTAGCCTTTCTTCTGTATGCTGTTGTCTACTATATACACTAGCTTCTCTGTAAACCCTTGCATCTCTGTAAACACTGTGTGAACTAGCCAGTATTATGTATACACTCGCCGACTGTATACACTAGACTCTCTGAATACACTAAACCCTCTGTATACCACAGCCTGTCTTCTGTATACACTAGACTGTAAAAACTAAATAGAATACACCAGCCTGTCTTCTGTACCCACTAGATTCTCTGTATACACTACCCAGTCTTCTGTATACACTGTCAGCTTGGATGTATACCCAAGCCTGTCTTCTGTATACTCTAGTCTCTTTATATGCACTGTCCTATCTGTATACACTCGACTCTCTCTATACACTAACCTCTCTATATACACTAACATCTTTGTATATACTAGCCTCTCTTTAAACTAGCCTCTCTGTGTACCCCAGCCTCACTGTTTACTCTAGCATCTCTGTATACTGAAGCCTATCTGCATACATGAGTCTGTATTCTGTATACATTAGCCTCTCTTTAAACTAGCCTCTCTGTATACCCCAGATTAACTGTATACTCTAGGCTCCCTGTATACACTAGCATTTCTGTATACATCACCCTATCTGTATTCACTTGCCTCTCTGTATACCCCAGCCTGCCTCTCTATATACACTAGCTTTTCTTCTGAATATAATAGTCTCAGTCTCTCTCTATAACCAAGCCTGTTTTCTGTATACATTAGCATGTGTCCTGTATACACTAGCCTGTCTTCTTTATTCTCTAGCCTACCTTCTGTATACCTTAGCCTCTCTGTATAAATTTGCCTTCCTTCTATATACACTGCCATTTATGAGGTAAACAAAGAGTCTAGTGTACATAAACGACAGGCTAGAGTATAAAGAGAGGATAGGGTATACAGAAGAAAGCCTAGTGTATACAGAACACAGGCTAGTACCCTGAGCCTGGGTGAGAGAGGATGAGGAGCATTAGGAGGGCTTGGTCTTTCACATCCGACCAAGTGTTCAGCATGATGTGGCTCAACACGTCCAGCTGCCGAAAATAAGGACAAGCATGGGAGGCACACAACACCCACTGTAACAGTGCTAGGTTCCTGCATTACAGAACCAGAACACCAGCAATAAGGGGTATCTTCAGGTGTATACTGTGCAGGAGGCACACAACACCCACTCTAACTTCTGCACTGCAGATGCCTGTATTTCAGAAATTGAACACCAGTAATAAAGGGTAGCTTCAGGTGTGTACTGCGCAGGAGGCCCATAACACCCACTGTAACAGTGCTAGGTTCTCAAGCAGTAAAGACACTGTCCATGTCTATCGTCCTCTTTCCCTGACCGCCGCAACACACTATACAAGGCCACCGCGCTGGCGGCCTTATATAGTGTGGGGTGTGTACTAAACCCCCTTGAGATATAATTGGCCACAGGAATACTGCCTGTGGTCAATTGTGGCTCTCCTCTCAGAGGATTTCACATCTGTTCTTATTATATAGAACTTATTATGCTCCTCGTAAACTTTTTCAATTTGGCCGAACGGCCGGACGCAAGTTGCCCCCGATGCGGGAACATGGGGGGAGACATGATGCACATGTTTTGGAGATGCCCGAAGTTGATCTGCTACTGGACGGAGGTGACAGGAACCATTGATCGGGTGTTTGGAACCTCCACCAGGATGGAGGCGAAGTATCGTCTCCTGGGATTAGTTGAAGGAGTTGGAAACCCGGGAAGCAGCCAGATGGCAGTTCTGAGATGCCTATTTCAGGCAAGTAAACTGATTGCCCAACCCTGCTTAGCCTCCAATGTTGGCAATGACTTGTTTTTTTTAGCTTGTTTCCCAAGATCACCATGTTGGCGTTTGTCAGGATGGTTGAGAGTGCCCAAAGAGATCGCCTATGGCCCCATCCCCTTGAAAGTGCCCGATCTTGTCTGATCTCGGAGGTTAAGCATTGTCGGGCCTGATTAGTAACTGGATGGAAGACCGACTGGGAATACCAGGTGCCGTATGCTTATTTCTTGATCATACATCACGGGACACAGGATCATTACATAATGGGTTATATAGGCACCTCTAGTGATTGGACACTGGTTAACCCCCAATTAAGGAGAATTCCTTCCCTATATAACCCCTCCCATATGTGAGGCACCTCCATTTTGTCACCTGTATCTATGGTGGTTGGTCACGTAAAACATGTGCTATGAAGAAAGTTCTGTGCAGGTCCCTGCGGGGGCCTAAGGGCTACAACAAACCGGATCCATATCTCGGGCCGATATTTTGACTCCCAAGATGATATGGTACCCGGGCCTCGTCATCTGAAGAAACGAGGTTTTGCCTGTAAGTCCTCTCCTATTGGAAGACTGGGCTCTGGGAAAACCAGAAAAAAGTGCCCGATCTTGTCTGATCTCGGAGGTTAAGCATTTTAGGGCCTGATTAGTAACTGGATGGAAGACCGACTGGGAAATACCAGGTGCCTTATGCTTATTTCTTGATCATACATCACGGGACACAGGATCATTACATAGTGGGTTATATAGGCACCTCTGGTGATTGGACACTGATTAACCCCCAATTACGGAAAATTCCTTCCCTATATAACCCCTCCCATATGGGAGGCACCTCCATTTTTTCGCCTGTATCTATGGTGGTTGGTCACGTAAAACATGTGCTATGAAGAAAGCTCTGTGCAGGTCCCTGCAGGGGCCTAAGGGCTACAACAAACTGGATCCATATCTCGGGCCGATATTTTGACCCCCAAGATGATATGATACCCAGGCCCCGTCATCTGAAGAAACGAGGTTTTGCCTGTAAGTCCTCTCCTATTGGAAGACTGGTCTCTGGGAAAACCAGACTTACTGTACTATTTACATAGTGGCACGAAAGTTTCTGGCAGAGTCTATTACAAGGTCCAGGTAGGAGGTTCTTCTGAGAAGGAACCCCAAAAAAACCTGAAGTTGGCACAATTCTGCCCGCCGTGATGGGTGAAGGCTGGAATCTGTCTGTTTTCAGCAATTTCAGGACAGGTAAGGGAAGTTAATCCTGTATAAATTATATTATGGATTTCTTCATTGAGTAGTTTTACGTCTTACCTGGTTTCCACCACTAGAGGGAGTAAGAGCGGCCTGATGCATACTTACATGCCTTTCAGATACACATGCTCAGTGAAGCCTGGTTCTCCCAGATGACTCACGTCTCCACTGCAATCTCTGCCACAATGAAGGTCATACAGGGGTCCCACGTAGTCTGGGGGTCCCAGGCAGCTCCAATGGCAATTCCCTTCCCCCCTGGATACCGGCGGTCCTCGTGCACCGAGCTTGCTCCCATGCTAATGGAGGAGGGGGAGTGTGTTTGCGAGCTGTGTCGTTCGGTGTGCACGGCGCTGTACTGTGCAGGCGTCAGACGGCAGTTTTACAGCTCAGAGCGTCAGGGGGCTGTAAGTGGAGACACAGGAGCTGTGGGCAGTAAGCATCCCACGGGATTGGATCCAGGCAAACCTAAGACACCTACTCAGCATCAGGTTGTGCAGTTTAAGCATATATATTTATTGTGAGACTTTAAGCACAATAGTGATTGCACTTTGTACTAGTACCTCTGCTTTGTAGCTTAGGACTATGTCTCCTCATAAGAGGGTCTCAGGGGGAGATAACAAGGGCACTGGTAAGTCACCGCCTAGTTCTAGGTGTTCTAAAAATGCCTGTAGGTTACCATCACCCCCTGCAAGACTGGAGTCAGCCTCACAGGATGAGTCAGTGCCCCTGTCAGGATTTGCAGCCTCTCCTAATATTTCAGCCCAGGTATACGTCACTGAGGACTCCCTTAGAGCTACATTGGAGGGTTTTGAAGGGAGAATCATGAATTTTATTTCAGCTTCCCTGAAAGATAGCAGGAAAAGGGGTAGATCCCCTCCCTCTGCTGAGATTCCTCTTTCAGATGACACTTCTGACAATGAGGAGAGATCCCTATCTTGGGACAGGGATCTTGAGCAGTCAGATGAATCAGAGGAAGAGGAGAGAGTCCCCTCCTCGCAGGCCCTCAGAAAACAGGTGCAGTATTATACTAAATTGGTGTGTACCACATTCAGAATGCCTGCTGCTGAGATCGCTACGTCCTCTGTTTCTTCCCTGGGAGTCAGGAAAATCCCACAACCGGCCTTTTCCTTTCCAATTCATCCCTTAATGGATAAATTGTTGTATGAGGATTGGGGACATCCCGATAAACAGTTTTCTCCTCCTAAAAGGTTTTCTATGCTTTATCCTCTGGAGGAAAGTTTCACCAAGATATGGGGGGTTTGATACGTGAGAAGCTGGCATACCAACATAGGAACACCCCCCAAAAGTTTTATAACCTATGGCAAGACTGGCTAGACCTACCAGGCCTGGCTCCGCACCAATTGATTCAAAATAGGTTGCTGCAGGGCTGATCTGACCTCCACTTCTGTCATGAGCTCTGAATAACCTGTCTAGAGTTTTTGTACATAACTGTTGGGGCATGATATTGAGTGCTGATAGATGTGGGTGTTATGTACGATACTATCTCCATGTGTTCTGTTTCTAAGGGATCTCTGAGGCCGCGTACACACGGGCGGACTGTTCGCCCAACTTTGTCCGCTGAACAGTGTTTGGGCGGACAGTCCGCTCGTGTGTGGGCTTTCAGCGGACAGTTTCAGCGGACAGTTTGACGGACAAGGTTTTTCGGAATTTCCGAAAAACTGTCCGCTGAAACCTTGTTTCAGCGAACAGTCCGCTCGTGTGTAGGCTTGTTCGTCAAACAAAGTTGCGCGCATGCTCAGAAAGGATTTTCACGCCGAAAGTTATAATGCAGTGTATAGAACGTCGTATTTTTCGTCCCGTCGTACGTGCCGTTCACGTCATCGCGCACGGTTTCAGCAAACTGTTCGTCCGTCGTGTGTGGCCATGTCCGTCCATGCTAATTTTGAGCGGACTGTTTGCCGAAACTGTTTGACGGACAAAGTTGGGCGTGTGTACGCGGCCTGACTCTCTTTCCCTTCCCCTATTCTCTGTTTTTTCCTTTTTCTCTTTTATTTTGTCTCTTAACCACTTGCTTACTGGGCACTTAAACCCCCCTCAGTCCCAGACCAATTTTCAGCTTTCAGCGCTGATGCACTTTGAGTGACAATTACGCGGTCATACAACACTGTACCCAAATTAAATTTTTATCATTTTTTTCCCACAAATAGAGCTTTCTTTTGGTGGTATTTAGTTACAGCTCGGAGTTTTATTTTTTGCTAAACAAACAAAAAAAGATGCAAAAAAAAAAAAAAAAAATCATGTTTTAATAGTTTGTTATAAAATTTTGCAAACGGGTCATTTTTCTCCTTCATTGAAGTGCGCTGATTAGGCGGCACTGATAGGCTGCATTGGTGGGCACTGATGGGCTGCATTGGTGGGCACTGATGGGCTGCATTGGTGGGCACTGATAGGCTGCACTGGTGGGCACTGATAGGCATAGTTAAGGCGGCACTAATAGGCACAGATAAGGCGGCACCGATGGGCACAGATAAGGCGGCACTGATGGGCAAAGATGGGCACAGATAAGATGGCACGGATGGGTGGCACGGAGAAGTGGCACGGATGGGTGGCACGGATGGGCACTGATAGGTACCACAGATAGATGGGACTGATGGGCACTGATAGGTGGCACTGATAGGTGGCTCTGATAGGTGGCACTGCTGGGCACTGATGGGCGGCACTGCTGGGCACTGATGGGCGGCACTGCTGGGCACTGATGGGCGGCACTGGGGTGCAGCACCTTTGAGGCAGATTTTGGGTGGCACTGTGGGTGGCACTGCTGGGTGGCACTGTGGGTGGCACTGTGGGCACTGCTGGGTGGCACTGTGGGCACTGCTGGGTGGCACTGTGGGCACTATGGGCACTGCTGGGTGGCACTGACAGGGGGGCACTTACTTTATTTCAGGATGGCACTGTGGGTGGCAGGTGGGCACTGGCAGGGGGCAGGTGTCTGTTTAAATTGCTGGCCGTGATCGGGACTGATGTCCCGAACACGGCTGCCGGCGATCGGCTTTTTTTTTTTCTCCTCGCGCTGTCAGCGCGAGGAGGAATACTAGCCGATTACCGGCTCCGTTTTATCACATGATCAGCTGTCATTGGCTGACAGCTGATCACGTGATAAGGGGTCGGGATCGACCCCTTACACGGATCGGTGATCAGGCGAGTCTCACGGACTCGCCGATCACAGAGCGCGCCGCGCGCGCCCCTCACGGGGCGCGCAGGCCGCTCGTAACCGGGACTACGTCAATAGACGTAGTCCCGAAAATGTGGGTCCGCGCTATTGCCGTCATTTTGCAATAGCGTGGATCCCAAGTGGTTAAAAATAAAAAATAAAACGAAAAGTTCAGTATTGTGAATGCACAAAAGACCTCTTTCCTTCCCTCTTGTGTATTGTGCAGATATCCTGTCTGCTGACACCCTGTTTATTTTATTTTGTTTCTTCACCAACGATTCGGTCTCACTTATTTCCATTTAATATTCCTCCTTGATTTGATACCTATGTGAAGAATTTGTTTGTTACTCAGATTTCATATTATGTGTGGCGGTACACTGTGTGGTCATTGTTGTGGATGTCTTGTACCATTATGTTTTAATATAAAAACTTTTTCTGATAAAAAAAAAAGATATGGGGGGTCCCATCTGTCGATGCGGCTGTTTCTTGCGTGAATAGAAACCTGACCTGTCCTTTGGATAATGCTCAGGTATTTAAAGATCCAACTGATAACAAGCTGGAAACATTAATAAAAGCCTCCTTTTCCATAACTGGCGCTGTAGTGCAAGCTACAGTCGCAGCTGTGGGGTTGTGTCAGTTCCTCAAGGAACAGGTTAAGCAGATGCTTGGCCTCCTTCCCAGTGAGGAAGTGGAGAATTATGCAGAAATACCTCCAATTCTGTGTTTCATGATTGATGCGATTTCGGATTCTGTCCAACAAGCATCTCGTTTGTCTCTCCTGTTGGTACACATGCGAAGGGCCCTATGGCTAAAGAATTGGGCAGCTGAGCTATCATGCAAGAAGCATTTGATTGGGTTCCCGTTTAAAGGGGAACGTTTGTTTGGAGAAGAATTAGACAAATTCGTCCAAAAAATTTCAGGGGGTAAATCTACTCTCCTTCCAGTCAAAAGGAGCAAACGTCCATCATTTAGGCGTTCTCTCTCTCCCGGAGCATTAAGCTCTAAGCAGTGGCGACGGCCTTCTCAACCCCCCTCTACAGGAAAGGCTCAAGGCTGGGCCCAGGGGCAGAAGAAATCCTGGGGGCGAAAGCCTGCCAAGCAGAGCCCGAAAGCTTCCTTGTGAAGGGGCGCCCCCGCTCGGCCAAGTGGGGGGAAGGCTCCTGCAGTTTGCAGAAGCCTGGCGGGAAGAGATCCGGGACGAGTGGGTGGTCTCTTCGGTATCCCTGGGCTACAAGCTGGAGTTTCAGGAGATTACACCTTCTCGCTTTCTAAGGTCAAGGATACCCAGGGACCCAGTAAAGCAAAGACCGCTATTTCTGGCCTTAGATCACTTACTATCCCAGGGAGTGATAGTAGAAGTGGACCCAAAAGAACAGGGTTCAGGGTTTTACTCAAATCTCTTTAACGTTCCAAAGCCAAATGGAAGTGTCAGACCTATCCTGGATCTGAAGGATCTGAACCGATTTTTACGCATCAGGTCCTTCCGAATACAGTCAATTCGCACTGTGGTCTCCTCCCTGCAAGGGGGAGAGTTTATGGCATCAATAGACATCAAGGATGCATATCTCCATGTGCCAATTTTTCCCGCACACCAAAAGTATCTAAGGTTCAAAGGTAGAGCAGCACCATTTTCAATTTGTGGCTTTGCCGTTCGGGCTAGCTATGGCCCCTCGAGTCTTCACAAAGATTCTGGACCCTCTCAAAACCTAAGAGCTCAGGGTATAGCCATCATGGCTTATCTAGACGATTTGCTTCTCATAGAGAAAACAATAGCGCTCCTGAACCACAGTGTTACCAGAACGCTAGAATACCCGGAACGCCTAGGTTGGATTATAAACCTAGAAAAGTCGTCCCTACAGCCTGCTACCAGGTTGGAATACCTGGGTATGGTTATCGACACTGCTCAGGGCAAGGTGTTTCCACCAAGGCCAAAAGCCTTGGCCATTGGGGATCTGGTGCGCCTAATTCTGGGCAGAAGATCTTCCCCCATTCGGTTGTGCATGAGACTGTTAGGGGAAATGGTCGCCTCCTTCGAGGCCGTTCCATTCGCCCAGTTCCACTCAAGGCCTCTGCAAAGATGCATCCTTGCGGCTTGGAACAGGAATCCCCAATCCTTGGATCTTCCTATGCGTCTATCCCCAGGGACACGCAAGAGCCTCGTCTGGTGGTTACAAACCGAGAATTTGCTGAAAGACAAAACTTTTCTTCCTCTTCCATGGAAGATTATTATGACAGATGCCAGCCTGACAGGCTGGAGAGCAGTGTTGGAGGAGACGTGCTCGCAGGGGAAATGGTCTGCGATCGAGAAGCTATTGCCCATAAATGTCTTGGAGATCCGGGCAGTTTATATGGATCTCATAAACTGGTCTTTCAGACTACAGGGTCTCCCTGTTTGGGTTCAGTCCGACAATGTCACAGCAGTGGCCTATATCAATCACCAGGGCGGTACCAGGAGTCTGGGATCAGTACAATTTGATTTATGCCTTCCCCCCGTGCCTGCTTCTGTCGCGGTTTTTGGGAAGAGTCAAGAGGGAAACAAAGTCGGTTCTTTTGGTAGCCCCGGCTTGGCCCAGGCGACCGTGGTACGCAGAGATCATGAAGTTGGCAGTAGGCAGGCCGTGGATCCTCCCTCTCCGGCCAGATCTGCTCTCACAGGGTCCTGCTTTACACAGTCCTGCTTTACACAGTCTGAATTTGACGGTTTGGCTGCTGAGACCCACATTCTGAGAGACCGTGGGCTTTCGGGGCCAGTCCTTTCTACTCTGGTCAATGCCAGAAAGCCGGCCTCTGGGCTTATTTACTACAAAATCTGGAGGGCATATGTTTCCTGTTGTGAACTCAGGGAATGTCATCCTAGAAAGTATGTCATTAGCAGGATCTTGGCCTTCCTGCAGTCAGGCCTAGAAATGAATTTGGCCGTAAGCACTATCAAGGTGCATATTTCGGCCTTGTCAGTGTTTTTTCAGAAACCACTTGCATCGCATTCCCTGGTGCGGGCTTTCATCCAGGGGGCTATGCGGATAAGGCCGCCAGTCAAACCTCCGGTATGCCCATGGGATCTGAATTTTGTTCTCTCAGCTTTGCAGGGGCAACCTTTTGAACCTTTGCATCAGGCTTCGTTAGTTCTTTTGACTAAAAAATTGGTTTTCTTGTAGCCATATCCACGGCTAGAAGAGTGTCAGAACTAGCAGCTCTCTCCAGTAAAGAACCGTATCTAATTATTCATAAGGACCTGGCGGTAATGCATCCCAACAGGTCCTTTCTGCCTAAGGTGGTTTCAGGATTCCATTTGAATCAAGATGTGAGCCTACCATCCTTTTTTCCGGACCCACAGTCCGCAGAAGAAGAATCTTTGCACACTTTGGATGTGGTAAGGGCAATCAGTATCTATCTTCAGGCAACTGCACAGATAAGGAAAACTGATTGCTTATTTATTTTGCCGGAAGGCCCTAGGAAGGGTCAGGTGGCATCAAAATCCACTCTCTCATGGTGGATTAGACAGATTATTTCTCAGACCTATAGTGTTAAAGGGAAGATCCCTCCTTTTCAAGTGAGAGCGCACTCAACTTGGGCTGTAAGTGCTTCTTGGGCAGTGCATCACCAGGCCTCCCTGGCTCAGATCTGTAAGGCTGCAACTTGGTCATCAGTCCACACATTCACCAGATTCTATCAGGTGGATGTCAGAGGGCAAGAGGATATCGCCTTTGGGCGCAGTGTACTGCAGGCTGCAGTTTAGGTCCTCCGGTTCTTGGCGGCCTATATATTATGATCTGTGTCTCCCTCCCCTCAATCTGAGCATTGCTTTGGGACATCCCACTATGTAATGAAGCTCCTGTGTCCCATGATGTATGATCAAGAAAATAGGATTTTTATATACAGCTTACCTGTAAAATCCTTTTCTTGAGAGTACATCACGGGACACAGGGCTCCCACCCCTCTTGGGTTTTACGTGGTTTCCTATTGCTTTACTACAAAACTTAGGTGCCTCCCATATGGGAGGGGTTATATAGGGGAGGAATTCTCCTTAATTGGGGGTTAACCAGTGTCCAATCACCAGAGGTGCCTATATAACCCACTATGTAATGAAGCTCCTGTGTCCCGTGATGTACTCTCAAGAAAAGGATTTTACAGGTAAGTTGTATATAAAAATTCTATTTTTTATGTTGTTGGCGTTGACCTGTTTTTTTTCCGCTTGTTTCCCAAGATAACCATCTTGGCGTTTGTCAAGAGGGTGAGAGTGCCCAAAGAAAGTGCCTACGGCCAAATCACCCTGAAAGTGCCCGATCTTGTCTGATCTCGGAGGCTAAGCATTGTCGGGCCTGATTAGTAACTGGATGGGAGACCGACTGGGAATACCATTCTTTTTATGCTGTTGGCGTTGACGTTTTTTTTTTCCGCTTGTTTCCCAAGGTGACCATCTTGGCATTTGTCAAGAGGGCTGAGAGAACCCAAAGAAATCTCCTACGGCCACATCACCCTGAAAGCGCCCGATCTCATCTGATCTCGGAGGCTAAGCAGGGTCCGGTCTGGATAGTAACTAATTACAGGTGCCGTAGGAATCTTTTTATATTGTTGGCTTTGACCTGTTTTTTTTTCGCTTGTTTCCCAAGGTGACCATTTTAGCATCTGTCAAGAGTTTTGAGTATGTCCTGAAGCGTTCGCCTAAGGCCACATCACCCTGAAAGCGGCCCGATCTCAGAGGCTAAGCAGTGTCAGGGTCAGATGGGAGACCGCCAGGGTCTATGTTGTTGGCGTTGACCTGTTTTTTTTTTCACTTTTTTCCCAAGATGACCATCTTGGCATTTGTCAAGAGGGTTGAGAGTGTCTGAATAGAACACCTATGGCCACATCACCCTGAAAGCGCACAATCTCATCTGATCTCAGAGGCCTAGCAGTGTACAGCCTGGTTAATACCTGTATGGGAGACCATCTGTGAATACCAGGTGCCGTAGGCTTCTTTTTATGTTGTTGGTATTGACCTGTTTATTTTCGCTTGTTTCCCAAGGTGACCATCTTGGCTTTTAACAAGAGGGTCGAGAGTGCCTAAAGAGATCACCTATGGCCCCATCACCCTGAAAGCACCCGATCTTGTCTGATCTCGGAGGCTAAGCAGTGTCGGGCCTGGTTAATACCAGGATAGGAGAACGTCTGGGAATAACAGGTGCCGTAGGCTTCTTTTTATGTTATTGGCCTTGACCTGTTTTTTTTTTTTCACTTGTTTCCCAAGGTGACCATCTTGGCATTTGTCAAGAGGGTTGAGAGTGCCCGAAGATATCGTCTGATCTCGGAGGCTAAACAGTGTCAGGCCTGGTTAGTACCTGGATGGGAGACCGCCTGGGAATACCAGGTGCCAATGGGCTTCTTTTTATGTTGTTGGCTTTGACCTGTTTTTTTTGCTTGTTTCTGAAGGCGACCATCTTGGCGTTTGTCAAGAGGGTTGGGCGTGTCTTGAAGAGAATGCTTACGGCCACATCACCCTAAAAGCACCCGATCTCGTCTGATTTCAGAGGCTAAGCAGTGTCAGGCCTGGTTAGTACCTGGATGGGAGACTGCCTGGGAAGACCAGGTGCCATAGAAGGATCTGGCCTGGTTAGTGTCTTGATTGGGAGATCGCCTGGGAATACCGGATGCCGTAGGCTTCTTTTTATGTTGTTGGCTTTGACCTGTTTTTTTTAGCTTTTTTCCCAAGGTGAGCATCTTGGCCTTTGTCAAGAGGCTTCAGAGTGCCCAAAGAGAGTGCCTACGGCCAAATCACCCTGAGAGAGCCCAATCTCATCTGATCTTGGAGGCTAAGCAGCGATGGGCCTGGTTAGTACCTGGACGGGAGACAGCCTGGGAATACCAGGTGCCGTAGGCTTCTCATTATGTTTTCGGCGTTGACCTGTTTTTTTTCCCTTTTTTCCCAAGGTGACCATCTTGCCATTTGTCAAGAGGGTTGAGAGTGCACAAAGAAATTGCCTATGGGCACAACACCCTGAAAGCACCCAATCTCGTCTGGTCTCAGAGGCTAAGCAGGGTTGGGCCTGGTTTGTACCTGGATGGGAGACCGCCTGGGTTTTCCAGATGCCGCAGGCTTCTTTTTATGTTGTTGGTGTTGACCTGTTTTTTTTCGCTTGTTTCCCAAAGTGATCATCTTGGCATTTGTCAAGAGGGTAGAGAGTGCTTAAAGAGATCGCTTACAGCAGCATCACCCTGAAAGCACCCTATCTCTTCTGATCTCGGAGGCTAAGAAGGGTTGGGCCTAGTTAGTACTTGAATGGGAGACGGCCTTGGAATACCAGGTGCCGTATTCTTCTTTTCATGTTGTTGGCGTTGACCTGTTTTTTTTCGCTTGTTTCCCAGGGTGACTATCTTGGCATTTTTCAAGAGGGATGAAAGTGCCCAAAGAGATTGCCTATGGGCACATCACCCTGAAAGCACCCAATCTCCTCTGATCTCAGAGGCTAGAAAAGGTCGTGCCTTGTTAATACCTGGATGGGAGACCGCCTGGGAATACTAGGTGCTGTAGGCTTCTTTTTATGTTGTTGGCGTTGACTTGATTTTTTGTTTGCTTCCCAAGGTGACCATCTTGGCGTTTGTCAAGAGGGTTGAGCGTGCCTGAAAAAAATCTACTATGGCTGCATCACCCTGAAAGAGCCCAATCTCATTTGATCTCAGAGGCTAAGCAGGATTAGGACCTGGTTAGTACCTGGATGGGAGACCGCCTGGGATTTCTCAATGCCATACGCTTTTTTTTTAAGTTGTTGCTTGATTCCCAAGGTGACCATCTTGGCGTTTGTCAAGAGGGTTGAAAGTGCCTGAAGGGATTGCCTACGGGCATATCACCCTGAAAGCACCCGATCTCATTTGATGTTGGAGGCTAAGAAGAGTCGGGCCTTGTTAGTACGTGGATGGGAGACCGCCTAGGAATACCAGGTGTCGTAGGCTTCTTTTTATGTTGTTGGCGTTGACCTGTTTTTTTTTAGCTTGTTTCCCAAGGTCACCATCTTGGTGTTTGTCAAGAGGGTTGAGAGTGCCTGAAGAGATTGCCTATGGCCACATCACTCTGAAAGCACCCAATCTTGTCTGATCTTGGAGGCTAAGGCCGCGTACACACGGGCGGACTGTCTGACGGACTTGGTCCGCTGAAACGTGTTTCAGCGGACAATGCGCTCGTGTGTGGGCTTCAGCTGACTTTTTCAGCGGACAGTCTGGCGGACTAAGTCTTTCGGAATTTCCGTAATATTGTCCGTCCAAACTTGGTTTCAGCGGACAGTCCGCTCGTGAGTAGGCTAGTTCGACGGACTAAGTATGGCGCATGCTCAGAAAGGATTTACACGGCCGAAGGTTGCATTGCAGTGTATTGGACGTCGAATTTCTAGTCCCGTCGTACGTGCTGTACACGTCATCGCGCAAGCTTTCAGCGGACTGTCTGTTCGTGGTGTGTGGTCAAGTCCGTTCATTCAAAAGTAGGACGGACTGTCTGTCGGATTGTCTGACAGACTTAGTTGGACGGATAGTCCGCCCATGTGTACGCGGCCTTAGAATAGTCAGGCCTGCTTAGTACCTGGATGGGAGACCACCTGGGAATACCGGTTATTGTAGGCTTCTTTTTATGTTGTTGGCGTTGATTCGTTAGTTTTTTTCCACTTGTTTCCCAAGGTGACCATCTTGGCATTTGTCAAGAGGGTTGAGAGTGCCCAAAGAGATCGCTTACAGCAGCATCACCCTGAAAAAGTCCTAGCTCTTCTTATCTCTGAGGCTAAGAAGGGTTGGGCCTAGTTAGTACCTGGATGGGAGATGGCGTTGGAATACCAGGTGCCGTATTCTTCTTTTTATGTTGTTGACATTGACCTGTCTTTTTTCACTTGTATCTCAAGGTGACTATCTTGGCATTTGTCAAGAGGGTTGAAAGTGCCCAAAGAGATTGCATATGGGCACATAACCTTGAAAGCGCCCGATCTCCTCTGATCTCAGAGGCTAAACAGGGTTGGGCCTTGCTAGTACCTGGATTGGAGACAACCTGGGAATACTAGGTGCTGTAGGCTTCTTTTTATGTTGTTGGCGTTGACTTGTTTTTGTTTTGTTTGTTTACCAAGGTGACCATCTTGGTGTTTGTCAAGAGGGTTGAGAGTGCCTGAAGAGCTTGCCTATGGCCACATAACCCTGAAAGCACCAGATCTCGTCTGATCTCAGAGACTAAACAGGGTCGGGCCTTGTTAATACCTGGATGAGAGACCACCTGGGAATACTAGGTGCTGTAGACTTCTTTTTATGTTGTTTGTGTTGACTTGTTTTTTTTTTGTTTCTTTCCCAAGATGACCATCTTGGCGTTTGTCAAGAGAGTTGAGAGTGCCTGAAGTTATAGGCTATGGCCACATCACCCTGAATCTGTTCCATCTCATCTGATCTTGGAGGCTAAGCAGGGTCGGGCCTGGTTAATGCCTGGATGGGAGACCGCCTGGGAATACCAGGTGTCGTAGGCTTCTTTTTTTTTTCAAATATAATTTTTTCTCCAAACAGGGGAAGACGGGTCCCCCGAGTACATAATGCAACAGAGAAATACAGAGCAAAAAGCAGCTGAACAATACTTGATACAGGTATATTCGCAACTGTGAGTCTGCCTTCCATCAATCATAATGATTCAAGGCACGAATAAAGTATTGTACCAAGATCCAGGGTCACACAAACCTCAGGTCCCTCCGTCATTCCCAATTTTCCACTTTTTCCAAAAGAGAGAGTGGGTGGAGGGGGTGAGAGATAGGGGAGGAAGGCAGAAAAGAGAAGGGGTGAAAGATCAGGAAAGGAGAAGAGGGGACGAGACACAATGGCAGCCACTGTCCAAGGGGCCAGTCAAGGAAAGCTCAGAGCACTAAGGTGATAGCAGGCGACATCCTTCCAGCGAGAATATAAAGGTATTCCAGATGTCCCAGGTTTGTTTAAAAAATTCTTGTTTACCTTGTGATGTGAGGATCAAGTCCTCCATTTTTTTTAATGTCCTCTATTTTCCTAAGCCAGTGAGTAATGAAAGGGGGGGGACATTTTTCCAATAGAGAGGGATGCAGGATATCGCCGCATTTATCACATGCCGTAAAATTGATTTTTTTGTACTTCTTAATGGGAATCTGTGAATGGGGCAAGAGAAAGAATGCAGCCTCTTCCGGGATGGAGAAGTCTGTGAATTTTTGTGTTATGCATCGGATCTCTGTCCAGAAGTCCACCAAGCTGGGGCAGGACCAAAAAATGTGGATCAACGTGCCCTCTTCTTCTCCACACCTCCAGCATATGTTCGAGGAAGAGGGGAATTATTTATGCAGCTTTGATGGTGTCAAATACCACCTGGTGAGAAGTTTAAAATGTGTCTCCTGTATCTTCGTGCACAGCGAGGTTTTGAGAGCCAAAGTGATAATGCGTTGTCTCTGTGCTGGGGAAAACAAGCAATTAAGGTCCTTTTCCCAGTTGGACAGACAGGTTAAGTGTGGGTGATCTGTTTGAGAGAGAATGTGGACCAAAGGGCCTTCGCTCCTGCATAGAGTCTCAAACTCCGTCTGAGGGCGTGCGAAAGTTTGAGTATTGGGGATGGAATGGAAAAAATGATGTTGTTGCGCCGCTCTCCAAAAAGGCAGTTGGAAAAGCCCTGTCGGATCTGTTAGGGTTGAGAAAGAAGGTCATTTTCCATCAATGACGAATTTAGACGCATGGTCTAGGTTGGAATTTCTAAGTGGGTCCCCGGTTCCATGTTCGGATGGCCACGTATAGGGAATAGGGGGGAAGTCAAAGACGTGAGTGTGTTTTGGGTAGCGATCAGGTGACTGACTTTCAATGAAGCCCCTATAGTGGGATGTGACGTCAATTCTGTGGGTAAATCCTTATAGCACCACATGGCGCTTCTTAGCGGAATTCGGGAGTGAGATTGTCCGAGTTGCACCCAGAGCTTAGAAAGTTTGTTTCCATTCCAGTCCAATACACGCCCCAGATGGGAGGCCAGGTAGTAGCATCGCAAGTCAGGGAGAACCAACCCTCCCTGTTGTTTAGACAATGTCAGCTGTGACCACTTAAGTCTGGGATTTTTGTGGGCCCAGTTAAATTGAGTGAGCAGGGATTGAGCTTGCTTAAAAAACGGGACTGGAATCTGGATCGGGAGAGCTTGGAAAAGATAGGTAAATTTAGGGAGTATGTTCATTTCAATGAGATTGCATCTCCTGAACCAGGAATGGAGGCCAGAATGCCACCCGTGAAGCAAGAACCTAAGTACTTAAGGGCTGTATGGGTCCATTTAAATCGAAAATTGGACTACAAGTCTAGTAACGTTTGCGGGGGGACTTCGACCCCCATGGCCTCTGATTTCAAGAAGTATCCCGTATATCTGTAATTCCCGAAGGAGATTTGGCAAGGAAACTCTGGGATTCGTCAACAAGAACAGCATGTCATCTACGTAGGCAGATGTCAATAGTACCCATTTGGAGTCCCGTTATGTCTGAGTTTTGTCGAATTGTGGAGAGAAAGGGTTCCAATGACAGTCCGAATAATTGGGGCGACAGGTGGCAACCCTGTCTGGTCCCATTCCCGATGTCAAGGGGAGATGAGAGCACCCCATTCGCTTTGAGTTGAGCTGAAGGGCGTGAGTATATCTTACTTTTCAATGCCAGCATCCGTTCACTCAGACCTATATGGCTAAGGACCGAGAACATGAATGTCCATTTGACCCGATCAAAAGCCTTCTCGGCATCAGTGCTCACGAAAAGACAAGGGGTCCCAGATGACTTTGCTTTATGGACCAGGGTAAGCACCTTAATGGTGTTGTCCCTATCTTCCCTGGTGGGAATAAAACCTAACTGGTCAATATGTATAAGGGACTGCAAGTGCTGTGCCAATCACGTAGCGAGGATTTTAGAGAATCGTTTTAGGACCGAATTTAGGAGGGAAATTGGTCTGTAGCTCTCACATAGGCCCGAGTCTTTGCCCTCCTTAGGTATCAACGAGATGTGGGCTCTAAGGGTATCCTCAGGAAAATCCCCATTCGAGCTCAGAGTATTCAATAAATCCACCAAGCGCGGGCCGAGAATAGGGAGGAAGGTCTTATAGTATTGTGCGGTATATCCGTCATGGCCCGGAGCCTTACCCACCTTCGAAGGTCCCACGGCCATCTGGACTTCTTCCAGTGTGATCGGGTTCTCCAAGTACTCCCGTGATTCCGATGAGAGGGTTGGTAGACCAGAACCGGTTACATATCTGTCTATATTGTCCTGTCCAGACCCTGAATCGGGCAGGTTGTAGAGATCAGAGTAGCATTATTCAAAGACTTTGGCTATTTGGGTTGGGGTAGAGGCCCTCTGGCCATTCTCATCTATCAACTGTTGTATGTAAGAGGCAGATTTCAACTCCTTTACCGACCTGGCAAAGATTTTTCCGCATTTGTCCCCTGACTCCTACATCAGTTTACGACAAAATTGGAGTGCCACTTTCGCTTTATAATGGAGTAGGTCAGTAATCTGGGTACGGAGTGTCCCCAATTCAATCTCTAAGGTCTAAGGTCCGTGAGGGGGCATGTTTATGTTTTGCTTCCACAGAGGCAAGTTCACAAACCAGATTAGCAATTTGTTCCTTCCGTGTTCGTTTGATGCGTGCCCCGTGCCTGATAAGTACCCTGCGGAGTACTGACTTGTGAGCCTCCCAAATTATCCCCGGGTGGCAGTTTAGTTTTCTTGGAAATAAAGGTCCAATTCCCTGGTCACATCTGCTAAAACTTCCGGTATCTGGAGGAGGCTCTCATTAAGGTGCCAGAATAGAGACCTAGGTGAGGGGTTCCTAGAGAGGGTGTAGGTAAGGTCTACAGGAGCGTGGTCGGACCAAGTAATATGGCCGATGGAGGAAGAGCTCACCAAGTGCAGTTGGTCATGTGGAATCAAGAAGAAGTCTATCCTCAAGTATGATTTGTGAGGGGAAGAGCAAAAAGAGTAGTCCCTTTCCCCGGAGTGTTGCAGACACCAGACATCAACTAATTGGTCATTCAGTAAACACTTAGTAATCCGCTTTCTAGAGGAAATGAGGAGCGAGGAGCAAGAGGCAGAAGTGTCAACCGATGGCGAAAGGGGACATTAAAGTCCCCACCTAATATCAACTGGCCCTCCCGAAAGTCACATAATCTGTGCAGGGTAGTTCTGAGGAATGTGTCTTGGTGATCATTGGGAGCGTACACAGTGGCAAATGTAAAAAGGAGCTCTCCAATGTGACCCCTAAGAAAAAGATATCGGCCCCCAGGGTCCACCAGAGAATCCTGGAGAACCGAGGGGAGCCTGCTAGAGATCAGAATGGAGATTCCCTTGGTCTTAGAGGAGGGGTTAGTAGAGTGGTAGACCTTAGGGAAGGATCTTGACCGTAGAAAGGGGAGGCTAGTATTTTTAAAATGTGTTTCTTGTATAAAGGCCACATCAGTACAGGAAGTCTTCAGTTCTCACAGGAGGATCCACCGTTTTTCAGAGGAGTTCAGTCCCTTAACGTTTAGAGAGGTGACCTTGACTGAGTCTGCCATCGCTCCTTGGGGAGGGGAAGGGGGACGTCAGAGAAAAGCAAAGAAAGTTGAACCAAGGTAGGTATTGGGTAGGTAATGGATGACGGGAACTAAGGGGGAGAAAGGAAGGAAAGGTAAGGGGAAAAAGAGGTCAGGCGAGGAGAGGGAAATTAAGGGTTGTCCGCACTCAACACTACAGGAATTGTATACTAAACAGCACAATTATGCTATAGCATTTACCAGATGTACACTGGGTTTAAAGCGCCTTCCTACTTGAGTTGGTGGGTAGACAGGTCGGAGAGGGAGCCCCCGGATTCCAGTCCCCCCAGTCCCAGCAGTGGTAAATATCACGTTTGATACCGGTATGCAAATAAAAGATAATCAGTAACATCATAGAACCAAAAAACAATAGTATAATCAAAACAGAGGTAGAGCATATAACTGTCAGCACTGAGGGGTCTCCTCAGCTCGCCCTAAATGTAGGCATGCATGTGGGAGCCCGTCACAACAGAAAAGGCATCACAGAATGGGATCCACCACCCCCCGTCCCATACCCCAAAAGTACATGCAGCCCCCGAACAGATGCATTTCTCCTTTTGGCAGATTGTCCTCTCCTTACCCACTCTCCTCCGTCCACGCCCCGGGGGAAAAGGGGGAGGGAAGGGGGGAAAGGGGGGGAAGAGGGGGGATTGAAGGGGGGAGGGAAGGGAAGGAGGTAAGGGAGGGAAGGGGGGAGGGAAGGAGGCAGCAAGGGAGAGGGGACAAACATGCGGAAAGGTCAAGTCCTTTAGCGCACCCACACCAGCAACCACCCGGACCCCATACGTTTCAACTCCTCCCCTCCATAGTCACCACATCAAGATGAAAGATGAGCAGCCCTGGTCGGTGCATGGAGAATCCGGCAGGCAAGGGGCTGGGGCCACCATCCCTCTATCCAACGGGAGACTTCACCCGAGCAGCAGTCCTGGGGCCCGCCAATTAGCATCTCTCCTGCATCGCCATCAGGGGCTGTGTAGAGCATCCAGAGGGAGGCTGGGACAAACAGTAAGGGGTAAATCCTCCAGGGGGGTCCAGAGTCAAACTGGAGGGAAGCAGTGTCTCGTACCAATAGGCGCAATAAATAAGTCATCCAGGGTGTCCCCGAAAGCTGCAGAAGGCAATATCGGCAAAGAGTAGGTGGGGGCCAGAGGGGGGGGGGCGAGGGGCACAACCAGGGAGAGGGGACACATATGCGGGAATGTCAAGCCCTTCCAGTACAGCGCACTAGGTATCACTCAGACCCCCCAAAGTGCAACTCCCCCCTCTAAGGTCAAGACTCCAGAAGGGAAGATGAGCCGCCCTGGTCTGTACATGAAAGAACCTGCTGCCAAGGGATTGGGGCCATCATCCCTTCCTCCAATGGGAGATGCCACCAGCATGACAGCCCCGTGTCCTGTCAAGTGGTGCCGCTCCGACAATGTCGTCGGGGTATATGTGGAGCATCCAGGGGGAGGCAGGGACCACCCAAACAGTGAGGGGTAAAGCCTCCAATGGGGACCGGTGTCAGACAGGAGGATAGCGGTGTCTTGTACAAGTTGGTTAATTAGACAAGTCATCCAGTGTGTTCCTGTGAGCAGCGGAAGGAAAGGTCGGTAAGGATTATGAATGGGTTGGGGCCAGGGAGTGCATAAAACTGCCACCAGATGACCGGGGCAGAGAGGGCAAGGGGATGAAAGTCAGATCTGGTAGGTGGGGGGGGGGGGGTGAGGAGTCTCACTCATATTACTCACGTTGGCCATCCCGTGAAGCTGAGCTCTCTGCCAGGATGTTCTTCTGTATAATCTAGCCTATCTGTATACATTAGCCTGTCTTTTGTACACATTAGCCTCTCTGTATCAACTAGCCAGTCTTCTGTATACACTAGTCTGTCCCTAGCTTGTCTTTTATACACATAGTCTCTCGGTATACCCCGCATTTCTGTATACATCTTTATACCCTAGCCTCTCTGTATAATCTTGCCTCTTATTATACCCCAGCCTGTATTCTGTTTACCCAATTTTGTCTTTTATATAAACTAGCCTGTCTACTGTATAACTTAGCTTCTCATTATACCCCGGCCTCACTGTCAGCTTGTCTCTGTACACTAGCCTCTCTGTTTTCCCTAGTCTCTCTGTATAAAATAGCCTCTCTGTATACACTAGTCTGTCCGTATACTCTAGCAAGTCTGCATACACTAGCCTCTTTGTGTAAAACAGCCTCTCCCTCTGTATAACCTTGCCTCCATCTCTGCATATCCAGTATGTTCTTCTGTATAATCTAGCCTGTCTTTTGTACACATTAGCCTCTCTGTATAAACTAGCTGGTCTTCTGTATACACTATTCCGTCTGTATACACTAGCAAGTCTGTGTAACCCAGTCTCTCTCTCCCTAGAAAACACCAACCCTGGCCCTGACAGACTCCTCCCACAAATACGGGCTGGCCTTTGACCAGCCTTCCCACTTGTAATCGGAGTCTTCAAGTGGGAAATGCGATATTACTTAAGAACCAAGGCCTGAGGTGTTCCATGGCCTGGATGGTCAGTATGCTTGAAAAGAGGGCAAAAAGACACAAGTATAGGTGGAAAAGGAAAGGTAAAGATCCCATCCATAAAATGACATATGCCAAAACGCCAACTGTAAGTAACCGGTAAGTTACAGCTGTCAGAGTAGAACCCACCGACTCTTGACCTGAAGATGAGAAGGAACCCCCTAAGAGCCTGCAAGCTACGCAAACCCAAATGAATGTCCCATGAAGGATAGGATGAGCCTGATGCCCAAGGTAACCCAGACATGAGAATGAACTTCTTGTGAATGAGAGGATACGTGGGGAAAAGGGAGCAAGGGCTGACCCGAAGAACCCCTACAAGAAGATGGCTGAGCAGACTGAAAAAACCCAACACAAGACCTCCTGGGGTATACAGTGAGGCTATTATAATTGGAATGAGGCTGGGGTAATAAGATTGGCTTGGGTATACGGCGAGGTAGACCCTAGAAAAGAAACAGAAATCAGAAAAGTCAAACAAGGTAATACAGATAGGCTAATGTTATTCCCCTGAGCCTGGTGTATACAGAAGAATGGCTAGTATATACAGAGAGGCTAGTGTGTACAGATGACAAGCTATTGTTTACAGATAGGCTTGTGTATACAGAAGAGAGTCTGGGGAATTCAGTGAGGCTAGTGTATGCAGAGAGGCTGGGACACCGAGACTATTGTAAAAAGAAGGCAGGCTAGTGTATATAGGTTACGGGCACGTGTATACAGAAGACAGAGAGGCTAGTCTATATAGAGGGACTGGTGTACACAGAAAGATTAATGTATACAGAAAGGCTAGCGTGTACAGAAGACAGGACTTTATTTTTTGCTAATGCAACTACTTCTAAATGAGGTAAAGAGTTACAGTGCTTTTTTCAGATTTGGTGCTGTTAAAAGGTCAGTGGTGTGTTGTCAGTGGTGATATCAATGTGACAGTTAATGTGGAGAACTACATATATACAAAATAGAGCAAAAGAGTGCTAAGTTTATTTTGTTAAGTCATTGACTGATAGACGTTAAGTAATTGGCCGTTATTGGTTTGGCAGTACATGGTTTATTTTAATGTAAGATAGTTTTATTCTCTACCTATAGCCGAGTTTTAGACGACTTTATTATTAGCATTAGTCGCATTAATCATATTTATTATGCAGAGTTTAAGTATTGTAGTTAGACGATATTGCTTTTGAAAGATTTGTATTTTTATACATAGCATTGTTAGTAGACCAATAGGACAATTTACATGGCTTAATATTGCAGAGCGTAATTTAACAGGAAAGAAATCCAAAGCGTTAGTTGCAGTAGCTTCATAAAACTGAGAAATCGTTGCATTACTCTAAATGTAAAAGTTGTTCCGGTAGCACTGAGAAGACTGATATTAGATGAGTGTTCTACTTATTCCGTTTACTATTGCAGAGAGATACCGGTTAAATGTTAATATCTTAATATTTATTGCTGCGTGTAAGGTAGAAATAAGATGGTTTTGTGTGAGTTGGTTTACCAGGATTTAGAGATCGTAATCTGGTTATTCTAATAATAAATATATCAAAATATCTCAGATTAATATTGAGACAGTATATACAAGTCGAGTTTAAGTGGAAATACACGAAATGACAGCAACGACGTGTGTAGGTTTTTATCAATCGGGTTCATTACGTGTCTTTAATCATGTAGTGAATATACCCCAAATATAGCATAAGGATAAGAAAGGAAAATAACTGGCAGAGGATGACATGGCAAAAAGACAAACTGCATTAGAAATGTGAATGTGAATTAGAGATGTCAATCTCCATTGGTAACCATTAATAAAGTTAACACGGCTACGTACAGCAAAGTTTGAGCTAAGCAGCTAAATATTCCTTTATATTGCAGAGCTAAAGTATTGCAGTTGAAAAGAGATCGGAAGCGTTTTTTGCAGTAGCTTCAAAATTACTGAGAAATCATTTCATTACTCTAAATGCAAAAGTTATCCCGGTAACACTGAGTGGACTGATATTATATGAGTTATCGTTGTAGTAAAAATTCAGTTTCCTATAGCAGAGAGATACCAGCTAAATGTAAGAAGAGCAATTGAACTGTTCATATCGGTAGGATTGCATTACTCTTAATATGTGAAGCGTGTAAAGAAGCAAAAGATGGTTTTGTATTATCCTAAAAGTAGCAGTATACGTAATAAAGGTGAGTAGGTTACCTGGATTTAGACATAGCAAACCCTATAATCTAATTTAGCAAAATTAGAAAGGATAATATTGAGACAGTAGTAGGTCGAGTTTAAGTGGAAATACACAAAATAGCTAGCTTACCTTTACATTGTTAAATAGAGCCTTGCAAAGTAATACCAAGTTAGAATATCGGACTAGCAATTAGATGAGATGATTGCTGTAATCATAAAATATCCACAACTTGTCTTTAAGGATGAGAAAGTATAATAACCGGAAATGTATGAAATTTTAAAGAGACAAATTGCATTAGAGATGTGAGATAGACATGAAATGTCAATCCCCATTGGTTACTTACATGTAACCATTAATACAGTTAACGCGGCTAAATACAGCAAAGTGTGAGCTAAGCAGCTAAAGGGTATACATTATTTAAGAGTAAATTGACGTAGCTTGTAAATTCCAACGTGTAAATCGATCCATTAATTTTGTTACGCACGAAGACGGCTTACACTGACTTTTCTCCGTTTCCACTGGTTATCCGCATAATGTATCAGTAACCCTGAACATTAATAGTGATAGACAGTTTACAATAGGATGTATGCTTGATGTGAATGTAAAATAGTTGCATTATGTGTTATTAATGTAATCAAACTTTATTGCTATCCTTTGCTACTGCAACCACTTTCTCGCATTTTGCTGCTTTTAAAAAATGTGTTGCCAGTGTTATGTGTTACAAATGGTCATCAGTGTGACAGTTGAAGTAATACACAAAATAGAGTCAGAAAGACTCTATTGCATAGAGGTAGAGAGATGGTTGCATTATTCTTAATGTGCCGGTTGTAAAAGGTTTTAAAAAGATGGTTTTGTGTGAATTTTGCTTTAACGTAAAATTAGCTGTAGACATTATAACTATGGTTACGCTTACAATGATTTAGAGATAGTAATCTCTATAATATAATAATAATAAGTATATTGAGGCAGTAAATATAAATACAGATAAAGTGAATACACAAAAGGGATCAAGAGATAGTTGCAAAGTAATATCCTCATTAAGGCCGATTGTCGGAATAGCAACATAACACGAAATATGAGCACGGCTAAAATACAGAAAAACAGTACATTATTTAGGAGTACAGTAGAATATAGTATAAATTATTTAAGATTAAATTGACTTAGCCTGAAAAAATCTAACTTTAAATCGTTGAGTAAATGGTTGAGTAAATCGTAAATTTATCAGCTAAGTTAACTCTGAGATTATGATTAATTTGACAATTCCATTACGCGGTCCATTTCCACTGGTATAATCATAATGTAATATCAGTAATTGCTATCAGTAAATGTTAAAATTTTAGACGGTTTACATTAGGATGTGGAATTGATATGGATTTAAAAGCGGTACATTAATTTTCTGAAGCATATGGCAGAAAGACGGCTTAAACTGCTTTTCTCACATTTTGCTGCGGTAAAAAGAAATGTTTTGTCACTGTGTTTTAACTGTGCAAATCCTAGTGCAGAGAGTTACTCAGTTAATGTCAGAGATACTCGGTTAATGTCAGAAAAACAATAAAACTGTTTACATTGTTAGCGAGCGATAGTTACATTACTCATAATATGTGCAGCATGTCTGGTAGCAAATGGATGGTTTTGTGAACATTTTGCATTACCGTACAATTAGCGGTAGACCTCATCGAAGTGAATAGATTTAACTGCTTTTGAGATAGTACTAATAATAAATAAAGCAAAATAAGTCAGGATGGTGTGTCGTCAGTGGTGATATCAAAGTGACAGTTGATGTGGAGAATTACAAATATGCAAAATAGAGCAAAAGAGTGCAAAGTTTATTTTGTTAAGTCATTGACTGATAAGTCATTTTTTAAGTTATTGGCCGTTATTGTTTTGGCAGTACATGGTTTATTTTGATGTATGATAGTTTTATTGCATGCTTGATGTGGGTGATTAAAATCGTGTAGTGAGTATAATCTATATTTAGCTTAAGAATGAAAAGGCATAACATGGCAATGAGACAAACTCCATTAGAGATGCGAACTAGATGAAATGATGAAATGTGTCTGTATATCCAAGATTGTCTTCTGTTATCACTTAGCCTACCCCCTAAATTCACAAGCCTCTCTATATACACGAGCATGTTTTCTGTTTCTGTATACATTACTCTGTCTTCTTTACACCCTGGCCTGTCTTCTATATACACTCTGTTATACACTAGTTTCTCTGTATACACTAGCCGGTCTTCTGCATACAATAGCCTGTCTTCGGTATACACTAGCCTATTTTCTGAATACACTAGCCCGTCTTCTGTATGCCCTAGCCTGTCTTCTGTATACATTAGTCTCTCTGTATAAACTAGCATCTCTCTATACCCCAAACTGTCCTCTGTAAACACTTGTCTCTCTTTATAGCCTGTCTAGCCTTTCTTCTTTACACACTAGCTTCTCTGTATACACTAACCAGGCTTCTATATAAAATAGCTTCACTGTATGCACTAGCCTCTCTGTAGAAGCCAGCCTTTATTCTGTATTCACTAGCCTTTCTTCTGTATGCTGTAGTCTTCTATATATACTAGCTTCTCTGTACACCCTTGCATCTCTGTAAACACTGTGTAAACTAGCCAGTCTTATGTATACACTCGCCGACTGTATACACCAGACTCTCTGAATACACTAAACCCTCTGTATACCACATCCTGTCTTCTGTATACACTAGACTGTAAAAATTAGCTAGAATACACCAGCCTGTCTTCTGTACCAACTAGACACTCTGTATACACTACCCAGTCTTCTGTATACACTGTCAGCTTTGATGTATACCCAAGCCTGTCTTCTGTATACACTAGTTTCTCTATATGCACTGTCCTTTCTGTATACACTCGACCCTCTGTATACACTAACCTCTCTATATACACTAACATCTTTGTATATACTAGCCTCTCTTTAAACTAGCCTCTCTGTGTACCCCAGCCTCACTGTTTACTCTAGCATCTCTGTATACTCAAGCCTATCTGCATGCACGAGTCTGTATTCTGTATTCACTAGCCTTTCTTTTGTATGCTGTAGTCTTCTTTATATGCCAGCTTCTCTGTACACCCTTGCATCTCTGTAAACTAGCCAGTCTTATTTATACACTCGCCGACTGTATACACTAGACTCTCTGAATACCTAGCCTATGTTCTGAATACACTAGCCCGTCTTCTGTCTTCTGTATGCCCTCTCTGTATAAACTAGCATCTCTCTATACCCCAAACTGTCCTCTGTAAACACTTGTCTCTCTTTATAGTCTGTCTAGCCTTTCTTCTGTACACACTAGCTTCTCTGTATACACTAACCAGGCTTCTATATAAAATAGCTTCACTGTATGCACTAGCCTCTCTGTATAATCTAGCCTCTCTTTATACACTAGATAGTGTTCTGCATACACTAGCCTCTCCGTAGAAGCCAGCCTTTATTCTGTATTCACTAGCCTTTCTTCTGTATGCTGTAGTCTTCTATATATACTAGCTTCTCTGTACACCCTTGCATCTCTATACACCAGACTCTCTGAATACACTAAACCCTCTGTATACCACAGCCTGTCTTCTGTATACACTAGACTGTAAAAACTAGCTAGAATACACCAGCCTGTCTTCTGTACCCACTAGATTCTCTGTATACACTACCCAGTCTTCTGTATACACTGTCAGCTTGGATGTATACCCAAGCCTGTCTTCTGTATACACTAATCTGTTTTGTGAACTTGCCTCTGTGGAAGCAAAACATAGACATGCCCCCTCACGGCCCTTAGAGATTGAATTGGGGACACTCCGTACCCAGATTACTGACCTACTCCATTATAAAGCGAAAGCGGCACTCCAGTTTTGTCGTAAACTGACGTAGGAGTCAGGGGACAAATGCGGAAAAATCTTAGCCAGGTCGGTAAAGGAGTTGAAATCTGCCTCTTACATACCACAATTGATAGATGAGAATGGCCAGAGGGCCTCTACCCCAACCCAAATAGCCAAAGTCTTTGAAAAATGTTACTCTGGTCTCTACAACCTGCCCGATTCAGGGTCCGGACAGGACAATATAGACAGATATGTACCCGGTTCTGGTCTACCAACCCTCTCATCGGAATCACAGGAGTACTTGGAGGACCCGATCACACTGGAAGAAGTCCAGGGACCTCCGAAGGTGGGTAAGGCTCCGGGCCCTGACGGATATACCGCACAATACTATAAGACCTTGCTCCCTATTCTCGGCCCGCGCTTGGTGAATTTATTTAATACTCTGAGCTCGAATGGGGATTTTCCTGAGGATACCCTTAGAGCCCACATCTCGTTGATACCTAAGGAGGGCAAAGACCCGGGCCTATGTGGGAGCTACAGACCCATTTCCCTCCTAAATTCGGTCCTAAAACTATTCTCTAAAATCCTCTCCACGTGATTGGCACAGCACTTGCAGTCTCTTATACATATTGACCAGTTAGGTTTTATTCCCACCAGGGAAGATAGGGACAACACCATTAAGGTGCTTACCCAGGTCCATAAAGCAAAGTCATCTGGGACCCCTTGTCTTTTCGTGAGTACTGATGCCCAGAAGGCTTTTGATCGGGTCAAATGGACATTCATGTTCTCGGTCCTTCGCCATATAGGTCTGAGTGAACGGATGCTGGCATGGATAAGTAAGATATACTCACGCCCTTCAGCTCAACTCAAAGCGAATGGGGTGCTCTCATCTCCCCTTGACATCAGGAATGGGACCAGACAGGGTTGCCCCCTGTCGCCCCTATTATTCGCACTGTCATTGGAACCCTTTCTCTCCACAATTCGACAAAACTCAGACATAACGGGACTCCAAATGGGTATTATTGAGTGCAAGATATCTGCCTACGTGGATGACATGCTGTTCTCGTTGAAGAATCCCAGAGTTTCCTTGCCAAATCTCCTTCGGGAATTCCAGATATACGGGATACTTCTTGAAATCAGAGGCCATGGGGGTCGCAGTCCCCCCGCAAATGTTACTAGACTTGCAGTCCAATTTTCGATTTAAATGGACCCATACAGCCCTTAAAGCGGGAGTCCGCCGGGACTCCGCATTTTTATTTTTTTTAAAAGCCAGCAACTACAAATACTGCAGCTGCTTACTTTTAAAATAGTGACACTTACCTGTCCAGCGCGCCCGCGATGTCGGCACCCGAAGCCGATCTCTAGATCGTCTTGTCGGGTGCTGCCGCTGCCATCTTGGGTATGGGAATCAGGAAATGGAGCCTTTCGGCTTCATTTCCCGGTTCCCTACTGCGCATGCGCGAATCGCGCTGCGCAATAAGGCTGGTCCCCGCTGCCTCTGGGATCTGTGTGTTTCCCAGCAGGCAGCGGGGCACTTGCGGAAAGGGGTGGGCAGTTGCGGAAAGGGGCGTAATCTACACCCCTTTCCGCAAAGAGCTATCCCGGAAGTGGGTGCAGAATACCTGTACTGTACAGGTATCTGCACCCCCTTCCCCCCTGAAAGGTGCCAATTGTGGCGCCAGAGGGGGGGAGGGTTCCGATGAGCGGAGGTCCACTTTAGGGTGGACCTCCGCTTTAAGTACTTAGGTACTTACATTCCACCGGACATCGCGCGTACGTTTATGTTGAACTTCCCCCCACCCCTTGTCACTAAGATCTGCAGTTTGCTTCACGGGTGGCATTCTGGCCTCCATTCCTGGTTCAGGAGATGCAATCTCATTAAAATGAACATACTCCCTAAATGTACCTATCTTTTCCAAGCTCTCCTGATCCAGAGTCCAGTCCCGTTTTTTAAGCAAGCTCAATCCCTGCTCACTCAATTTAACTGGGCCCACAAAAATCCCAGACTTAAGTGGTCACAGCTGAGATTGTCTAAACAACAGGGAGGGTTGGTTCTCCCTGACTTGCGATGCTACTACCTGGCCTCCCATCTGGGGTGTGTATTGGACTGGAATGGAAACAAACTTTTTAAGCTCTGGGTGCAACTAGGACAATCTCACTCCCGAATTACGCTAAGAAGAGCCATGTGGTGCTATAAGGATTTACCCACAGAATTGACGTCACATCCCACTATAGGGGCTTCATTGAAAGTCAGTCACCTGATCGCTACCCAAAACACACTCACGTCTTTGACTTCCCCCCTATTCCCTATACGTGACCATCCGAACTTTGAACCGGGGACCCACTTAGAAATTCCAACCTAGACCATGCATCTAAAATCGTCATTGATGGAAAATGGCCTTCTTTCTCAACCCTAACAGATCCGACAGGGCTTTTCCAACTGCCTTTTTGGAGAGCGGCGCAACAACATCATTTTCTCCATTCCATCCCCAATACTCAAACTTTCGCCCGCCCTCAGACGGAGTTTGAGACTCTATGCAGGAGCGAAGGCCCTTTGGTCCACATTCTCTCTCAAACAGATCACCCACACTTAACCTGTATGTCCAACTGGGAAAAGGACCTTAATTGCTAGTTTTCCCCAGCACAGAGACAACGCATTATCACTTTGGCTCTCAAATCCTCACTGTGCACGAAGATACAGGCGACAAATTTTAAACTTCTCACCAGGTGGTATTTGACACCATCAAAGCTGCATAAATAATTCCCCTCTTCCTCGAACATATGCTGGAGGTGTGGAGAAGAAGAGGGCACATTGCTCCACATTTTTTGGTCCTGCCCCAGCTTGGTGGACTTCTGGACAGAGATCCAATGCATAACACAAAAATGCACAGACTTCTCCATCCCGGAAGAGGCTGCATTCTTTCTCTTGCACCATTCACAGATTCCCATTAAGAAGTACAAAAAATCTATTTTACGACATGTGATAAATGCGGCAAAATCCTGCATCCCTCTCTATTGGAAAATATGTTCTCCCCCTTTCATTACTCACTGGCTTAGGAAAATAGAGGACATTAAAAAAAATGGAGGACTTGATCCTCACATCACAAGGTAAACAAGAATTTTTTAAACAAACCTGGGACATCTGGAATACCTTTATATTGTCGTTGGAAGGATGTCACCTGCTATCGCCTTAGTGCTCTCAGCTTTCCTTGACTGGCCCCTTGGACAGTGGCTGCCATCGTGTCTCGTCCCCTCTTCTCCTTTTCTGATCTTTCACCCCTTCTCTTTTCTGCCTTCCTCCCCTATCTCTCACCCCCTCCACCCACTCTCTCTTTTGGAAAAATTGGAAAATTGGGAATGACGGCCCCACACCCCCCTCTGGATGGATTATGCCAGAGGGACCTGGGGTTTGTGTGACCCTGGATCTTGGTACAGTACTTTATCCATGCCTTGAATCATTATGATTGATGGAAGGCAGACTCACATTTGCGAATATACCTGTATCAAGTATTGTTCAGCTGCTTTTTGCTCTGTATTTCTCTGTTGCATTATGTACTCGGGGGACTGTCTTCCCCTGTTTGGAGAAAAAAAAAAAGAAGCCTATGACACCTGGTATTCCCAGGCGGTCTCCCATCCAGGCATTAACCAGGCCCGACCCTGCTTAGCCTCCAAGATCAGATGAGATGGAACAGATTCAGGGTGATGTGGCCGTAGCCAATATCTTCAGGCACTCTCAACTCTCTTGACAAATGCCAAGATGGTCACCTTGGGAACAAGCGGAAAAAAATAGGTCAACGGCAACAACATAACAAGAAGCCTATGGCATCTGGAAATCCCAGGCGGTCTCCCATCCAGGGATTAAACTGGTCCCAACCCTGCTTACAATAACTGGTATTCCCAGGTGGTCTACCATCCAGGTACTAACCAGGCCTGACTCTTCTTAACCTCCAAGATCAGACAAGATTGGGTGCTTTCAGAGTGATGTGGCCATAGGCAATCTCTTCAGGCACTCTCAACCCTCTTGACAAACACCAAGATGGTGACCTTGGGAAACAAGCTTAAAAAAAAACAGGTCAACGCCAACAACATAAAAAGAAGCCTACGACACCTGGTATTCCCAGGCGGTCTCCCATCCACGTACTAACAAGGCCAGACTCTTCTTAGCCTCCAACATCAAACGAGATCAGGTGCTTTCAGGGTGATGTGCCCGTAGGCAATCCCTTCAGGCACTTTCAACCCTCTTGACAAACGCCAAGATGGTCACCTTGGGAAACAAGCAAAAAAAAAAAACGAAGTCAATGCCAACAACTTAAAAAAAAAGCCTATGGCATTGAGAAATCCCAGGCGGTCTCCCATCCAGGTACTAACCAGGTCCCAACCCTGCTTAGCCTCTGAGATCAAATGAGATTGGGCTCTTTCAGGGTGATGCGGCCATAGTAGATTTTTTCAGGCACGCTCAACCCTCTTGACAAACGCCAAGATGGTCACCTTGGGAAGCAAACAAAAAATCAAGTCAACGCCAACAACATAAAAAGAAGCCTACAGCACCTAGTATTCCCAGGCGGTCTCCCATCCAGGTATTACCAAGCGCGACCCTTTCTAGCCTCTGAGATCAGAGGAGATTGGGTGCTTTCAGGGTGATGTGCCCATAGGCAATCTCTTTGGGCACTCATCCCTCTTGAAAAATGCCAAGATAGTCACCCTGGGAAACAAGCGAAAAAGAAGAATACAGCACCTGGTATTCCAAGGCCGTCTCCCATTCAAGTACTATCTAGGCCCAACCCTTCTTAGCCTCCGAGATCAGAAGAGATAGGGTGCTTTCAGGGTGATGCTGCTGTAAGCGATCTCTTTAGGCACTCTCAACCCTCTTGACAAATGCCGAGGTGATCACTTTGGGAAACAAGCAAAAAAAAACAGGTCAACACCAACAACATAAAAAGAAGCCTGCGGCATCTGAAAAACCCAGGTGGTCTCCCATCCAGGTACAAACCAGGCCCAACCCTGCTTAGCCTCTGAGACCAGACGAGATTGGGCGCTTTCAGGGTGTTGTGCCCGTAGGCAATTTCTTTGTGCACTCTAAACCCTCTTGACAAATGGCAAGATGGTCACCTTGGGAAAAAAGGGAAAAAAAATAGGTCAACACCGACAACATAATGAGAAGCCTACAGCACCTGGTATTCCCAGGCTGTCTCCCATCCAGGTACTAACCAGGCCCATCACTGCTTAGCCCCCGAGATCAGATGAGATTGGGCTCTCTCAGGGTGATTTGGCCGTAGGCACTCTCTTTGGGCAGTCTGAAGCCTCTTGACAAAGGCCAAGATGCTCACCTTGGGAAACAAGCTAAAAAAAAACAGGTCAAAGCCAACAACATAAAGAGAAGCCTACGGCATCCGGTATTCCCAGGCGATCTCCCAATCAAGACACTAACCAGGCCAGATCCTTCTATGGCACCTGGTCTTTCCAGGCAGTCTCCCATCCAGGTACTAACCAGGCCTGACACTGCTTAGCCTCTGGGTGCTTTCAGGGTGATGTGGCCGTAAACGTTCTCTTCAAGACACGCCCAACCCTCTTGACAAACGCCAAGATGGTCGCCTTGAGAAACAAGTGAAAAAAACAGGTCAAAGCCAACAACATAAAAAGAAGCCTATGGCACCTGGTATTCCCAGGCGGTCTCCCATCCAGGTACTAACCAGGCCCGACACTGTTTAGCCTCCGAGATCAGACAAGATTGGGAGCGCTTTCAGGGTGATGGGGCCGTAGGTGATCTCTTCGGGCACTCTCAACCCTCTTGACAAATGCCAAGATGGTCACCTTGGCAAACAAGTGAAAAAAAAAACAGGTCAAGGCCAATAACATAAAAAGAAACCTACGGCACCTGTTATTCCCAGACGTTCTCCCATCCTGGTATTAACCAGGCCTGACACTGCTTAGCCTCCGAGATCAGACAAGATTGGGTGCTTTCATGGTGATGGGGCCGTAGGTGATCTTTTTGGGCACTCTCGACCCTCTTGTTAAACGCCAAGATGGTCATCTTAGGAAACAAGCGAAAATAAACAGGTCAACAACAACAACATAAAAAGAAGCCTACGGCATCTGGTATTCACAGATGGTCTCCCATACAGGTATTAATCAGGCCGTACACTGCTAGGCCTCTGAGATCAGATGAGATTGTGCGCTTTCAGAGTGATGTGGCCATAGGTGTTCTATTCAGACACTCTCAGCCCTCTTAACAAATGCCAAGATGGTCATCTTGGGAAACAAGTGAAAAAAAACAGGTCAACGCCAACAACATAGACCCTGGCGGTCTCCCATCTGACCCTGACCCTGCTTAGCCTCTGAGATCGGGCGCTTTCAGGGTGATGGGGCCTTAGGCGAACGCTTCGGGACATACTCAAAACTCTTGACAGATGCTAAAATGCTCACCTTGGGAAACAAGCAAAAAAAAACAGGTCAAAGCCAACAATATAAAAAGATTCCTACGGCACCTGTAATTAGGTACTATCCAGGACGGACCCTGCTTAGCCTCTGAGATCAGATAAGATCGGGCGTTTTCAGGGTGATGTGGCCGTAGGAGATTTCTTTGGGCTCTCTCAGCCCTCTTGACAAATGCCAAGATGGTCACCTTGGGAAACAAGTGGAAAAAAAAACATGTCAACGCCAACAACATAAAAAGAAGCCTACGGCACCTGGTATTCCCAGTCGGTCTCCCATCCAGTTACTAATCAGGCCCGACAATGCTTAGCCTCCGAGATCAGACAAGATCGGGCACTTTCAGGGTGATTTGGCCGTAGGCACTTTCTTTGGGCACTTTCACCCTCTTGACAAACGCCAAGATGGTCATCTTGGGAAACAAGTGAAAAAAAACAGATCAACGCCAACAACATAAAAAATAGGATTTTTATATACAGCTTACCTGTAAAATCCTTTTCTTGAGAGTACATCACGGGACACAGGAGCTTCATTACTTAGTGGGTTATATAGGCACCTCTGGTGATTGGACACTGGTTAACCCCCAATTAAGGAGAATTCCTCCCCTATATAACCCCTCCCATATGGGGGGCACCTCAGTTTTGTAGCAAAGCAATAGGAAACCACGTAAAACCTAAGAGGGGTGGGAGCCCTGTGTCCCGTGATGTACTCTCAAGAAAAGGATTTTACAGGTAAGCTGTATATAAAAATCCTATTTTCTTGATCATACATCACGGGACACAGGAGCTTCATTACATAGTGGGATGACCCAAAGCAATGCTCAGATTGAGGGCAGGGAGACACAGATCATAATATATAGACCGCCAAGGACCAGAGGACCTAAACTGCAGCCTGCAGTACACTGCGCCCAAAGGCGATATCCTCTTGCCCTCTGACATCCACCTGATAGAATCTGGTGAATGTGTGGACTGATGACCAAGTTGCAGCCTTACAGATCTGAGCCATGGAGGACTGGTGATGCACTGCCCAAGAAGCACTTACAGCCCTAGTTGAGTGCGCTCTCACTTGAAAAGGAGGGATCTTCCCTTTAACACTATAGGCCTGAGAAATAATCTGTCTAATCCACCTTGAGAGAGTGGATTTTGATGCCACCTGGCCCTTCCTAGGGCCTTCCGGCAAAATAAATAAGCAACCAGTTTTCCTTATCTGAGCAGTTGCCTGAAGATAGATACTGATTGCCCTTACCACATCCAAAGTGTACAAAGATTCTTCTTCTGCGGACTGTGGGTCCGGAAAAAAGGATGGTAGGCTTACATCTTGATTCAAATGGAATCCTGAAACCACCTTAGGCAGAAAGGACCTGTTGGGACGCATTACCACCAGGTCCTTATGAATAATTAGATACGGTTCTTTACTGGAGAGAGCTGCTAGTTCTGACACTCTTCTAGCTGTGGATATGGCTACCAAGAAAACCAATTTTTTAGTCAAAAGAACTAACGAAGCCTGATGCAAAGGTTCAAAAGGTTGCCCCTGCAAAGCTGAGAGAACCAAATTCAGATCCCATGGGCATACCGGAGGTTTGACTGGCGGCCTTATCCGCATAGCCCCCTGGATGAAAGCCCGCACCAGGGAATGTGATGCAAGTGGTTTCTGAAAAAACACTGACAAGGCCGAAATATGCACCTTGATAGTGCTTACGGCCAAATTCATTTCTAGGCCTGACTGGAGGAAGGCCAAGATCCTGCTAATGACATACTTTCTAGGATGACATTGCCTGAGTTCACAACAGGAAACATATGCCCTCCAGATTTTGTAGTAAATAAGCCTGGAGGCTGGCTTTCTGGCATTGACCAGAGTAGAAAGGACTGGCCCCGAAAGCCCACGGTCTCTCAGAATGTGTGTCTCAGCAGCCAAACCGTCAAATTCAGACTGTGTAAAGCAGGATGGTAAATTGGACCCTGTGAGAGCAGATCTGGCCGGAGAGAGAGAATCCACGGCCTGCCTACTGCCAACTTCATGATCTCTGCGTACCACGTTTGCCTGGGCCAAGCCGGGGCTACCAAAAGAAGCGACTTTGTTTCCCTCTAGACTTTTCTCAAGAACCTCGACAGAAGCGGGCACGGGCGGAAGGCATAAATCAAATTCTCCTGATCCCAGGGAACTGTCAAAGCATCCGACCCCTGAGCGCGTGTATCTCTTGTCCTTGACACGAATTTGTCCAGTTTTCTGTTGAACCTGGACGCAAACAGATCTACGTCTGGAGTACCCCACCTGCGACATATGTTCCAAAACACGTCGGGGTGCAGAGCCCATTCTCCTAGGCAATACTGCTGGCGGCGCAGAAAATCTGCCTGCCAATTTTCCACTCCTGGAATGAAGACCGCAGAAAGGTATAGAACATGCCTTTCTGCCCAGACAAGTATGCGATTCACCTCTTTTTGTGCAACCAGACTCCTGGTACCGCCCTGGTGATTGATATAGGCCACTGCTGTGGCATTGTCGGACTGAACCCGAACAGGGAGACACCGTAGTCTGAAAGACCAGTTTATGAGAGCCATATAAACTGCCCGGATCTCCAAGACATTTATGGGCAATAGCTTCTCGATCGCAGACCATTTCCACTGCGAGCACGTCTCCTCCAACACTGCTCCCCAGCCTGTCAGGCTGCCATTTGTCATAATAATCTTCCATGGAAGAGGAAGAAAAGTTTTGCCTTGCAGCAAATTCTCGGTTTGTAACAAGACTCTTAGGCTCGTTAGACGAGACTCTTGCGTGTCCCTGGGGATAGACGCATAGGAAGATCCAAGGACTGGGGCTTCCTGTTCTAAGCCGCAAGGATGCATCTTTGCAGAGGCCTTGAGTGGAACTGGGCGAATGGAACGGCCTCGAAGGAGGCGACCATTTTCCCTAACAGTCTCATGCACAACCGAATGGGGGAAGATCTTCTGCCCAGAACTAGGCGCACCAGATCCCCAATGGCCAAGGCTTTTGGCCTTGGTAGAAACACCTTGCCCTGAGCAGTGTCGATAACCATACCCAGGTATTCCAACCTGGTAGCAGGCTGTAGGGACGACTTTTTTAGGTTTATAATCCAACCTAGGCGTTCCAGCTGTTCTAGCGTTCTGGTAACACTGTGGTTCAGGAGCGCTACTGTTTTCTCTATGAGAAGCAAATCGTCTAGATAAGCCAACACGGCTATACCCTGAGCTCTTAGGTTTGCCAAGAGAGGGTCCAGAATCTTTATGAAGACTTGAGGGGCCGTAGCTAGCCCGAACGGCAAGGCCACAAATTGAAAATGGCGCCGCTCTACTGCAAACCTTAGATACTTTTGGTGTGCGGGAAAAATTGGCACATGGAGATATGCATCCTTGATGTCTATTGATGCCATAAACTCTCCCCCTTGCAGGGAGGAGACCACAGTGCGAATTGACTGTATTCAGAAGGACCGGATGCGTAAAAAGCGGTTCAGATGCTTCAGATCCAGGATAGGTCTGACACTTCCATTTGGCTTTGGAACGGTGAAGAGATTCGAGTAAAACCCTGAACCCTGTTCTTTTGGGTCCACTTCTACTATCACCCCCTGGGATAGTAAGTGATCTAAGGCCAGAAATAGCAGTCTTTGCTTTACTGGGTCCCTGGGGATCCTTGACCTTAGAAAGCGAGAAGGTGGAATCTCCTGAAACTCCAGCTAGTAGCCCAGAGTTACCAAAGAGACCACCCACTCATCCCGGATCTCTTCCCGCCAGGCTTCTTCAAACTGCAAGAGCCTTCCCCCCACTTGGCCGAGCGGGGGCGCCCCTTCACAAGGAAGCTTGCGGGCTCTGCTTGGTAGGCTTTCGCCCCCAGGATTTCTTCTGCCCCTGGGCCCGGCCTTGAGCCTTTCCTGTAGAGGGGGGTTGAGAAGGCTGTCGCCACTGCTTAGAGCTTGATGCTCCGGGAGAGAGAGAACGCCTAAATGATGGACGTTTGCTCCTTTTGACTGGAAGGAGAGTAGATTTACCCCCTGAAATTTTTTGGACGAATTTGTCTAATTCTTCTCCAAACGAACGTTCCCCTTTAAACGGGAACCCAATCAAATGCTTCTTGCATGATAGCTCAGCTGCCCAATTCTTTAGCCATAGGGCCCTTCGCATGTGTACCAACAGGAGAGACAAACGAGATGCTTGTTGGACAGAATCCAAAATCGCATCAATCATGAAACACAGAATTTGAGGTATTTCTGCATAATTCTCCACTTCCTCACTGGGAAGGAGGCCAAGCATCTGCTTAACCTGTTCCTTGAGGAACTGACACAACCCCACAGCTGCGACTGTAGGTTGCACTACAGTGCCAGTCATGGAAAAGGAGGCTTTTAATAATGTTTCCAGCTTCTTATCAGTTGGATCTTTAAATACCTGAGCATTATCCAAAGGACAGGTCAGGTTTCTATTCACGCAAGAAACAGCCGCATCGACAGATGGGACCCCCCATTTCTTGGTGAAACTTTCCTCCAGAGGATAAAGCATAGAAAACCTTTTAGGAGGAGCAAACAGTGTATCGGGATGTCCCCAATCCTCATACAACAATTTATCCATTAAGGGATTAATTGGAAAGGAAAAGGCAGGTTGTGGGATTTTCCTGACTCCCAGGGAAGAAACAGAGGACGTGGCGATCTCAGCAGCAGGCATTCTGAATGTGGTACGCACCAATTCAGTATAATACTGCACCTGTTTTCTGAGCGCCTGGGAGGAGGGGACTCTCTCCTCTTCCTCTGATTCATCCGACTGCTCAAGATCCCTGTCCCAAGATAGGGATCTCTCCTCATTGTCAGAAGTGTCATCTGAAAGAGGAATCTCAGCAGAGGGAGGGGATCTACCCCTTTTCCTGCTATCTTTCAGGGAAGCTGAAATAAAATTCATGATTCTCCCTTCAAAACCCTCCAATGTAGCCCTAAGGGAGTCCTCAGTGATGTATACCGGGGCTGAAATATTAGGAGAGGCTGCAAATCCTGACAGGGGCACTGACTTATCCTGTGAGGCTGACTCCAGTCTTGCAGGGGGGGGGATGGTAACCTACAGGCATTTTTAGAACCCCTAGACCTAGGCGGTGACTTACCATTGTCCTTGTTATCTCCCCCTGAGACCCTCTTACGAGGAGACATAGTCCTAAGCTACAAAGCAGAGGTACTAGTACAAAGTGCAATCACTGTTGTGCTTAAAGTCTCACAATAAATTTATATGCTTAAACTGCACAACCTGATGCTGAGTAGGTGTCTTAGGTTTGCCTGGATCCAATCCCTTGGGATGCTTACTGCCCATAGCTCCTGTGTCTCCACTTACAGCCCCCTGACGCTCTGGGCTGTAAAACTGCCGCCTGGCGCCTGCGCAGTACAGCGCCGTGCACACCGAACGACGCGGCTCGCAAACACACTCCCGCCTCCTCCATCAGCACGGGAGCGTGCTTGGTGCGCATGCACGAGGACTGCCGGTATCCAGGGGGTAAGGGAATTTCCATCTGAGCTGTCTGGGACCCCCAGACTACGTGGGACCCCTGTATTACCTTCATTGTGGCAGAGATTGCAGTGGAGACATGAGTCATCTGAGAGAACCAGGCTTCACTGAGCGTGTGTATCTGAAAGGCATGTAAGTATGCGTCAGGCTGCTCTTACTCCCCCTAGTGGTGGAAACCAGGTAAGACATACAACTACTCAATGAAGAAATCCATAATATAATTTATACAGGATTAACTTCCCTTACCTGTCCTCGCCGCAGGAATTGCTGAAAACAGACAGATTCCAGCCTTCACCCATCACGGCGGGCAGAGTTGTGCCAACCTTCAGGTTTTTTTTGGGGTTCCTTCTCAGAAGAACCTCCTACCTGGACCTTGTAAAAGACTCTGCCAGAAACTTTCGTGCCACTATGTAAATAGTACAGTAAGTCTGGTTTTCCCAGAGCCCAGTCTTCCAATAGGAGAGGACTTACAGGCAAAACCTCGTTTCTTCAGATGACGAGGCCCGGGTACCATATCATCTTGGGAGTCAAAATATCGGCCCGAGATATGGATCCGGTTTGTTGTAGCCCTTAGGCCCCCGCAGGGACCTGCACAGAACTTTCTTCATAGCACATGTTTTACGTGACCAACCACCACTGGCGAAGGAAAAAATGAGGTGCCTCCCATATGGGAGGGGTTATATAGGGAAGGAATTCTCCTTAATTAGTGGTTAACCAGTGTCCAATCACCAGAGGTGCCTATATAACCCACTATGTAATGATCCTGTGTCCCGTGATGTATGATCAAGAAATAAGCATACGGCACCTGGTATTCCCAGTCGGTCTTCCATCCAGTTACTAATCAGGCCCGACAATGCTTAGCCTCCGAGATCAGACAAGATCGGGCACTTTCAAGGTGATGGGGCCATAGGCGATCTCTTTGGGCACTCTCAACCATCTTGACAAACGCCAACATGGTCATCTTGGGAAACAAGCGAAAAACACCAAGTCATTGCCAACATTGGAGACTAAGCAGGGTTGGGCAATCAGTTTTCTTGCCTGAAATAGGCATCTCAGAACTGCCATCTGGCTGCTTCCCGGGTTTCCAACTCCTTCAACTAATCCCAGGAGACAATACTTCGCCTCCATCCTGGTGGAGGTTCCAAACACCCGATCAATGGTTCCTGTCACCTCCGTCCAGTAGCAGATCAACTTCGGGCATCTCCAAAACATGTGCATCATGTCTCCCCCCATGTTCAAATTGAAAAAGTTTACGAGGAGCATAATAAGTTCTATATAATAAGAACAGATGTGACATCCTCTGAGAGGAGAGCCACAATTGACCACAGGCAGTATTCCTGTGGCCTATTATAGCTCAAGGGGGTTTAGTACACACCCCACACTATATAAGGCCGCCAGCGCGGCGGCCTTGTATAGTGTGTTGCTGCGGTCAGGGAAAGAGGACGATAGGCAGGAACAGTGTCTTTACTGCTTGGGAACCTAGCACTGTTACAGTGGGTGTTATGTGCCTCCTGCACAGTACACACCTGAAGCTACCCTTTATTACTGGTGTTCAATTTTTGCAATACAGGCATATGCAGTGCCGAAGTTAGAGTGGGTGTTGTGTGCCTCCTACACAGTATACACCTGAAGATACCCCTTATTGCTGGTGTTCTGTTTCTGTAATGCAGGAACCTAGCACTGTTACAGTGGGTGTTGTGTGCCTCCCACGCTTGTCCTTATTTTCGGCAGCTGGACGTGTTGAGCCACATCATGCCGAACACTTGGTCGGATGTGAAAGACCAAGCCCTCCTAATGCTCCTCATCCTCTCTCACCCAGGCTCAGGGTACTAGCCTGTGTTCTGTATACACTAGGCTTTCTTCTGTATACCCTATCCTCTCTTTATACTCTAGCCTGTCGTTTATGTACACTAGACTCTTTGTTTACCTCATAAATGGCAGTGTATATAGAAGGAAGGCTAGTTTATACAGAGAGGCTAAGGTATACAGAAGGGGCTAAGGCTAAGAGGCTAAGGCTTTCTTCTGTATACCCTATCCTCTCTTTATACTCTAGCCTGTCGTTTATGTACACCAGACTCTTTGTTTACCTCATAAATGGCAGTGTATATAGAAGGAAGGCTAGTTTATACAGAGAGGCTAAGGTATACAGAAGGTAGGCTAGAGAATAAAGAAGACAGGCTAGTGTATACAGGACACATGCTAATGTATACAGAAAACAGGCTTGGTTATAGAGAGAGACTGAGACTATTATATTCAGAAGAAAAGCTAGTGTATATAGAGAGGCAGGCTGGGGTATACAGAGAGGCTAGTGAATACAGATAGGGTGATGTATACAGAAATGCTAGTGTATACAGAGAGGCTAGAGTATACAGTTATTCTGGGGTATACAGAGAGGCTAGTTTAAAGAGAGGCTAGTGTATACAGAATACAGATTTGTGTATGCAGATAGGCTTGAGTATACAGAGATGCTAGAGTAAACAGTGAGGCTGGGGTACACAGAGAGGCTAGTTTAAAGAGAGGCTAGTATATATAAAGATGTTAGTGTATAGAGAGAGTCGAGTGTATACAGATAGGACAGTGCATATAGAGAGACTAGTGTATACAGAAGACAGGCTTGGGTATACATCCAAGCTGACAGTGTATACAGAAGACTGGGTAGTGTATACAGAGAATCTAGTGGGTACAGAAGACAGGCTGGTGTATTCTAGCTAGTTTTTACAGTCTAGTGTATACAGAAGACAGGCTGTGGTATACACAGGGTTTAGTGTATTCAGAGAGTCTGGTGTATAGAGATACAAGGGTGTACAGAGAAGCTAGTATATATAGAAGACTACAGCATACAGAAGAAAGGCAAGTGAATACAGAATAAAGGCTGGCTTCTACGGTGAGGCTAGTGTATGCAGAACACTATCTAGGGTATAAAGAGAGGCTAAATTATACAGAGAGGCTAGTGCATACAGTGAAGCTATTTTATATAGAAGCCTGGTTAGTGTATACAGAGAAGCTAGTGTGTACAGAAGAAAGGCTAGACAGGCTATAAAGAGAGACAAGTGTTTACAGAGGACAGTTTGGGGTATAGAGAGATGCTAGTTTATACAGAGAGGGCATACAGAAGACAGAAGACGGGCTAGTGTATTCAGAACATAGGCTAGGTATTCAGAGAGTCTAGTGTATACAGTCGGCGAGTGTATAAATAAGACTGGCTAGTTTACACAGTGTTTACAGAGATGCAAGGGTGTACAGAGAAGCTGGTATATAAAGAAGACTACAGCATACAGAAGAAACGCTAGTGAATACAGAATACAGACTTGTGCATGCAGATAGGCTTGAGTATACAGAGATGCTAGAGTAAACAGTGAGGCTGGGGTACACAGGGAGGCTAGTTTATGAGAGGCTAGTATGAGGGGGGCGTGGCCTGGACAGCAATGGAGTAGGACGCTTGTGACCTGAGCTCCGCTCCTACCGCGATCTCCTGTAGTGATCCTGGGTGCCCACTAACTGTTTTACCTACGATTTTACCGGTGTAATACCCGCTACCTTCTTGAGTATACATTGGGACGATGTCTCCGACGAAGAAGCAGTCTGCAGCGGCGGCATCTCTTGAAGAGTTCCGGCGGGACCATGAGGGCCAACATGGCGGACAGTCCACTCCGGCTGCAGAACCTGCTACCTCAGACACGGCGAAGGTGCTTGAGGCGATTTCTACCTGCCAGACCACACTGACAACTAAACTTGAGGAGGTTAAGGTGGATGTCTCACTTATCCGACAGGACATGGCTAAACTGCATGACAGAGTGAAGGAAACTGAAACCCGGATCAGTCAGGCCGAAGATGTCCTGTTCCCTCTGCAGCATGCCCAAGAGGATGTGCAAAGGCAGCTCCAGCAGCTGGCCCAGAAACAGGACGACCTTGAGAATAGGGCCCGCAGATCTAAACTCCGCTTTATCGGCCTGCCGGAGGGCTCCGAGGGGGCTGACCCGGCGACATTTTTGGAATCTCTCCTGATAAAGGCCTACGGTAGGGAAGCGTTCTCTACCTCATTTATTATTGAAAGGGCCCACAGAATGCCTGCCCGCCCGCCACCGGAGGGGGCACCTCCTCGCACGTGCATTGCTAAGCTGTTAAATTACCGGGATAGGGATGCCATCCTTCGCCTTACTCGTGAAAAAGGCAACATCCCGTTTCAGAACGGACATATCTCAGTGTTTACTGACTTCTCCGCAGAAGTTCAAAAACGTTGTTCCCGATTCGTGGAAGTGAAGAGGCGCCTTAGGGCACATCACCTCAAGTACGCCATGTTGTACCCGGCCAGACTTCGCGTGGTGGGGGAAGATAGGGCCTACTTTTTTGAGGATCCTGAGATGGCGGTTTCCTGGTTGGACCAAAGAGACGCGGCTCGAAATCGGCCACCTCGTGACTAAAATCGATGGAAGATTTGTGAGTACTCTATCTGCTCCCCCCTCTCTATTTGCCCATGTGCAAGCAGATCGCTGTTGGACTGCCTGTGCGTGGTTCACTATCCTCAGTCCCTGAATTGTTGCTTCTGTTCCCCCTCTCTAACATGGATGGCCGATGCTCTTGTTGACTGAACCTATACTGCTGCCTATGGCCATGCTCTGCGGGCATCCCCCTAGTTCGTTACACAATACCCCTTCCCTCTTCCTTTGAGTTTGGGGGACCCGCTTGGCGGGCTCTATTGGGCCCTTTCCCTGGGGGGGTGGGGGGGATGCGGGTCATCTGGACTTGTTGCATGGGACTGCAGAACTTTGACTTTCTCCTGATACATGCCCTTTCTTGGACTGTTATGTCCCGCTGCTGAACTGGGCACCGCACCAATGGGAGTGGGGTGGGAAATGGACGCATGGTCCGGCTCCGGCCTACAAGCCGGGTTATAACGGGAGAAGACTTGGTCTTGTCACTGAGTCCATATCTGGCAAAGTCCACCCCTGTGGCTTATTGTTATTGACATTGCCTAGTGTTCTATGGTTTGTTTTGGGAAGGGAGCTCCAGCCAAGTTGGGGTGGCTGAGAGCAGGGAGGGTGGGGATGGGCTGTAGTTATTATGTTATAGTATGTTTTGTTATATGCTTAGTTTATGGCACAAGCTTTATTTGGTTATGGAACAGACAAATGCCTGTTTTTAATGTATGCTCTGATGAATATGGGAATGGATACTGTTTTGACGGGTGGTTTGGATACTATTTTTCTCCTTGTGATATTGGCTGAGACCACCCAATGGGTACCCTGAAGTTGCTGACGTGGAAAGTCAGGGGAATTCGGGATAAAATTAAGCGGGCGGCAGTGTTTGGGTGTCTCAAAACTTATAGAGCGGATATCACAGTTCTGGTGGAGACGCATGTAACTGGGAGATTGCAAATAGCTTTGCGTCGCCCGTGGATTGGATGGGCCTACCACGCCACCCATACGTCCTATTCTCGCGGGGTGTCTGTATTGATATCTAAAACGGCACAGTTTTCCTTGGTTTCTTTGCAGACAGACCCGCAGGGTAGATATATATTTATACACTGCTTATTGCACGGCGAACAGTACATTATGCTCGCCTATTATGTACCCCCGCCTTACGATCATAGACTAATTACAGAGGGATTATCTTTTATGACTCAACACCCTAATGTCCCAGCAATTTGGCTGGGTGATTTTAATATGGTTTTGAATCCGGGGGTGGATAGAATGAGCTCTACCCGAGGGGATCATTTACCGGGAGATACTGGCCTAGGTCGCACGTTTCAGGAATTCTCTCTTACAGATCTGTGGCGATTTAAATATCAGGCTAAACGTGTTTACTCCTGTTTCTCTGCAACTCACTCCACCATGTCACGTATAGATTATATTGCTGTGTCCGCCCAGTTGTTACCCAGGCTAGTAGACACGGGCTATTATGCTAGATCATTGTCAGACCACGCTCCTTGCTGGGCAACTTTTTCCTTGACCCGACCTACTGGACCGAAACCATTGCGGCTTCACCCCTTCTGGTTAACCGCCTTGAGTGACAGCGAAGACTTAGGGGACAAAATGGGGGTTTTTCTTTACTACTAATCAGGGGACGGCTCCTTTTGACTGTACCTGGGAGGCTTTTAAACTGCACGTACGCTCCACTTTAACACACCGGATTAACCGGTTGAAGCGTACCTCCAAGACTTTGCTATCTAATGCCCTACGGGAGCTGGACTCGGTGACCACTGACTTCACTACTGACCCCACACTTGCTAAGGCCCAGGTATTACGTCACCACACAAGGCTAGTAGATCACCTCAACATTGAACAGGCTAAGCAAAAGTTGTTTTTTGTTAAGCAACGGGTGTTTGAACAAGGAGAGAGGGCGGGAAAGTTGCTGGCCTACTTGGCGCATCGGGACTCCAAGCCCCCGGTGGTGGTTTCGTTGACTGACAATGGGGGTGAGGAGGTGACTGATCCGCCAACAGTGGCCACCATGTTTCGTGCTTACTATGCTGCCCTTTATGAGTCGCAGGTGCATAGGCCGAGAACTGAGACGGGGGCGTACCTCCGAGATATCTCTCTTCCCTACCTGTCTGAGGCTCAGGTTGAGTCTCTTGAGGCCCCGATATCGGCAGATGAGATTAGGCTAGGGCTAAGGCTAAGGCTAAGGCCCCTGGACTGGATGGTATTCCCCTGGATTTCTATGCCCACTACTCTGAGACACTAGTGCCAGAATTGTTGAGATTATATACACACATATTTGACTCCGGGTCCCTACCTGATACTCTACGGCAGGCAGTTATTATAGTGATACCCAAGCCAGGAAAGGATCCCCACTCCCCGGATTCCTATCGCCCCATCTCGCTGCTCCAAGCAGATATAAAAATTTTGGCTAAAGTACTTGCCACCCGTCTGAGTGGAGTCATCCTATCACTTGTTCACCCGGATCAAACGGGATTTATGCCTGGGAAAAACACGGCCATTAATATCTGCCGGTTGTATATGAATATCCAGGCTGAGCATCACAGAGTGGGCTCGAGGGTGGTGGTGTCACTGGATGCCGCTAAGGCGTTTGATTCCATTGAGTGGAATTATCTTTGGGAATGCTTGGGTAAATTTGGGTTTGGCCCCAATTTTGTTAAATGGATTACTCTCCTATACTATCGCCCAATGGCTAGAGTAGCGGTTAACGGATGGGTGTCAGACCCCTTTCAGTTGGGCCGTGGCACACGTCAGGGTTGTCCGCTCTCTCCTATGTTATATGCTTTGGCAGCAGAACCGTTGGCTGCTGCACTTTGGGCACACCCGTCTGTAGTAGGCCTCCGACTCGGTTCTCTGGTGGAAACGGTAAGTATGTATGCGGATGATACCCTACTGTATTTAGAGGACTCGGGTCGGTCATTGGAGGCTGCCCTGGGGGTCATAGAGGAGTTTGGTGGTCATTCCGGTCTGCGTATTAATTGGACCAAGTCGCAGGTTCTACCCATTGACTTGTTCTCCCCGGACCGGGATGCAGCTTCTCTCCCGCTCTCCAGGGTATCCTCCATTCAGTATTTGGGAGTGCAGGTTACGAGGGAACCTGGGGAGTATATTCATCTTAATCTTGAACCACTGCTTCTGTATGTGCGGGAGAAGACTAAGGCATGGTCCCGTCTCCCCATTGGGGTTATGGGACGGATCAATATTACTAAAATGATCCTCCTGCCAAAACTCCTTTATGTACTTTGGCATTCCCCTGTCATGGTCCCCGTGGTGTTCTTTAAAACATTAGACGGTGTCTTAAACACCTTTATCTGGGGCCCATCTAGACATAAGTTGGCATGGAACACATTTAAAAACCCGACATCTATGGGGGGACTGGATCTCCCTGATTTCCACACATACTACATAGCAGCCCAGATCTCCCATTTTTATCACCTCCATAGAGCGCATAGTCACAGATATCAGGCCTTGGTGGGCGGGAGGGCTGAATCCCTTGTTGATACTCCCCTTCAGATGATTTTTCGGGGTGGTGGGGTTAGGGATGCCCGGTGCCGGATCCTGCCACACCACCGGAGTATTTGGAAACTAGCCCTTAGATTACTGGGAGCTGACTATTACCACTCACATACACCGCTATGGCGCAACCCCCTGCTTCGTGAGTTGTCTGGCTTACCAGATGTAGACTTGTGGGCTTCTAGGGGGATACTTTTTCTGTATCAGGTGGTGACTCCTATGGGCGTAAGGAATTTTCCCTCCATACAAGTGGAATTTAACATACCCCCTCATATGCACTTTCGCTACTTGCAATTGCGACACGCGCTCCGTGTGCAATTTGCTCAGGACTTCCCGAATGTACAGACGCTAGCTTTGACAGATGTAATTATGGGAGACGAACCGGCTAAATTGATCTCGACCCTATACGGCCTACTCCAGGCCCGCTTGGTGGCGCAAACCACTGAACGGGCCAGGTTGAGATGGGAAGAGGACATAGGTCCCTTTGATGGGGAGGAATGGGAGGATGCCCTTGAGAACGTTAAACAGGCTTCGCTTAGCCTACCTGACCGACTAACGCAGTATTATGTGATACACAGGTCCTATCTCACCCCTCTCCGGATAGCTAAGTATCATCCTGACTATAACCCGAAGTGTCCCTGTTGCTCTTGTACGACTGGTACTTTCTACCATCTTCTCTGGCAGTGTCCATTGGTCCAGGAGTATTGGGGGCAGATTATCAGGTTTCTACATGACCACATGGGTTCACCCCTTCAACTTGACCCTAAGAGTTGCCTACTTAGTATATTTCCTGATACCACTGTTGATCAATACTTGGCTACATTTTTGCACTCTACGCTGTTTACCGCACGAAAGCTTGTGGCTAAATACTGGATGCGTCCAACCATGCCTACTATGCGGGAATGGGTAATGGGCATTAATAATAAGCTACCCTTGATTAAACTGGTGTATAGAAATCGTGGGTGTCCAGCCAAATACCACAAAATATGGGATAGGTGGGTGGAGAATCTACATACGTGTGTGGAGTGAGCTATATTGGAGTATATATTATCATTGTCAGGAATTTTCCTTAATGTACGATGTATTTCTGTCCGTCATCTATGAAGAGGCTAATGTTTGTACCTACTGTAATATCTTGTTATAACTGAGTTGTTCAATAAACTTGTGCTGTTTAAAAAAAAAAAAAAGAGAGGCTAGTATATACAAAGATGTTAGTGTATATAGAGAGGTTAGTGTATACAGAGGGTCGAGTGTATACAGAAAGGACAGTGCATATAGAGAAACTAGTGTATACAGAAGACAGGCTTGGGTATACATCAAAGCTGACAGTGTATACAGAAGACTGGGTAGTGTATACAGAGAGTCGAGTGGGTACAGAAGACAGGCTGGTGTATTCTAGCTAGTTTTTACAGTCTAGTGTATACAGAAGACAGGCTGTGGTATACAGAGGGTTTAGTGTATTCAGAGAGTCTAGTGTATACAGAAGACTGGGTAGTGTATACAGAGAGTCGAGTGGATACAGAAGACAGGCTGGCGTATTCTAGCTAGTTTTTACAGTCTAGTGTATACAGAAGACAGGCTGTGGTATACAGAGGGTTTAGTGTATTCAGATAGTCTAGTGTATACAGTCGGCGAGTGTATACATAATACTGGCTAGTTCACACAGTGTTTACAGAGATGCAAGGGTGTACAGAGAAGCTAGTATATATAGAAGACTACAGCATACAGAGGAAAGGCAAGTGAATACAGAATACAGACTTGTGTATGCAGATAGGCTTGAGTATACAGAGATGCTGGGGTACACAGAGAGGCTAGTTTAAAGAGAGGCTAGTATATACAAAGATGTTAGTGTATAGAGAGAGTCGAGTGTATACAGAAAGGACAGTGCATATACAGAAGACAGGCTTGGGTATACATCAAAGCTGACAGTGTATACAGAAGACTGGGTAGTGTATACAGAGTGTCTAGTGGGTACAGAACAAACAAAAACAGCAAATTCTCCTGCGCTCTGGTTTCTTGGTCTTTAAATGTGATATAAACAGTTTGAAATGGTGTAGTCACTACGTCTTGCAGCCCTCCTTTAGAACATTGGGTGTTCAAATACTAAAAAGAGAGAATACAAAGAAGGGGAAGGCGCACTGACCTAGTGCATTACCATAAAACAGCTTTATTTAAAATTGAATCAAATAGCAAAATGGCTACTCACAAAAGAGTATTGATCACAGGCAAAATCAATACAAATAAATCCATGCACCAAACGTTTGGCGACTCCAGACCAGATGTCCGAGGAATTTGATGAGTACCTCTACGGAAATGGCTAACGCGTTTCGGGGGTGACCCCCTTTCTTCAGAGCCAAAGAGGGCTATGGTCTCTCGCTGGAGGCTGCCAGTAAATATATATAAAAAGGCCTCTATGCCCATGAGGTTTTTTTTTTGTGTTTAATTAATTATTAATTATTGATTGATTTTTTTAATGCAAATTGAATTAATTTTAATTTTTATGAATTAATGAAAAAATTCTTTTTTGCAACTTTTATATTTTTTACTTTCTGTATTTCTTAAAAATGCCTTGTCATTTGTTCCCACTCTGTAATTGTAGTTCATTCATTAGGGCGTATGGCTTCTCGCTGGAGAGTAGGTGTGGCCCCTGGTAATTCCCTGTAACACCCCCTTCCCCCCCCTCCCTTTTTTTTTTTTTTTCTAATCTCCTTCGCTGTCCCAGCAGGGAGGCCAGTGCTCGCACGGGAGGCTGGATTGTGGGAGGTTTCCTCTGCGCCTGTGCTTCCGGGTCCTGTTTCCAGCTTGCGCTTCGTTGGTATGGCTAGACGCCGAAGCGTAAGTGGACCAGGTCACGTCAATGGACGCCCGTGTTCGGACGTCCATTTTGTGCGCCTGAGCGGAAGTACTCACGCTGGGGCGCCCGGATGTTGCGGATGGAACGCATATCCGTCCGCACTTCCTGACACATGGGACCAAGTGCGCTCCAGTCAGCGTGAGCGGAAGTGCCCATGCTGGTGCGCCCGGAAGTTGCGGGTGTAACGCACATCCACCCGCACTTCCTGCTACATGAAACCAGGTGCGCTCCAGCCAGCAGAAAGCGTCCTTTGCACACATACATGTTGTATACAGCACTTAATGTATTGCAATAAAATAAAATGAAAATCGGTGTAGCACCTTCCCTCCCCCCCCTGTGTACCACTATGATCATCAGTAAATTCTATTTTGCAGATATAAACAACAAAATTTCTATCGAAATGGCGGATAGTATTATTCTATTGAGCGGAGTACATATGTATATCCACACACGTGTGCATGAGCACACGCGTGCGTTTCCGCATAAGATGCGACACTTGCAGTCGCCCCTCTCCCTCCCCTTTTTTTTTTTTTTTCTTTGGGGGGTGGAGCTTTCTGACCTGTCTGACCTGGGGTGGAGTTTTCTGACCTTCTCGACCTCATGGGCATAGAGGCCTTTTTATATATATTTACTGGCAGCCTCCAGCGAGAGACCATAGCCCTCTTTGGCTCTGAAGAAAGGGGGTCACCCCCGAAACGCGTTAGCCATTTCCGTACTCATCAAATTCCTCGGACATCTGGTCTGGAGTCGCCAAACGTTTGGTGCATGGATTTATTTGTATTGATTTTGCCTGTGATCAATACTCGTTTGTGAGTAGCCATTTTGCTATTTGATTCAATTTTAAATAAAGCTGTTTTATGGTAATGCACTAGGTCAGTGCGCCTTCCCCTTCTTTGTATTTATACAGTGGGTACAGAAGACAGGCTGGTGTATTCTAGCTAATTTTTACAGTCTAGTGTATACAGAAGACAGGCTGTGGTATACAGAGGGTTTAGTTTATTCAGAGAGTCTGGTGTATACAGTCATATTTGTAATTCTCCACATCAACTGTCACTTTGATATCACCACTGACGACACACCATCCTGACTTATTTTGATTTTATTTATTATTAGAAATAGAGAGTACTATCTCAAAACCAGTTCAATCTATTTACTTCGATGAGGTCTACCGCTAATTGTACGGTAATGCAAAATGTTCACAAAACCATCCATTTGCTACCAGACATGCTGCACATATTATGAGTAATGTAACTATCGCTCGTTAACGATGTAAACCGTTTTATTGCTTTTCTGACATTAACCGAGTATCTCTGACATTAACTGAGTATCTCTCTGCACTAGGATCTTATTAATAATAATAATAATAATATTATTGTGTAAGGCAAAGATCAACTAGTCGAATATAAGCTTTCTCAGTGGTACCGGCATATCCTTTAAATTTAGACTATCAAGCTAAGCTTTCAATCTCTTACCGTTTAACAGCGATACTTCCTCCCTGCAATATTAAGCCATTTAAATGTCCTATTGGTCGTCTATATTATACAACTCTCTGAAAAGCATATATGTAGAGAATAAAACTAGTCTTACATCTTAATAAAACTGTTTTATTGCTCAACCCGTATGAAGCTGTCATGACATAAGCAAATAAGTCACAGTTAAAACACAGTGACAAAACATTTCTTTTTACCTCAGCAAAATGTGAGAAAAAGAGTGTAAGCCGTCTGTCTGCCATATGCTTCAGAAAATTAATGTAGCGCTTTTAAATCCATTAACAAATCCACATCCTAATGTAAACCGTCTAAAATTTTAACATTTACTGATAGCAATTACTGATATTACATTATGATTATACCAGTGGAAATGGACCGCGTAATGGAATTGTCAAATTAATCATAATCTCAGAGTTAACTTAGCTGATAAATTTACGATTTACTCAACTATTTACTCAACGATTTAAACTTAGATTTTTTCAAGCTAAGTCAATTTAATCTTAAACAATTTATACTATATTCTACTGTACTCTTAAATTATGTACTGTTTTTCTGTATTTTAGCCGTACTCATATTTCGTGTTATGTTGCAACCATCTAATCTCATTGCTATTCCGACATTCTGCCTTAATGAGGATATTACTTTGCAACTATCCCTTGAACCCTTTTGTGTATTCACTTTATCTAGACCTATATATACTGCCTCAATATACTTATTATTATTATATTATAGAGATTACTATCTCTAAATCATTGTAAACGTAATCATAGTTACAATGTACAGCTAAATTTACGTTAAAGCAAACTTCACACAAAACCATCTTTTTAAAACCTTTTACACACTGCACATTTAAGAGTAATGCAACCATCTCTCTACCTCTATGCAATAGGATTCTCTTTCTGACTCTATTTTTTGTATTACTTCTTCTCCACATTAACTGTCACACTGATAACCATTTGTAACACATAGCACTGGCAACTCATTTTTAACAGCAGCAAAATGTGAGAAAAGCAGTGGGACGGTTTACTTGATTGAGAAGTGGTTGCAGTACCAAAGGATAGCAATAAAGTTTGATTACATTAATAACACATAATGCAACTATTTTACATTCACATCAAGCATACATCCTAATGTAAACTGTCTATCACTATTAATGTTCAGGGTTACTGATACATTATGCGGAAAACCAGTGGAAACGGAAAAAAGTCAGTGTAAGCCGTCTTCTTGCGTAACAAAATTAATGGAACGATTTACACGTTGAAATTTACAAGCTACGTCAATTTACTCTTAAATAATGTATACCCTTTAGCTGCTTAGCTCACACTTTGCTGTATGTAGCCGCGTTAACTGTATTAATGGTTACATGTAAGTAACCAATGGGGATTGACATTTCATGTCTATCTCACATCTCTAATGCAATTTGTCTCTTTGAAATTTCATACTTTTCCAGTTATTATACTTTCTAATCCTTAAAGACAAGTTGCTGATATTTTATGATTACAGCAATCATCTAATCTAATTGCTAGTCCGATATTCTGCCTTGGTATTACTTTGCAAGGCTCTATTGAACAATGTAAAGGTAAGCTAGATATTTTGTGTATTTCCACTTAAACTAGACCTGTATATACTGTCTCAATATTATCCTTTCTAATTTTGCTAAATTAGATTATAGGGTTTGCTATGTCTAAATCCAGGTAACCTACTCCCCTTTATTACGTATACTGCTACCTTTAGGATAATACAAAACCATCTTTTGCTTCTTTACACGCTTCACATATTAAGAGTAATTCAATGCTACCGATGTGAACAGTTTAATTGCTCTTCTTACATTTAGCTGGTATCTCTCTGCTATAGGAAACTGAACTTGTACTACAACGATAACTCATCTAATATCTGTCCACTCAGTGCTACCGGGATAACTTTTGCATTTAGAGTAATGAAATGATTTCTCAGTCATTTTGAAGCTACTGCAACAAACGCTTCCGATCTCTTTTCAACTGCAATACTTAAGCTCTGCAATATAAAGGAATATTTAGCTGCTTAGCTCAAACTTTGCTGTACGTAGCCGTGTTAACTTTATTAATAGTTACCAATGGGGATTGACATTTCATCTCTAATTCACATTCACATTTCTAATGCAGTTTGTCTTTTTGCCATGTCATCCTCTGCCAGTTATTTTCCTTTCTCATCCTTATGCTATATTTGGGGTATATTCACTAAATGATTAAAGACACGTAATGAACCCGATTGATAAAAACCTACACACGTCGTTGCTGTCATTTCGTGTATTTCCACTTAAACTCGACCTGTATATACTGTCTCAATATTAATCTGAGTTATTTTGCTATATTTATTATTAGAATAACCAGATTACGATCTTTAAATCCTGGTAAACCAACTCACACAAAACCATCTTATTTCTACCTTACACGCAGCAATTAATATTAAGATATTAACATTTAACCGGTATTTCTCTGCAATAGTAAACGGAATGGGTAGATCACTCATCTAATATCAGTCTTCTCAGTGCTACCGGAACAACTTTTACATTTAGAGTAATGCAACGATTTCTCAGTTTTATGAAGCTACTGCAACTAACGCTTTGGATTTCTTTCCTGTTAAATTATGCTCTGCAATATTAAGCCATGTAAATTGTCCTATTGGTCTACTAACAATGCTATGTATAACAATACAAATCTTTCAAAAGCAATATCGTCTCACTACAATACTTACACTCTGCATAATAAATATGATTAATGCGACTAATGCTAATAATAAAGTCGTTTAAAACTCGGCTATAGGTAGAGAATTAAACTATCTTACATCAAAATAAACCATGTACTGCCAAACCAATAACGGCCAATTACTTAACGTCTATCAGTCAATGACTTAACAAAATAAACTTAGCACTCTTTTGCTCTATTTTGTATATATGTAGTTCTCCACATTAACTGTCACATTGATATCACCACTGACAACACACCACTGACCTTTTAACAGCACCAAAATATGAAAAAAGCACTGTAACTCTTTACATGATTTAGAAGTAGTTGCATTAGCAAAAAATAAAGTCCTGTCTTCTGTACACGCTAGCCTTTCTGTATACATTAATCTTTCTGTGTACACCCGTCCCTCTATATAGACTAGCCTCTCTGACTTCTGTATACACGTGCCCGTAACCTATATACACTAGCCTGCCTTCTTTTTACAATAGTCTCGGTGTCCCAGCCTCTCTGCATACACTAGCCTCACTGAATTCCCCAGACTCTCTTCTGTATACACAAGCCTATCTGTAAACAATAGCTTGTCATCTGTACACACTAGCCTCTCTGTATACACTAGCCATTCTTCTGTATACACTAGGCTCAGGGGAATAACATTAGCCTATCTGTATTACCTTGTTTGACTTTTCTGATTTCTGTTTCTTTTCTAGGGTGTACCTCGCCATATACCCAAGCCAATCTTATTACCCCAGCCTCATTCCAATTATAATAGCCTCACTGTATACCCCAGGTGGTCTTGTGTTGGTTTTTTTCAGTCTGCTCAGCCATCTTCTTGCAGGGGTTCTTCGGGTCAGCCCTTGCTCCCTTTACCCCACGTATCCTCTCATTCAGAAGAAGTTCATTCTCATGTCTGGGTTACCTTGGGCATCAGGCTCATCCTATCCTTCACGGGACATTCATTTGGGTTTGCGTAGCTTGCAGGCTCTTGGGGGGTTCCTTCTCATCTTCAGGTCAAGAGTTGGTGTGTTCTACTCTCACAGCGGTAACTTACCGGTTACTTACAGTTGACGTTTGGGCATACGTCATTTTATGGATGGGATCTTTACCTTTCCTTTTCCACCTATACTTGTGTCTTTTTGCCCTCTTTTCAAGCATACTGACCATCCAGGCCATGGCACACCTCAGGCCTTGGTTCTTAAGTAATATCGCATTTCCCACTTGAAGACTCCGATTACAAGTGGTAAGGCTGGTATTTGTGGGAGGAGTCTGAGGGACTATTTAACCCTCCTCCTCTGTCAGGGCCAGGGTTGGTGTTTTCTAGGGAGAGAGAGACTGGGTTACACAGACTTGCTAGTGTATACAGACGGAATAGTGTATACAGAAGACCAGCTAGTTTATACAGAGAGGCTAATGTGTGCAAAAGACAGGCTAGATTATACAGAAGAACGTACTGGATATGCAGAGATGGAGGCGAGGTTATACAGAGGGAGAGGCTGTTTTACACAAAGAGGCTAGTGTATGCAGACTTGCTAGAGTTTACGGACAGACTAGTGTATACAGAGAGGCTATTTTATACAGAGAGACTAGGGAAAACAGAGAGGCTAGTGTACAGAGACAAGCTGACAGTGAGGCCGGGGTATAATGAGAAGCTAAGTTATACAGTAGACAGGCTAGTTTATATAAAAGACAAAATTGGGTAAACAGAATACAGGCTGGGGTATAATGAGAGGCAAGATTATACAGAGAGGCTAGGGTACACAGAGAGGCTAGTGTATAAAGATGTATACAGAAAGGTGGGGTATACCGAGAGACTAGGTGTATAAAAGACAAGCTAGGGGCGGACTAGTGTATACAGAGGACCGGCTAGTTGATACAGAGAGGCTAATGTGTACAAAAGACAGGCTAATGTATACAGATAGGCTGGATTATACAGAAGAACGTCCTGGGTATGCAGAGCGCTCAGCTTCAAGGGATGGCCAACGTGAGTAATATGAGTGACACTCCTCACCCCCCCCCCCACCTACCAGATCTGACTTTCATCCCCTTGCCCTCTCTGCCCCGGTCATCTGGTGGCAGTTTTATGCACTCCCTGGCCCCCACCCATTCATAATCCTTACCGACCTTTCCTTCCGCTGCTCACAGGAACACACTGGATGACTTGTCTAATTAACCAACTTGTACAAGACACCGCTATCCTCCTGTCTGACACCGGTCCCCCTTGGAGGCTTTACCCCTCACTGTTTGGGTGGTCCCTGCCTCCCCCTGGATGCTCCACATATACCCCGACGACATTGTCGGAGGGGCACCACTTGACAGGACACGGGGCTGGCATGCTGGTGGCATCTCCCATTGGAGGAAGGGATGATGGCCCCAACCCCTTGGCAGCAGGTTCTTTCATGTACAGACCAGGGCGGCTCATCTTCCCTTCTGGAGTCTTGACCTTAGAGGGGGGAGTGGCACTTTGGGGGGTCTGAGTGATACCTAGTGCGCTGTACTGGAAGGGCTTGACATTCTAGCATATGTGTCCCCTCCCCCTGGTTGCGCCCCTCGTCCCCCCCTCTGGCCCCCACCTACTCTTTGCCGACATTGCCTTCTGCAGCTTTCGGGGACACCCTGGATTACTTATTTATTGCGCCTATTGGTACGAGACACTGCTTCCCTCCAGTTTGACTCTGGACCCCCCTGAAGGATTTACCCCTTACTGTTTGGGCGGTCCCAGCCTCCCTCTGGATGCTCTACACAGCCCCCGATGGCGATGCAGGAGAGATGCTAATTGGCGGGCCCTAGGACTGCTGCTCGGGTGAAGTCTCCCGTTGGATGGAGGGATGGTGGCCCCAGCCCCTTGCCTGCCGGATTCTCCATGCACCGACCAGGGCTGCTCATCTTTCATCTTGATGTGGTGACCATGGAGGGGAGGAGTTGAAACTTATTGAGTCCGGGTGGTTGCTGGTGTGGGTGCACTAAAGGACTTGACCTTTCCGCATGTTTGTCCCCTCTCCCTTGCTGCCCCCCCTTCCCTCCCTTACCTCCTTCCCTTCCCTCCCTTACCTCCTTCCCTTCCCTCCCCCCTTCAATCCCCCCTTCCCCCCTCTTTTCCCCCCTTCCCTCCCCCTTTTCCCCCAGGGCGTGGACGGAGGAGAGGGGGTAAGGAGAGGTCAATCTGCCAAAGGGAGAAATGCATTTGTTCGGGGGTATGGGACGGGGGGTGGTGGATCCCATTCTGTGATGCCTTTTCTGTTGTGACAGGCTCCCACATGCATGCCTACATTTAGGGCGAGCTGAGGAGACCCCTCAGTGCTGACAGTTATATGCTCTACCTCTGTTTTGATTATACTATTGTTTTTTGGTTCTATGATGTTACTGATTGTCTTTTATTTGCATACCGGTATCAGACGTGACATTTACCACTGCCGGGACTGGGGGGACTGGAATCCGGGGGCTCTGTCTCCGACCTGTCTACCCACCAACCCAAGTAGGATGGCGCTTTAAACCCAGTGTACATCTTGTAAACGCTATAGCATAATTGTGCTGTTTTAGTATACAATTCCTGTACTGTTGAGTGCGGACAACCCTTAATTTCCCTCTCCCCCTGGGGTTGAGGTGCCCGACCTCTTTTTCCCCTTACCTTTCCTTCCATTCTCCCCCTTAGTTCCCGCCATGCATTACCTACCCAATACCTACCTTGGTTCAACTTTCTTTGCTTTTCTCTGACGTCCCCCTTCCCCTCCCCGAGGAGCGATGGCAGACACAGTCAAGGTCACCTCTCTAAACGTTAAGGGACTGAACTCCTCTGAAAAATGGTGGATCCTCCTGTGAGAACTGAAGACTTCCTGTACTGATGTGGTCTTTATACAAGAAACACATTTTAAAAATACTAGCCTCGGGGGCGTGGCCGGATGTGAACCAGGGAGGACGCACGGTGAATGAGCTCCAGGCATCCTTTTCTAATCCTGCTCCATCCTCTCTGCTGACGGACCCGGGGACACTGCTAGACTCCCCCCTGCACTGCGGACTATCCTCGGAACCGCCTGGGCTGTTTATCTCGGAGCCCGGCGGTGTTTCTGGAGCTCCGGTCGGCTGCGACCTAGCTGCCTGGTGGAGACCAGCCGCCATCTTTGGGGCCTGTGAAGCCTCCGGGACGCCCGCGGTGGAGTGGCGCGCTCGCGGAGCGCATATACGAGTGGGCCGTGCACCGGAGATTATCGCGGACGAGCACTGGGGGCTGCAGCCGGACCCCTCAACGAAATTGTCGCGGCCGCGTTCGGATCGTACCGCGGAGGCCGGCCGCGTGGCGGCAGGAGCGGCGGCCCGCCTGGAGTGAGTGGAGACCGAAATTCCGGAGGGGAGGTGAGCCTTGGAGTTGGGGTCAGCTGCAGGGTGCCCCAGGACTGAGACTGAGGGAGTGAGGTGGTGGCCTGTGTCAGCTATTGTCAGCATGATTGCTCTCTCACACTGGTTGTTGGCTAGACTCTCTTAAATGGACATATCCTGTTATGTATGTAACCTGCTGGACTGTGTCTGTTGCTGCTGAATCCTCCTGCTGAACTTATACTAAGCAAAGTATTGCGCTGCACTGTACATCATTCTAGTTGTTTGTCCGCTCTGTGGCTGCTCTACTCTTAAAGGGGCGCACCTTACTGCCTGTATACCATCCTACATACTCTCAGTCTGTCTGCCTGCTCCTTCATGCCCTCCAAAGGCAAGTCTGCTGCTAAGAAGGCACCGCCGCAGCCTGCACAGAGCCCTAGTGATTTTTTGAACCAATTCAAGGCGCTGATGGCGGATATGGAACAGGCGGCACCGCAGGCGGCTGCTCCGCCCGTGCCTGCTACCCCTCAAGCCAATGATACCACTGTTATTCTTGCGGCAATTGAGCAAAGCAGAACATCATTGTTGGTCCGCATAGACCATTTGGCGGAAGAGTGCAATCTCATAAGAGCTGATCTGGACAAATTTAGGGGCCGACTTTCTGAAACCGAATCCCGAGTCTCGGCGATGGAGGACACCACTAGTCGCCATGATGAAGCCATCCATGCTTTGCAGTGCACTGTTCAGAATTTGGTGGCGAAAGCCGACGACGCAGAAAATCACATGCGGAGGAACAATGTTAGGGTTCTGGGCCTCCCGGAGGGGGCTGAGGGGGAGCGCCCTGCTGAGTTTGCGGAGAGCTTTTTCAAATCACTTCTCCATTTAACCGAGGTCTCCCCAACATATGTGGTGGAAAGGGCTCACAGGGTACCCACTGGCCGAGGTCCGCCTGGGGCTCAGCCCAGGCCATTCCTGGTACGATTCCTCAATTTTAGGGACCGGGACTGTATACTGCGCGAGGCACGCAAACACCAGACCCTGCCTTTTGAGAACACAGTGGTGCATCTGTATCCTGATTTTTCGGCTGACCTGCAGAGACGGCGCAAGACCTTTACGGATATCAGAAGACGGCTGCGGGAAAAAGATTTGAAATACTCCATGCTCTATCCTAGTCGGCTGCGGGTACAACATGGAGGTTCGGTGAAGTTTTTTGATACTCCTGCTGAAGCGGATGCCTGGCTCCAGTCGCTGAGATAGGTGAGCCGGACATGGTCTACTTACTACACGGCGGGATTGGTTCTTCTTTTTGTTTTTCTTTTCCTTTTTGCCTTCTGCCATGGCCCCCTTCAAGAGTTTGGCCGGTTTGCTCCTGGGAGGTTGAAATTACCTGTGCACTACCATAGGGTTTCCATGCCATGGAAGGTTGCCCCCTCGGGCTTGGGGGGGGGGGGAATTTGAAGGTGGCTGCCCTTTTCTCACAAGTACATCTCTATGAACATCATAGTTGAGTGCAGTGCCCCTTCTTCTGCCGTATCTGTTTGGCTATCCTCTTGGACTCATCGAATCCTGGGAACTGTAGGGGGCATATGAGGTCTGGATGTGGCAGCAAAGGCGGGAGGGTCCTGAAGCAGAGTTGGGAGCTCCGGGACACTGGACACCGTGTTTATGACAGTTATTTTGGTGACACTTTAACACCCCCTTTTATTGTTTTTTTAGGGGGGTGTCAACTTTTTCTTTGTGTCTTTCGGTCCTTTTTGGCCTCATGATGGTTATGCCCTCAAGGATGTTTTAGGACATGGTTTGGGGACAAGCTGCGTGTACCTGTTTTTTTTGGTTTGCTACACAGCGGCAGGGAGTTTTGGGGGTCAGGGGGTGGGGTTTTTAGTAAATGCAGCCCTCCAAGTCAGTTTTTTTATTTTTCATATGCTTGGTCGCACGTATGTCACACATGGTCAACTGTATTTCCTTCTGTTAATCTGTGTATTGTACCTCTTGCTCGACAGGTTTGATGGGGGATGATGGCGGGACAAATGTTTAATGTGGTCTCCTGGAATGTCCGAGGACTGAATGACAAATTCCGTAGAGCTCTAATGTTCCAATTTTTAAAACCGCTTAGTCCTCATGTGGTGTTCCTGCAGGAGACGCATCTGGATGGGAGCAGGGTGCTGGCCTTACGCAGAGCCTGGGTACAACGGGCGATACATGCAACGTACTCTACTTACTCCAGGGGAGTGTCAATCTTAATCAGTAAGGCGGTACCCTGCACTGTACATCATGCGATCTCAGACCCTGGGGGAAGGTATCTGATTGTAGTTGCTGATATTGGCACATACAAGGTGGTCTTAGTTAATGTTTATATTCCACCTCCTTTCCAGATTCAGATTTTGTATGATATTTTGGGTAGATTGGCGCCCTATATGCACCTCCCTCTCCTAATTGCTGGGGATTTCAATGCCATACTCTCTACCGCTCTGGACTCCTCTAATGCGTCTAGAGTGGCATCGGCTGAACTTTCTGCCTGGGCGGCTACGGCTTCCCTGACAGAATTGTGGCGGTGGAAGAACCCTACTACTAGAGGTTACTCGCATCTTTCCAAAACGCATAGATCCTCTTCGAGGATTGACTTGGCGTTCGCAAATGCATCAATGTTGCAGCTGGTGGGCGGAGCTACATATTTAGCGGGTGGTTTGTCTGATCATACGCCCCTGTCAATACATATTGGTCTCACCTCAGGCTCTAGGGGGGGTATTGGAGGCTCAACCCTGGCTGGCTGGAGGTGGAGGAGGTGTCCACTCACGTTGCGCCACACTTTGGTAAGTATTGGGAGGATAATGTGGGAACTGCCGCCCCAACCGTGGTGCGCGGTCATTATATCTCGGCTATTAAGCAGGCACGCAGGTCTCATAATCAGAAAGAGCAGGAATTGCAGGACAGGGAGAGGGTGTGTGCCTTGGCACATGCTAATAGCCATTCGGATGTCACGTATGGTGAACTTCTGGAGGCGAGGCGTGTTTTGGCACTCCACTATACCGAATTAGCTCACACGTCTAGGACAAAGCTGGCTGAATCCCTGTTTGAGCGGGGGGACAAAAATTGCAAGTTGCTTGCTATGTTGGTAGCAGAACAGAGAGTTCAGACTAACATACCTTGCATTAAAAATGATCGGGGGGACATTCTCACAGATTCTGTGGCTATCTTGGACACTTTTGTGGAATTCTATAGAACCCTGTATTCTCCTCTCCCGGCTTACAGTTCCCTGGAGCTGGACGGGTTGTTGGCGTCCCTGGATGTCCCGGTGCTGTCTGAAAAGGACAGGGACATGTTGGACGCTGATATAACTGAGGAGGACATTGAGAGGGCCGTTAGGTCCTTCCCTCCACATAAGTCTCCGGGTCCCGATGGTTTTTGTGTTGAATGGTACCGGGCACATTTGGAGGACTTAGTACCCAGGCTAAAGTGTCTCTTTCACTACTGTATTGAACACAAGTGTCTTCCTGACTCCCTATTAGAGGCGCAGGTTATTCTACTGCCAAAGCCGGGTAAGGATCCCCTGTCATGTTCATCGTACAGGCCAATAGCACTGCTGAATCAAGATTTGAAAATCTTGGCCTTTTCCAGTATAGCAGGATGGCTTTACGCGCATAGAACAAAGACAGAGATATCATAGTTCTTTGTGCCCTTCTAGGAGCCAACTCCTCCACCAGCCCCAGCAAACAAACCGTGACCGTAAGAGGAATCCTCACCAAGAGGACTGTTTGTATGGTGTCCGTCACTCCCCTCCAAAAGTCCCTAATCTGTGGGCACTGCCAAAATATATGGTCAAAGCCAGCTCGGTCCTCCGTACACCTCCAGCACCCCGCCGCACCCGTACCATACATTCCAGCTAGCCTTGCAGGTGTGTAGTGTACCCTGCATAGAATTTTATATTGAATAAGTCTATCTCTGGCCGACACCAGAGTCTGGAAAGGATAGGCCCACATGTCGTCCCAGTCCTCCCCCCCAAAGTCTGTCACCAAAGCGCTCCATGTATCCCTACATTTTTGTACCACACTGGGTCTATCAACGAACAGCTCTTTGTAGACCACGGACAAGGGCTTCAAAAGGTCCCCCGTCCGCAGCACCCTCTCCAGGGGAGACACACCCAGCTCCAAAGCAGCAGAACCGAACTGGGTGAGGAAGGCGTGTCTCAACTGGAGGTAGCGAAAAAAATACCAGTTCGGTAGATTGTATTTCGTTTTCAGTTGATCAAAAGTGTATAGCCTAGTCCCCCCCACTATGTGCGTAAGGTGTTTGATGCCAACCCTGGCCCATATCACCGGGTCAGGAATCGCACCAAAATGCGGCAGCCTGGGATTAAACCAGATAGGGGCATCCGGCGACCAGCACCCCCCTCTGTTCTTCATCAAGACTTGCGCCCTGTCCCAAGCTCGCACCGTTACTCGCATGGAGACTGTCAGGGAAGGAGAGGCCCCTGGACCCCTATACACCAAGTAGGATAAACTCTCATACGAGCCCATAAGGGCTGCCTCTAGTACCGTGGCGGAGTCCCCATCATCCCTTGTTAGCCATCTCCTGGCGACCACCATCTGTCCAGCTATGAAATACTTAAAAAGATCCGGTAAGGCCAAGCCACCTTGACTCCAGGGCTCCTGTAAAACACGGAGACTTATCCTGGGATGTGCAGCGGCCCACAAAAACGAACTGAACAGACTGTTCACCCTTCTGAAAAAGGAGCAGGGGATCCAAACTGGCGTGTTTCGCAAAAAGTATAAAAACACTGGTAAAACTTTCATTTTCAGTAGGTTAACCCTACCAATCAGGGACAGCGGCAAATGTTTCCATGCATCCAGTTGTACCTTCACCCTGGCCAGCAATGGAAGAAGATTGAGAGACATATAGTCACCTACTCTTGGGGACACCCTCACACCCAAATACCTGAACTCCTGCACCCATGCAATGGGGACCTTAGTGGTCGCCAAAGCACGAGCCCCCCCGTCAATAGCCATAACGTTTGACTTCTCCCAATTAACCCGAAGCCCGGAGTATGTGGCAAAGGTGTCAAGCACCCTAAACACAGCCTCCAAGGAAGGCCCTGCGTCCCGCAGAAACAGAGGCATGTCATCCGCATACAACGCTAAGCATTCCTTGATACCCCCCACCTCCAAAGCTCCAACCTCAGGGGACCTCCGCAAAGCTATAGCCAAGGGCTCTATCGCCAACGCAAATAAGGATGGAGACAGCGGGCACCCTTGACGTGTGCCCCTGCCCACTCTAAACTGAGAGGAGATCAAGGCACCTATTTTGATAACCGCCCGAGGGTTGCTATAAAGTAGAGAAATCCAAGTAACAAAAACCTCCCCAAAACCCATGTGCCGCAGAACCGCTAGCATATACTGCCAGTCTACAGAATCGAAGGCCTTAGCCATGTCAAGGGAGACCACTACTCTCTCGCCCGTCCTGTCATGTTCGACCTGCAGATGAGTAAACAGCCTGCGCAAGTTGGTATCCGTAGACTTCTGCGGAATAAATCCCGTCTGATCTATGTCCACCAAGGTAGTGATGACTTGGGAAAGTCTGGTAGCCAAAATTTTGGTTATTGGCTACGGCCACATCACCCTGAATCTGTTCCATCTCATCTGATCTTGGAAGCTAAGCAGGGTCGGGCCTGGTTAATGCCTGGATGGGAGACCGCCTGGGAATACCAGGTGTCGTAGGCTTCTTTTTTTTTTTCTCCAAACAGGGGAAGACGGTCCCCCGAGTACATAATGCAACAGAGAAATACAGAGCAAAAAGCAGCTGAACAATACTTGATACAGGTATATTCGCAAATGTGAGTCTGCCTTCCATCAATCATAATGATTCAAGGCACGGATAAAGTACTGTACCAAGATCCAGGGTCACACAAACCCCAGGTCCCTCCGGCATAATCCATCCAGAGGGGGGTGTGGGGCCGTCATTCCCAATTTTCCACTTTTTCCAAAAGAGAGAGGGGGTGGAGGGGGTGAGAGATAGGGGAGGAAGGCAGAAAAGAGAAGGGGTGAAAGATCAGGAAAGGAGAAGAGGGGACGAGACACGATGGCAGGCACTGTCCAAGGGGCCAGTCAAGGAAAGCTCAGAGCACTAAGGCGATAGCAGGCGACATCCTTCCAGCGAGAATATAAAGGTATTCCAGATGTCCCAGGTTTGTTTAAAAAATTCTTGTTTACCTTGTGATGTGAGGATCAAGTCCTCCATTTTTTTTAATGTCCTCTATTTTCCTAAGCCAGTGAGTAATGAAAGGGGGGGAACATATTTTCCAATAGAGAGGGATGCAGGATTTTGCCGCATTTATCACATGTCGTAAAATTGATTTTTTGTACTTCTTAATGGGAATCTGTGAATGGTGCAAGAGAAAGAATGCAGCCTCTTCCGGGATGGAGAAGTCTGTGAATTTTTGTGTTATGCATCGGATCTCTGTCCAGAAGTCCACCAAGCTGGGGCAGGACCAAAAAATGTGGAGCAACGTGCCCTCTTCTTCTCCACACCTCCAGCATATGTTCGAGGAAGAGGGGAATTATTTATGCAGCTTTGATGGTGTCAAATACCACCTGGTGAGAAGTTTAAAATTTGTCTCCTGTATCTTCGTGCACAGCGAGGTTTTGAGTGCCAAAGTGATAATGCGTTGTCTCTGTGCTGGGGAAAATGAGCAATTAAGGTCCTTTTCCCAGTTGGACAGACAGGTTAAGTGTGGGTGATCTGTTTGAGAGAGAATGTGGACCAAAGGGCCTTCGCTCCTGCATAGAGTCTCAAACTCCGTCTGAGGGCGGGCGAAAGTTTGAGTATTGGGGATGGAATGGAGAAAATGATGTTGTTGCGCCGCTCTCCAAAAAGGCAGTTGGAAAAGCCCTGTCGGATCTGTTAGGGTTGAGAAAGAAGGCCATTTTCCATCAATGACGAATTTAGATGCATGGTCTAGGTTGGAATTTCTAAGTGGGTCCCCGGTTCAAAGTTCGGATGGTCACGTATAGGGAATAGGGGGGAAGTCAAAGACGTGAGTGTGTTTTGGGTAGCGATCAGGTGACTGACTTTCAATGAAGCCCCTATAGTGGGATGTGACGTCAATTCTGTGGGTAAATCCTTATAGCACCACATGGCGCTTCTTAGCGGAATTCGGGAGTGAGATTGTCCTAGTTGCACCCAGAGCTTAGAAAGTTTGTTTCCATTCCAGTCCAATACACGCCCCAGATGGGAGGCCAGGTAGTAGCATCGCAAGTCAGGGAGAACCAACCCTCCCTGTTGTTTAGACAATGTCAGCTGTGACCACTTAAGTCTGGGATTTTTGTGGGCCCAGTTAAATTGAGTGAGCAGGGATTGAGCTTGCTTAAAAAACGGGACTGGACTCTGGATCAGGAGAGCTTGGAAAAGATAGGTACATTTAGGGAGTATCTTCATTTTAATGAGATTGCATCTCCTGAACCAGGAATGGAGACCAGAATGCCACCCGTGAAGCAAACTGCAGATCTTAGTGACAAGGGGTGGGGGGAAGTTCAACATAAACGTACGCGCGATGTCCGGTGGAATGTAAGTACCTAAGTACTTAAGGGCTGTATGGGTCCATTTAAATCGAAAATTGGACTGCAAGTCTAGTAACATTTGCGGGGGGACTGCGACCCCCATGGCCTCTGATTTCAAGAAGTATCCCGTATATCTGGAATTCCCGAAGGAGATTTGGCAAGGAAACTCTGGGATTCTTCAACGAGAACAGCATGTCATCCACGTAGGCAGATATCTTGCACTCAATAATACCCATTTGGAGTCCCGTTATGTCTGAGTTTTATCGAATTGTGGAGAGAAAGGGTTCCAATGACAGTGCGAATAATAGGGGCGACAGGGGGCAACCCTGTCTGGTCCCATTCCCGATGTCAAGGGGAGATGAGAGCACCCCATTCGCTTTGAGTTGAGCTGAAGGGCGTGAGTATATCTTACTCATCCATGCCAGCATCCGTTCACTCAGACCTATATGGCGAAGGACCGAGAACATGAATGTCCATTTGACCCGATCAAAAGCCTTCTCGGCATCAGTACTCACGAAAAGACAAGGGGTCTCAGATGACTTTGCTTTATGGACCAGGGTAAGCACCTTAATGGTGTTGTCCCTATCTTCCCTGGTGGGAATAAAACCTAACTGGTCAATATGTATAAGGGACTGCAAGTGCTGTGCCAATCACGTGGCGAGGATTTTAGAGAATCGTTTTAGGACCGAATTTAGGAGGGAAATGGGTCTGTAGCTCCCACATAGGCCCGGGTCTTTGCCCTCCTTAGGTATCAACGAGATGTGGGCTCTAAGGGTATCCTCAGGAAAATCCCCATTCAAACTCAGAGTATTAAATAAATTCACCAAGCGCGGGCCGAGAATAGGGAGGAAGGTCTTATGGTATTGTGCGGTATATCCGTCAGGGCCCAGAGCCTTACCCACCTTCGGAGGTCCCTGGACTTCTTCCAGTGTGATCGGGTCCTCCAAGTACTCCTGTGATTACGATGAGAGGGTTGGTAGACCAGAACCGGTTACATATCTGTCTATATTGTCCTGTCTGGACCCTGAATCGGGCAGGTTGTAGAGATCAGAGTAACATTTTTCAAAGACTTTGGCTATTTGGGTTGGGGTATAGGCCCTCTGGCCATTCTCATCTATCAACTGTGGTATGTAAGAGGCAGATTTCAACTCCTTTAACGACCTGGCTAAGATTTTTCCGCATTTGTCCCCTGACTCCTACGTCAGTTTACGACAAAACTGGAGTGCCGCTTTCGCTTTATAATGGAGCAGGTCAGTAATCTGGGTACGGAGTGTCCCCAATTCAATCTCTAAGGTCCGTGAGGGGGCATGTTTATGTTTTGCTTCCACAGAGGCAAGTTCACAAAAAAGATTAGCAAGCTGTTCCTTCCGTGTTCGTTTGATACGTGCCCCGTGCCTGATAAGTACCCTGCGGAGTACTGACTTGTGAGCCTCCCAAATTATCCCCGGGTCGCAGTCCTGCGTTTAGTTTTCTTGGAAATAAAGGTCCAATTCCCTGGTCACATCTGCTAAAACTTCCGGTATCTGGAGGAGGCTCTCATTAAGGTGCCAGAATAGAGACCTAGGTGAGGGGTTCCTAGGGAGAGTGTAGGTAAGGGCTACAGGAGCGTGGTCGGACCAAGTAATATGGCCGATGGAGGAAGAGCTCACCAAGTGCAGTTGGTCATGTGGAATCAAGAAGAAGTCTATCCTCAAGTATGATTTGTGAGGGGAAGAGCAAAAAGAGTAGTCCCTTTATCCGGAGTGTTGCAGACACCAGACATCAACTAATTGGTCATTCAGTAAACACTTAGTAATCCGCTTTCTAGAGGAAATGAGGAGCGAGGAGCAAGAGGCAGAAGTGTCAACCGATGGCGAAAGGGGACATTAAAGTCCCCACCTAATATGAACTGGCTCTCCCGAAAGTCACATAATCTGTGCAGGGTAGTTCTGAGGAATGTGTCTTGGTGATCCTTGGGAGCGTACACAGTGGCAAATGTAAAAAGGAGCTCTCCAATGTGGCCCCTAAGAAAAAGATATCGGCCCCCAGGGTCCACCAGAGAATCCTGGAGAACCGAGGGGAGCCTGCTAGAGATCAGAATGGAGATTCCCTTGGTCTTAGAGGAGGGGTTAGTAGAGTGGTAGACCTTAGCGAAGGATCTTGACCATAGAAAGGGGAGGCTAGTATTTTTAAAATGTGTTTCTTGTATAAAGGCCACATCAGTACAGGAAGTCTTCAGTTCTCACAGGAGGATCCACCGCTTTTCAGAGGAGTTCAGTCCCTTAACGTTTAGAGAGGTGACCTTGACTGAGTCTGCCATCGCTCCTTGGGGAGGGGAAGGGGGACGTCAGAGAAAAGCAAAGAAAGTTGAACCAAGGTAGGTATTGGGTAGGTAATGGATTGCGGGAACTAAGGGGGAGAAAGGAAGTGCAAATGGAAGGAAAGGTAAGGGGAAAAAGAGGCCGGGCACCTCAACCCCAGGGGGAGAGGGAAATTAAGGGTTGTCCGCACTCAACAGTACAGGAATTGTATACTAAAACAGCACAATTATGCTATAGCGTTTACCAGATGTACACTGGGTTTAAAGCGCCATCCTACTTGGGTTGGTGGGTAGACAGGTCGGAGAGGGAGCCCCCGGATCCCAGTCCCCCCAGTCCCGCCAGAGGTAAATGTCACGTCTGATACCGGTATGCAAATAAAAGACAATCAGTAACATCATAGAATCAAAAAACAATAGTATAATCAAAACAGAGGTAGAGCATAGAACTGTCAGCACTGAGGGGTCTCCTCAGCTCGCCCTAAACGTAGGCATGCACGAGGGAGCCCGTCACAACAGAAAAGGCATCACAGAATGGGATCCACCACCCCCCGTCCCATACCCCAAAAGTACATGCAGCCCCAGAACAAATGCATTTCTCCCTTTGGCAGATTGTCCTCTCCATACCCCCTCTCCTCCGTCCACGCCCCGGGGGAAAAGGGGGAGGGAAGGGGGGAAAAGAGGGGGGTAAGGGGGGAAAGGGGGGAGGGAAGGGGGGAGGGAAGGGAAGGAGGAAAGGGAGGGAAGGGGGGGCAGCAAGGGAGAGGGGACAAACATGCGGAAATGTCAAGTCCTTTAGCGCACTCACACCAGCAACCACCCGGACCCCATAAGTTTCAACTCCTCCCCTCCATGGTCACCACATCAAGATGAAAGAGGAGCAGCCCTGGCCGGTGCATGGAGAATCCGGCAGGCAAGGGGCTGGGGCCACCATCCCTCCATCCAACGGGAGACATCACCCGAGCAGCAGTTCTGGGGCCCGCCAATTAGTGTCTCTCCTGCATCGCCATCGGGGGCTGTGTAGAGCATCCAGAGGGAGGCTGGGACCACCCAAACAGTAAGGGGTAAATCCTCCAGGGGGGTCCAGAGTCAAACTGGAGAGAAGCAGTGTCTCGTACCAATAGGCTCAATAAAAAAGTCATCCAGGGTGTCCCCGAAAGCTGCAGAAGGCAATGTCGGCAAAGAGTAGGTGGGGGCCAGAGGGGGGGGGATGAGGGGCGCAACCAGGGAGAGGGGACACATATGCGGGAATGTCAAGCCCTTCCAGTACAGCGCACTAGGTATCACTCAGACCCCCCAAAGTGCAACTCCCCCCTCTAAGGTCAAGACTCCAGAAGGGAAGATGAGCCGCCCTGGTCTGTACATGAAAGAACCTGCTGCCAAGGGGTTGGGGCCATCATCCCTTCCTCCAATGGGAGATGCCACCGGCATGACAGCCCCGTGTCCTGTCAAGTGTTGCCCCTCTGACAATGTCGTCGGGGTATATGTGAAGCATCCAGGGGGAGGCAGAGACCACCCAAACAGTGAGGAGTAAAGCCTCCAAGGGGACCGGTGCCAGACAGGAGGATAGCGGTGTCTTTTACAAGTTGGTTAATTAGACAAGTCATCCAGTGTGTTCCTGTGAGCAGCGGAAGGAAAGGTTGGTAAGGATTATGAATGGGTGGGGGCCAGGGAAGTGCTGTATGGGTCCATTTAAATCGAAAATTGGACTGCAAGTCTAGTAACGTTTGCGGGGGGACTGCGACCCCCATGGCCTCCAATTTCAAGAAGTATCCCGTATATCTGGAATTCCCGAAGGAGATTTGGCAAGGAAACTCTGGGATTCGTCAGCGAGAACAGCATGTCATCCACGTAGGCAGATATCTTGCAGTCAATAGTACCCATTTGGAGTCCCGTTATGTCTGAGTTTTGTCGAATTGTGGAGAGAAAGGGTTCCAATGACAGTGCGAATAATAGGGGCGACAGGGGGCAACCCTGTCTGGTCACATTCCCGATGTCAAGGGGAGATGAGAGCACCCCATTCGCTTTGAGTTGAGCTGAAGGGCGTGAGTATATCTTACTTATCCATGCCAGCATCCGTTCACTCAGACCTATATGGCGAAGGACCGAGAACATGAATGTCCATTTGACCCGATCAAAAGCCTTCTCGGCATCAGTACTCACGAAAAGACAAGGGGTCCCAGATGACTTTGCTTTATGGACCAGGGTAAGCACCTTAATGGTGTTGTCCCTATCTTCCCTGGTGGGAATAAAACCTAACTGGTCAATATGTATAAGGGACTGCAAGTGCTGTGCCAATCACGTGGCGAGGATTTTAGAGAATCGTTTTAGGACCGAATTTAGGAGGGAAATGGGTCTGTAGCTCCCACATAGGCCCGGGTCTTTGCCCTCCTTAGGTATCAACGAGATGTGGGCTCTAAGGGTATCCTCAGGAAAATCCCCATTTGAGCTCAGAGTATTAAATAAATTCACCAAGCGCGGGCCGAGAATAGGGAGGAAGGTCTTATAGTATTGTGCGGTATATCCGTCAGGGCCCAGAGCCTTACCCACCTTCGGAGGTCCCACGGCCATCTGGACTTCTTCCAGTGTGATCGGGTCCTCCAAGTACTCCCGTGATTCCGATGAGAGGGTTGGTAGACCAGAACCGGTTACATATCTGTCTATAGTGTCCTGTCCGGACCCTGAATCGGGCAGGTTGTAGAGATCAGAGTAACATTTTTCAAAGACTTTGGCTATTTGGGTTGGGGTAGAGGCCCTCTGGCCATTCTCATCTATCAACTGTGGTATGTAAGAGGCAGATTTCTTTTTTTTTTTTTTTTTTTTTATTAATGTTTATTGAAGAAAAGAAGCATGTACAATAACTTAAAAGACAATACGTGAACCAGCACAGGGGACAGTCGTATCACACCATCAGCAACCATGGTTCAAGGCAAAGTACTGCCCATGAGGGCCTAGCTAATAGAGGTAGTATATGAGGGGGATGCAGGTCCGCCTCTGATATCAGCTCCAAAATTACCGTAAGAACCTTAAGTGTTATGATTACATCACAGTGGTTGAGACATTATATCTGCATAGCTAGAGGAGTATTTATTTTTTTTTAAATCAGAAAATAACTTTTATTTCGCTTGTTGCACAGTACAAAATATACACCAGACAGTGCAGAAAAAGACATAAGGAAACAAAAGCAAAACATTGATTACAACAACGTAAGATGCAGTGAGAGAATGATCAAGTCCCAAAAAGAATGATTTCACAACCCATTCCCTTGCATTTGTGCATTTAATCCCTTTCGGTACATACCCTCGTTATTCCCAGGTTCTTATTACAACGTACCATTATTCTGTCCACTGACTCTCCCCGTCATTCCTTATACACCAGGCTATCCACCGTGCAACAATTCCAATATCATGTATCTTAGATAGAAAAAAACCATAGCAACTAATATGTCAAAAACAACATTACATTCAAAGTAACCCTTTGCAGTACTTTTTAGTTTCCTGTGTACACATTCTAGATAAGAACAGCATAATAAAGTGGTATTCCAACGTTCCCTCCCCCAATAGCAGAAATGCCTTGTTTTCATACGGCTCACTCTCTGTCCCTATCAGCAGCCTTTAGGCAATCGTGCTCCGAGTGTCTATCCCAGAATCAGTCTATCTTTGATAAGTTGGTAAGGGACCAACCCCGGAACCTCCAGCCATGCTTGCCACATTAACCACTTCCCGACCAGCGCACGACGATGTACGTCGACAGAATGGCACGGGCAGGCATATTGGCGTACACGTACGTCCAATATTCGTTGCCGCCGTGCCATCGGGAGCGCCCCGTGAGTCCGGTCGCGGGACCCGCGGACTCGATCGCCGCGGGCATCCCCGCGATCGTCTCACGGAGCGGCCGAATGGAGGAAATGTTGTATAAACAACATTTTTCCATTCTGCCTAGCAACTAGTGACGCTGATCTCTGCTCCATGTGATTGGAGCAGAGATCAGTGTACACTAAATGAAAGCCCAACCCCCCCACAGTTAGTAACACACCCCTAGGAACACTTAACCCCTACACTGCCACCCACTGGTTAACCCTTTCACTGCCAGTGTCATTTACACAGGAATCACTGCATTTATATAGCAGTGATTACTGTATAAATGACAATGGTCCCAAAAATGTGTCAAAAATGTCCGATGGGTCCCCCACAATGTCGCAGTCACAATAAAAATCGCAGATCGCCGCCATTACTAGTAAAAAAAAAAATAATAAAAAATTATTAATAAAAATGCTATAAAACTATCCCTATTTTGTAAACGCTATAACTTTTGCGCAAACCAATCAATAATCGCTTATTGCGATTTTTTTTACCAAAAATATGTAGAAGAATACGTATCGGCCTAAACTGAGGGAAAAAAATGTTTTTTTATATATTTTTGGGGGATATTTATTATTACAAAAAGTAAAAAATAATGCGTTTTTTTCAAAATTATCGCTCTATTTTTGTTTATAGCGCAAAAAATAAAAACCGCAGGGGTGATCAAATACCACCAAAAGAAAGCTCTATTTGTGGGGAAAAAAGGACGTTAATTTTGTTTGGGAGCGACGTCGCACGACCGCGCAATTGTCAGTTAAAGCGACGCAGTGCCGAATCGCAAAAAGTGGTCTGGTCTTTGACCAGCAAATTGGTCCGGTCTGAAAGTGGTTAAATAAAAATTTTGTGGGACTTTCCTATGCTGGTATGTTAATTTTTCTTTAATTAATAAGTTGCTCACACTGTCCACCCATTGCCCCCTGGTAGGCACCCTTGGGGTAATCCACCGTTGGGCAATCAGTTTACGTGCCTCATAGAGCAATCTGAGGACTGCGGTGCGTGTGTGTGAAGTCAGCGTATCATCTTCCAGGGCACCCAGCAGACAGACGGCCGGATCCATTGGGATGGTCACACTATATACTGTAGAAATCAAAACTGTAACCTCCTTCCAGAATCTAAAAAGCTTGGGGCACTTCCACAGCATATGAAGAAGATCACCATGGTCTGTCTCTCACTTTGGGCACAGGGGGGAATCTCTGATGCCCCATGAGTGGAGTCTCTTGGGTGTCCTATAGGCCCTATGTAACAGGTATAATTGTGACAATTTGTGGGACGCTGACAGTGAGACCAAAGGGGTCGCTGCTAGACACAATTCCAATTTTTCCCCGTCAATGGGGCCAAGATCTGCCTCCCACCCCTGTCTACATGGCAGCTTAGCAGGGTCCTGTATTCGTGCAAGGAGTATACTGTAGCAGCTCGAGATCATCCCCTTCCTGTCCTCCTTCATAAGGATGGATTGAAGAATAGCGTGATCTGCAGGCCGCAGCACAGTGGACCTTGCCTGTATTTGCAACGCATGGCGCAGCTGTAGGTATTTAAAGAAATTGTTGTGCGGAACCCCAAATTCTATTTGAATATCAGAAAACAACTTAAATATATGACCTGCATACAGCTGGGAGACATACTTAATACCCGCCCTTTCCCAGTTGCCGAAGCCTGTCAGTTTCTGAAGTTCTTTGAATTGTTTGTTGCGCCATATAGGCGTGTCGGGCAAGTACCCCCGTAATCCGAGTGTCTTTTTGACATACGGCCACAGAGTATTCAACAGTTGCACAGTGGGGCCTTTGAATCTAGGTGCGGGTAACCCGCCTCCAACCTCATAAGTGCAGTTTCGCTGTCCCCCTTAATGTCTAACAGTTTACGGATAGGGTCGGTCAGGTCTGTCAAACCCCACCCCCCTAGCTGTTGCAGTTGGGATGCTAAAAAGTAAGTCCTGGGATGCGGGACCGCCATCCCACCTTCTTCCTTATTGTACTGGAGGGTAGATAACTTAATCCTAGCTGCTTTTTTCCGCCAAATCAACTCCCGAAATTGCGACTCAATTTTTTCAAACCATCTCCTAGGGATCCACACCGGGGAATTATGGAATATATATAATAATTGCGGAGCCCAAATCATTTTAATTAAGTTAATTCTCCCGGCAATCGACAGAGGTAGTTTGCACCAGGCCGTGCATTTTTTCCTAAAGTTGCCAAGAAGGGGGGCCAAGTTGCGCGCAATATAGTGGGAAGGGTCCGGGGTCACCTGCACCCCCAAATACTTAAATTCAGTCACTATCTGGACCATCGCTGCACAACCAGGGAGAGGGACGAGTAAGGGGTCTAAAGGCATCAGCACTGACTTATCCCAATTAATGGCAAAACCTGACAATTCCCCAAAGGCCTTAATAAGGCCCATAACTGCCTGCAAAGATCCCTGCGTGTCACCTAGGTACAGCAGGGTGTCGTCAGCGTACAGGGACACCACATCCGTACCCATAGATCTTTGGAACCCAATTATATCTTGGTCCCCGCGTATCCTAGCTGCCAGTGGCTCCAGAGCTAGAGCAAACAACAGGGGTGATAGAGGGCACCCCTGCCGAGTGCCCCTGTACAATGAAAACGGCTCCGACAAGTCCCCATTCACCCTAAGTCTCGCTGTGGGCCTAGCATATAGCAACTGAACCCATTTAATAAAAGTGTCTCCCAGTCCCATACACCGTAGCACTTGCCACAGATAAGGCCACTCAACACTGTCGAAGGCCTTAGCTGCGTCAAGGGAGAAAATTGCTCTGTTGCCAGTGTTATCTGTTGGGATTTGCAGGTTCAAAAAGAGCCTCCTAATATTTTGCGCTGTGGATCTAGAAGGGATAAATCCAGATTGGTCTTTATGCACTAATTTATGTATCACCTTGGCCAGTCTGTTCGCCAATACCCTTGCCAGCAGCTTGACATCCGCTGTCAGCAAGGATATAGGCCTATACGAGCCCGGGGATCTAGCCTCCTTGCCTGGTTTCAACAAGACCACAATAATTGCCTCATTCATGGAACTCGGCAGAGACCCTCGCTCAAGAGGCTCCGTATAAACTTTCAAAAGGGTGGGAAGTAAAGTACAGGGGTACCGTTTATAAAATTCAGACGGAAGGCCATCCATCCCTGGCGATTTGTTATTTTGGGAGTGTGACAGAGCCACACCCAGTTCTTCCTCTGTCAGTGGCGCATTAAGCATGGCAGTGTCTTCCAATCTCCCCCTCCGTGGGTCTCACTTTAGATGTATACAGGTCCTCATAGAAATCTTTAAAAACACGAACAATGTCTGAGGTGGAAGAATATTCAATCCCCTGGTCGTCGCAGATAGCCGAAATGGTGGAAGACGACTGTTGCGCCCGCGCCATAACCGCCAGCATATGTCCAGTCGCCTCACCCTCCTCAAAGTGTGTGTGTCGCAGAAAAAAGCGCTTATTTTCAGCCAGCTGCAACGCCAGTTGCCTAGACATGGATTGTGCTCCTAACCATGCCCTTTTTGTGTCGTCTGATGGATTGGCAATATACCTGTCTTCTGTTTCGGAGACCACTCCGCGCACCGTCACCTCCCAAGCTTTAGTGTCTGTTTTGATTCGATTGATAATTTGTATGCATTGCCCCCTTGTGTAAGCCTTCAAGGCATCCCACACCACCCCCAGATTCGTAGTGTCAACATTATCCAGTAGAAAGGTTTTAATCGCGTCCCGGAGTGGATCTGGCTCCGGGAACAGCATAAGCCAGAAGGGGTTAAGCTTCCAAACCGTGCACCCAACCATATCAGGAAAAGATACCCGAATGCGGAGCGAGGAGTGGTCAGAAAGGTGTCTGTCAGCATAGTCCGAGTCTTTAATATGTGGCAACATCCTGTCATTACCCAGGCCCAGGTCTATTCTAGAAAGGCCTCCATAGGAGGCCGAGTGGCAAGAATACTTTTTAAGGTTCGGGTTCCTGCTACGCCATACGTCGGTCAGCCCCAATTCCTGCAATACCCTGGCAAAAGGAGTACAACCCGCTGCGCCTGGCTCCACGTTACTGGGTATGGGGAACTTGTCTTTGGTATGACTCAAATAGTTGTTGAAGTCTCCCACTGCCAGTAGTGGAACCTCCTGATATTGTGCCATAAATTTTGCCAGGCTCCCGAGAACCCCCGCCGAGTACAGCGGAGGCACATAAATATTAGCCAGGATGCAGGTTAACCTATGGACCTTGCACAGTAAAAAAATATATCTGCCACCTGGGTCAATCTGTACCTGAGAGCATTGAAACCGGACACCTTTACGTACAAGCACGCTTACCCCCCTGGAGTATGAGGAGTACGTGGAGTGGTACTGAACATTATACATGCGCGGGCTCAGGCTAGGGGGGGGATCAGCCGCAAAATGCGTTTCCTGCAGACACACAACACTTGCATTCATTGATTTTAAATGGCGTAATACAGCTATTTTTTTCACCGGATTACCTAGACCCCGCACATTCCAAGTGAGGACATTTAGCTCAACCGCCATTGGGGCCTACCACAAATAATGTCAGGATAACATACAATACTCGGTACGACCCCACCTCCAAAAAGGACATGGCATTGCACCAAGGAAGAGTTACAGTTAATAGAGCATCAAAATTACCCAGTTTGCAAATAAATATCCGTACATAGGCAAACATCATGACTACTATGAGCAGAGGAGTGGAAGAGTCAAAAAAGGAACAGTAGAAACCTTGGAACACTTTGCGATTGTAGATGACAGACTGCAAGCTCAGTTCTATGTGTGGGACCAACAGGGCCCCCAGCCGCTTGGGCTGCGTAACAAACAAACCCCCTGCATCTGCTGAGGGGGGGGGAAGGCAGAGGAAGCTCCCATGAAACCCACAGGTTAGTTCAGCTAGGAGCTTCACATCAACGGCACCTGAAGAGTGCGCCGTGTCGCGTAGGGTGTATCGTGACAGTTGGTCTCCCTTTGCCGCCTTACTCCAATTGTAGGACAGAGATCAGACATGTAATAAAAAAAAGGGGGATAAAAAATAGTTCAAACAGAACGAGCCCGTACATGGCCATTGCAGAATTAGAGGTAGTTACTTCAAGGCAGTCAGCGGCGTCCAGGTCCCCGGGGCCTTCTCCTCAGGCCGGGGCATTGTGTTGCACTCGGTTAGCTTTGAGGGCCCTATCTTCTCTGTCCAACCATTGAGCTGCGTTGGTAGGCCGATCAAAGAAATGGGTTTCTCCCAGAGCAACAACTCTGAGGCGCGCTGGGTAAAGCATGGCATAAGGAAGGTTAAGCTCCCGCAATCTTTTCTTTACATCAATGAACTTTGCACGTTGCTTCTGCAGCTCAGCTGAAAAATCTGGGTACAAGGAAACTTTAGCATTGTCAATAGCCAGTGTGCCTCCCATGGTTCTGGCCTTGGATAGTATAGCGTCCCTGTCCTTGTAATTCAACAGTTTAAAGAGGAAAGCCCTAGGATGATTGCCAGGTGGCAGGGGCCTGGACGGGACTCTGTGCGCGCGTTCAACCGCAAAGAGTGGAGAAAAGGCCTCTTTGCCAAATACTGTAAGCAGCCAATTCTCAATAAATGCAACCGGGTCTTTGCCCTCAGCCCGCTCCGGGATGCCTATTGCACGGATGTTGTTTCATCTCATGCGATATTCGAGGTCGTCTAGGCGAGACGCATGCTGTGCAGTAAGGTGACAGTTGTATTGCAAGTCTCTTTGCATAGGGGGGATATCATCCTCTATAGCACTCACTCTGCCTTCAATGGCTGCCGTGCGTTCCCGCAGCTTTTGCATGTCCTGCCGCACATAAGAAATCTCAGCTTTCACCCCTTTCACTTCAGTAGCAAATGCTGAGATAGACATATTGCAAGCGGTTACAGTGGAGAAAATGTCCCTGAGAGTGGGTTCCGTGCCATCAGATGGAGAGGGAAGGGAAGTAGGCCCCACCAAGCCGCCCCGTGGTGTACTCACAGCGTTCCAGGCCGGGGACAATCCCTCTGCATCCTCCAGCGGGACCGTGTCATCTGCAGCCGAGTGATCGCTCATGGCATCCCCAGCACCTGAGGGGGGAGAGGGCAACCCTTTCGAGGCTTTACCTCCATAAAGAAGCTTCTGGGCAGCCTCCCTGTATTGATCCCTGGAGGAGCGCTGTGGCAAGGCGCCATCTTGGGAGAGTTCGGCCTGCATGCTCCGGGAGTCTTTACCGCTCCTGGACATGGATTTAAGCGTCCCGGATCCCCTCGGGACGTGTCGCCGCCTCCGCGGTATCGTGTCGGTCACAGCGGGGCTCGCTCCGGAGCGTGTCCTCAAATATACCGGATAAGTGTCAGGATTTTCGGCGGAGCAGGAGAGAAGTGCGACCGTCTACATGCGCCGCTAAGCCACGCCCCCAGCTAGAGGAGTATTTAAAGGCAACCCAACAGGCCCAGATTTTTTTTGCCAGCTCAGATTTGCCACGGAGGGAGAGAGTCAGGTCCTCCATGTAATAAGTGGTATCCACGTTGAGTAACCAACGTCGGAGCGTAGGGATCTTCCTCAGTTTCCAAAATTGTGGAATGAGGGTTTTTGCGGCATTAAGAAGGTGGGGTGTAATTGATCTTTTATAAGGGCCTGTTGGTTTCCCCGTACAGTGGAACAAAACATACCAAGGATCATTAGGGACCTCCCATCCCTGGATCTCTTTAATCCAATATAAAATCGTTAGCCAGAAAGGACGGATCCTCGGGCAGTACCACCAAATATGAGCATGGGTAGCCCTCTCACCGCACTCCCGCCAACACAGTGGTGATGTCAGGGGGAAAAACCTATGCAATACCACAGGTGTGTAATGCCATCTGGTTAAAAGTTTATACGCCATTTCCGACGTTTTAGAGGATCCGGAGGAGGTATGTGCCAGGGCTAGGATATGTGATTTTTGGGTCAGCGAGAGTTCCATTTGTAGATCCTGTTCCCAGTTGCGTAGGAATGTGGGGGTGCTAGTAGAGGTGAGGGACAGCAGTGCGTGATAAAAGTACGAGATTGGCTTCTCAGTTGGGCGAGTTTCAGCAAATGCAGTTTCCAAAGGCGTAAGCTCAGCCAAGGAGCGTAAGGGTTTTGGGAGTGAACGAACAAAGGCCAGTAATTGATGATGTTTCCAGCGGTCCATATACAGTGGTGTGAAAAAGTGTTTGCCCCCTTCCTCATTTCCTGTTCCTTTGCATGTTTGTCACACTTAAGTGTTTCGGAACATCAAACCAATTTAAACAATAGTCAAGGACAACACAAGTAAACACAAAATGCAATTTGTAAATGAAGGTGTTTATTATTAAAGGTGAAAAAAAATCCAAACCATCATGGCACTGTGTGAAAAAGTGATTGCCCCCTTGTTAAAACATACTATAACTGTGGTTGTCCACACCTGAGTTCAATTTCTATAGCCACACCCAGGCCTGATTATTGCCACACCTGTTCACAATCAAGGCATCACTTAAATAGGAGCTGCTTGACACAGTAAGGTCCACCAGAAGATCCTTAAAAGCTACACATCATGCCGAGACCCAAAGAAATTCAGGAACAATTGAGAAAGAAAGTAATTGAGATCTATCAGTCTGGAAAGGGTTATAAAGCCATTTCCAAAGCTTTGGGAATCCAGCGAACCACAGTGAGAGCCATTATCCACAAATGGCGAAGACATGGAACAGTGGTGAACCTTCCCAGGAGTGGCCGGCCGCCCAAAATTACCCCAAGAGCGCAGCGACGACTCATCCAAGAGGTCACAAAAGACCCCACAACAACGTCCAAGGAACTGCAGGCCTCACTTGCCTCAGTTAAGGTCAGCGTTCATGCCTCCACCATCAGGAAAAGACTGGGCAAAAATGGCCTGCATGGCAGAGTTCCAAGGAGAAAACCACTGCTGAGCAAAAAGAACATTAAAGCTCGTCTCAATTTCTCCACAACACATCTTGATGATCCCCAAGACTTTTGGGACAACATTCTGTGGACCGATGAGACAAAAGTGGAACTCTTTGGAAGGTGTGTGTCCAAGTATATCTGGCGTAGAAGGAACACTGCATTTCATAAAAAGAACATTATACCAACAGTAAAATATGGTGGTGGTAGTGTGATGGTCTGGGGCTGTTTTGCTGCTTCAGGACCTGGAAGACTTGCCGTGATAAAAGGAACTATGAATTCTGCTGTCTACCAAGAGATCCTGAAGGAGAATGTCCGACCATCTGTTCGTGTACTCAAGCTGAAACGAACTTGGGTTCTGCAGCAGGACAATGATCCTAAACACACCAGCAAGTCCACCACCGAATGGCTGAAGAAAAACAAAATGAAGACTTTGGAGTGGAATAGCCAAAGTCCTGACCTGAATCCTATTGAGATGTTGTGGTATGACCTTAAAAAGGCCGTTCATGCTCGAAAACCCTCTAATGTAACTGAATTAGGACAATTCTGCAAAGATGAGTGGGCCAAAATTCCTCCAGGACGCTGTAAAAGCCTCATTGCACGTTATCGCAAACGCTTGGTTGCAGTTGTTGCTGCTAAGGGTGGCCCAACCAGTTATTAGGTTTAGGGGGCAATCACTTTTTCACACAGGGCCATGATGGTTTGGATTTTTTTTCACCTTTAATAATAAACACCTTCATTTACAAATTGCATTTTGTGTTTACTTGTGTTGTCCTTGACTATTGTTTAAATTGGTTTGATGTTCCGAAACACTTAAGTGTGACAAACATGCAAAGGAACAGGAAATGAGGAAGGGGGCAAACACTTTTTCACACCACTGTATGATATGGGAGATGCGCCCATGATGGTAGAGAGCGGTAAAACGCCGGAGGGGCCGGCGATTTGATGCAGGTAGATTTTATTGCCCAGCTGCCATGAGTGAGTTTGAGGGTCCATATTACCAGGTGGGAAGTAATTGTGTCCTATCAAGGGCATCAGAGGGGAATTATACGTCCATCCATGTGTCTTACACAGAGAGTCCCATACCATCAAGGTTGATTGCGTTAGTGGTGACGTAGTAGGCAAGAGAGTCCGGAATTTCCTCGGGATCCAAATCAGCGTGGAAAGTTGAGCGCCACATAGGTCTGTCTCTAGATTAACCCATAATTTAGCCTCCTTGCAGTATTTCCAATCAGAGAGCCTAGTCAACACAATGGATCGATAATAAAGCTTAAAATCTGGCACTGCTAAACCACCATCGCACTTAAGGCGGGTGAGGAGAGATTTAGGGAGTCTGGGTTTTTTTCTATTCCATATGTATCTATACACCATAGAGGTCAAGATCGTAAAAAAAAACACCGGTATCCCGAACGGGACCATCTGAAGCATAAAGAGCACCCTGGGCAGCAAATTCATCTTGACCATCCCGATTCTACCCAGCCAAGAATGTCGCAGCTGGGACCATTTCTGGATATCTGACCTAAGCGTGTTAAGTAGAGGTATGAAGTTAGCGCGGAATAGGGATGACAGGGAGGGCGTAAGTTGAATACCTAAATATTTCATGGAGCTCGTCTGCCAGGTAAAGGGGTAGTTCCGTTTCAAGTGAGACACCTGTCGGGAGGGGACAGAAATATTTAATAGTTCCGATTTGGACATATTGATTTTAAAATTCGAAACCAAGCCATAAGCCGAAAATTCAGACATAAGATTAGGGAGGGTGATCAGCGGTTGTTGAATATAAAACAATATATCATCAGCGTACGCTGCGTATTTGTGTTCCGTTTTGCCTATCGATATACCATGTATACTCGGGTTGCGCCTGATGAGGGAGAGAAATGGTTCTAGGTAGATCGCGAACAAAATTGGCGAGAGTGGGCATCCCTGGCGGGTACCATTGTATAAGGAGAAGGGGTCACTAAGGGTGCCATTACTTCGTATTTGAGCAGTGGGACGTTGGTATAAGGCCGATATTTTAGAGCGCAAAGAGGGACCAATTCCTAGGTGCGTCAGCGTTGCCATAAGATATTCCCAGTCCACCCTGTCAAACGCCTTCTCAGCATCTGTGGAAAGTAACAGGGTGGGCTGGGAAGTCCGCCGTACATACGCCATCAGGGAAAGTGTGCGCAGGGAGTTATCCCGCGCTTCCCTACCCGGGATGAACCCCGTCTGGTCTTGCGAGATCCATTGTGGTATCAGGGGGAGCAGTCGGTTTGCAATGGCTTTAGCATAAATTTTTGCGTCAATGTTCAATAGCGAAATGGGACGGTAGCTCGCGCAATCACTGGGGTCTTTGCCCGCCTTGAGGATAACAGTGATGTGGGTATGAGTGGTTTCCGGACGAAGATCTCCGCCGGTCGAGGTCACGTTAGCATAGTTGGTCAAATAAGGGATCAGTATGTCAGCGTACGATCGGTAATAAGTCACCGTGAGGCCATCAGGCCCGGGGCCTTGCCACAGGCCATGCCCTTCATGTCGCCCAGGAGCTCCGTCGATGTAAACTCACTCTCCAAGGAAGCCAAGACCTCCGTAGGTAGCGTGGGGAGGGTGGCACGGGCCAAATATTCCCGGATAAGGCGTCCCCTTGTTTCTCCATCCCGGATGTCCTGGTGCACCTGATACAGGTGTTGATAAAAGTCCCTAAACGTCTTGGCTATGTGGGGGGTGTCAAACACCAGGTCTCCCGAGGGGATCTTAACCTTAAGCAATAAACGCCGCGTTCTTACGCTGTCGCACCGAATTGGCCAACAACCTACTGGGTTTATCCCCCCACTCGTAAAACCGTTGAGCCACTAACCGAGAGCGTCGCTTTTGGTCCAAATGAAGGAGGGACTTAAAGGTCTCCCGTTTCTCAGTCAGGGCGTGGAAAAGGGCCGGGGTCTGATTTAGTTTGTGTTGGCATTCCAAGCCTGCAATTTCACATAGCAAGGTAGATTGGCGTAGCGTTCGCTCCCTCTTTTTCCTTGATCCCAATTCCATGAACTTACCCCTAATATACAATCGCAGGCAACTGGGCACAAACCACGCCAAGGGAGGGGGGACAGAGAAGAAAAAAGGAGGGAAAAGGAACAGAAAGAGAAAAGACCACGTAGCAGTGGGAAAAACAGAAAATACCAGAAAAAATACTGTCTGATACCAGCTAGTGTTGCACGCATAAACATGCCGTGCGAGAGCGGGCTACGTGCCCGCCACAGGGTCCCCGCGCCCCCCGCCCCAGTAGGGGCAAGGACACCGGGGCCCCGCGCCAGACAGCCCCCGCTCAAAAAGGGGGAGGTGGGACTCAGGCAACTGGGCACAAACCACTCCATGGGGGTCTGAAGCACAGCCCAGTGGCCCGGCGCCGACACTACAGCAGATAACTCACATCATCCAATATGTATAACTGTAGTACGCATGTATAATAGAGTACGGAACCAGGGCAGTATAGCATGCAAGGGGAAACCGCAACCCGACCAAAACTAAAAACAAGGGGAGAAAAAATAAAAAATAAAACAACATTAAACAAAACATATGCAAAACAAAATCAGAGGACCCAGAGCAAAAACATAGCAATGTCCACCCTCGGGTAGGGGCCCCAAGGGAGGCATAAAGGGGTAGTGGGCACAGCAATCAACATCCTACCCGTAGCATAGCAAGGTCCAGCAGCCGCCAGAATCGGTCCATGTCTACTTACAACCAGGGCAGGGAAGATATCTCACCCTCAGCAGGGGGGTAATCCCTGCGATTGCAGCCAAGAATCCAGTGAGGGGAAGCAAACGACAGGGCACTTTGTCGTTTCAAGGGCGGTGATCCTGGGCGGAGGTGCGTCGGGCACGGCCCACTTTCTGCCATCCCTGGTCGGCCCCGCTGGGTAAAGGTGGGATGCCATCTTGCCAGCCCGGTAGCCCCCCGGGATATTAACATTTAGGTCGTTGCAGAATCTGGCCAGATCTTCTGGGAAGCGAAGTATCGCGGTTCTGCCATCCTTAGAAGCAATCATGGCCGCAGGAAAGCACCATTTATATTTAATGGACGCCACCCGGAGCAGTTCCGTGAGGGGACGCAGGGCCCTGCGTCTATCTAAAGTCTCCCTTGCCAAATCGGGAAAGAAGGATAACATCGCCCCATCAAAGTCGAATGGTGTGGAGCCCCTGGCCTTCTGCATGATCAGCTCTTTCTCGGGATAATGGTGGACCCTGCATATGACGTCCAGCGGAGTGTCAGTGGTGAGGTTGCGGGGTTGGAGAGCTCTATGCACCCGGTCAATCTTTAAGGGGGTATACGCCGCTCGGCCGAAGAGGCTGTTAAAAATGCCTCTGACGGACGGTAAGAGGTCATCATCCCCAGTTGCTTCAGGTAGGCCCCGAATCCGAACGTTATTACGTCTGTTGCGATTCTCCTGGTCCTCGAGTTTGTAAAGGGTCGTTCGATGAGCAATGGCAAGCTGACGGGTAGTCGCCTGTAAAGTCCTAATGGCGTTCGCATGTCGATCCAGGCGTTGCTCGGATTCTTCCACCCGCAGCAGTACTTGAGATAGGTCCGATCGGACCGCGGAGACCTCCTTCTTAATGACCCGCTCTAAGTTTAGCAACATAGAGGCCAGGTCAGAGTTGGTAGGCAGGCCGCTCACCTTCGTCGCCGCACCGGCTGAACTAGGCAGGTCCTCCTCATCGCCCGAGTCCACAGAAGATTCAGGCGAGCGCGGTCTCCGTTCCGGCCTATCGCGGGAGGCGGGGTCCACTCCCAGAGGCGCACAGCGTGGCGAGCGGCCTAGGCCGTCCTGTCCCTCCGCATCCTTGGGTTCCACGGAAAGGAACCGCTTAATCGACCCCGTAGAGGCACCTTTCTTGGGTAGGGACTTGCCCGTTCTCCGACCCATCGTCAGGCGAGAAGGGTGTGAGAGGATCCGTATAATTAGGCTATTTTAGTAGTGTCGGCCCCGGAGCTCACAGAGCACACGTCCGCTCTATTGCATTGCCAGGCCACCACCGTAAGAGGCAGATTTCAACTCATTTACCGACCTGGCTAAGATTTTTCCGCATTTGTCCCCTGACTCCTACGTCAGTTTACGACAAAACTGGAATGCCGCTTTCGCTTTATAATGGAGTAGGTCAGTAATCTGGGTACGGAGTGTCCCCAATTCAATCTCTAAGGTCCGTGTGGGGGGCATGTTTATGTTTCGCTTCCACAGAGGCAAGTTCACAAAACAAATTAGCAAGCTGTTCCTTCCGTGTTCGTTTAATGCGCGCCCCGTGCCTGATAAGTACCCTGCGGAGTACTGACTTGTGAGCCTCCCAAATTATCCCCGGGTCGCAGTCCTGCGTTTAGTTTTCTTGGAAATAAAGGTCCAATTCCCTGGTCACATCTGCTAAAACTTCCGGTATCTGGAGGAGGCTCTCATTAAGGTGCCAGAATAGAGACCTAGGTGAGGGGTTCCTAGAGAGGGTGTAGGTAAGGGCTACAGGAGCGTGGTCGGACCAAGTAATATGGCCGATGGAGGAAGAGCTCACCAAGTGCAGTTGGTCATGTGGAATCAAGAAGAAGTCTATCTTCAAGTATGATTTGTGAGAGGAAGAGCAAAAAGAGTAGTCCCTTTATCCGGAGTGTTGCAGACACCAGACATCAACTAATTGGTCATTCAGTAAACACTTAGTAATCAGCTTTCTAGTGGAAATGAGGAGCGAGGAGCAAGAGGCAGAAGTGTCAACCGATGGCGAAAGGGGACATTAAAATCCCAAGTCCCAAAGTTCTGAGGAATGTGTCTTGGTGATCATTGGGAGCGTACACAGTGGCAAATGTAAAAAGGAGCTCTCCAATGTGGCCCCTAAGAAAAAGATATCGGCCCCCAGGGTCCACCAGAGAATCCTGGAGAACCGAGTGGAGCCTGCTAGAGATCAGAATGGAGATTCCCTTGGTCTTAGAGGAGGGGTTAGTAGAGTGGTAGACCTTAGCAAAGGATCTTGACCATAGAAAGGGGAGGCTAGTATTTTTAAAATGTGTTTCTTGTATAAAGGCCACATCAGTACAGGAAGTCTTCAGTTCTCACAAGAGGATCCACCGTTTTTCAGAGGAGTTCAGTCCCTTAACGTTTAGAGAGGTGACCTTGACTGAGTCTGCCATCGCTCCTCGGGGAGGGGAAGGGGGACGTCCGAGAAAAGCAAAGAAAGTTGAACCAAGGTAGGTATTGGGTAGGTAATGGATGGCGGGAACTAAGGGGGAGAAAGGAAGGGCAAATGGAAGGAAAGGTAAGGGGAAAAAGAGGCCGGGCACCTCAACCCCAGGGGGAGAGGGAAATTAAGGGTTGTCTGCACTCAACAGTACAGGAATTGTATACTAAAACAGCACAATTATGCTATAGCGCTTACCAGATGTACACTGGGTTTAAAGCGCCGTCCTACTTGGGTTGGTGGGTAGACAGGTCGGAGAGGGAGCCCCCGGATCCCAGTCCCCCCAGTCACGGCAGTGGTAAATGCCACGTCTGATACCGATATGCCAATAAAAGACAATCAGTAACATCATAGAACCAAAAAACAATAGTATAATCAAAACAGAGGTATACATCTGTATACATTAGCCTATCTTTTGTACACATTAGCCTCTCTGTATCAACTAGCCGGTCCTCTGTATACACTAGTCCGTCCCTAGCTTGTCTTTTATACACCTAGTCTCTCGGTATACCCCGCCTTTCTGTATACATCTTTATACACTAGCCTCTCTGTGTACCCTAGCCTCTCTGTATAATCTTGCCTCTCATTATACCCCAGCCTGTATTCTGTTTACCCAATTTTGTCTTTTATATAAACTAGCCTGTCTCTGTACACTAGCCTCTCTGTTTTGCCTAGTCTCTCTGTATAAAATAGCCTCTCTGTATTCACTAGTCTGTCTGTATACTCTAGCAAATCTGCATACACTAGCCTCTTTGTGTAAAACAGCCTCTCCCTCTGTATAACCTCGCCTCCATCTCTGCATATCCAGTACGTTCTTCTGTATAATCTAGCCTGTCTTTTGTACATATTAGCCTCTCTGTATAAACTAGCTGGTCTTCTGTATACACTATTCCGTCTGTATACACTAGCAAGTCTGTGTAACCCAGTCTCTCTGTCCCTAGAAAACACCAACCCTGGCCCTGACAGAGGAGGAGGGTTAAATAGTCCCTCAGACTCCTCCCACAAATATGGGCTGGCCTGCGGCCAGCCTTCCCACTTGTAATCGGAGTCTTCAAGTGGGAAATGCGATATTACTTAAGAACCAAGGCCTAAGGTGTACCATGGCCTGGATGGTCAGTATGCTTGAAAAGAGGGCAAAAAGACACAAGTATAGGTGGAAAAGGAAAGGTAAAGATCCCATCCATAAAATGACGTATGCACAAACGCCAACTGTAAGTAACCAGTAAGTTACCGCTGTGAGAGTAGAACCCACCGACTCTTGACCTGAAGATGAGAAGGAACCCCCTAAGAGCCTGCAAGCTACGCAAACCCAAATGAATGTCCCGTGAAAGATAGGATGAGCCTGATGCCCAAGGTAACCCAGACATGAGAATGAACTTCTTGTGAATGAGAGGATATGTGGGGAAAAGGGAGCAAGGGCTGACCCGAAGAACCCCTGCAAGAAGATGGCTGAGCAGACTGAAAAAACCCAACACAAGACCGCCTGGGGTATACAGTGAGGCTATTATAATTGGAATGAGGCTGGGGTAATAAGATTTGCTTGGGTATACGGCGAGGTACACCCTAGAAAAGAAACAGAAATCAGAAAAGTCAAACAAGGTAATACAGATAGGCTAATGTTATTCCCCTGAGCCTAGTGTATACAGAAGAATGGCTAGTGTATACAGAGAGGCTAGTGTGTACAGATGAAAAGCTATTGTTTACAGATAGGCTTGTGTATACAGAAGAGAGTCTGGGGAATTCAGTGAGGCAATTGTATGCAGAGAGGCTGGGACACCGAGACTATTGTAAAAAGAAGGCAGGCTAGAGTATATAGGTTACGGGCACGTGTATACAGAAGACAGAGAGGCTAGTCTATATAGAGGGACTGGTGTACACAGAAAGATTAATGTATACAGAAAGGCTAGCGTGTACAGAAGACAGGACTTTATTTTTTGCTAATGCAACTAATTCTAAATCATGTAAAGAGTTACCGTGCTTTTTTCATATTTTGGTGCTGTTAAAGGGTCAGTGGTGTGTTGTCAGTGGTGATATCAATGTGACAGTTAATGTGGAGAACTACATATATACAAAATAGAGCAAAATGCTAAGTTTATTTTGTTAAGTCATTGACTGATAGACGTTAAGTAATTGGCCGTTATTGGTTTGGCAGTACATGGTTTATTTTGATGTAAGATAGTTTTATTCTCTACCTATAGCCGAGTTTTAGACGACTTTATTATTAGCATTAGTCGCATTAATCATATTTATTATGCAGAGTGTAAGTATTGTAGTGAGACGATATTGCTTTTGAAAGATTTGTATTATTATACATAGCATTGTTAGTAGACAATTTACATGGCTTAATATTGCAGAGCGTAATTTAACAGGAAAGAAATCCAAAGCGTTAGTTGCTGTAGCTTCATAAAACTGAGAAATCGTTGCATTACTCTAAATGTAAAAGTTGTTCCGGTAGCACTGAGAAGACTGATATTAGATGAGTGATCTACCCATTCCGTTTACTATTGCAGAGAGATACCGGTTAAATGTTAATATCTTAATATTTATTGCTGCGTGTAAGGTAGAAATAAAATGGTTTTGTGTGAGTTGGTTTAGAGATCGTAATCTGGTTATTCTAATAATAAATATAGCAAAATAACTCAGATTAATATTGAGACAGTATATACAAGTCGAGTTTAAGTGGAAATACACGAAATGACAGCAACGACGTGTGTAGGTTTTTATCAATCGGGTTCATTACGTGTCTTTAAACATGTAGTGAATATACCCCAAATATAGCATAAGGATGAGAAAGAAAAATAACTGGCAGAGGATGACATGGCAAAAAGACAAACTGCATTAGAAATGTGAATGTAAATTAGAGATGAAATGTCAATCCCCATTGGTAACTATTAATAAAGTTAACACGGCTACGTACATCAAAGTTTGAGCTAAGCAGCTAAATATTCCTTTATATTGCAGAGCTTAAGTATTGCAGTTGAAAAGAGATCGGAAGCGTTTGTTGCAGTAGCTTCAAAATGACTGAGAAATCATTTTATTACTCTAAATGCAAAAGGTATCCCGGTAGCACTGAGTGGACTGATATTAGATGAGTTATCGTTGTAGTACAAGTTCAGTTTCCTATAGCAGAGAGATACCAGCTAAATGTAAGAAGAGCAATTAAACTGTTCACATCGGTAGCATTGCATTACTCTTAATATGTGAAGCGTGTAAAGAAGCAAAAGATGGTTTTGTATTATCCTAAAAGTAGCAGTATAAGTAATAAAGGTAAGTAGGTTACCTGGATTTAGACATAGCAAACCCTGTAATATAATTTAACAAAATTAGAAAGGATATTAATATTGAGACAGTATATACAGGTCGAGTTTAAGTGGAAATACACAAAATATCTAACTTACCTTTACATTGTTCAATAAAGCCTTGCAAAGTAATACCAAGGCAGAATATCGGTCTAGCAATTAGATTAGATGATTGCTGTAATCATAAAATATCAGCAACTTGTCTTTAAGGATAAGAAAGTATAATAACTGGAAAAGTATGAAATTTCAAAGAGACAAATTGCATTAGAGATGTGAGATAGACATGAAATGTCAATCCCCATTGGTTTCTTACATGTAACCATTAATACAGTTAACGCGGCTACATACAGCAAAGTGTGAGCTAAGCAGCTAAAGGGTATACATTATTTAAGAGTAAATTGACGTAGCTTGTAAATTCCAACGTGTAAATCGTTCCATTAATTTTGTTACGCACGAAGACGGCTTACACTGACTTTTTTCCGTTTCCACTGGTTATCCGCATAATGTATCAGTAACCCTGAACATTAATAGTGATAGACAGTTTACAATAGGATGTATGCTTGATGTGAAAGTGAAATAGATGCATTATGTGTTATTAATGTAATCAAACTTTATTGTTATCCTTTGCTACTGCAACCACTTCTCAATCAAGTAAAACGTCCCACTGCTTTTCTCGCATTTTGCTGCTGTTAAAAAATGTGTTGCCAGTGTTATGTGTTACAAATGGTTATCAGTGTGACAGTTAATGTGGAGAAGAAGTAATACACAAAATAGAGTCAGAAAGAGAATCCTATTGCATAGAGGTAGAGAGATGGTTGCATTATTCTTAATGTGCCGGCTGTAAAAGGTTTTAAAAAGATGGTTTTGTGTGAATTTTGCTTTAACGTAAATTTGGCTGTAGACATTATAACTATGGTTACGTTTACAATGATTTAGAGATAGTAATCTCTATAATATAATAATAATAAGTATATTGAGGCAGTATATATAGGTCGAGATAAAGTGAATACACAAAAGGGTTCAAGGGATAGTTGCAAAGTAATATCCTCATTAAGGCAGAATGTCGGAATAGCAATGAGATTAGATGGTTGCAACATAACACGAAATATGAGCACGGCTAAAATACAGAAAAACAGTACATTATTTAAGAGTACAGTAGAATATAGTATAAATTATTTAATATTAAATTGACTTAGCTTGAAAAAATCTAAGTTTAAATCGTTCAGTAAATCGTTGAGTAAATCGTAAATTTGTCAGCTAAATTAACTCTGAGATTATGATTAATTTGACAATTCCATTACGCGGTCCATTTCCACTGGTATAATCATAATGTAATATCAGTAATTGCTATCAGTAAATGTTAAAATTTTAGACGGTTTACATTAAGATGTGGAATTGATATGGATTTAAAAGCGGTACATTAATTTTCTGAAGCATATGGCAGAAATACTACTTACACTGCTTTTCTCACATTTTGCTGCGGTAAAAAGAAATGTTTTGTCACTGTGTTTTAACTGTGACTTATTTGCTTATGTCATGACAGCTTGATACTGGTTGAGCAATAAAACAGTTTTATTAAGATGTAAGACTAGTTTTATTCTCTACATATATGCTTCTCAGAGAATTGTATAATATAGGCGACCAATAGGACATTTAAAAGGCTTAATATTGCAGGGAGGAAGTATCGCTGTTCAACGATAAGACATTGAAAGCTTAGCTTGATAGTCTAAATTTAAAGGATATGCCGGTACCACTGAGAAAGCTTATATTAGACTAGTTGATCTTTGCCTTACACAATCCTATTATTATTATTAAGATCCTAGTGCAGAGAGATACTCAGTTGATGTCAGAGATACTCGGTTAATGTCAGAAAAGCAATAAAATAGTTTACATCGTTAGCGAGCGATAGTTACATTACTCATAATATGTGCAGCATGTCTGGTAGCAAATGGATGGTTTTGTGAACATTTTGCATTACCGTACAATTAGCGGTAGATCTCATCGAAGTGAATAGATTTAACTGGTTTTGAGATAGTACTCCTTATTTCTAATAATAAAAAAAGCAAAATAAGTCAGGATGGTGTGTCGTCAGTGGTGATATCAAAGTGACAGTTGATGTGGAGAATTACAAATATGCAAAATAGAGCAAAAGAGTGCAAAGTTTATTTTGTTAAGTCATTGACTGATAAGTCATTTTTTAAGTTATTGGCCGTTATTGTTTTGGCAGTACATGGTTTATTTTGATGTATGATAGTTTTATTGCATGTTTGATGTGGGTGATTAAAATCGTGTAGTGAGTATAATCTATATTTAGAATAAGAACGAAAAGGCATAACATGGCAATGAGACAAACTCCATTAGAGATGCGAGCTAGATGAAATGATGAAATGTGTCTGTATATCCAAGATTGTCTTCTGTTATCACTTAGCATACCCTCTAAATTCAGTAGCCTCTCTATATACACCAGCATGTTTTCTGTTTTCTGTATACATTACTCTGTCTTCTTTATACCCTGGCCTGTCTTCTATATACACTCTGTTATACACTAGTTTCTCTGTATACACTAGCCGGTCTTCTGCATACAACAGCCTGTCTTCGGTATACACTAGCCTATTTTCTGAATACACTAGCCCGTCTTCTGTATGCCCTAGCCTGTCTTCTGTATACATTAGTCTCTTTGTATCAACTAGCATCTCTCTATACCCCAAACTGTCCTCTGTAAACACTTGTCTCTCTATATAGCCTGTCTAGCCTTTCTTCTGTACACACTAGCTTCTCTGTATACACTAACCAGGCTTCTATATAAAATAGCTTCACTGTATGCACTAGCCTCTCTGTATAATCTAGCCTCTCTTTACACCCTAGATAGTGTTCTGCATACACTAGCCTCTCCGTAGAAGCCAGCCTTTATTCTGAATTCACTAGCCTTTCTTCTGTATATTCTGCTGTGTACCCCAGCCTCACTGTTTACTCTAGCATCTCTGTATACTCAAGTCTGTATTCACTAGCCTTTCTTCTGTATGCTGTAGTCTTCTATATATACTAGCTTCTCTGTACACCTTTGCATCTCTGTAAACACTGTGTGAACTAGCCAGTATTATGTATACACTCGCCGACTGTATACACTAGACTCTCTGAATACACTAAACCCTCTGTATACCACAGCCTGTCTTCTGTATACACTCGACTCTCTGTATACACTACCCAGTCTTCTGTATACACTGTCAGCTTTGATGTATACCCAAGCCTGTCTTCTGTATACACTAGTATCTCTATATGCACTGTCCTTTCTGTGTACACTCGGCCCTCTGTATACACTAACCTCTCTATATACACTAACATCTTTGTATATACTAGCCTCTCTTTAAACTAGCCTCTCTGTGTACCCCAGCCTCACTGTTTACTCTAGCATCTCTGTATACTCAAGCCTATCTGCATGCACGAGTCTGTATTCTGTATTCTGTATTCACTAGCATTTCTTCTGTATGCTGTAGTCTTCTTTATATACCAGCTTCTCTGTACACCCTTGCATCTCTGTAAACACTGTGTAAACTAGCCAGTCTTATTTATACACTCGCCGACTGTATACACTAGACTCTCTGAATACCTAGCCTATGTTCTGAATACACTAGCCCGTCTTCTGTCTTCTGTATGCCCTCTCCGTATAAACTAGCATCTCTCTATACCAGAAAACTGTCCTCTGTAAACACTTGTCTCTCTTTATAGCCTGTCTAGCCTTTCTTCTGTACACACTAGCTTCTCTGTATACACTAACCAGGCTTCTATATAAAATAGCTTCACTGTATGCACTAGCCTCTCTGTATAATTTAGCCTCTCTTTATACCCTAGATAGTGTTCTGCATACACTAGCCTCTCCGTAGAAGCCAGCCTTTATTCTGTATTCACTAGCCTTTCTTCTGTATGCTGTAGTCTTCTATATATACTAGCTATTCTGTACACCCTTGCATCTCTATACACCAGACTCTCTGAATACACTAAACCCTCTGTATACCACAGCCTGTCTTCTGTATACACTAGACTGTAAAAACTAGCTAGAATACACCAGCCTGTCTTCTATACCCACTAGATTCTCTGTATACACTACCCAGTCTTCTGTATACACTGTCAGCTTGGATGTATACCCAAGCCTGTATTCTGTATACACTAGTCTCTCTATATGCACTGTCTTATCTGTATATACTCGACTCTCTCTATACACTAACATCTATGTATATACTAGCTTCTCTTTAAACTAGCCTCTCTGTGTACCCCAGCCTCACTGTTTACTCTAGCATCTCTGTATACTCAAGCCTATCTGCATACATGAGTCTATATTCTGTATACACTAGCCTCTCTTTAAACTAGCCTCTCTGTATACCCCAGAATTACTGTATACTCTAGCCTCTCTGTATACACTAGCATTTCTGTATACATCACCCTATCTGTATTCACTAGCCTCTCTGTATACCCCAGCCTGCCTCTCTATATACACTAGCTTTTCTTCTGAATATAATAGTCTCAGTCTCTCTCTATAACCAAGCCTGTTTTCTGTATACATTAGCATGTGTCCTGTATACACTAGCCTGTCTTCTTTATTCTCTAGCCTACCTTCTGTATACCATAGCCTCTCTGTATAAACTAGCCTTCCTTCTATATACACTGCCATTTATGAGGTAAACAAAAAGTCTAGTGTACATAAACGACAGGCTAGAGTATAAAGAGAGGATAGGGTATACAGAAGAAAGCTTAGTGTATACAGAACACAGGCTAGTACCCTGAGCCTGGGTGAGAGAGGATGAGGAGCATTAGGAGGGCTTGGTCTTTCACATCCGACCAAGTGTTCGGCATGATGTCCAGCTGCCGAAAATAAGGACAAGCATGGGAGGCACACAACACCCACTGTAACAGTGCTAGGTTCCTGCATTACAGAAAAAGAACACCAGCAATAAGGGGTATCTTCAGGTGTATACTGTGCAGGAGGCACACAACACCCACTCTAACTTCTGCACTGCAGATGCCTGTATTGCAAAAATTGAACAACAGTAATAAAGGGTAGCTTCAGGTGTGTACTGTGCAGGAGGCACATAACACCCACTGTAACAGTGCTAGGTTCCCAAGCAGTAAAGACACTGTCCCTGCCTATCGTCCTCTTTCCCTGACCGCCGCAACACACTATACAAGGCCGCTGCGCTGGCGGCCTTATATAGTGTGGGGTGTGTACTAAACCCTCTTGAGCTATAATTGGCCACAGGAATACTGCCTGTGGTCAATTGTGGCTCTCCTCTCAGAGGATGTCACATCTGTTCTTATTATATAGAACTTTTTATGCTCCTCGTAAACTTTTTCAATTTGGCCGAACGGCCGCACGCAAGTTGCCCCCGGTGCAGGAACATGGGGGGAGACATGATGCACATGTTTTGGAGATGCCCGAAGTTGATCTGCTACTGGACGGAGGTGACAGGAACCATTTATCGGGTGTTTGGAACCTCCATCAGGATGGAGGCGAAGTATTGTCTCCTGGGATTAGTTGAAGGAGTTGGAAACCCGGGTAGCAGCCAGATGGCAGTTCTGAGATGCTTATTTCAGGCAAGGAAACTGATTGCCCAACCCTGCTTAGCCTCCAATGTTGGCAATGACTTGTTTTTTTTAGCTTGTTTCCCAAGATGACCATGTTGGCGTTTGTCAAGATGGTTGAGAGTGCCCAAAGAGATCGCCTATGGCCCCATCACCCTGAAAGTGCCCGATCTTGTCTGATCTCGGAGGTTAAGCATTGTCGGGTCTGATTAGTAACTGGATGGAAGACCGACTGGGAATACCAGGTGCCGTATGCTTATTTCTTGATCATATATCACGGGACACAGGATCATTACATAATGGGTTATATAGGCACCTCTGGTGATTGGACACTGGTTAACCCCCAATTAAGGAGAATTCCTTTCCTATATAACCCCTCCCATATGGGAGGCACCTCATTTTTTCCTTCGCCAGTGGTGGTTGGTCATGTAAAACATGTGCTATGAAGAAAGTTCTGTGCAGGTCCCTGCGGGGGCCTAAGGGCTACAACAAACCGGATCCATATCTCGGGCGATATTTTGACTCCCAAGATGATATGATACCCAGGCCCCATCATCTGAAGAAACAAGGTTTTGCCTGTAAGTCCTCTCCTATTGGAAGACTGGTCTCTGGGAAAACCAGACTTACTGTACTATTTACATAGTGGCACGAAAGTTTCTGGCAGAGTCTATTACAAGGTCCAGGTAGGAGGTTCTTCTGAGAAGGAACCCCAAAAAAAACCTGAAGGTTGGCACAATTCTGCCCGCCGTGATGGGTGAAGGCTGGAATCTGTTTGTTTTCAGCAATTCCTGCGGCGAGGACAGGTAAGGGAAGTTAATCCTGTATAAATTATATTATGGATTTCTTCATTGAGTAGTTGTATGTCTTACCTGGTTTCCACCACTAGGGGGAGTAAGAGCAGCCTGATGCATACTTACATGCCTTTCAGATACACACGCTCAGTGAAGCCTGGTTCTCCCAGATGACTTGTGTCTCCACTGCAATCTCTGCCACAATGAAGGTAATACAGGGGTCCCACGTAGTCTGGGGGTCCCAGACAGCTCCGATGGCAATTCCCTTCCCCCCTGGATACCGGCAGTCCTCGTGCACGTGCGCCAAGCACGCTCCCGTGCTAATGGAGGAGGCGGGAGTGTGTTTGCGAGCCGCGTCGTTCGGTGTGCACGGCGCTGTACTGTGCAGGCGCCAGGCGGCAGTTTTCCAGCCCAGAGCGTCAGGGGGCTGTAAGTGGAGACACAGGAGCTGTGGACAGTAAGCATCCCAAGGGATTGGATCCAGGCAAACCTAAGACACCTACTCAGCATCAGGTTGTGCAGTTTAAGCATATATATTTATTGTGAGACTTTAAGCACAACAGTGATTGCACTTTGTACTAGTACCTCTGCTTTGTAGCTTAGGACTATGTCTCCTCGTAAGAGGGTCTCAGGGGGAGATAACAAGGACACTGGTAAGTCACCGTCTAGGTCTAGGGGTTCTAAAAATGCCTGTAGGTTACCATCCCCCCCCCTGCAAGACTGGAGTCAGCCTCAAAGGATGAGTCAGTGCCCCTCTCAGGATTTGCAGCCTCTCCTAATATTTCAGCTCCGGTATACATCACTGAGGACTCCCTTAGGGCTACATTGGAGGGTTTTGAAGGGAGAATCATCAATTTTATTTCAGCTTCCCTGAAAGATAGCAGGAAAAGGGGTAGATCCCCTCCCTCTGCTGAGATTCCTCTTTCAGATGACACTTCTGACAATGAGGAGAGATCCCTATCTTGGGACAGGGATCTTGAGCAGTCGGAGGAATCAGAGGAAAAGGAGAGAGTCCCCTCCTCCCAGGCGCTCAGAAAACAGGTGCAGTATTATACTGAATTGGTGTGTACCACATTCAGAATGCCTGCTGCTGGGATCGCTATGTCCTCTGTTTCTTCCCTGGGAGTCAGGAAAATCCCACAACCTGCCTTTTCCTTTCCAATTAATCCCTTAATGGATAAATTGTTGTATGAGGATTGGGGACATCCCGATAAACTGTTTTCTCTTCCTAAAAGGTTTTCTATGCTTTATCCTCTGGAGGAAAGTTTCACCAAGAAATGGGGGGTCCCATCTGTCGATGCGGCTGTTTCTTGCGTGAATAGAAACCTGACCTGTCCTTTGGATAATGCTCAGGTATTTAAAGATCCAACTGATAAGAAGCTGGAAACATTATTAAAAGCCTCCTTTCCATGACTGGCACTGTAGTGCAACCTACAGTCGCAGCTGTGGGGTTGTGTCAGTTCCTCAAGGAACAGGTTAAGCAGATGCTTGGCCTCCTTCCCAGTGAGGAAGTGGAGAATTATGCAGAAATACCTCAAATTCTGTGTTTCATGATTGATGCGATTTTGGATTCTGTCCAACAAGCATCTCGTTTGTCTCTCCTGTTGGTACACATGCGAAGGGCCCTATGGCTAAAGAATTGGGCAGCTGAGCTATCATGCAAGAAGCATTTGATTGGGTTCCCGTTTAAAGGGGAACATTTGTTTGGAGAAGAATTAGACAAATTCGTACAAAAAATTTCAGGGGGTAAATCTACTCTCCTTCCAGTCAAAAGGAGCAAACGTCCATCATTTAGGCGTTCTCTCTCTCCCGGAGCATCAAGCTCTAAGCAGTGGCGACGGCCTTCTCAACCCCCCTCTACAGGAAAGGCTCAAGGCCGGGCCCAGGGGCAGAAGAAATCCTGGGGGCGAAAGCCTGCCAAGCAGAGCCCGAAAGCTTCCTTGTGAAGGGGCGCCCCCGCTCGGCCAAGTGGGGGTAAGGCTCTTGCAGTTTGCAGAAGCCTGGCGGGAAGAGATCCGGGATGAGTGGGTGGTCTCTTCGGTATCTCTGGGCTACAAGCTGGAGTTTCAGGAGATTCCACCTTCTCGCTTTCTAAGGTCAAGGATCCCCAGGGACCCAGTAAAGCAAAGACCGCTATTTCTGGCCTTAGATCACTTACTATCCCAGGGGGTGATAGTAGAAGTGGACCCAAAAGAACAGGGTTCAGGGTTTTACTCGAATCTCTTCACCGTTCCAAAGCCAAATGGAAGTGTCAGACTTATCCTGGATCTGAAGGATCTGAACAGTTTTTTACGCATCCGGTCCTTCTGAATACAGTCAATTCGCACTGTGGTCTCCTCCCTGCAAGGGGGAGAGTTTATGGCATCAATAGACATCAAGGATGCATATCTCCATGTGCCAATTTTTCCCGCACACCAAAAGTATCTAAGGTTCGCGGTAGAGCGGCGCCATTTTCAATTTGTGGCCTTGCCGTTCGGGCTAGCTACGGCCCCTCGAGTCTTCACAAAGATTCTGGACCCTCTCTTGGCAAACCTAAGAGCTCAGGGTATAGCCATCATGGCTTATCTAGACGATTTGCTTCTCATAGAGAAAACAGTAGCGCTCCTGAACCACAGTGTTACCAGAACGCTAGAACACCTGGAACGCCTAGGTTGGATTATAAACCTAGAAAAGTCGTCCCTACAGCCTGCTACCAGGTTGGAATACCTGGGTATGGTTATCGATACTGCTCAGGGCAAGATGTTTCTACTAAGGCCAAAAGCCTTGGCCATTGGGGATCTGGTGCGCCTAATTCTGGGCAGAAGATCTTCCCCCATTCGGTTGCATGAGACTGTTAGGGAAAATGGTCGCCTCCTTCGAGGCCGTTCCATTCGCCCAGTTCCACTCAAGGACTCTGCAAAGATGCATCCTTGCGGCTTGGAACAGGAAGCCCCAGTCCTTGGATCTTCCTATGCGTCTATCCCCAGGGACACGCAAGAGTCTCGTCTAACGAGTCTAAGAGTCTCGTTACAAACCGAGAAATTGCTGAAAGGCAAAACTTCCATGTAAGATTATTATGACAAATGGCAGCCTGACAGGCTGGGGAGCAGTATTGGAGGAGACGTGCTCGCAGTGGAAATGGTCTGCGATCGAGAAGCTATTGCCCATAAATGTCTTGGAGATCCGGGCAGTTTATATGGCTCTCATAAACTGGTCTTTCAGACTACGGGGTCTCCCTGTTCGGGTTCAGTCCGACAATGCCACAGCAGTGGCCTATATCAATCACCAGGGCGGTACCAGGAGTCTGGTTGCGCAAAAAGAGGTGAATCGCATACATGTCTGGGCAGAAAGGCATGTTCCATGCCTTTCTGCAGTCTTCATTCCAGGAGTGGAAAATTGGCAGGCAGATTTTCTGCGCCGCCAGCAGTTGTGCCTAGGAGAATGGGCTCTGCACCCCAACGTGTTTTGGAACATATGTCGCAGGTGGGGTACTCCAGACGTAGATCTGTTTGCGTCCAGGTTCAACAGAAAACTGGACAAATTCGTGTCAAGGACAAGAGATACACTCGCTCAGGGGTCGGATGCTCTGACAGTTCCCTGGGATCAGTAGAATTTGATTTATGCCTTCCCCCCGTGCCCGCTTCTGTCGCGGTTCCTGGGAAGAGTCTAGAGGGAAACAAAGTCGCTTCTTTTGGTAGCCCTGGCTTGGCCCAGGCGAACGTGGTACGCAGAGATCATGAAGTTGGCAGTAGGCAGGCCGTGGATCCTCCCTCTCCGGCCAGATCTGCTCTCACAGGGTCCAATTTACCATCCTGCTTTACACAGTCTGAATTTGACGGTTTGGCTGCTGAGACCCACATTCTGAGAGACCGTGGGCTTTCGGGGCCAGTCCTTTCTACTCTGGTCAATGCCAGAAAGCCGGCCTCCAGGCTTATTTACTACAAAATCTGGAGGGCATATGTTTCCTGTTGTGAACTCAGGGAATGTCATCCTAGAAAGTATGTCATTAGCAGGATCTTGGCCTTCCTCCAGTCAGGCCTAGAAATAAATTTGGCCGTAAGCACTATCAAGGTGCATATTTCGGCCTTGTCAGTGTTTTTTCACCACTTGCATCACATTCCCTGGTGCGGGCTTTCATCCAGGGGGCTATGCGGATAAGGCCGCCAGTCAAACCTCCGGTATGCCCATGGGATCTGAATTTGGTTCTCTCAGCTTTGCAGGGGCAACCTTTTAAACCTTTGCATCAGGCTTCGTTAGTTCTTTTGACTAAAAAATTGGTTTTCTTGGTAGCCATATCCACGGCTAGAAGAGTGTCAGAACTAGCAGCTCTCTCCAGTAAAGAACCGTATCTAATTATTCATAAGGACCGTGTGGTAATGCGTCCCAACAGGTCCTTTCTGCCTAAGGTGGTTTCAGGATTCCATTTGAATCAAGATGTAAGCCTACCATCCTTTTTTCCGGACCCACAGTCCGCAGAAGAAGAATCTTTGCACACTTTGGATGTGGTAAGGGCAATCAGTATCTATCTTCAGGCAACTGCTCAGATAAGGAAAACTGGTTGCTTATTTATTTTGCCGGAAGGCCCTAGGAAGGGCCAGGCGGCATCAAAATCCACTCTCTCAAGGTGGATTAGACAGATTATTTCTCAGGCCTATAGTGTTAAAGGGAAGATCCCTCCTTTTCAAGTGAGAGCGCACTCAACTAGGGCTGTAAGTGCTTCTTGGGCAGTGCATGACCAGGCCTCCCTGGCTCAGATCTGTAAGGCTGCAACTTGGTCATCAGTCCACACATTCACCAGATTCTATCAGGTGGATGTCAGAGGGCAAGAGGATATCGCCATTGGGCGCAGTGTACTGCAGGCTGCAGTTTAGGTCCTCCGGTCCTTGGCGGTCTATATATTATGATCTGTGTCTCCCTGCCCTCAATCTGAGCATTGCTTTGGGCCATCCCACTATGTAATGAAGCTCCTTTGTCCCGTGATGTATGATCAAGAAAATAGGATTTTTATATACAGCTTACCTGTAAAATCCTTTTCTTGATAGTACATCACGGGACACAGGGCTCCCTCCCCTCTTGGGTTTTACGTGGTTTCCTATTGCTTTGCTACAAAACTGAGTTGCCCCCCATATGCGAGGGGTTATATAGGGGAGGAATTCTCCTTAATTGGGGGTTAACCAGTGTCCAATCACCAGAGGTGCCTATATAACCCACTATGTAATGAAGCTCCTGTGTCCCGTGATGTACTCTCAAGAAAAGGATTTTACAGGTAAGCTGTATATAAAAATCCTATTTTTTATGTTGTTGGCGTTGACCTGTTTTTTTTCGCTTGTTTCCCAAGATGACCATCTTGGTGTTTGTCAAGAGGGTGAGAGTGCCCAAAGAAAGTGCCTACGGCCAAATCACCCTGAAAGTGCCCGATCTTGTCAGATCTCGGAGGCTAAGCATTGTCGGGCCTGATTAGTAACTGGAAGGGAGACCGACTGGGAATACCAGGTGCCGTAGGCTTCTTTTTATGTTGCTGGCGTTGACATGTTTTTTTTTTCCGCTTGTTTCCCAAGGTGACCATCTTGGCATTTGTCAAGAGGGCTGAGAGAGCCCAAAGAAATCTCCTACGGCCACATCACCCTGAAAGCGCCCGATCTTATCTGATCTCAGAGGCTAAGCAGGGTCCGGCCTGGATAGTACCTAATTACAGGTGCCGTATGAATCTTTTTGTATTGTTGGCTTTGACCTGTTTTTTTTTCGCTTGTTTCCCAAGGTGACCATTTTAGCATCTGTCAAGAGTTTTGAGTATGTCCCGAAGCGTTCGCCTAAGGCCCCACCACCCTGAAAGCGCCCGATCTCAGAGGCTAAGCAGGGTCAGGGTCAGATGGGAGACCGCCAGGGTCTATGTTGTTGGCGTTGACCTGTTTTTTTCCACTTGTTTCCCAAGATTACCATCTTGGCATTTGTTAAGAGGGTTGAGAGTGTCTGAATAGAACACCTATGGCCACATCACCCTGAAAGCGCACAATCTCATCTGATCTCAGAGGCCTAGCAGTGTACGGCCTGATTAATACCTGTATGGGAGACCATCTGTGAATACCAGGTGCCGTAGGCTTCTTTTTATGTTGTTGGTGTTGACCTGTTTATTTTCGCTTGTTTCCTAAGATGACCATCTTGGTGTTTAACAAGAGGGTCGAGAGTGCCCAAAACGATCACCTACGGTACCATCACCCTGAAAGCACCCGATCTTGTCTGATCTCGGAGGCTAAGCGGTGTCAGGCCTGGTTAATACCAGGATGGGAGAACGTCTGGGAATAACAGGTGCCGTAGGCTTCTTTTTATGTTATTGGCCTTGACCTGTTTTTTTTTCACTTGTTTCCCAAGGTGACCATCTTGGCATTTGTCAAGAGGATTGAGAGTGCCCGAAGAGATCACCTACGGCCCCATCACCCTGAAAGCGCCCAATCTTGTCTCATCTCGGAGGCTAAACAGTGTCGGGCCTGGTTAGTACCTGGATGGGAGACCGCCTGGGAATACCAGGTGCCATAGGCTTCTTTTTATGTTGTTGGCATTGACCTGTTTGTTTCACTTGTTTCTCATGGCGACCATCTTGGCGTTTGTCAAGAGGGTTGGGCGTGTCTTGAAGAGAATGCTTACGGCCACATCACCCTGAAAGCACCCGATCTCATCTGATTTCAGAGGCTAAGCAGTGTCAGGCCTGGTTAGTACCTGGATGGGAGACTGCCTGGAAAGACCAGGTGCCATAGAAGGATCTGGCCTGGTTAGTGTCTTGATTGGGAGATCGCCTGGGAATACTGGATGCCGTAGGCTTCTTTTTATGTTGTTGGCTTTGACCTGTTTTTTTAGCTTGTTTCCCAAGGTGAGCATCTTGGCCTTTGTCAAGAGGCTTCAGACTGCCCAAAGAGAGTGCCTACGGCCAAATCACCCTGAGAGAGCCCAATCTCATCTGATCTCGGGGGCTAAGCAGCGATGGGCCTGGTTAGTACCTGGATGGGAGACAGCCTGGGAATACCAGGTGCTGTAGGCTTCTCATTATGTTGTCGGCGTTGACCTGTTTTTTTTTCCCTTTTTTCCCAAGGTGACCATCTTGGCATTTGTCAAGAGGGTTGAGAGTGCACAAAGAAATTGCCTATGGGCACAACACCCTGAAAGCGCCCAATCTCATCTGGTTTTAGAGGCTAAGCAGGGTTGGGCCTGGTTTGTACCTGGATGGGAGACCACCTGGGTTTTCCAGATGCCGCAGGCTTCTTTTTATGTTGTTGGTGTTGACCTGTTTTTTTTTCGCTTGTTTCCCAAAGTGATCACCTTGGCATTTGTCAAGAGGGTTGAGAGTGCCTAAAGAGATCGCTTACAGCAGCATCACCCTGAAAGCACCCTATCTCTTCTGATCTCGGAGGCTAAGAAGGGTTGGGCCTAGTTAGTACTTGAATGGGAGACGGCCTTGGAATACCAGGTGCCGTATTCTTCTTTTCATGTTGTTGGCGTTAACCTGTTTTTTTTCGCTTGTTTCCCAGGGTGACTATCTTGGCATTTTTCAAGAGGGATGAGAGTGCCCAAAGAGATTGCCTATGGGCACATCACCCTGAAAGCACCCAATCTCCTCTGATCTCAGAGGCTAGAAAGGGTCGCGCTTGGTAATACCTGGATGGGAGACCGCCTGGGAATACTAGGTGCTGTAGGCTTCTTTTTATGTTGTTGGCGTTGACTTGATTTTTTGTTTGCTTCCCAAGGTGACCATCTTGGCGTTTGTCAAGAGGGTTGAGCGTGCCTGAAAAAATCTATTATGGATCATTTGATCTCAGAGGCTAAGCAGGGTTGGGACCTGGTTAGTACCTGGATGGGAGACCGCCTGGGATTTCTCAATGCCATAGGCTTTTTTTTTAAGTTGTTGGCATTGACTTCGTTTTTTTTTTGCTTGTTTCCCAAGGTGACCATCTTGGCGTTTGTCAAGAGGGTTGAAAGTGCCTGAAGGGATTGCCTACGGGCACATCACCCTGAAAGCACCTGATCTCGTTTGATGTTGGAGGCTAAGAAGAGTTTTAGTACGTGGATGGGAGACCGCCTGGGAATACCAGGTGTCGTAGGCTTCTTTTTATGTTGTTGGCGTTGACCTTTTTTTTTTTAGCTTGTTTCCCAAGGTCACCATCTTGGTGTTTGTCAAGAGGGTTGAGAGTGCCTGAAGAGCTTGCCTATGGCCACATCACTCTGAAAGCACCCAATCTTGTCTGATCTTGGAGGCTAAGAAGAGTCAGGCCTGGTTAGTACCTGGATGGGAGACCACCTGGGAATACCAGTTATTGTAAGCTTCTTTTTATGTTGTTGGCGTTGATTCGTTTTTTTTTTCCCCTTGTTTCCTAAGGTGACCATCTTGGCATTTGTCAAGAGGGTTGAGAGTGCCCAAAGAGATCGCTTACAGCAGCATCACCCTGAAAGAGCCCTATCTCTTCTCATCTCTGAGGCTAAGAAGGGTTGGGCCTAGTTAGTACCTTTATGGGAGATGGCATTGGAATACCAGGTGCCGTATTCTTCTTTTTATGTTGTTGACATTGACCTGTCTTTTTTCGCAAGGTTGGGCCTTGCTAGTACCTGGATTGGAGACAACCTGGGAATACTAGGTGCTGTAGGCTTCTTTTTATGTTGTTGGCGTTTACTTGTTTTTGTTTTGTTTGTTTACCAAGGTGACCATCTTGGTGTTTGTCAAGAGGGTTGAGAGTGCCTGAAGAGCTTGCCTATGGCCACATAACCCTGAAAGCACCAGATCTCGTCTGATCTCAGAGACTAAACAGGGTCGGGCCTTGTTAATACCTGGATGGGAGACCACCTGGGAATACTAGGTGCTGTAGGAAGTCTATGTTCTTATGTTGTTGGCGTTAACTTGTTTTTTTTTGTTTGTTTCCCAAAGTGAGCATCTTGGCGTTAGTCAAGAGGGTTGAGAGTGCCTGAAGAAATCTCCTATGGCCACATCACCCTGAAAGAGCCCAATCTCATCTGATCTCTGAGGCTAAGCAGGGTTGGGACCAGTTTAATCCCTGGATGGGAGACCGCTTCTTGTTATGTTGTTGCTGTTGACCTATTTTTTTCCGCTTGTTCCCAAGGTGACCATCTTGGCATTTGTCAAGAGAGTTGAGAGTGCCTGAAGATATTGGCTACGGCCACATCACCCTGAATCTATTCCATCTCATCTGATCTTGTAGGCTAAGCAGGGTCGGGCCTGGTTAATGCCTGGATGGGAGACCGCCTGGGAATACCAGGTGACCATTTAAATCGAAAATTGGACTGCAAGTCTAGTAACGTATGTGGGGGGACTGCGACCCCCATGGCCTCTGATTTCAATAAGTATCCCGTATATCTGGAATTCCCGAAGGAGATTTGGCAAGGAAACTCTGGGATTCTTCAACGAGAACAGCATGTCATCCACGTAGGCAGATATCTTGCACTCAATAGTACCCATTTGGAGTCCCGTTATGTCTGAGTTTTGTCGAATTGTGGAGAGAAAGGGTTCCAATGACAGTGTGAATAATAGGGGCGACAGGGGGCAACCCTGTCTGATCCCATTCCCGATGTCAAGGGGAGATGAGAGCACCCCATTCACTTTGAGTTGAGCTGAAGGGCGTGAGTATATCTTACTTATCCATGCCAGCATCCGTTCACTCAGACCTATATGGCGAAGGACCGAGAACATGAATGTCCATTTGACCCGATCAAAAGCCTTCTCGGCATCAGTACTCACGAAAAGACAAGGGGTCCCAGATGACTTTGCTTTATGGACCAGGGTAAGCACCTTAATGGTGTTGTCCCTATCTTCCCTGGTGGGAATAAAACCTAACTGGTCAATATGTATAAGGGACTGCAAGTGCTGTGCCAATCATGTGGCGAGGATTTTAGAGAATCGTTTTAGGACCGAATTTAGGAGGGAAATGGGTCTGTAGCTCCCACATAGGCCCGGGTCTTTGCCCTCCTTAGGTATCAACGAGATGTGGGCTCTAAGGGTATCCTCAGGAAAATCCCCATTCGAACTCAGAGTATTAAATAAATTCACCAAGCGCGGGCCGAGAATAGGGAGGAAGGTCTTATAGTATTGTGCGGTATATCCGTCAGGGCCCAGAGCCTTACCCACCTTCGGAGGTCCCTGGACTTCTTCCAGTGTGATCGGGTCCTCCAAGTACTCCTGTGATTCCGATGAGAGGGTTGGTAGACCAGAACCGGTTACATATCTGTCTATATTGTCCTGTCCGGACCCTGAATCGGGCAGGTTGTAGAGATCAGAGTAAAATTTTTCAAAAACAAAACAAGATAAAGTTGGCGCACAAATGAATGGTCTCTTTAAGAGCGTTTGACTATCTCGTGGGATGTTTGTTTATTTAAATGAATGTCCTGTAGATGGTCTCAATGTGCGGCTGTTAACCCATTATGGACTTGGCAAAGACTTTGGCTATTTGGGTTGGGGTAGAGGCCCTCTGGCCATTCTCATCTATCAACTGTGGTATGTAAGAGGCAGATTTCAACTCCTTTACCGACCTGGCTAAGATTTTTCTGCATTTGTCCCCTGACTCCTACGTCAGTTTACGACAAAACTGGAGTGCCGCTTTCGCTTTATAATGGAGCAGGTCAGTAATCTGGGTACGGAGTGTCCCCAATTCAATCTCTAAGGTCCGTGAGGGGGCATGTTTATGTTTTGCTTCCACAGAGGCAAGTTCACAAAACAGATTAGCAAGCTGTTCCTTCCGTGTTCGTTTGATGCGTGCCCCGTGCCTGATAAGTACCCTGCGGAGTACTGACTTGTGAGTCTCCCAAATTATCCCCGGGTCGCAATCCTGCGTTTAGTTTTCTTGGAAATAAAGGTCCAATTCCCTGGTCACATCTGCTAAAACTTCCGGTATCTGGAGGAGGCTCTCATTAAGGTGCCAGAATAGAGACCTAGGTGAGGGGTTCCTAGAGAGGGTGTAGGTAAGGGCTACAGGAGCGTGGTCGGACCAAGTAATATGACCGATGGAGGAAGAGCTCACCAAGTGCAGTTGGTCATGTGGAATCAAGAAGAAGTCTATCCTCAAGTATGATTTGTGAGGGGAAGAGCAAAAAGAGTAGTCCTTTTATCCGGAGTGTTGCAGACACCAGACACTAATTGGTCATTCAGTAAACACTTAGTAATCCGCTTTCTAGAGGAAATGAGGAGCGAGGAGCAAGAGGCAGAGGTGTCAACCGATGGCGAAAGGGGACATTAAAGTCCCCACCTAATATCAACTGGCTCTCCCGAAAGTCACATAATCTGTGCAGGGTAGTTCTGAGGAATGTGTCTTGGTGATCATTGGGAGCGTACACAGTGGCAAATGTAAAAAGGAGCTCTCCAATGTGGCCCCTAAGAAAATGATATCGGCCCCCAGGGTCCACCAGAGAATCCTGGAGAACCGAGGGGAGCCTGCTAGAGATCAGAATGGAGATTCCCTTGGTCTTAGAGGAGGGGTTAGTAGAGTGGTAGACCTTAGCGAAGGATCTTGACTGTAGAAAGGGGAGGCTAGTATTTTTAAAATGTGTTTCTTGTATAAAGGCCACATCAGTACAGGAAGTCTTCAGTTCTCACAGGAGGATCCACCGCTTTTCAGAGGCGTTCAGTCCCTTAACGTTTAGAGAGGTGACCTTGACTGAGTCTGCCATCACTCCTCGGGGAGGGGAAGGGGGACGTCAGAAAAAAGAAAAGAAAAAAAAGTTGAACCAAGGTAGGTATTGGGTAGGTAATGGATGGCGGGAACTAAGGGGGAGAAAGGAAGGGCAAATGGAAGGAAAGGTAAGAGGAAAAAGAGGCCGGGCACCTCAACCCCAGGGGGAGAGGGAAATTAAGGGTTGTCCGCACTCAACAGTACAGGAATTGTATACTAAAACAGCACAATTATGCTATAGCGTTTACCACATGTACACTGGGTTTAAAGCGCCGTCCTACTTGGGTTGGTGGGTAGACAGGTCGGGGAGAGGGAGCCCCCGGATCCCAGTCCCCCCAGTCCCGGCAGTGGTAAATGTCACGTCTGATACCGGTATGCAAATAAAAGTCAATCAGTAACATCATAGAACCAAAAAACAATAGTATAATCAAAACAGAGGTAGAGCATAGAACTGTCAGCACTGAGGGGTCTCCTCAGCTCGCCCTAAACGTAGGCATGCACGAGGGAGCCTGTCACAACAGAAAAGGCATCACAGAATGGGATCCACCACCCCCCGTCCCATACCCCAAAAGTACATGCAGCCCCCGAACAAATGTATTTCTCCCTTTGGCAGATTGTCCTCTCCTTACCCCCTCTCCTCCGTCCACACCCCACGGGAAAAGGGGGAGGGAAGGGGGGAAAAGAGGAGGGTAAGGGGGGAAAGGGGGAGGGAAAGGGGGGGCAGCAAGGGAGAGGGGACAAACATGCGGAAATGTCAAGTCCTTTAGCGCACTCACACCAGCAACCACCCGGTCCCCATAAGTTTCAACTCCTCCCCTCCATGGTCACCACATCAAGATGAAAGAGGAGCAGCCCTGGTCGGAGCATGGAGAATCCGGCAGGCAAGGGGCTGGGGCCACCATCCCTCCATCCAACGGGAGACTTCACCCGAGCAGCAGTTCTGGGGCCCGCCAATTAGTGTCTCTCCTGCATCGCCATCGGGGGCTGTGTAGAGCATCCAGAGGGAGGCTGGGACCGCCCAAACAGTAAGGGGTAAATCCTCCAGGGGGGTCCATAGTCAAACTGGAGGGAAGCAGTGTCTCGTACCAATAGGCTCAATAAAAAAGTCATCCAGGGTGTCCCCGAAAGCTGCAGAAGGCAATGTCGGCAAAGAGTAGGTGGGGGCCAGAGGAGGGGGGGACGAGGGGTGCAACCAGGGAGAGGGGACACATATGCGGGAATGTCAAGCCCTTCCAGTACAGCGCACTAGGTATCACTCAGACCCCCCAAAGTGCAACTCCCCCCTCTAAGGTCAAGACTCCAGAAGGGAAGATGAGCCGCCCTGGTCTGTACATGAAAGAACCTGCTGCCAAGGGGTTGGGGCCATCATCCCTTCCTCCAATGGGAGATGCCACCAGCATGACAGCCCCGTGTCCTGTCAAGTGGTGCCCCTCCGACAATGTCGTTGGGGTATATGTGGAGCATCCAGGGGGAGGCAGGGACCACCCAAACAGTGAGGGGTAAAGCCTCCAAGGGGACCGGTGTCAGACAGGAGGATAGCGGTGTCTTGTACAAGTTGGTTAATTAGACAAGTCATCCAGTGTGTTCCTGTGAGCAGCGGAAGGAAAGGTTGGTAAGGATTATGAATGGGTGGGGGCCAGGGAAGTGCTGTATGGGTCCATTTAAATCGAAAATTGGATTGCAAGTCTAGTAACGTTTGCGGGGGGACTGCGACCCCCATGGCCTCTGATTTCAAGAAGTATCCCGTATATCTGGAATTCCCGAAGGAGATTTGGCAAGGAAAACAGCATGTCAGCGAGAACAGCATGTCATCCAGGTAGGCAGATATCTTGCAGTCAATAGTACCCATTTGGAGTCCCGTTATGTCTGAGTTTTGTCGAATTGTGGAGAGAAAGGGTTCCAATGACAGTGTGAATAATAGGGGCGACAGGGGGCAACCCTGTCTGGTCACATTCCCGATGTCAAGGGGAGATGAGAGCACCCCATTCGCTTTGAGTTGAGCTGAAGGGCGTGAGTATATCTTACTTATCCATGCCAGCATCTGTTCACTCAGACCTATATGGCGAAGGACCGAGAACATGAATGTCCATTTGACCCGATCAAAAGCCTTCTCGGCATCAGTACTCACGAAAAGACAAGGGGTCCCAGATGACTTTGCTTTATGGACCAGGATAAGCACCTTAATGGTGTTGTCCCTATCTTCCCTGGTGGGAATAAAACCTAACTGGTCAATATGTATAAGGGACTGCAAGTGCTGTGCCAATCACGTGGCGAGGATTTTAGAGAATCATTTTAGGACCAAATTTAGGAGGGAAATGGGTCTGTAGCTCCCACATAGGCCCGGGTCTTTGCCCTCCTTAGGTATCAACGAGATGTGGGCTCTAAGGGTATCCTCAGGAAAATCCCCATTCGAGCTCAGAGTATTAAATAAATTCACCAAGCGTGGGCTGAGAATAGGGAGGAAGGTCTTATAGTATTGTGCGGTATATCTGTCAGGGCCCAGAACCTTACCCACCTTCGGAGGTCCCACGGCCATCTGGACTTCTTCCAGTGTGATCGGGTCCTCCAAGTACTCCCGTGATTCCGATGAGAGGGTTGGTAGACCAGAACCGGTTACATATCTGTCTATATTGTCCTGTCCGGACCCTGAATCGGGCAGGTTGTAGAGATCAGAGTAACATTTTTCAAAGACTTTGGCTATTTGGGTTGGGGTAGAGGCCCTCTGGCCATTCTCATCTATCAACTGTGGTATGTAAGAGGCAGATTTCAACTAATTTACCGACCTGGCTAAGATTTTTCCGTATTTGTCCCCTGACTCCTACGTCAGTTTACGACTAAACTGGAGTGCCGCTTTCGCTTTATAATGGAGTAGGTCAGTAATCTGGGTACGGAGTGTCCCCAATTCAATCTCTAAGGTCCCCAAGGGGGCATGTTTATGTTTTGCTTCCACAGAGGCAAGTTCACAAAACAGATTAGCAAGCTGTTCCTTCCGTGTTCGTTTGATGCGCGCCCCGTGCCTGATAAGTACCCTGCAAAGTACTGACTTGTGAGCCTCCCAAATTATCCCTGGGTCGCAGTCCTGCGTTTAGTTTTCTTGGAAATAAAGGTCCAATTCCCTGGTCACATCTGCTAAAACTTCCGGTATCTGGAGGAGGCTCTCATTAAGGTGCCAGAATAGAGACCTAGGTGAGGGGTTCCTAGAGAGGGTGTAGGTTAGGGCTACAGGAGCGTGGTCGGACCAAGTAATATGGCCGATGGAGGAAGAGCTCACCAAGTGCAGTTGGTCATGTGGAATCAAGAAGAAGTCTATCCTCAAGTATGATTTGTGAGAGGAAGAGCAAAAAGAGTAGTCCCTTTCCCCGGATTGTTGCAGACACCAGACATCAACTAATTGGTCATTCAGTAAACACTTAGTAATCCGCTTTCTAGAGGAAATGAGGAGCGAGGAGCAAGAGGCAGAAGTGTCAACCGATTGCGAAAGGGGACATTAAAGTCCCCACCTAATATCAACTGGCCCTCCCGAAAGTCACATAATCTGTGCAGGGTAGTTCTGAGGAATGTGTCTTGGTGATCATTGGGAGCGTACAGAGTGGCAAATGTAAAAAGGAGCTCCTCAATGTGGCCCCTAAGAAAAAGATATCGGCCCCCAGGGTCCACCAGAGAATCCTGGAGAACCGAGGGGAGCCTGCTAGAGATCAGAATGGAGATTCCCTTGGTCTTAGAGAAGGGGTTAGTAGAGTGGTAGACCTTAGGGAAGGATCTTGACCGTAGAAAGGGGAGGCTAGTGTTTTTAAAATGTGTTTCTTGTATAAAGGCCACATCAGTACAGGAAGTCTTCAGTTCTCACAGGAGGATTCACCATTTTTCAGAGGAGTTCAGTCCCTTAACCTTTCCTTAATTCCTTAGAGAGGTGACCTTGACTGAGTCTGCCATCGCTCCTCGGGGAGGGGAAGGGGGACGTCAGAGAAAAGCAAAGAAAGTTGAACCAAGGTAGGTATTGGGTAGGTAATGGATGGCGGGAACTAAGGGGGAGAAAGGAAGGGCAAATGGAAGAAAAGGTATGGGGAAAAAGAGGCCGGGCACCTCAACCCCAGGGGGAGAGGAAAATTAAGGGTTGTCCGCACTCAACAGTACAGGAATTGTACACTAAAACAGCACAATTATGCTATAGCGCTTACCAGATGTACGCTGGGTTTAAAGCGCCGTCCTACTTGGGTTGGTGGGTAGACAGGTCGGAGAGGGAGCCCCCAGATCCCAGTCCCCCCAGTCCCGGCAGTGGTAAATGTCACGTCTGATACCGGTATGCAAATAAAAGACAATCAGTAACATCATAGAACCAAAAAACAATAGTATAATCAAAACAGAGGTAGAGCATAGAACTGTCAGCACTGAGGGGTCTCCTCAGCTCGCCCTAAATGTAGGCATGCACGAGGGAGCCCGTCACAACAGAAAAGGCATCACAGAATGGGATACACCACCCCCCGTCCCATACCCCAAAAGTACATGCAGCCCCCGAACAAATGCATTTCTCCCTTTGGCAGATTGTCCTCTCCTTACCCCCTCTCCTCCGTCCACGCTCCGGGGGAAAAGGGGGAGGGAAGGGGGGAAAAGAGGGGGGGGAAGGGGGTAAAGGGGGAGGGAAAGGGGGCAAGGAAGGGAAGGAGGTAAGGGAGGGAAGGGGGAGGGAAGGGGGGGCAACAAGGGAGAGGGGACAAACATGCGGAAAGGTCAAGTCCTTTAGCGCACTCACACCAGCAACCACCCGGACCCCATAAGTTTCAACTAATCCCCTCCATGGTCACCACATCAAGATGAAAGAGGAGCAGCCCTGGTCGGGACCAGTGTCAGACAGGAGGATAGCGGTGTCTTGTACAAGTTGGTTAATTAGACAAGTCATCCAGTGTGTTCCTGTGAGCAGCGGAAGGTAGGTCGGTAAGGATTATGAATGGGTGGGGGCCAGGGAAGTGCATAAAACTGCCACCAGATGACCGGGGCAGAGAGGGCAAGGGGATGAAAGTCAGATCTGTCAGAAAGTTACGTTGGCCTTCCCTTGAAGCTGAGCGCTCTGCATACCCAGGACGTTCTGCTGTATAATCTAGCCTATCTGTATACATTAGCCTGTCTTTTGTACACATTAGCCTCTCTGTATCAACTAGCCGGTCCTCTGTATACACTAGTCCGTCCCTAGCTTGTCTTTTATACACCTAGTCTCTCGGTATACCCCGCCTTTCTGTATAGATCTTTATACACTAGCCTCTCTGTGTACCCTAGCCTCTCTGTATAATCTTGCCTCTCATTATACCCCAGCCTGTATTCTGTTTACCCAATTTTGTCTTTTATATAAACTAGCCTGTCTACTGTATAACCTAGCTTCTCATTATACATATAGTGTAGTGTACAGAAACAAGCTGACAGTGAGGCCGGGGCCTCACTGTCAGCTTGTTTCTGTACACTACACTATTCCGTCTGTTTACACTAGCAAGTCTGTGTAACCCAGTCTCTCTCTCCCTAGAAAACACCAACCCTGGCCCTGACAGAGGAGGAGGGTTAAATAGTCCCTCAGGCTCCTCCCGCAAATACAGGCTGGCCTTCGGCCAGCCTTCCCACTTTTAATCGGAGTCTTCAAGTGGGAAAAGCGATATTACTTAAGAACCAAGGCCTAAGGTGTGCCATGGCCTGGACGGTCAGTATGCCTGAAAAGAGGGCAAAAAGACACAAGTATAGGTGGAAAAGGGAAGGTAAAGATCCCATCCATAAAATAACGTATGCCCAAATGCCAACTGTAAGTAACCGGTAAGTTACCACTGTGAGAGTAGAACCCACCGACTCCTGACCTGGAGATGAGAAGGAACCCCCTAAGAGCCTGCAAGCTACGCAAACCCAAATGAATGTCCCGTGAAGGATAGGATGAGCCTGATGCCCAAGGTAACCCAGACATGAGAATGAACTTCTTGTGAATGAGAGGATACGTGGGGAAAAGGGAGCAAGGGCTGACCCGAAGAACCCCTGCAAGAAGATGGCTGAGCAGACTGAAAAAACCCAACACAAGACCGCCTGTCAAAAACCCAGTGAGGCTATTATAATTGGAATGAGGCTGGGGTAATAAGACTGGCTTGGGTATACGGCGCGGTACACCCTAGAAAAGAAAGAGAAAACAGAAAAGTCAAACAAGGTAATACAGATAGGCTAATGTCATTCCCCTGAGCCTAGTGTATACAGAAGAATGCCTAGTGTATACAGAGAGGCTAGTGTGTACAGATGACAAGCTATTGTTTACAGATAGGCTTGTGTATGAGTTTAGAGTATGCAGAGAGGCTGGGACACCGAGACCATTGTAAAAAGAAGGCAGGCAAGTGTATATAGGTTACGGGCACGTGTATATAGAAGACAGAGAGGCTAGTCTATATAGAGGGACTGGTGTACACAGAAAGATTAATGTATACAGAAAGGCTAGCGTGTACAGAAGACAGGACTTTATTTTTTTGCTAATGCAACTACTTCTAAATCATGTAAAGAGTTACAGTGCTTTTTTCATATTTTGGTACTGTTAAAAGGTCAGTGGTGTGTAGTGGTGATATCAATGTGACAGTTAATGTGGAGAACTACAAATATACAAAATAGAGCAAAAGAGTGCTAAGTTTATTTTGTTAAGTCATTGACTGATAGACGTTCAGTAATTGGATGTTATTGGTTTGGCAGTACATGGTTTATTTTGATGTAAGATAGCCGAGTTTTAGACGACTTTATTATTAGCATTAGTCGCATTATTCATATTTATTATGCAGAGTGTAAGTATTGTAGTGAGACGATATTGCTTTTGAAAGATTCGTATTATTATACATAGCATTGTTAGTAGACCGATAGGACAACTTACATGGCTTAATATTGCAGAGCGTAATTTAACAGGAAAGAAATCCAAAGCGTTAGTTGCAGTTCCTTCATAAAACTGAGTAATCGCAGCATTACTCTAAATTTAAAAGTTTTTCCGGTAGCACTGAGAAGACTGATATTAGATGAGTGATCTACACATTTCGTTTACTATTGCAGAGAGATACCGCTTAAATGTTAATATCTTAATATGTAATGTGCTGCGTGTAAGGTAGAAATAAGATGGTTTTGTGTGAGTTGGTTTACCAGGATTTAGAGATCGTAATCTAGTTATTCTAATAATAAATATAGCAAAATAACTCAGATTAATATTGAGACAGTATATACAGGTCGGGTTTAAGTGGAAATACACGAAATAAGAGCAACGACGAGTGTAGGTTTTTATCAATCAGGTTCATTACGTGTCTTTAATCATGTAGTGAATACACCCCAAATATAGCATAAGGTAGAGAAAGGATAATAACTGGCAAAGGATGACATGGCAAAAAGACAAACTGCATTAGAAATGTGAATGTCAATTAGACATGAAATGTCAATCCCCATTGGTTACTTACAGGTAACCATTAATAAAGTTAACACGGCTACGTACAGCAAAGTTTCAGCTAAGCAGCTAAATATTCCTTAATATTGCAGAGCTTAAGTATTGCAATTGAAAAGAGATCGGAAGCGTTTGTTGCAGTAGCTTCAAAATGACTGAGAAATCATTTCATTACTATAAATGCAAAAGTTATCTCGGTAGCACTGAGTGGACTGATATTAGACGAGTTATCGTTGTAGTGCAAATTCAGTTTCCTATAGCAGAGATATGCCAGCTAAATGTGAGAAGAGCCAATTAAATGTTCACATCGATAGCATTGCATTACTCTTAATATGTGCAGCGTGTAAAGAAGCCAAAGATGGTTTTGTATTATCCTAAAATTAGCAGTATACGTAATAAAGGTGAGTAGGTAACCTGGATTAAGACATAGCAAACTCTATAATCTAATTTAGCAAAATTAGAAAGGATAATATTGAGACAGTATATACAGGTCGAGTTTAAGTGGAAATACACAAAATATCTAGCTTACCTTTACATTGTTCAATAGAGCGTTGCAAAGTAATACCAGGGCAAAATGTTGGAATAGCAATTAGATGAGATGATTGCTGTAATCATGAAATATCAGCAAATATCAGCAACGTGTCTCAAAAGAGACAAATTGCATTAGAGATGTGCGATAGACATGAACATCCCCATTGGTTACTTACATGTAACCATTAATACAGTTAACGCGGCTACATACAGCAAAGTGTGAGCTAAGCAGCTAAAGGGTATACATTATTTAAGAGTAAATTGACGTAGCTTGTAAATTCCAACGTGTAAATCGTTCCATTAATTTTGTTACGCACGAAGACGGCTTACACTGACTTTTTTCCTTTTCCACTGGTTATCGGCATAATGTATCAGTAACCCTAAACATTAATAGTGATAGACAGTTTACATTAGGATGTATGCTTGATGTGAATGTAAAATAGTTGCATTATGTGTTATTAATGTAATCAAACGTTATTGCTATCCTTTGGTACTGCAACCACTTCTCAATCAAGTAAACCGTCCCACTGCTTTTCTCACATTTTGCTGCTGTTAAAAAATGGGTTGCCAGTGTTATGTGTTACAAATGGTTATCAGTGTGACAGTTAATGTGGAGAAGAAGTAATACACAAAATAGAGTCAGAAAGGGAATCCTATTGTATAGAGCTAGAGAGATGGTTGCATTACTCTTAATGTGCAGTGTGTAAAAGGTTTTAAAAAGATGGTTTTGTGTGAAGTTTGCTTTAACGTAAAATTAGCTGTACATTATAACTATGGTTACGTTTACAATGATTTAGAGATAGAAATCTCTATAATATAATAATAATTATATTGAGGCAGTATATATAGGTCGAGATAAAGTGAATACACAAAAGGGTTCAAGGGATAGTTGCAAAGTAATATCCTCATTAAGGCAGAATGTCGGAATAGCAATGAGATTAGATGGTTGCAACATAACACGAAATATGAGTACGGCTAAAATACAGAAAAAAAGTACATAATTTAAGAGTACAGTAGAATATAGTATAAATTATTTAAGATTAAATTCATTTAGCTTGAAAAAATATAAAGTTTAAATCGTTGAGTAAATCGTAAATGTATCAACTAAGTTAACTCAGATTATGATTAATTTGACAGTTCCATTACGCGGTCCTTTTCACTGGTATAATCATAATGTAATATCAGTAATTGCTATCAGTAAATGTTAAAATTTTAAGACGGTTTAAATTAGGATGTGGAATTGATTTGGGTTTAAAAGCGGTACATTAATTTTCTGAAGCATATGGCAGAAAGACAGCTTACACTGCTTTTCTCACATTTTGCTGCGGTAAAAAGAAATGTTTTGTCACTGCGTTTGAACTGTGACTTATTTGCTTATGTCATGACAGCTTCATACGGGTTGAGCAATAAAACAGTTTTATTAAGATGTAAGACTAGTTTTATTCTCTACATATATGCTTTTCAGAGAGTTGTATAATATAGACTACCAATAGGACATTTAAATGGCTTAATATTGCAGGGAGGAAGTATCGCTGTTCAACTGTAAGAGATTGAAAACTTAGCTTAATAGTCTAAATTTAAAGGATATGCCGGTACCACTGAGAAAGCTTATATTAGACTATTTGATCTTTGCCTTACACAATCCTATTATTATTAAGATCCTAGTGCAGAGAGATACTCAATTAATGTCAGAGATACTCGGTTAATGTCAGAAAAGCAATAAAACTGTTTACATCGTTAGCGAGCGATAGTGACATTACTCTTAGTATGTGCAGCATGTCTGGTAGCAAATGGATGGTTTTGTGAACATTTTGCAATACCGTACAATTAGCGGTAGACCTCATCGAAGTCAATAGATTTAACTGGTTTTGAGATAGTACTTTTGTTAAGTTATTGGCCGTTATTGTTTTGGCAGTACATAGTTTATTTTGATGTATGATAGTGTTATTGCATGCTTGATGTGGATGATTAAAATCGTGTAGTGAGTATAATCTATATTTAGCATAAGAATGAAAAGGCATAACATGGCAATGAGACAAACTCCATTAGAGATGTGAGCTAGATGAAATGATGAAATGTCTCTGTATATCCAAGATTGTCTTCTGTTATCACTTAGCCTACCTCTAAATTCACTAGCCTCTCTATATACACGAGCATGTTTTCTGTTTTCTGTATACATTACTCTGTCTTCTTTATACCCTGGCCTGTCTTCTATATACACTACGCTCTCTGTTATACACTAGTTTCTCTGTATACACTAGCCGGTCTTCTGCATACAATAGCCTGTCTTTGGTATACACTAGCCTATTTTCTGAATACACTAGCCCGTCTTCTGTCTTCTGTATGCCCTAGCCTGTCTTCTGTATACATTAGTCTCTCTGTATAAACTAGCATCTCTCTATACCCCAAACTGTCCTCTGTAAACACTTGTCTCTCTTTATAGCCTGTCTAGCCTTTCTTCTGTACACACTAGCTTCTCTATAACACACCAGGCTTCTATGTAAAATAGCTTCACTGTATGGACTAGCCTCTCTGTAGAAGCCAGCCTTTATTCTGTATTCACTAGCCTTTCTTCTGTATGCTGTAGTCTTCTATATACACTAGCTTCTCTGTACACCCTTGCATCTCTGTAAACACTGTGTAAACTAGCCAATCTTATGTATTCACTCGCCGACTGTATACAACAGACTCTCTGAATACACTAAACCCTCTGTATACCACAGCCTGTCTTCTGTATACACTAGACTGTAAAAATTAGCTAGAATACACCAGCCTGTCTTCTGTACCCACTAGTTACTCTGTATACAATACCCAGTCTTCTGTATACACTGTCAGCTTTGATGTATACCCAAGCCTGTCTTCTGTATACACTAGTTTCTCTATATGCACTGTCCTTTTTGTATACACTCGACCCTCTGTATACACTAACCTCTCTATATACACTAACATCTTTGCATATACTAGCCTCTCTTTAAACTAGCCTCTCTGTGTACCCCAGCCTCACTGTTTACTCTAGCATCTCTGTATACTCAAGCCTATCTGCATGCAGGAGTCTGTATTCACTAGCCTTTCTTCTGTATGCTGTAGTCTTCTATATGTACCAGCTTCTCTGTACACCCTTGCATCTCTGTAAACACTGTGTAAACTAGCCAGTCTTATGTATACACTCGCCGACTGTATACACTAGACTCTCTGAATACCTAGCCTATGTTCTGAATACACTAGCCCGTCTTCTGTCTTCTGTATGCCCTCTCTGTATAAACTAGCATCTCTCTATACCCCAAACTGTCCTCTGTAAACACTTGTCTCTCTTTATAGCCTGTCTAGCCTTTCTTCTGTACACACTAGCTTCTCTGTATACACTAACCAGGCTTCTATATAAAATAGCTTCACTGTATGCACTAGCCTCTCTGTAGAAGCCAGCCTTTATTCTGTATTCACTAGTCTTTCTTCTGTATGCTGTAGTCTTCTATAAATACTAGCTTCTCTGTACACCCTTGCATCTCTGTAAACACTGTGTAAACTAGCCAGACTTATACACTCGCCGACTGTATACACCAGACTCTATACATCACCCCATCTGTATTCACTAGCCTCTCTGTATACCCCAGCCTGCCTCTCTATATACACTAGCTTTTCTTCTGAATATAATAGTCTCAGTCTCTCTCTATAACCAAGCCTGTTTCTGTATACATTAGCCTGTCTTATTTATTCTAGCCTCTCTGTATACAATAGCCTGCCATCTAAATAAAATTCATACTTTGTATTCCCAACCTGTTTTCTGTATAATCTAGCCTACCTTCTGTATACCTTAGCCTCTCTGTATAAACTAGCCTTCCTTCTATATACACTGCCATTTATGAGGTAAACAAAGAGTCTAGTGTACATAAACAACAGGCTGTGTCCTGTATACACTAGCCTGTCTTCTTTATTCTCTAGCCTCTCTGTATACAATAGCCTGCCATCTAAATAAATTACATACATTGTATACCCAACCGGTTTTCTGTATAAACTAGCCTACCTTCTGTATACCTTAGCCTCTCTGTATAAACTAGCCTTCCTTCTATATACACTGCCATTTATGAGATAAACTAAGAGTCTAGTGTACATAAACGACAGGCTAGAGTATAAAGAGAGGATAGGGGTATACAGAAGAAAGCCTAGTGTATACAGAACACAGGCTAGTACCTTGAGCCTGGGTGAGAGAGGATGAGGAGCATTGGGAAGGCTTTGTCTTCCACATCCAACCAAGTGTTCGGCATGATGTGGCTTAACATGTCCAGCTGTGGACAAGCGTGGACAAGCGTGGGAGGCACACAACACCCACTGTAACAGTGATAGGTTCCTGTATTAACGAAACAGAACACCAGCAATAAGGGGTATCTTCAGATGTATACTGTGCAGGAGGCACACAACACCCACTCTAACTTCTGCACTGCAGATGCCTGTATTGCAGAAATTGAACACCAGTAATAAAGGGTAGCTTCAGGTGTGTACTGTGCAGGAGGCACAGAACACCCACTGTAACAGTGCTAGGTTCCCAAGCAGTAAAGACACTGTCCCTGTCTATCGTCCTCTTTCTCTGACCACCGCAACACACTATACAAGGCCGCCGTGCTGGCAGCCTTATGAAGTGTGGGGTGTGTACTAAACCCCCCTGAGCTATAATTGGCCACAGGAATCCTGCCTGTGGTCAATTGTGGCTCTCCTCTCAGAGGATGTCACATCTGTTCTTATTATATAGAACGTATTATGCTCCTCATAAACTTTTTTAATTTGGCTGAACGGCCGGACGCAAGTTGCCCCCAGTGCGGGAACATGGGGGGAGACATGATGCACATGTTTTGGAGATGCCCGAAGTTTATCCGCTACTGGACGGAGGTGACGGGAACCATTGATCGGGTGTTTGGAACCTCCACAGGGAATCTGGAATCTCCTGGGATTAGTTGAAGGAGTTGGAAACCCGGAAAGCAGCCAGATGGCAGTTCTGGGATGCCTATTTCAGGCAAGGAAACAGATTGCCCAACCTTGCTTAGCCTCCAATGTTGGCAATGACTTGTTTTTTTTCGCTTGTTTCCCAAGATGACCATGTTGGCATTTGTCAAGATGGTTGAGAGTGCCCAAAGAGATCACCTATGGCCACATCACCTGGAAAGTGCCCGATCTTGTCTGATCTCGGAGGCTAAGCATTGTCGGGCCTGATTAGTAACTGGATGGAAGACCAACTGGGAATACCAGGTGCCGTATGCTTATTTCTTGATCATACATCACGGGACACAGGAGCTTCATTACATAGTGGGTTATATAGCACCTCTGGTGATTGGACACTGGTTAACCCCCAATTAAGAAGAATTCCTCCCCTATATAACCCCTCCCATATGGGAGGCACCTCAGTTTTTTCGCCTGTATGTATGGTGGTTGGTCACGTAAAACATGTGCTATGAAGAAAGCTCTGTACAGGTCCCTGTGGGGGCCTAAGGGCTACAACAAACCGCATCCATATCTCAGGCCAATATTTTGACTCCCAAGATGATATGGTACCCGGGCCTCGTCATCTGAAGAAACTAGGTTTTGCCTGTAAGTCCTCTCCTATTGGAAGACTGGGCTCTGGGAAAACCAGACTTGGCACAAAAGTTTCGGGCAGAGTCTTTTACAAGGTCCAGGTAGGAGGTTCTTCTGAGAAGGAACCCCAAAAAAACCTGAAGGTTGGCACAACTCTGCCTGCCGTGATGGGTGAAGGCTGGAATCTGTCTGTTTTCAGCAATTCCTGCGGCGAGGACAGGTAAGGGAAGTTAATCCTATATAAGTTATATTATGGATTTCTTCATTGAGTAGTTGTATGTCTTCCCTGGTTTCCACCACTAGAGGGAGTAAGAGCAGCCTGATGCATACTTACATGCATTTCAGATACACACGCTCAGTGAAGCCTGGTTCTCCCAGATGACTCACGTCTCCACTGCAATCTCTGCCACAATGAAGGTTATATAGGGGTCCCACGTAGTCTGGGTGTTCCACGCAGCTCCGATGGCGATTCCCTTCCCCCCTGGATAACGGCGGTCCTCGTGCACGTGAGCATGCGCGTGCACACGCGCCGAGCGCGCTCCCGTGCTAATGGAGGAGGGGGGAGTGTGGTTGCGAGCCGTGCACGTCAGTGTGCACGGCGCTGTAAGCATCCCAAGGGATTGGATCCAGGCAAACCTAAGACACCTACTCAGCATCAGGTTGTGCAGTTTAAGCATATATATTTATTGTGAGACTTTAAGCACAACAGTGATTGCACTTTGTACTAGTAGCTCTGCTTTGTAGCTTAGGACTATGTCTCCTCGTAAGAGGGTCTCAGGGGGAGGTAACAAGGGCACTGGTAAGTCACCGCCTAGGTCTACGGGTTCTAAAAATGCCTGTAGGTTACCATCCGCCCCTGCAAGACTGGAGCCAGCCTCACAGGATGAGTCAGTGCCTCTGTGAGGTTTTGCAGCCTCTCCTAATATTTCAGCCCCGGTATACGTCACTGAGGACTCCCTTATGACTACATTGGAGGGTTTTGAAGGGAAAATCATGATTTTTTTTCCAGTTTCCCTGAAAGATAGCAGGAAAAGGGGTAGATCCCCTCCCTCTGCTGAGATTCCTCTTTCAGATGACAATGAGGAGAGATCCCTATCTTGGGACAGGGATCTTGAGCAGTCGGGTGAATAAGAGGAAGAGGAAAGAGTCCGCTCCTCCCAGGCGCTCAGAAAACAGCTGTTTCTTGCGTGAATAGAAACCTGACCTGTCCTTTGGATAATGCTCAGGTATTTAAAGATCCAACTGATAAGAAGCTGGAAACATTATTAAAAGCCTCCTTTTCCATGACTGGCGCTGTAGTGCAACCTACAGTCGCAGCTGTGGGGTTGTGTCAGTTCCTCAAGGAACAGGTTAAGCAGGTGCTTGGCCTCCTTCCCAGTGAGGAAGTGGAGAATTATGCAGAAATATCTCAAATTCTGTGTTTCATGATTGATGCGATTTTGGATTCTGTCCAACAAGCATCTCGTTTGTCTCTCCTGTTGGTACACATGAGAATTGGGCAGCTGAGCTATCATGCAAGAAGCATTTGATTGTGTTCCCGTTTAAAGGGGAACGTTTGTTTGGAGAAGAATTAGACAAATTTGTCCAAAAAATTTCAGGGGGTAAATCTACTCTCCCTCCAGTCAAAAGGAGCAAACGTCCATCACTTAGGCGTTCTCTCTCTCCCGGAGCATCAAGCTCTAAGCAGTGGCGACGGCCTTCTCAACCCCCTCTACAGGAAAGGCTCAAGGCCGGGCCCAGGGGCAGAAGAAATCCTGGGGGCGAAAGCCTGCCAAGCAGAGCCCAAAAGCTTCCTTGTGAAGGGGTGCCCCCGCTCGGCCGAGTGGGGGAAAGGCTCCTGCAGTTTGCAGAAGCCTGGCGAGAAGAGATCCGGGACAAGGGGGTGGTCTCTTCGGTATCTCTGGGCTACAAGCTGGAGTTTCAGGAGATTCCACCTTCTCGCTTTCTAAGGTCAAGGATCCCCAGGGACCCAGTAAAGCAAAGACCGCTATTTCTGGCCTTAGATCACTTACTATCCCAGGGGGTGATAGTAGAAGTGGACCCAAAAGAACAGGGTTCAGGGTTTTACTCGAATCTCTTCACCGCTCCAAAGCCAAATGGAAGTGTCAGACCTATCCTGGATCTGAAGGATCTGAACCTGTTTTTACGCAGCTGGTCCTTCCGAATGCAGTCAATTCGCACTGTGGTCTCCTCCCTGCAAGGGGGAGAGTTTATGGCATCAATAGGAATCAAGGATGCATATCTCCATGTGCCAATTTTTCCCGCACACCAAAAGTATCTAAGGTTCGCGGTAGAGCGGCGCCATTTTCAATTTGTGGCCTTGCCGTTCGGGCTCGCTACGGCCCCTCGAGTCTTCACAAAGATTCTGGACCCTCTCTTGGTAAACCTATGAGCTCAGGGTATAGCCGTCATGGCTTAACTAGACGATTTGCTTCTCATAGAGAAAACAGTAGCGCTCCTGAACCACAGTGTTACCAGAACGCTAGAACACCTGGAACGCCTAGGTTGGATTATAAACCTAGAACAGTCGTCCCTACAGCCTGCTACCAGGTTGGAATACCTGGGTATGGTTATCGACACTGCTCAGGGCAAGGTGTTTCTACCAAGGCCAAAAGCCTTGGCCATTGGGGATCTGGTGCGCCTAATTCTGGGCAGAAGATCTTCCCCCATTCGGTTGTGCATGAGACTGTTAGGGAAAATGGTCGCCTCCTTCGAGGTCGTTCCATTCGCCCAGTTCCACTCAAGGCCTCTGCAAAGATGCATCCTTGCGGCTTGGAACAGGAAGCCCCAGTTCTTGGATCTTCCTATGCGTCTATCCCCAGGGACACGAAAGAGTCTCGTCTGTTGGTTACAAACCGAGAATTTGCTGAAAGGCAAAACTTTTCTTCTTCTTCCATGGAAGATTATTACGACAGATGCCAGCCTGACAGGCTGGGGAGCAGTGTTGGAGGAGAGGTGCTCACAGGAGAAATGGTCTGCGATCGAGAAGCTATTGCCCATAAATGTCTTGGAGATCCAGGCAGTTTATATGGCTCTCATAAACTGGTCTTTCAGACTACGGGGTCTCGCTGTTCGGGTTCAGTCCGACAATGCCACAGCATTGGCCTATATCAATCACCAGGGCGGTACCAGGAGTCTGGTTGCGCAAAAAGAGGTGAATCGCATACTTGTCTGGGCAGAAAGGCATGTTCCATGCCTTTCTGCAGTCTTCATTCCAGGAGTGGAAAATTGGCAGGCGGATTTTCTGAGCCACCAGTAGTTGTGCCCAGGAGAATGGGCTCTGCCCCCCGACGTGTTTTGGAACATATGTCGCAGGTGGGGTACTCCAGACGTAGATCTGTTTGCATCCAGGTTCAACAGAAAACTGGACAAATTCATGTCAAGCACAAGAGATACACTCGCTCAGGGGTCGGATGCTCTGACAGTTCCCTGGGATCAGTACAATTTGATTTATGCATTCCCCCCGTGCCCGCTTCTGTCGCAGTTCCTGGGAAGAGTCAAGAGGGAGACAAAGTCGGTTCTTTTGGTAGCCCCGGCTTGGCCCAGGCGACCGTGGTACGCAGAGATCATAAAGTTGGCAGTAGGCAGGCCGTGGATCCTCCCTCTCCGGCCAGATCTGCTCTCACAGGGTCCTGCTTTACACAGTCCTGCTTTACACAGTCTGAATTTGACGGTTTGGCTGCTGAGACCCACATTCTGAGAGACCGTGGGCTTTCGGGGCCAGTCCTTTCTACTGTGGTCAATGGCAGAAAGCCGGCCTCGAGGCTTATTTACTACAAAATCTGGAGGGCATATGTTTCCTGGTGTGAACTCAGGGAATGGCATCCTAGAAAGTATGTCACTAGCAGGATCTTGGCCTTCCTCCAGTCAGGCCTAGAAATGAATTTGGCCGTAAGCACTTTCAAGGTGCAGATTTCGGCCTTGTCAGTGTTTTTTCAGAAGCCACTTGCATCGCTTTCCCTGCTGCGGCCTTTCATCCAGGGGGCTATGCGGATAAGGCCGCCAGTCAAACCTCCGGTATGCCCATGGGATCTGAATTAGGTTCTCTCAGCTTTGCAGGGGCAAGCTTTTGAACCTTTGCATCAGGCTTCGTTAGTTCTTTTGACTAAAAAATTGGTTTTCTTGGTAGCCATATCCACGACTAGAAGAGTGTCAGAGCTAGCAGCTCTCTCCAGCAAAGAGCCGTATCTAATTATCCATAAGGACCGGGTGGTAATGTGTCCCAACAGGTCCTTTCTGCCTAAGGTGGTTTCAGGATTCCATTTGAATCAAGATGTAAGCCTACCATCCTTTTTTCCGGACCCACAGTTCGCAGAAGAAAAATCTTTGCACACTTTGGATGTGGTAAGGGCAATCAGTATCTATCTTCAGGCAACTGCTCAGATAAGGAAAACTGATTGCTTATTTATTTTGCCGGAAGGCCCTAGGAAGGGCCAGGCGGCATCAAAATCCACTCTCTCAAGGTGGATTAGACAGATTATTTCTCGGGCCTATAGTGCTTTACACAGTCTGAATTTGACGGTTTGGCCGCTGAGACCCAAATTCTGAGAGACCGTGGGCTTTTGGGGCCAGTCCTTTCTACTCTGGTCAATGCCAGAAAGCCGGCCTCCAGGCTTATCTACTACAAAATCTGGAGGGCATATGTTTCCTGAACTCAGGGGATGTCATCCTAGAAAGTATGTCATTAGCAGGATCTTGGCCTTCCTCCAGTCAGGCCTAGAAATAAATTTGGCCGTAAGCACTATCAAGGTGCATATTTCGGCCTTGTCAGTGTTTTTTCAGAAACCACTTGCATCGCATTCCCTGGTGCGGGCTTTTATCCAGGGGGCTATGCGGATAAGTCCGCCAGTCAAACCTCCGGTATGCCCATGGGATCTGAATTTGGTTCTCTCAGCTTTGCAGGGGCAACCTTTTGAACCTTTGCATCAGGCTTCGTTAGTTCTTTTGACTAAAAAATTGGTTTTCTTGGTAGCCATATCCACGGCTAGAAGAGTGTCAGAACTAGCAGCTCTCTCCAGTAAAGAACCGTATCGAATTATTCATAAGTACCTGGTGGTAATGCGTCCCAACATGTCCTTTCTGCCTAAGGTGGTTTCAGTATTCCATTTGAATCAAGATGTAAGCCTACCATCCTTTTTTCCGGACCCACAGTTCGCAGGAGAAGAATCTTTGCACACTTTGGATGTGGTAAGGGCAATCAGTATCTATCTTCAGGCAACTGCACAGATAAGGAAAACTGATTGCTTATTTATTTTGCCGGAAGGCCCTAGGAAGGGTCAGGCGGCATCAAAATCCACTCTCTCAAATTCCCTTTATACTAAAAATTTTCAGCCACTCCTTCAGTCTATTCAAACTGACTTACAGAAATGGAAACTTGGCCCCTTCTCCTGGTTTGGTAGAATGGCCATTTTAAAAATGAACATTTTGCCAAGGATACTTTATTTGCTTCAGGCTATTCCTATTAATTTGCCGCCTTCCTTTTTTCGTTCATACAACAAATTGTGTAGACTTTTTATCTGGAAATCCGGGAACCCTAGAATCAGCTGGCAAAAACTTACGCTTCCCAAAAACCTTGGAAGCCTCGGAGTCCCAGATATACAAAAATATTATCTTGCATGTCACTTAAACAGAATTCTAGACTGGCACTCCCATACACTTCACAAAGATTGGGTTGGATTAGAGCAAACTTTCTCTTGCCTCCCTTTAGAAAATCTACCATGGATACATAAATCCCACATTCCACGCGAGCTTTCCACTCACCCCTTTATACAAGCTTCACTCCTGCGTTTTCACCAAGCCTGCTCACCTCTAAAGCTGGTTCCCACATATGGCCCATTGACCCCACTGAGTCAAAACCCTGAATTTCCACCAGGTCTTCTTCTTCGTCCACCACATACTACACCCTCTGGCCCTAAGCCAAGAGCCTCTAACTTCTTCCACAATGGCGTTCTCCTATCCCATCAACTTATGGTCTCCGCTTTCCCAGAATACCAAATCCCATTCTTCAAATATTTGCAGTTGAGGCATTTCTTCCAGAATTCGAAACTTGGTGCTCAATGGCATAGAGACCTTACACCCTTTGAATCCTTGTGTGCTAGTACTGAACCTCAAAGACATGTCATATCCACAGTCTATACGCTTCTTTTCTCATCCCATGAGATCAAAACAGACAAAACTGTCCAACAATGGGAATCCGATTTGCACCTAGATCTCTCACCGGCGGACTGGGAATTAATATATCACAATATACACAAGGGTTCTGTAAACGTCTCAACTCAGGAAAACCGATACAAAATTTATGCTAAATGGTATAGAACTCCTGACAAAATCCATAAATTCGCCTCAGCGGTTCCCCCGACATGCTGGAGATGCAATAAAGCTTTGGGCACTTTGCTCCATATATGGTGGGAATGCCCCCCACTGCAAATGTTTTGGACTGAAATACACAGATTGATCTCTCAAATTACCACCTATTCCCCTGACTTGACCCCCGCCCAATTCCTACTACATTACAGTCCTACTACAACCCGGAGCTACACCAAATCCCTGACCATTCACCTCATTAACGCAGCCAACTTATGCATCCCGGTGCTCTGGAGATCTCCGTCTCCCCCTACCATAACAGATTGGATAAAAAGGGTAGACAAAATATCAGAAATGGAAGAACTTATTCATCAGGTCAAAGATACCCGAACATTTACGGGCACACTTGGGCTGTTTGGAAACACTTCAGATCTTCTGGGCTACCTGGACAAACCCACTCTACCCCAACACACAACCCCCTTCCTGATAACCGCACTCTGCCTATCCCGTAACTCCTTGGACCAACCATCAGACACGCCTCACTTGGTACCTTTTTCATTACCATTCGATCCCATACTCTCGATGCATTACACCATGATCATTTGACTTTTCTCCCCCCCCCCCTTCTTCTCTCCCCTCCAGAGAACAGCTGTCCTGCATAATTATTGACTCGAAAATAATGCTCTATCAATGGCAATTCGGCGTTGACTATCAATCTTTTAGGAATCTCTAGTAGGTCCCGTCACCAGTCACAGTCAGATCCCAGCAGGGGTGACCGGAGATGATGTTCTGCACAATAGACTCAACGCTGTACAGCCTATAACTTTATAATTTTGTCTTTACTTTAGTTTCTAATGTATACTGATGTGATATTTTTAAATCTAACAATGATATCCGACCCACATTTATCTTCCCTCATATTTGGAGGGTATAACCGTTTGTTCTTTTAATTGGCCTATGTTAAACTGCAACAGCATCTATTTTATTTTATTTTATTTTATTCTATTTTATTTTGTCTTATTTCATTTACTTCTCTATCTCTACACTATATTCAATCAGTTTTTCATATGCATTGTATGTATAACGGTCAATTATATTTCTGTACTACATACAAGAATTGTCATATACCGTGTAACCAATGTTTGTAGACACTTGGTAAAACTTGAATAAAAATTTTTGGGAAAAAAAAAAAATCCACTCTCTCAAGGTGGATTAGACAGATTATTTCTCAGGCCTATAGTGTTAAAGGGAAGATCCCTCCTTTTCAAGTGAAAGCGCACTCAACTAGGGCTGTAAGTGCTTCTTGGGCAGTGCATCACCAGGCCTCCCTGGCTCAGATCTGTAAGGCTGCAACTTGGCCATCAGTCCACACATTCACCAGATTCTATCAGGTGGATGTCAGAGGGCAAGAGGATATCGCCTTTGGGCGCAGTGTACTGCAGGCTGCAGTTTAGGTCCTTCGGTCCTTGGCGGTCTATATATTATGATCTGTGTCTCCCTCCCCTCAATCTGAGCATTGCTTTGGAACATCCTACTATGTAATGAAGCTCCTGTGTCCCGTGATGTATGATAAAGAAAATAGGATTTTTATATAACGCTTTCCTTTAAATCCTTTTCTTGAGAGTACATCACGGGACACAGGGCTCCCGTCCCTCTTGGGTTTTACGTGGTTTCCTATTGCTTTGCTACAAAACTGAGGTGCCTCCCATATGGGAGGGGTTTTAAAGGGGAGGAATTCTCCTTTCTTGGGGGTTAACCAGTGTCCAATCACCAGAGGTGCCTATATAACCCACTATGTAATGAAGCTCCTCTGTCCCGTGATGTACTCTCAAGAAAAGGATTTTAAAGGTAAGCTGTATATAAAAATCCTATTTTTTATGTTGTTGGCGTTGGACTGTTTTTTTTTCGCTTGTTTCCCAAGATGACGATCTTGGCGTTTGTCAAGAGGGTTGAGAGTGCCCAAAGAAAGTGCCTACGGCCAAATCACCCTTAAAGTGCCTGATCTTGTCTGATCTCGGAGGCTAAGCATTGTCGGGCCTGATTAGTAACTGAATGGCAGACCGACTGGGAATACCAGGTGCCGTAGGCTTCTTTTTGTGTTGTTGGCGTTGACATGTTTTTTTTTTTTCCGCTTGTTTCCCAAGGTGACCATCTTGGCATTTGTCAAGAGGGCTGAGAGAGCCCAAAGAAATCTCCTATGGCCACATCACCCTGAAAGCACCCGATCTCATCTGATCTCAGAGGCGAAGCAGGGTCCGGCCTGGATAGTACCTAATTACAATTGCCGTAGGAATCTTTTTATATTGTTGGCTTTGACCTGTTTTTTTTGCTTGTTTCCCAAGGTGACCATCTTAGCATCTGTCAAGAGTTTTGAGTATGTCCCGAAGTGTTCGCCTAAGGCCACATCACCATGAAAGCGCCCGATCTCAGAGGCTAAGCAGGGTCAGGGTCAGATGGGAGACCGCCAGGGTCTATGTTGTTGGCGTTGACCTGTTTTTTTTCACTTGTTTCCCAAGATGACCATCTTGGCGTTTGTCAAGAGGGTTGAGAGTGTCTGAATAGAACACCTACGGACACATCACCCTGAAAGCGCACAATCTCATCTGATCTCGGAGGCCTAGCAGTGTACGGCCTGGTTAGTACCTGGATGGGAGACCATCTGTGAATACCAGGTGCCGTAGGCTTCTTTTTACGTTGTTGGCGTTGACCTGTTTTTTTTCGCTTGTTTCCCAAGGTGACCTTCTTGCCGTTTGTCAAGAGGGTTCAAAGTGTCCTAAGAGATCGCCTATGGCCACATGATCCTGAAAGCGCTTGATCTTGTCTGGCCTGGGAGGCTATCCAGGGTCAGGCCTGGTTAGTACCAGGATGGGAGACTGCTTGGGAATACCAGGTGCCGTAGGCTTCTTTTTATGTTGTTGGCCTTGACCTGTTTTTTTTTCACTTGTTTCCCAAGGTGACCATCTTGGCGTTTGTCAAGAGGGTTGAGAGTGCCCGTAGAGATCACCTACAGCCCCATCACCCTGAAAGCGCCCAATCTTGTCTGATCTCGGAGGCTAAACAGTGTCGGGCCTGCTTAGTACCTGGATGGGAGACCGCCTGGGAATACCAGGTGCCATAGGCTTCTTTTTATGTTGTTGGCTTTGACCTGTTTTTTTCGCTTGTTTCTCAAGGCGACCATCTTGGCGTTTGTCAAGAGGGTTGGGCGTGTCTTGAAGAGAAGGCTTACGGCCACATCACCCTGAAAGCACCCGATCTCGTCTGATTTCCGAGGCTAAGCAGTGTCAGGCCTGGTTAGTACCTGGATGGGAGACTGCCTGGGAAGACCAGGTGCCATAGAAGGATATGGCCTGGTTAGTGTCTTAATTGGGAGATCGCCTGGGAATACCGGATGCTGTAGCCTTCTTTTTATGTTGTTGGCTTTGACCCGTTTTTTTAGCTTGTTTGCCAAGGTGACCATCTTGGCCTTTGTCAAGAGGCTTCAGAGTGTCCAAAGAGAGTGCCTACGGCCAAATCACCCTGAAAGAGCCCAATCTCATCTGATCTCGGAGGCTAAGCAGCAAGGGGCCTGGTTAGTAACTGGATGGGAGACAGCCTGGGAATTCCAGGTGCCGTAGGCTTCTCATTATGTTGTCGGCGTTGAACCGTTTCTTTTCCCTTGTTTCCCAAGGTGACCATCTTGGCATTTGTCAAGAGGGTAGAGAGCGCACAAAGAAATTGCCTACGGGCACAACACCCTGAAAGCGCCCAATCTTGTCTGGTCTCAGAGGCTAAGCAGGGTTGGGCCTGGTTTCTACCTGGATGGGAGACCGCCTGGGTTTTCCAGATGCCGCAGGCTTCTTTTTATGTTGTTGGTGTTGACCTGTTTTTTTCGCTTGTTTCCCAAAGTGATCATCTTGGCATTTGTCAAGAGGGTTGAGAGTGCCTAAAGAGATCGCTTACAGCCGCATCACCCTGAAAGCACCCTATCTCTTCTGATCTCGGAGACTAAGAAGGGTTGGGCCTAGTTAGTACTTGAATGGGAGACGGCCTTGGAATACCAGGTGCCGTATTCTTCTTTTTATGTTGTTGGCGTTGACCTGTTTTTTTCGCTTGTTTTCCAGGGTGACTATCTTGGAGGGGTGAGAGTGCCCAAAGAGATTGCCTATGGGCACATCACCCTGAAAGTGCCCAATCTCCTCTGATATCACAGGCTAGAAAGGGTCGCGCCTTCTTAATACCTGGATGGGAGACCGCCTGGGAATACTAGGTGCTGTAGGCTTCTTTTTATGTTGTTGGCGTTGACTTGTTTTTTTTGTTTGTTTCCCAAGGTGACCATCTTGGCGTTTGTCAAGAAGGTTGAGCGTGTCTGAAGAGATTGCCTACAGGCACATCACCCTGAAAGCACCTGATCTCATTTGATCTTGGAGGCTAAGAAGAGTCGGGCCTTGTTAGTACCTGGATGGGAGACCGCCTGGGAATACCAGGTGTCGTAGGCTTCTTTTTATGTTGTTGGCGTTGACCTGTTTTTTTTCCGCTTGTTTCCCAAGGTGACCATCTTGATGTTTGTCAAGAGGGTTGAGAGTGCCTGAAGAGATTGCCTATGGCCACATCACTCTGAAAGCACCCAATCTTGTCTGATCTTGGAGGCTAAGAAGAGTAAGGCCTGGTTAGTACCTGGATGGGAGACCACCTGGGAATACCAGTTATTGTAGGCTTCTTTTTATGTTGTTGGCGTTGATTCGTCTTTTTTTTTTTTGCTTGTTTCCCAAGGTGACCATCTTGGCATTTGTCAAGAGGGTTGAGAGTGCCCAAAGAGATCGCTTACAGCAGCATCACCCTGAAAGAGCCCAAGCTCTTTTCATCTCTGAGGCTAAGAAGGGTTGGGCCTAGTTAGTACCTGGATGGGAGATGGCGTTGGAATACCAGGTGCCGTAGTCTTCTTTTTATGTTGTTGACGTTGACCTGTTTTTTTCCGCTTGTTTCCCAAGGTGACCATTTTAGCATCTGTCAAGAGTTTTGAGTATGTCCCGAAGCATTCGCCTAAGGCCACATCACCCTGAAAGCGCCCGATCTCAGAGGCTAAGCAGGGTCAGGGTCAGATGGGAGACCGCCAGGGTCTATGTTGTTGGCGTTGACCTGTTTTTTTTTTCACTTGTTTCCCAAGATGACCATCTTGACATTTGTCAAGAGGGTTGAGAGTGTCTGAATAGAACACCTATGGCCACATCACCCTGAAAGCGCACAATCTCATCTTATCTCGGAGGCCTAGCAGTGTATGGCCTGGTTAATACCTGTATGGGAGACCATCTGTGAAAACCAGGTGCTGTAGGCTTCTTTTTATGTTGTTGGCGTTGACCTGTTTATTTTCACTTGTTTCCCAAGGTGACCATCTTGGCATTTAACAAGAGGGTTGAGAGTGCTCAAAGAGATCACCTACGGCCCCATCACCCTGAAAGTACCCGATCTTGTCTGATCTTGGAGGCTAAGCAGTGTCGGGCCTTATTAGTACCAGGATGGGAGAAAGTCTGGGAAGGTGCCATAGGGTTCTTTTTATGTTGTTGGCTTTGACCTGTTTTTTGGCTTGTTTCTCAAGGCGACCATCTTGGCGTTTGTCAAGAGGGTTGGGCGAGTCTTGAAGAGAACGCTTACGGCCACATCACCCTGAAAGCCCCCGATCTCATCTGATTTCCGACTCTAAGCAGTGTCAGGCCTGGTTAGTACCTGGATGGGAGACTGCCTGGGAAGACCAGGTGCCAAAGAAGGATCTGGCCTGGTTAGTGTCTTGATTGGGAGATCGCCTGGGAATACCGGATGCCGTAGGCTTCTCATTATGTTGTCGGTGTTGACCTGTTTTTTTTCCCTTGTTTCCCAAGGTGACCATCTTGGCATTTGTCAAGAGGGTTGACAGTGCACAAAGAAATCGCCTATGGGCACAACACCCTGAAAGCGCCCAATCTCGTCTGGTCTCAGAGGCTAAGCAGGGTTGGGCCTGGTTTGTACCTGGATGGGAGACCGCCTGGGTTTTCCAGATGCTGTATTCTTCTTTTTATGTTGTTGACATTGACCTGTTTTTTTCCGCTTGTATCTCAAGGTGACTATTTTGGCATTTGTCAAGAGTGTTGAGGGTGGTTCATGGCCTGGATGGCGATGGTATAGGACGTGAGTGAGAGGAGCTCCGCTCTCGGCAGATCCTTGGCTTCTATTCTGCGTGTAAATAACAGGCTTTCAACAGCTTCCTTGGCTACCTGTGAACCCCTGAGTGCCTAGGAGATGTCTCCCATAAAGCGGAACGCCGCAGCTACCCCATCGCTGGATAAGTACAGGCGAGTAGAAAAAGACCACGAGGAGCAAGATGGCGGCTCCCCGTCTGCTCTTCCGGCACACTCGGGGACAGATACCACTAAAGTGCTCGAGGCGATCTCTGCTTGTCAGTCTTCCCTGACTACTAAGATTGAAGAGATCAGGCTGGACATCTCCCTTATCAGGCAAGACATGACTAAGATCCGGGACAGAGTCACTGAAGCCGAACCTAGAATTGCATGCACAAGCGGACATGCAACGCCAGCTTCAGCAACTAGCTCAGAAACATGATGATTTGGAAAACAGAGCCCGCAGATCGAACCTGAGATTTATTGGATTACCTAAGGGGGCTGAGGGGTCGGACCCGGCCACCTTCCTGGAACACCTTCTGATCAAGACCTATGGCAGAGAGGCCCTGTCCGCTACTTTTGTGGTGGAGAGGGCTCATCGCATGCCCGCACGCCGCCCACCTGAGGGAGCACCGCCGCGCACGTTTACAGCCAAGCTTCTCAACTTTCGCGACCGCGACACTATCCTGCGACTGAACCGGGAGAAGGGCAACATTCCATACCAGGCGGGGCATGTGATGGTGTTCCCGCACTTCTCAGCGGAGGTCCAGAAACAGAGGGCTCGTTTTACCGATGTCAAGCGGCGCCTCAGAGCTCACCACCTGAAATATGCAATGCTATTCCCAGCACGTTTGCGTATTGTTGGAGATGACAAAACCTATTTCTTTGAGGACCCAGCACAGGCGTCAGGTTGGCTGGATCAGAGGGAGGCGGCCAGGAATCGCAATGCTTGAAACTGGGTAAGGGTTGCCATGTGCAAGAGCCTAACCAACTTGTGTATACACCCTGCTGCCTACCGTTTGATTTTGACTTTCTTTCTTTGGGACTGACGGCATGGGCGCAGGAGGGTTTGCAAGCCTGAAATACATCTAGCCAATACCGGCACTGAGTGTCCTATTACTTGTATTTGAGTCAGGCATAAGTTCCCTTCCAGCGCCACACGCATGGATTAACCACCTTCCTACAGTCTTCGCTATGACAGCTATTTGGACTGCAAGAGCTAGGATGTCTGTGCATGCTAATATCTACTATGTGTCTATACAGCTGTATGAACAGACGGATTGTACTTTGCCTACTTCATGCCGGAGGAGGAAATATTTTTTCTTTTGGTTATCACCATGTTTGTTTCTTCTATTTTTTTTCTTCTTTTTCTCTGACTCGTGGTTGAATGTTATGATTACAATTGCACGGATATCGCGGGAAGGAGGCCTGTACCCCTGACTATTGGAGGGCGTTATCTTCCTTCCCTCCATCCACTACGTTGAATCTAAGGTCTGAGGGCGGGACTCTGAATACTCCAGTTAGGCGTAGTTCTTACACTGCGCAGGTCTACCCCCCTGCCTATCTAGACACAGTACTGCCCACCAAGGTACCTTGAACCTTGGTACCAGAACTGACGGTTGACATGGTGATGGCAGCGGCGTATTACCGCAATGTCTAGGTTAGGTGGTAACAGGTTTGGGTTTCATGCTCCAGCACAGTTGGGAATGCTGAGGGCTGGGTGGGATGGGAGGGAGGGGTGTTTGGGATGTTTGATTATGCATAAGGAATTAAGTTCTATGCTGCAATGGTATACATGGCAAGAGTTAATGATGCAATGTTGTTTAGAGTGTGTTTCCTGGGGGGTAGGGGTGGCCTTGTCTTGAGGTCTACCCCTGCTCCCCGTCGTGAGTACATTGTACATGCTGTTTCATGGCCACCATGAAAATATTGACGTGGAATGTCTGTGGGCTCCACGATAAGATAAAATGCACCGCGGTTTTTGGATGCCTTAGATCCTATCGGGCTGACATTGTCATCCTGGTTGAGACGCACGTTACAGGCCAACTTCAATTGGCACTGAGGCGTCCATGGGTAGGCTGGGCTTATCATTCCACAAACACCCCGTATTCTCGGGGTGTGTCTGTTTTAATAGCCAAGACGATGCAATTTACTTTATTATCCCTACAAACTTATCCCCAGGGCCGGCTCATATTTATATATTGTACGTTATATGGTAAAAAAATACCTTATTCTTGCAAGCTATGTACCACCGCCGTACAATGTTAGCCTAATTAATGCGGGTTTATCGTTTATAGCTCAACATCCAGATATCCCGGTCATGTGGCTCCGGGATTTTAATATGGTCTTAAACCCTGACATGGACAGACTACCTCCACGCCTCGTAGCGCTTCCCACCTGAGCCGCACCTTTCGGGATTTTTCCATGACAGACATGTGGCGTTATAGACACCCTGACGACCGGCTATTCTCCTGTTTCTCGGCTACTCACTCAACAATGTCCCGAATAGACTATATTATGGTATCTGATGCGCTGCTCCCCCTGGTTGAGGATGCGGGTTATCATGCTAGGTCACTGTCAGATCATGCCCCGTGCTGGACCTCTATTCGTCTTGCCCCCCAGACGGGTCAGCGCCCGTGGCGCCTTCACTCTTTCTGGCTGTCGGCCCTGAGGGGGCAGGAGGACATAGACGAAGAGTGGCGGTTCTACTTTACCTCTAATAGAGGCACGGCACCAGTAGGGGCGGTTTGGGAGATGTTTAAACGACATGCCCGATCCACTCTCTCCAGGCGCATAAATAGGTTAAAGGCCTCTGCGGGTGCACAACTTAAACTGGCTTCTGAGCAATTATTGTCCGCCACCAATGCGTTTACATCTAACCCTACGTCACATAACGCCTCTCTGCTAAAACTACATACACGCACTGTAGACCATCTCCATTACGAACAGGCCAAACGCAAACACTTCTTCTCTAGACAACCGGTGTTTGAGCAGGGGGAAAGGGCAGGTAGGCTCTTAGCATACCTGGCCCATCAGGACTCTAGACCCCCAGTTGTAGTGTCCATTTTAGATGCACAACACACACTAATTGTAGATAGTTACATAGTTACATAGTTACATAGTTAGTAAGGTTGAATAAAGACACCAGACCATCCAGTTCAACCTGAGTAAGTGTCTACAATTGTCCCTATCCCAGTACATTTCACACTCACATTGGTCCCTACCCTCAAGGAGCCCACAATCCAAGGTCCCCACTCATAGACTAGGGCCAATTTTGGATAGAAGCCAATTAACCTACCTGCATGTCTTTGGAGTGTGGGAGGAAACTGGAGTACCCAGAGGAAACCCACGCAGGCACAGGGAGAACATGCAAACTCCAGGCAGGTAGTGTCGTGATTGGGATTTGAACTAGCGACCCTTTTTACTGCTAGGTGAGAGTGCTAACCACTACACCACTGTGCCGCCCTGATCTGACAGAGGTGGCGGGTATATTCCGCTCTTACTATGCGGATCTATATACTTCTCGGGTTGTGGTTCCTGTGCAGGACACACGCACATTTTTACAGCATGTGCCATTCCCTCAGCTGTCTGGCACTCAGGTGGCGGCTTTGGAGGCGCCTATTACCAGTGACGAGGTCGCCAAGGCGATATTGTCCCTGGCGATGGCTAAGGCCCCTGGGCAAGACGGCATACCACTAGACTTTTATGCAACATATGCTGAGGCATTAGTCCCTGAGCTCCTTAGACTTTATAATTACATTTTCGAGTCAGAGACCCTCCCCGACTCTCTTCGTCAGGCAATCATAATTGTACTACCGAAGCCTGGGAAGGACCCTCACTACCCGGACTCTTACCGCCCAATCTCCCTGCTACAGGCAGATATTAAAATCCTGGCCAAAATACTAGTATCACGTCTTAAACCTCTTATTCTAAATTTAATACACCCTGATCAAACCGGATTCATGCCTGGGTAGAATACAGCCATGAACATCCGTAGACTACACATGAACATCCTGGCACAGCATGATTCCGTGGGCACGAGGGCAGTGGTTGCGTTGGATGCCGCTAAGGCGTTTGATTCGGTGGAGTGGGGGTACCTTTGGCAATGCCTTAGGGGTTTCGGATTTGGTCCTAATTTTGTTAAATGGGTCAAGTTGCTATATGACTCTCCTGAGGCTCGGGTGGCGGTGAATGGGAGGTTGTCGGATCCATTCCCTCTCGGGCGTGGAACCCGTCAGGGCTGCCCCCTGTCCCCGTTGCTCTATGCACTGGCTGTAGAGCCCTTGGACATATCTATTAGAAATAACCCGAATATACGAGGGCTTAGAGTGGGTTCCGTTGTAGAGAAGATCAGCATGTATGCTGATGACATGCTTCTGTATCTTGAAGACACGGGCCCATCTCTCCAGGCTGTTCTCCAAACCATTGAAGAATTTGGACGACACTCTGGCTTGAGCATAAATTGGACTAAATCACAGATCCTTCCTCTGAATTCATTCCCTCCCACAAGAGAAGCCGCGTCTCTTCCTCTTTGCAGGGTAAATGCTATCCAATACTTAGGAATTCAAGTCACCAAGGACCCCGTAGAATACGTAACGCATAATATAGAGCCCCTGTTTGCTTATACTAAATGCAAAACGCAATCTTGGGCCCGTCTCCCACTGGGGGTGATGGGGAGAATTAATTTGGTAAAAATGATCTTACTGCCCAAACTTTTGTATAAGCTCTGGCAGTCGCCGACGTACATTCCTATGAAATGCTTTAAAGCGTTTGACACTATCCTTAATACCTTCGTATGGGGCCCAGGTAGACATAAATTGGTGTGGAACACCCTTAAAAACCCGACCTCCTCTGGAGGAACTGCCCTCCCGGACATACGTGCATACTACCTATCGGCTCAATTGCCCACTTTTTCCATTTCCACAAGACAGATGGCCCTAGATATCTGGCTCTAACTTGTACTGAACAGGACAAGTGGGCTCATTCCCCTCTGCCTGTAATTTTTAGAGGGGGGGGTTGGTGGGAAAGGCCGTAATCACCTCCTAACACACCATGGCCGCGTTTGGGGGTCCACGCTTAAGATGATTGGTGCTGATTTTGTGCACTCCCACACGCCCCTTTGGTATAATCCATTGTTGACGGAGCTGAGGACGTTGCCTGGTATCCGTTTATGGGCATCTAGGGGGATAGTATACCTCCATCAGGTAATTTCCCCGATGGGAGTGCGTAGCTTCAGATCATTGCAGGATGAATTTGGGCTTCCGCCATCTCCATATAGGTACACACAGTTACGTCACGCTCTCCTTGCCCAATTTATGCGTGGCCTCCCTAGCCCCCAAACCTTACCTGTGACTGACGTGATCATTGGGGCAGATCCCTCTAAATTGATATCTGCCCTATACACTACACTGAGGACTCGAGTGGTAGCCCAGATAACAGACGCGGTCAAACACAAATGGGAGGAGGATGTTGGTCCCATTGGGGACGAGGACTGGGAAGAGATCCTTGAAAACGCTAAAAAAGCTTCTCCCAGACTATCTGACAGATTGACCCAGTTGTATGTTATACATAAATCATACCTTACACCTGGACGACTGGCTAAAATAGTGACAGGGACCCGCGGTGTCCGAGGTGTACTGACCAGTCCTGCTCATTTTATCATTTAATATGGACGTGCGCAGAAATCCAAATATATTGGACGCAGGTAATTAAATTCCTGCATGACTGCATGGGCTCACCCCTGCATCTAGACCCCAAAACCTGTCTGCTGGGTTTGCTCCCGGATGTATTGACAGACAAGTTCCAGTCCGTCTTCCTGAGTGAATCCCTGTTCTGCGCCAGGAAAATGATAGCAAAACTCTGGATGCGCAGTGCCACCCCCTCGATTCAAGCTTGGATTGGGGAGGTCAATGCTACACTGCCGCACAAAAATGTTATATATCAACATAGGGGCTGCCCAGATAAATATCATAAGGTCTGGGATAGAGGACTTGCTTCACCAGCTACCTGTGCGGACTGAGGCTTGTCTGTTGCCCGGCATATGATGTGCTCACATTTGCTGTGGATGGGGCCCTCTGTAGAGCCCAACTATAGAAAAAGAGAGAGGGGGTGGAGGGGGTGAGAGATAGGGGAGGAAGGCAGAAAAGAGAAGGGGTGAAAGATGAGGAAAGGAGAAGAGGGGACGAGACACGATGGCAGCCACTGCCCAAGGGGCCAGTCAAGGAAAGCTCAGAGCACTAAGGCGATAGCAGGCGACATCCTTACAGCGAGAATATAAAGGTATTCCAGATGTCCCAGGTTTGTTTAAAAAATTCTTGTTTACCTTGTGATGTGAGGATCAAGTCCTCCATTTTTTTAATGTCCTCTATTTTCCTAAGCCAGTGAGTAATTAAAGGGGGGGAACATTTTTTCCAATAGAGAGGGATGCAGGATTTCACCGCATTTATCACATGCCGTAAAATAGATTTTTTGTACTTCTTAATGGGAATCTGTGAATGGTGCAAGAGAAAGAATGCAGCCTCTTCCGGGATGGAGAAGTCTGTGAATTTTTGTGTTATGCATCGGATCTCTGTCCAGAAGTCCACCAAGCTGGGGCAGGACCAAAAAATGTGGAGCAACGTGCCCTCTTCTTCTCCACACCTCCAGCATATGTTCGAGGAAGAGGGGAAACATTTATGCAGCTTTGATGGTGTCAAATACCACCTGGTGAGAATTTTAAAATTCGTCTCCTGTATCTTCGTGCACAGTGAGGTTTTGAGAGCCAAAGTGATAATGCGTTGTCTCTGTGCTGGGGAAAACGAGCAATTAAGGTCCTTTTCCCAGTTGGACAGACAGGTTAAGTGTGGGTGATCTGTTTGAGAGAGAATGTGGGCCAAAGGGCCTTCGCTCCTGCATAGAGTCTCAAACTCCGTCTGAGGGCGGGCGAAAGTTTGAGGATTGGGGATGGAATGGAGAAAATGATGTCGTTGAGCGGCTCTCCAAAACGGCAGTTGGAAAAGCCCTGTCGGATCTGTTAGGGTTGAGAAAGAAGGCCATTTTCCGTCAATGACAAATTTAGACGCATGGTCTAGGTTGGAATTTCTAAGTGGGTCCCGATTCAAAGTTCGGATGGCCACGTATAGGGAATAGGGGGGAAGTCAAAGACGTGAGTGTGTTTTGGGTAGCGATCAGGTGACTGAATTTCAACGAAGCCCCTATAGTGGGATGTGACGTCAATATCATTATTAAACACGGATTATAAAATATTTACAAAGATACTTGCATCTCGCCTAGAACCGTTTATGACGCAGCTGGTTCATTTGGACCAAGTGGGGTTTGTCCCCACACGTGAAGCTAGGGATAGCACAATTAAGGTCCTGAATTTAATTCAATATGTAAATCATAGGAAGTTGCCGAGTGTCTTTGTTAACACAGACGCAGAAAAGGCCTTTGATAGGGTCAATTGGCCCTTTATGTTAGGAGTTTTTTTTTTTAAATAACGTTTTCTTTATTTTCAGTAACAGCATAGGAAAATAAGCAGTACAGAAGCATAGTAGCAGCAGTGCAATTACAAAACATAGCAAGGTCAGGAATAAGCACGCTACATGTGGTGAGGGGCCACGGGCGCATACAGCAAGGCATAATAATGTGGTCGGCCGAGCGTGGGGGGTCAGGAGACACACACAGTCAACTGCCTGCTCCCAAGCCCAAGAGGCCCGTTAAATTCCGCCATAAGGCCTATGCAACAAACTTAAGGTATAGCGGCAAGAGTCCGCCGCATAAATAGTCAAAGTTAGCAGAAGAAAGACAGAAAAGAGATGAGAAAGAGAAAGCCAGTGCTCCATGTTGTCACACCAAACTTGGTGCGCCCCTAATCCTCCAGCAGCCGCCATCTCCCCCAAACCAAATCAAATTCCTCCAGCCTGTCCCGTATTCTGGCAGTCATTTTCTCCATGAGTTCTATGTCCTTTATTCTAGAGTAAAGCGCTTCCATAGTTGGGGCCGTTTGGCTTTTCCAATTAAGGGCTATCAGGCAACGGGCTGCCGTGAGAACATGTCTCAAAAGCTTCCGGGACGGTTTAGCTAGGTTAAGTCGGGACAGGCCAAATAGGAAGAACTTGGGTTCGAATGGGACGGGCACCTCCAGCAAGTGGCCAAGGAGCTGTTGGGTCAGGGTCCAGAAAGGGGATATCGAAGGGCAAGTCCAGTATATATGGAACAGGGTACCTCTGTCTTTTAGGCAGCGCCAACACCGATCAGTGGTGGAGGGATATATTTTGTGCAGTACCTCTGGGGTCCGGTACCAATGGAAGAGTATCTTATAGGCATTTTCCTTGTAAAGGGTGCAAAGAGAGGATTTGGCTGCCTGTCGCCACACCCCCTGCCAATCCTCAAGGGAGAGCTCCTCGCCCAGGTCCCTCTCCCATTTCAACATATACTTGTGCTTGCCCCTCGTCTGGGAGTGGTGTGAGCTGAGAATGCGGTATATGTCCGAGATTAACCCCCTGCCATTCCGTCCTTCCAATATAATCATCTCAAATGGGGAGGGCGGGGAGAATTGGAGTCTCGGGGCTAAGGTTTGTGCAAAGTGTCTTATTTGGAGGTAACTGTAGAACGTCTGTCGGGGGAGGTCATGTTTGGCCTGGAGCTCCGAGAAGGAAAGCAGCCTTCTCGATCTGGGGTCCACCAGGTGTCCCAGGTGAAATAGACCTCGGGATGCCCAGGGCCAAGACATCTGGTGGGTCAGGCTGTCTGGGCGCATGGGGTTGCAAAGGAACGAGGTCATCAGGGATGACTCCGAATGTAGCTTGCATTGACGAGACAGCTTCTGCCAAAGCTGACGGAGGTGGGCCATCGAGCCCAACAACCGGTTCGATTCAATCGCTACGTTCGCCCCCCAGAGCATACTGTTCGGGTGTACTGGGGCTAACCATATTTTTTCTATCTCCGACCACTTGTTATATGACCGTTGAGGGAACCATGAGACTATTGCCCGGAGCATTGTCGCCTGATAGTACCTAACCAAGTCAGGGAATGCCAAACCACCTTCCGAGTGCAAGGCAGTTAGAACCGTGCCTGGGACCCGATGTTTTTGAAGTTCCACACAAATTTTAATAAGTCTTTCTGGAGCATACGGAGGTGTGCGTAGGGGATCGGGACAGGCAGTGTCTGAAATAGGTAGAGAAGTTTGGGGAGGATTACCATTTTAATGGACGCGATCCGCCCTGTAAGGGATATATGGTGTGCCTTCCATTTATGGATAAGTCCCCTGATCTCCCTATAAAGGGGGGGGGGAAGTTGGCCTGGTATAGAGTGTGGAAGGATGGGGTAATTTGAACCCCTAGGTATTTAAGAGAGGAAGTATCCCAATGGTAGGGGAAGGCCGAACGCAGATGAGCCCCTTCAGCTAGGGGCATATTAAGTGGGAGGGCTACTGACTTGGATGCGTTTATTTTGTAGCCCGAGATCGCCCCATATCGGCTAAGTTCTGCGTGTAGGTTGGGTAATGAGGTCCTGGGCTGGGTCAGGGTGAGGATGACATCGTCTGCAAAGAGCGATATTTTAAATTCCCTGCCCCGAACCGAAACACCCCGAATATCTGAGTTTTTTCTAATGGCCTCCGCCAGGGGCTCAACACAGAGTGCAAACAGCAGAGGAGAAAGCGGGCAGCCCTGGCGGGTGCCATTAGTGATAGGGAAAGTCGGGGAAATTGCATACGGGGTCTTAACTTGAGAGGAGGGGGTGGTGTAAAGGTGTTGTATAGCGTGCAGGAAGGGACCCCGAAAGCCCATGTGGGTTAGAGTTGCCGTCATAAAGGGCCAGCTCAGGCGATCAAATGCCTTTTCCGCGTCTAGACTCAGGACCAGGGAGGGGCGACCAGTCTTGTTCGCTACGTCAATGAGGGCAATGACTTTCCTGGTGTTGTCACCTGCTTGTCTGAGAGGTACAAAGCCTACCTGGTCCTTATGGACCAGGGCAGGAAGGATTGCATTGAGGCGGTTAGCCAGGATTTTTGTAAAGATCTTTAGGTCTGAGTTCAATAGGGCGACAGGCCTATAACTCGCACATGAGGTCTGGTCCTTGTCCGGTTTTGGGATAAGGGATATAAAGGAAGCCATCATCTCCGTTGGGACAGGGGCCTGTGCGAGGAAGGAATTGAACAGTTTGGTCATGTATGGGCTCAAGATGGGTAGAAACATCCTATAGTACTCGTACGGGAAGCCATCTGGACCCGGAGATTTATGAGCTGGGAGCGCCTTTACAGTTGCTGCTAGTTCCTCATCGTTGATGGGGGCGTTCAGATCCTGGAGGTCCGCGTCCTGCACCTGGGGCAGTGTCACGTCAGCTAGGTAGTTGGCGATGCGGTCAGCTAAGTTAGGGGTTGGTGGGTTATGGGGTATGTCCCTCTTGTTATACAGGTCCGTGTAAAAGTTAGCAAATGTATCTGCGATATCCTGTGGGTGAGACAGAAGGTCTCCCCTACGGTTTCTAATTTGGGAGGGCGTGGAGGCTTGTGTGCAATCGGCCAGCTTCCTGGCCAGTAGGGTCTGCGCTTTATTGCCCTTATCATAGTAGAGCTGTCGTAGGCGGATAAGCGCTTTTTCAACCGAACCAAGCGCGAGGTCGCGTAGAGTTAGTCTCACCTGCACTATTTGCTTAACCAGTGACAGAGAGGGAGACCCCCGAAGCTTAGCCTCAAGGGCCTTCAGCCGCCCCTCAGCCAGCCATCTAGCGGCCTGTGCATCTCTCTTCAGAGCCGAGGAGAGAGCAAGGCAGCGACCCCGGGTGACCGCCTTGTGGGCCGCCCAAAGGGTGGGGAGAGTAATGTCAGGGGTGTCGTTTTCGGCAAAGTACAGTTGGAGCGTGGATTCCAGCTCCGTTTTGGCCGGGGGGTGCTGCAGGAGATAATTGTTCAATCGCCAGCTTGCGAAGGGGGGCTCCAACATTTAGCGTCAGAGTAATCGGGGCGTGATCGGACCAAGAAATGGGTAATATGTGTGCTGCCCGGACAGCCCGCAGTGTGTGGCTGTTCACGAAGAAGTGATCGATACGTGAGTGGGTGCGGTGCGGGGCCGAGTAAAAGGTGTATTGGTGGTCCCGTGGGTGTAAAGTGCGCCAGGCATCAAAGAGAGCGCGTCTTCTGGTGAGCTGGCGGAACAGCTTCGAGTCCCTCAGGACCCTGGTTTGAGACGCCTGTGGGTTCACCACTAGGTGATCATGTGTAACAGATGGGATGAGATTGAAGTCCCCCCCTATCACCAGAAGCTCGGAAGGCGACCTAAAGAGGCGAGAAAGCACGCCAGACAAAAATCGTGTTGGTGGACATTCGGGGCGTAGAGGGCGCATAGAGTCACAGCCTGCGCCTGCCAGATACCGCGAAGGATGACAAAATGGCCCTTTGGATCTAGGTACGTCGATGTGCACGTAAAGGGGGAGCCCTTTCTAATAAGTATAGCCACCCCAGCCCTCTTACGCGAGCTAAAGGCTTGGTACGCTAGGGGGAAATGTCTTGAGGCAAATTTAAAGGAGTCCCCTCTGTTAAAGTGTGTTTCTTGGACCATCACTATATCCGCCCCGGATCGCCTAAATTCTTGGAGTGCAAGGTGGCGTTTTTTGTTGGAGTTTAGGCCATGTACATTTAAAGATAATATCTTAGCTGTGATCAAGGGGATGGTCAGGGTTAGTCATACTTAGCTTCTGCCGCTGGAAGGATATGTGCCCCGGGGGGAGAGACGACCGCCGGGGGAGGGCTGACAAACGACTGGACCACTGGCAGAGACCCGCACAGGGGGCGGGGTGGAGAAGGAGTCTGGAAAAGAAAAAGAGAGTGAAAACATAAACAAGGTACAAAACCAATATTAACTGCAACATATGTCAGGTCCAGGTGCCCTATAGGGACACCGAACCTAAGGGGTTCCGGTAGGTCTCCTGTTCTGGGCGTCTCCAGACCCCCAAAAAAAAAAAAACAGGTAGGGGGGAGAAGGCCAGGCCAGGTAGACACCAATAGTTTGTAAAGTTCAAAGGAACCAATAGGTGGAAAACCACAAGGGGGGGTCTGTAACTCGGGAGTCGATCTGTCCTCAGACTCTACCTAAGCCAGCCCTGGGTGAAGAAACAATTCCAGGAAAACAACAAAACAAAAAAAAAGGGAAATCTTGTAGCGTTCAGGCCATCGAGGGAGGGGAGGAACAAACCCCAAGTAAAACAAAATGAGTGAGAACTCAAACAAATGGCGGGAAGGTCCGCTGATGGGGGGACCCATGTCACTTGTGTTTAGGTGATCTGCGGTCCGGCTCCGGACCCCTGTGCCGTTTAGCTGAGGGAACTTTCTGCCAGATCACCGGCGGAGGCGGTGGAGAAGGAATCAGATCCCATTCCGGGAGCGTGGGGACCGATAGGCCCAAATTGTCGCAGAAAGAGGCCAGGTCCTCTGGGTATCGAAGGAAAGCCGACTTCCCCTGGTGTCTAGCCGTAAGGCAGAAGGGGAAACCCCATCGATAAAGTATGTTCTTGTCCTGCTAGGCTTGAAGAAGGGGTAGCAGCAGCCGTCATTTTTGGAGGGTTATCCAGGAGACATCCGGGTAAACCTGGATCGGAGCGTTGTCAAACATAAGGTTGCGAATGGAGCGGGACTTACGCATGATGTCTTCCTTGAGGGGGAAAGAATGGATCCTACAGATAACATCTCTCGGTTTGGAGGCAGGGCCCTTGGGACGGAGGGCTCGATGGGCTCTGTCCATCTCAATGGGCTTGGCTGGGTCTTCTCCCAGCATTCCATTAAACAGTGCTTGCAAAGAAGTCTGCAGGACCTCGGGTCCCTTGGTTTCGGGGAGGCCACGGACGCGGATGTTGTTCCGCCGGCCTCTATTATCACGATCTTACACATGGCGCTGCATGTCTCGTAGGAGGAGTCGGTGGTCCGAGTTCTCTACCTGAGTGCAGTGTACAGCCAGCTTAGTCTCCTGAATCTCCTCCTCCGCCATCTCGACTCGTTCAGCCAGGTGTTTAAGGCCGGCGTGCAGGGACTGGATTTCAGCGCGACAGGTTGCTTTCACGTCCGCCACGAGTTGTTTAAAGTCATCTTTGGTGGGGATGGCTGTCAGATAGGAGTGCCAGGGGGGATATCCACCCTCGTGATGCCCCATGGGGGGCTGGGGCAGCAGTGAGTATTGAGGAGAGCCTCCCTGCCCCGACCCTGCTGCCGAAGAAGGAGGCCAGGGCGGTGGGGGGTGCAAGTGGTCTGACCATGAGGTGGCATGGGGGGAGTCCAAGGAGGGGTCCGGACGAACATCCAGTGAGTGCGGGGAGTGGGGACGGACCACCTGGGCATAGGTGAGATGGCTGGCTGCTTGGGCTCTGGGCAGACTCGCGTCACTGGATCGAGGCTGCCGCTGGGTCTTGGGGGGGCAGACAACTGCCGTATTTGTAGAGCCCCCCCCCTCAGTCAGGAGGGGCGCACGCGTCTTCCGCACTACAGGGGGGGTCCTCTGTGGCTCCCGGTGTGAATGGGGAGGGAGACCCTGCCATGGCCGGGTCCAAGGCCATCCGCAGTAGGTGGGGGAAGGCCTCAGAACATTGAGTAAGGGACGGGGGGAGCTGCTGGTCTGCGGCCTGAGGTCCCTGCGGGGCGGAGGGTGGGGTGGAGGAGGGAGGGCTGTCACTCACCCCCGGCGTTGCTCCGGTGCATGGTGGCTCTTGCAGGGACCAGCGACCGTCCCGGGGTTCAGTCCAGCTGTGCTTGTGCTGTGTCTCCGGGTCCGCCGTCGCCATCTTGCCATCGCGGCCTACGCCTGGCCGCGGCCTATCCTCCAGCCCAGCCCGGACGCGCCGGGACTCACCAGAGGAGTGTATGGAGAGGTGCAAGCCATCGTTGTCCCAGGGGAGGACCGCGGAGTGCAAGGGCAAAAGCTCCGGGCGGGAGTCGCGCTGTTGCAGCGGCGGAGGCGAGGCCAGGTCCCGCCGCAGCGCGGCCGGGTCAGCCGGCGCCATCTTGCGGCCTTCACCCGACGATCCTCCGGGTGGCCAGAAAAAGGACGTTAGGGAGGCTGAAGAGCCCGGGGGCGGTTGAGACGACCCCCGGGCGGTCTCTTATCCAGGTACAAACCAGGCCCAACCCTGCTTAGCCTCTGAGACCAGACAAGAAATTAACAATGCATATATTTTGATATTATTATATTTTGATGATATGGGAGAGGGACTCCTTCTTCTCGCAGTACTTTTCAAACTTAGTAAGTGGCCGGTGAAAATCCTTAGTCGGTCCTAAAGTGTCCAAGAAATGTTTAACCTGTAACGCCTGCCAAAGGGGTAGTTCATATTGACCTCCTGATTGCATTAACATTTCTATTGATGGCCATTTTTTAGATCTCAAAAAATGTAATGCCTGGAAACATCCCTTCTCTCTTAAATTTCTAAATATTCCTGGTTCCATGCCAGGCAGGAATTGTGGGTTCCCTAGAATGGGAGGGAGGATCGTCCGGTGAAGGCCGCAAGATGGCGCCGGCTGACCCGGCCACGTTGCGGCGGGACCTGGCCTCGCCTCCGCCGCTGCAACAGCGCGACTCCCGCCCGGAGCTTTTGCCCTTGCACTCTGCGGTCCTCCCCCGGGACAACGATGGCTCGCACCTCTCCATACACTCCTCTGGTGAGTCCCGGTGCGTCCGGGCTGGGCTGGAGGATAGGCCGCGGGCCGGCGTAGGCCGCGATGGCAAGATGGCGACGGCGGACCCAGAGACACAGCACAAGCACAGCTGGACTGAACCCCGGGACGGTCGCTGGTCCCCGCAAGAGCCACCATGCACCGGAGCAACGCCGGGGGTGAGTGACAGCCCTCCCTCCTCCACCCCACCCTCCGCCCTGCAGGGACCTCAGGCCGCAGACCAGCAGCTCCCCCCGTCCCTTACTCAATGTTCTGAGGCCTTCCCCCGCCTACTGCGGACGGCCTCGGACCTGGCCATGGCAGGGTCTCCCTTCCCATTCACACCGGGAGCCACGGAGGACCCCCCCTGTAGTGCGGAAGACGCAGCGCCCCTCCTGAATGAGGGGGGGCTCTACACATACGCCAGTTGCCTGCCCCCCAAGACCCAGCGGCAGCCTCGATCCAGTGACGCGAGTCTGCCCAGAGCCCAAGCAGCCAGCCATCTCACCTATGCCCAGGTGGTCCATCCCCACTCCCCGCACTCACTGGATGTCCGTCCGGACCCCTCCTTGGACTCCCCCCATGCCACCTCATGGTCAGACCACTTGCACCCCCCACCGCCCTGGCCCCCTTCTTCGGCAGCAGGGTCGGGGCAGGGAGGCTCTCCTCAATACTCACTGCCGCCCCAGCCCCCCATGGGGCATCACGAGGGTGGATATCCCCCCTGGCACTCCTATCTGACAGCCATCCCCACCAAAGATGACTTTAAACAACTCGTGGCGGACGTGAAAGCAACCTGTCGCGCTGAAATCCAGTCCCTGCACGCCGGTCTTAAACACCTGGCTGAACGAGTCGAGATGGCGGAGGAGGAGATTCAGGAGACTAAGCTGGCTGTACACCGCACTCAGGTAGAGAACTCGGACCACCGACTCCTCCTACGAGACATGCAGCGCCATGTGGAAGATCTTGATAATAGAGGCCGGCGGAACAACATCCGCGTCCGTGGCCTCCCCGAAACCAAGGGACCCTCCTGACTGAGGGGGGGGCTCTACACATACGGCAGTTGCCTGCCCCCCTCTGATCCAGGTTTACCCGGATGTCTCCTGGATAACCCTACAAAAATTACGGCTGCTGCTACCCCTTCTTCAAGCCTAGCAGGACAAGAACATACTTTATCGATGGGGTTTCCCCTTCTGCCTTACGGCTAGACACCAGGGGAAGTCGGCTTTCCTTCGATACCCAGAGGACCTGGCCTCTTTCTGCGACACTTTGGGCCTATCGGTCCCCACGCTCCCGGAATGGGATCTGATTCCTTCTCCACCGCCTCCGCCGGTGATCTGGCAGAAAGTTCCCTCAGCTAAACGGCACAGGGGTCCGGAGCCGGACCGCAGATCACCTAAACACAAATGACATGGGTCCCCCCATCAGCGGACCTTCCCGCCATTTGTTTGAGTTCTCACTCATTTTGTTTTACTTGGGGTTTGTTCCCCCCCTCCCCCGATGGCCTGAACGCTACAAGATTTCCCTTTTTTTTTTTTGTTTTGTTGTTTTCCTGGAATTGTTTCTTCACCCAGGGCTGGCTTAGGTAGAGTCTGAGGACAGATCGACTCCCGAGTTACAGACCCCCCCTTGTGGTTTTCCACCTATTGGTTCCTTTGAACTTTACAAACTATTGGTGTCTACCTGGCCTGGCCTTCTCCCCCCTACCTGTTTTTTTTTTTTGGGGTCTGGAGACGCCCAGAACAGGAGACCTACCGGAACCCCTTAGGTTCGGTGTCCCTATAGGGCACCTGGACCTGACATATGTTGCAGTTAATATTGGTTTTGTACCTTGTTTATGTTTTCACTCTCTTTTTCTTTTCCAGACTCCTTCTCCACCCCGCCCCCTGTGCGGGTCTCTGCCAGTGGTTTAGTCGTTTGTCAGCCCTCCCCCGGTGGTCGTCTCTTCCCCCGGGGCACATATCCTTCCAGCGGCAGAAGCTAAGTATGACTAACCCCGACCATCCCCTTGATCATGGCTAAGATATTATCTTTAAATGTACATGGCCTAAACTCCAACAAAAAACGCCATCTTGCACTCCAAGAATTTAGGCGATCCGGGGCGGATATAGTGATGGTCCAAGAAACACACTTTAACAGAGGGGACTCCTTTAAATTTGCCTCAAGACATTTCCCCCTAGCGTACCAAGCCTTTAGCTCGCGTAAGAGGGCTGGGGTGGCTATACTTATTAGAAAGGGCTCCCCCTTTACGTGCACATCGACGTACCTAGATCCAAAGGGCCATTTTGTCATCCTTCGCGGTATCTGGCAGGCGCAGGCTGTGACTCTATGCGCCCTCTACGCCCCGAATGTCCACCAACACGATTTTTGTCTGGCGTGCTTTCTCGCCTCTTTAGGCTCCATGCACACTGAAGCTGATAAACTGCAGTTTATTGGAGTTTGGGCGTTTTTTGTAAAAGCCCATAAACTCCACTCTATGTTAGCCTATGTGTCCATGCACACATGGACGTTTTTCAGCTTTAATGAGCAGTGGAGTTTATGGGCTTTTTTCTGAACGCCAGAAATTTGCGTTCAAAGTGCCGTTTTTCAGCGGCAAAAAACGACAAACGCTCATTAACGCTCATTAACGCTCATTAACGCTCGTTCATTAGTGTTCGGCATTCTATTTTTCAATGCATTGTGGGATTTTTGGAGTGTCCTCTGTGTATTTTTATAAAAAACGCCCATTAACGCTAACGCTGTAAAACGCTCATTAACGCTCATTAACGCTAGTATAAAACGCTGTTAAAAGCAGGTTTTTCAACCAGTGTTTTCTGCCAGCAATCTGGCGTCCAGAAATAGCTTTTTTGAGCTTCAGTGTGCATGGAGCCTTAGGTCGCCTTCCGAGCTTCTGGTGATAGGGGGGGGACTTCAATCTCATCCCATCTGTTACACATGATCACCTGGTGGTGAACCCACAGGCGTCTCAAACCAGGGTCCTGAGGGACACGAAGCTGTTCCGCCAGCTCACCAGAAGACGCGCTCTCTTTGATGCCTGGCGCACTTTACACCCACGGGACCGCCAATACACCTTTTACTCGGCCCCACACCGCACCCACTCACGTATCGATCACTTTTTCGTGAACAGCCACACACTGCGGGCTGTCCGGGCAGCACACATATTACCCATTTCTTGGTCCGACCACGCCCCGATTACTCTGACGCTAAATGTTGGAGCCCCCCTTCGCAAGCTGGCGATTGAACAATTATCTCCTGCAGCACCCCCCGGCCAAAACGGAGCTGGAATCCACGCTCCAACTGTACTTTGCCGAAAACGACACCCCTGACATTACTCTCCCCACCCTTTGGGCGGCCCACAAGGCGGTCACCCGGGGTCGCTGCCTTGCTCTCTCCTCGGCTCTGAAGAGAGATGCACAGGCCGCTAGACGGCAGGCTGAGGGGCGGCTGAAGGCCCTTGAGGCTAAGCTTCGGGGGTCTCCCGCTCTGTCACTGGTTAAGCAAATAGTGCAGGTGAGACTAACTCTACGCGACCTCGCGCTTGGTTCGGTTGAAAAAGCGCTTATCCGCCTACGACAGCTCTACTATGATAAGGGCAATAAAGCGCAGACCAAACTGGCCAGGAAGCTGGCCGATCGCACACAAGCCTCCATGCCCTCCCAAATTAGAAACCGTAGGGGAGACCTTCTGTCTCACCCACAGGATATCGCAGATACATTTGCTAACTTTTACACGGACCTGTATAACAAGAGGGACATACCCCATAACCCACCAACCCCTAACTTAGCCGACCGCATCGCCAACTACCTAGCTGACGTGACACTGCCCCAGGTGCAGGACGCGGACCTCCAGGATCTGAACGCCCCCATCAACGATGAGGAACTAGCAGCAACTGTAAAGGCGCTCCCAGCTCAAAAATCTTCGGGTCCAGATGGCTTCCCGTACGAGTACTATAAGATGTTTCTACCCATCTTGAGCCCATACATGACCAAACTGTTCAATTCCTTCCTCGCACAGGCCCCTGTCCCAACGGAGATGATGGCTTCCTTTATATCCCTTATCCCAAAACCGGACAAGGACCAGACCTCATGCGCGAGTTATAGGCCTATCGCCCTATTGAACTCAGACCTAAAGATCTTTACAAAAATCCTGGCTAACCGCCTCAATGCAATCCTTGCTGCCCTGGTCCATAAGGACCAGGTAGGCTTTGTACCTCTCAGACAAACAGGTGACAACACCAGGAAAGTCATTGCCCTCATTGACGTAGCGAACAAGACTGGTCGCCCCTCCCTGGTCCTGAGTCTAGACGCGGAAAAGGCGTTTGATCGCCTGAGCTGGCCCTTTATGACGGCAACTCTAACCCACATGGGCTTTCGGGGTCCCTTCCTGCACGCTATACAACACCTTGACACCACCCCCTCCTCTCAAGTTAAGACCCTGTATGCAATTTCCCCGACTTTCCCTATCACTAATGGCACCCGCCAGGGCTGCCCGCTTTCTCCTCTGCTGTTTGCACTCTGTGTTGAGCCCCTGGCGGAGGCCATTAGAAGAAACTCAGATATTCGGGGTGTTTCGGTTCGGGGCAGGGAATTTAAAATATCGCTCTTTGCAGACGACGTCATCCTCACCCTGACCCAGCCCAGGACCTCATTACCCAACCTACACGCAGAACTTAGCCGATATGGGGCGATCTCAGGCTACAAAATAAACGCATCCAAGTCAGTAGCCCTCCCACTTAGTATGCCCCTAGCTGAAGGGGCTCATCTGCGTTCGGCCTTCCCCTACCATTGGGATACTTCCTCTCTTAAATACCTAGGGGTTCAAATTACCCCATCCTTCCACACTCTATACCAGGCCAACTCCCCCCCCCCCCCTTTATAGGGAGATCAGGGGACTTATCCATAAATGGAAGGCACACCATATATCCCTTACGGGGCGGATCGCGTCCATTAAAATGGTAATCCTCCCCAAACTTCTCTACCTATTTCAGACACTGCCTGTCCCGATCCCCTACGCACACCTCCGTATGCTCCAGAAAGACTTATGAAAATTTGTGTGGAACTTCAAAAACATCGGGTCCCAGGCACGGTTCTAACTGCCTTGCGCTCGGAAGGTGGTTTGGCATTCCCTGACTTGGTTAGGTACTACCAGGCGACAATGCTCCAGGCAATAGTCTCATGGTTCCCTCAACGGTCATATAACAAGTGGTCGGAGATAGAAAAAATATGGTTAGCCCCAGTACACCCGAACAGTATGCTCTGGGGGGCGAACGTAGCGATTGAATCGAACCGATTGTTGGGCTCGATGGCCCACCTCCGTCAGCTTTGGCAGAAGCTGTCTCGTCAATGCAAGCTACATTCGGAGTCATCCCTGATGACCTCGTTCCTTTGCAACCCCATGCTCCCAGACAGCCTGACCCACCAGATGTCTTGGCCCTGGGCATCCCGAGGTCTATTTCACCTGGGACACCTGGTGGACCCCAGATCGAGAAGGCTGCTTTCCTTCTCGGAGCTCCAGGCCAAACATGACCTCCCCCGACAGACGTTCTACAGTTACCTCCAAATAAGACACTTTGCACAAACCTTAGCCCCGAGACTCCAATTCTCCCCGCCCTCCCCATTTGAGATGATTATATTGGAAGGACGGAATGGCAGGGGGTTAATCTCGGACATATACCGCATTCTCAGCTCACACCACTCCCAGACGAGGGGCAAGCACAAGTATATGTTGAAATGGGAGAGGGACCTGGGCGAGGAGACCTCCCTTGAGGATTTGCAGGGGGTGTGGCGACAGGCAGCCAAATCCTCTCTTTGCACCCTTTACAAGGAAAATGCCTATAAGATACTCTTCCATTGGTATCGGACCCCAGAGGTACTGCACAAAATATATCCCTCCACCTCTGATCGGTGTTGGCGCTGCCTAAAAGACAGAGGTACCCTGTTCCATATATACCGGACTTGCCCTTCGATATCCCCTTTCTGGACCCTGACCCAACAGCTCCTTGGCCGCTTGCTGGAGGTGCCCGTCCCGTTCGAACCCAAGTTCTTCCTATTTGGCCTGTCCCGACTTAACCTAGCTAAACCGTCCCGGAAGCTTTTGAGACATGTTCTCACGGCAGCCCGTTGCCTGATAGCCCTTAATTGGAAAAGCCAAACGGCCCCAACTATGGAAGCCCTTTACTCTAGAATAAAGGACATAGAACTCATGGAGAAAATGACTGCCAGAATACGGGACAGGCTGGAGGAATTTGATTTGGTTTGGGGGAGATGGCGGCTGCTGGAGGATTAGGGGCGCACCAAGTTTGGTGTGACAACATGGAGCACTGGCTTTCTCTTTCTCATCTCTTTTCTGTCTTTCTTCTGCTAACTTTGACTATTTATGCGGCGGACTCTTGCCGCTATACCTTAAGTTTGTTGCATAGGCCTTATGGCGGAATTTACCGGGCCTCTTGGGCTTGGGAGCTGGCAGTTGACTGTGTGTGTCTCCTGACCCCCCGCGCTCGGCCGACCACATTATTATGCCTTGCTGTATGCGCCCGTGGCCCCTCACCACATGTAGCGTGCTTATTCCGGACCTTGCTATGTTTTGTAATTGCACTGCTGCTACTATGCTTTTGTACTGCTTATTTTCCTATGCTGTTACTGAAAATAAAGAAAACGTTATTTAAAAAAAAACTCCTAACATAAAGGGCCAATTGACCCTATCAAAGGCCTTTTCTGCGTCTGTGTTAACAAAGACACTCTGCAACTTCCTATGATTTACATATTGAATTAAATTCAGGACCTTAATTGTGCTATCCCTAGCTTCACGTGTGGGGACAAACCCCACTTGGTCCAAATGAACCAGCTGCATCATAAACGGTTCTAGGCAAGATGCAAGTATCTTTGTAAATATTTTATAATCCGTGTTTAATAATGATATTGGACGATAGCTACTGCATATTGATTGATCCTTTCCTTCTTTTGGAATAAGTACGATGTGTGCCCTTAATGCTTCTACAGGTGGAGGCCTGATTTTCCCTTGTATATTAAATGTTTTAACCATATAGGGGACAAGTTGCAAGTGAAAACTTTTAAAATATTGCAGAGTAAATCCATCTGGACCAGGAGCCCTTCCTTGCCTCAACATCTTTATTGCCGAGGTTACTTCTTCTGTTGTTATTGGTAACTCGAGTTTTCTTCGCGCTGAAGATGATAATCTCGCTAACATGGGCGTCCGCAAAACTTTTTCCAAGGGGGGGCATCATTTCAAGGCCACTCATGCTCCGCCCCTTTTCGACAATCTCATGAAAATCTTTACACTGGTAATACATATGTGTTATATAACAGATAATTCATCTTCACTTTGTATTGGAAGTTACTCCGACTGTGTTCCATGCCCATATAGCCTAGAGAATGTACATCTTTTTACATTGCAATACATCTGTTGTGGCCATATTTTGATCTCATACTGTCACTGTATAGACTGTTTTCATCAAGATAAAAATATGGCAACAACAGATGTATTGCAATGTAAAAAGATTTATATTCTCTAGGCTATATGGGCATGGTACGCAGCCACCTGAGTAACCTTGCGGACACCCATGCTTTCAAAAACCAGCCCTGGAAAAAATTTCATACCAGCCTCACAGCATTATTATACCAGCCCAACAGCATAACGTCATTATTTTCTTGTTCATGAAAGGGAAAAACCATACATTTTAAAGCACATTTGATGAAGAGAGTATTAGATATAGATATGAAATCACATAGGGCTTTATATATATATATATATATATATATATTCAAATTCCAGTTAATAGTGGTAAGTGATCAATCATCAAGGGGGACCCCAGAAACTCAGAACGTGGGGTGGGAACCACCTTCTTCAGAAAGAATACTCTAAGGTAAGGGGGGGTGGGTTACTAATATAAGGAGGAAACCCTTTATATCAGTGCCCCTTACATTATCGTATTCACTCCCCCCTTACATCAGTGACCCCCGACTGGCCTGGCGGTGCTTTCACTGACCTCCTCTCACGTGCACTGTGCAGGGCTCAGTCAGTCGGCTCCAGCTTGGAGGTTTTATCCTATAGTCTCCTATCCACAGTCCACACAAGTCTGACTTCTCCCATGACCCCCATCCCGGCGGTGCTCCCACTTTTGACTCCTCTCCAGACTCCCTAAGAGACTTCAGACATGCTACAGGAGATGGACAGAGACTGCAGACTTGATGCAAGAGCTCAATGCAGCCTCACCAGTGCCCATCAAATTCAGCCTCACTGTGCCCACCAATGCAGCCTCACTGTGCCCACCAAATGCAGCCTCACTGTGCCCATCAAATGCAGCCTCACTGTGCCCACCAAATGGAGCCTCACTGTGCCCACCAAATGCAGCCTCACTGTGCCCTTCAAATGCAGCCTCACTGTGCCCTTCAAATGCAGCCTCACTGTGTCCATCAAATGCAGCCTCAAGGTGTCCATCAAATGCAGCTTTACTGTGCCGTGAATGCAGTCTCACTGTGCACACCATTGCAGCCCCTCCTGTGCCCCATGTCCCAGTCTGCAGTCTCTGTCTGTGGGAAGGTGTGTTGTTTATGCTCGTTACAGTACCTTGCATGCCAGCAGGATATCCATGACGGCCAGCAGCAGGCAGGGTCTGTTCTCGTTTTGGATGGGGACGGTGCTCCTTCCAGAGGATTTGTCTGCTGTGAGATGGAGTGGTCCCTGGCCACCTGCACCTTCAGCCGTCCTCATTTTCTGGCCCCAGTCAGCCTGCCCTCTGGTCCTGGGGAAGTGGAGAGCACTGAGTGGGAGTTGGAGAGAAGGGGGAGCAAAGAGTACTGGCGGGGTTGGAGAACACATGGGTGGGGGCAAAGAGTGAGGGGGAGTGGAGATCACAGGGGTGGGGAGCGTAGAGCGCTTGGGGGGAACTTGAGAGCACTGGGGGGGCCAACAAGAACAGGGGTAGAGAGCACGGTAGGCTAAGAGCACTGGGGGGGGCTAAGAGTGTGGGGTGGTGAAGAGCACTGGGGGGGGGGCACAAAGAGCAGGGGTGAGTGGAGAGCAATGGGGGGGAGCTTGAGAGCACCAGTGGGGGCCAGAAAGAACAGGGGTGGAAAGCACGGGGGACTGGAGAGCACTATGGGGGGTGGAGAGCACATGGGTGGGCGCAAAATGCAGGGGGAGAGGAGAGTACAGGGGTGGGGAGTGGAGGGTGCTAAGGGGGAGCCAAAAAGAACAGGGGTGGAGAGCACGGAGGGTAGAAAGCACTGGGGGGGGGGGGGCTGGAGAGCACCAGGGGGGCAGATAGAACAGGGGTGGGGAGTAAGGAGGGCTGGAGAGCACTGGGGTGGGGGCTAGAGAGTGATGGGGAGAGCTGAAGAGCACTGGGGGGGGAGAACAGGGGGGGAACATTGGGGGGAGGGGAGAGCACTGAGGGGAGAGCACTGGAGGGGAAAGAGCAGGGGGAGAGAGGAGAGCACTGGGGGAGAGCACTGGGGGGAGTGGAGGGCATGGGGGGGGGAGAGCACTGGGGGGAACAGGGGCGGAGAGCACTGGGGGGGAAAGCACTGGGAGGGTGGCTAGAGAAGGATGGGGAGAGCTGGAGAGCAGCAAGAACAGGGGAGGAGAAAACTGGGGGGGGGGGCAGGAGAGTGTGGTGGTGGTGGAGGAGAGCACTGTGGGGGGGGGGCAGGAGAGTGTGGTGGTGGAGGAGAGCACTGGAGGGGGTGGCAGGAGAGTGTGGTGGTGATGGAGACCACTGGGGGGGCAGGAGTGTGTGGCGGTGGAGAAGAGCACTGGGGGGAGGCAGGAGAGTGTGGTGGTGGAGGAGAGCACTGGAGGGGGTGGCAGGAGAGTGTGGTGGTGGAGGAGAGCACTGGAGGGGGTGGCAGGAGAGTGTGGTGGTAGAGGAGACCATTGGGGGGGCAGGAGAGTGTGGTGGTGGAGGAGAGCACAGTGGTGGAAGAGAGCATGGGGGGCAGGAGAGTGCGGTGGTGGAGGGAAGCACTGGGGGGGGGCAGGAGAGTGCGGTGGTGGATGAGAGCACTGGGGGGCAGGAGAGTGCGGTGGTGGAAGAGAAGAGCACTGGGGGGGCAGGAGAGTGCGGTGGTGGAGGAGAGCATGGGGGGGCAGGAGAGTGCAGTGGTGGAGGAGAGCACTGGGGGGGCAGGAGTGTGCGGTGGTGGAAGAGAAGAGCACTGGGGTGGGGCAGGAGAGTGCGGTGGTGGAGGAGAGCACTGGGGGGCAGGAGAGTGCGGTGGTGGAAGAGAAGAGCACTGGGGGGGGGGAAGGCGAGTGCGGTGGTGGAGGAGAGCACGGGGGCAGGAGAGTGCGGTGGTGGAAGAGAAGAGCACTGGGGGGGGCAGGAGAGTGCGGTGGTGGAAGAGAGCACGGGGGGGGCAGGAGAGTGTGGTGGTGGAGGAGAGCACGGGGGCAGGAGAGTGCGGTGGTGGAGGAGCACTGGGGGGGGCAGGAGAGTGCGGTGGTGGAGGAGAGCACTGGGGGGGGCAGGAGAGTGCGGTGGTGGAAGAGAGCACTGGGGGGGGGGGGTCAGGAGAGTGTGGTGGTGGAGGAGAGCACAGGGGTCAGGAGAGTGTGGTGGTGGAAGAGAAGAGCAGGGGGGGGCAGGAGAGTGCGGTGGTGGAGGAGAGCACTGCAGCCCCCCTCCCCCCTCGATCTTCCTATCCAGACACTGTAGCATGGATAGGCATCTACTCCTGTGTATCACAGCGCTGGATGGCTGTGTTCGGCGGCCGCTCTGTAACACAGTCCCGCCCCCCCCCAGACCGTCTCATGTGATAGGCGGAGCGTTGATTCTCTCTACTATCACACGAGATGGTCTGGGGGGGCGGGACTGTGTTACAGAGTGGCCGCCGAACACAGCCATCCAGCGCTGTGATACACAGGAGAGAGTGGACTCAGAAAAAAAAAATGCAGCATGGCGGCGGCGGCGGCAGTGGCAACACCTTGGGGATTCCAGGGGGGGGGCACTTGACCCCCCTTGCCCCCTGCTGCGGACGCCCATGCTCGCTAAGTTTGAAGATTCGAGATATTCCTCTAATGATGAAGAAGAATGGGGGGGAACTGGAAGATTATACAATGAGGTATTATATTGTCTAAATTCCTCTGCAATATCTTTCGGTAATAAGGATTTAAGATTTCCTTTTGTTCTAATATAGGGTATATATGAACAGAGTCGTTGCTTTTTTAATTTCCTTGCTAACACTTTACCACATTTATCTCCTGATTCATATATTACTCTCCTTTCTTGTTGTAGAATAACCCTTGCCTTATATCGGAGGAGATCAGATAACTGTCTTCTTAAATGTGCTAGTTCTATCCCCTTGTCTTTCTCCATTGACCTCTTATGTTGTATCTCTATCTCCCTTATCTTCTCCAATAGTCTGCTTGTTTCCTCTTCTCTAGCTCTCTTTATTCGAGACCCATGTTTTATTCTAATTCCTCTGATTACTACTTTATGGGCTTCCCACACTATCCCCATTTCAGTCTCTCCATTGTCATTAATTTTAAAATACGAATCGATTTCTTTAACCATCTCTTCTCGAATTTCAGGACGTTGTAAAAGGCTTTCATTCAATTTCCAATTCCAGTCCGTTTTATATAAAGCTTCCTTCAGGAGGATATTAATCGTGACTGGCGCATGGTCAGACCATGTTATGTTTCCTATATGTATGTCCTGTACTAATGATAATGTTCACTGAGATAGCAAAAAGAAATCGATGCATGAGTACCGTTGATGGGGATTTGAAAAGAATGTATAATCCCTCTCATCTGCATGGAAGGCCCTCCATACATCAACCAATTGAAGTTCATTTAATTTACGGAGGATATTTTTCCTAATTTTTCCAGAAACGGACTATGTCCCAATCGAGGTATCTAATTTGGGATCTAGAGGGACATTAAAGTCCCCCCCAATAATGAGAATCCCATCCTTAAATTCCATTAATTTTGATAGAGCTTTATTCAAGAATACATCTTGATGTATATTTGAGGCATAAACTGTAGCAAGAGTTACTTTAACCTTTCCTATAAGTCCCTTAACCACTTGCTTACTGGGCACTTAAACCCCCCTCAGTCCCAGACCAATTTTCAGCTTTCAGCGCTGATGCACTTTGAATGACAATTGCGCGGGCATACAACACTGTACCCAAATGAAATTTTTATCATTTTTTTTCCCACAAATAGAGCTTTCTTTTGGTGGTATTTAATTACAGCTGGGAGTTTTATTTTTTGCTAAACAAACAAAAAAAGATGAAAAAAAAAAAATCATGTTTAATAGTTTGTTATAAAATTTTGCAAACAGGTCATTTTTCTCCTTCATTGAAGTGGGCTGATGAGGCGGCACTGATAGGCTGCACTGGTGGGCACTGATAGGCTGCATTGGTGGGCACTGATAGGCTGCATTGGTGAGCACTGATAGGCTGCACTGGTGGGCACTGATATGCATAGTTAAGGCGGCACTAATAGGCACAGATAAGGTGGCACTGATGAGCACTGATAAGGCGGCACTGATGGGCAAAGATGGGCACAGATAAGATGGCACGGATGGGTGGCACAGATGGGTGGCACGGATGGGTAGCACTAAGGGGCACTGATAGGTACCACTGATAGATGGGACTGATGGGCACTGATAGGTGGCACTGATAGGTGGCTATGATAGATGGCACTGCTGGGCACTGATGGGCGGCACTGCTGGGCACTGATGGGCGGCACTGCTGGGCACTGCTGGGCACTGGTAGATGACACTGATGGGCACAGATATGTGGCACTGGGGTGCAGCACCTTAGTTGAGGCAGATTGTGGGCACTGCTGGGTGGCACTGTGGGCACTGCTGGGTGGCACTGTGAGCACTGCTGGGTGGCACTGTGGGCACTGCTGGGTGGCACTATGGGCACTGCTGGGTGGCACTGACAGGGGGGACACATTTTTTATTGATGTGGCAAAGCAGGGGTCAGGTGGGCACTGGCAGGGGGCAGGTGGGCACTGGCAGGGCTGGCCGTGATCGGCTCTTTTTTGTTCTCCTCGCGCTGACAGTGCGAGGAGGAATGATAGCCGATTACCGGCTCCGTTGTATCACATGATCAGCTGTCATTGGCTGACAGCTGATCACGTGATAAGGGGTCGGGATCGATCCCTTGCTCGGATCGGTGATCAGGCGAGTCTCATAGACTCGCCGATCACAGAGCGTGCCACGCGCGCCCCTTAGGGGGCGCGCAGGCCGTTCGTGCACGGGACGACGTCAATAGACGTAGTCCCGGCAAAGGAGATCCGCGCTGTAGCCATCATTCGGCTATAGCGCGGGTCTCAAGTGGTTAAGGAACAAATATCTCCCCCCTGGTTCTTGACATTTATCCAACAGGGACCACGATATTCGATTGGATATTAAGATAGCCACTCCCTTGGTTTTAGCCTCTTGATTTATGGCATGATAAACATTTGGAAAATTTATATTTTGAAGGTAGGGAAATTTTCCCTCCTTCAGCTGTGGTTCTTGTACCATGCCAATATCAGTTTTGGAAAGTTTTAAGTCATTTAGTAACATTTTACGTTTTTCGGGAACATTAAGTCCTCTGGTATTAAGTGATGTTACGCGTAATCCCTCCATTTTGTCTGGGGAAAGGGAAGAAGAAAAAAAAAAAAAAAACACCAAAGGGGGAAAAGGACTCCCTATGGGGAATAATTATCAAATTTCCCCCACACCTACCTATGGGTTCTCAGCTTCCCGTACGTGTAAGGTATGGGTGGGTGGCTAGCAAATACGGAGCGCATATAACGCTACTCCCCCTCCAAAAAGTCCCTTTATATTCACATCCATTCCAGCAACTGCGATAATTTAATTCTAGCTTTTCCTCATCAATTCCCTCTCCTTCTGTTCAATATTATACAATACACAATATATATAACTCTCCCATACCCTTACCATGTATTCCAATTCAGGTCCATCTATAATCCCCCGAAGAAGAGAAGAGAAAAAAAAAAAAGTAAAAAAATGTCTTCTCTCTTCTCCCTCATTTCCTTCTAGACCGGGAATCATACTCTACTATATAGGGACTAAGCTTCCTTTCATCTCCCCCAAAAAAAAAAAAAATAATAATAATTATCTCTATCCTTATCCCCTTAACCCAAAAATAAGTGTATATTTTTAGTGTGTACTTTATAGTGTATATTATAATTACAGTCTTTATTTCACCCCCCTTCCACCCACCCTCCAAAATCCCAATCCCTCCCCTCATACCCCTACCATTTTACCCCCCAGTCCAATAACAGACCAGGTTCGTATGAACCCTAAAGCAGTGATAATAATTACAACCTTTACATCAACCCTCCATCTACCTTCCTACCCTCCTATATCCCCACCCCCCCTACCTCATTACCCCTCAATCCTATAACAAACCAACTCCATGTGAACCCTAAATCCATAACATCCAGTCTCCTTATTTTATTATGTGATACAAAAACACCAAAATTTATTTTGTTAACTAATGTTTGTGAGAAAAAAAAAAAATGGGAGGGGGAGGATAACATATCAATCATATACATTATTTTATATCATCTTGTATATATATTATGCAAAGTAAATTAAGTTAAATTAAATTATCCAGGGACCATACTGAACCCTGGCCCATTAACATTAGGAGGGGAATCACCCAGTATATATATGTGACCCTTATTCTCTTATAACCCTTTGATCTAGGGTAAAGAGCCTGCATCAACTATTTGCTGTGCAGCACCTTCTTTACTACCCATCGAAACTTTTTCACCACTAGTTTTTAAAGCCCCCTCTTTTGATCGTCTTTTCTTTATAGGTTGAAGCCAATCTTGCACCTCACACCGATCGGATTCCAAAAAGGAGAATAAGGCCGGTAAATCCTGTGGAGATGAGATCACAAGAGATGCTGATCCCCTTTTAACCGTCAGGGAAATTGGATATCCCCATCGATAGGTACCCCCCGAAGATTTTATTTTCTCCAGAATTGGCCGCAGTTGAGCCCTCCGCTGTAAAGTAGCTTTTGATAAGTCCAGTAGAATACTGATCTTCACACCTTCATACATTATCTGGCCAGCATCCCATGCTTTCCGACTGATCATCTCCCTGTGAGCATATCTGTGTAAACACCCAATTACATCCCTCGGTCTGGACAGATCTTTCGCGCGTGGGCCTGGAGCTCTGTGGAGTCTGTCAAATTCGATTTTTCCCACAAATAGAGCTTTCTTTTGGTGGTATTTAATTACAGCTGGGAGTTTTATTTTTTGCTAAACAAACAAAAAAAGATGAAAAAAAAAAATCATGTTTAATAGTTTGTTATAAAATTTTGCAAACAGGTCATTTTTCTCCTTCATTGAAGTGGGCTGATGAGGCGGCACTGATAGGCTGCACTGGTGGGCACTGATAGGCTGCATTGGTGGGCACTGATAGGCTGCATTGGTGAGCACTGATAGGCTGCACTGGTGGGCACTGATATGCATAGTTAAGGCGGCACTAATAGGCACAGATAAGGTGGCACTGATGAGCACTGATAAGGCGGCACTGATGGGCAAAGATGGGCACAGATAAGATGGCACGGATGGGTGGCACAGATGGGTGGCACGGATGGGTAGCACTAAGGGGCACTGATAGGTACCACTGATAGATGGGACTGATGGGCACTGATAGGTGGCACTGATAGGTGGCTATGATAGATGGCACTGCTGGGCACTGATGGGCGGCACTGCTGGGCACTGATGGGCGGCACTGCTGGGCACTGCTGGGCACTGGTAGATGACACTGATGGGCACAGATATGTGGCACTGGGGTGCAGCACCTTAGTTGAGGCAGATTGTGGGCACTGCTGGGTGGCACTGTGGGCACTGCTGGGTGGCACTGTGAGCACTGCTGGGTGGCACTGTGGGCACTGCTGGGTGGCACTATGGGCACTGCTGGGTGGCACTGACAGGGGGGACACATTTTTTATTGATGTGGCAAAGCAGGGGTCAGGTGGGCACTGGCAGGGGGCAGGTGGGCACTGGCAGGGCTGGCCGTGATCGGCTCTTTTTTGTTCTCCTCGCGCTGACAGCGCGAGGAGGAATGATAGCCGATTACCGGCTCCGTTGTATCACATGATCAGCTGTCATTGGCTGACAGCTGATCACGTGATAAGGGGTCGGGATCGATCCCTTGCTCGGATCGGTGATCAGGCGAGTCTCATAGACTCGCCGATCACAGAGCGTGCCACGCGCGCCCCTTAGGGGGCGCGCAGGCCGTTCGTGCACGGGACGACGTCAATAGACGTAGTCCCGGCAAAGGAGATCCGCGCTGTAGCCATCATTCGGCTATAGCGCGGGTCTCAAGTGGTTAAGGAACAAATATCTCCCCCCTGGTTCTTGACATTTATCCAACAGGGACCACGATATTCGATTGGATATTAAGATAGCCACTCCCTTGGTTTTAGCCTCTTGATTTATGGCATGATAAACATTTGGAAAATTTATATTTTGAAGGTAGGGAAATTTTCCCTCCTTCAGCTGTGGTTCTTGTACCATGCCAATATCAGTTTTGGAAAGTTTTAAGTCATTTAGTAACATTTTACGTTTTTCGGGAACATTAAGTCCTCTGGTATTAAGTGATGTTACGCGTAATCCCTCCATTTTGTCTGGGGAAAGGGAAGAAGAAAAAAAAAAAAAAAACACCAAAGGGGGAAAAGGACTCCCTATGGGGAATAATTATCAAATTTCCCCCACACCTACCTATGGGTTCTCAGCTTCCCGTACGTGTAAGGTATGGGTGGGTGGCTAGCAAATACGGAGCGCATATAACGCTACTCCCCCTCCAAAAAGTCCCTTTATATTCACATCCATTCCAGCAACTGCGATAATTTAATTCTAGCTTTTCCTCATCAATTCCCTCTCCTTCTGTTCAATATTATACAATACACAATATATATAACTCTCCCATACCCTTACCATGTATTCCAATTCAGGTCCATCTATAATCCCCCGAAGAAGAGAAGAGAAAAAAAAAAAAAGTAAAAAAATGTCTTCTCTCTTCTCCCTCATTTCCTTCTAGACCGGGAATCATACTCTACTATATAGGGACTAAGCTTCCTTTCATCTCCCCCAAAAAAAAAAAAAATAAAAATAATTATCTCTATCCTTATCCCCTTAACCCAAAAATAAGTGTATATTTTTAGTGTGTACTTTATAGTGTATATTATAATTACAGTCTTTATTTCACCCCCCTTCCACCCACCCTCCAAAATCCCAATCCCTCCCCTCATACCCCTACCATTTTACCCCCCAGTCCAATAACAGACCAGGTTCGTATGAACCCTAAAGCAGTGATAATAATTACAACCTTTACATCAACCCTCCATCTACCTTCCTACCCTCCTATATCCCCACCCCCCCTACCTCATTACCCCTCAATCCTATAACAAACCAACTCCATGTGAACCCTAAATCCATAACATCCAGTCTCCTTATTTTATTATGTGATACAAAAACACCAAAATTTATTTTGTTAACTAATGTTTGTGAGAAAAAAAAAAAATGGGAGGGGGAGGATAACATATCAATCATATACATTATTTTATATCATCTTGTATATATATTATGCAAAGTAAATTAAGTTAAATTAAATTATCCAGGGACCATACTGAACCCTGGCCCATTAACATTAGGAGGGGAATCACCCAGTATATATATGTGACCCTTATTCTCTTATAACCCTTTGATCTAGGGTAAAGAGCCTGCATCAACTATTTGCTGTGCAGCACCTTCTTTACTACCCATCGAAACTTTTTCACCACTAGTTTTTAAAGCCCCCTCTTTTGATCGTCTTTTCTTTATAGGTTGAAGCCAATCTTGCACCTCACACCGATCGGATTCCAAAAAGGAGAATAAGGCCGGTAAATCCTGTGGAGATGAGATCACAAGAGATGCTGATCCCCTTTTAACCGTCAGGGAAATTGGATATCCCCATCGATAGGTACCCCCCGAAGATTTTATTTTCTCCAGAATTGGCCGCAGTTGAGCCCTCCGCTGTAAAGTAGCTTTTGATAAGTCCAGTAGAATACTGATCTTCACACCTTCATACATTATCTGGCCAGCATCCCATGCTTTCCGACTGATCATCTCCCTGTGAGCATATCTGTGTAAACACCCAATTACATCCCTCGGTCTGGACAGATCTTTCGCGCGTGGGCCTGGAGCTCTGTGGAGTCTGTCAAATTCGATTTCTCCAGGGGCTATATTAACCCCCAGGTTATGACATATAGTAACCACGGTCCTATATAAATGCTCATCCTCAATACTTTCCGGGATGCCTCTAAATCTAAGGCCGCGTACACACGCGGGGACTGTTCGCTCAACTTTGTCCGCTGAACAGTGTTTCGGCGGACAGTCCGCTCGTGTGTGGGCTTTCAGCGGACAGTTTCAGCGGACAGTCTGCTGAACAAAGTTTTTCGGAAATTCCGAAAAACTGTCCGCTGAAACTTTGTTTCAGCGAACAGTCCTCTCGTGTGTAGGCTTGTTCGTCAAACTAAGTTCCGCGCATGCTCAGAAAGGATTTACACGCCGAAGTTTGCATTGCAGTGTATAGGACGTCGTTTTCTAGTCCCGTCGTACGTGTCGTTCACGTCATCGCGCACGGTTTCAGCGGACTGTTCGTTCGTCGTGTGTGGGCAAGTCCGTCCATGCTAATTTTGAGCGGACTGTCCGCTGAAACTGTTTGACGGACAAAGTTGAGCGAACAGTCCCCGCGTGTGTACGCGGCCTAAGATTCTCCTACTTCGGTCTTCTGCTGCTTCAAATTTTAATTGAACACTGGATGTTTGAGCTATCTGCTCTCTTTCTAATTTGGAGACCCTCTCCTCTATACTATTAAAGGCTGATGTTGCCACATTAACCCTTGCTGTTAAAGCTTGTACCTCTAACCGTATTGACTGCATCTCCTTTCTGTGTCCCTCCTCCAACCGGGACACCAAGGCCTCCATTTCTTGGCGTGTTGGGAGAGCCTGCATAATTGTTCTCAGGGCTTCTATTTCTTGATGGGTTGGGAGAGCTTGCATTACTGATCTTAAATCCATATCACCTATGGGTTCCTCCAGTATTTCCCGACATCCCACCTCTGTCCCAGATACAGGCTCTCCCTGCGCCTGACTTATATCCGTCGCAGCATCTGGAGATAATGGGAAACTCATCCGGGGTGCTGCCATTGGGATCTCAATACCAGCTGTCTCCCTAGTCTCTAAAGTGGATGCCCGGGCTGTAGCTGCTCGTGTATGTGGAAAGAAGCTTTTAATCTCCTGTTGGACTGACTCCTTTTACACAGCTTTTTCCTCCCTCCTTTTCCTAGTGCTGTGCATCCCAATGAAGAGGCAACTTCCAAGTTTTAGAAATCAATAATAAGGGGAAGGAAAAAAAAAAAAAAAAGAAAAGCTCTCTCACTCTCCAGCTGTTTCTTTAATGGAAGCTCACTGTAGATTTCACTCAGTCTTAATTCAATATATAAAATAGTGTGGATTCAACATTTCTCCAACAGTTTACCCTAGGCACACCTCACCATATACTTTCATGTAACTTTTGCAAAAAAATAAGAACTATAGGTTCTATCCATCCACTTGACTTCTCAGAATTTTCAAAGTTCAGGGCTTTTGGTCTTTACCGTTGGGAGTAGGTAAGTGGGGAGGGATGGGAGGGATAGATGGATCTGGGCAAAGAGGTGACACGATGATTGCGTAATAGCTGCACAACAAATCCTGTTGCTCCCAGGGCTAGCTTCTTATATAGATTAACACTTACGTCCATCTCTGCCTCCACTCTCTCTCATAACTGCTCCTCCGTCTCCCTCGTCTCCTCTACTCCCTCCTCCGCTTCGCCGCCAAACCAACTTCTGCTTCAGGTGGATCAATTCCCAGCCGGGTGGCAGCACACCATGACACAGCGCAACACAAATGCCAGCACAGTGGGCGTATCCTGCAGGGACACAGCGGACAAAGCGGAAGCCCAGCGGGAGCGGCGGTACCGTCACAGCAGGAGCCAAGCAAGTACACAGCGAAAATACTGCAGGTGCACAACGAGACCAGCGGGACTGTTCAGCGAGCACAGCGGGATCCCATCAAGGGCATAGCGGGAACGATGGATCACAAATCAGCTGCCATTGGTTTCTCGAGCGGGACGTTGGAGGGAAAGAGACAGCGTACACGTCACGCCGCCATCCGCTTAGCCACGCCGCTTTAGCCATTGCCAAAGCAATTTTCAAGAGGGATGAGAGTGCCCAAAGAGATTGCCTATGGGCACATCACCCTGAAAGCGCCCAATCTCCTCTGATCTCAGAGGCTAGAAAGGGTCGTGCCCTGTTAATACCTGGATGGGAGACCGCCTGGGAATACTAGGTGCTGTAGGCTTCTTTTTATGTTGTTGGCGTTGACTTGTTTTTTTTTTGTTTGTTTGCCAAGGTGACCATCTTGGCGTTTGTCAAGAGGGTTGAGCGTGCCTGAAGAGATTGCCTACGGTCACATCACCCTGAAAGCACCCGATCTCATTTGATGTTGGAGGCTAAGAAGAGTCGGGCCTTGTTAGTACCTGGATGGGAGACCGCCTGGGAATACCAGGTGTCGTAGGTTTCTTTTTATGTTGTTGGCGTTAACCTGTTTTTTTTCCGCTTGTTTCCCAAGGTGACCATCTTGGTGTTTGTCAAGAGGGTTGAGAGTGCCTGAAGAGATTGCCTATGGCCACATCACTCTGAAAGCACCCAATCTCATCTGATCTTGGAGGCTAAGAAGAGTCAGGCCTGGTTAGTACCTGAATGGGTGACCACCTGGGAATACCAGTTATTGTAGGCTTCTTTTTATGTTGTTGACGTTGATTCGTTTTTTTTTTTCGCTTTTTTCCCAAAGTGACCATCTTGGCATTTGTCAAGAGGGTTGAGAGTGCCCAAAGAGATCGCTTACAGCAGCATCACCCTGAAAGAGCCCTATCTCTTCTCATCTCTGAGGCTAAGAAGGGTTGGGCCTAGTTAGTACCTGGATGGGAGATGGCGTTGGAATACCAGGTGCCATAGTCTTCTTTTATTGTTGTTGACATTGACCTGTTTTTTTTTCCGCTTGTTTCCCAAGGTGACCATTTTAGCATCTGTCAAGAGTTTTGAGTATGTCCCGAAGCGTTCGCCTAAGGCCACATCCCCCTGAAAGCGCCCGATCTTAGAGGCTAAGCAGGGTCAGATGGGAGACCGCCAGGGTCTATGTTGTTGGCGTTGACCTGTTTTTTTTCACTTGTTTCCCAAGATGACCATGTTGGCATTTGTCAAGAGGGTTGAGAGTGTCTGAATAGAACACCTATGGCCACATCACCCTAAAAGCGCACAATCTCATCTGATCTCGGAGGCCTAGCAGTGTACGGTCTGGTTACTACCTGTATGGGAGACCATCTGTGAATACCAGGTGCCGTAGGCTTCTTTTTATGTTGTTGGCGTTGACCTGTTTGTTTTCGCTTGTTTCCCAAGGTGACCATCTTGGCGTTTAACAAGAGGGTTGAGAGTGCCCAAAGAGATCACCAACGGCCCCATCACCCTGAAAGCACCCGAGCTTGTCTGATCTCAGAGGCTAAGCAGTGTCGGGCCCGGTTAGTACCAGGATGGGAGAACGTCTGGGAATAACAGGTGCCGTAGGCTTGTTTTTATGTTGTTGGCCTTGACCTGTTTTTTTTTCACTTGTTTCCCAAGGTGACCATCTTGGCGTTTGTCAAGAGGGTTGAGAGTACCTGAAGAGATCACCTAAAGCCCCATCACCCTGAAAGCGCCCAATCTCGTCTGATCTTGGAGGCTAAACAGTGTCGGGCCTGGTTAGTACCTGGATGGGAGACCGCCTGGGAATACCAGGTGCCATAGGCTTCTTTTTATGTTGTTGGCTTTGACCTGTTTTTTTCGCTTGTTTCTCAAGGCGACCATCTTGGCATTTGTAAAGAGGGTTGGGCGTGTCTTGAAGAGAACGCTTATGGCCACATCACCCTGAAAGCACCCGATCTTGTCTGATTTCCGAGGCTAAGCAGTGTCAGGCCTGGTTAGTACCTGGATGGGAGACTGCCTGGGAAGACCAGGTGCCATAGCAGGATCTGGCCTGGTTAGTGTCTTGATTGGGAGATCGCCTGGGAATACCGGATGCCGTAGGCTTCTTTTTATGTTGTTGGCTTTGACCTGTTTTTTTTAGCTTGTTTCCCAAGGTGACCATCTTGGCCTTTGTCAAGAGGCTTCAGAGTGCCCAAAAAAAAGTGCCTACGGCCAAATCACCCTGAGAAAGCCCAATCTCATCTGATCTTGGAGGCTAAGCAGCGATGGGCCTGGTTAGTACCTGGACGGGAGACAGCCTGGGAATACCAGGTGCCGTAGGCTTCTCATTATGTTGTCGGCGTTGACCTGTTTTTTTTCCCTTTTTTCCCAAGGTGACCATCTTGTCATTTGTCAAGAGGGTTGAGAGTGCACAAAGAAATTGCCTATGGGCACAACACCCTGAAAGCACCCAATCTCGTCTGGTCTCAGAGGCTAAGCAGGGTTGGGCCTGGTTTGTACCTGGATGGGAGACCGCCTGGGTTTTCCAGATGCCGCAGGCTTCTTTTTATGTTGCTGGTGTTGACCTGTTTTTTTTCACTTGTTTCCCAAGATGACCGTCTTGGCATTTGTCAAGAGGGTTGAGAGTGTCTGAATAGAACACCTATGGCCACATCACCCTGAAAGCGCACAATCTCATCTGATCTCGGAGGCCTAGCAGTGTACGGTCTGGTTACTACCTGTATGGAAGACCATCTGTGAATACCAGGTGCCGTAGGCTTCTTTTTATGTTGTTGGCGTTGACCTGTTTATTTTCGCTTGTTTCCCAAGGTGACCATCTTGGCGTTTAACAAGAGGGTTGAGAGTGCCGAAAGAAATCACCAACGGCCCCATCACCCTGAAAGCACCCGAGCTTGTCTGATCTCAGAGGCTAAGCAGTGTCGGGCCCGGTTAGTACCAGGATGGGAGAACGTCTGGGAATAACAGGTGCCGTAGGCTTGTTTTTATGTTGTTGGCCTTGACCTGTTTTTTTTTTCACTTGTTTCCCAAGGTGACCATCTTGGCGTTTGTCAAGAGGGTTGAGAGTACCCGAAGAGATCACCTAAAGCCCCATCACCCTGAAAGCGCCCAATCTCGTCTGATCTCGGAGGCTAAACAGTGTCGGGCCTGGTTAGTACCTGGATGGGAGACCGCCTGGGAATACCAGGTGCCATAGGCTTCTTTTTATGTTGTTGGCTTTGACCTGTTTTTTTTAGCTTGTTTCCCAAGGTGACCATCTTGGCCTTTGTCAAGAGGCTTCAGAGTGCCCAAAGAGAGTGCCTACGGCCAAATCACCCTGAGAAAGCCCAATCTCATCTGATCTTGGAGGCTAAGCAGCGATGGGCCTGGTTAGTACCTGGACGGGAGACAGCCTGGGAATACCAGGTGCCGTAGGCTTCTCATTATGTTGTCGGCGTTGACCTGTTTTTTTTCCCTTTTTTCCCAAGGTGACCATCTTGCCATTTGTCAAGAGGGTTGAGAGTGCACAAAGAAATTGCCTACGGGCACAACACCCTGAAAGCACCCAATCTCGTCTGGTCTCAGAGGCTAAGCAGGGTTGGGCCTGGTTTGTACCTGGATGGGAGACCGCCTGGGTTTTCCAGATGCCGCAGGCTTCTTTTTATGTTGTTGGTGTTGACCTGTTTTTTTTCGCTTGTTTCCCAAAGTGATCATCTTGGCATTTGTCAAGAGGGTAGAGAGTGCTTATAGAGATCACTTACAGCAACATCACCCTGAAAGCACCCTATCTCTTCTGATCTCGGAGGCTAAGGCCGCGTACACACGCGGGGACTGTTCGCCCAACTTTGTCCGCTGAACAGTTGTTCAGCAAACAGTCCGCTCGTGTGTGGGCTTTCAGCGGACAGTTTCAGCGAACAGTCCGCTGAACAAGGTTTTTCGGAAATTCCGAAAAACTGTCCGCTGAAACTTTGTTTCAGCGAACAGTACCCTCGTGTGTAGGCTTGTTCGTCAAACTAAGTTCCGCGCATGCTCAGAAAGGATTTACACGCCGAAAGTTATAATGCAGTGTATAGGACGTCGTATTTTTCGTCCCGTCGTACGTGCCGTTCACGTCATCGCGCACGGTTTCAGCAAACTGTTCGTCCGTCGTGTGTGGCCATGTCCGTCCATGCTAATTTTGAGCGGACTGTTTGCCGAAACTGTTTGACGGACAAAGTTGGGCGAACAGTCCCCGCGTGTGTACGCGGCCTAAGAAGGGTTGGGCCTAGTTAGTACTTGAATGGGAGACGGCCTTGGAATACCAGGTGCCGTATTCTTCTTTTCATGTTTTTGGCGTTGACCTGTTTTTTTTCGCTTGTTTCCCAGGGTGACTATCTTGGCATTTTTCAAGAGGGATGAGAGTGCCCAAAGAGATTGCCTATGGGCACATCACCCTGAAAGCACCCAATCTCCTCTGATCTCAGAGGCTAGAAAGGGTCGTACCTTGTTAATACCTGGATGGGAGACCGCCTGGGAATACTAGGTGCTGTAGGCTTCTTTTTATGTTGTTGGCGTTGACTTGATTTTTTGTTTGCTTCCCAAGGTGACCATCTTGGCGTTTGTCAAGAGGGTTGAGCGTGCCTGAAAAAAATCTACTATGGCTGCATCACCCTGAAAGAGCCCAATCTCATTTGATTTCAGAGGCTAAGCAGGGTTGGGACCTGGTTAGTACCTGGATGGGAGACCGCCTGGGATTTCTCAATGCCATAGGCTTTTTTTTTAAGTTGTTGCTTGATTCCCAAGGTGACCATCTTGGCGTTTGTCAAGAGGGTTGAAAGTGCCTGAAGGGATTGCCTACGGGCACATCACCCTGAAAGCACCCAATCTCATTTGATGTTGGAGGCTAAGAAGAGTCGGGCCTTGTTAGTACGTGGATGGGAGACCGCCTGGGAATACCAGGTGTCGTAGGCTTCTTTTTATGTTGTTGGCTTTGACCTGTTTTTTTTAGCTTGTTTCCCAAGGTGAGCATCTTGGCCTTTGTCAAGAGACTTCAGACTGCCCAAAGAGAGTGCCTACGGCCAAATCACCCTGAGAAAGCCCAATCTCATCTGATCTTGGAGGCTAAGCAGCAATGGGCCTGGTTAGTACCTGGACGGGAGACAGCCTGGGAATACCAGGTGCCGTAGGCTTCTCATTATGTTGTCGGCGTTGACCTGTTTTTTTTCCCTTTTTTCCCAAGGTGACCATCTTGCCATTTGTCAAGAGGGTTGAGAGTGCATGAAGAAATTGCCTACAGGCACAACACCCTGAAAGCACCCAATCTCGTCTGGTCTCAGAGGCTAAGCAGGGTCGGGCCTGGTTTGTACCTGGATGGGAGACCGCCTGGGTTTTCCAGATGCCGCAGGCTTCTTTTTATGTTGCTGGTGTTGACCTGTTTTTTTTCGCTTGTTTCCCAAGATGACCATCTTGGCATTTGTCAAGAGGGTTGAGAGTGTCTGAATAGAACACCTATGGCCACATCACCCTGAAAGCGCACAATCTCATCTGATCTCGGAGGCCTAGCAGTGTACGGTCTGGTTACTACCTGTATGGGAGACCATCTGTGAATACTAGGTGCCGTAGGCTTCTTTTTATGTTGTTGGCGTTGACCTGTTTATTTTCGCTTGTTTCCCAAGGTGACCATCTTGGCGTTTAACAAGAGGGTTGAGAGTGCCCAAAGAGATCACCAACGGCCCCATCACCCTGAAAGCACCCGAGCTTGTCTGATCTCAGAGGCTAAGCAGTGTCGGGCCCGGTTAGTACCAGGATGGGAGAACGTCTGGGAATAACAGGTGCCGTAGGCTTGTTTTTATGTTGTTGGCCTTGACCTGTTTTCTTTTTCACTTGTTTCCCAAGGTGACCATCTTGGCGTTTGTCAAGAGGGTTGAGAGTACCCGAAGAGATCACCTAAAGCCCCATCACCCTGAAAGCGCCCAATCTCGTCTGATCTCGGAGGCTAAACAGTGTCGGGCCTGGTTAGTACCTGGATGGGAGACCGCCTGGGAATACCAGGTGCCATAGGCTTCTTTTTATGTTGTTGGCTTTGACCTGTTTTTTTTCGCTTGTTTCTCAAGGCGACCATCTTGGCATTTGTAAAGAGGGTTGGGCGTGTCTTGAAGAGAACGCTTATGGCCACATCACCCTGAAAGCACCCGATCTCGTCTGATTTCCGAGGCTAAGCAGTGTCAGGCCTGGTTAGTACCTGGATGGGAGACTGCCTGGGAAGACCAGGTGCCATAGAAGGATCTGGCCTGGTTAGTGTCTTGATTGGGAGATCGCCTGGGAATACCGGATGCCGTAGGCTTCTTTTTATGTTGTTGGCTTTGACCTGTTTTTTTTAGCTTGTTTCCCAAGGTGACCATCTTGGCCTTTGTCAAGAGGCTTCAGAGTGCCCAAAGAGAGTGCCTACGGCCAAATCACCCTGAGAAAGCTCAATCTCATCTGATCTTGGAGGCTAAGCAGCGATGGGCCTGGTTAGTACCTGGACGGGGACAGCCTGGGAATACCAGGTGCCGTAGGCTTCTCAATATGTTGTTGGCGTTGACCTGTTTTTTTTCCCTTTTTTCCCAAGGTGACCATCTTGCCATTTGTCAAGAGGGTTGAGAGTGCACAAAGAAATTGCCTATGGGCACAACACCCTGAAAGCACCCAATCTCGTCTGGTCTCAGAGGCTAAGCAGGGTTGGGACTGGTTTGTACCTGGATGGGAGACCGCCTGGGTTTTCCAGATGCCGCAGGCTTCTTTTTATGTTGTTGGTGTTGACCTGTTTTTTTTCGCTTGTTTCCCAAAGTGATCATCTTGGCATTTGTCAAGAGGGTAGAGAGTGCTTATAGAGATCACTTACAGCAACATCACCCTGAAAGCACCCTATCTCTTCTGATCTCGGAGGCTAAGAAGGGTTGGGCCTAGTTAGTACTTGAATGGGAGACGGCCTTGGAATACCAGGTGCCGTATTCTTCTTTTCATGTTTTTGGCGTTGACCTGTTTTTTTTCGCTTGTTTCCCAGGGTGACTATCTTGGCATTTTTCAAGAGGGATGAGAGTGCCCAAAGAGATTGCCTATGGGCACATCACCCTGAAAGCACCCAATCTCCTCTGATCTCAGAGGCTAGAAAGGGTCGTGCCTTGTTAATACCTGGATGGGAGACCGCCTGGGAATACTAGGTGCTGTAGGCTTCTTTTTATGTTGTTGGCGTTGACTTGATTTTTTGTTTGCTTCCCAAGGTGACCATCTTGGCGTTTGTCAAGAGGGTTGAGCGTGCCGGAAAAAAATCTACTATGGCTGCATCACCCTGAAAGAGCCCAATCTCATTTGATTTCAGAGGCTAAGCAGGGTTGGGACCTGGTTAGTACCTGGATGGGAGACCGCCTGGGATTTCTCAATGCCATAGGCTTTTTTTTTAAGTTGTTGCTTGATTCCCAAGGTGACCATCTTGGCGTTTGTCAAGAGGGTTGAAAGTGCCTGAAGGGATTGCCTACGGGCACATCACCCTGAAAGCACCCGATCTCATTTGATGTTGGAGGCTAAGAAGAGTCGGGCCTTGTTAGTACGTGGATGGGAGACCGACTGGGAATACCAGGTGTCGTAGGCTTCTTTTTATGTTGTTGGCTTTGACCTGTTTTTTTTAGCTTGTTTCCCAAGGTGAGCATCTTGGCCTTTGTCAAGAGGCTTCAGAGTGCCCAAAGAGAGTGCCTACGGCCAAATCACCCTGAGAAAGCCCAATCTCATCTGATCTTGGAGGCTAAGCAGCGATGGGCCTGGTTAGTACCTGGACGGGAGACAGCCTGGGAATACCAGGTGCCGTAGGCTTCTCATTATGTTGTCGGCGTTGACCTGTTTTTTTTCCCTTTTTTCCCAAGGTGACCATCTTGCCATTTGTCAAGAGGGTTGAGAGTGCACAAAGTAATTGCCTACGGGCACAACACCCTGAAAGCACCCAATCTCGTCTGGTCTCAGAGGCTAAGCAGGGTTGGGCCTGGTTTGTACCTGGATGGGAGACCGCCTGGGTTTTCCAGATGCCGCAGGCTTCTTTTTATGTTGTTGGTGTTGACCTGTTTTTTTTCGCTTGTTTCCCAAAGTGATCATCTTGGCATTTGTCAAGAGGGTAGAGAGTGCTTATAGAGATCGCTTACAGCAACATCACCCTGAAAGCACCCTATCTCTTCTGATCTAAGAAGGGTTGGGCCTAGTTAGTACTTGAATGGGAGACGGCCTTGGAATACCAGGTACCGTATTCTTCTTTTCATGTTTTTGGCGTTGACCTGTTTTTTTTCACTTGTTTCCCAGGGTGACTATCTTGGCATTTTTCAAGAGGGATGAGAGTGCCCAAAGAGATTGCCTATGGACACATCACCCTGAAAGCACCCAATCTCCTCTGATCTCAGAGGCTAGAAAGGGTCGTGCCTTGTTAATACCTGGATGGGAGACCGCCTGGGAATACTAGGTGCTGTAGGCTTCTTTTTATGTTGTTGGCGTTGACTTGATTTTTTGTTTGCTTCCCAAGGTGACCATCTTGGCGTTTGTCAAGAGGGTTGAGCGTGCCGGAAAAAAATCTACTATGGCTGCATCACCCTGAAAGAGCCCAATCTCATTTGATTTCAGAGGCTAAGCAGGGTTGGGACCTGGTTAGTACCTGAATGGGAGACCGCCTGGGATTTCTCAATGCCATAGGCTTTTTTTTTAAGTTGTTGCTTGATTCCCAAGGTGACCTTCTTGGCGTTTGTCAAGAGGGTTGAAAGTGCCTGAAGGGATTGCCTACGGGCACATCACCCTGAAAGCACCCGATCTCATTTGATGTTGGAGGCTAAGAAGAGTCGGGCCTTGTTAGTACGTGGATGGGAGACCGACTGGGAATACCAGGTGTCGTAGGCTTCTTTTTATGTTGTTGGCGTTGACCTGTTTTTTTTTTTAGCTTGTTTCCCAAGGTCACCATCTTGGTGTTTGTCAAGAGGGTTGAGAGTGCCTGAAGAGATTGCCTGAAGAGATTGCCTGAAGAGATTGCCTATGGCCACATCACTCTGAAAGCACCCAATCTTGTCTGATCTTGGAGGCTAAGAAGAGTCAGGCCTGGTTAGTACCTGGATGGGAGACCACCTGGGAATACCAGTTATTGTAGGCTTCTTTTTATGTTGTTGGCGTTGATTCATTGTTTTTTTCCGCTTGTTTCCCAAGGTGACCATCTTGGCATTTGTCAAGAGGGTTGAGAGTGCCCAAAGAGATCGCTTACAGCAGCATCACCCTGAAAAAGCCCTATCTCTTCTCATGTCTGAGGCTAAGAAGGGTTGGGCCTAGTTAGTACCTGGATGGGAGATGGCGTTGGAATACCAGGTGCCGTATTCTTCTTTTTATGTTGTTGACATTGTAAATTTTTGTGAAAAACGTGTAGCGCTTATTTGTTTTTACCACATTACAATGTGACCAATGTAATCAATACATGTGTTAGACTGTGCACAAAACACATAAAAAAAATATATAAACATTTAAACACTCAATTGCTGTATATGTAAAGCTAGAATGTCCAAGTAAATATATATGAAAAAAATATGTCCACAAAAGTGGAAAAACAGCATGAAAACAGATGAAGAGTTCTCCAGATTTTCCAAGGTTACTGTGTGTGACACGATGAAGTGAAAAACAGTCCTACACCTTCTCCAAAGGATAATCACACAATCACCGCGTGAACCCTCCACCACATAAAATGGGGGCTTACCAGATTTAATGGATCCTACTCAAAATTATATTTGGAGGATCATATGTGCTTGTAGGTATACATAGGCTATTTTTGGAGTGTTGTCTTTTTCTGGAAGGCTTTCAAGTGTAGCTATTTTCTCTGCGGTATGTCTCCATCCACATAGATCATCATAGGTAATGGGATAGATATAAAGGAAGAAAGCAGGGACCACAATAGTGTAACTCCGTTTTTCGTTTCAAATAATTTAATTGAAAATTATCAAACTCACGTGTACAAAGAACATAAGCGCTTTTTCAGTAAAATCTCAGGCTGCAGTGAAGTCCCGACGCGTTTCGTCTTAAGCAGACATCATCTGGGGTACAACTTCAAGGCAGCCCTCCAGTTTATATAGCTAGACCCCCAATCAGGACAAGATTTCCTCCATCAGTGTCACCACACATCACTTCCGGTATCCAACATGGCCGCCGGCGTGCGTTCCACGCCTCTTTTTAGTAATGTGAAGGTTCTAGTCAAATAGCTGTTACATCCCATACTCTTATATATATTAGACGAATGACTTCCGTATGTTTAAACGAGCGTCCTAATGCCAGTAACGTCCAAATAGAACGCAGGCATAAACACTGAAATGTTCAGCCGATCTTTTAACCTTAGCGGAAGTAAAAGTAAAATGAACGTGACCCCCCCGCGTATCTCACGAACGGGAGTGGTCAGCCTGGAACGCACCAACTTTATCCACATCCCGGCGCCATAACGTCACTTCCGTGTCCCCGTACTCAAAAAATAGACGTATAAAAGAACGCCATCTCTAGGGTAATGTACAGATCGGTACAAGAACGAATCTTTTATATATATTAAATAAGGAAAGTATAGAATATGTACTCTCAGCTGAGGGATATATCTAGTAGAAAAAGCATTGGTAAAAAATAAGTAAAAAAGTAAAAAATATAGACAACATTAAACATTCGGACGCTGCATCAAAATAGGAACGCAGTGCCTATAATCGCATATTAGCTTGTGTAGCCACATTTCACAGGAAAAATAAATAGAGAAGGCAAATTTCGAAAAGATATTATTTCCAGAAATTTTACCCAAAAAAGTAGTTAAAATCTACCTAAGGGTATTAACTGAAAAATGAATGGAAAAATGTGACCAGATCCACTCAAATAGGCGATTATTACATCGTAACACTCTTACATGGACGATGGCTTACGCATAAAAAGGGAATTTTTATTCTAATTTTAAAAAATTGAAAATATAAAAGCTTATAAAAATCAAATGTAGTCATGAGTTTTAAGGTATATATATATATATATATACTCAGATGTAGCGCTCTATTAATATAGTGGCCCAATCAAAAGGAGACCGGAAGTAATATGTGTCGACACATTAGGTGGACCAAACCCGAGTCGCCTTTAACCATCTACAAGTACGCACAAAGTACATTTTCCCCACATATTTCTACCATATATACCCAAAAAAGGAGGGGATAAGTTGAATAAAGTAAAAATATAGATAAGAGAGATGGACAGACCTCAGCTATCATCGATAAATGCATCTATATTGCACACCAAGTCCGAACCAAACGGGGAGTGGGACCCAACACCCTACATCAACCATTATCGATGAATGCATTGATGTCCCACTCCACGTTTAGACCAAACGGGGAGTAAGACTTGATAGTGTATATCCAATACATCTCTAACTTGGATACACCCCTGGTCATGGCACCCCCCCTCCAGGGTGGCGTATACCTATCAATGATCAAAAACTCTGTTCCTGGTCACTGTTGTGACACTGCTTATAGTGTCTAGGGACAGTGTGTTTTGAATCTTTACTCTTGATAAGGGATATATGTTCGCCTACCCTGATTGCAAATGTCCTGATCGTCCTCCCTACATATTGCTTGCCACATGGGCAGGTGATTAGATATACCACATACTTGGTGTCACAAGTGCAAAAAGGCTTAATACTATGTGTCTTATTAGTGATTGTAGAGGTAAATTCGGTGGCCTTACGTCTCCCTAAGGTATTGTATCTACATACACTGCACTTTTTACAGGGGTAGAAACCCGTCATATTGTGGAAAAAGGATGGACGATTGGGTGGATCTAAGATATTGGGGGCTATACTCTTCTGTAGGGATGGAACCCCCCTGAAAAGTATCTTAGCTTGTTCGGGTAGCTTGGGGCCCAACACAGAATCGTTTTTTAGTATACTCCAATGTTTGTTTATAATAGACTTGATCTGTCTATGCTGTGATGAAAACGTTGTTATCATAGACCATCTGTAGGTATCATCAGGTACATTTTGTGTTTTCTCAACAATGAGGTCCTCTCTATTGGTTTCCGCAACCTTGCATATTTCCCTATCCAAAATAGCTCTATCGTACCCCTTATCTTCAAATTTCTGCCTAAGATTTTTGGCTTGTATTTTGAATGTCTCTAGATCTGTACAATTCCTCCGAAGACGTAGAAACTGGCTCCGTGGAACGGAATTAAGCCACGCTCTGTGGTGGCAGCTATCTAGGGGAATGAAGCTGTTCCGATCTGTTTCTTTGAAATGTGTTTTGAACACAAATTTATTATTTAATATTTCAATTTCTAGATCCAAGAAGTTAATCTTAGAGGTGCTCATTTCTAGTGATAATGAAATACCCCTATCATTGTGGTTCAAAGTATCAAAAAATTCTCTTAGCGATTCAGGTGTGCCATTCCATAGGAGGAGGATGTCGTCTATATATCTTGCCCATAAAGCCAACGAAGGGTTATGATGGGCATAGACGACATCCTCCTCCCACTTTGCCATAAATAAATTGGCAAGACTGGGGGCAAATTTGGCCCCCATTGCTACACCTCTCTGCTGTGAATAGTAATTCCCATTAAACCAAAAATAATTATGCTCGGTTGCAAACTCAAGCAGTTCAATGAGATAGTCGCGTTGGAATGGCGCTAGAGAATCTTCTTGATCCAAAAAATAGCGGACAGCTTCTATACCCCTTCTATGTGGAATGCAAGTATATAAAGAAGCCACATCTGCTGTGGCAATAATGCATTCATCCTGGGGAGTTATATTTGCCAGTCTCCTAATTGTCGCTCCTGTATCCTTAAGATACGAGGGAGTTTTTTTTTTTTTCACTAAAGGTTGCAGGTAGAAATCTATATATCGACCTATACGTGAGGTGATAGAATTGATACCACTCACTATAGGCCTGCCGGGAGGGTTAATCGCATCTTTATGAATCTTTGGTAGATAATATATAGTGGGAATTCTTGGAGCAATAGGGATCAAAAACGATTTTTCTTTCTTATTCAGAATTTTCGAGTCGTATCCTTTCTCGACAAGGCTCTTAAGTTGTCTTTTGTAAAGACTTGTGGGATTGTTAGGGAGTAATTTATATGTCCCCGGTTCTTCTAGTATCCTGCACATATCGGCTTTATACTGTTCCTTGTCCAGGATAACAATCCCACCCCCTTTGTCAGCAGGACGCACGACGACCTCCTTTTGTTCACACAAAGAGTTAAAACCAGCCTGTGAGAGGGTGGACCTATTCACATGCTTAATAGGAAGTTTCTCTAGGTCACCAAGTACAAGATCCTTAAAATTTTTTACCGCCGGAGCTGTAGGTACAGGGGGTACAAATAAAGACGGGTTAGATAACCCTGAATGTACAGTGCCAAACGTGGCTGCTGTATATCCTGTTCTAAACGGATTAGTTGTCAAATATCTTTGAACATTAATTTTCCTAATAAATTTGTGTACATCTATGAAGGTGTTAAATTTATTAAGACTTTTGGGGGGTGCATATTTTAATCCCTTATCCAATACAGATAACTCTGCTTGGGAAAAGGTTTTTTTACTTAGATTAAAGACACCCTTTCCTATCAAACTCGCCTTCTTTTTCCTCCGTTGTAGTCGTCTCCCCCCTCTGCACCCTCTCTTGGATCCTGGCCTCTTTTTTTGGTATATGGATCCTCGCAAAAATCCTGATTTCTAAAATTACTATTGGGTGGATTGTATGTGGATGGTGTATAGGCATTGTTTCTAATTTCATTGTCTCTCTGATCCCTTAGTGGAGAAAACCTGTTGTATGTAGAAATTGGAGCTACATTATGATTTTGAGACCCCACATAATACGAATTCGGGGGTGCACGTCTAGGTGACGGAGAGTAATATGATGTCTCATTATAATCTCTAAGCTGGTAATCATCGCGGTTGAAAGGACTTCCTCGATTGGACCCCCTTCCACCTCTTTTACCCCGATGATTACCCCTCCCCCTCTGTGGCTTATTAGGAGTATGGGGGTAAAAATGTTGTACTGTGTACTGAGAGGGTGGTAGGCCCTCATCAGGGTGTCTCTGTACAACATCACCATAGGGCATAGGGGGTTTGACTTCCACAGGCCTCATAGTGGAACCGACATCTTGAGGTCCACTTGGGGGTTGTGTGTCCATCGTAGATGTGGTTTGTAATGATTTTTGCCAACTGAACACATTTCCTGTCTTATAGTCGTTAATGTCTCTAGAATATTTTTTCTGTTTTTTGTACTTCTGTTCCCTGTCTTCCTTCTCTAAATGATTTAATAAGTTAGCTGAAAGAGAATTATATTCTGGGGTATTTTTAAAACCTCCAAGTTTATCTCTAAGTTCCTTAATTTCTAAATTAAGGAACTTAGAGATAAACTTGGAGGTTTTAAAAATACCCCAGAATATAATTCTCTTTCAGCTAACTTATTAAATCATTTAGAGAAGGAAGACAGGGAACAGAAGTACAAAAAACAGAAAAAATATTCTAGAGACATTAACGACTATAAGACAGGAAATGTGTTCAGTTGGCAAAAATCATTACAAACCACATCTACGATGGACACACAACCCCCAAGTGGACCTCAAGATGTCGGTTCCACTATGAGGCCTGTGGAAGTCAAACCCCCTATGCCCTATGGTGATGTTGTACAGAGACACCCTGATGAGGGCCTACCACCCTCTCAGTACACAGTACAACATTTTTACCCCCATACTCCTAATAAGCCACAGAGGGGGAGGGGTAATCATCGGGGTAAAAGAGGTGGAAGGGGGTCCAATCGAGGACGTCCTTTCAACCGCGATGATTACCAGCTTAGAGATTATAATGAGACATCATATTACTCTCCGTCACCTAGACGTGCACCCCCGAATTCGTATTATGTGGGGTCTCAAAATCATAATGTAGCTCCAATTTCTACATACAACAGGTTTTCTCCACTAAGGGATCAGAGAGACAATGAAATTAGAAACAATGCCTATACACCATCCACATACAATCCACCCAATAGTAATTTTAGAAATCAGGATTTTTGCGAGGATCCATATACCAAAAAAAGAGGCCAGGATCCAAGAGAGGGTGCAGAGGGGGGAAACGACTACAACGGAGGAAAAAGAAGGCGAGTTTGATAGGAAAGGGTGTCTTTAATCTAAGTAAAAAAACCTTTTCCCAAGCAGAGTTATCTGTATTGGATAAGGGATTAAAATATGCACCCCCCAAAAGTCTTAATAAATTTAACACCTTCATAGATGTACACAAATTTATTAGGAAAATTAATGTTCAAAGATATTTGACAACTAATCCGTTTAGAACAGGATATACAGCAGCCACGTTTGGCACTGTACATTCAGGGTTATCTAACCCGTCTTTATTTGTACCCCCTGTACCTACAGCTCCGGCGGTAAAAATTTTTAAGGTTCTTGTACTTGGTGACCTAGAGAAACTTCCTATTAAGCATGTGAATAGGTCCACCCTCTCACAGGCTGGTTTTAACTCTTTGTGTGAACAAAAGGAGGTCGTCGTGCGTCTTGCTGACAAAGGGGGTGGGATTGTTATCCTGGACAAGGAACAGTATAAAGCCGAAATGTGCAGGATACTAGAAGAACCGGGGACATATAAATTACTCCCTAACAATCCCACAAGTCTTTACAAAAGACAACTTAAGAGCCTTGTCGAGAAAGGATACGACTCGAAAATTCTGAATAAGAAAGAAAAATCGTTTTTGATCCCTATTGCTCCAAGAATTCCCACTATATATTATCTACCAAAGATTCATAAAGATGCGATTAACCCTCCCGGCAGGCCTATAGTGAGTGGTATCAATTCTATCACCTCACGTATAGGTCGATATATAGATTTCTACCTGCAACCTTTAGTGAAAAAAAAAAAAACTCCCTCGTATCTTAAGGATACAGGAGCGACAATTAGGAGACTGGCAAATATAACTCCCCAGGATGAATGCATTATTGCCACAGCAGATGTGGCTTCTTTATATACTTGCATTCCACATAGAAGGGGTATAGAAGCTGTCCGCTATTTTTTGGATCAAGAAGATTCTCTAGCGCCATTCCAACGCGACTATCTCATTGAACTGCTTGAGTTTGCAACCGAGCATAATTATTTTTGGTTTAATGGGAATTACTATTCACAGCAGAGAGGTGTAGCAATGGGGGCCAAATTTGCCCCCAGTCTTGCCAATTTATTTATGGCAAAGTGGGAGGAGGATGTCGTCTATGCCCATCATAACCCTTCGTTGGCTTTATGGGCAAGATATATAGACGACATCCTCCTCCTATGGAATGGCACACCTGAATCGCTAAGAGAATTTTTTGATACTTTGAACCACAATGATAGGGGTATTTCATTATCACTAGAAATGAGCACCTCTAAGATTAACTTCTTGGATCTAGAAATTGAAATATTAAATAATAAATTTGTGTTCAAAACACATTTCAAAGAAACAGATCGGAACAGCTTCATTCCCCTAGATAGCTGCCACCACAGAGCGTGGCTTAATTCCGTTCCACGGAGCCAGTTTCTACGTCTTCGGAGGAATTGTACAGATCTAGAGACATTCAAAATACAAGCCAAAAATCTTAGGCAGAAATTTGAAGATAAGGGGTACGATAGAGCTATTTTGGATAGGGAAATATGCAAGGTTGCGGAAACCAATAGAGAGGACCTCATTGTTGAGAAAACACAAAATGTACCTGATGATACCTACAGATGGTCTATGATAACAACGTTTTCATCACAGCATAGACAGATCAAGTCTATTATAAACAAACATTGGAGTATACTAAAAAACGATTCTGTGTTGGGCCCCAAGCTACCCGAACAAGCTAAGATACTTTTCAGGGGGGTTCCATCCCTACAGAAGAGTATAGCCCCCAATATCTTAGATCCACCCAATCGTCCATCCTTTTTCCACAATATGACGGGTTTCTACCCCTGTAAAAAGTGCAGTGTATGTAGATACAATACCTTAGGGAGACGTAAGGCCACCGAATTTACCTCTACAATCACTAATAAGACACATAGTATTAAGCCTTTTTGCACTTGTGACACCAAGTATGTGGTATATCTAATCACCTGCCCATGTGGCAAGCAATATGTAGGGAGGACGATCAGGACATTTGCAATCAGGGTAGGCGAACATATATCCCTTATCAAGAGTAAAGATTCAAAACACACTGTCCCTAGACACTATAAGCAGTGTCACAACAGTGACCCTACAGGAACAGAGTTTTTGATCATTGATAGGTATACGCCACCCTGGAGGGGGGGTGCCATGACCAGGGGTGTATCCAAGTTAGAGACGTATTGGATATACACTATCAAGTCTTACTCCCCGTTTGGTCTAAACGTGGAGTGGGACATCAATGCATTCATCGATAATGGTTGATGTAGGGTGTTGGGTCCCACTCCCCGTTTGGTTCGGACTTGGTGTGCAATATAGATGCATTTATCGATGATAGCTGAGGTCTGTCCATCTCTCTTATCTATATTTTTACTTTATTCAACTTATCCCCTCCTTTTTTGGGTATATATGGTAGAAATATGTGGGGAAAATGTACTTTGTGCGTACTTGTAGATGGTTAAAGGCGACTCGGGTTTGGTCCACCTAATGTGTCGACACATATTACTTCCGGTCTCCTTTTGATTGGGCCACTATATTAATAGAGCGCTACATCTGAGTATATATATATATATATATACCTTAAAACTCATGACTACATTTGATTTTTATAAGCTTTTATATTTTCAATTTTTTAAAATTAGAATAAAAATTCCCTTTTTATGCGTAAGCCATCGTCCATGTAAGAGTGTTACGATGTAATAATCGCCTATTTGAGTGGATCTGGTCACATTTTTCCATTCATTTTTCAGTTAATACCCTTAGGTAGATTTTAACTACTTTTTTGGGTAAAATTTCTGGAAATAATATCTTTTCGAAATTTGCCTTCTCTATTTATTTTTCCTGTGAAATGTGGCTACACAAGCTAATATGCGATTATAGGCACTGCGTTCCTATTTTGATGCAGCGTCCGAATGTTTAATGTTGTCTATATTTTTTACTTTTTTACTTATTTTTTACCAATGCTTTTTCTACTAGATATATCCCTCAGCTGAGAGTACATATTCTATACTTTCCTTATTTAATATATATAAAAGATTCGTTCTTGTACCGATCTGTACATTACCCTAGAGATGGCGTTCTTTTATACGTCTATTTTTTGAGTACGGGGACACGGAAGTGACGTTATGGCGCCGGGATGTGGATAAAGTTGGTGCGTTCCAGGCTGACCACTCCCGTTCGTGAGATACGCGGGGGGGTCACGTTCATTTTACTTTTACTTCCGCTAAGGTTAAAAGATCGGCTGAACATTTCAATGTTTATGCCTGCGTTCTATTTGGACGTTACTGGCATTAGGACGCTCGTTTAAACATACGGAAGTCATTCGTCTAATATATATAAGAGTATGGGATGTAACAGCTATTTGACTAGAACCTTCACATTACTAAAAAGAGGCGTGGAACGCACGCCGGCGGCCATGTTGGATACCGGAAGTGATGTGTGGTGACACTGATGGAGGAAATCTTGTCCTGATTGGGGGTCTAGCTATATAAACTGGAGGGCTGCCTTGAAGTTGTACCCCAGATGATGTCTGCTTAAGACGAAACGCGTCGGGACTTCACTGCAGCCTGAGATTTTACTGAAAAAGCGCTTATGTTCTTTGTACACGTGAGTTTGATAATTTTCAATTAAATTATTTGAAACGAAAAACGGAGTTACACTATTGTGGTCCCTGCTTTCTTCCTTTATATCTATCCCATTACCTATGATGATCTATGTGGATGGAGACATACCGCAGAGAAAATAGCTACACTTGAAAGCCTTCCAGAAAAAGACAACACTCCAAAAATAGCCTATGTATACCTACAAGCACATATGATCCTCCAAATATAATTTTGAGTAGGATCCATTAAATCTGGTAAGCCCCCATTTTATGTGGTGGAGGGTTCACGCGGTGATTGTGTGATTATCCTTTGGAGAAGGTGTAGGACTGTTTTTCACTTCATCGTGTCACACACAGTAACCTTGGAAAATCTGGAGAACTCTTCATCTGTTTTCATGCTGTTTTTCCACTTTTGTGGACATATTTTTTTCATATATATTTACTTGGACATTCTAGCTTTACATATACAGCAATTGAGTGTTTAAATGTTTATATATTTTTTTTATGTGTTTTGTGCACAGTCTAACACATGTATTGATTACATTGGTCACATTGTAATGTGGTAAAAACAAATAAGCGCTACACGTTTTTCACAAAAATTTATTATGTCACATTTGCACACCTAGATGTTGTGTTAGCTGCTGTTTGTATACTGGTTACACATTTGAATAGCGCAGTGTTTTTGGTTCTTTTTGGAATGTTGTTGACATTGACCTGTCTTTTTCCGCTTGTACCTCAAGGTGACTATCTTGGCATTTGTCAAGAGGGTTGAGAGTGCCCAAAGAGATTGCATATGGGCACATAACCTTGAAAGCGCCCGATCTCCTCTGATCTCAGAGGCTAAACAGGGTTGGGCCTTGCTAGTACCTGGATTGGAGACAACCTGGGAATACTAGGTGCTGTAGGCTTCTTTTTATGTTGTTGCGTTGACTTGTTTTTGTTTTGTTTGTTTACCAAGGTGACCATCTCGGTGTTTGTCAAGAGGGTTGAGAGTGCCTGAAGAGCTTGCCTATGGCCACATAACCTTGAAAGCACCAGATCTCGTCTGATCTCAGAGACTAAACAGGGTCGGGCCTTGTTAATACCTGGATGGGAGACCACCTTGGAATACTAGATGCTGTAGACTTCTTTTTATGTTGTTGGCGTTGACTTTTTTTTTTTTGTTTCTTTCCCAAGGTGACCATCTTGGCGTTTGTCAAGAGAGTTGAGAGTGCCTGAAGATATTGGCTATGGCCACATCCCCCTGAATCTGTTCCATCTCATCTGATCTTGGAAGCTAAGCAGGGTCGGGCCTGGTTAATGCCTGGATGGGAGACCGCCTGGGAACCCCAGGTGTCGTAGGCTTCTTTTTTTTTTCAAATATAATTTTTTCTCCAAACAGGGGAAGACGGTCCCCCGAGTACATAATGATTCAAGGCACGGATAAAGTACTGTACCAAGATCCAGGGTCACACAAACCCCAGGTCCCTCCGGCATAATCCATTCAGAGGGGGGGTGGGGCCGTCATTCCCAATTTTCCACTTTTTCCAAAAGAGAGAGGGGGTGGAGGGGTTGAGAGATAGGGGAGGAAGGCAGAAAAGAGAAGGGGTGAAAGATCAGTAAAGGAGAAGAGGAGACGAGACACAATGGCAGCCACTGTCCAAGGGGCCAGTCAAGGAAAGCTCAGAGCACTAAGGTGATAGCAGGCGACATCCTTCCAGCGAGAATATAAAGGTATTCCAGATGTCCCAGGTTTGTTTAAAAAATTCTTGTTTACCTTGTGATGTGAGGATCAAGTCCTCCATTTTTTTTAATGTCCTCTATTTTCCTAAGCCAGTGAGTAATGAAAGGGGGGGAACATTTTTTCCAATAGAGAGGGATGCAGGATTTCGCCGCATTTATCACATGCCGTAAAATTGATTTTTTAGTACTTCTTAATGGGAATCTGTGAATGGTGCAAGAGAAAGAATGTCTCTGTGCTGGGGAAAACGAGAAATTAAGGTCCTTTTCCCAGTTGGACAGACAGGTTAAGTGTGGGTGATCTGTTTGAGAGAGAATGTGGTCCAAAGGGCCTTCGCTCCTGCATAGAGTCTCAAACTCCGTCTGAGGGCGGGCGAAAGTTTGAGTATTGGGGATGGAATGGAAAAAATGATGTTGTTGAGCCGCTCTCCAAAAAAGCAGTTGGAAAAGCCCTGTCGGATCTGTTAGGATTGAGAAAGAAGGCCATTTTTCATCAATGACGAATTTAGACGCATGGTCTAGGTTGGAATTTCTAAGTGGGTCCCCGGTTCAAAGTTCGGATGGCTACGTATAGGGAATAGGGGGGAAGTCAAAGATGTGAGTGTGTTTTGGGTAGTGATCAGGTGACTGACTTTCAATGAAGCCCCTATAGTGGGATGTGACGTCAATTCTGTGGGTAAATCCTTATAGTACCACATGGCGCTTCTTTTTGAAAAAAACAAGTTTATTGGTAAATGGTACAGTATACAGGGAAAAAACGAGGTACAGTTATTGGTACATTCAACAGCCAACAGCAACAACGTTTAGAAGCCGTACTATCACATCAAGAAACCCAGAGCATATCTATGTAAACAACGTCAGGCATATATGTGTAAGGTAGAGTTAACCTCAGCCACCCAAGCCCTGAATGTCGGGGCCTCGGGCCGCATCCACAACCTAGCTATTAATTTCCTTGCACTGAACAATGTCTCCTGGGTGAAAGTCGCATCGGAGGGTGCCTCCGGGGCGCCCAGATCCAGGCCCAACAAACAAACTTTAGGGTCTACCTGAAGGGGGGAGCCCATGTGGTCATGTAAAAAATTTACTACCTGCAACCAGAAGGCTTGGATATCTGGGCAGGACCACATCAAATGGTAAAAGGAGCATGGAATACTCCCCACATGGCGCTTCTTAGCGGAATTCGGGAGTGAGATTGTCCTAGTTGCACCCAGAGCTTAGAAAGTTTGTTTCCATTCCAGTCCAATACACGCCCCAGATGGGAGGCCAGGTAGTAGCATCGCAAGTCAGGGAGAACCAACCCTCCCTGTTGTTTAGACAATGTCAGCTGTGACCACTTAAGTCTGGGATTTTTGTGGGCCCAGTTAAATTGAGTGAGCAGGGATTGAGCTTGCTTAAAAAACGGGACTGGACTCTGGATCAGGAGAGCTTGGAAAAGATAGGTACATTTAGGGAGTATGTTCATTTTAATGAGATTGCATCTCCTGAACCAGGAATGGAGGCCAGAATGCCACCCGTGAAGCAAACTGCAGATCTTAGTGACAAGGGGTGGGGGGAAGTTCAACATAAACGTACGCGCGTTGTCCGGTGGAATGTAAGTACCTAAGTACTTAAGGGCTGTATGGGTCCATTTAAATCGAAAATTGGACTGTAAGTCTAGTAACGTTTGTGGGGGGACTGCGACCCCCATGGCCTCTGATTTCAAGAAGTATCCCGTATATCTGGAATTGCCGAAGGAGATTTGGCAAGGAAACTCTGGGATTCGTCAACGAGAACAGCATGTCATCTACGTAGGCAAATGTCTTGCACTCAATAGTACCCATTTGGAGTCCCGTTATGTCTGAGTTTTGTCGAATTGTGGAGAAAAAGGGTTCCAATGACAGTGCGAATAATAGGGGCGACAGGGGGCAACCCTGTCTGGTCCCATTCCCGATGTCAAGGGGAGATGAGAGCACCCCATTCGCTTTGAGTTGAGCTGAAGGGCGTGAGTATATCTTACTTATCCATGCCAGCATCCGTTCACTCAGACCTATATGGCGAAATACCGAGAACATGAATGTTCATTTGACCCGATCAAAAGCCTTCTCGGCATCAGTACTCACGAAAAGACAAGTGGTCCGAGATGACTTTGCTTTATGGACCAGGGTAAGCACCTTAATGGTGTTGTCCCTATCTTCCCTGGTGGGAATAAAACCTAACTGGTCAATATGTATAAGGGACTGCAAGTGCTGTGCCAATCACGTGGCGAGGATTTTAGAGAATAGTTTTAGGACCGAATTTAGGAGGGAAATGGGTCTTTAGCTCCCACATAGGCCCGGGTCTTTGCCCTCCTTAGGTATCAACGAGATGTGGGCTCTAAGGCCCCGTACACACGAGCGGACTTTTCAACATCCAAAGTCCGACGGACTGATTCCGTCAGACTATTCGATCGTGTGTGGGCTGCAACGGACTTTTGATTCACCAAAGTCTGACGGACTTTAGAATATGGAACATGCTTCAAATTTTTCCGACGGAACTCCGCCGGACCCGGTCCCTTCGAAAAGTTTGCTCGTGTGTATGCTATTCCGACGGACTTAAAGCGACGCTAGGGCAGCTATTGGCTACTGGCTATGAACTTCCTTATTCGAATCCAGTCGTACGTCATCACGTTCGAATCCGTCGGAGTTTAGTATGATTGTGTGTGGCCAAGTCCGCTCAGCCGAAAAGTCCGTCAGAACTCTGTCGGAACTCCGGCAGAACTCCGGCAGAACTCCTTCGGAAGTCTGTCGGACATACGTCCTCTCGTGTGTCTTGTGGGCTTAAGGGTATCCTCAGGAAAATCCCCATTCGAGCTCAGAGTATTCAATAAATTCACCAAGCGCGGGCCGAGAATAGGGAGGAAGGTCTTATAGTATTGTGCGGTATATCCGTCAGGGCCCGGAGCCTTACCCACCTTCGGAGGTCCCACGGCCATCTGGACTTCTTCCAGTGTGATCGGGTTCTCCAAGTACTCCCGTGATTCCGATGAGAGGGTTGGTAGACCAGAACCGGTTACATATCTGTCTATATTGTCCTGTCCGGACCCCGAATCGGGCAGGTTGTAGAGATCAGAGTAGCATTTTTCAAAGACTTTGGCTATTTGGGTTGGGGTAGAGGCCCTCTGGCCATTCTCATCTATCAACTGTTGTATGTAAGAGGCAGATTTCAACTCCTTTACCGACCTGGCAAAGATTTTTCCGCATTTGTCCCCTGACTCCTACGTCAGTTTACGACAAAACTGGAGTGCCGCTTTCGCTTTATAATGGAGTAGGTCAGTAATCTGGGTACGGAGTGTCCCCAATTCAATCTCTAAGGTCCGTGAGGGGGCATGTTTATGTTTCGCTTCCACAGAGGCAAGTTCACAAAACAGATTAGCAATTTGTTCCTTCCGTGTTCGTTTGATGCGTGCCCCGTGCCTGATAAGTACCCTGCGGAGTACTGACTTGTGAGCCTCCCAAATTATCCCCGGGTCGCAGTCCTGCGTTTAGTTTTCTTGGAAATAAAGGTCCAATTCCCTGGTCACATCTGCTAAAACTTCCGGTATCTGGAGGAGGCTCTCATTAAGGTGCCAGAATAGAGACCTAGGTGAGGGGTTCCTAGAGAGGGTGTAGGTAAGGGCTACAGGAGCGTGGTCGGACCAAGTAATATGGCCGATGGAGGAAGAGTGCAGTTGGTCATGTGGAATCAAGAAGAAGTCTATCCTCAAGTACGATTTGTGAGGGAAAGAGAAAAAAGAGTAGTCCCTTTCCCCGGAGTGTTGCAGACACCAGACATAAACTAATTGGTCATTCAGTAAGCACTTAGTAATCCGCTTTCTAGAGGAAATGAGGAGCGAGGAGCAAGAGGCAGAAGCGTCAACCGATGGCGAAAGGGGACATTAAAGTCCCCACCTAATATCAACTGGCCCTCCCGAAAGTCACATAATCTGTGCAGGGTAGTTCTGAGGAATGTGTCTTGGTGATCATTGGGAGCGTACACAGTGGCAAATGTAAAAAGGAGCTCTCCAATGTGGCCCCTAAGAAAAAGATATCGGCCCCCAGGGTCCACCAGAGAATCCTGGAGAACCGAGGGGAGCCTGCTAGAGATCAGAATGGAGATTCCCTTGGTCTTAGAGGAGGGGTTAGTAGAGTGGTAGACCTTAGGGAAGGATCTTGACCGTAGAAAGGGGAGGCTAGTATTTTTAAAATGTGTTTCTTGTATAAAGGCCACATCAGTACAGGAAGTCTTCAGTTCTCACAGGAGGATCCACCGTTTTTCAGAGGAGTTCAGTCCCTTAACGTTTAGAGTGGTGACCTTGACTGAGTCTGCCATCGCTCCTCGGGGTGGAGAAGGGGGATGTCAGAGAAAAGCAAAGAAAGTTGAACCAAGGTAGGTATTGGGTAGGTAATGGATGGCGGGAACTAAGGGGGAGAAAGGAAGGAAAGGTAAGGGGAAAAAGAGGTCGGGCACCTCAACCTCAGGGGGAGAGGGAAATTAAGGGTTGTCCGCACTCAACAGTACAGGAATTGTATACTAAAACAGCACAATTATGCTATAGCGTTTACCAGATGTACACTGGGTTTAAAGCGCCATCCTACTTGGGTTGGTGGGTAGACAGGTCGGAGAGGGAGCCCCCGGATTCCAGTCCCCCCAGTCCCGGCAGTGGTAAATGTCACGTCTGATACCGGTATGCAAATAAAAGACAATCAGTAACATCATAGAACCAAAAAACAATAGAATAATCAAAACAGAGGTAGAGCATATAACTGTCAGCACTGAGGGGTCTCCTCAGCTCGCCCTAAATGTAGGCATGCATGTGGGAGCCCGTCGCAACAGAAAAGGCATCACAGAATGGGATCCACCACCCCCCGTCCCATACCCCAAAAGTACATGCAGCCCCTGAACAAATGCATTTCTCCCTTTGGCAGATTGTCCTCTCCTTACCCCCTCTCCTCCGTCCACGCCACGGGGGAAAAGGGGGAGGGAAGGGGGGAAAAGAGGGGGGAAGAGGGGGAGAGGGGGAGGGGGGATTGAAGGGGGGGAAGGGAAGGAGGGAAGGGAGGGAAGGGGGGGCAGCAAGGGAGAGGGGACAAACATGCGGAAAGGTCAAGTCCTTTAGCGCACCCACACCAGCAACCACCCGGACCCCATAAGTTTCAACTCCTCCCCTCCATGGTCACCACATCAAGATGAAAGATGAGCAGCCCTGGTCGGTGCATGGAGAATCCGGCAGGCAAGGGGCTGGGGCCACCATCCCTCCATCCAACGGGAGACTTCACCCGAGCAGCAGTCCTGGGGCCCGCCAATTAGCATCTCTCCTGCATCGCCGTCGGGGGCTGTGTAGAGAATCCAGAGGGAGGCTGGGACCGCCCAAACAGTAAGGGGTAAATCCTCCAGGGGGGTCCAGAGTCAAACTGGAGGGAAGCAGTGTCTCGTACCAATAGGCGCAATAAAAAAGTCATCCAGGGTGTCCCCGAAAGCTGCAGAAGACAATGTCGGCAAAGATTAGGTGGGGGCCAGAGGGGGGGACGAGGGGCGCAACCAGGGGGAGGGGACACATATGCGGGAATGTCAAGCCCTTCCAGTACAGCGCACTAGGTATCACTCAGACCCCCCAAAGTGCAACTCCCCCCTCTAACGTCAAGACTCCAGAAGGGAAGATGAGCCGCCCTGGTCTGTACATGAAAGAACCTGCTGCCAAGGGGTTGGGGCCATCATCCCTTCCTCCAATGGGAGATGCCACCAGCATGCCAGCCCCGTGTCCTGTCAAGTGGTGCCCCTCCGACAATGTCATCGGGGTATATGTGGAGCATCCAGGGGGAGGCAGGGACCACCCAAACAGTGAGGGGTAAAGCCTCCAAGGGGGACCGGTGTCAGACAGGAGGATAGCGGTGTCTTGTACAAGTTGGTTAATTAGACAAGTCATCCAGTGTGTTCCTGTGAGCAGCGGAAGGAAAGGTCGGTAAGGATTATGAATGGGTGGGGGCCAGGGAGTGCATAAAACTGCCACCAGATGACCGGGGCAGAGAGGGCAAGGGGATGAAAGTCAGATCTGGTAGGTGGGGGGGTGAGGAGTGTCACTCATATTACTCAGGTTGGCCATCCCTTTAAGCTGAGCCTTCTGCATACCCAGGATGTTCTTCTGTATAATCTAGCCTATCTGTATACATTAGCCTATCTTTTGTACACATTAGCCTCTCTGTATCAACTAGCCGGTCCTCTGTATACACTAGTCCGTCCCTAGCTTGTCTTTTATACACCTAGTATCTCGGTATACCCCGCCTTTCTGTATACATCTTTATACACTAGCCTCTCTGTGTACCCTAGCCTCTCTGTATAATCTTGCCTCTCATTATACCCCAGCCTGTATTCTGTTTACCCAATTTTGTCTTTTATATAAACTTGCCTGTCTACTGTATAACTTAGATTCTCATTATACCCCGGCCTCACTGTCAGCTTGTCTCTGTACACTAGCCTCTCTGTTTTCCCTAGTCTCTCTGTATAAGATAGCCTCTCTGTATACACTAGTCTGTCCGTATACTCTAGCAAGTCTGCATACATTAGCCTCTTTGTGTAAAACAGCCTCTCCCTCTGTATAACCTCGCCTCCATCTCTGCATATCCAGTACGTTCTTTTGTATAATCTAGCCTGTCTTTTGTACACATTAGCCTCTCTGTATAAACTAGCTGGTCTTCTGTATACGCTATTCCGTCTGTATATACTAGCAAGTCTGTGTAACCCAGTCTCTCTCTACCTAGAAAACACCAACCCTGGCCCTGACAGAGGAGGAGGGTTAAATAGTCCCTCAGACTCCTCCCACAAATACAGGCTGGCCTGCGGCCAGCCTTCCCACTTGTAATCGGAGTCTGCAAGTGGGAAATGCGATATTACTTAAGAACCAAGGCCTGAGGTGTGCCATGGCCTGGATGGTCAGAATGCTTGAAAAGAGGGCAAAGACACAAGTATAGGTGGAAAAGGAAAGGTAAAGATCCCATCCATAAAATGACGTATGCACGAACGCCAACTATAAGTAACCGGTAAGTTACCGCTGTGACAGTAGAACCCACCGACTCTTGACCTGAAGATGAGAAGGAACCCCCTAAGAGCCTGCAAGCTACGCAAACCCAAATGAATGTCCCGTGAAGGATAGGATGAGCCTGATGCCCAAGGTAATCCAGACATGAGAATGAACTTCTTGTGAATGAGAGGATACGTGGGGAAAAGGGAGCAAGGGCTGATCCGAAGAACCCCTGCAAGAAGATGGCTGAGCAGACTGAAAAAACCCAACACAAGACCGCCTGGGGTATACAGTGAGGCTATTATAATTGGAAAGAGGCTGGGGTAATAAGATTGGCTTGGGTATACGGCGAGGTACACCCTAGAAAAGAAACAGAAATCAGAAAAGTCAAACATGGTACTACAGATAGGCTAATGTTATTCCCCTGAGCCTAGTGTATACAGAAGAATGGCTAGTATATGCAGAGAGGCTAGTGTGTACAGATGACAAGCTATTGTTTACAGATAGGCTTGTGTATACAGAAGAGAGTCTGGGGAATTCAGTGAGGCTAGTGTATGCAGAGAGGCTGGGACACCGAGACTATTGTTAAAAGAAGACAGAGAGGCTAGTCTAAATAGAGGGACTGGTGTACGAAGAAAGATTAATGTATACAGAAAGGCTAGCGTGTACAGAAGACAGGACTTTATTTTTTGCTAATACAACTAATTCTAAATCATTTAAAGAGTTACAGTGCTTTTTTCATATTTTGGTGCTGTTAAAAGGTCAGTGGTGTGTTGTCAGTGGTGATATCAATGTGACAGTTAATGTGGAGAACTACATATATACAAAATAGAGCAAAAGAGTGCTATGTTTATTTTGTTAAGTCATTGACTGATAGACGTTAAGTAATTGGCCGTTATAGGTTTGGCAGTACATGGTTTATTTTGATGTAAGATAGTTTTATTCTCTACCTATAGCCGAGTTTTAGACGACTTTATTATTAGCATTAGTCGCATTAATCATATTTATTATGCAGAGTGTAAGTATTGTAGTGTGACGATATTGCTTTTGAAAGATTTGTATTATTATACATAGCATTGTTAGTAGACCAATAGGACAATTTACATGGCTTAATATTGCAGAGCGTATTTTGGTGCTGTTAAAAGGTCAGTGGTGTGTTGTCAGTGGTGATATCAATGTGACAGTTAATGTGGAAAACTACATATATACAAAATAGAGCAAAAGAGTGCTAAGTTTATTTTGTTAAGTCATTGACTGATAGACGTTAAGTAATTGGCCGTTATTGGTTTGGTAGTACATGGCTTAATATTGCAGAGCGTAATTTAACAGGAAAGAAATCCAAAGCGTTAGTTGCAGTAGCTTCATAAAACTGAGAAATCGTTGCATTACTCTAAATGTAAACGTTGTTCCGGTAGCACTGAGAAGACTGATATTAGATGAGTGATCTACCCATTCCGTTTACTATTGCAGAGAGATACCGGTTAAATGTTAATATCTTAATATTTTTTGCTGCGTGTAAGGTAGAAATAAGATGGTTTTGTGTGAGTTTGTTTACCAGGATTTAGAGAACGTAATCTGGTTATTCTAATAATAAATATAGCAAAATAACTCAGATTAATATTGAGACAGGATATACAGGTCGAGTTTAAGTGGAAATACACGAAATGACAGCAACGAATTGTGTAGGTTTTTATCAATCGGGTTCATTACGTGTCTTTAATCGTGTAGTGAATATACCCCAAATATAGCATAAGGATGAGAAAGGAAAATAACTGGCAGAGGATGACATGGCAAAAAGACAAACTGCTTTAGAAATGTGAATGTGAATTAGAGATGAAATGTCAATCCCCATTGTAACCATTAATAAAGTTAACACGGCTAAGTACAGCAAAGTTTGAGCTAAGCAGCTAAATATTCCTTTATATTGCAGTTGAAAAGAGATCGGAAGCGTCTGTTGCAGTAGCTTCAAAATGACTGAGAAATCATTTCATTACTCTAAATGCAAACGTTATCCCGGTTAGCACTGAGTGGACTGATATTAGACGAGTTATCTTTAGAAGAGCAATTAAACTGTTCACATCGATAGCATTGCATTACTCTTAATATGTGCAGCGTGTAAAGAAGCAAAAGATGGTTTTGTATTATCCTAAAATTAGCAAGCAGCTAAAGGGTATACATTATTTAAGAGTAAATTGACGTAGCTTGTAAATTCCAACGTGTAAATCGTTCCATTAATTTTGGTATAACTATGGTTACGTTTACAATGATTGACAGTAATCTTTATAATATCATAATAATAAGTATATTGAGGCAGTATATATAGGTCGAGATAAAGTGAATACACAAAAGGGATCAAGGGATAGTTGCAAATTAATATCCTCATTAAGGCAGAATGTCGGAATAGCAATGAGATTAGATAGTTGCAACATAACACGAAATATGAGCACGGCTAAAATACAGAAAAACAGTACATTATTTAAGAGTACAGTAGAATGTAGTATAAATAATTTAAGATTAAATTGACTTAGCTTGAAAAAATCTAAGTTTAAATCGTTGAGTAAATCGTTGAGTAAATCGTAAATTTATCCGCTAAGTTAACTCTGAGATTATGATTAATTTGACAATTCCATTACGCGGTCCATTTCCACTGGTATAATCATAATGTAATATCAGTAATTGCTATCAGTAAATGTTAACATTTTAGACGTTGTACATTAATTTTCTGAAGCATAGGGCAGAAAGACGGTTACACTGCTTTTCTCACATTTTGCTTAGCAATATTAAGCCATTTAAATGTCCTATTGGTGGCATATATTATTACAACTACATATATGTAAAGAATAAAACTAGTCTTACATCTTAATAAAACAGTTTTATTGCTCAACCAGTATAAGCTGTCATGACATAAGCAAATAAACGTTTACACTGTTTGACTCTATTTTCTGTATTACTTCTTTTTCTCCACCTTAACTGTCACAGTTAAAACACAGTGACAAAACATTTCTTTTTACCGCAGCAAAATGTGAGAAAAGCAGTGTAAACCGTCTTTCTGACATAATGCTTCAGAAAATTAATGTACCTCTTTTAAATCCATATCAATTCCACATCCTAATGTCAACCATCTTACAATTTTAACATTTACCGATAGCAATTACTGATATTACATTATAAGTATACCAGTGGAAAAGGACCGCGTAATAGAACTGTCAAATTAATCATAATCTCAGAGTTAACTTATCTGATAAATTTACGATTTACTCAACGATTTACTCAACGATTTAAACTTAGATTTTTTCAAGCTAAATCAATTTAATCTTAAATAATTTATACTATATTCTACTGTACTCTTAAATTATGTAATGTTTTTCTGTATTTTAGCCGTGCTCATATTTCGTGTTATGTTGCAACCATCTAATCTCATTGCTATTCCAACATTCTGCCTTGATCCTTTTTGTGTATTCACTATATCTCGACCTATATATACTGCCTCAATAGTTTACTAATTTGTTTTGCTATATATATATATATATATATATATATTACTTCTTCTCCACATTAACTGTCACACTGATAACCATTTGTGACACATAACACTGGCAACACATTTTTTAACAGCAGCAAAATGTGAGAAAAGCAGTGGAACGGTTTACTTAATTGAGAAGTTGTTGCAGTAGCAAAGGAGAGCAATAAAGTTTGATTACATAAATAACACATAATGCAACTATGACATTAACATTCACATCAAGCATACATCCTAATGTAAACTGTCTATCACTATTAATGTTCAGGGTTACTGATATATTGTGCCGATAACCAGTGGAAACGGAAAAAAGTCAGTGTAAGCCTTCGTGCGTAACAAAATTAATGGAACGATTTACACATTGTCATTTTCAAGGTACGTCAATGTATTAATGGTTACATGTAAGTAACCAATGGGGATTGACATTTCATGTCTATCTCACATCTTTAATGCAATTTTTCTCTTTGCCGTGTCATAGTTTGCCAGTTATTATACTTTCTCATCCTTAAAGACACGTAAGGATAATGAAAAACGATAGAAACCTTGTCACATCGTTGCTGATATTTGATGATTACAGCAATCATCTCATCTAATTGCTATTCCGACATTCTGCCTTGGTATTACTTTGCAACGCTCTATTGAACAATGTAAAATTTTGTGTATTTCCACTTAAACTCGACCTGTATATACTGTCTCAATATTATCCTTTCTAATTTTGCTAAATTAGATTATGGAGTTTGCTATGTCTAAATCCTGGTTTCCTACACACCTTTATTACGTATACTGATAATTTTAGGATAATACAAAACCATCTTAGTGCTTCTTTACACGCTGCACATATTAAGAGTAATAAAATGTTACCAATGTGAACAGTTTAATTGCTATTCTCACATTTAGCTGGTATCTCTTTGCTATAGGAAACTGAATTTGTACTACAACGATCACTCATCTAATATCAGTCCACTCAGTGCTACCGGGATAACTTTTACATTTAGAGTAATGAAATGATTTCTCAGTCATTTTGAAGCTACTGCAACTAACGCTTCCGATCTCTTTTCAACCGCAATACTTAATCTCTACAATATTAAGTAATATTTAGCTGCTTGGCTCACACTTTGCTGTACGTAGCCGTGTTAACCGTATTAATAGTTACATGTTAGTAACCAATGGGGATGGACATTTCATGTCTATCTCACATCTCTAATGCAATTTGTCTCTTTGCCAGTTATTATACTTTCTCATCCTTAAAGACACGTAAGGATCTTGAAAAACGATAGAAACCTAGTCACGTCGTTGCTGATATTTAATGATTAGAGCAATCATCTCATCAGACGTGACATTTACCACTGCTGGGACTGGGGGGACTGGGATCCGGGGGCTCCCTCTCCGACCTGCCTACCCACCAACCCAAGTAGGACGGCGCTTTAAACCCAGTGTACATCTGGTAAGCGCTATAGCATAATTGTGCTGTTTTAGTGTACAATTCCTGTACTGTTGAGTGCGGACAACCCTTAATTTCCCTCTCCCCCTGGGGTTGAGGTGCCCGGCCTCTTTTTCCCCTTACCTTTTCTTCCATTTGCCCTTCCTTTCTCCCCCTTAGTTCCCGCCATCCATTACCTACCCAATACCTACCTTGGTTCAACTTTCTTTGCTTTTCTCTGACGTCCCCCTTCCCCTCCCCGAGGAGCGATGGCAGACTCAGTCAAGGTCACCTCTCTAAGGAACTAAGGAAAGGTTAAGGGACTGAACTCCTCTGAAAAACGGTGAATCCTCCTGTGAGAACTGAAGACTTCCTGTACTGATGTGGCCTTTATACAAGAAACACATTTTAAAAATACTAGCCTCCCCTTTCTACGGTCAAGATCCTTCCCTAAGGTCTACCACTCTACTAACCCCTTCTCTAAGACCAAGGGAATCTCCATTCTGATCTCTAGCAGGCTCCCCTCGGTTCTCCAGGATTCTCTGGTGGACCCTGGGGGCCGATATCTTTTTTTTAGGGGCCACATTGGGGAGCTCCTTTTTACATTTGCCACTGTGTACGCTCCCAATGATCACCAAGACACATTCCTCAGGCCAGTTGATATTAGAAATAGATATTTCCTCTAGAAAGCGGATTACTAAGTGTTTGCTGAATGACCAATTAGTTGATGTCTGGTGTCTGCAACACTCCGGGGAAAGGGACTACTCTTTTTGCTCTTCCTCTCAAAAATCATACTTGAGGATAGACTTCTTCTTGATTCCACATGACCAACTGCACTTGGTGAGCTCTTCCTCCATCGGCCATATTACTTGGTCCGACCACGCTCCTGTAGCCCTTACCTACACCCTCTCTAGGAACCCCTCACCTAGGTCTCTATTCTGGCACCTTAATGAGAGCCTCCTCCAGATACCGGAAGTTTTAGCAGATGTGACCAGGGAATTGGACCTTTATTTCCAAGAAAACTAAACGCAGGACAGCGACCCGGGGATAATTTGGGAGGCTAACAAGTCAGTACTCCGCAGGGTACTTATCACGCACGGGGGCGCGCATCAAACGAACACGGAAGGAACAGCTTGCTAATCTGTTTTGTGAACTTGCCTCTGTGGAAGCGAAACTTAAACATGCCCCGTCACGGACCTTAGAGATTGAATTGGGGACACTCCGTACCCATATTACTGACCTACTCCATTATAAAGCGAAAGCAGCACTCCAGTTTTGTCGTAAACTGACATAGGAGTCAGGGGACAAATGCGGAAAAATCTTAGCCAGGTCGGTAAATGAGTTGAAATCTGCCTCTTACATACCACAGTTGATAGATGAGAATGGCCAGAGGGCCTCTACCCCAACCCAAATAGCCAAAGTCTTTGAAAAATGTTACTCTGATCTCTACAACCTGCCCGATTCAGGGTCCGGACAGGACAATATAGACAGATATGTAACCGGTTCTGGTCTACCAACCCTCTCATCGGAATCACGGGAGTACTTGGAGGACCCGATCACACTGGAAGAAGTCCAGATGGCCGTGGGACCTCCGAAGGTGGGTAAGGCTCTGGGCCGTGACGGATATACCGCACAATACTATAAGACCTTCCTCCCTATTCTCGGCCCGCGCTTGGTGAATTTATTTAATACTCTGAGCTCGAATGGGGATTTTCCTGAGGATACCCTTAGAGCCCACATCTCGTTGATACCTAAGGAGGGCAAAGACTCGTTCCTATGTGGGAGCTACAGACCCATTTCCCTCCTAAATTCGGGCCTAAAACTATTCTCTAAAATCCTCGCCACGTGATTGGCACAGCACTTGCAGTCCCTTATACATATTGACCAGTTAGGTTTTATTCCCACAAGGGAAGATAGGGACAACACCATTAAGGTGCTTACCCTGGTCCATAAAGCAAAGTCATCTGGGACCCCTTGTCTTTTCGTGAGTACTGATGCCGAGAAGGCTTTTGATCGGGTCAAATGGACATTCATGTTCTCGGTCCTTCACCATATAGGTCTGAGTGAACGGATGCTGGCATGGATAAGTAAGATATACTCACGCCCTTCAGCTCAACTCAAAGCGAATGGGGTGCTCTCATCTCCCCTTGACATTGGGAATGTGACCAGACAGGGTTGCCCCCTGTCGCCCCTATTATTCGCACTGTCATTGGAACCCTTTCTCTCCACAATTCGACAAAACTCAGACATAACGGGACTCCAAATGGGTACTATTGACTGCAAGATATCTGCCTACGTGGATGACATGCTGTTCTCGCTGACGAATCCCAGAGTTTCCTTGCCAAATCTCCTTTGGGAATTCCAGATATACGGGATACTTCTTGAAATCAGAGGCCATGGGGGTCGCAGTCCCCCCGCAAACGTTACTAGACTTGCAGTCCAATTTTCGATTTAAATGGACCCATACAGCACTTCCCTGGCCCCCACCCATTCATAATCCCTACCGACCTTTCCTTCCGCTGCTCACAGGAACACACTGGATGACTTGTCTAATTAACCAACTTGTAAAAGACACCGCTATCCTCCTGTCTGGCACCGGTCCCCTTGGAGGCTTTACCTGTTAGGTTTCCTGGTGATGAGCCCGACTTGATGGAAGAAGACTTCTCTTACAGCTCTGGTTGAGGGACCACTGGAATGGAGACAGTGGCCCCGTGAGCGCAGCGGGGTAGGAGTGTCTGACTGGAAGCAGCGGCTGGTTCTTCTGGATGCTGGAACCGCAGAGAAGTTGGTAGTCAGGCAGGCAGCGATCAGCAGGCAAGGCAGTGGCAGCAAGGACTGGGTGCAGCACACTTGAACAGCAGAAGAATAGTCAGGCGGGCCGGGTCACAATGGATAAGCAGGCAGGTAAGTACAGCAGGCAGAAGAGAAGTGCAGGCAGGCAGAGGTTCGGCAACAAAGGTACAGTCCAAAACAAGGTCAGGCAGGCCGGGGTCAGAGCAGGAGAGGTCAGCGAGGTCAGACTGTAGCCGGGTCAGATATCACAACAGCAGGCAGATAGCAAGTAGTTTGGGTACAGAGCTGCAGACAAACAGCACCGAGTAGATGCAGCAGCCTTCTTTAAATAGGCCCACTGGCGCCAAACCGCGCTAACGCGCACGACGCACACGCGCGACCCGCGCGCGTGCACGCAAACCCCGCGAACGTCGCGATCGCGTACGCTCACATCGCGTACGCGCACCTGCGCATCCGCCCGTTTCGTGCGGGAGAAACTCTGACATTGCCCCCCCACAAGGGGCAACCTCCGGGTGCCCACAAGGTGCCTCTTTTCCGGATGAGCAGAGAAAAAGGCACGGACCAGTCTGTTGGCATGCAAATTACCATCGGGTTCCCATGAATTACTTTCTGGACCGTACCCCTTCCACTTAACCAAAAACTGTCTCTGACCTTGTCTCCTTCTACAATCGAGGATAGCCTCCACCTCATACTCTTCGCTACCATCGATAAAAATGGGTTGAGGTGGTCTGGAACTTCTACCCGGGAAGAGATCGGGCACCGAGGGCTTCAGCACGAACACATGAAAGACCGGGTGGATTTTCATTGAATCAGGCAAGACCAACTCATACGACACCTCATTAATCCTTCTCTTTACAGGAAAGGGTCCCAAAAATTTGGGCACAAGTTTCTTAGAAGGACAGGCTAATTTAAGATTGTTCGTGGAAAGCCATACCTGATCTCCGACCTGCAGGTTCAATTCCCCTCTTCTCTTACGATCAAAGGCCTTCTTGCTGTCTGCTTGAGCTTTGGATACCGCCTCTTGTAACACCCGATTGTTATGACTGAGGAAGGTCACTGTGTCCTGAACCGCTGGAACTGGTGACTCTGGAAGAAAGTCAATCAGAAAGGTTAAGTGAAACCCGTAATTAGCAAAAAACGGGGACTGCCCTGTGGCTGAGTGACTAGCGTTGTTGTAGGCAAACTCCGCAAGGGGCAGCAGAGATACCCAATCATCCTGGAAAAGGACGTGAAACATCTAATGTACTGCTCCAGGGTCTGGTTGGTACGCTCAGTCTGTCCATTGGTCTGGGGGTGGTAGGCAGATGACAGAGCCAGCTCGATCTTCAAACACTCACACAGGGCCCTCCAGAACCGGGAGGGGAATTGGACCCCCCTGTCAGACACGATGTTAGCAGGTACTCCAAGCAGTCTGACTATCTCCTTTATGAAGACACGGGCCGTCTCTGGAGCAGATGGAGTCCCTTTCAAGGGCAAGAAATGGGCCATCTTAGTCAGTCTATCTACAACCACAAAAATGGCCGTGCAACCTTCAGAGCAGGGAAGCTCGACAATAAAGTCCATCGTGATCATCCTCCAAGGCCGATCAGGTGTAGGAAGAGGCTTCAGAAGTCCCCAGGCCCGATTCCTTGTTGCCTTGCTCCGGATGCACACAGGACAGGAGTCGACATACTTCTTGCAGAAATCCTTCAGGCCGGGCCACCAGAAGGTACGCTGTGCCAATTCCAAGGTCTTACGGGGCCCAAAGTGTCCTGCTAACGGATGAATCATGGAGGAGGGCTAGAACTTTAATCCGGATGCTTTCAGGCACAAAAACTTGGCTCTCCTTCCATAGAAGACCCCCTCTGGAAATCAGTGTGACCTCTGGTGGTGCAGGTGAATTAGTGGATGCCTCCCTGATCTGCGCCAGCAAGTCTGGTTGCACAAGTAGAAAGGTACTCGCAGGTAGTATAGTGTCCGGAGCAGCAAGGTCTTTGGGGCAATCGTACATACGCGAGAGCGCGTCTGGTTTCACATTTTTAGATCCGGGATGGTAAGTAATGTGGAAACAGAAACGTGAGAAAAACAGGGCCCAACGGGCCTGTCGGGGCTTCAGACGCTTGGCAGTCCTCAGGTATTCGAGGTTCTTGTGGTCGGTGTAGATCAGTACTGGATGAACTGCACCTCCATTCCTCCAAGGCAGATTTGATAGCGAGTAATTCACGGTCACCGACATCATAATTCTTCTCGGCAGGGGAAAGCTTTCGGGAGAAGAACCCTACGGGGTGCATCAAATCGTTGCCGCCTTGCCTCTGGGACACAACTGCCCCCACAGCTACTTCGGAAGCGTCCACTTCAAGAATATATGGTAGGGAAGGATCTGGGTGGCTGAGGATGGGGGCAGAGGTGAACAGTCTTTTGAGTCTCTCAAAGGCCTCCTGGGCTTCCCACCCCCAGTGGAAGCGTACACACTGTTTTGTCAACTGGGTAATGGGGGCAATTATGGCGGAAAATCACTTAATACATTTTCTGTAAAAATTTGAAAAGCCCACAAAACGTTGTACCCCCTTTTTATCCGTAGGTGCAGGCCAGTCCAGAACAGCGGAAACCTTCTGAGGATCCATCTTGATGCCAGCCGGGGAGATCTCAAGCCTGAGGAATTGGATGTTCCGTTGCTCAAAGCTACACTTCTCAGCCTTAGCATACAGTCCATGCTGACGGAGCTGGAGTAGAACCCTGCCCACGTGACCCCGATGCTGTTCGAGAGACCCCGAAAAAATCAAAATGTCGTCCAAGTAGACGATCACAAAAATGTCCAGGAAGTCCTTGAACACATCATTAATAAGATGCTGGAAGGTGGCAGGAGCATTACAAAGGCCAAAGGGCATGACCAGGTATTCGTAATGCCCGAAACGGGTCCTGAATGCTGTCTTCCACTCGTCCCCAGCCTGAATGCGAACCAGGTTGTAAGCCCCCCTTAAGTCCAACTTGGAGAAAATCGTGGCTGATCTCAGTTTCTGAAAGAGCTCCGGCATCAGAGGAAGAGGGTAACGGTTCTTGACCGTGATCTTATTAAGCTCACGATAGTCCACGCAGGGCCGGAGCGACTGGTCTTTCTTGGTCACAAAAAATATTCCAGCGCCTGCTGGGGAGGTGGAATGACGAATGAACCCCTTCTCCAGGTTTTCTGTAATATAAACCTTTAAGGCCTCCTGCTCTTTTTCAGACAGGGGGAAGATACGCCCAAACGGAATCTCAGCTCCTGGAAGAAGTTCAATAGGGCAGTCATAGGGGCGGTGAGGTGGAAGTGTGTCTGCTCCTCGCTTGCTGAAAACATCTAAAAATTCATGGTATGGTTCAGGCACCAGCTGGCATAAGTCCTGATCAGAATCAAGGCAAAGAAGGGTAGAGGGCACAACAGAATTCACACGAAGACAGTGCTCTTGGCAGTAGCTGGACTGGAATTTGATCTCCCCTGTAGCCCAGTTGATGCAGGGATTATGGGCCTGAAGCCAGGGGATGCCCAGGATCACAGGAAAAAGAGGGGAAGAAATCACATCAAGGGTGAGGAGCTCCTTGTGCTGGGAAGGGGTACAAGCCATCAAGGGTAGCGTCTCTTGGGTTACTTGCCCCGATTTGATGCGGGACCCATCAGCCAAGAACACAGGCAGTCCGTGGGTTTTCTTCTGAAGGGGCAAGGCTTGCAGACTGGCAAAGGTGGCATCGACAAAACAACTGCAAGCCCCAGAATCAATGATGGCGCTGGTGGAGACCATCCTTCCCTGGAACTGCAATGAGAGAGGGAGAGCAAGGTGGGTTGTGCTGGCTGGCAGGGAAACAGGAACAGGAGACACAGAGGAAAGGCACTTACGTGTCTTAACAGGGCAGTTGTTAACATAATGTCCGGACCCCCCACAGTAAAGGCACAAATTCTGCTGGCGACAACGGGCACGTTCCTCTGGAGACAAGGTGGGACGCATCAATCCCAGCTGCATTGGCTCAGGAGTGTCAGGAGCAGGACTGGCAGGGTCCCTTTGCAGAGCAGGCTGAGGACAGAAGGCGGGAATAGGAACCCTTGCAGTCATCCAATTCGAGCGCTGGGGCTGAGTTGAGCGCTCGGCCCGCCGTTCCCGAAGTCGACGGTCAATTTGTATGGCCAAGGTGATCAACTCCTCCAAAGAGTCCGGGATGCCGACACGGGCCAGTTCATCTTTCAGTCCCTCAGAGAGGCCCATGCGGAACTGATGTCTTAGAGCAGAGTCATTCCATTGGGTGTCTGCGCTCCAGCGCCGAAAGTCAGTAACATAGTTCTCGGCCGCACCGCGGCCCTGCTGGAGCACAGACAGAGCAGATTCGGCTGTGGCAGTTCGCTGAGGATCTTCATAAAGCTGTGCCATAGCCTCAAAGAATGAAGAAAGGGAATGGGTAATAGCACTGTCACCCTCCAGGAGACGGTGGGCCCAGGTCTGGGGTTCTCCCTGTAGTAGCGATATCACAAACCCCACCTTGGTAGCTTCAAGTGAAAAAGTCCTGGGTTGGAGGGCGAAGTATAGCTGACAGGCATTACGAAAGGCCCGGAACTTGGATCGGTCTCCTGAGAACCTTTCTGGAACAGGTACTCTCGGTTCAGGAGGGAGAATCACCACTGCAGGCTGGGTAGCAGGCTGAGTATGAAGAGGAGGTGATGCTGAGGTGGAAGGACTTATACCGGAAAGGTGTTGAACTTGCTCTTCCAGTCTGGTATATCCCTCTTGGAGCGACTTCACAGCCTGTGTAAGGGCCGCTAAGTGGGTGCAGATCTCCTTCATGGCAGAAGCTTCTCCCGCAGGCTCAGTCATGGGGCTGTTTGTACTGTTAGGTTTCCTGGTGATGAGCCCGACTTGATGGAAGAAGACTTCTCTTACAGCTCTGGTTCAGGGACCACTGGAATGGAGACAGTGGCCCCGTGAGCGCAGCGGGGTAGGAGTGTCTTACTGGAAGCAGCGGCTGGTTCTTCTGGATGCTGGAACTGCAGAGAAGTTGGTAGACAGGCAGGCAGCGATCAGCAGGCAAGGCAGTGGCACAATGGATAAGCAGGCAGGTAAGTACAGCAGGCAGAAGAGAAGTGCAGGCAGAGGTTCGGCAACAAAGGTACAGTCCAAAACAAGGTCAGGCAGGCCGGGGTCATAGCAGGAGAGGTCAGCAAGGTCAGACGGTAGCCGGGTCAGATATCACAACAGCAGGCAGATAGCAAGTAGTTTGGGTACAGAGCTGCAGACAAACAGCACCGAGTAGATGCAGCAGCCTTCTTTAAATAGGCCCACTGGCGACAAACCGCGCTAATGCGCACGACCCGTTTTGTGCGGGAGAAACCCTGACATTACCCCTCACTGTTTGGGTGGTCTCTGCCTCCCCCTGGATGCTCCACATATACCCCGACGACATTGTCAGAGGGGCAACACTTGACAGGACACGGGGCTGTCATGCCGGTGGCATCTCCCATTGGAGGAAGGGATGATGGCCCCAACCCCTTGGCAGCAGGTTCTTTCATGTACAGACCAGGGCGGCTCATCTTCCCTTATGGAGTCTTGACCTTAGAGGGGGGAGTTGCACTTTGGGGGGGTCTGAGTGATACCTAGTGCGCTGTACTGGAAGGGCTTGACATTCCCGCATATGTGTCCCCTCTCCCTGGTTGCGCCCCTCTTCCCCCCCCCCCTCTGGCCCCACCTACTCTTTGCTGACATTGCCTTCTGCAGCTTTCGGGGACACCCTGGATGACTTTTTATTGAGCCTATTGGTACGAGACACTGCTTCCCTCCAGGTTGACTCTGGACCCCCCTGGAGGATTTACCCCTTACTGTTTGGGCGGTCCCAGCCTCCCTCTGGAGGCTCTACACCGCCCCCGATGGCGATGCAGGAGAGACACTAATTGGCGGGCCCCAGAACTGCTGCTCGGGTGAAGTCTCCCGTTGGATGGAGGGATGGTGGCCCCAGCCCCTTGCCTGCCGGATTCTCCATGCACCGACCAGGGCTTCTGGTCTGGCTTCATCTTGATGTGGTGACCATGGAGGGGAGGAGTTGAAACTTATGGGGTCCGGGTGGTTGCTGTTGTGAGTGCGCTAAAGGACTTGACATTTCCGCATGTTTGTCCCCTCTCCCTTGCTGCCCCCCCTTCCCTCCCTTACCTCCTTCCCTTCCCTCCCCCTTTCCCCCCTCTTTTCCCCCCTTCCCTCCCCCTTTTCCCCCGGAGCGTGGACGGAGGAGAGGGGGTAAGGAGATGACAATCTGCCAAAGGGAGAAATGCATTTGTTCGGGGGCTGCATGTACTTTTGGGGTATGGGACGGGGGGTGGTGGATCCCATTCTGTGATGCCTTTTCTGTTGTGATGGGCTCCCTCGTGCATGCCTACGTTTAGGGCGAGCTGAGGAGACCCCTCAATGCTGACAGTTCTATGCTCTACCTCTGTTTTGATTATACTATTGTTTTTTGGTTCTATGATGTTACTGATTGTCTTTTATTTGCATACCGGTATCAGACGTGACATTTACCACTGCCGGGACCGCCATCCATTACCTACCCAATACCTACCTTGGTTCAACTTTCTTTGCTTTTCTCTGACGTCCCCCTTCCCCTCCCCGAGGAGCAATGGCAGACTCAGTCAAGGTCACCTCTCTAAACGTTAAGGGACTGAACTCCTCTGAAAAATGGTGGATCCTCCTGTGAGAACTGAAGACTTCCTGTACTGATGTGGCCTTTATACAAGAAACACATTTTAAAAATACTAGCCTCCCCTTTCTATGGTCAAGATCCTTCGCTAAGGTCTACCACTCTACTAACCCCCTCCTCTAAGACCAAGGGAATCTCCATTCTGATCTCTAGCAGGCTCCCCTCGGTTCTCCAGGATTCTCTGGTGGACCCTGGGGGCCGGTATCTTTTTCTTAGGAAAAAGCTGCTTTTTACATTTGCCACTGTGTATGCTCCCAATGTTTACCAAGACACATTCCTCAGAACTACCCTGCACAGATTATGTGACTTTTGGGAGGGCCAGTTGATATTAGGTTGGGACTTTAATGTCCCCTTTCGCCATCGGTTGACACTTCTGCCTCTTGCTCCTCGCTCCTCATTTCCTCTAGAAAGCGGAATACTAAGTGTTTACTGAATGACCAATTAGTTGATGTCTGGTGTCTGCAACACTCCGGATAAAGGGACTACTCTTTTTGCTCTTCCCCTCACAAATCATACTTGAGGATAGACTTCTTCTTGATTCCACATGACCAACTGCACTTGGTGAGCTCTTCCTCCATCGGCCATATTACTTGGTCCGACCACGCTCCTGTAGCCCTTACCTACACCCTCTCTAGGAACCCCTCCCCTAGGTCTCTATTCTGGCACCTTAATGAGAGCCTCCTCCAGATACCGGAAGTTTTAGCAGATGTGACCAGGGAATTTGACATTTATTTCCAAGAAAACTAAATGCAGGATTGCGACCCGGGGATAATTTGGGAGGCTCACAAGTCAGTACTCCGCAGGGTATTTATCAGGCACGGGGCGCGCATCAAACGAACACGGAAGGAACAGCTTGCTAATCTGTTTTGTGAACTTGCCTCTGTGGAAGCGAAACATAAACATGCCCCATCACGGACCTTAGAGATTGAATTGGGGACACTCCGTACCCAGATTACTGACCTACTCCATTATAAAGCGAAAGCGGCACTCCAGTTTTGTTGTAAAACTGACGTAGGAGTCAGGGGACAAATGCGGAAAAATCTTAGCCAGGTCGGTAAATGAGTTGAAATCTGCCTCTTACATACCACAGTTGATAGATGAGAATGGCCAGAGGGCCTCTACCCCAACCCAAATAGCCAAAGTCTTTGAAAAATGTTACTCTGATCTCTACAACCTGCCCGATTCAGGGTCCGGACAGGACAATATAGACAGATATGTAACCGGTTCTGGTCTACCAACCCTCTCATCGGAATCACGGGAGTACTTGGAGGACCCGATTACACTGGAAGAAGTCCAGATGGCCGTGGGACCTCCGAAGGTGGGTAAGGCTCTGGGCCCCGACGGATAAACCGCACAATACTATAAGACCTTCCTCCCTATTCTCGGCCCGCGCTTGGTGAATTAATTTAATACTCTGAGCTTGAATGGGGATTTTCCTGAGGATACCCTTAGAGCCCACATCTCGTTGATACCTAAGGAGGGCAAAGACCCGGGCCTATGTGGGAGCTACAGACCCATTTCCCTCCTAAATTTGGTCCTAAAACTATTCTCTAAAATCCTCGCCACATGATTGGCACAGCACTTGCAGTCCCTTATACATATTGACCAGTTAGGTTTTATTCCCACCAGGGAAGATAGGGACAACACCATTAAGGTGCTTACCCTGGTCCATAAAGCAAAGTCATCTGGGACCCCTTGTCTTTTCGTGAGTACTGATGCCGAGAAGGCTTTTGATCGGGTCAAATGGACATTCATGTTCTCGGTCCTTTGCCATATAGGTCTGAGTGAACGGATGCTGGCATGGATAAGTAAGATATACTCACGCCCTTCACCTCAACTCAAAGCGAATGGGGTGCTCTCATCTCCCCTTGACATCGGGAATCGGACCAGACAGGGTTGCCCCCTGTTGCCCCTATTATTCGCACTGTCATTGGAACCCTTTCTCTCCACAATTCGACAAAACTCAGACATAACGGGACTCCAAATGGGTACTATTGACTGCAAGATATCTGCCTACGTGGATGACATGCTGTTCTCGCTGACGAATCCCAGAGTTTCCTTGCCAAATCTCCTTCGGGAATTCCAGATATACGGGATACTTCTTGAAATCGGAGGCCATGGGGGTCGCAAGTCCCCCGCAAACGTTACTAGACTTGCCGTCCAATTTTCGATTTAAATGGACCCATACAGCCCTTAAGTACTTAGGTACTTACATTCCACCGGACATCGCGCGTACGTTTATGTTGAACTTCCCCCCACCCCTTGTCACTAAGATCTGCAATTTGCTTCACGGGTGGCATTCTGGCCTCCATTCCTGGTTCAGGAGATGCAATCTCATTAAAATGAGCATACTCCCTAAATGTACCTATCTTTTCCAAGCTCTCCTGATCCAGAGTCCAGTCCCATTTTTTAAGCAAGCTCAATCCCTGCTCACTGAATTTAACTGGGCCCACAAAAATCCCAGACTTAAGTGGTCACAGCTGACATTGTCTAAACAACAGGGAGGGTTGGTTCTCCCTGACTTGCGATGCTACTACCTGGCCTCCCATCTGGGGTGTGTATTGGACTGGAATGATAACAAACTTTCTAAGCTCTGGGTGCAACTAGGACAATCTCACTCCCGTATTCCGCTAAGAAGCGCCATGTGGTGCTATAAGGATTTACCCACAGAATTGACGTCACATCCCACTATAGGGGCTTCATTGAAAGTCAGTCACCTGATCGCTACCCAAAACACACTCACGTCTTTGACTTCCCCCCTATTCCCTATACGTGACCATCTGAACTTTGAACCGGGGACCCACTTAGAAATTCCAACCTAGACCATGCGTCTAAATTCGTCATTGATGGAAAATGGCCTTCTTTCTCAACCCTAACAGATCCGACAGTGCTTTTCCAACTGCCTTTTTGGAGACCGGCGCAATAACATCATTTTCTCCATTCCATCCCCAATACTCAAACTTTCGCCCGCCCTCAGACGGAGTTTGAGACTCTATGCAGGAGCGAAGGCCCTTTGGTCCACATTCTCTCTCAAACAGATCACCCACACTTAACCTGTCTGTCCAACTGGGAAAAGGACCTTAATTGCTCGTTTTCCCCAGCACAGAGACAACGCATTATCACTTTGGCTCTCAAAACCTCGCTGTGCACGAAGATACAGGAGATACATTTTAAACTTCTCACCAGGTGGTATTTGACACCATCAAAGCTGCATAAATAATTCCCCTCTTCCTCGAACATATGCTGGAGGTGTGGAGAAGAAGAGGGCACGTTGCTCCACATTTTTTGGTCCTGCCCCAGCTTGGTGGACTTCTGGACAGAGATCCGATGCATAACACAAAAATTCACAGACTTCTCCATCCCGGAAGAGGCTGCATTCTTTCTCTTGCACCATTCACAGATTCCCATTAAGAAGTACAAAAAATCAATTTTACGACATGTGATAAATGCGGCAAAATCCTGCATCCCTCTCTATTGGAAAATATGTTCCCCCCCTTTCATTACTCACTGGCTTAGGAAAATAGAGCACATAAAAAAAAAGGAGGACTTGATCCTCACATCACAAGGTAAACAAGAATTTTTTAAACAAACCTGGGACATCTGGAATACCTTTATATTCTCGCTGGAAGGCTGTCGCCTGCTATCGCCTTAGTGCTCTGAGCTTTCCTTGACTGGCCCCTTGGACAGTGGCTGCCATCGTGTCTCGTCCCCTCTTCTCCTTTCATGATCTTTCACCCCTTCTCTTTTCTGCCTTCCTCCCCTATCTCTCACCCCATCCACCCCCTCTCTCTTTTGGAAAAAGTGGAAAATTGGGAATGACGGCCCCACACCCCCCTCTGGATGGATTATGCCGGAGGGACCTGGGGTTTGTGTGACCCTGGATCTTGGTACAGTACTTTATCCGTGCCTTGAATCATGATTGATGGAAGGCAGACTCATATTTGCGAATATACCTGTATCAAGTATTGTTCAGCTGCTTTTTGCTCTGTATTTCTCTGTTGCATTATGTACTCGGGGGACCGTCTTCCCCTGTTTGGAGAAAAAAAAAAGAAGCCTACGACACCTGGTATTCCCAGGCGGTCTCCTATCCAGGCATTAACCAGGCCCGACCCTGCTTAGCCTCCAAGATCAGATGAGATGGAACAGATTCAGGGTGATGTGGCCGTAGCCAATATCTTCAGGCACTCTCCACTCTCTTGACAAATGCCAAGATGGTCACCTTGGGAACAAGCGGAAAAAAATAGGTCAACGGCAACAACATAACAAGAAGCCTACGGCATCTGGAAATCCCAGGCGGTCTCCCATCCAGGGATTAAACTGGTCCCAACCCTGCTTAGCCACTGAGATCAGATGAGATTGGGCTCTTTCAGGGTGATGTGGCCGTAGGAGATTTCTTCAGGCACTCTCAACCCTCTTGACTAATGCCAAGATGGTCACTTTGGGAAACAAACAAAAAAAAACAAGTTAACGCCAACAACATAAGAAGAAGTCTACAGCACCTAGTATTCCCAGGTGGTCTCCCATCCAGGTATTAACAAGGCCCGACCCTGTTTAGTCTCTGAGATCAGACAAGATCTGGTGCTTTCAGGGTTATGTGGCCATAGGCAAGCTCTTCAGGCACTCTCAACCCTCTTGATAAACACCAAGATTGTTTACCTTGGTAAACAAACAAAACAAAAGCAAGTCAACGCCAACAACATAAAAAGAAGCCTACAGCACCTAGTATTCCCAGGTGGTCTCCAATCCAGGTACTAGCAAGGCCCAACCTTGCGAAAAAAGACAGGTCAATGTCAACAACATAAAAAGAAGAATACGGCACCTGGTATTCCAACGCCATCTCCCATACAGGTACTAACTAGGCCCAACCCTTCTTAGCCTCAGAGATGAGAAGAGATAGGGCTCTTTCAGGGTGATGCTGCTGTAAGCGATCTCTTTGGGCACTCTCAACCCTCTTGACAAATGCCAAGATGGTCACCTTGAGAAACAAGCGGAAAAAAAAAACCGAATCAACGCCATCAACATAAAAAGAAGCTTACAATAACTGGTATTCCCAGGTGGTCTCCCATCCAGGTACTAACCAGGCCTGACTCTTCTTAGCTTCCAAGATCAGACAAGATTGGGTGCTTTCAGAGTGATGTGGCCATAGGCAATCTCTTCAGGCACTCTCAACCCTCTTGACAAACACCAAGATGGTGACCTTGGGAAACAAGCTAAAAAAAAACAGGTCAACGCCAACAACATAAAAAGAAGCCTACGACACCTGGTATTCCCAGGCGGTCTCCCATCCACGTACTAACACGGCCAGACTCTTCTTAGCCTCCAACATCAAACGAGATCAGGTGCTTTCAGGGTGATGTGCCCGTAGGCAATCCCTTCAGGCACTTTCAACCCTCTTGACAAACGCCAAGATGGTCACCTTGGGAAACAAGTAAAAAAAAACGAAGTCAATGCCAACAACTTAAAAAAAAAGCCTATGGCATTGAGAAATCCCAGGCGGTCTCCCATCCAGGTACTAACCAGGTCCCAACCCTGTTTAGTCTCTGAGATCAGACAAGATCTGGTGCTTTCAGGGTTATGTGGCCATAGGCAAGCTCTTCAGGCACTCTCAACCCTCTTGATAAACACCAAGATTGTTTACCTTGGTAAACAAACAAAACAAAAGCAAGTCAACGCCAACAACATAAAAAGAAGCCTACAGCACCTAGTATTCCCAGGTGGTCTCCAATCCAGGTACTAGCAAGGCCCAACCTTGCGAAAAAAGACAGGTCAATGTCAACAACATAAAAAGAAGAATACGGCACCTGGTATTCCAACGCCATCTCCCATACAGGTACTAACTAGGCCCAACCCTTCTTAGCCTCAGAGATGAGAAGAGATAGGGCTCTTTCAGGGTGATGCTGCTGTAAGCGATCTCTTTGGGCACTCTCAACCCTCTTGACAAATGCCAAGATGGTCACCTTGAGAAACAAGCGGAAAAAAAAAACCGAATCAACGCCATCAACATAAAAAGAAGCTTACAATAACTGGTATTCCCAGGTGGTCTCCCATCCAGGTACTAACCAGGCCTGACTCTTCTTAGCTTCCAAGATCAGACAAGATTGGGTGCTTTCAGAGTGATGTGGCCATAGGCAATCTCTTCAGGCACTCTCAACCCTCTTGACAAACACCAAGATGGTGACCTTGGGAAACAAGCTAAAAAAAAACAGGTCAACGCCAACAACATAAAAAGAAGCCTACGACACCTGGTATTCCCAGGCGGTCTCCCATCCACGTACTAACACGGCCAGACTCTTCTTAGCCTCCAACATCAAACGAGATCAGGTGCTTTCAGGGTGATGTGCCCGTAGGCAATCCCTTCAGGCACTTTCAACCCTCTTGACAAACGCCAAGATGGTCACCTTGGGAAACAAGTAAAAAAAAACGAAGTCAATGCCAACAACTTAAAAAAAAAGCCTATGGCATTGAGAAATCCCAGGCGGTCTCCCATCCAGGTACTAACCAGGTCCCAACCCTGCTTAGCCTCTGAGATCAAATGAGATTGGGCTCTTTCAGGGTGATGCGGCCATAGTAGATTTTTTCAGGCACGCTCAACCCTCTTGACAAACGCCAAGATGGTCACCTTGGGAAGCAAACAAAAAATCAAGTCAACGCCAACAACATAAAAAGAAGTCTACAGCACCTAGTATTCCCAGGCGGTCTCCCATCCAGGTATTACCAAGCGCGACCCTTTCTAGCCTCTGAGATCAGAGGAGATTGGGTGCTTTCAGGGTGATGTGCCCATAGGCAATCTCTTTGGGCACTCTCATCCCTCTTGAAAAATGCCAAGATAGTCACCCTGGGAAACAAGCGGAAAAAAACAGGTTAACGCCAACAACATGAAAAGAAGAATACGGCACCTGGTATTCCAAGGCCGTCTCCCATTCAAGTACTAACTAGGCCCAACCCTTCTTAGCCTCCGAGATCAGAAGAGATTGGGTGCTTTCAGGGTGATGCTGCTGTAAGCGATCTCTTTAGGCACTCTCAACCCTCTTGACAAATGCCAAGGTGATCACTTTGGGAAACAAGCGAAAAAAAACAGGTCAACACCAACAACATAAAAAGAAGCCTGCGGCATCTGGAAAACCCATGTGGTCTCCCATCCAGGTCCAAAGCAGGCCCAACCCTTCTTAGCCTCTGAGACCAGACGAGATTGGGCACTTTCAGGGTTTTGTGCCCGTAGGCAATTTCTTTGTGCACTCTCAACCCTCTTGACAAATGCCAAGATGGTCACCTTGGGAAAAAAGGGAAAAAAAACAGGTCAACGCCGACAACATAATGAGAAGCTCACAGCACCTGGTATTCCCAGGCTGTCTCCCAACCAGGTACTAACCAGGCCCATCGCTGCTTAGCCCCCGAGATCAGATGAGATTGGGCTCTCTCAGGGTGATTTGGCCGTAGGCACTCTCTTTGGGCACTCTGAAGCCTCTTGACAAAGGCCAAGATGCTCCCCTTGGGAAACAAGCTAAAAAAAACAGGTCAAAGCCAACAACATAAAAAGAAGCCTACGGCATCTGGTATTCCCAGGCGATCTCCCAATCAAGACACTAACCAGGCCAGATCCTTCTATGGCACCTGGTCTTTCCAGGCAGTCTCCCATCCAGGTACTAACCAGGCCTGACACTGCTTAGCCTCTATAATCAGATGAGATCGGTTGCTTTCAGGGTGATGTGGCCGTAAGCGTTCTCTTCAAGACACGCCCAACCCTCTTGAAAATAGCCAAGATGGTCGCCTTGAGAAACAAGTGAAAAAAAACAGGTCAAAGCCAACAACATAAAAAGAAGCCTATGGCACCTGGTATTCCCAGGCGGTCTCCCATCCAGGTACTAACCAGGCCCGACACTGTTTAGCCTCTGAGATCAGACAAGATTGGGCGCTTTCAGGGTAATGGGGCCATAGGTGATCTCTTCTGGCACTCTCAACCCTCTTGACAAATGCCAAGATGGTCACCTTGGGAAACAAGTGAAAAAAAAACAGGTCAAGGCCAATAACATAAAAAGAAGCCTACGGCACCTGGTATTCACAGATGGTCTCCCATACAGGTATTAACCAGGCCGTACACTGCTAGGCCTCTGAGATCAGATGAGATTGTGCGCTTTCAGGGTGATGTGGCCATAGGTGTTCTATTCAGACACTCTCAACCCTCTTAACAAATGCCAAGATGGTCATCTTGGGAAACAAGTGAAAAAAAACAGGTCAATGCCAACAACATAGACCCTGGCGGTCTCCCATCTGACCCTGCTTAGCCTCTGAGATCGGGTGCTTTCAGGGTGATGGGGCCTTAGGCTAACGCTTCGGAACATACTAAAAACTCTTGACAGATGCTAAAATGGTCACCTTGGGAAACAAGCGGAAAAAAAACAGGTCAAAGCCAACAATATAAAAAGATTGCTACGGCACCTGTAATTAGGTACTATCCAGGCCGGACCCTGCTTAGCCTCTGAGATCAGATAAGATCGGGCGCTTTCAGGGTGATGTGGCTGTAGGAGATTTCTTTGGGCTCTCTCAGCCCTCTTGACAAATGCCAAGATGGTCACCTTGGGAAACAAGCGGAAAAAAAAACGCCAACAACATAAAAAGAAGCCTACAGCACCTGGTATTCCCAGTCGGTCTCCCTTCCAGTTACTAATCAGGCCCGACAATGCTTAGCCTCTGAGATCAGACAAGATCGGGCACTTTCAGGGTGATTTGGCCGTAGGCACTTTCTTTGGGCACTCTCACCCTCTTGACAAACGCCAAGATGGTCATCTTGGGAAACAAGCGAAAAAAAACAGGTCAACGCCAACAACATAAAAAATAGGATTTTTATATACAGCTTACCTGTAAAATCCTTTTCTTGAGAGTACATCACGGGACACAGGAGCTTCATTACATAGTGGGTTATATAGGCACCTCTGGTATTTGGACACTGGTTAACCCCCAATTAAGGAGAATTCCTCCCCTATATAACCCCTCCCATATGGGGGCACCTCAGTTTTGTAGCAAAGCAATAGGAAACCACGTAAAACCCAAGAGGGGTGGGAGCCCTGTGCCCCGTGATGTACTCTCAAGAAAAGGATTTTACAGGTAAGCTGTATATAAAAATCCTATTTTCTTGATCATACATCACGGGACACAGGAGCTTCATTACATAGTGGAATGACCCAAAGCAATGCTCAGATTGAGGGCAGGGAGACACAGATCATAATATATAGACCGCCAAGGACCGGAGGACCTAAACTGCAGCCTGCAGTACACTGCGCCCAAAGGCGATATCCTCTTGCCCTCTGACATCCACCTGATAGAATCTGGTGAATGTGTGGACTGATGACCAAGTTGCAGCCTTACAGATCTGAGCCAGGAAGGCCTGGTGATGCACTGCCCAAGAAGTACTTACAGCCCTAGTTGAGTGCGCTCTCACTTGAAAAGGAGGGATCTTCCCTTTAACACTATAGGCCTGAGAAATAATCTGTCTAATCCACCCTGAGAGAGTGGATTTTGATGCCGCCTGGCCCTTCCTAGGGCCTTCCGGCAAAATAAATAAGCAACCAGTTTTCCTTATCTGAGCAGTTGCCTGAAGATAGATACTGATTGCCCTTACCACATCCAAAGTGTGCAAAGATTCTTCTTCTGTGGACTGTGGTTCCAGAAAAAAGGATGGTAGGCTTACATCTTGATTCAAATGGAATCCTGAAACCACCTTAGGCAGAAAGGACCTGTTGGGACGCATTACCACCAGGTCCTTATGAATAATTAGATACGATTCTTTACTGGAGAGAGCTGCTAGTTCTGACACTCTTCTAGCCGTGGATATGGCTACCAAGAAAACCAATTTTTTAGTCAAAAGAACTAACGAAGCCTGATGCAAAGGTTCAAAAGGTTGCCCCTGCAAAGCTGAGAGAACCAAATTCAGATCCCATGGGCATACCGGAGGTTTGACTGGCGGCCTTATCTGCATAGCCCCCTGGATGAAAGCACGCACCAGGGAATGTGATGCAAGTGGTTTCTGAAAAAACACTGACAAGGCCGAAATATGCACCTTGATAGTGCTTACGGCCAAATTCATTTCTAGGCCTGACTGGAGGAAGGCCAAGATCCTGCTAATGACATACTTTCTAGGATGACATTCCCTGAGTTCACAACAGGAAACATATGCCCTCCAGATTTTGTAGTAAATAATCCTGGAGGCCGGCTTTCTGGCATTGACCAGAGTAGAAAGGACTGGCCCCGAAAGCCCAGGGTCTCAGCAGCCAAACCGTCAAATTCAGACTGTGTAAAGCAGGACTGTGTAAAGCAGGACCCTGTGAGAGCAGATCTGGCCGGAGAGGGAGGATCCATGGCCTACCTACTGCCAACTTCATGATCTCTGCGTACCACGGTCGCCTGGGCCAAGCCGAGGCTACCAAAAGAACCAACTTTGTTTCCCTCTTGACTCTTCCCAGGAACCGCGACAGAAGCAGGCACGGGGGGAAGGCATAAATCAAATTGTACTGATCCCAGGGAACTGTCAGAGCATCCGACCCCGGAGCGAGTGTATCTCTTGTCCTTGACACAAATTTGTCCAGTTTTCTGGTGAACCTGGACGCAAACAGATCTACGTCTGGAGTACCCCACCTGCGACATATGTTCCAAAACACGTCGGGGTGCAGAGCCCATTCTCCTGGGCACAACTACTGGTGGCGCAGAAAATCCGCCTGTCAATTTTCCACTCCTGGAATGAAGACTGCAGAAAGGCATGGAACATGCCTTTCTGCCCAGCCAAGTATGCGATTCACCTCTTTTTGCGTAACCAGACTCCTGGTACCGCCCTGGTGATTGATATAGGCCACTGCTGTGGCATTGTCCGACTGAACCCAAACAGGGAGACCCTGTAGTCTGAAAGACCAGTTTATGAGATCCATATAAACTGCCCGGATCTCCAAGACATTTATGGGCAATAGCTTCTCGATCGCAGACCATTTCCCCTGCGAGCACGTCTCCTCCAACACTGCTCCCCAGCCTGTCAGGCTGGCATCTGTCATAATAATCTTCCATGGAAGAGGAAGAAAAGTTTTGCCTTTCAGCAAATTCTCGGTTTGTAACCACCAGACGAGGCTCTTGCGTGTCCCTGGGGATAGACGCATAGGAAGATCCAAGGATTGGGGCTTCCTGTTCCAAGCCGCAAGGATGCCTCTTTGCAGAGGCCTTGAGTGGAACTGGGCGAATGGAACGGCCTCGAAGGAGGTGACCATTTCCCCTAACAGTGTCATGCACAACCGAATGGGGGAAGATCTTCTGCCCAGAATTAGGCGCACCAGATCCCCAATGGCCAAGGCTTTTGGCCTTGGTAGAAACACCTTGCCCTGAGCAGTGTCGATAACCATACCCAGGTATTCCAACCTGGTAGCAGGCTGTAGGGACGACTTTTCTAGGTTTATAATCCAACCTAGGCGTTCCAGCTGTTCTAGCGCTCTGGTAACACTGTGGTTCAGGAGCGCTACTGTTTTCTCTATGAGAAGCAAATCGTCTAGATAAGCCATGATGGCTATACCCTGAGCTCTTAGGTTTGCCAAGAGAGGGTCCAGAATCTTTGTGAAGACTCGAGGGGCCGTAGCTAGCCTGAACGGCAAAACCACAAATTGAAAATGGTGCTGCTCTACCGTGAACCTTAGATACTTTTGGTGTGCGGGAAAAATTGGCACATGGAGATATGCATCCTTGATGTCTATTGATGCCATAAACTCTCCCCCTTGCAGGGAGGAGACCACAGTGCGAATTGACTGTATTCGGAAGGACCGGATGCGTAAAAATCGGTTCACATCCTTCAGATCCAGGATAGGTCTGACACTTCCATTTGGCTTTGGAACGCTGAAGAGATTCGAGTAAAACCCTGAACCCTGTTCTTTTGGGTCCACTTCTACTATCACCCCCTGGGATAGTAAGTGATCTAAGGCCAGAAATAGCGGTCTTTGCTTTACTGGGTCCCTGGGGATCCTTGACCTTAGAAAGCGAGAAGGTGGAATCTCCTGAAACTCCAGCTTGTAGCCCAGGGATACCGAAGAGACCACCCACTCGTCCCGGATCTCTTCCCGCCAGGCTTCTGCAAACTGCAGGAGCCTTCCCCCCACTTGGCCGAGCAGGGGTGCCCCTTCACAAGGAAGCTTTCAGGCTCTGCTTGGCAGGCTTTCGCCCCCAGGATTTATTCTGCCCCTGGGCCCGGCCTTGAGCCTTTCCTGTAGAGGGGGGTTGAGAAGGCCGTCGCCACTGCTTAGAGCTTGATGCTCCGGGAGAGAGAGAACGCCTAAATGATGGACGTTTGCTCCTTTTGACTGGAAGGACAGTAGATTTACTCCCTGAAATTTTTTGTACGAATTTGTCTAATTCTTCTCCAAACAAACGTTCCCCTTTAAACGGGAACCCAATCAAATGCTTCTTGCATGATAGCTCAGCTGCCCAATTCTTTAGCCATAGGGCCCTTCGCATGTGTACCAACAGGAGAGACAAACGAGATGCTTGTTGGACAGAATCCAAAATCGCATCAATCATTAAACACAGAATTTGAGGTATTTCTGCATAATTGTCCACTTCCTCACTGGGAAGGAGGCCAAGCATCTGCTTAACCTGTTCCTTGAGGAACTGACACAACCCCACGGCTGCGACTGTAGCTTGCACTACAGCGCCAGTCATGGAAAAGGAGGCTTTTATTAATGTTTCCAGCTTCTTATCAGTTGGATCTTTAAATACCTGAGCATTATCCAAAGGACTGGTCAGGTTTCTATTCAGGCAAGAAACAGCTGCATCGACAGATGGGACCCCCCATTTCTTGGTGAAACTTTCCTCCAGAGGATAAAGCATAGAAAACCTTTTAGGAGGAGAAAACAGTTTATCGGGATGTCCCCAATCCTCATACAACAATTTATCCATTAAGGGATGAATTGGAAAGGAAAAGGCCGGTTGTGGGATTTTCCTGACTCCCAGGGAAGAAACAGAGGACGTAGCGATCTCAGCAGCAGGCATTCTGAATGTGGTACGCACCAATTCAGTATAATACTGCACCTGTTTTCTGAGCGCCTGCGAGGAGGGGACTCTCTCCTCTTCCTCTGATTCATCCGACTGCTCAAGATCCCTGTCCCAAGATAGGGATCTCTCCTCATTGTCAGAAGTGTCATCTGAAAGAGGAATCTCAGCAGAGGGAGGGGATCTACCCCTTTTCCTGCTATCTTTCAGGGAAGCTGAAATAAAATTCATGATTCTCCCTTCAAAACCCTCCAATGTAGCCCTAAGGGAGTCCTCAGTGACGTATACCGGGCTGAAATATTAGGAGAGGCTGCAAATCCTGACAGGGGCACTGACTCATCCTGTGAGGCTGACTCCAGTCTTGCAGGGGGGGATGGTAACCTACAGGCATTTTTAGAACACCTAGAACTAGGCGGTGACTTACCAGTGCCCTTGTTATCTCCCCCTGAGACCCTCTTACGAGGAGACATAGTCCTAAGCTACAAAGCAGAGGTACTAGTACAAAGTGCAATCACTGTTGTGCTTAAAGTCTCACAATAAATATATATGCTTAAACTGCACAACCTGATGCTGAGTAGGTGTCTTAGGTTTGCCTGGATCCAATCCCGTGGGATGCTTACTGCCCACAGATCCTGTGTCTCCACTTACAGCCCCCTGACGCTCTGAGCTGTAAAACTGCTGTCTGGTGCCTGCAGAGTACAGCGCCGTGCACACCGAACGACATGGCTCGCAAACACACTCCGAGCTCAGCGCGCATGCACGTGTGTGCGCGTGTGCACAAGGACCGCCGGTATCCAGGGGGGAAGGGAATTGCCATCGGAGCTGCCTGGGACCCCCAGACTACGTGGGACCCCTGTATTACCTTCATTGTGGCAGAGATTGCAGTGGAGACGTGAGTCATCTGGGAGAACCAGGCTTCACTGAGCGTGTGTATCTGAAAGACATGTAAGTATGCATCAGGCTGCTCTTACTCCCTCTAGTGGTGGAAACCAGGTAAGACATACAACTACTCAATGAAGAAATCCATAATATAATTTATACAGGATTAACTTCCCTTACCTGTCCTCGCCGCAGGAATTGCTGAAAACAGACAGATTCCAGCCTTCACCCATCACGGCGGGCAGAATTGTGCCAACCTTCTGGTTTTTTTGGGGGTTCCTTTTCAGAAGAACCTCCTACCTGGACCTTGTAATAGACTCTGCCAGAAACTTTCGTGCCACTATGTAAATAGTACAGTAAGTCTGGTTTTCCCAGAGACCAGTCTTCCAATAGGAGAGGATTTACAGGCAAAACCTTGTTTCTTCAGATGACGGGGCCTGGGTATCATATCATCTTGGGAGTCAAAATATCAGCCCGAGATATGGATCCGGTTTGTCGTAGCTTTTAGGCCCCCGCAGGGACCTGCACAGAGCTTTCTTCATTGCACATGTTTTACGTGACCAACCACCATAGATACAGGCGAAAAAATGGAGGTGCCTCCCATATGGGAGGGGTTATATAGGGAAGGAATTTTCCTTAATTGGGGGTTAATCAGTGTTCAATCACCAGAAGTGCCTATATAACCCACTATGTAATGATCCTGTGTCCCGTGATGTATGATCAAGAAATAAGCATAAGGCACCTGGTATTTCCCAGTCGGTCTTCCATCCAGTCACTAATCAGGCCCGACAATGCTTAGCCTCCGAGATCAGACAAGATCGGGCACTTTCAAGGTGATGGGGCCATAGGCGATCTCTTTGGGCACTCTCAACCATCTTGACAAACGCCAACATGGTCATCTTGGGAAACAAGTGAAAAAAAACAAGTCATTGCCAACATTGGAGGCTAAGCAGGGTTGGGCAATCAGTTTCCTTGCCTGAAATAGGCATATCAGAACTGCCATCTGGCTGCTTCCCGGGTTTCCAACTCCTTCAACTAATCCCAGGAGACAATACTTCGCCTCCATCCTGGTGGAGGTTCCAAACACCCGATCAATGGTTCCTGTCACCTCCGTCCAGTAGCAGATCAACTTCGGGCATCTGCAAAACATGTGCATCATGTCTCCCCCCATGTTCCCGCACCGGGGGCAACTTGCGTCCAGCCGTTCGGCCAAATTGAAAAAGTTTACAAGGAGCATAATAAGTTCTATATAATAAGAACAGATGTGACATCCTCTGAGAGGAGAGCCACAATTGACCACAGGCAGTATTCCTGTGGCCAATTATATCTCAAGGGGGTTTAGTACACACCCCACACTATATAAGGCCGCCAGCGCGGTGGCCTTGTATAGTGTGTTGCGGCGGTCAGGGAAAGAGGACGATAGGCAGGGACAGTGTCTTTACTGCTTGGGAACCTAGCACTGTTACAGTGGGTGTTATGTGCCCCCTGCACAGTACACACCTGAAGCTACCCTTTATTACTGGCGTTCAATTTCTGCAATACAGGCATCTGCAGTGCAGAAGTTAGAGTGGATGTTGTGTGCCTCCTGCACAGTATACACCTGAAGATACCCCTTATTGCTGGTGTTCTGGTTCTGTAAGGCAGGAACCTAGCACTGTTACAGTGGGTGTTGTGTGCCTCCCATGCTTGTCCTTATTTTCGGCAGCTGGACGTGTTGAGCCACATCATGCTGAACACTTGGTCGGATGTGAAAGACCAAGCCCTCCTAATGCTCCTCATCCTCTCTCACCCAGGCTCAGGGTACTAGCCTGTGTTCTGTATACCCTATCCTCTCTTTATACTCTAGCCTGTCGTTTATGTACACTAGACTCTTTGTTTACCTCATAAATGGCAGTGTATATAGAAGGAAGGTAAGTTTATACAGAGAGGCTAAGGTATACAGAAGGTAGGCTAGAGAATAAAGAAGACAGGCTAGTGTATACAGGACACATGCTAATGTATACAGAAAACAGGCTTGGTTATAGAGAGAGACTGAGACTATTATATTCAGAAGAAAAGCTAGTGTATATAGAGAGGCCGGCTGGGGTATACAGAGAGGCTACTGAATACAGATAGGGTGATGTATACAGAAATGCTAGTGTATACAGAGAGGCTAGAGTATACAGTTATTCTGGGGTATACAGAGAAGCTAGTTTAAAGAGAGGCTAGTGTATACAGAATACAGACTCATGTATGCAGATAGGCATGAGTATACAGAGATGCTAGAGTAAACAGTGAGGCTGGGGTACACAGAGAGGCTAGTTTAAAGAGAGGCTGGGGTACAGAAGACAGGCTGTGGTATACAGAGGGTTTAGTGTATTCAGAGAGTCTAGTGTATTCAGTCGGCGAGTGTATACATAATACTGGCTAGTTCACACAGTGTTTACAGAGATGCAAGGGTTTACAGAGAAGCTAGTGTATATACAGAAGAAAGGCTAGTGAATACAGAATAAAGACTCGTGTATGCAGATAGGCTTGAGTATACAGAGATGCTAGAGTAAACAGTGAGGCTGGGGTACACAGAGAGGCTAGTTTAAAGAGAGGCGAGTTTAAAGAGAGGCTAGTATACACAAAGATGTTAGTGTATATAGAGAGGTTAGTGTATAGAGAGAGTCGAGTGTATACAGAAAGCACAGTGCATATAGAGAAACTAGTGTATACAGAAGACAGGCTTGGGTATACATCCAAGCTGACAGTGAATACAGAAGACTGGGTAGTGTATACAGAGAATCTAGTGGGTACAGAAGATAGGCTGGTGTATTTTAGCTAGTTTTTACAGTCTAGTGTACACAGAAGACAGGCTGTGGTATACAGAGTGTTTAGTGTATTCAGAGAGTCTAGTGTATACAGTCGGCGAGTGTATACATAATACTGGCTAGTTCACACAGTGTTTACAGAGATGCAAGGGTGTACAGAGAAGCTAGTGTATATAGAAGACTACAGCATACAGAAGAAAGGCTAGTGAATACAGAATACAGACTCGTGTATGCAGATAGGCTTGAGTATACAGAGATGCTAGAGTAAACAGTGAGGCTGGGGTACACAGAGAGGCTAGTTTAATGAAAGGCTAGTTTAAAGAGAGGCTAGTATATACAAAGATGTTAGTGTATATAGAGAGGTTAGTGTATAGAGAGAGTTGAGTGTACACAGAAAGGACAGTGCATATAGAGAAACTAGTGTATACAGAAGACAGGCTTGGATATACATCAAAGCTGACAGTGTATACAGAAGACTGGGTAGTGTATACAGAGAGTCTAGTGGGTACAGAAGACAGGCTGGTGTATTCTAGCTAATTTTTACAGTCTAGTGTATACAGAAGACAGGCTGTGGTATACAGAGGGTTTAGTGTATTCAGAGAGTCTGGTGTATACAGTCGGCGAGTGTATACATAAGATTGGCTAGTTTACACAGTGTTTACTGAGATGCAAGGGTGTACAGAGAGGCTAGTGCATACAGTGAAGCTATTTTATATAGAAGCTAGTGTGTACAGAAGAAAGGCTAGACAGGCTATAAAGAGAGACAAGTGTTTACAGAGGACAGTTTGGGGTATAGAGAGATGCTAGTTTATACAGAGAGACTAATGTATACAGAAGACAGGCTAGGGCATACAGAAGACAGAAGACGGGCTAGTGTATTCAAAACTAGGCTAGTGTATACCGAAGACAGGCTATTGTATGCAGAAGACCGGCTAGAGTATACAGAGAAACTAGTGTATAACAGAGAGCGTAGTGTATATAGAAGACAGGCCAGGGTATAAAGAAGACAGAGTAATGTATATAGAAAGCAGAAAACATGCTCGTGTATATAGAGAGGCTAGTGAATTTAGAGGGTAGGCTAAGTGATAACAGAAGACAATCTTGGATATACAGAGACATTTCATAATTTCATCTAGCTCACATCTCTAATGGAGTTTGTCTCATTGCCATGTTATGCCTTTTCCTTCTTATGCTAAATATAGATTATACTCACTACACGATTTTAATCACCCACATCAAGCATGAAATAAAACTATCATACATCAAAATAAACTATGTACTGCCAAAACAATAACGGCCAATAACTTAACAAATTAATTATCAGTCAATCACTTAACAAAATAAACTTTGCACTCTTTTGCTCTATTTTGCATATTTGTAATTCTCCACATCAATTGTCACATTGATATCACCACTGACGACACACCATCCTGACTTATTTTGCTTTATTTATTATTACAAATAGAGAGTACTATCTCAAAACCAGTTAAATCTATTCACTTCGATGAGGTCTACCGCTAATTGTACGGTATTGCAAAATGTTCACAAAACCATCCATTTGCTACCAGACATGCTGCACATACTAAGAGTAATGTAACTCTCGCTCGCTAACGATGTAAACAGTTTTATTGCTTTTCTGACATTAACTGAGTATCTCTGACATTAACTGAGTATCTCTCTGCACTAGGATCTTATTAATAATAATAATAATAATAGGATTGTGTAAGGCAAAGATCAACTAGTCTAATATAAGCTTTCTCAGTGGTACCGGCATATCCTTTAAATGTAGACTTATCAAGCTCAGCTTTCAATCTCTTACCGTTGAACAGCGATACTTCCTCCCTGCAATATTAAGCCATTTAAATGTCCTATTGGTCGTCTATATTATACAACTCTAAAAAGTATATATGTAGAGAATAAAACTAGTCTTACATCTTAATAAAACTGTTTTATTGCTCAACCCGTATGAAGCTGTCATGACATAAGCAAATAAGTCACAGTTAAAACACAGTTACAAAACACTTCTTTTTACCGCAGCAAAATGTGAGAAAAGCAATGTAAGCCGTCTTTCTGCCATATGCTTCAGAAAATTAATGTACCGCTTTTAAATCCATATCATTTCCACATCCTAATTTAAACCGTCTTAAAATTTTAACATTTACTGATAGCAATTACTGATATTACATTATGATTATAGTGAGTACTATCTCCTAACCTGTTAAATCTATTCACTTCGATGAGGTCTACCGTTAATTGTACGGTATTGCAAAATGTTCACAAAACCATCCATTTGCTACCAGACATGCTGCACATACTAAGAGTAATGTAACTATCGCTCGCTAACGATGTAAACAGTTTTATTGCTTTTCTGACATTAACCGAGTATCTCTGACATTAACTGAGTATCCCTCTGCACTAGGATCTTAATAATAATAATAGGATTTTGTAAGGCAATGATCAACTAGTCTAATAATTTAAACCGTCTTAAAATGTTAACATTCACTGATAGCAATTACTGATATTACATTATGATTATACCAGTGAAAAGGACCGCGTAATGGAACTGCTAAATTAATCATAATCTCAGAGTTAACTTAGCTGATAAATTTACGATTTACTCAACGATTTACTCAACGATTTAAACTTAGATTTTTTCAAGCTAAGTCAATTTAATCTTAAATAAATTATACTATATTCTACTGTACTCTTAAATTATGTACTGTTTTTCTGTATTTTAGCCGTACTCATATTTCGTGTTATGTTGCAACCATCTAATCTTATTGCTATTCCGACATTCTGCCTTAATGAGGATATTACTTTGCAACTATCCCTTGAACCCTTTTGTGTATTCACTTTATATCGACCTATATAAACTGCCTCAATATACTTATTATTATTATATTATAGTAAACGTAACCATAGTTATAATGTACAGCTAATTTTACGTTAAAGCAAACTTCACACAAAACCATCTTTTTAAAACCTTTTACACACTGCACATTAAGAGTAATGCAACCATCTCTCTACCTCTATGCAATAGGATTCTCTTTCTGACTCTATTGTGTGTATTACTTCTTCTCCAAATTAACTGTCACACTGATAACCATTTGTAACACATAACACTGAACCCATTTTTTAACAGCAGCAAAATGTGAAAAAAGCAGTGGGATGGTTTACTTGCTTGAGAAGTGGTTGCAGTACCAAAGGATAGCAATAAAGTTTGATTACATTAATAACACATAATGCAACTATTTTACATTCACATAAAGCATACATCCTAATGTAAACTGTCTATCACTATTAATGTTCAGGGTTACTGATACATTATGCCAATAACCAGTGGAAACGGAAACAGTCAGTGTAAGCCGTCTTCGTGCGTAACAAAATTAATGGAACGATTTACACGTTGGAATTTACAAGCTACGTCAATTTACTCTTAAATAATGTATACCTTTTAGCTGCTTAGCTCACACTTTGCTGTATGTAGCCGCGTTAACTGTATTAATTATTACATGTAAGTAACCAATGGGTATTGACATTTCATGTCTATGTCACATCTCTAATGCAATTTGTCTCTTTGAGACACGTTGCTGATATTTGCTGATATTTCATGATTACAGCAATCATCTCATCTAATTGCTATTCCAACATTTTGCCCTGGTATTACTTTGCAACGCTCTATTGAACAATGTAAAGGTAAGCTAGATATTTTGTGTATTTCCACTTTAACTCGACCTGTATATACTGTCTCAATATTATCCTTTCTAATTTTGCTAAATTAGATTATAGAGTATGCTATGTCTAAATCCAGGTTACCTACTCACCTTTATTACGTATACTGCTAATTTTAGGATAATACAAAACCATCTTTTGCTTCTTTACACGCTGCACATATTAAGAGTAATGCAATGCTATCGATGTGAACAGTTTAATTGCTCTTCTCACATTAGCTGGTATATCTCTACTATAGGAAACTGAATTTGTACTACAACGATAACTCGTCTAATATCAGTCCACTTAGTGCTACCGGGATAACTTTTGCATTTAGAGTAATGAAATGATTTCTCAGTTATTTTGAAGCTACTGCAACAAACGCTTCCGATCTCTTTTCAACTGCAATACTTAAGCTCTGTAATATTAAGGAATATTTAGCTGCTTAGCTGAAACTTTGCTGTACGTAGCCGTGTTATTTTATTAATGGTTACCTGTAAGTAACCAATGGGGATTGACATTTCATGTCTAATTCACATTCACATTTCTAATGCAATTTGTCTTTTTGCCATGTCATCCTTTGCCAGTTATTATCCTTTCTCTTCCTTATGCTATATTCTTCCTTATGCCAGCAGGTGCATGATTAAAGACACGTAATGAACCTGATTGATAAAAACCTACACTCGTCGCTGCTCTTATTTCGTGTATTTCCACTTAAACCCGACCTGTATATAACTGTCCCAATATTAATCTGAGTTATTTTGCTATATTTATTATTAGAATAAGCAGATTACGATCTCTAAATCCTGGTAAACCAACTCACACAAAACCTTACACGCAGCACATTACATAGTAAGATAATAACATTTAACCGGTATCTCTCTGCAATAGTAAACGAAATGTGTAGATCACTCATCTAATATCAGTCTTCTCAGTGCTACCGGAACAACTTTTAAATTTAGAGTAATGCAGCAATTACTCAGTTTTATGAAGGTACTGCAACTAACGCTTTGGATTTCTTTCCTGTTAAATTACGCTCTGCAATATTAAGCCATGCAAGTTGTCCTATTGGTCCACTAACAATGCTATGTATAATAATACAAATCTTTCAAAAGCAATATCGTCTCACTACAAAACTTACACTCTGCATAATAAATATGAATAATGCGACTAATGCTAATAATAAAGTCGTCTAAAACTCGGCTATAGGTAGAGAATAAAACTATCTTACATCAAAATAAACCATGCACTGCCATTGGTTAATAACATCCAATTACTGAACGTCTATCAGTCAATGACTTAACAAAATAAACTTAGCACTCTTTTGCTCTATTTTGTATATTTGTAGTTCTCCACATTAACTGTCACATTGATATCACCACTGACAACACACCACTGACCTTTTAACAGCACCAAAATATGAAAAAAGCACTGTAACTCTTTACATGATTTAGAAGTAGTTGCATTAGCAAAAAATAAAGTCCTGTCTTCTGTAACACGCTAGCCTTTCTGTATACATTAAACTTTCTGTGTACACCAGTCCCTCTATATAGCCTCTCTGTCTTCTGTATACACGTGCCCGTAACCTATATACACTTGCCTGCCTTCTTTTTACAATAGTCTCGGTGGCCCAGCCTCTCTGCATACTCTAGCCTTACTGAATTCTCCAGACTTTCTTCTGTATACACAAGCCTATCTGTAAACAATAGCTTGTCATCTGTACACACTAGCCTCTCTGTATACACTAGCCATTCTTCTGTATAAACTAGGCTCAGGGGAATAACATTAGCCTATCTGTATTACCTTGATTGACTTTTCTGTTTTCTCTTTCTTTTCTAGGGTGTACCTCGCTGTATTCCAATTATAATAGCCTCACTGGGTTTTTGACAGGCGGTCTTGTGTGGGTTTTTTTCAGTCTGCTCAGCCATCTTCTTGCAGGGGTTCTTCGGGTCAGCCCTTGCTCCCTTTTCCCCACGTATCCTCTCATTCACAAGAAGTTCATTCTAATGTCTGGGTTACCTTGGGCATCAGGCTCATCCTATCCTTCACGGGACATCCATTTGGGTTTGCGTAGCTTGCAGGCTCTTAGGGGATGCCTTCTCATCTCCAGGTCAGGAGTCAGTGGGTTCTACCCTCACAGCGGTAACTTACCGGTTGCTTACAGTTGGCGTTTTGGCATACGTCATTTTATGGATGGGATCTTTACCTTCCCTTTTCCACCTATACTTTTGTCTTTTTGCCCTCTTTTCAGGCATACTGACCGTCCAGGCCATGGCACACCTTAGGCCTTGGTTCTTAAGTAATATCGCATTTCCCACTTGAAGACTCCGATTAAAAGTGGGAAGGCTGAGGGACTATTTAACCCTCCCCTCTGTCATGGCCAGGGTTGGTGTTTTCTAGGAAGAGAGAGACTGGGTTACACAGACTTGCTAGTGTATACAGACGGAATAGTGTAGTGTACAGAGACAAGCTGACAGTGAGGCTGGGGTATAATGAGAAGCTAGGTTATACAGTAGACAGGCTAGTTTATATAACAGACAAAATTGGGTAAACAGAATACAGGCTGGGGTATAATGAGAGGCAAGATTATACAGAGAGGCTAGGGTACACAGAGAGGCTAGTGTATAAAGATGTATACAGAAAGGCGGGGTATACCGAGAGACTAGGTGTATAAAAGACAAGCTAGGGACGGACTAGTGTATACAGAGGACTGGCTAGTTGATACAGAGAGGCTAATGTGTACAAAAGAAAGGCTAATGTATACAGATAGGCTAGATTATACAGAAGAACGTCCTGGGTATGCAGAGCGCTCAGCTTCAAGGGATGGCCAACGTGACTTTCTGACAGATCTGACTTTCATCCCCTTGCCCTCTCTGCCCCGGTCATCTGGTGGCAGTTTTATGCACTTCCCTGGCCCCCACCCATTCATAATCCTTACCGACCTTTCCTTCCGCTGCTCACAGGAACACACTGGATGACTTGTCTAATTAACCAACTTGTACAAGACACCACTATCCTCCTGTCTGACACCGGTCCCCCTTGGAGGCTTTACCCCTCACTGTTTGGGTGGTCCCTGCCTCCCCCTGGATGCTCCACATATACCCCAACGACATTGTCGAAGGGGCACCACTTGACAGGCCACGGGCTGTCATGCCGGTGGCATCTCCCATTGGAGGAAGGGATGATGGCCCCAACCCCTTGGCAGCAGGTTCTTTCATGTACAGACCAGGGTGGCTCATCTTCCCTTCTGGAGTCTTGACCTTAGAGGGGGGAGTTGCACTTTGGGGGGTCTGAGTGATACATAGTGCGCTGTACTGGAAGGGCTTGACATTCCCGCATATGTGTCCCCTCTCCCTGGTTGCGCCCCTCGTCCCCCCCCCCACTGGCCCCCACCTACTCTTTGCCGACATTGCCTTCTGCAGCTTTCGGGGACACCCTGGATGACTTTTTTATTGAGCCTATTGGTACGAGACACTGCTTCCCTCCAGTTTGACTCTGGACCCCCCTGGAGGATTTACCCCTTACTGTTTGGGCGGACCCAGCCTCCCTCTGGATGCTCTACACAGCCCCCGATGGCGATGCAGGAGAGACACTAATTGGCGGGCCCCAGAACTGCTGCTCGGGTGAAGTCTCCCGTTGGATGGAGGGATGGTGGCCCCAGCCCCTTGCCTGCCGGATTCTCCATGCACCGACCAGGGCTGCTCCTCTTTCATCTTGATGTGGTGACCATGGAGGGGAGGAGTGGAAACTTATGGGGTCCGGGTGGTTGCTGGTGTGAGTGCGCTAAAGGACTTGACATTTCCGCATGTTTGTCCCCTCTAACTTGCTGCCCCCCCTTCCTTCCCCCCTTCCCTCCCCCTTCCCCCCCTCTTTTCCCCCCTTCCCTCCCCCTTTTCCCCCAGAGCGTGGACGGAGGAGAGGGGGTAAGGAGAGGACAATCTGCCAAAGGGAGAAATGCATTTGTTCGGGGGCTGCATGTACTTTTGGGGTATGGGACGGGGGGTGGTGGATCCCATTCTGTGATGCCTTTTCTGTTGTGACGGGCTCCCTCGTGCATGCCTACATTTAGGGCGAGCTGAGGAGACCCCCTTAGTGCTGACAGTTCTATGCTCTACCTCTGTTTTGATTATACTATTGTTTTTTGGTTCTATGATGTTACTGATTGTCTTTTATTTGCATACCGGTATCAGACGTGACATTTACCACTGCCAGGACTGGGGGGACTGGGATCCGGGGGCTTCCTCTCCGACCTGTCTACCCACCAACCCAAGTAGGACGGCGCTTTAAACCCAGTGTACATCTGGTAAGCGCTATAGCATAATTGTGCTGTTTTAGTATACAATTCCTGTACTGTTGAGTGCGGACAACCCTTAATTTCCCTCTCCCCCTGGGGTTGAGGTGCCCAGCCTCTTTTTCCCCTTACCTTTCCTTACATTTGCCCTTCCTTTCTCCCCCTTAGTTCCCGCCATCCATTACCTACCCAATACCTACCTTGGTTCAACTTTCTTTGCTTTTCTCGGACGTCCCCCTTCCCCTCCCCGAGGAGCGATGGCAGACTCAGTCAAGGTCACCTCTCTAAACGTTAAGGGACTGAACTCCTCTGAAAAACAGTGGATTCTCCTGTGAGAACTGAAGACTTCCTGTACTGATGTGGCCTTTATACAAGAAACACATTTTAAAAATACTAGCCTCCCCTTTCTATGGTCAAGATCCTTTGCTAAGGTCTACCACTCTACTAACCCCTCCTCTAAGACCAAGGGAATCGCCATTCTGATCTCTAGCAGGCTCCCCTCGGTTCTCCAGGATTCTCTGGTGGACCCTGGGGGCCGATATCTTTTTCTTAGGGGCCACATTGGAGAGCTCCTTTTTACATTTGCCACTGTGTACGCTCCCAATGATCACCAAGACACATTCCTCAGAACTACCCTGCACGGATTATGTGACTTTCGGGAGGGCCAGTTGATATTAGGTGGGGACTTTAATGTCCCCTTTCGCCATCGGTTGACACTTCTGCCTCTTGCTCCTCGCTCCTCATTTCCTCTAGAAAGCGGATTACTAAGTGTTTTCTGAATGACCAATTAGTTGATGTCTGCAACACTCCGGATAAATTGCCTACTCTTTTTGCTCTTCCCCTCACAAATCATACTTGAGGATAGACTTCTTCTTGATTCCACATGACCAACTGCACTTGGTGAGCTCTTCCTCCATCGGCCATATTACTTGGTCCGACCACGCTCCTGTAGCCCTTACCTACACCCTCTCTAGGAACCCCTCACCTAGGTCTCTATTCTGGCACCTTAATGAGAGCCTCCTCCAGATACCAGAAGTTTTAGCAGATGTGACCAGGGAATTTGACCTTTATTTCCAAGAAAACTAAACGCAGGACTGCGACCCGGGGATAATTTGGGAGGCTCACAAGTCAGTACTCCGCAGGGTATTTATCAGGCACGGGGCGCGCATCAAACGAACATGGAAGGAACAGCTTGCTAATCTGTTTTGTGAACTTGCCTCTGTGGAAGCGAAACATAAACATGTCCCGTCACGGACCTTAGAGATTGAATTGGGGACACTCCGTACCCAGATTACTGACCTACTCCATTATAAAGCGAAAGCGGCACTCCAGTTTTGTCGTAAACTGACGTAGGAGTCAGGGGACAAATGCGGAAAAATCTTAGCCAGGTCGGTAAATGAGTTGAAATCTGCCTCTTACATACCACAGTTGATACAGTGGTGTGAAAAAGTGTTTGCCCCCTTCCTCATTTCCTGTTCCTTTGCATGTTTGTCACACTTAAGTGTTTCGGAACATCAAACCAATTTAAACAATAGTCAAGGACAACACAAGTAAACACAAAATGCAATTTGTAAATGAAGGTGTTTATTATTAAAGGTGAAAAAAAATCCAAACCATCATGGCCCTGTGTGAAAAAGTGATTGCCCCCTAAACCTAATAACTGGTTGGGCCACCCTTAGCAGCAACAACTGCAACCAAGCGTTTGCGATAACGTGCAATGAGGCTTTTACAGCGTCCTGGAGGAATTTTGGCCCACTCATCTTTGCAGAATTGTCCTAATTCAGTTACATTAGAGGGTTTTCGAGCATGAACGGCCTTTTTAAGGTCATACCACAAAATCTCAATAGGATTCAGGTCAGGACTTTGGCTAGGCCACTCCAAAGTCTTCATTTTGTTTTTCTTCAGCCATTCGGTGGTGGACTTGCTGGTGTGTTTAGGATCATTGTCCTGCTGCAGAACCCAAGTTCGTTTCAGCTTGAGTACACAAACAGATGGTCGGACATTCTCCTTCAGGATCTCTTGGTAGACAGCAGAATTCATAGTTCCTTTTATCACGGCAAGTCTTCCAGGTCCTGAAGCAGCAAAACAGCCCCAGACCATCACACTACCACCACCATATTTTACTGTTGGTATAATGTTCTTTTTATGAAATGCAGTGTTCCTTCTACGCCAGATATACTTGGACACACACCTTCCAAAGAGTTCCACTTTTGTCTCATCGGTCCACAGAATGTTGTCCCAAAAGTCTTGGGGATCATCAAGATGTGTTGTGGAGAAATTGAGACGAGCTTTGATGTTCTTTTTGCTCAGCAGTGGTTTTTTCCTTGGAACTCTGCCATGCAGGCCATTTTTGCCCAGTCTTTTCCTGATGGTGGAGGCATGAACGCTGACCTTAACTGAGGCAAGTGAGGCCTGCAGTTCCTTGGACGTTGTTGTGGGGTCTTTTGTGACCTCTTGGATGAGTCGTCGCTGCGCTCTTGGGGTAATTTTGGGCGGCCGGCCACTCCTGGGAAGGTTCACCACTGTTCCATGTCTTCGCCATTTGTGGATAATGGCTCTCACTGTGGTTCGCTAGATTCCCAAAGCTTTGGAAATGGCTTTATAACCCTTTCCAGACTGATAGATCTCAATTACTTTCTTTCTCAATTGTTCCTGAATTTCTTTGGGTCTCGGCATGATGTGTAGCCTTTAAGGATCTTCTGGTGGACCTTACTGTGTCAAGCAGCTCCTATTTAAGTGATGCCTTGATTGTGAACAGGTTTGGCAATAATCAGGCCTGGGTGTGGCTAGAGAAATTGAACTCAGGTGTGGACAACCACAGTTATAGTATGTTTTAACAAGGGGGGCAATCACTTTTTCACACAGGGCCATGATGGTTTGGATTTTTTTTCACCTTTAATAATAAACACCTTCATTTACAAATTGCATTTTGTGTTTACTTGTGTTGTCCTTGACTATTGTTTAAATTGGTTTGATGTTCCGAAACACTTAAGTGTGACAAACATGCAAAGGAACAGGAAATGAGGAAGGGGGCAAACACTTTTTCACACCACTGTAGATGAGAATGGCCAGAGGGCCTCTACCCCAACCCAAATAGCCAAAGTCTTTGAAAAATGCTACTCTGATCTCTACAACCTGCCCGATTCAGGGTCCGGACAGGACAATATAGACAGATATGTAACCGGTTCTGGTCTACCAACCCTCTCATCGGAATCACGGGAGTACTTGGAGGACCCGATCACACTGGAAGAAGTCCAGATGGCCGTGGGACCTCCGAAGGTGGGTAAGGCTCTGGGCCCTGACGGATATATCGAACAATACTATAAGACCTTCCTCCCTATTCTCGGCCCACGCTTGGTGAACTCATTTAATACTCTGAGCTCGAATGGGGATTTTCCTGAGGATACCCTTAGAGCCCACATCTCGTTGATACCTATGGAGGGCAAAGACTCGTTCCTATGTGGGAGCTACAGACCCATTTCCCTCCTAAATTCGGTCCTAAAACTATTCTCTAAAATCCTCGCCACGTGATTGGCACAGCACTTGCAGTCCCTTATACATATTGACCAGTTAGGTTTTATTCCCACCAGGGAAGATAGGGACAACACCATTAAGGTGCTTACCCTGGTCCATAAAGCAAAGTCATCTGGGACCCCTTGTCTTTTCGTGAGTACTGATGCCGAGAAGGCTTTTGATCGGGTCAAATGGACATTCATGTTCTCGGTCCTTTGCCATATAGGTCTGAGTGAACGGATGCTGGCATGGATAAGTAAGATATACTCACGCCCTTCACCTCAACTCAAAGCGAATGGGGTGCTCTCATCTCCCCTTGACATCGGGAATCGGACCAGACAGGGTTGCCCCCTGTTGCCCCTATTATTCGCACTGTCATTGGAACCCTTTCTCTCCACAATTCGACAAAACTCAGACATAACGGGACTCCAAATGGGTACTATTGACTGCAAGATATCTGCCTACGTGGATGACATGCTGTTCTCGTTGAAGAATCCCAGAGTTTCCTTGCCAAATCTCCTTCGGGAATTCCAGATATACGAGATACTTCTTGAAATCAGAGGCCATGGGGGTCGCAGTCCCCCCGCAAACGTTACTAGACTTGCAGTCCAATTTTCGATTTAAATGGACCCATACAGCACTTCCCTGGCCCCCACCCATTCATAATCCTTACCAACCTTTCCTTCCGCTGCTCACAGGAACACACTGGATGACTTGTCTAATTAACCAACTTGTACAAGACACCGCTATCCTCCTGTCTAGCACCGGTCCCCTTGGAGGCTTTACCCCTCACTGTTTGGGTGGTCTCTGCCTCCCCCTGGATGCTCCTTATATACCCCGACGACATTGTCAGAGGGGCAACACTTGACAGGACACGGGGCTGTCATGCCGGTGGCATCTCCCATTGGAGGAAGGGATGATGGCCCCAACCCCTTGGCAGCAGGTTCTTTCATGTACAGACCAGGGTGGCTCATCTTCCCTTCTGGAGTCTTGACCTTAGAGGGGGGAGTTGCACTTTGGGGGGTCTGAGTGATACATAGTGCGCTGTACTGGAAGGGCTTGACATTCCCGCATATGTGTCCCCTCTCCCTGGTTGCGCCCCTCGTCCCCCCCCACTGGCCCCCACCTACTCTTTGCCGACATTGCCTTCTGCAGCTTTCGGGGACACCCTGGATGACTTTTTTATTGAGCCTATTGGTACGAGACACTGCTTCCCTCCAGTTTGACTCTGGACCCCCCTGGAGGATTTACCCCTTACTGTTTGGGCGGACCCAGCCTCCCTCTGGATGCTCTACACAGCCCCCGATGGCGATGCAGGAGAGACACTAATTGGCGGGCCCCAGAACTGCTGCTCGGGTGAAGTCTCCCGTTGGATGGAGGGATGGTGGCCCCAGCCCCTTGCCTGTCGGATTCTCCATGCACCGACCAGGGCTGCTCCTCTTTCATCTTGATGTGGTGACCATGGAGGGGAGGAGTGGAAACTTATGGGGTCCGGGTGGTTGCTGGTGTGAGTGCGCTAAAGGACTTGACATTTCCGCATGTTTGTCCCCTCTCCCTTGCTGCCCCCCCTTCCTTCCCCCCTTCCCTCCCTTACCTCCTTCCCTTCCCTCCCCCTTTCACTCCCCCTTTCCCCCACTTACCCCCCTCTTTTCCCCCCTTCCCTCCCCCTTTTCCCCCGGGGCGTGGACGGAGGAGAGGGGGTAAGGAGAGGACAATCTGCCAAAGGGAGAAATACATTTGTTCGGGGGCTGCATGTACTTTTGGGGTATGGGACGGGGGGTGGTGGATCCCATTCTGTGATGCCTTTTCTGTTGTGACGGGCTCCCTCGTGCATGCCTACGTTTAGGGCGAGTTGAGGAGACCCCTCAGTGCTGACAGTTCTATGCTCTACCTCTGTTTTGATTATACTATTGTTTTTTGGTTCTATGATGTTACTGATTGTCTATTATTTGCATACCGGTATCAGACGTGACATTTACCACTGCCGGGACTGGGGGGACTGGGATCCGGGGGCTCCCTCTCCGACCTGTCTACCCACCAACCCAAGTAGGACGGCGCTTTAAACCCAGTGTACATCTGGTAAATGCTATAGCATAATTGTGCTGTTTTAGTATACGATTCCTGTACTGTTGAGTGCGGACAACCCTTAATTTCCCTCTCCACCTGGGGTTGAGGTGCCCGGCCTCTTTTTCCCCTTACCTTTCCTTCCATTTGCCCTTCCTTTCTCCCCCTTAGTTCCCGCCATCCATTACCTACCCAATACCTACCTTGGTTCAACTTTCTTTGCTTTTCTCGGACGTCCCCCTTCCCCTCCCCGAGGAGCGATGGCAGACTCAGTCAAGGTCACCTCTCTAAACGTTAAGGGACTGAACTCCTCTGAAAAGCGGTGGATCCTCCTGTGAGAACTGAAGACTTCCTGTACTGATGTGGCTTTTATACAAGAAACACATTTTAAAAATACTAGCCTCCCCTTTTTTACGGTCAAGATCCTTCGCTAAGGTCTACCACTCTACTAACCCCTCCTCTAAGACCAAGGGAATCTCCATTCTGATCTCTAGCAGGCTCCCCTCGGTTCTCCAGGATTCTCTGGTGGACCCTGGGGGCCGATATCTTTTTCTTAGGGGCCACATTGGAGAGCTCCTTTTTACATTTTCCACTGTGTACGCTCCCAATGATCACCAAGACACATTCCTCAAAACTACCCTGCACAGATTATGTGACTTTCGGGAGAGCCAGTTGATATTAGGTGGGGACTTTAATGTCCCCTTTCGCCATCGGTTGACACTTCTGCCTCTTGCTCCTCGCTCCTCATTTCCTCTGGAAAGCGGATTAATAAGTGTTTACTGAATAACCGATTAGTTGATGTCTGGTGTCTGCAACACTCCGGATAAAGGGACTACTCTTTTTGCTCTTCCCCTCACAAATCATACTTGAGGATAGACTTCTTCTTGATTCCACATGACCAACTGCACTTGGTGAGCTCTTCCTCCATCGGCCATATTACTTGGTCCGACCACGCTCCTGTAGCCCTTACCTACACCCTCTCTAGGAACCCCTCACCTAGGTCTCTATTCTGGCACCTTAATGAGAGCCTCCTCCAGATACCGGAAGTTTTAGCAGATATGACCAGGGAATTTGACCTTTATTTCCAAGAAAACTAAACGCAGGACTGCGACCCGGGGATAATTTGGGAGGCTCACAAGTCAGTACTCCGCAGGGTATTTATCAGGCACGGGGCGCGCATCAAACGAACACGGAAGGAACAGCTTGCTAATCTGTTTTGTGAACTTGCCTCTGTGGAAGCGAAACATAAACATGTCCCGTCACGGACCTTAGAGATTGAATTGGGGACACTCCGTACCCAGATTACTGACCTACTCCATTATAAAGCGAAAGCGGCACTCCAGTTTTGTCGTAAACTGACGTTAGGAGTCAGGGGACAAATGCGGAAAAATCTTAGCCAGGTCGGTAAATGAGTTGAAATCTGCCTCTTACATACCACAGTTGATAGATGAGAATGGCCAGAGGGCCTCTACCCCAACCCAAATAGCCAAAGTCTTTGAAAAATGTTACTCTGATCTCTACAACCTGCCCGATTCAGGGTCCGGACAGGACAATATAGACAGATATGTAACCGGTTCTGGTCTACCAACCCTCTCATCGGAATCACGGGAGTACTTGGAGGACCCGATCACACTGGAAGAAGTCCAGATGGCCGTGGGACCTCCGAAGGTGGGTAAGGCTCTGGGCCGTGACGGATATACCGCACAATACTATAAGACCTTCCTCCCTATTCTCGGCCCGCGCTTGGTGAATTTATTTAATACTCTGAGCTCGAATGGGGATTTTCCTGAGGATACCCTTAGAGCCCACATCTCGTTGATACCTAAGGAGGGCAAAGACTCGTTCCTATGTGGGAGCTACAGACCCATTTCCCTCCTAAATTCGGTCCTAAAACTATTCTCTAAAATCCTCGCCACGTGATTGGCACAGCACTTGCAGTCCCTTATACATATTGACTAGTTAGGTTTTATTCCCACCAGGGAAGATAGGGACAACACCATTAAGGTGCTTACCCTGGTCCATAAAGCAAAGTCATCTGGGACCCCTTGTCTTTTCGTGAGTACTGATGCCGAGAAGGCTTTTGATCGGGTCAAATGGACATTCATGTTCTCGGTCCTTCACCATATAGGTCTGAGTGAACGGATGCTGGCATGGATAAGTAAGATATACTCACGCCCTTCAGCTCAACTCAAAGCGAATGGGGTGCTCTCATCTCCCCTTGACATTGGGAATGTGACCAGACAGGGTTGCCCCCTGTCGCCCCTATTATTCGCACTGTCATTGGAACCCTTTCTCTCCACAATTCGACAAAACTCAGACATAACGGGACTCCAAATGGGTACTATTGACTGCAAGATATCTGCCTACGTGGATGACATGCTGTTCTCGCTGACGAATCCGAGAGTTTCCTTGCCAAATCTCCTTTGGGAATTCCAGATATACGGGATACTTCTTGAAATCAGAGGCCATGGGGGTCGCAGTCCCCCCGCAAACGTTATTAGACTTGCAGTCCAATTTTCGATTTAAATGGACCCATACAGCACTTCCCTGGCCCCCACCCATTCATAATCCCTACCGACCTTTCCTTCCGCTGCTCACAGGAACACACTGGATGACTTGTCTAATTAACCAACTTGTAAAAGACACCGCTATCCTCCTGTCTGGCACCGGTCCCCTTGGAGGCTTTACCTGTTAGGTTTCCTGGTGATGAGCCCGACTTGATGGAAGAAGACTTCTCTTACAGCTCTGGTTGAGGGACCACTGGAATGGAGACAGTGGCCCCGTGAGCGCAGTGGGGTAGGAGTGTCTGACTGGAAGCAGCGGCTGGTTCTTCTGGATGCTGGAACCGCAGAGAAGTTGGTAGTCAGGCAGGCAGCGATCAGCAGGCAAGGCAGTGGCAGCAAGGACTGGGTGCAGCACACTTGAACAGCAGAAGAATAGTCAGGCGGGCCGGGTCACAATGGATAAGCAGGCAGGTAAGTACAGCAGGCAGAAGAGAAGTGCAGGCAGGCAGAGGTTCGGCAACAAAGGTACAGTCCAAAACAAGGTCAGGCAGGCCGGGGTCAGAGCAGGAGAGGTCAGCGAGGTCAGACTGTAGCCGGGTCAGATATCACAACAGCAGGCAGATAGCAAGTAGTTTGGGTACAGAGCTGCAGACAAACAGCACCGAGTAGATGCAGCAGCCTTCTTTAAATAGGCCCACTGGCGCCAAACCGCGCTAACGCGCACGACGCACACGCGCGAACCGCGCGCGTGCACGCAAACGATCGCGTACGCTCACATCGCGTACGCGCACCTGCGCATCCGCCCGTTTCGTGCGGGAGAAACCCTGACATTGCCCCCCCACAAGGGGCAACCTCCGGGTGCCCACAAGGTGCCTCTTTTCCGGATGAGCAGAGAAAAAGGCACGGACCAGTCTGTTGGCATGCAAATTACCATCGGGTTCCCATGAATTACTTTCTGGACCGTACCCCTTCCACTTAACCAAAAACTGTCTCTGACCTTGTCTCCTTCTACAATCGAGGATAGCCTCCACCTCATACTCTTCGCTACCATCGATAAAAATGGGTTGAGGTGGTCTGGGACTTCTACCCGGGAAGAGATCGGGCACCGAGGGTTTCAGCACGGACACATGAAAGACCGGGTGGATTTTCATTGAATCAGGCAAGACCAACTCATACGACACCTCATTAATCCTTCTCTTTACAGGAAAGGGTCCCAAAAATTTGGGCACAAGTTTCTTAGAAGGACAGGCTAATTTAAGATTGTTTGTGGAAAGCCATACCTGATCTCCGACCTGCAGGTTCAATTCCCCTCTTCTCTTACGATCAAAGGCCTTCTTGCTGTCTGCTTGAGCTTTGGATACCGCCTCTTGTAACACCCGATTGTTATGACTGAGGAAGGTCACTGTGTCCTGAACCGCTGGAACTGGTGACTCTGGAAGAAAGTCAGGCAGAAAGGTTAAGTGAAACCCGTAATTAGCAAAAAACGGGGACTGCCCTGTGGCTGAGTGACTAGCGTTGTTGTAGGCAAACTCCGCAAGGGGCAGCAGAGATACCCAATCATCCTGGAAAAGGACGTGAAACATCTAATGTACTGCTCCAGGGTCTGGTTGGTACGCTCAGTCTGTCCATTGGTCTGGGGGTGGTAGGCAGATGACAGAGCCAGCTCGATCTTCAAACACTCACACAGGGCCCTCCAGAACCGGGAGGGGAATTGAACCCCCCTGTCAGACACGATGTTAGCAGGTACTCCAAGCAGTCTGACTATCTCCTTTATGAAGACACGGGCCGTCTCTGGAGCAGATGGAGTCCCTTTCAAGGGCAAGAAATGGGCCATCTTAGTCAGTCTATCTACAACCACAAAAATGGCCGTGCAACCTTCAGAGCAGGGAAGCTCGACAATAAAGTCCATCGTGATCATCCTCCAAGGCCGATCAGGTGTAGGAAGAGGCTTCAGAAGTCCCCAGGCCCGATTCCTTGTTGCCTTGCTCCGGATGCACACAGGACAGGAGTCGACATACTTCTTGCAGAAATCCTTCAGGCCGGGCCACCAGAAGGTACGCTGTGCCAATTCCAAGGTCTTACGGGGCCCAAAGTGTCCTGCTAACGGGTGAATCATGGAGGAGGGCTAGAACTTTAATCCGGATGCTTTCAGGCACAAAAACTTGGCTCTCCTTCCATAGAAGACCCCCTCTGGAAATCAGTGTGACCTCTGGTGGTGCAGGTGAATTAGTGGATGCCTCCCTGATCTGCGCCAGCAAGTCTGGTTGCACAAGTAGAAAGGTACTCGCAGGTAGTATAGTGTCCGGAGCAGCAAGGTCTTTGGGGCAATCGTACATACGCGAGAGCGCGTCTGGTTTCACATTTTTAGATCCGGGATGGTAAGTAATGTGGAAACAGAAACGTGAGAAAAACAGGGCCCAACGGGCCTGTCGGGGCTTCAGACGCTTGGCAGTCCTCAGGTATTCGAGGTTCTTGTGGTCGGTGTAGATCAGCACTGGATGAACTGCACCTCCATTCCTCCAAGGCAGATTTGATAGCGAGTAATTCACGGTCACCGACATCATAATTCTTCTCGGCAGGGGAAAGCTTTCGGGAGAAGAACCCTATGGGGTGCATCAAATCGTTGCCGCCTTGCCTCTGGGACACAACTGCCCCCACAGCTACTTCGGAAGCGTCCACTTCAAGAATATATGGTAGGGAAGGATCTGGGTGGCTGAGGATGGGGGCAGAGGTGAACAGTCTTTTGAGTCTCTCAAAGGCCTCCTGGGCTTCCCACCCCCAGTGGAAGCGTACACACTGTTTTGTCAACTGGGTAATGGGGGAAATTATGGCGGAAAATCACTTAATACATTTTCTGTAAAAATTTGCAAAGCCCACAAAACGTTGTACCCCCTTTTTATCCGTAGGTGCAGGCCAGTCCAGAACAGCGGAAACCTTCTGAGGATCCATCTTGATGCCAGCCGGGGAGATCTCAAGCCTGAGGAATTGGATGTTCCGTTGCTCAAAGCTACACTTCTCAGCCTTAGCATACAGTCCATGCTGACGGAGCCGGAGTAGAACCCTGCCCACGTGACCCCGATGCTGTTCGAGAGACCCCGAAAAAATCAAAATGTCGTCCAAGTAGACGATCACAAAAATGTCCAGGAAGTCCTTGAACACATCATTAATAAGATGCTGGAAGGTGGCAGGAGCATTACAAAGGCCAAAGGGCATGACCAGGTATTCGTAATGCCCGAAACGGGTCCTGAATGCTGTCTTCCACTCGTCCCCAGCCTGAATGCGAACCAGGTTGTAAGCCCCCCTTAAGTCCAACTTGGAGAAAATCGTGGCAGTTTCTGAAAGAGCTCCGGCATCAGAGGAAGAGGGTAACGGTTCTTGACCGTGATCTTATTAAGCTCACGATAGTCCACGCAGGGCCGGAGCGACTGGTCTTTCTTGGTCACAAAAAATATTCCAGCGCCTGCTGGGGAGGTGGAATGACGAATGAACCCCTTCTCCAGGTTTTCTGTAATATAAACCTTTAAGGCCTCCTGCTCTTTTTCAGACAGGGGGAAGATACGCCCAAACGGAATCTCAGCTCCTGGAAGAAGTTCAATAGGGCAGTCATAGGGGCGGTGAGGTGGAAGTGTGTCTGCTCCTCGCTTGCTGAAAACATCTAAAAATTCATGGTATGGTTCAGGCACCAGCTGGCATAAGTCCTGATCAGAATCAAGGCAAAGAAGGGTAGAGGGCACAACAGAATTCACACGAAGACAGTGCTCTTGGCAGTAGCTGGACTGGAATTTGATCTCCCCTGTAGCCCAGTTGATGCAGGGATTATGGGCCTGAAGCCAGGGGATGCCCAGGATCACAGGAAAAAGAGGGGAAGAAATCACATCAAGGGTGAGGAGCTCCTTGTGCTGGGAAGGGGTACAAGCCATCAAGGGTAGCGTCTCTTGGGTTACTTGCCCCGATTTGATGCGGGACCCATCAGCCAAGAACACAGACAGTCCGTGGGTTTTCTTCTGAAGGGGCAAGGCTTGCAGACTGGCAAAGGTGGCATCGACAAAACAACTGCAAGCCCCAGAATCAATGATGGCGCTGGTGGAGACCATCCTTCCCTGGAACTGCAATGAGAGAGGGAGAGCAAGGTGGGTTGTGCTGGCTGGCAGGGAAACAGGAACAGGAGACACAGAGGAAAGGCACTTACGTGTCTTAACAGGGCAGTTGTTAACATAATGTCCGGACCCCCCACAGTAAAGGCACAAATTCTGCTGGCAACGACGGGCACGTTCCTCTGGAGACAAGGTGGGACGCATCAATCCCAGCTGCATTGGCTCAGGAGTGTCAGGAGCAGGACTGGCAGGGTCCCTTTGCAGAGCAGGATGAGGACAGAAGGCGGGAATAGGAACCCTTGCAGTCATCCAATTCGAGCGCTGGGGCTGAGTTGAGCGCTCGGCCTGCCGTTCCCGAAGTCGACGGTCAATTTGTATGGCCAAGGTGATCAACTCCTCCAAAGAGTCCGGGATGCCGACACGGGCCAGTTCATCTTTCAGTCCCTCAGAGAGGCCCATGCGGAACTGATGTCTTAGAGCAGAGTCATTCCATTGGCTGTCTGCGCTCCAGCGCCGAAAGTCAGTAACATAGTTCTCGGCCGCACCGCGGCCCTGCTGGAGCGCAGACAGAGCAGATTCGGCTGTGGCAGTTCGCTGAGGATCTTCATAAAGCTGTGCCATAGCCTCAAAGAATGAAGAAAGGGAATGGGTAATAGCACTGTCACCCTCCAGGAGACGGTGGGCCCAGGTCTGGGGTTCTCCCTGTAGTAGCGATATCACAAACCCCACCTTGGTAGCTTCAAGTGAAAAAGTCCTGGGTTGGAGGGCGAAGTATAGCTGACAGGCATTACGAAAGGCCCGGAACTTGGATCGGTCTCCTGAGAACCTTTCTGGAACAGGTACTCTCGGTTCAGGAGGGAGAATCACCACTGCAGGCTGGGTAGCAGGCTGAGTATGAAGAGGAGGTGATGCTGAGGTGGAAGGACTTATACCGGAAAGGTGTTGAACTTGCTCTTCCAGTCTGGTATATCCCTCTTGGAGTGACTTCACAGCCTGTGTAAGGGCCGCTAAGTGGGTGCAGATCTCCTTCATGGCAGAAGCTTCTCCCGCAGGCTCAGTCATGGGGCTGTTTGTACTGTTAGGTTTCCTGGTGATGAGCCCGACTTGATGGAAGAAGACTTCTCTTACAGCTCTGGTTCAGGGACCACTGGAATGGAGACAGTGGCCCCGTGAGCGCAGCGGGGTAGGAGTGTCTGACTGGAAGCAGCGGCTGGTTCTTCTGGATGCTGGAACTGCAGAGAAGTTGGTAGACAGGCAGGCAGCGATCAGCAGGCAAGGCAGTGGCACAATGGATAAGCAGGCAGGTAAGTACAGCAGGCAGAAGAGAAGTGCAGGCAGGCAGAGGTTCGGCAACAAAGGTACAGTCCAAAACAAGGTCAGGCAGGCCGGGGTCAGAGCAGGAGAGGTCAGCAAGGTCAGACGGTAGCCGGGTCAGATATCACAACAGCAGGCAGATAGCAAGTAGTTTGGGTACAGAGCTGCAGACAAACAGCACCGAGTAGATGCAGCAGCCTTCTTTAAATAGGCCCACTGGCGACAAACCGCACTAATGCGCACGCGCACGACCCGTTTTGTGCGGGAGAAACCCTGACATTACCCCTCACTGTTTGGGTGGTCTCTGCCTCCCCCTGGATGCTCCACATATACCCCGACGACATTGTCAGAGGGGCAACACTTGACAGGACATGGGGCTGTCATGCCGGTGGCATCTCCCATTGGAGGAAGGGATGATGGCCCCAACCCCTTGGCAGCAGGTTCTTTCATGTACAGACCAGGGCGGCTCATCTTCCCTTCTGGAGTCTTGACCTTAGAGGGGGGAGTTGCACTTTGGGGGGGTCTGAGTGATACCTAGTGCGCTGTACTGGAAGGGCTTGACATTCCCGCATATGTGTCCCCTCTCCCTGGTTGCGCCCCTCGTCCCCCCCCCCTCTGGCCCCCACCTACTCTTTGCTGACATTGCCTTCTGCAGCTTTCGGGGACACCCTGGATGACTTTTTATTGAGCCTATTGGTACGAGACACTGCTTCCCTCCAGGTTGACTCTGGACCCCCCTGGAGGATTTACCCCTTACTGTTTGGGCGGTCCCAGCCTCCCTCTGGATGCTCTACACCGCCCCCGATGGCGATGCAGGAGAGACACTAATTGGCGGGCCCCAGAACTGCTGCTCGGGTGAAGTCTCCCGTTGGATGGAGGGATGGTGGCCCCAGCCCCTTGCCTGCTGGATTCTCCATGCACCGACCAGGGCTTCTGGTCTGGCTTCATCTTGATGTGGTGACCATGGAGGGGAGGAGTTGAAACTTATGGGGTCCGGGTGGTTGCTGTTGTGAGTGCGCTAAAGGACTTGACATTTCCGCATGTTTGTCCCCTCTCCCTTGCTACCCCCCCTTCCCTCCCTTACCTCCCCCTTTCCCCCCTCTTTTCCCCCCTTCCCTCCCCCTTTTCCCCCGGAGCGTGGACGGAGGAGAGGGGGTAAGGAGATGACAATCTGCCAAAGGGAGAAATGCATTTGTTCGGGGGCTGCATGTACTTTTGGGGTATGGGACGGGGGGTGGTGGATCCCATTCTGTGATGCCTTTTCTGTTGTGATGGGCTCCCTCGTGCATGCCTACGTTTAGGGCGAGCTGAGACCCCTCAATGCTGACAGTTCTATGCTCTACCTCTGTTTTGATTATACTATTGTTTTTTGGTTCTATGATGTTACTGATTGTCTTTTATTTGCATACCGGTATCAGACGTGACATTTACCACTGCCGGGACCGCCATCCATTACCTACCCAATACCTACCTTGGTTCAACTTTCTTTGCTTTTCTCTGACGTCCCCCTTCCCCTCCCCGAGGAGCAATGGCAGACTCAGTCAAGGTCACCTCTCTAAACGTTAAGGGACTGAACTCCTCTGAAAAATGGTGGATCCTCCTGTGAGAACTGAAGACTTCCTGTACTGATGTGTCCTTTATACAAGAAACACATTTTAAAAATACTAGCCTCCCCTTTCTATGGTCAAGATCCTTCGCTAAGGTCTACCACTCTACTAACCCCCTCCTCTAAGACCAAGGGAATCTCCATTCTGATCTCTAGCAGGCTCCCCTCGGTTCTCCAGGATTCTCTGGTGGACCCTGGGGGCCGGTATCTTTTTCTTAGGGGCCACATTGGAGAGCTGCTTTTTACATTTGCCACTGTGTATGCTCCCAATGTTTACCAAGACACATTCCTCAGAACTACCCTGCACAGATTATGTGACTTTTGGGAGGGCCAGTTGATATTAGGTTGGGACTTTAATGTCCCCTTTCGCCATCGGTTGACACTTCTGCCTCTTGCTCCTCGCTCCTCATTTCCTCTAGAAAGCGGAATACTAAGTGTTTACTGAATGACCAATTAGTTGATGTCTGGTGTCTGCAACACTCCGGATAAAGGGACTACTCTTTTTGCTCTCCCCCTCACAAATCATACTTGAGGATAGACTTCTTCTTGATTCCACATGACCAACTGCACTTGGTGAGCTCTTCCTCCATCGGCCATATTACTTGGTCCGACCACGCTCCTGTAGCCCTTACCTACACCCTCTCTAGGAACCCCTCACCTAGGTCTCTATTCTGGCACCTTAATGAGAGCCTCCTCCAGATACCGGAAGTTTTAGCAGATGTGACCAGGGAATTTGACATTTATTTCCAAGAAAACTAAATGCAGGATTGCGACCCGGGGATAATTTGGGAGGCTCACAAGTCAGTACTCCGCAGGGTATTTATCAGGCACGGGGCGCGCATCAAACGAACACGGAAGGAACAGCTTGCTAATCTGTTTTGTGAACTTGCCTCTGTGGAAGCGAAACATAAACATGCCCCGTCACGGACCTTAGAGATTGAATTGGGGACACTCCGTACCGGACAGTTAGGTTTTATTCCCACCAGGGAAGATAGGGACAACACCATTAAGGTGCTTACCCTGGTCCATAAAGCAAAGTCATCTGGGACCCCTTGTCTTTTTGTGAGTACTGATGCCGAGAAGGCTTTTGATCGGGTCAAATGGACATTCATGTTCTCGGTCCTTTGCCATATAGGTCTGAGTGAACGGATGCTGGCATGGATAAGTAAGATATACTCACGCCCTTCACCTCAACTCAAAGCGAATGGGGTGCTCTCATCTCCCCTTGACATCGGGAATCGGACCAGACAGGGTTGCCCCCTGTTGCCCCTATTATTCGCACTGTCATTGGAACCCTTTCTCTCCACAATTCGACAAAACTCAGACATAACGGGACTCCAAATGGGTACTATTGACTGCAAGATATCTGCCTACGTGGATGACATGCTGTTCTCGCTGACGAATCCCAGAGTTTCCTTGCCAAATCTCCTTCGGGAATTCCAGATATACGGGATACTTCTTGAAATCGGAGGCCATGGGGGTCGCAAGTCCCCCGCAAACGTTACTAGACTTGCCGTCCAATTTTCCATTTAAATGGACCCATACAGCCCTTAAGTACTTAGGTACTTACATTCCACCGGACATCGCGCGTACGTTTATGTTGAACTTCCCCCCACCCCTTGTCACTAAGATCTGCAATTTGCTTCACGGGTGGCATTCTGGCCTCCATTCCTGGTTCAGGAGATGCAATCTCATTAAAATGAGCATACTCCCTAAATGTACCTATCTTTTCCAAGCTCTCCTGATCCAGAGTCCAGTCCCATTTTTTAAGCAAGCTCAATCCCTGCTCACTGAATTTAATTGGGCCCACAAAAATCCCAGACTTAAGTGGTCACAGCTGACATTGTCTAAACAACAGGGAGGGTTGGTTCTCCCTGACTTGCGATGCTACTACCTGGCCTCCCATCTGGGGTGTGTATTGGACTGGAATGATAACAAACTTTCTAAGCTCTGGGTGCAACTAGGACAATCTCACTCCCGTATTCCGCTAAGAAGCGCCATGTGGTGCTATAAGGATTTACCCACAGAATTGACGTCACATCCCACTATAGGGGCTTCATTGAAAGTCAGTCACCTGATCGCTACCCAAAACACACTCACGTCTTTGACTTCCCCCCTATTCCCTATACGTGACCATCCGAACTTTGAACCGGGGACCCACTTAGAAATTCCAACCTAGACCATGCGTCTAAATTCGTCATTGATGGAAAATGGCCTTCTTTCTCAACCCTAACAGATCCGACAGGGCTTTTCCAACTGCCTTTTTGGAGACCGGCGCAATAACATCATTTTCTCCATTCCATCCCCAATACTCAAACTTTCGCCCGCCCTCAGACGGAGTTTGAGACTCTATGCAGGAGCGAAGGCCCTTTGGTCCACATTCTCTCTCAAACAGATCACCCACACTTAACCTGTCTGTCCAACTGGGAAAAGGACCTTAATTGCTCGTTTTCCCCAGCACAGAGACAACGCATTATCACTTTGGCTCTCAAAACCTCGCTGTGCACGAAGATACAGGAGATACATTTTAAACTTCTCACCAGGTGGTATTTGACACCATCAAAGCTGCATAAATAATTCCCCTCTTCCTCAAACATATGCTGGAGGTGTGGAGAAGAAGAGGGCACGTTGCTCCACATTTTTTGGTCCTGCCCCAGCTTGGTGGACTTCTGGACAGAGATCCGATGCATAACACAAAAATTCACAGACTTCTCCATCCCGGAAGAGGCTGCATTCTTTCTCTTGCACCATTCACAGATTCCCATTAAGAAGTACAAAAAATCAATTTTACGACATGTGATAAATGCGGCAAAATCCTGCATCCCTCTCTATTGGAAAATATGTTCCCCCCCCTTTCATTACTCACTGGCTTAGGAAAATAGAGCACATAAAAAAAAAGGAGGACTTGATCCTCACATCACAAGGTAAACAAGAATTTTTTAAACAAACCTGGGACATCTGGAATACCTTTATATTCTCGCTGGATGGATGTCGCCTGCTATCGCCTTAGTGCTCTGAGCTTTCCTTGACTGGCCCCTTGGACAGTGGCTGCCATCGTGTCTCGTCCCCTCTTCTCCTTTCATGATCTTTCACCCCTTCTCTTTTCTGCCTTCCTCCCCTATCTCTCACCCCCTCCACCCCCTCTCTCTTTTGGAAAAAGTGGAAAATTGGGAATGACGGCCCCACACCCCCCTCTGGATGGATTATGCCGGAGGGACCTGGGGTTTGTGTGACCCTGGATCTTGGTACAGTACTTTATCCGTGCCTTGAATCATTATGATTGATGGAAGGCAGACTCACATTTGCGAATATACCTGTATCAAGTATTGTTCAGCTGCTTTTTGCTCTGTATTTCTCTGTTGCATTATGTACTCGGGGGACCGTCTTCCCCTGTTTGGAGAAAAAAAAAAGAAGCCTACGACACCTGGTATTCCCAGGCGGTCTCCTATCCAGGCATTAACCAGGCCCGACCCTGCTTAGCCTCCAAGATCAGATGAGATGGAACAGATTCAGGGTGATGTGGCCGTAGCCAATATCTTCAGGCACTCTCCACTCTCTTGACAAATGCCAAGATGGTCACCTTGGGAACAAGCGGAAAAAAATAGGTCAACGGCAACAACATAACAAGAAGCCTACGGCATCTGGAAATCCCAGGCGGTCTCCCATCCAGGGATTAAACTGGTCCCAACCCTGCTTAGCCACTGAGATCAGATGAGATTGGGCTCTTTCAGGGTGATGTGGCCGTAGGAGATTTCTTCAGGCACTCTCAACCCTCTTGACTAATGCCAAGATGGTCACTTTGGGAAACAAACAAAAAAAAACAAGTTAACGCCAACAACATAAGAAGAAGTCTACAGCACCTAGTATTCCCAGGTGGTCTCCCATCCAGGTATTAACAAGGCCCGACCCTGTTTAGTCTCTGAGATCAGACAAGATCTGGTGCTTTCAGGGTTATGTGGCCATAGGCAAGCTCTTCAGGCACTCTCAACCCTCTTGATAAACACCAAGATTGTTTACCTTGGTAAACAAACAAAACAAAAGCAAGTCAACGCCAACAACATAAAAAGAAGCCTACAGCACCTAGTATTCCCAGGTGGTCTCCAATCCAGGTACTAGCAAGGCCCAACCTTGCGAAAAAAGACAGGTCAATGTCAACAACATAAAAAGAAGAATACGGCACCTGGTATTCCAACGCCATCTCCCATACAGGTACTAACTAGGCCCAACCCTTCTTAGCCTCAGAGATGAGAAGAGATAGGGCTCTTTCAGGGTGATGCTGCTGTAAGCGATCTCTTTGGGCACTCTCAACCCTCTTGACAAATGCCAAGATGGTCACCTTGAGAAACAAGCGGAAAAAAAAAACCGAATCAACGCCATCAACATAAAAAGAAGCTTACAATAACTGGTATTCCCAGGTGGTCTCCCATCCAGGTACTAACCAGGCCTGACTCTTCTTAGCTTCCAAGATCAGACAAGATTGGGTGCTTTCAGAGTGATGTGGCCATAGGCAATCTCTTCAGGCACTCTCAACCCTCTTGACAAACACCAAGATGGTGACCTTGGGAAACAAGCTAAAAAAAAACAGGTCAACGCCAACAACATAAAAAGAAGCCTACGACACCTGGTATTCCCAGGCGGTCTCCCATCCACGTACTAACAAGGCCAGACTCTTCTTAGCCTCCAACATCAAACGAGATCAGGTGCTTTCAGGGTGATGTGCCCGTAGGCAATCCCTTCAGGCACTTTCAACCCTCTTGACAAACGCCAAGATGGTCACCTTGGGAAACAAGTAAAAAAAAACTAAGTCAATGCCAACAACTTAAAAAAAAAGCCTATGGCATTGAGAAATCCCAGGCGGTCTCCCATCCAGGTACTAACCAGGTCCCAACCCTGCTTAGCCTCTGAGATCAAATGAGATTGGGCTCTTTCAGGGTGATGCGGCCATAGTAGATTTTTTCAGGCACGCTCAACCCTCTTGACAAACGCCAAGATGGTCACCTTGGGAAGCAAACAAAAAATCAAGTCAACGCCAACAACATAAAAAGAAGTCTACAGCACCTAGTATTCCCAGGCGGTCTCCCATCCAGGTATTACCAAGCGCGACCCTTTCTAGCCTCTGAGATCAGAGGAGATTGGGTGCTTTCAGGGTGATGTGCCCATAGGCAATCTCTTTGGGCACTCTCATCCCTCTTGAAAAATGCCAAGATAGTCACCCTGGGAAACAAGCGGAAAAAAACAGGTTAACGCCAACAACATGAAAAGAAGAATACGGCACCTGGTATTCCAAGGCCGTCTCCCATTCAAGTACTAACTAGGCCCAACCCTTCTTAGCCTCCGAGATCAGAAGAGATTGGGTGCTTTCAGGGTGATGCTGCTGTAAGCGATCTCTTTAGGCACTCTCAACTCTCTTGACAAATGCCAAGGTGATCACTTTGGGAAACAAGCGGAAAAAAACAGGTCAACACCAACAACATAAAAAGAAGCCTGCGGCATCTGGAAAACCCATGTGGTCCAAAGCAGGCCCAACCCTTCTTAGCCTCTGAGACCAGACGAGATTGGGCGCTTTCAGGGTGTTGTGCCCGTAGGCAATTTCTTTGTGCACTCTCAACCCTCTTGACAAATGCCAAGATGGTCACCTTGGGAAAAAAGGGAAAAAAAAACAGGTCAACGCCGACAACATAATGAGAAGCTCACAGCACCTGGTATTCCCAGGCTGTCTCCCATCCAGGTACTAACCAGGCCCATCGCTGCTTAGCCCCCAAGATCAGATGAGATTGGGCTCTCTCAGGGTGATTTGGCCGTAGGCACTCTCTTTGGGCACTCTGAAGCCTCTTGACAAAGGCCAAGATGCTCCCCTTGGGAAACAAGCTAAAAAAAAACAGGTCAAAGCCAACAACATAAAAAGAAGCCTACGGCATCTGGTATTCCCAGGCGATCTCCCAATCAAGACACTAACCAGGCCAGATCCTTCTATGGCACCTGGTCTTTCCAGGCAGTCTCCCATCCAGGTACTAACCAGGCCTGACACTGCTTAGCCTCTATAATCAGATCGGTTGCTTTCAGGGTGATGTGGCCGTAAGCGTTCTCTTCAAGACACGCCCAACCCTCTTGAAAAAAGCCAAGATGGTCGCCTTGAGAAACAAGTGAAAAAAACAGGTCAAAGCCAACAACATAAAAAGAAGCCTATGGCACCTGGTATTCCCAGGCGGTCTCCCATCCAGGTACTAACCAGGCCCGACACTGTTTAGCCTCTGAGATCAGACAAGATTGGGCGCTTTCAGGGTAATGGGGCCATAGGTGATCTCTTCTGCCACTCTCAACCCTCTTGACAAATGCCAAGATGGTCACCTTGGGAAACAAGTGAAAAAAAACAACAGGTCAAGGCCAATAACATAAAAAGAAGCCTACGGCACCTGGTATTCACAGATAGTCTCCCATACAGGTATTAACCAGGCCGTACACTGCTAGGCCTCTGAGATCAGATGAGATTGTGCGCTTTCAGGGTGATATGGCCATAGGTGTTCTATTCAGACACTCTCAACCCTCTTAACAAATGCCAAGATGGTCATCTTGGGAAACAAGTGAAAAAAAACAGGTCAATGCCAACAACATAGTCTCCCATCGGTCAGCCTCTGAGATCGGGCGCTTTCAGGGTGATGGGGCCTTAGGCTAACGCTTCGGGACATACTAAAAACTCTTGACAGATGCTAAAATGGTCACCTTGGGAAACAAGCGGAAAAAAAACAGGTCAAAGCCAACAATATAAAAAGATTGCTACGGCACCTGTAATTAGGTACTATCCAGGCCGGACCCTGCTTAGCCTCTGAGATCAGATAAGATCGGGCGCTTTCAGGGTGATGTGGCCGTAGGAGATTTCTTTGGGCTCTCTCAGCCCTCTTGACAAATGCCAAGATGGTCACCTTGGGAAACAAGCGGAAAAAAAAACATGTCAACGCCAACAACATAAAAAGAAGCCTACAGCACCTGGTATTCCCAGTCGGTCTCCCTTCCAGTTACTAATCAGGCCCGACAATGCTTAGCCTCCGAGATCAGACAAGATCGGGCACTTTCAGGGTGATTTGGCCGTAGGCACTTTCTTTGGGCACTCTCACCCTCTTGACAAACGCCAAGATGGTCATCTTGGGAAACAAGCGGAAAAAAACAGGTCAACGCCAACAACATAAAAAATAGGATTTTTATATACAGCTTACCTGTAAAATCCTTTTCTTGAGAGTACATCACGGGACACAGGAGCTTCATTACATAGTGGGTTATATAGGCACCTCTGGTATTTGGACACTGATTAACCCCCAATTAAGGAGAATTCCTCCCCTATATAACCCCTCCCATATGGGGGGCACCTCAGTTTTGTAGCAAAGCAATAGGAAACCACGTAAAACCCAAGAGGGGTGGGAGCCCTGTGCCCCGTGATGTACTCTCAAGAAAAGGATTTTACAGGTAAGCTGTATATAAAAATCCTATTTTCTTGATCATACATCACGGGACACAGGAGCTTCATTACATAGTGGAATGACCCAAAGCAATGCTCAGATTGAGGGCAGGGAGACACAGATCATAATATATAGACCGCCAAGGACCGGAGGACCTAAACTGCAGCCTGCAGTACACTGCGCCCAAAGGCGATATCCTCTTGCCCTCTGACATCCACCTGATAGAATCTGGTGAATGTGTGGACTGATGACCAAGTTGCAGCCTTACAGATCTGAGCCAGGAAGGCCTGGTGATGCACTGCCCAAGAAGCACTTACAGCCCTAGTTGAGTGCGCTCTCACTTGAAAAGGAGGGATCTTCCCTTTAACACTATAGGCCTGAGAAATAATCTGTCTAATCCACCCTGAGAGAGTGGATTTTGATGCCGCCTGGCCCTTCCTAGGGCCTTCCGGCAAAATAAATAAGCAACCAGTTTTCCTTATCTGAGCAGTTGCCTGAAGATAGATACTGATTGCCCTTACCACATCCAAAGTGTGCAAAGATTCTTCTTCTGTGGACTGTGGTTCCAGAAAAAAGGATGGTAGGCTTACATCTTGATTCAAATGGAATCCTGAAACCACCTTAGGCAGAAAGGACCTGTTGGGACGCATTACCACCAGGTCCTTATGAATAATTAGATACGGTTCTTTACTGGAGAGAGCTGCTAGTTCTGACACTCTTCTAGCCGTGGATATGGCTACCAAGAAAACCAATTTTTTAGTCAAAAGAACTAACGAAGCCTGATGCAAAGGTTCAAAAGGTTGCCCCTGCAAAGCTGAGAGAACCAAATTCAGATCCCATGGGCATACCGGAGGTTTGACTGGCGGCCTTATCTGCATAGCCCCCTGGATGAAAACCCGCACCAGGGAATGTGATGCAAGTGGTTTCTGAAAAAACACTGACAAGGCCGAAATATGCACCTTGATAGTGCTTACGGCCAAATTCATTTCTAGGCCTGACTGGAGGAAGGCCAAGATCCTGCTAATGACATACTTTCTAGGGTGACATTCCCTGAGTTCACAACAGGAAACATATGCCCTCCAGATTTTGTAGTAAATAATCCTGGAGGCCGGCTTTCTGGCATTGACCAGAGTAGAAAGGACTGGCCCCGAAAGCCCAGGGTCTCAGCAGCCAAACCGTCAAATTCAGACTGTGTAAAGCAGGACTGTGTAAAGCAGGACCCTGTGAGAGCAGATCTGGCCGGAGAGGGAGGATCCACGGCCTACCTACTGCCAACTTCATGATCTCTGCGTACCACGGTCGCCTGGGCCAAGCCGAGGCTACCAAAAGAACCGACTTTGTTTCCCTCTTGACTCTTCCCAGGAACTGCGACAGAAGCAGGCACGGGGGGAAGGCATAAATCAAATTGTACTGATCCCAGGGAACTGTCAGAGCATCCGACCCCGGAGCGAGTGTATCTCTTGTCCTTGACACAAATTTGTCCAGTTTTCTGTTGAACCTGGACGCAAACAGATCTACGTCTGGAGTACCCCACCTGCGACATATGTTCCAAAACACGTCGGGGTGCAGAGCCCATTCTCCTGGGCACAACTACTGGTGGCGCAGAATATCCGCCTGCCAATTTTCCACTCCTGGAATGAAGACTGCAGAAAGGCATGGAACATGCCTTTCTGCCCAGCCAAGTATGCGATTCACCTCTTTTTGCGCAACCAGACTCCTGGTACCGCCCTGGTGATTGATATAGGCCACTGCTGTGGCATTGTCCGACTGAACCCAAACAGGGAGACCCTGTAGTCTGAAAGACCAGTTTATGAGATCCATATAAACTGCCTGGATCTCCAAGACATTTATGGGCAATAGCTTCTCGATCGCAGACCATTTCCACTGCGAGCACGTCTCCTCCAACACTGCTCGGTTTGTAACCACCAGACGAGGCTCTTGCGTGTCCCTGGGGATAGACACATAGGAAGATCCAAGGATTGGGGCTTCCTGTTCCAAGCCGCAAGGATGCATCTTTGCAGAGGCCTTGAGTGGAACTGGGCGAATGGAACGGCCTCGAAGGAGGTGACCATTTCCCCTAACAGTCTCATGCACAACCGAATGGGGGAAGATCTTCTGCCCAGAATTAGGCGCACCAGATCCCCAATGGCCAAGGCTTTTGGCCTTGGTAGAAACACCTTGCCCTGAGCAGTGTCGATAACCATACCCAGGTATTCCAACCTGGTAGCAGGCTGTAGGGACGACTTTTCTAGGTTTATAATCCAACCTAGGCATTCCAGCTGTTCTAGCGCTCTGGTAACACTGTGGTTCAGGAGCGCTACTGTTTTCTCTATGAGAAGCAAATCGTCTAGATAAGCCATGATGGCTATACCCTGAGCTCTTAGGTTTGCCAAGAGAGGGTCCAGAATCTTTGTGAAGACTCGAGGGGCCGTAGCTAGCCCGAACGGCAAAACCACAAATTGAAAATGGTGCTGCTCTACCGTGAACCTTAGATACTTTTGGTGTGCGGGAAAAATTGGCACATGGAGATATGCATCCTTCATGTCTATTGATGCCATAAACTTTCCCCCTTGCAGGGAGGAGACCACAGTGCGAATTGACTGTATTCGGAAGGACCGGATGCGTAAAAATTGGTTCACATCCTTCAGATCCAGGATAGGTCTGACACTTCCATTTGGCTTTGGAACGCTGAAGAGATTCGAGTAAAACCCTGAACCCTGTTCTTTTGGGTCCACTTCTACTATCACCCCCTGGGATAGTAAGTGATCTAAGGCCAGAAATAGCGGTCTTTGCTTTACTGGGTCCCTGGGGATCCTTGACCTTAGAAAGCGAGAAGGTGGAATCTCCTGAAACTCCAGCTTGTAGCCCAGGGATACCGAAGAGACCACCCACTCGTCCCGGATCTCTTCCCGCCAGGCTTCTGCAAACTGCAGGAGCCTTCCCCCCACTTGGCCGAGCAGGGGCGCCCCTTCACAAGGAAGCTTTCAGGCTCTGCTTGGCAGGCTTTCGCCCCCAGGATTTCTTCTGCCCCTGGGCCCGGCCTTGAGCCTTTCCTGTAGAGGGGGGTTGAGAAGGCCGTCGCCACTGCTTAGAGCTTGATGCTCCGGGAGAGAGAGAACGCCTAAATGATGGACGTTTGCTCCTTTTGACTGGAAGGAGAGTAGATTTACTCCCTGAAATTTTTTGTACGAATTTGTCTAATTCTTCTCCAAACAAACGTTCCCCTTTAAACGGGAACCCAATCAAATGCTTCTTGCATGATAGCTCAGCTGCCCAATTCTTTAGCCATAGGGCCCTTCGCATGTGTACCAACAGGAGAGACAAACGAGATGCTTGTTGGACAGAATCCAAAATCGCATCAATCATTAAACACAGAATTTGAGGTATTTCTGCATAATTGTCCACTTCCTCACTGGGAAGGAGGCCAAGCATCTGCTTAACCTGTTCCTTGAGGAACTGACACAACCCCACAGCTGCGACTGTAGCTTGCACTACAGCGCCAGTCATGGAAAAGGAGGCTTTTATTAATGTTTCCAGCTTCTTATCAGTTGGATCTTTAAATACCTGAGCATTATCCAAAGGACTGGTCAGGTTTTTATTCACGCAAGAAACAGCTGCATCGACAGATGGGACCCCCCATTTCTTGGTGAAACTTTCCTCCAGAGGATAAAGCATAGAAAACCTTTTAGGAGGAGAAAACAGTTTATCGGGATGTCCCCAATCCTCATACAACAATTTATCCATTAAGGGATGAATTGGAAAGGAAAAGGCCAGTTGTGGGATTTTCCTGACTCCCAGGGAAGAAACAGAGGACGTAGCGATCTCAGCAGCAGGCATTCTGAATGTGGTACGCACCAATTCAGTATAATACTGCACCTGTTTTCTGAGCGCCTGCGAGGAGGGGACTCTCTCCTCTTCCTCTGATTCATCCGACTACTCAAGATCCATGTCCCAAGATAGGGATCTCTCCTCATTGTCAGAAGTGTCATCTGAAAGAGGAATCTCAGCAGAGGGAGGGGATCTACCCCTTTTCCTGCTATCTTTCAGGGAAGCTGAAATAAAATTCATGATTCTCCCTTCAAAACCCTCCAATGTAGCCCTAAGGGAGTCCTCAGTGACGTATTACCGGGCTGAAATATTAGGAGAGGCTGCAAATCCTGACAGGGGCACTGACTCATCCTGTGAGGCTGACTCCAGTCTTGCAGGGGGGGATGGTAACCTACAGGCATTTTTAGAACACCTAGAGCTAGGCGGTGACTTACCAGTGCCCTTGTTATCTCCCCCTGAGACCCTCTTACGAGGAGACATAGTCCTAAGCTACAAAGCAGAGGTACTAGTACAAAGTGCAATCACTGTTGTGCTTAAAGTCTCACAATAAATATATATGCTTAAACTGCACAACCTGATGCTGAGTAGGTGTCTTAGGTTTGCCTGGATCCAATCCCTTGGGATGCTTACTGCCCATAGCTCCTGTGTCTCCACTTACAGCCCCCTGACGCTCTGAGCTGTAAAACTGCTGTCTGGTGCCTGCAGAGTACAGCGCCGTGCACACCGAACGACACGGCTCGCAAACACACTCCGAGCTCAGCGCGCATGCACGTGTGTGCGCGTGTGCACAAGGACCGCCGGTATCCAGGGGGGAAGGGAATTGCCATCGGAGCTGCCTGGGACCCCCAGACTACGTGGGACCCCTGTATTACTTCATTGTGGCAGAGATTGCAGTGGAGACGTGAGTCATCTGGGAGAACCAGGCTTCACTGAGCGTGTGTATCTGAAAGACATGTAAGTATGCATCAGGCTGCTCTTACTCCCTCTAGTGGTGGAAACCAGGTAAGACATACAACTACTCAATGAAGAAATCCATAATATAATTTATACAGGATTAACTTCCCTTACCTGTCCTCGCCGCAGGAATTGCTGAAAACAGACAGATTCCAGCCTTCACCCATCACGGCGGGCAGAATTGTGCCAACCTTCAGGTTTTTTTGGGGGTTCCTTTTCAGAAGAACCTCCTACCTGGACCTTGTAATAGACTCTGCCAGAAACTTTCGTGCCACTATGTAAATAGTACAGTAAGTCTGGTTTTCCCAGAGACCAGTCTTCCAATAGGAGAGGATTTACAGGCAAAACCTAGTTTCTTCAGATGACGGGGCCTGGGTATCATATCATCTTGGGAGTCAAAATATCAGCCCGAGATATGGATCCGGTTTGTCGTAGCTCTTAGGCCCCCGCAGGGACCTGCACAGAGCTTTCTTCATTGCACATGTTTTACGTGACCAACCACCATAGATACAGGCGAAAAAATGGAGGTGCCTCCCATATGGGAGGGGTTATATAGGGAAAGAATTTTCCTTAATTGGGGGTTAATCAGTGTTCAATCACCAGAGGTGCCTATATAACCCACTATGTAATGATCCTGTGTCCCGTGATGTATGATCAAGAAATAAGCATAAGGCACCTGGTATTTCCCAGTCGGTCTTCCATCCAGTTACTAATCAGGCCCGACAATGCTTAGCCTCCGAGATCAGACAAGATCGGGCACTTTCAAGGTGATGGGGCCATAGGCGATCTCTTTGGGCACTCTCAACCATCTTGACAAACGCCAACATGGTCATCTTGGGAAACAAGTGAAAAAAAACAAGTCATTGCCAACATTGGAGGCTAAGCAGGGTTGGGCAATCAGTTTCCTTGCCTGAAATAGGCATATCAGAACTGCCATCTGGCTGCTTCCCGGGTTTCCAACTCCTTCAACTAATCCCAGGAGACAATACTTCGCCTCCATCCTAGTGGAGGTTCCAAACACCCGATCAATGGTTCCTGTCACCTCCGTCCAGTAGCAGATCAACTTCGGGCATCTGCAAAACATGTGCATCATGTCTCCCCCCATGTTCCCGCACCGGGGGCAACTTGCGTCCGGCCGTTCGGCCAAATTGAAAAAGTTTACAAGGAGCATAATAAGTTCTATATAATAAGAACAGATGTGACATCCTCTGAGAGGAGAGCCACAATTGACCACAGGCAGTATTCCTGTGGCCAATTATATCTCAAGGGGGTTTAGTACACACCCCACACTATATAAGGCCACCAGCGCGGTGGCCTTGTATAGTGTGTTGCGGCGGTCAGGGAAAGAGGACGATAGGCAGGGACAGTGTCTTTACTGCTTGGGAACCTAGCACTGTTACAGTGGGTGTTATGTGCTTCCTGCACAGTACACACCTGAAGCTACCCTTTATTACTGGCGTTCAATTTCTGCAATACAGGCATCTGCAGTGCAGAAGTTAGAGTGGATGTTGTGTGCCTCCTGCACAGTATACACCTGAAGATACCCCTTATTGCTGGTGTTCTGGTTCTGTAAGGCAGGAACCTAGCACTGTTACAGTGGGTGTTGTGTGCCTCCCATGCTTGTCCTTATTTTCGGCAGCTGGACGTGTTGAGCCACATCATGCCGAACACTTGGTCGGATGTGAAAGACCAAGCCCTCCTAATGCTCCTCATCCTCTCTCACCCAGGCTCAGGGTACTAGCCTATGTTCTGTATACCCTATCCTCTCTTTATACTCTAGCCCGTCGTTTATGTACACTAGACTCTTTGTTTACCTCATAAATGGCAGTGTATATAGAAGGAAGGTAAGTTTATACAGAGAGGCTAAGGTATACAGAAGGTAGGCTAGAGAATAAAGAAGACAGGCTAGTGTATACAGGACACATGCTAATGTATACAGAAAACAGGCTTGGTTATAGAGAGAGACTGAGACTATTATATTCAGAAGAAAAGCTAGTGTATATAGAGAGGCCGGCTGGGGTATACAGAGAGGCTAGTGAATACAGATAGGGTGATGTATACAGAAATGCTAGTGTATACAGAGAGGCTAGAGTATACAGTTATTCTGGGGTATACAGAGAAGCTAGTTTAAAGAGAGGCTAGTGTATACAGAATACAGACTCATGTATGCAGATAGGCATGAGTATACAGAGATGCTAGAGTAAACAGTGAGGCTGGGGTACACAGAGAGGCTAGTTTAAAGAGAGGCTGGGGTACAGAAGACAGGCTGTGGTATACAGAGGGTTTAGTGTATTCAGAGAGTCTAGTGTATTCAGTCGGCGAGTGTATACATAATACTGGCTAGTTCACACAGTGTTTACAGAGATGCAAGGGTTTACAGAGAAGCTAGTGTATATACAGAAGAAAGGCTAGTGAATACAGAATAAAGACTCGTGTATGCAGATAGGCTTGAGTATACAGAGATGCTAGAGTAAACAGTGAGGCTGGGGTACACAGAGAGGCTAGTTTAAACAGAGGCTAGTTTAAAGAGAGGCTAGTATACACAAAGATGTTAGTGTATATAGAGAGGTTAGTGTATAGAGAGAGTCGAGTGTATACAGAAAGCACAGTGCATATAGAGAAACTAGTGTATACAGAAGACAGGCTTGGGTATACATCCAAGCTGACAGTGTATACAGAAGACTGGGTAGTGTATACAGAGAATCTAGTGGGTACAGAAGATAGGCTGGTGTATTTTAGCTAGTTTTTACAGTCTAGTGTATACAGAAGACAGGCTGTGGTATACAGAGTGTTTAGTGTATTCAGAGAGTCTAGTGTATACAGTCGGCGAGTGTATACATAATACTGGCTAGTTCACACAGTGTTTACAGAGATGCAAGGGTGTACAGAGAAGCTAGTGTATATAGAAGACTACAGCATACAGAAGAAAGGCTAGTGAATACAGAATACAGACTCGTGTATGCAGATAGGCTTGAGTATACAGAGATGCTAGAGTAAACAGTGAGGCTGGGGTACACAGAGAGGCTAGTTTAATGAGAGGCTAGTTTAAAGAGAGGCTAGTATATACAAAGGTGTTAGTGTATATAGAGAGGTTAGTGTATAGAGAGAGTCGAGTGTACACAGAAAGGACAGTGCATATAGAGAAACTAGTGTATACAGAAGACAGGCTTGGATATACATCAAAGCTGACAGTGTATACAGAAGACTGGGTAGTGTATACAGAGAGTCTAGTGGGTACAGAAGACAGGCTGGTGTATTCTAGCTAATTTTTACAGTCTAGTGTATACAGAAGACAGGCTGTGGTATACAGAGGGTTTAGTGTATTCAGAGAGTCTGGTGTATACAGTCGGCGAGTGTATACATAAGATTGGCTAGTTTACACAGTGTTTACAGAGATGCAAGGGTGTACAGAGAGGCTAATGCATACAGTGAAGCTATTTTATATAGAAGCTAGTGTGTACAGAAGAAAGGCTAGACAGGCTATAAAGAGAGACAAGTGTTTACAGAGGACAGTTTGGGGTATAGAGAGATGCTAGTTTATACAGAGAGACTAATGTATACAGAAGACAGGCTAGGGCATACAGAAGACAGAAGACGGGCTAGTGTATTCAAAACTAGGCTAGTGTATACCGAAGACAGGCTATTGTATGCAGAAGACCGGCTAGAGTATACAGAGAAACTAGTGTATAACAGACAGCGTAGTGTATATAGAAGACAGGCCAGGGTATAAAGAAGACAGAGTAATGTATATAGAAAGCAGAAAACATGCTCGTGTATATAGAGAGGCTAGTGAATTTAGAGGGTAGGCTAAGTGATAACAGAAGACAATCTTGGATATACAGAGACATTTCATCATTTCATCTAGCTCACATCTCTAATGGAGTTTGTCTCATTGCCATGTTATGCCTTTTCCTTCTTATGCTAAATATAGATTATACTCACTACACGATTTTAATCACCCACATCAAGCATGCAATAAAACTATCATACATCAAAATAAACTATGTACTGCCAAAACAATAACGGCCAATAACTTGACAAATTAATTATCAGTCAATCACTTAACAAAATAAACTTTGCACTCTTTTGCTCTATTTTGCATATTTGTAATTCTCCACATCAATTGTCACATTGATATCACCACTGACGACACACCATCCTGACTTATTTTGCTTTATTTATTATTACAAATAGAGAGTACTATCTCAAAACCAGTTAAATCTATTCACTTCGATGAGGTCTACCGCTAATTGTACGGTATTGCAAAATGTTCACAAAACCATCCATTTGCTACCAGACATGCTGCACATACTAAGAGTAATGTAACTCTCGCTCGCTAACGATGTAAACAGTTTTATTGCTTTTCTGACATTAACTGAGTATCTCTGACATTAACTGAGTATCTCTCTGCACTAGGATCTTATTAATAATAATAATAATAATAGGATTGTGTAAGGCAAAGATCAACTAGTCTAATATAAGCTTTCTCAGTGGTACCGGCATATCCTTTAAATTTAGACTATCAAGCTCAGCTTTCAATCTCTTACCGTTGAACAACGATACTTCCTCCCTGCAATATTAAGCCATTTAAATGTCCTATTGGTCGTCTATATTATACAACTCTCTAAAAAGCATATATGTAGAGAATAAAACTAGTCTTACATCTTAATAAAACTGTTTTATTGCTCAACCCGTATGAAGCTGTCATGACATAAGCAAATAAGTCACAGTTTAACACAGTTACAAAACACTTCTTTTTACCGCAGCAAAATGTGAGAAAAGCAATGTAAGCCATATGCTTCAGAAAATTAATGTACCGCTTTTAAATCCATATCAATTCCACATCCTAATTTAAACCGTCTTAAAATTTTAACATTTACTGATAGCAATTACTGATATTACATTATGATTATAGTGAGTACTATCTCCTAACCTGTTAAATCTATTCACTTCGATGAGGTCTACCGTTAATTGTACGGTATTGCAAAATGTTCACAAAACCATCCATTTGCTACCAGACATGCTGCACATACTAAGAGTAATGTAAATATCGCTCGCTAACGATGTAAACAGTTTTATTGCTTTTCTGACATTAACCGAGTATCTCTGACATTAACTAAGTATCACTCTGCACTAGGATCTTAATAATAATAATAGGATTTTGTAACTAGTCTAATAATTTAAACCGTCTTAAAATTTTAACATTCACTGATAGCAATTACTGATATTACATTATGATTATACCAGTGAAAAGGACCGCGTAATGGAACTGTCAAATTAATCATAATCTCAGAGTTAACTTAGCTGATAAATTTACGATTTACTCAACGATTTACTCAACGATTTAAACTTAGATCTTTTCAAGCTAAGTCAATTTAATCTTAAATAAATTATACTATATTCTACTGTACTCTTAAATTATGTACTGTTTTTCTGTATTTTAGCCGTACTCATATTTCGTGTTATGTTGCAACCATCTAATCTCATTGCTATTCCGACATTCTGCCTTAATGAGGATATTACTTTGCAACTATCCCTTGAACCCTTTTGTGTATTCACTTTATCTCGACCTATATAAACTGCCTCAATATACTTATTATTATTATATTATAGAGATTACTATCTCTAAATCATTGTAAACTTAACCATAGTTATAATGTACAGCTAATTTTACGTTAAAGCAAACTTCACACAAAACCATCTTTTTAAAACCTTTTACACACTGCACATTAAGAGTAATGCAACCATCTCTCTACCTCTATGCAATAGGATTCTCTTTCTGACTCTATTGTGTGTATTACTTCTTCTCCAAATTAACTGTCACACTGATAACCATTTGTAACACGTAACACTGGCAACCCATTTTTTAACAGCAGCAAAATGTGAAAAAAGCAGTGGGACGGTTTACTTGATTGAGAAGTGGTTGCAGTACCAAAGGATAGCAATAAAGTTTGATTACATTAATAACACATAATGCAACTATTTTACATTCACATCAAGCATACATCCTAATGTAAACTGTCTATCACTATTAATGTTCAGGGTTACTGATACATTATGCCAATAACCAGTGGAAACGGAAAACAGTCAGTGTAAGCCGTCTTCGTGCGTAACAAAATTAATGGAACGATTTACACGTTGGAATTTACAAGCTACGTCAATTTACTCTTAAATAATGTATACCTTTTAGCTGCTTAGCTCACACTTTGCTGTATGTAGCCGCGTTAACTGTATTAATTATTACATGTAAGTAACCAATGGGTATTGACATTTCATGTCTATGTCACATCTCTAATGCAATTTGTCTCTTTGAGACACGTTGCTGATATTTGCATTACAGCAATCATCTCATCTAATTGCTATTCCAACATTTTGCCCTGGTATTACTTTGCAACGCTCTATTGAACAATGTAAAGGTAAGCTAGATATTTTGTGTATTTCCACTTTAACTCGACCTGTATATACTGTCTCAATATTATCCTTTCTAATTTTGCTAAATTAGATTATAGAGTATGCTATGTCTAAATCCAGGTTACCTACTCACCTTTATTACGTATACTGCTAATTTTAGGATAATACAAAACCATCTTTTGCTTCTTTACACGCTGCACATATTAAGAGTAATGCAATGCTATCGATGTGAACAGTTTAATTGCTCTTCTCACATTAGCTGGTATATCTCTACTATAGGAAACTGAATTTGTACTACAACGATAACTCGTCTAATATCAGTCCACTCAGTGCTACCGGGATAACTTTTGCATTTAGAGTAATGAAATTATTTCTCAGTTATTTTGAAGCTACTGCAACAAACGCTTCCGATCTCTTTTCAACTGCAATACTTAAGCTCTGTAATATTAAGGAATATTTAGCTGCTTAGCTGAAACTTTGCTGTACGTAGCCGTGTTATTTTATTAATGGTTACCTGTAAGTAACCAATGGGGATTGACATTTCATGTCTAATTCACATTCACATTTCTAATGCAGTTTGTCTTTTTGCCATGTCACCCTTTGCCAGTTATTATCCTTTCTCTTCCTTATGCTATATTCTTCCTTATGCCAGCAGGTGCATGATTAAAGACACGTAATGAACCTGATTGATAAAAACCTACACTCGTCGCTGCTCTTATTTCGTGTATTTCCACTTAAACCCGACCTGTATATACTGTCTCAATATTAATCTGAGTTATTTTGCTATATTTATTATTAGAATAAGCAGATTACGATCTCTAAATCCTGGTAAACCAACTCACACAAAACCTTACACGCAGCACATTACATATTAAGATAATAACATTTAACCGGTATCTCTCTGCAATAGTAAACGAAATGTGTAGATCACTCATCTAATATCAGTCTTCTCAGTGCTACCGGAACAACTTTTAAATTTAGAGTAATGCAGCAATTACTCAGTTTTATGAAGGTACTGCAACTAACGCTTTGGATTTCTTTCCTGTTAAATTACGCTCTGCAATGTTAAGCCATGCAAGTTGTCCTATTGGTCCACTAACAATGCTATGTATAATAATACAAATCTTTCAAAAGCAATATCGTCTCACTACAAAACTTACACTCTGCATAATAAATATGAATAATGCGACTAATGCTAATAATAAAGTCGTCTAAAACTCGGCTATCTTACATCAAAATAAACCATGCACTGCCATTGGTTAATAACATCCGAATACTGAACGTCTATCAGTCAATGACTTAACAAAATAAACTTAGCACTCTTTTGCTCTATTTTGTATATTTGTAGTTCTCCACATTAACTGTCACATTGATATCACCACTGACAACACACCACTGACCTTTTAACAGCACCAAAATATGAAAAAAGCACTGTAACTCTTTACATGATTTAGAAGTAGTTGCATTAGCAAAAAATAAAGTCCTGTCTTCTGTAACACGCTAGCCTTTCTGTATACATTAAACTTTCTGTGTACACCAGTCCCTCTATATAGCCTCTCTGTCTTCTGTATACACGTGCCCGTAACCTATATACACTTGCCTGCCTTCTTTTTACAATAGTCTCGGTGGCCCAGCCTCTCTGCATACTCTAGCCTTACTGAATTCTCCAGACTTTCTTCTGTATACACAAGCCTATCTGTAAACAATAGCTTGTCATCTGTACACACTAGCCTCTCTGTATACACTAGCCATTCTTCTGTATACACTAGGCTCAGGGGAATAACATTAGCCTATCTGTATTACCTTGTTTGACTTTTCTGTTTTCTCTTTCTTTTCTAGGGTGTACCTCGCTGTATTCCAATTATAATAGCCTCACTGGGTTTTTGACAGGCGGCCTTGTGTGGGGTTTTTTCAGTCTGCTCAGCCATCTTCTTGCAGGGGTTCTTCGGGTCAGCCCTTGCTCCCTTTTCCCCACGTATCCTCTCATTCACAAGAAGTTCATTCTCATGTCTGGGTTACCTTGAGCATCAGGCTCATCCTATCCTTCACGGGACATTCATTTGGGTTTGCGTAGCTTGCAGGCTCTTAGGGGGTTCCTTCTCATCTCCAGGTCAGGAGTCAGTGGGTTCTACCCTCACAGCGGTAACTTACCGGTTGCTTACAGTTGGCATTTGGGCATACGTCATTTTATGGATGGGATCTTTACCTTCCCTTTTCCACCTATACTTGTGTCTTTTTGCCCTCTTTTCAGGCATACTGACCGTCCAGGCCATGGCACACCTTAGGCCTTGGTTCTTAAGTAATATCGCATTTCCCACTTGAAGACTCCGATTAAAGGGACTATTTAACCCTCCCCTCTGTCATGGCCAGGGTTGGTGTTTTCTAGGAAGAGAGAGACTGGGTTACACAGACTTGCTAGTGTATACAGACGGAATAGTGTAGTGTACAGAGACAAGCTGACAGTGAGGCTGGGGTATAATGAGAAGCTAGGTTATACAGTAGACAGGCTAGTTTATATAAAAGACAAAATTGGGTAAACAGAATACAGGCTGGGGTATAATGAGAGGCAAGATTATACAGAGAGGCTAGGGTACACAGAGAGGCTAGTGTATAAAGATGTATACAGAAAGGCGGGGTATACCGAGAGACTAGGTGTATAAAAGACAAGCTAGGGACGGACTAGTGTATACAGAGGACTGGCTAGTTGATACAGAGAGGCTAATGTGTACAAAAGAAAGGCTAATGTATACAGATAGGCTAGATTATACAGAAGAACGTCCTGGGTATGCAGAGCGCTCAGCTTCAAGGGATGGCCAACGTGACTTTCTGACAGATCTGACTTTCATCCCCTTGCCCTCTCTCTCTCTCTCACAGCGGTAACTTACCGGTTGCTTACAGTTGGCATTTGGGCATACGTCATTTTATGGATGGGATCTTTACCTTCCCTTTTCCACCTATACTTGTGTCTTTTTGCCCTCTTTTCAGGCATACTGACCGTCCAGGCCATGGCACACCTTAGGCCTTGGTTCTTAAGTAATATCGCATTTCCCACTTGAAGACTCCGATTAAAAGTGGGAAGGCTGAGGGACTATTTAACCCTCCCCTCTGTCATGGCCAGGGTTGGTGTTTTCTAGGAAGAAAGAGACTGGGTTACACAGACTTGCTAGTGTATACAGACGGAATAGTGTAGTGTACAGAGACAAGCTGACAGTGAGGCTGGGGTATAATGAGAAGCTAGGTTATACAGTAGACAGGCTAGTTTATATAAAAGACAAAATTGGGTAAACAGAATACAGGCTGGGGTATAATGAGAGGCAAGATTATACAGAGAGGCTAGGGTATACCGAGAGACTAGGTGTATAAAAGACAAGCTAGGGACGGACTAGTGTATACAGAGGACTGGCTAGTTGATACAGAGAGGCTAATGTGTACAAAAGAAAGGCTAATGTATACAGATAGGCTAGATTATACAGAAGAACGTCCTGGGTATGCAGAGCGCTCAGCTTCAAGGGATGGCCAACGTGACTTTCTGACAGATCTGACTTTCATCCCCTTGCCCTCTCTGCCCCGGTCATCTGGTGGCAGTTTTATGCACTTCCCTGGCCCCCACCCATTCATAATCCTTACCGGCCTTTCCTTCCGCTGCTCACAGGAACACACTGGATGACTTGTCTAATTAACCAACTTGTACAAGACACCACTATCCTCCTGTCTGACACCGGTCCCCCTTGGAGGCTTTACCCGTCACTGTTTGGGTGGTCCCTGCCTCCCCCTGGATGCTCCACATATACCCCAACGACATTGTCGAAGGGGCACCACTTGACAGGCCACGGGGTTGTCATGCCGGTGGCATCTCCCATTGGAGGAAGGGATGATGGCCCCAACCCCTTGGCAGCAGGTTCTTTCATGTACAGACCAGGGTGGAGTCGTCTGGAGTCTTGACCTTAGAGGGGGGAGTTGCACTTTGGGGGGTCTGAGTGATACATAGTGCGCTGTACTGGAAGGGCTTGACATTCCCGCATATGTGTCCCCTCTCCCTGGTTGCGCCCCTCGTCCCCCTCCCTCTGGCCCCCACCTACTCTTTGCCGACATTGCCTTCTGCAGCTTTCGGGGACACCCTGGATGACTTTTTTATTGAGCCTATTGGTACGAGACACTGCTTCCCTCCAGTTTGACTCTGGACCCCCCTGGAGGATTTACCCCTTACTGTTTGGGCGGACCCAGCCTCCCTCTGGATGCTCTACACAGCCCCCGATGGCGATGCAGGAGAGACACTAATTGGCGGGCCCCAGAACTGCTGCTCGGGTGAAGTCTCCCGTTGGATGGAGGGATGGTGGCCCCAGCCCCTTGCCTGCCGGATTCTCCATGCACCGACCAGGGCTGCTCCTGTTTCATCTTGATGTGGTGACCATGGAGGGGAGGAGTGGAAACTTATGGGGTCCGGGTGGTTGCTGGTGTGAGTGCGCTAAAGGACTTGACATTTCCGCATGTTTGTCCCCTCTAACTTGCTGCCCCCTCTTCCTTCCCCCCTTCCCTCCCTTACCTCCTTCCCTTCCCTCTTTCCCTCCCCCTTCCCCCCCTCTTTCCCCCCCTTCCCTCCCCCTTTTCCCCCAGAGCGTGGACGGAGGAGAGGGGTTAAGGAGAGGACAATTTGCCAAAGGGAGAAATGCATTTGTTCGGGGGCTGCATGTACTTTTGGGGTATGGGACGGGGGGTGGTGGATCCCATTCTGTGATGCCTTTTCTGTTGTGACGGGCTCCCTCGTGCATGCCTACATTTAGGGCGAGCTGAGGAGACCCCCTTAGTGCTGACAGTTCTATGCTCTACCTCTGTTTTGATTATACTATTGTTTTTTGGTTCTATGATGTTACTGATTGTCTTTTATTTGCATACCGGTATCAGACGTGACATTTACCACTGCCAGGACTGGGGGGACTGGGATCCGGGGGCTTCCTCTCCGACCTGTCTACCCACCAACCCAAGTAGGACGGCGCTTTAAACCCAGTGTACATCTGGTAAGCGCTATAGCATAATTGTACTGTTTTAGTATACAATTCCTGTACTGTTGAGTGCGGACAACCCTTAATTTCCCTCTCCCCCTGGGGTTGAGGTGCCCAGCCTCTTTTTCCCCTTACCTTTCCTTACATTTGCCCTTCCTTTCTCCCCCTTAGTTCCCGCCATCCATTACCTACCCAATACCTACCTTGGTTCAACTTTCTTTGCTTTTCTCAGACGTCCCCCTTCCCCTCCCCGAGGAGCGATGGCAGACTCAGTCAAGGTCACCTCTCTAAACGTTAAGGGACTGAACTCCTCTGAAAAACAGTGGATTCTCCTGTGAGAACTGAAGACTTCCTGTACTGATGTGGCCTTTATACAAGAAACACATTTTAAAAATACTAGCCTCCCCTTTCTACGGTCAAGATCCTTCGCTAAGGTCTACCACTCTACTAACCCCTCCTCTAAAACCAAGGGAATCTCCATTCTGATCTCTAGCAGGCTCCCCTCGGTTCTCCAGGATTCTCTGGTGGACCCTGGGGGCCGATATCTTTTTCTTAGGGGCCACATTGGAGAGCTCCTTTTTACATTTTCCACTGTGTACGCTCCCAATGATCACCAAGACACATTCCTCAGAACTACCCTGCACAGATTATGTGACTTTCGGGAGAGCCAGTTGATATTAGGTGGGGACTTTAATGTCCCCTTTCGCCATCAGTTGACACTTCTGCCTCTTGCTCCTCGCTCCTCATTTCCTCTGGAAAGCGGATTAATAAGTGTTTACTGAATGACCAATTAGTTGATGTCTGGTGTCTGCAACACTCCGGATAAAGGGACTACTCTTTTTGCTCTTCCCCTCACAAATCATACTTGAGGATAGACTTCTTCTTGATTCCACATGACCAACTGCACTTGGTGAGCTCTTCCTCCATCGGCCATATTACTTGGTCCGACCACGCTCCTGTAGCCCTTACCTACACCCTCTCTAGGAACCCCTCACCTAGGTCTCTATTCTGGCACCTTAATGAGAGCCTCCTCCAGATACCGGAAGTTTTAGCAGATGTGACCAGGGAATTTGACCTTTATTTCCAAGAAAACTAAACGCAGGACTGCGACCCGGGGATAATTTGGGAGGCTCACAAGTCAGTACTCCGCAGGGTATTTATCAGGCACGGGGCGCGCATCAAACGAACACGGAAGGAACAGCTTGCTAATCTGTTTTGTGAACTTGCCTCTGTGGAAGCGAAACATAAACATGTCCCGTCACGGACCTTAGAGATTGAATTGGGGACACTCCGTACCCAGATTACTGACCTACTCCATTATAAAGCGAAAGCGGCACTCCAGTTTTGTCGTAAACTGACGTAGGAGTCAGGGGACAAATGCAGAAAAATCTTAGCCAGGTCGGTAAATGAGTTGAAATCTGCCTCTTACATACCACAGTTGATAGATGAGAATGGCCAGAGGGCCTCTACCCCAACCCAAATAGCCAAAGTCTTTGAAAAATGTTACTCTGATCTCTACAACCTGCCTGATTCAGGGTCCGGACAGGACAATATAGACAGATATGTAATCGGTTCTGGTCTACCAACCCTCTCATCAGAATCACGGGAGTACTTGGAGGACCCGATCACACTGGAAGAAGTCCAGATGGCCGTGGGACCTCCGAAGGTGGGTAAGGCTCTGGGCCCTGACGGATATATCGCACAATACTATAAGACCTTCCTCCCTATTCTCGGCCCGCGCTTGGTGAATTTATTTAATACTCTGAGCTTGAATGGGGATTTTCCTGAGGATACCCTTAGAGCCCACATCTCGTTGATACCTAAGGAGGGCAAAGACCCGGGCCTATGTGGGAGCTACAGACCCATTTCCCTCCTAAATTCGGTCCTAAAACTATTCTCTAAAATCCTCGCCACGTGATTGGCACAGCACTTGCAGTCCCTTATACATATTGACCAGTTAGGTTTTATTCCCACCAGGGAAGATAGGGACAACACCATTAAGGTGCTTACCCTGGTCCATAAAGCAAAGTCATCTGGGACCCCTTGTCTTTTCGTGAGTACTGATGCTGAGAAGGCTTTTGATCGGGTCAAATGGACATTCATGTTCTCGGTCCTTCGCCATATAGGTCTGAGTGAACGGATGCTGGCATGGATAAGTAAGATATACTCACGCCCTTCAGCTCAACTCAAAGCGAATGGGGTGCTCTCATCTCCCCTTGACATCGGGAATGGGACCAGACAGGGTTGCCCCCTGTCGCCCCTATTATTCGCACTGTCATTGGAACCCTTTCTCTCCACAATTCGACAAAACTCAGACATAACGGGACTCCAAATAGGTACTATTGAGTGCAAGATATCTGCCTACGTGGATGACATGCTGTTCTCGTTGAAGAATCCCAGAGTTTCCTTGCCAAATCTCCTTCGGGAATTCCAGATATACGAGATACTTCTTGAAATCAGAGGCCATGGGGGTCGCAGTCCCCCCGCAAACGTTACTAGACTTGCAGTCCAATTTTCGATTTAAATGGACCCATACAGCACTTCCCTGGCCCCCACCCATTCATAATCCTTACCAACCTTTCCTTCCGCTGCTCACAGGAACACACTGGATGACTTGTCTAATTAACCAACTTGTACAAGACACCGCTATCCTCCTGTCTAGCACCGGTCCCCTTGGAGGCTTTACCCCTCACTGTTTGGGTGGTCTCTGCCTCCCCCTGGATGCTCCTTATATACCCCGACGACATTGTCAGAGGGGCAACACTTGACAGGACACGGGGCTGTCATGCCGGTGGCATCTCCCATTGGAGGAAGGGATGATGGCCCCAACCTCTTGGCAGCAGGTTCTTTCATGTACAGACCAGGGTGGCTCATCTTCCCTTCTGGAGTCTTGACCTTAGAGGGGGGAGTTGCACTTTGGGGGGTCTGAGTGATACATAGTGCGCTGTACTGGAAGGGCTTGACATTCCCGCATATGTGTCCCCTCTCCCTGGTTGCGCCCCTCGCCCCCCCCCCCCGGCCCCCACCTACTCTTCGCCGACATTGCCTTCTGCAGCTTTCGGGGACACCCTGGATGACTTTTTTATTGAGCCTATTGGTACGAGACACTGCTTCCCTCCAGTTTGACTCTGGACCCCCCTGGAGGATTTACCCCTTAGGCCGCGTACACACGCGCGGACTGTTCGCCCAACTTTGTCCGTCCAACAGTTTCGGCAAACAGTCCGCTCAAACTTAGCATGGACGGACATGGCCACACACGACGTACGAACAGTTTGCTGAAACCGTGCGCGATGACGTGAACGGCACGTACGACGGGACGAAAAATACGACGTCCTATACACTGCATTATAGCTTTCGGCGTGAAAATCCTTTCTGAGCATGCGCGCAACTTTGTTTGACGAACAAGCCTACACACGAGCGGACTGTCCGCCCAAACACTGTTCAGCGGACAAAGTTGGGCGAACAGTCCGCCCGTGTGTACGCGGCCTTACTGTTTGGGCGGACCCAGCCTCCCTCTGGATGCTCTACACAGCCCCCGATGGCGATGCAGGAGAGACACTAATTGGCGGGCCCCAGAACTGCTGCTCGGGTTAAGTCTCCCGTTGGATGGAGGGATGGTGGCCCCAGCCCCTTGTCTGCCGGATTCTCCATGCACCGACCAGGGCTGCTCCTCTTTCATCTTGATGTGGTGACCATGGAGGGGAGGAGTGGAAACTTATGGGGTCCGGGTGGTTGCTGGTGTGAGTGCGCTAAAGGACTTGACATTTCCACATGTTTGTCCCCTCTCCCTTACTGCCCCCCCTTCCTTCCCCCCTTCCCTCCCTTACCTCCTTCCCTTCCCTCTCCCCTTTCACTCCCCCTTTCCCCCCCTTACCCCCCTCTTTTCCCCCTTCCCTCCCCCTTTTCCCCCGGGGCGTGGACGGAGGAGAGGGGGTAAGGAGAGGACAATCTGCCAAAGGGAGAAATACATTTGTTCGGGGGCTGCATGTACTTTTGGGGTATGGGACGGGGGGTGGTGGATCCCATTCTGTGATGCCTTTTCTGTTGTGACGGGCTCCCTCGTGCATGCCTACATTTAGGGCGAGTTGAGGAGACCCCTCAGTGCTGACAGTTCTATGCTCTACCTCTGTTTTGATTATACTATTGTTTTTTGGTTCTATGATGTTACTGATTGTCTTTTATTTGCATACCGGTATCAGACGTGACATTTACCACTGCCGGGACTGGGGGGACTGGGATCCGGGGGCTCCCTCTCCGACCTGTCTACCCACCAACCCAAGTAGGACGGCGCTTTAAACCCAGTGTACATCTGGTAAATGCTATAGCATAATTGTGCTGTTTTAGTATACGATTCCTGTACTGTTGAGTGCGGACAACCCTTAATTTCCCTCTCCCCCTGGGGTTGAGGTGCCCGGCCTCTTTTTCCCCTTACCTTTCCTTCCATTTGCCCTTCCTTTCTCCCCCTTAGTTCCCGCCATCCATTACCTACCCAATACCTACCTTGGTTCAACTTTCTTTGCTTTTCTCTGACGTCCCCCTTCCCCTCCCCGAGGAGTGATGGCAGACTCAGTCAAGGTCACCTCTCTAAACGTTAAGGGACTGAACTCCTCTGAAAAGCGGTGGATCGTCCTGTGAGAACTGAAGACTTCCTGTACTGATGTGGCCTTTATACAAGAAACACATTTTAAAAATACTAGCCTCCCCTTTCTACGGTCAAGATCCTTCGCTAAGGTCTACCACTCTACTAACCCCTCCTCTAAGACCAAGGGAATCTCCATTCTGATCTCTAGCAGGCTCCCCTCGGTTCTCCAGGATTCTCTGGTGGACCCTGGGGGCCGATATCTTTTTCTTAGGGGCCACATTGGAGAGCTCCTTTTTACATTTTCCACTGTGTACGCTCCCAATGATCACCAAGACACATTCCTCAGAACTACCCTGCACAGATTATGTGACTTTCGGGAGAGCCAGTTGATATTAGGTGGGGACTTTAATGTCCCCTTTCGCCATCGGTTGACACTTCTGCCTCTTGCTCCTCGCTCCTCATTTCCTCTAGAAAGCGGATTACTAAGTGTTTACTGAATGACCAATTAGTTGATGTCTGGTGTCTGCAACACTCCGGATAAAGGGACTACTCTTTTTGCTCTTCCCCTCACAAATCATACTTGAGGATAGACTTCTTCTTGATTCCACATGACCAACTGCACTTGGTGAGCTCTTCCTCCATCGGCCATATTACTTGGTCCGACCACGCTCCTGTAGCCCTTACCTACACTCTCTCTAGGAACCCCTCACCTAGGTCTCTATTCTGGCACCTTAATGAGAGCCTCCTCCAGATACCGGAAGTTTTAGCAGATGTGACCAGGGAATTGGACCTTTATTTCCAAGAAAACTAAACGCAGGACTGCGACCCGGGGATAATTTGGGAGGCTCACAAGTCAGTACTCCGCAGGGTACTTATCAGGCACGGGGCACGCATCAAACGAACACGGAAGGAACAGCTTGCTAATCTGTTTTGTGAACTTGCCTTTGTGGAAGCAAAACATAAACATGCCCCCTCACGGACCTTAGAGATTGAATTGGGGACACTCCGTACCCAGATTACTGACCTGCTCCATTATAAAGCGAAAGCGGCACTCCAGTTTTGTCGTAAACTGACGTAGGAGTCAGGGGACAAATGCGGAAAAATCTTAGCCAGGTCAGTAAAGGAGTTGAAATCTGCCTCTTACATACCACAGTTGATAGATGAGAATGGCCAGAGGGCCTCTACCCCAACCCAAATAGTCAAAGTCTTTGAAAAATGTTACTCTGATCTCTACAACCTGCCCGATTCAGGGTCCGGACAGGACAATATAGACAGATATGTAACCGATTCTGGTCTACCAACCCTCTCATCGGAATCACAGGAGTACTTGGAGGACCCGATCACACTGGAAGAAGTCCAGGGACCTCCGAAGGTGGGTAAGGCTCCAGGCCCTGACGGATATACCGCACAATACTATAAGACCTTCCTCCCTATTCTCGGCCCACGCTTGGTGAATTTATTTAATACTCTGAGTTCGAATGGGGATTTTCCTGAGGATACCCTTAGAGCCCACATCTTGTTGATACCTAAGGAGGGCAAAGACCCGGGCCTATGTGGGAGCTACAGACCCATTTCCCTCCTAAATTCGGTCCTAAAACGATTCTCTAAAATCCTCGCCACGTGATTGGCACAGCACTTGCAGTCCCTTATACATATTGACCAGTTAGGTTTTATTCCCACCAGGGAAGATAGGGACAACACCATTAAGGTGCTTACCCTGGTCCATAAAGCAAAGTCATCTGGGACCCCTTGTCTTTTCGTGAGTACTGATGCCGAGAAGGCTTTTGATCGGGTCAAATGGACATTCATGTTCTCGGTCCTTTGCCATATAGGTCTGAGTGAACGGATGCTGGCATGGATAAGTAAGATATACTCACGCCCTTCAGCTCAACTCAAAGCGAATGGGGTGCTCTCATCTCCCCTTGACATCGGGAATGGGACCAGACAGGGTTGCCCCCTGTCGCCCCTATTATTCGCACTGTCATTGGAACCCTTTCTCTCCACAATTCGACAAAACTCAGACATAACGGGACTCCAAATGGGTACTATTGAGTGCAAGATATCTGCCTACGTGGATGACATGCTGTTCTCATTGAAGAATCCCAGAGTTTCCTTGCCAAATCTCCTTCGGGAATTCCAGATATACGGGATACTTCTTGAAATCAGAGGCCATGGGGGTCGCAGTCCCCCCGCAAACGTTACTAGACTTGCAGTCTAATTTTCGATTTAAATGGACCCATACAGCCCTTAAGTACTTAGGTACTCACATTCCACCGGACATCGCGCGTACGTTTATGTTGAACTTCCCCCCACCCCTTGTCACTAAGATCTGCAGTTTCTTCACGGGTGGCATTCTGGCCTCCATTCCTGGTTCAGGAGATGCAATCTCATTAAAATGAACATACTCCCTAAATGTACCTATCTTTTCCAAGCTCTCCTGATCCAGAGACCAGTCCCGTTTTTTAAGCAAGCTCAATCCCTGCTCACTCAATTTAACTGGGCCCACAAAAATCCCAGACTTAAGTGGTCACAGCTGACATTGTCTAAACAACAGGGAGGGTTGGTTCTCCCTGACTTGCGATGCTACTACCTGGCCTCCCATCTGGGGCGTGTATTGGACTGGAATGGAAAAAAACTTTCTAAGCTCTGGGTACAACTAGGACAATCTCACTCCCGAATTCCGCTAAGAAGCGCCATGTGGTGCTATAAGGATTTCCCCACAGAATTGACGTCACATCCCACTATAGGGGCTTCATTGAAAGTCAGTCACCTGATCGCTACCCAAAACACACTCACGTCTTTGACTTCCCCCCTATTCCCTATACGTGACCATCCGAACTTTGAACCGGGGACCCACTTAGAAATTCCAACCTAGACCATGCGTCTAAATTCGTCATTGATGGAAAATGGCCTTCTTTCCCAACCCTAACAGATCCGACAGGGCTTTTCCAACTGCCTTTTTGGAGAGCGGCGCAACAACATCATTTTCTCCATTCCATCCCCAATACTCAAACTTTCGCCCGCCCTCAGACGGAGTTTGAGACTCTATGCAGGAGCGAAGGCCCTTTGGTCCACATTCTCTCTCAAACAGATCACCCACACTTAACCTGTCTGTCCAACTGGGAAAAGGACCTTAATTGCTTGTTTTCCCCAGCACAGAGACAACGCATTATCACTTTGGCTCTCAAAACCTCGCTGTGCACGAAGATACAGGAGACAAATTTTAAACTTCTCACCAGGTGGTATTTGACACCATAAAAGCTGCATAAATAATTCCCCTCTTCCTCGAACATATGCTGGAGGTGTGGAGAAGAAGAGGGCACGTTGCTCCACATTTTTTGGTCCTGCCCCAGCTTGGTGGACTTCTGGACAGAGATCTGATGCATAACACAAAAATTCACAGACTTCTCCATCCCGGAAGAGGCTGCATTCTTTCTCTTGCACCATTCACAGATTCCCATTAAGAAGTACAAAAAATCAATTTTACGGCATGTGATAAATGCGGCGAAATCCTGCATCCCTCTCTATTGGAAAATATGTTCCCCCCCTTTCATTACTCACTGGCTTAGGAAAATAGAGGACATTAAAAAAAATGGAGGACTTGATCCTCACATCACAAGGTAAACAAGAATTTTTTAAACAAACCTGGGACATCTGGAATACCTTTATATTCTCGCTGGAAGGATGTCGCCTGCTATCGCCTTAGTGCTCTGAGCTTTCCTTGACTGGCCCCTTGGACAGTGGGTGGCTGCCATTGTGTCTCGTCCCCTCTTCTCCTTTCCTGATCTTTCACCCCTTCTCTTTTCTGCCTTCCTCCCCTATCTCTCACCCCCTCCACCCCCTCTCTCTTTTGGAAAAAGTGGGAAATTGGGAATGACGGCCCCACACCCCCCTCTGGATGGATTATGCCGGAGGGTCCTGGGGTTTGTGTGACCCTGGATCTTGGTACAGTACTTTTTTTTTTAAATTCCTTTATTCAGTTTTCAATGCAGGACAGACACAGTGAACAGAACAATCACATATAAACCTGGTCATGCACATCATGACCATAAACATACACTAGAAAGAAGTAAGCATGTTCAAGAACTGTCTCATATATAAGAGGTATTTGTAGTTGTTAACCTATGATGACAAACAATACCCTCCTACGTGCTTAGAGTAACAGGCCGAGGGAGGTGTACGTGAACCACGAGACACCCCTCTCGTAGACATCCACAGACCTTCGCCATTGTAACGTCTATATTGACACTATGGGTCCGCAAGACACACCACAGACCTATTCAGGTCAAAGTTGGGTAGGTCAGAAAAGATAGACAGAGAAAGAAGGGAAAGAAAAGAAAAGAAAAAAAAAAGGAGGGGGGAGCAAGTATTAGGGGGCCCCACGAAAGCCCGTCACTACCTACAGGGCTAGGACAGCACACCGGAGTGGCAGTCAATTCCTCCATACGGAGGATATAGTTAATTTTGGAAAACCACAGGGCCCTAGACGGGGGCAGAGATTGCCTCCACATTGCAGGGATGCATACCCGCGCTGCGTTCAAGAGTTGCATTGTCAAAGTCTGTTTATATTTTCGCACAGGTCTATTCGTCAGATGGAGTAGGCATGCCGCTGGGTCTCCCTGTAAGTCTACCGACGTTAGTTTCTTAATTGTCGCCGCCACATCATTCCAGAATGCGCCTAAGGCAGGGCATGACCAGAAGATATGGACCATGGACCCTGTCGCGGACTGGCATCTCCAACAGTTGTTGGGGATTGAGTTGTTCATCTTATTCAGGAGATATGGGACCCTATACCAGCGGGAGACTATTTTGTATCCCGACTCCTGAATATAACTAGCAATGGAAGCCTTGTGGGTCAAAAGCAATATCTTCCCTATCTGCTGAGGGGTGAAGCGGGTACTTAGGTCCTTTTCCCACTGGTGAATGTACGCAGGGGGTGATCCCCCAGCTAGAGAAGCCAGTAGATTATATAGCAAGGAGAGTGAGTGCCGCACAGGTTCCGTTTCGTGACACAACGTCTCGAAAGAGGTAAGGCCTCTGGGCACATAGGGGGTCTTTTGGATCGCCAGCAGGAAGTGCCGGAGTTGGTTCGCGCTGAACGTGTTGAGTGGTGGCTCTGTAAGTCCCACTACAGCCTGTAGACTCGGGAGATCCCCGGCAGGCCACGCCCCTCGCAATCGGTGCTTACCTGAATCCACCAGCCGCCGCAACCGTTTGTTGGTGAACCCCGGAGGAAAGTCCGGGTTCCCCACTATCGGGGTCATTGGAGAAGGGAGGGGCGAGATATCGGTGGTACGAAATAACCTCCTCGTCACTGCCAGTGTTGCCCCGATGAGCGGGTGGTCCCGCAGATCCTTAGGTGGGGATGTCAGGAGCCACAGGGAGGTCAAGAGAGGGATGGACGCATCTTCCATCTCCATCTTCACCCACTGTTTGTGTGGACCGTGGCAATGCCAATCCACGACCCTGGTCAGCAGAGTTGCCCTGTAATACCTACACAAATCGGGGAGACCCACCCCCCCTTGGTCTTTGGGTCTGGCAAGGGTCTGGAGTTTGGCCCTGGGAGGCTTCCGTGCCCAGACGAATTTCCTAAGGAGGATCTGCAACTGCGCAAAGAATTTTGGAGGAACGCGAATAGGTACAGTCTGGTAAATATATAGGATCCTAGGCAGCGCCGTCATTTTAAAGGCGCTGCAGCGCCCAAACCAGGTTAACGCCAGGGAGTGCCATCCCTCCAGGTACGACTTCAACCTGTGCAACAGGGGGGTATAATTATGCAGGTACAATTGCGCTGGGTCCGAAGTAACATTGATCCCCAAATATCTAATAGAATCGGCTGCCCAGTGGAATTGGAAAGCTGAGCGAAGACCACGGGTCTCCGCTTCTGGGACAGAGACGTTCAAGACTGCGGACTTGGCGCAATTGACCTTGTAATTCGACAAGGCTCCGTAGACGCGGAGTGCTTCCAGAATATTCGGAAGGGAGACATGGGGAGTGGAAACAAAAAAAATTAAGTCATCCGCGTAGGCCGCGAGCTTGTGGTGGGCCGAGGGCTTCCGAAAACCTGTTATGTTTGGATCATTGCGTATATGGCACATGAAGGGTTCTAGTGTCAAAATAAAAATAAGGGGGGGCAGGGGGCAACCCTGCCTCGTCCCATTCGTAATTGGAAAAAAGTCAGAGCGCCAATCGTTCACGCGCACAGCCGCCGAGGGTTTGGAATACAACGCCGCTATCCAGCCCTGCATGCATGGACCCAGGCCTATATGTGACAGAGTGGCCCGTAAAAAATGCCAGGCCACTCTGTCAAAGGCCTTCTCTGCATCGGTGGAAAGCAGTAGAAATGGCCTCCCCCCCCTTCGAGCTGCATGAATCAAGTTGATGACTCGGGTCGTATTATCTCGGGCCTCTCGCATGGGGACAAACCCCACTTGATCGAAGTGTATTAAATTCGGGATATGAGGTGCTAGACGGTTGGCAAGGATCTTAGCGAAAAGCTTCAAATCAACGTTCAGGAGTGCAATTGGGCGGAAGCTCCCACACTGCGACAGGTCCTTGCCTTCCTTGGGGAGTAAGGATATGTATGCCCTAAGCGAGTCCATATGCAGTCCATCGCCCCCCTTCGCAGCATTAAACGCCCGAAGGAAGTGCTGTGCCAGGAGGTCCGTGTAGGTGCGGTAGTACGACAAAGTGAGGCCGTCAGGTCCTGGTGCCTTCTGGGGCTCCATCTGAGCCAATGCCACCTGAAATTCCTCTGCAGAAATGTCCACCTCCAGGGAGTCACGGACCTCCGCAGGAAGGGTCGGCATACCAGAGGCCCCGACGTACCCACCTGCCGTCACCTGTCTAGACGCGATTGCTTCTGTGCTCTCCCCCCGGTGGAGATTATAAAGGTCATGATAATAGTCAAAAAATTCCCTCGCCATGTCCTTAGACGTATTAACCCTAGAGCCCTGTCTAGTAGTAATATAGGGGATAAAGGTGCGCTGTCTCGGTCCCCGAAGGGCTCTTGCCAGCATCACACTGGGCTTGTTGGAATATTCAAAAAATGAACGTTTCGCCCAAGCCAACCGAGAACCGTCTTCTGGTACAGAAGGCCCCGCAAGTTCTCCCTGGCCCGGGCCAGAGCCTCCAGGTGAGTCGCCGCTAGAGACCTCTTATGCAGAAGTTCAAGAGAGCGCACCTCCCTGATCAATGCTTCAATTTGCCTAGTTCTCTCCCGTTTTTTCCGCGCTCCAATCCGAATCAGCACCCCTCTCACTACACACTTATGTGCCTCCCACACGCTCGAAGGGCTCAAGGCCGGGTCTACGTTCTCCCGAAAGTAACACTTAAGCGTCTCCCCTATCTCTGTCCGAGTGTCGGGGTCCTGTAGCAGGGATTCCTTGAGCCGCCATGTGGGGGGCGAGCGGACGTCCAAGTCCCAAGCCAGAGTCAAGTGTATTGGGGCGTGGTCCGAGAAAGAAATATGGTCAATCTGGGCAGAGGTCACCCTGGAGAGGTCTTTATGTCGGATCTGAAAGCAATCAATCCTGGAGTAAGTATAATGCACCGGGGAGAAGTAAGTATAATCCCTCTCCGCCGGGTGCAGGACCCTCCAGGGATCGATCAAGTTCAAACCATGCAGTTCCGCCCTCAGTTTTTTGAGGCAGGAATAGGTAAGGTGTAAGGCGTCCACCAGTGGTTCCTGAGCGTAGTTGAGATCCCCACCCATCAAGAGTACCCCCTCACTAGCCTCCAGGAGTATAGGGGCCAAGGTTCTCATAAAACCTAAGTGGTTCAAGTTCGGAAAGTAGACATTCAGCATGGTTAATAATATCCTCCCTAATCTTACCCTTCACCAGTAGGAAACGGCCCTGCGGGTCCATCCGCTGTGCCAACAAGGTCCAGGGCACCGACTTCGCAATCAGGATGCTAACCCCTTTAGATTTCGAGATGGGGGAGGGTGCATGGTACACCGTGGGGAAGCCTCTGTTACCAAGCTTGGGGACCGCCCGCTGCCTGAAGTGCGTCTCCTGTAAAAACGCTATTTGGGTGTGGGACTGTTTCAGGTCTGACAGGAGCCTGGACCGTTTTTCAGGGGTAGACAAGACCCGTACATTTAAAGACGTAAATTTGACCCCCTGGGGAAGTCCCCCCATCGTGGACTGCAGCCATTGGCGGCATAATGCCCCAGGCGGACCCGAGGGAAGGAATGTATTGGGGGGGGGGGGAGAAAAAAAAAAGGGAGAAGAAAAAGATAAGTAAGAGATAGAGGAAAGCTGGCACCAAAGAAGTGTGGTGACTTAGGCAACCACACCGGTGCCCTTCTAAATCACAAGGAAAAAATCTTGCGCGCACTAGCGCAACCTATGGGTGGAGTGTGGGAGACTGGCACGGTCTAAAAGTTGGGAGACGTGCGGACCAGTCCAAATCACCGGTTTTAACGAGCACAGTGAACATAACAAACCAGAGGCCTATACCCATTCTGGAACAACCCGCAAACCCCGCCCACCTGACCCCCGTCACTCATCCTCCCTGCGTCCTGCGCCCGCCCCCACCAATCGCCACCAGCGAGGATGCCGGGGCGCACCCCTCCACCCGCCCCGTGGGACTAGGCCCAAATCTAGTACAGCTAAGTTAGGACTAGCAGGAAAAAAAAAACCCCCCAAAAACAACTCCAGTGTAATCAGCCCCCGGGGAGCAAGAAATCTCAACCTCCCCCCAGGTGCACCCGGGCGGGCTCCCCCTCATGAGCCCCAGTCCTGTGTAACGAGTATAATAAGAAAGTCTACTTATCAACAGTAGTCCACCAGCTGGGTACTTCAAGGTTCCGGAGAAGCAAAGTCGGCCCTGGGGGCCTGCTGAGATCTGGAGCGGTGGCGTCTCCTGCCATTCCACTGAGGCCTAGGTGGAAGGGTCAGGGGGCTGTCCGAAAGGGGCAGGCAGTCCAGCCAGTTCGGGACAGGGGATGCAGGCACCCCCAGAAACGAGAACAGGTCCGGGAGTTGGTCAGGCCATCTCAGAGCAAAAGAGTCGCTTCCCTTAATGACGATCAGGTGAAAGGGGTGCCCCCATCTGTAGGTAGCCCCTATCCCCCGAATGGAGTCCAACAAGGGGCGCAACACCCCCGCATCTTCAATGTAAGACGAGACAGGTCTGGGAGCACCTGCACAGTGGCACCAGCGAAGTCCATCTGGCCTTTAGCCCAGGCCTGACGCATGATCTTCTCTTTAATAGAATAAAAATGGACCCTGGCTAGAACATCCCTTGGGGCAGCAGGGTCCCCACCTCTAGGGCCTTGTGCACGATGGACCCGGTCCAGCTCCAATTCCTCCACCGGGGGCATGTCACGGTAAGCATTTAAGATGGCCGTCACTGTGGATTTCAGGTCACTGCCCGTAGTCGCCTCGGGGAGACCACGGATCCTCACATTTTTCCGTCGGCTACGGTTTTCCCCATCGTCCACGGACAACTGCAGCGAGATCAGGCGGCGAGCATGGGACCCTTGGGCGTTCTCTAGGGCCTGTACCCTGGCTTCCAGCGTGCCTGTAACCTGCTCTACAGTGGTCACCCGTGTGTCTACTGAGTCTATATGTTGCTTAAGCTCATTAATCTCTCTGGACAGGGTACTCACAATTGTAGCAGTGGACTCTGCAATGTCCTGTTTCGTGGGGAGAAGCTAAATCAGCTCTCTCCAGGCCTCCGGCGGTGGCTGGCTCTGGGAGGCGAATCCTGTCACTGCATGCGGCCCCTCCGTGAGGATGTCTGGAGAGGGGATCGGGGAGTCAGCTCTCGGCTCCGGTGACCGCTGTCCCGCCTGTGTGTGCTGGGATCCTTTTCCCGCCTTTCTGCTGTGGGATGCTGAGGCCGTGGAGGTGCGCGGCGGCGCCATGTTGGCATCCGCGGCCTGAGGCAATGCGGCCGGATTACGGAGGAAATACGCCGCGATGTCGGCAGATCTGCGGGCGGTTGGTGTCCCGGGAGCGAGGGCTGCTGCGGACATAAGCTAGGCTGTTAAGCCGCCGACTGGATGCGGTGATCGGACCGGTCTCAACACGGAGCTCCCTCTTGGCACGTCCTCACAGCGCCATAGTCAAGCCACGCCCCCTCTGGTACAGTACTTTATCCGTGCCTTGAATCATTATGATTGATGGAAGGCAGACTCACATTTGCGAATATACCTGTATCAAGTATTGTTCAGCTGCTTTTTGCTCTGTATTTCTCTGTTGCATTATGTACTCGGGGGACCGTCTTCCCCTGTATGGAGAAAAAAAAAAGAAGCCTACGACACCTGGTATTCCCAAGCGGTCTCCCATCCAGGCATTAACCAGGCCCGACCCTGTTTCGCCTCCAAGATCAGATGAGATGGAACAGATTCAGGGTGATGTGGCCGTAGCCAATATCTTCAGGCACTCTCAACTCTCTTGACAAATGCCAAGATGGTCACCTTGGGAACAAGCGGAAAAAATAGGTCAACGGCAACAACATAACAAGAAGCCTACGGCATCTGGAAATCCCAGGCGGTCTCCCATCCAGGGATTAAACTGGTCCCAACCCTGCTTAGCCTCTGAGATCAGATGAGATTGGACTCTTTAGGGTGATGTGGCCGTAGGAGATTTCTTCAGGCACTCTGAACGCCAAGATGGTCACTTTGGGAAACAAACAAAAAAAAACAAGTTAACGCCAACAACATAAGAACATAGACTTCCTACAGCCTACAGTATTCCCAGGTGGTCTCCCATCCAGGTATTAACAAGGCCCGACCCTGTTTAGTCTCTGAGATCAGACGAGATCTGGTGCTTTCAGGGTTATGTGGCCATAGGCAAGCTCTTCAGGCACTCTCAACCCTCTTGACAAACACCAAGATGGTCACCTTGGTAAACAAACAAAACAAAAACAAGTCAACGCACACAACATAAAAAGAAGCCTACAGCACCTAGTATTCCCAGGTGGTCTCTAATCCAGGTACTAGCAAGGCCCAACCTTGCGAAAAAAGACAGGTCAATGTCAACAACATAAAAAGAAGAATACGGCACCTGGTATTCCAACGCCATCTCCCATACAGGTACTAACTAGGCCCAACCCTTCTTAGCCTCAGAGATGAGAAGAGATAGGGCTCTTTCAGGGTGATGCTGCTGTAAGCGATCTCTTTGGGCACTCTCAACCCTCTTGACAAATGCCAAGATGGTCACCTTTGGAAACAAGCGGAAAAAAAAAAACGAATCAACGCCAACAACATAAAAAGAAGCTTACAATAACTGGTATTCCCAGGTGGTCTCCCATCCAGGTACTAACCAGGCCCGACACTGTTTAGCCTCCAAGATCAGACAAGATTGGGTGCTTTCAGAGTGATGTGGCCATAGGCAATCTCTTCAGGCACTCTCAACCCTCTTGACAAACACCAAGATGGTGACCTTGGGAAACAAGCTAAAAAAAAACAGGTCAACGCCAACAACATAAAAAGAAGCCTACGACACCTGGTATTCCCAGGCCGTCTCCCATTCAAGTACTAACTAGGCCCAACCCTTCTTAGCCTCCGAGATCAGAAGAGATAGGGTGCTTTCAGGGTGATGCTGCTGTAAGCGATCTCTTTAGGCACTCTCAACCCTCTTGACAAATGAAAAGGTGATCACTTTGGGAAACAAGCAAAAAAAAAACAGGTCAACACCAACAACATAAAAAGAAGCCTGCGGCATCTGGAAAACCCAGGTGGTCTCGCATCCAGGTACAAACCAGGCCCAACCCTGCTTAGCCTCTGAGACCAGACGAGATTGGGCGCTTTCAGGGTGTTGTGCCCGTAGGCAATTTCTTAGTGCACTCTCAACCCTCTTGACAAATGCGAAGAGGGTCACCTTGGGAAAAAAGGGAAAAAAAACAGGTCAACGCCGACAACATAATGAGAAGCCTACAGCACCTGGTATTCCCAGGCTGTCTCCCATCCAGGTACTAACCAGGCCCATTGCTGCTTAGCCCCCGAGATCAGATGAGATTGGGCTCTCTCAGGGTGATTTGGCCGTAGGCACTCTCTTTGGGCAGTCTGAAGCCTCTTGACAAAGGCCAAGATGCTCACCTTGGGAAACAAGCTAAAAAAAACAGGTCAAAGCCAACAACATAAAAAGAAGCCTACGGCATCCGGTATTCCCAGGCGATCTCCCAATCAAGACACTAACCAGGCCAGATCCTTCTATGGCATCTGGTCTTCCCAGGCAGTCTCCCATCCAGGTACTAACCAGGCCTGACACTGCTTAGCCTCTAAAATCAGATGAGATCGGGTGCTTTCAGGGTGATGTGGCCGTAAGCGTTCTCTTCAAGACACGCCCAACCCTCTTGACAAACGCCAAGATGGTCGCCTTGAGAAACAAGTGAAAAAAACTGGTCAAAGCCAACAACATAAAAAGAAGCCTATGGCACCTGGTATTCCCAGGCGGTCTCCCATCCACGTACTAACCAGGCCCGACACTGTTTAGCCTCCGAGATCAGACAAGATTGGGCGCTTTCAGGGTGATGGGGCCGTAGGTGATCTCTTCGGGCACTCTCAACCCTCTTGACAAATGCCAAGATGGTCACCTTGGGAAACAAGTGAAAAAAAAAACCAGGTCAAGGCCAATAACATAAAAAGAAGCCTACGGCACCTGTTATTCTCAGACGTTCTCCCATCCTGGTATTAACCAGGCCTGACACTGCTTAGCCTCCGAGATCAGACAAGATCGGGTGCTTTCAGGGTGATGGGGCCGTAGGTGATCTCTTTGGGCACTCTCCACCCTCTTGTTAAACGCCAAGATGGTCATCTTAGGAAACAAGCGAAAATAAACAGGTCAACACCAACAACATAAAAAGAAGCCTACGCCACCTGGTATTCACAGATGGTCTCCCATACAGGTATTAATCAGGCCGTACACTGCTAGGCCTCTGAGATCAGATGAGATTGTGCGCTTTCAGGGTGATGTGGCCATAGGTGTTCTATTCAGACACTCTCAACCCTCTTGACAAATGCCAAGATGGTCATCTTGGGAAAAAAGTGAAAAAAAAAAAGGTCAACGCCAACAACATAGACCCTGACGGTCTCCCATCTGACCCTGACCCTGCTTAGCCTCTGAGATCGGGCGCTTTCAGGGTGATGTGGCCTTAGGCGAACGCTTCGGGACATACTCAAAACTCTTGACAGATGCTAAAATGGTCACCTTGGGAAACAAGCGAAAAAAAAACTGTTCAAAGCCAACAATATAAAAAGATAACTACAGCACCTGTAATTAGGTACTATCCAGGCCGGACCCTGCTTAGCCTCTGAGATCAGATGAGATCGGAGATTTCTTTGGGCTCTCTCAGCCCTCTTGACAAATGCCAAGATGGTCACCTTGGGAAACAAGCGGAAAAAAAAAACATGTCAACGCCAACAGCATAAAAAGAAGCCTACGGCACCTGGTATTCCCAGTCGGTCTCCCTTCCAGTTACTAATCAGGCCCGACAATGCTTAGCCTCCGAGATCAGACAAGATCGGGCACTTTCAGGGTGATTTGGCCGTAGGCACTTTCTTTGGGCACTCTCACCCTCTTGACAAACGCCAAGATGGTCATCTTGGGAAACAAGCGAAAAAAAACAGGTCAACGCCAACAACATAAAAAATAGGATTTTTATATACAGCTTACCTGTAAAATCCTTTTCTTGAGAGTACATCACGGGACACAGGAGCTTCATTACATAGTGGGTTATATAGGCACCTCTGGTGATTGGACACTGGTTAACCCCCAATTAAGGACAATTCCTCCCCTATATAACCCCTCCCATATGGGGGGCACCTCAGTTTTGTAGCAAAGCAATAGGAAACCACGTAAAACCCAAGAGGGGTGGGAGCCCTGTGTCCTGTGATGTACTCTCAAGAAAAGGATTTTACAGGTAAGCTGTATATAAAAATCCTATTTTCTTGATCATACATCACGGGACACAGGAGCTTCATTACATAGTGGGATGACCCAAAGCAATGCTCAGATTGAGGGCAGGGAGACACAGATCATAATATATAGACCGCCAAGGACCGGAGGACCTAAACTGCAGCCTGCAGTACACTGCGCCCAAAGGAGATATCCTCTTGCCCTCTGACATCCACCTGATAGAATCTGGTGAATGTGTGGACTGATGACCAAGTTGCAGCCTTACAGATCTGAGCCAGGGAGGCCTGGTGATGCACTGCCCAAGAAGCACTTACAGCCCTAGTTGAGTGCGCTCTCACTTGAAAAGGAGGGATCTTCCCTTTAACACTATAGGCCTGAGAAATAATCTGTCTAATCCACCTTGAGAGAGTGGAATTTGATGCCGCCTGGCCCTTCCTGGGGCCTTCCGGCAAAATAAATAAGCAACCAGTTTTCCTTACCTGAGCAGTTGCCTGAAGATAGATACTGATTGCCCTTACCACATCCAAAGTGTGCAAAGATTCTTCTTCTGCGGACTGTGGGTCCAGAAAAAAGGATGGTAGGCTTACATCTTGATTCAAATGGAATCCTGAAACCACCTTAGGCAGAAAGGACCTGTTGGGACGCATTACCACCAGGTCCTTATGAATAATTAGATACGGTTCTTTACTGGAGAGAGCTGCTAGTTCTGACACTCTTCTAGCCGTGGATATGGCTACCAAGAAAACCAATTTTTTAGTCAAAAGAACTAACGAAGCCTGATGCAAAGGTTCAAAAGGTTGCCCCTGCAAAGCTGAGAGAACCAAATTCAGATCCCATGGGCATACCGGAGGTTTGACTGGCGGCCTTACCCGCATAGCCCCCTGGATGAAAGCCCGCACCAGGGAATGTGATGCAAGTGGTTTCTGAAAAAACACTGACAAGGCCGAAATATGCACCTTGATAGTGCTTACGGCCAAATTCATTTCTAGGCCTGACTGGAGGAAGGCCAAGATCCTGCTAATGACATACTTTCTAGGATGACATTCCCTGAGTTCACAACAGGAAACATATGCCCTCCAGATTTTGTAGTAAATAAGCCTGGAGGCCGGCTTTCTGGCATTGACCAGAGTAGAAAGGACTGGCCCCCGAAAGCCCACGGTCTCTCAGAATGTGGGTCTCAGCAGCCAAACCGTCAAATTCAGACTGTGTAAAGCAGGATGGTAAATTGGACCCTGTGAGAGCAGATCTGGCCGGAGAGGAAGGATCCACGGCCTGCCTACTGCCAACTTCATGATCTCTGCGTACCACGTTCGCCTGGGCCAAGCCGGGGCTACCAAAAGAAGCGACTTTGTTTCCCTCTAGACTCTTCCCAGGAACCGCGACAGAAGCGGGCACGGGGGGAAGGCATAAATCAAATTCTACTGATCCCAGGGAACTGTCAGAGCATCCGACCCCTGAGCGAGTGTATCTCTTGTCCTTGACACGAATTTGTCCAGTTTTCTGTTGAACCTGGACGCAAACAGATCTACGTCTGGAGTACCCCACCTGCGACATATGTTCCAAAACACGTCGGGGTGCAGAGCACATTCTCCTAGGCACAACTGCTGGTGGCGCAGAAAATCTGCCTGCCAATTTTCCACTCCTGGAAAGAAGACTGCAGAAAGGCATGGAACATGCCTTTCTGCCCAGACAAGTATGCAATTCACCTCTTTTTGCGCAACCAGACTCCTGGTACCGCCCTGGTGATTGATATAGGCCACTGCTGTGGCATTGTCGGACTGAACCCGAACAGGGAGACCCCGTAGTCTGAAAGACCAGTTTATGAGAGCCATATAAACTGCCCGGATCTCCAAGACATTTATGGGCAATAGCTTCTCAATCGCAGACCATTTCCACTGCGAGCACGTCTCCTCCAACACTGCTCCCCAGCCTGTCAGGCTGCCATTTGTCATAATAATCTTCCATGGAAGAGGAAGAAAAGTTTTGCCTTTCAGCAAATTCTTGGTTTGTAACGAGACTCTTAGACTCGTTAGACGAGACTCTTGCGTGTCCCTGGGGATAGACGCATAGGAAGATCCAAGGACTGGGGCTTCCTGTTCCAAGCCGCAAGGATGCATCTTTGCAGAGGCCTTGAGTGGAACTGGGCGAATGGAACGGCCTCGAAGGAGGCGACCATTTTCCCTAACAGTCTCATGCACAACCGAATGGGGGAAGATCTTCTGCCCAGAATTAGACGCACCAAATCCCCAATGGCCAAGGCTTTTGGCCTTGGTAGAAACACCTTGCCCTGAGCAGTGTCGATAACCATACCCAGGTATTCCAACCTGGTAGCAGGTTGTAGGGACGACTTTTCTAGGTTTATAATCCAACCTAGGCGTTCCAGGTGTTCTAGCGTTCTGGTAACACTGTGGTTCAGGAGCGCTACTGTTTTCTCTATGAGAAGCAAATCGTCTAGATAAGCCATGACGGCTATACCCTGAGCTCTTAGTTTTGCCAAGAGAGGGTCCAGAATCTTTGTGAAGACTCGAGGGGCCGTAGCTAGCACAAAAGGCAAGGCCACAAATTGAAAATGGCGCCGCTCTACCGCGAAACCTTAGATACTTTTGGTGTGCGGGAAAAATTGGCACATCCTTGATGTCTATTGATGCCATAAACTCTCCCCTTTGCAGGGAGGAGACCACAGTGCGAATTGACTGTATTCAGAAGGACCGGATGCGTAAAAAACGGTTCAGATCCTTCAGATCCAGGATAGGTCTGACACTTCCATTTGGCTTTGGAATGGTGAAGAGATTCGAGTAAAACCCTGAACCCTGTTCTTTTGGGTCCACTTCTACTATCACCCCCTGGGATAGTAAGTGATCTAAGGCCAGAAATAGCGGTCTTTGCTTTACTGGGTCCCTGGGGATCCTTGACCTTAGAAAGTGAGAAGGTGGAATCTCCTGAAACTCCAGCTTGTAGCCCAGGGATACCGAAGAGACCACCCACTTGTCCCGGATCTCTTCCCGCCAGGCTTCTGCAAACTGCAGGAGCCTTCCCCCCACTTGGCCGAGCGGGGGCGCCCCTTCACAAGGAAGCTTTCGGGCTCTGCTTGGCAGGCTTTCGCCCCCAGGATTTCTTCTGACCCTGGGCCCGGCCTTGAGCCTTTCCTTTAGAGGGTTGAGAAGGCCATCGCCACTGCTTAGAGCTTGATGCTCCGGGAGAGAGAGAACGCCTAAATGATGGACGTTTGCTCCTTTTGACTGAAAGGAGAGTAGATTTACCCCCTGAAATTTTTTGTATAAATTTGTCTAATTCTTCTCCAAACAAACGTTCCCCTTTAAACGGGAACCCAATCAAATGCTTCTTGCATGATAGCTCAGCTGCCCAATTCTTTAGCCATAGGGCCCTTCACATGTGTACCAACGGGAGAGACAAACGAGATGCTTGTTGGACAGAATCCAAAATCGCATCAATCATGAAACACAGAATTTGAGGTATTTCTGCATAATTCTCCACTTCCTCACTGGGAAGGAGGCCAAGCATCTGCTTAACCTGTTTCTTGAGGAACTGACACAACCCCACAGCTGCGACTGCAGCGCCAGTCATGGAAAAGGAGGCTTTTATTAATGTTTCCAGCTTCTTATCAGTTGGATCTTTAAATACCTGAGCATTATCCAAAGGACAGGTCAGGTTTCTATTCAAGCAAGAAACAGCCGCATCGACAGATGGGACCCCCAATTTCTTGGTGAAACTTTCCTCCAGAGGATAAAGCATAGAAAACCTTTTAGGAGGAGCAAACAGTGTATCGGGATGTCCCCAATCCTCATACAACAATTTATCCATTAAGGGATGAATTGGAAAGGAAAAGGCAGGTTGTGGGATTTTCCTCACTCCCAGGGAAAAAACAGAGGATGTAGCGATCTCAGCAGCAGGCATTCTGAATGTGGTACACACCAATTCAGTATAATACTGCACCTGTTTTCTGAGCGCCTGCGAGGAGGGGACTCTCTCCTCTTCCTCTGATTCATCCGACTGCTCAAGTTCCCTGTCCCAAGATAGGGATCTCTCCTCATTGTCAGAAGTGTCATCTGAAAGAGGAATCTCAGCAGAGGGAGGGGATCTACCCCTTTTCCTGCTATCTTTCAGGGAAGCTGAAATAAAATTCATGATTCTCCCTTCAAAACCCTCCAATGGAGCCCTAAGGGAGTCCTCAGTGACGTATACCGGGGCTGAAATATTAGGAGAGGCTGCAAATCCTGACAGGGGCAATGACTCATCCTGTGAGGCTGACTCCAGTCTTGCAGGGGGGGATGGTAACCTACAGGCATTTTTAGAACACCTAGAACTAGGCGGTGACTTACCAGTGCCCTTGTTATCTCCCCCTGAGACCCTCTTACGAGGAGACATAGTCCTAAGCTACAAAGCAGAGGTACTAGTACAAAGTGCAATCACTGTTTTGCTTAAAGTCTCACAATAAATATATATGCTTAAACTGCACAACCTGATGCTGAGCAGGTGTCTTAGGTTTGCCTGGATCCAATCCCGTGGGATGCTTACTGCCCACAGCTCCTGTGTCTCCACTTACAGCCCCCTGACGCTCTGAGCTGTAAAACTACTGTCTGGCGCCTGCACAGTACAGCGCCGTGCACACCGAACGACATGGCTCGCAAACACACTCCCCCCTCCTCCATTAGCATGGGAGCGAGCTCGGCGCGCATGCACGCATGTGCGCGTGTGCACGAGGACCGCCGGTATCCAGGGGGGAAGGGAATTGCCATCGGACCTGCCTGGGACCCCCAGACTACGTGGGACCCCTGTATTACCTTCCTTGTGGCAGAGATTGCAGTGGAGACGTGAGTCATCTGGGAGAACCAGGCTTCACTGAGCGTGTGTATCTGAAAGGCATGTAAGTATGCATCAGGCTGCTCTTACTCCCTCTAGTGGTGGAAACCAGGTAAGACATACAACTACTCAATGAAGAAATCCATAATATAATTTATACAGGATTAACTTCCCTTATCTGTCCTCGCCGCAGGAATTGCTGAAAACAGACAGATTCCAGCCTTCACCCATCACGGCGGGCAGAATTGTGCCAACCTTCAGGTTTTTTTGGGGTTCCTTCTCAGAAGAACCTCCTACCTGGACCTTGTAATAGACTCTGCCAGAAACTTTTGTGCCACTATGTAAATAGTACAGTAAGTCTGGTTTTCCCAGAGACCAGTCTTCCAATAGGAGAGGACTTACAGGCAAAACCTCGTTTCTTCAGATGACGGGGCCTGGGTATCATATCATCTTGGGAGTCAAAATATCGGCCCGAGATATGGATCCGGTTTGTTGTAGCCCTTAGGCCCCCGCAGGGACCTGCACAGAGCTTTCTTCATAGCACATGTTTTACGTGACCAACCACCATACATACAGGCGAAAAAATGGAGGTGCCTCCCATATGGGAGGGGTTATATAGGGAAGGAATTTTCCTTAATTGTGGGTTAATCAGTGTCCAATCACCAGAGGTGCCTATATAACCCACTATGTAATGATCTTGTGTCCCGTGATGTATGATCAAGAAATAAGCATAAGGCACCTGGTATTTCCCAGTCGGTCTTCCATCCAGTTACTAATCAGGCCCGACAATGCTTAGCCTCCGAGATCAGACAAGATTGGGCACTTTCAAGGTGATGGGGCCATAGGCGATCTCTTTGGGCACTCTCAACCATCTTGACAAACGCCAACATGGTTATCTTGGGAAACAAGCGAAAAAAAACAAGTCATTGCCAACATTGGAGGCTAAGCAGGGTTGGGCAATCAGTTTCCTTGCCTGAAATAGGCATCTCAGAACTGCCATCTGGCTGCTTCCCGGGTTTCCAACTCCTTCAACTAATCCCAGGAGACAATACTTCGCCTCCATCCTGGTGGAGGTTCCAAACACCCGATCAATGGTTCCTGTCACCTCCGTCCAGTAGCAAATCAACTTCGGGCATCTCCAAAACATGTGCATCATGTCTCCCCCCATGTTCCCGCACCGGGGGCAACTTGCGTCCGGCCGTTCGGCCAAATTGAAAAAGTTTACGAGGAGCATAATAAGTTCTATATAATAAGAACAGATGTGACATCCTCTGAGAGGAGAGCCACAATTGACCACAGGCAGTATTCCTGTGGCCAATTATATCTCAAGGGGGTTTAGTACACACCCCACACTATATAAGGCCACCAGCGCGGTGCCCTTGTATAGTGTGTTGCGGCGGTCAGGGAAAGAGGACGATAGGCATGGACAGTGTCTTTACTGCTTGGGAACCTAGCACTGTTACAGTGGGTGTTATGTGCCTCCTGCACAGTACACACCTGAAGCTACCCTTTATTACTGGTGTTCAATTTCTGCAATACAGGCATCTGCAGTGCAGAAGTTAGAGTGGGTGTTGTGTGCCTCCTGCACAGTATACACCTGAAGATACCCCTTATTGCTGGTGTTCTGGTTCTGTAATGCAGGAACCTAGCACTGTTACAGTGGGTGTTGTGTGCCTCCCATGCTTGTCCTTATTTTCGGCAGCTGGACGTGTTGAGCCACATCATGCTGAACACTTGGTCGGATGTGAAAGACCAAGCCCTCCTAATGCTCCTCATCCTCTCTCACCCAGGCTCAGGGTACTAGCCTGTGTTCTGTATACACTAGGCTTTCTTCTGTATACCCTATCCTCTCTTTATACTCTAGCCTGTCGTTTATTTACACTAGACTCTTTGTTTACCTCATAAATGGCAGTGTATATAGAAGGAAGGCAAGTTTATACAGAGAGGCTAAGGTATACATAAGGTAGGCTAGAGAATTCAGAAGACAGGCTAGTGTATACAGGACACATGCTAATGTATACAGAAAACAGGCTTGGTTATAGAGAGAGACTGAGACTATTATATTCAGAAGAAAAGCTAGTGCATATAGAGAGGCAGGCTGGGGTATACAGAGAGGCTAGTGAATACAGATAGGGTGATGTATACAGAAATGCTAGTGTATACAGAGAGGCTAGAGTATACAGTTATTCTGGGGTATACAGAGAGGCTAGTTTAAAAAGAGGCTAGTGTATACAAAATACAGACTCATGTATGCAGATAGGCTTGAGTATACAGAGATGCTAGAGTAAACAGTGAGGCTGGGGTACACAGAGAGGCTAGTTTAAAGAGAGGCTAGTATATACAAAGATGTTAGTGTATATAGAGAGGTTAGTGTATAGAGAGAGTTAAGTGTATACAGATAGGACAGTGCATATAAAGAAACTAGTGTATACAGAAGACAGGCTTGGGTATACATCCAAGCTGACAGTGTATACGGAAGACTGGGTAGTGTATACAGAGATACAGTGAAGCTATTTTATATAGAAGCCTGGTTAGTGTATACAGAGAAGCTAGTGTGTACAGAAGAAAGGCTAGACAGGCTATAAAGAGAGACAAGTGTTTACAGAGGACACTTTGGGGTATAGAGAGATGCTAGTTTATACAGAGAGACTAATGTATACAGAAGACAGGCTAGGGCATACAGAAGACGGGCTAGTGTATTCAGAAAATAGGCTAGTGTATACCGAAGACAGGCTATTGTATGCAGAAGACCGGCTAGTGTATACAGAGAAACTAGTATATAACAGAGAGCGTAGTGTATATAGAAGACAGGCCAGGGTATAAAGAAGTAATGTATACAGAAAACAGAAAACATGCTCGTGTAAATAGAGAGGCTAGTGAATTTAGAGGGTAGGCTAAGTGATAACAGAAGAAAATCTTGGATATACAGAGACATTTCATCATTTCTTCTAGCTCACATCTCTAATGGAGTTTGTCTCATTGCCATGTTATGCCTTTTCATTCTTATGCTAAATATAGATTATACTCACTACACGATTTTAATCATCCACATCAAGCATGCAATAAAACTATCATACATCAAAATATACTATGTACTGCCAAAACAATAACGGCCAATAACTTAACAAATGACTTATCAGTCAATGACTTAACAAAATAAACTTTGCACTCTTTTGCTCTATTTTGCATATTTGTAATTCTCCACATCAATTGTCACACCACTGACGACACACCATCCTGACTTATTTTGCTTTATTTATTATTAGAAATAGTGAGTACTATCTCAAAACCAGTTAAATCTATTCACTTCGATGAGGTCTACCGCTAATTGTACGGTATTGCAAAATGTTCACAAAACCATCCATTTGCTACCACACATGCTGCACATACTAAGAGTAATGTAACTATCGCTCGCTAACGATGTAAACAGTTTTATTGCTTTTCTGACATTAACCGAGTATCTCTGACATTAACTGAGTATCTCTCTGCACTAGGATCTTAATAATAATAATAATAATAGGATTGTGTAAGGCAATGATCAACTAGTCTAATAATTTAAACCGTCTTAAAATTTTAACATTCACTGATAGCAATTGTAATTGTAATGTAATGATATTACATTATGATTATACCAGTGAAAAGGACCGCGTAATGGAACTGTCAAATTAATCATAATCTCAGAGTTAACTTAGCTGATAAATTTACGATTTACTCAACGATTTACTCAACGATTTAAACTTAGATTTTTTCAAGCTAAGTCAATTTAATCTTAAATAATTTATACTATATTCTACTGTACTCTTAAATTATGTACTGTTTTTCTGTATTTTAGCCGTACTCATATTTCGTGTTATGTTGCAACCATCTAATCTCATTGGTATTCCGACATTCTGCCTTAATGAGGATATTACTTTGCAACTATCCCTTGAACCCTTTTGTGTATTCACTTTATCTCGACCTATATGTACTGCCTCAATATACTTGTTATTATTATTATATTATAGAGATTACGATCTCTAAATCATTGTAAACGTAACCATAGTTATAATGTACAGCTAATTTTACGTTAAAGCAAACTTTACACAAAACCATCTTTTTAAAACCTTTTACACACTGCACATTAAGAGTAATGCAACCATCTCTCTACCTCTATGCAATAGGATTCTCTTTCTGACTCTATTTTGTGTATTACGTCTTCTCCACATTAACTGTCACACTGATAACCATTTGTAACACATAACACTGGCAACCCATTTTTTAACAGCAGCAAAATGTGAGAAAAGCAGTGGGACGGTTTACTTGATTGAGAAGTGGTTGCAGTACCAAAGGATAGCAATAAAGTTTGATTACATTAATAACACATAATGCAACTATTTTACATTCACATCAAGCATACATCCTAATGTAAACTGTCTATCACTATTAATGTTCAGGGTTACTGATACATTATGCCGATAACCAGTGGAAACGTAAAACAGTCAGTGTAAGCCGTCTTCGTGCGTAACAAAATTAATGGAACGATTTACACGTTGGAATTTACAAGCTACGTCAATTTACTCTTAAATAATGTATACCCTTTAGCTGCTTAGCTCACACTTTGCTGTATGTAGCCGCGTTAACTGTATTAATGGAATGTAAGTAACCAATGGGTATTGACATTTCATGTCTATCTCACATCTCTAATGTAATTTGTCTATTTGAGACACGTTGCAGATATTTGCTGATATTTCATGATTACAGCAATCATCTCATCTAATTGCTATTCCAACATTTTGCCTTGGTATTACTTTGCAACGCTGTATTGTTCCATGTAAAGGTAAGCTAGATATTTTGTGTATTTCCACTTAAACTCGACCTGTATATACTGTTTCAATATTATCCTTTCTAATTTTGCTAAATTAGATTATAGAGTTTGCTATGTCTAAATCCAGCTTACCTACTCACCTTTATTACGTATACTGCTAATTTTAGGATAATACAAAACCATCTTTTGCTTCTTTACACGCTGCACATATTAAGAGTTAATGCTATGCTATCGTTGTGAACAGTTTAATTGCTCTTCTCACATTTATCTGGTATGTCTCTGCTATAGGAAACTGAATTTGTACTACAACGATAACTCGTCTAATATCAGTCCACTCAGTGCTACCGGGATAACTTTTGCATTTCGAGTAATGAAATGATTTCTCAGTCATTTTGAAGCTACTGCAACAAACGCTTCCGATCTCTTTTCAACTGCAATACTTAAGCTCTGCAATATTAAGGAATAGTTAGCTGCTTAGCTGAAACTTTTCTGTACGTAGCCGTGTTAACTTTATTAATGGTTACCTGTAAGTAACCAATGGGGATTGACATTTCATGTCTAATTCACATTCACATTTCTAATGCAGTTTGTCTTTTTGCCATGTCATCCTTTGCCAGTTATTATCCTTTCTCTTCCTTATGCTATATTTGGGGTATATTCACTACATGATTAAAGACACGTAATGAACCTGATTGATAAAAACCTACACTCGTCGTTGCTCTTATTTCGTGTATTTCCACTTAAACCCCAACTGTCTCAATATTAATCTGAGTTATTTTGCTATATTTATTATTCGAATAACCAGATTACGATCTCTAAATCCTGGTAAACCAACTCACACAAAACCATCTTATTTATACCTTACACGCAGCACATTACATATTAAGATATTAACATTTAACCGGTATCTCTCTGCAATAGTAAACGAAATGTGTAGATCACTCATCTCAGTGCTACCGGAACAACTTTTAAATTTAGAGTAATGCAGCCATTACTCAGTTTTATGAAGGTACTGCAACTAACGCTTTGGATTTCTTTCCTGTTAAATTACGCTCTGCAATATTAAGCCATGTAAGTTGTCCTATTGGTCTACTAACAATGCTATGTATAATAATACATAATAATAATAATAATAATAATACATGCTTTCAAAAGCAATATCGTCTCACTACAATACTTACACTCTGCATAATAAATATGAATAATGCGACTAATGCTAATAATAAAGTCGTCTAAAACTCGGCTATAGGTATAGAATAAAACTATCTTACATCAAAATAAACCATGTACTGCCAAACCAATAACATCCAATTACTGAACGTCTATCAGTCAATGACTTAACAAAATAAACTTAGCACTCTTTTGCTCTATTTTGTATATTTGTAGTTCTCCACATTAACTGTCACATTGATATCACCACTGACAACACACCAATGACCTTTCAACAGCACCAAAATATGAAAAAAGCACTGTAACTCTTTACATGATTTAGAAGTAGTTGCATTAGCAAAAAATAAAGTCCTGTCTTCTGTACACGCTAGCCTTTCTGTATACATTAATCTTTCTGTGTACACCAGTCCCTCTATATAGACTAGCCTCTCTGTCTTCTGTATACACGTGCCCGTAACCTATATACACTAGCCTGCCTTCTTTTTACAATAGTCTCGGTGTCCCAGCCTCTCTGCATACTCTAGCCTCACTGAATTCCGCAGACTCTCTTCTGTATACACAAGCCTATCTGTAAACAATAGCTTGTCATCTGTACACACTAGCCTCTCTGTATACACTAGCCATTCTTCTGTATACACTAGGCTCAGGGGCATAACATTAGCCTATCTGTATTACCTTGTTTGACTTTTCTGTTTTCTCTTTCTTTTCTAGGGTGTACCTCGCCGTATACCCAAGCCAGTCTTATTACCCCAGCCTCATTCCAATTAAAATAGCCTCACTGGGTTTTTGACAGGCGGTCTTGTGTTGGGTTTTTTCAGTCTGCTCAGCCATCTTCTTGCAGGGGTTCTTCGGGTCAGCCCTTGCTCCCTTTTCCCCACATATCCTCTCATTCACAAGAAGTTCATTCTCATGTCTGGGTTACCTTTGGCATCAGGCTCATCCTATCCTTCACGGGACATTCATTTGGGTTTTGCGTAGCTTGCAGGCTCTTAGGGGGTTCCTTCTCATCTCCAGGTCAGGAGTCGGTGGGTTCTACTCTCACAGCGGTAACTTACTGGTTACTTACAGTTGGCATTTGGGCATACGTCATTTTAAGGATGGGATCTTTACCTTCCCTTTTCCACCTATACTTGTGTCTTTTTTGCCCTCTTTTCAGGCATACTGACCGTCCAGGCCATGGCACACCTTAGGCCTTGGTTCTTAAGTAATATCGCATTTCCCACTTGAAGACTCCGATTAAAAGTGGGAGGAGCCTGAGGGACTATTTAACCCTCCTACTCTGTCAGGGCCAGGGTTGGTGTTTTCTAGGGAGAGAGAGACTGGGTTACACAGACTTGCTAGTGTATACAGACGGAATAGTGTAGTGTACAGAGACAAGCTGACAGTGAGGCCGGGGTATAATGAGAAGCTAGGTTATACAGTAGACAGGCTAGTTTATAAAAAAGACAAAATTGGGTAAACAGAATACAGGCTGGGGTATAATGAGAGGCAAGATTATACAGAGAGGCTAGGGTACACAGAGAGGCTAGTGTATAAAGATCTATACAGAAAGGAGGGGTATACCGAGAGACTAGGTGTATAAAAGACAAGCTAGGGACGGACTAGTGTATACAGAGGACCGGCTAGTTGATACAGAGAGGCTAATGTGTACAAAAGACAGGCTAATGTATACAGATAGGCTAGATTATACAGAAGAACATCCTGGGTATGCAGAGCGCTCAGCTTCAAGGGAAGGCCAACGTGACTTTCTGACAGGTCTGACTTTCATCCCCTTGCCCTCTCTGCCCCGGTCATCTGGTGGCAGTTTTATGCACTTCCCTGGCCCCCACCCATTCATAATCCTTACCGACCTATCCTTCCGCTGCTCACAGGAACACACTGGATGACTTGTCTAATTAACCAACTTGTACAAGACACCGCTATCCTCCTGTCTGACACCTGTCCCCCTTGGAGGCTTTACCCCTCACTGTTTGGGTTGTCCCTGCCTCCCCCTGGATGCTCCACATATACCCCGACGACATTGTCGAAGGGGCACCACTTGACAGGCCACAGGCTGTCATGCCGGTGGCATCTCCCATTGGAGGAAGGGATGATGTACAGACCAGGGCGGCTCATCTTCCCTTCTGGAGTCTTGACCTTAGAGGGGGGAGTTGCACTTTGGGGGGTCTGAGTGATACCTAGTGCGCTGTACTGGAAGGGCTTGACATTCCCGCATCTGTGTCCCCTCTCCCTGGTTGCGCCCCTCGTCCCCCCCCTCTGGCCCCCACCTACTCTTTGCCGACATTGCCTTCTGCAGCTTTCGGGGACACCCTGGATGACTTATTTATTGAGCCTATTGGTACGAGACACTGCTTCCCTCCAGTTTGACTCTGGACACCCCTGGAGGATTTACCCCTTACTGTTTGGACGGTCCCAGCCTCCCTCTGGATGCTCTACACAGCCCCCGATGGTGATGCAGGAGAGACACTAATTGGCGGGCCCCAGAACTGCTGCTCGGGTGAAGTCTTCCGTTGGATGGAGGGATGGTGGCCCCAGCCCCTTGCCTGCCGGATTCTCCATGCACCGACCAGGGCTGCTCCTCTTTCATCTTGATGTGGTGACCATGGAGGGGAGGAGTTGAAACTTATGGGGTCCGGGTGGTTGCTGGTATGGGTGCGCTAAAGGACTTGACCTTTCCGCATGTTTGTCCCCTCTCCCTTGCTGCCCCCCCTTCCCTCCCCCCTTCCCTCCCTTACCTCCTTCCCTTCCCTCCCCCCTTCAATCCCCCCTTTCCCTCCCCCTCTCCCCCCTTCCTCCCCTCTTTCCCACCCTTCCCTCCCCCTTTTCCCCCGGGGCGTGGACGGAGGAGAGGGGGTAAGGAGAGGACAATCTGCCAAAGGGAGAAATGCATTTGTTCGGGGGCTGCATGTACTTTTGGGGTATGGGACGGGGGGTGGAGGATCCCATTCTGTGATGCCTTTTCTGTTGTGACGGGCTCCCACATGCATGCCTACATTTTGGGCGAGCTGAGGAGACCCCTCAGTGCTGACAGTTATATGCTCTACCTCTGTTTTGATTATACTATTGTTTTTTGGTTCTATGATGTTACTGATTGTCTTTTATTTGCATACCGGTATCAGACGTGACATTTACCACTGCCGGGACTGGGGGGACTGGGATCCGGGGGCTCCCTCTCCGACCTGTCTACCCACCAACCCAAGTAGGACGGCGCTTTAAACCCAGTGTACATCTGGTAAACGCTATAGCATAATTGTGCTGTTTTAGCATACAATTCCTGTACTGTTGACTGCGGACAACCCTTAATTTCCCTCTCCCCCTGGGGTTGAGGTGCCCGGCCTCTTTTTCCCCTTACCTTTCCTTCCTTTCTCCCCCTTAGTTCCCGCCATCCATTACCTACCCAATACCTATCTTGGTTCAACTTTCTTTGCTTTTCTCTGACGTCCCCCTTCCCCTCCCCGAGGACAGATGGCAGACTCAGTCAAGGTCACCTCTCTAAACGTTAAGGGACTGAACTCCTCTGAAAAACGGTGGATCCTCCTGTGAGAACTGAAGACTTCCTGTACTGATGTGGCCTTTATACAAGAAACACATATTAAAAATACTAGCCTCCCCTTTCTACGGTCAAGATCCTTCCCTAAGGTCTACCACTCTACTAACCCCTCCTCTAAGACCAAGGGAATCTCCATTCTGATCTCTAGCAGGCTCCTCTCGGTTCTCCAGGATTCTCTGGTGGACCCTGGGGGCCGATATCTTTTTCTTAGGGGCCACATTGGAGAGCTCCTTTTTACATTTGCCACTGTGTACGCTCCCAATGATCACCAAGACACATTCCTCAGAACTACCCTGCACAGATTATGTGACTTTCGGGAGGGCCAGTTGATATTAGGTGGGGACTTTAATGTCCCCTTTCGCCATCGGTTGACACTTCTGCCTCTTGCTCCTCGCTCCTCATTTCCTCTAGAAAGCGGATTACTAAGTGTTTACTGAATGACCAATTAGTTGATGTCTGGTGTCTGCAACACTGCGGGGAAAGGGACTACACTTTTTGCTCGTCCCCTCACAAATCATACTTGAGGATAGACTTCTTCTTGATTCCACATGACCAACTGCACTTGGTGAGCTCTTCCTCCATCGGCCATATTACTTGGTCCGACCACGCTCCTGTAGCCCTTACCTACACCCTCTCTAGGAACCCCTCACCTAGGTCTCCATTCTGGCACCTTAATGAGAGCCTCCTCCAGATACCGGAAGTTTTAGCAGATGTGACCAGGGAATTTGACCTTTATTTCCAAGAAAACTAAACGCAAGACTGCGACCCGGGGATAATTTGGGAGGCTCACAAGTCAGTACTCCGCAGGGTACTTATCAGGCATGGGGCACGCATCAAACGAACACGGAAGGAACAAATTGCTAATCTGTTTTGTGAACTTGCCTCTGTGGAAGCGAAACATAAACATGCCCCGTCACGGACCTTAGAGATTGAATTGGGGACACTCCGTACCCAGATTACTGACCTACTCCATTATAAAGCGAAAGTGGCACTCCAGTTTTGTCGTAAACTGATGTAGGAGTCAGGGGACAAATGCGGAAAAATCTTTGCCAGGTCGGTAAAGGAGTTGAAATCTGCCTCTTACATACCACAGTTGATAGATGAGAATGGCCAGAGGGCCTCTACCCCAACCCAAATAGCCAAAGTCTTTGAAAAATGTTACTCTGATGTCTACAACCTGCCAGATTCAGGGTCCGGACAGGACAATATAGACAGATATGTAACCGGTTCTGGTCTACCAACCCTCTCATCGGAATCACAGGAGTACTTGGAGGACCCGATCACACTGGAAGAAGTCCATATGGCCGTGGGACCTCCGAAGGTGGGTAAGGCTCTGGGCCCTGACGGATATACCGCACAATACTATAAGACCTTACTCCCTATTCTCGGCCCGCGCTTGGTGAATTTATTTAATACTCTGAGCTCGAATGGGGATTTTCCTGAGGATTCCCTTAGAGCTCACATCTCGTTGATACCTAAGGAGGGCAAAGACCCGGGCCTATGTGGGAGCTACAGACCCATTTCCCTCCTAAATTCGGTCCTAAAACTATTCTCTAAAATCCTCGCCACGTGATTGGCACAGCACTTGCAGTCCCTTATACATATTGACCAGTTAGGTTTTATTCCCACCAGGGAAGATAGGGACAACACCATTAAGGTGCTTACCCTGGTCCATAAAGCAAAGTCATCTGGGACACCTTGTCTTTTCGTGAGTACTGATGCCGAGAAGGCTTTTGATCAGGTCAAATGGACATTCATGTTCTCGGTCCTTCGCCATATAGGTCTGAGTGAACAGATGCTGGCATGGATAAGTAAGATATACTCACGCCCTTCAGCTCAACTCAAAGCGAATGGGGTGCTCTCATCTCCCCTTGACATCGGGAATGGGACCAGACAGGGTTGCCCCCTGTCGCCCCTATTATTCGCACTGTCATTGGAACCCTTTCTCTCCACAATTCGACAAAACTCAGACATAACGGGACTCCAAATGGGTACTATTGACTGCAAGATATCTGCCTACGTGGATGACATGCTGTTCTTGCTGACGAATCCCAGAGTTTCCTTGCCAAATCTCCTTCGGGAATTCCAGATATACGGGATACTTCTTGAAATCGGAGGCCATGGGGGTCGCAGTGCCCCCGCAAACGTTACTAGACTTGCAGTCCAATTTTCGATTTAAATGGACCCATACAGCACTTCCCTGGCCCCCACCCATTCATAATCCTTACCGACCTTTCCTTCCGCTGCTCACAGGAACACACTGGATGACTTGTCTAATTAACCAACTTGTACAAGACACCGCTATCCTCCTTTCTGACACCGGTCCCCTTGGAGGCTTTACCCCTCACTGTTTGGGTGGTCCCTGCCTCCCCCTGGATGCTCCACATATACCCCGACGACATTGTCAGAGGGGCACCACTTGACAGGACACGGGGCTGTCATGCCGGTGGCATCTCCCATTGGAGGAAGGGATGATGGCCCCAACCCCTTGGCAGCAGGTTCTTTCATGTACAGACCAGGGCGGCTCATCTTCCCTTCTGGAGTCTTGACCTTAGAGGGGGGAGTTGCACTTTGGGGGGTCTGAGTGATACCTAGTGCGCTGTACTGGAAGGGCTTGACATTCCCGCATCTGTGTCCCCTCTCCCTGGTTGCACCCCTCGTCCCCCCCCCCTCTGGCCCCCACCTACTCTTTGCCGAGATTGCCTTCTGCAGCTTTCGGGGACACCCTGGATGACTTATTTATTGAGCCTATTGGTACGAGACACTGCTTCCCTCCAGTTTGACTCTGGACCCCCCTGGAGGATTTACCCCTTACTGTTTGGGTGGTCCCTGCCTCCCCCTGGAGGCTCCACATATACCCCGACGACATTGTCAGAGGGGCACCACTTGACAGGACACGGGGCCCAGCCTCCCTCTGGATGCTCTACACAGCTCCCGATGGCGATGCAGGAGAGACACTAATTGGCGGGCCCCAGAACTGCTGCTCGGGTGAAGTCTCCCGTTGGATGGAGGGATGGTGGCCCCAGCCCCTTGCCTGCCGGATTCTCCATGCACCAACCAGGGCTGCTCCTCTTTCATCTTGATCAGCTCAACAAAGGGTTGAGCTGATCGGTAAGCTACCTTTGCCCACTGATGAAAGAAGTCTGAGACAGATCTTAGGCATGACAGGTTTCTGCAGGGAGTTTGTGCCTCATTATGCATCATTAACGGAGTGTTTGTATAATCTGCTGAAGCAAGATGAATGGAAATGGAAATCAGAGCACACACAAGCTATTGAAGCGTTAAAGGAAACTTTAGGCAATGCTCCTTCATTAGCATCACCAGACCCCAACAAAGAATTCAGACTCTATCCACATGTGGGCCTTAGTACTTTGTCTGTTGCACTCACCCAAGATTATTTTGGAAAACAAAGACCTTTAGCCTATGCATCACGTTTACTATCATCTGTAGAACAGCAGTATCCTTTGTGTACTTGTATGGTGCTGTGTTGTTATTGGGCAATCAACAAATTCCGATACTTGACAGGTACACAAAGGGTCATCATTGCTAGTCATCACACTCCTATAGTCATGTTGGCCAATGGGAAATGGAAAGAAGCAGATGTGAATTGTAAAAGGCTGGCGAGATGGACTACAGCTTTATTGTCAGAGAATATTGAGGGTTTGATGTTAAAGGAACCTAGTGTCCTGATTGGTGGATTGATGATTGAAGGTGAAGCTCATGAATGTCAAGTGCAAGGAAATAGTTTGCAGCACAGAGTTTTTACTGCCGTATCCAAACCCTTTGACCTGCTGGTACATTGATAGTTCTTCTTACTATAAAGATGGAAGTCGAATCTCAGGATTTGCTGGTGTTTGTGTAAAGGATGGTGAGGTACAGAGACAATTTTCATATTCATGCAGAGCTCGTTCTGCACAGTATGTGGAAATTGCAGCACTTTTGCAAGTTCTCATTGAGTTAAGAGATGATGGTGGAACTGTTAACATTGCTTCTGACTCAGACCAGGTATGCAAGGGCGCAGTTGTCTATCTTTCATGGTGGAATGTGATGGGCTTTAAAGGAACAGATGGCAGTGAGATAAGATATGCATCCTTATGGAAAATGATAGAGGAGGAAACGCAATTATTTTCAAAAATCAATATCCGAAAGGTACAGGCCCACAGAAAACAAACAACAGAGCACTACTGGAACAATACTGTAGATAGATTAGCGAAGGAGGCTGCAGTAACATCCCCCGAATGGCCTCATATAGAACGTACTTTGTCCTTTCCAGTGTCTGGCCTTACACGTGCTCAAGCAAGAGGCACAGGACAAGAGCAACGCCTAGGGGGAACCGCTCCAATCTCCCCAGGAACGATATCCAGCAACTACTTTCTCAAGTACACCGGACGTCCCCGAGCGCCACAATGGCGACTGCACGTGGCTTAGCCCCGGGGGCCCAGGCATCCCGCTCCCATTCTCCGTCCCCCAGCGCACCGGCTCCCGCAGCCACCCTCACGGGGACAACGACGGACTTTCGAGCTGACTCGCAAGACCCCCCGCAGACCCCGGGACCTGATCGTTTAGACCAGGACATTCGCTCCCTTCTACAGGCTCTTCCTACTAAAGCGGAGATAGAGGCTCTCATCCTCCGGATAGCAGAGACGCACCGGAGAGATCTGCATGAAGTTCGGGAGGAGGTGCAGGGCCTCTCGGACAGAGTGACCTCCAGAGAAACATCTCTCTCATCCCTGACACAGAGAGTGATAGACCTGGAGCGGTCTCAAGCTTCACATTTGGATGCCTCTATTGAACTTGCATCTGGAAGACATTGAAGATTGCAGCCGCAGGAACAACCTGCGGCTTCGCGGCATTCCGGAGGCCACGGGCACGGAGGACCTGAAGGCTACTGTCATTGCTATTTTTCACAAGCTTCTAGACCCCCCTCCATCATTGCTAGAACTTGATAGAGTGCACAGGGCTTTAGGTCCGAGATCTGCTGACCCCGCTCGTCCGCGGGATGTGATATGCCGATTGCATCGCTACATCCAGAAAGAGGAGATCTCCCGCAGAGCCTGGGACCAAGGAGAGGTGGACTTTGATGGGGCTCAGGTTAAAATCCTACCCGACCTGTTAAGGGCTACCCTGCACCGCAGAGCTCTCCTCCGCCCATTACTAGAGCTGGTGAGAAGGCATGGCTGCACATACTGCTGGGGATACCCATTCGCCGTCCTGATTAAGAAGGACTCAGCCTTCTTCAGGCTACGCACAACAGCGGATTTGCCGGACCTGTTTTCTTTTTTGGGCACACCCCCCATCCGGGTCCCGGACTGGCTACAGTATCTTCCGAGCTCCTCCGGTGGAGTAGGCACTGCTGCATTCCGGGGACCCCTACCTGTACACCCTCGGAGAGGGAGGAGGAGATCCCGAGCGCCCTCCCCTGATCAACGTGAAGTCTGAGTGAGCTGATGCTTTGTGAGCTGTCCCCCCCTCCCTCCTTCTTTACACGTTTGGCTTCCACGTATCTGTGCCCCATTTGTTTGCTGATATGTATCAGCTTTTTCTGTTGCGGGGTGTACCGATCTTTCCTCCCCCCTGCCCCCGAGCTGACCCTGATGGCCGATGCAATCCCCTTCCCGCAAGGCGCCGGGATGTCCGGTGCTGGGACCCTTTCCACGATACCCGCTTCCCGGGCGCCCCACCCGCTTCCCCATTGCCCCTCTCCACGCAGGTGCTCCTCGGACTGCACAGAAGAGGAACAACTGGGGGGAACACTGCAACAATGAGCTGTAGTTGTATATCTGCCTCCGAAGACTTGTGTTGACCTCCTTTTTCCCCCGGGGGAGGGGGACACGCCAAGGGGAGCTGCCTATTTTACAGTCCAAGGAAGGGAAAAGGGAGGAAAAAAAAAAGGGGGAGGGAAAGAAGGGGGCGCCTCTGGGGTGTTTTTTTTTTTTTTTTAATTATGTGCTATTTTGCAGTCCAACTACAGGTGTACATTGCCTGGGGTGGGCGCGGGGAGGGGACACTAGACCTTGAGGAATGGAGGATACGGGGGATGGGGGCGGGGGGTGTCCCGGGGGGGTGGGCGCCCGTGGTCGGCAAGCCGCACTGTTGGTCTGTTTCTTTTCTGTTTTGTTCACCTGCAAAAATGTAAGCTGTATTCGCGAACAGGGGGGTGGAATTTGAGTGACCTTGGATGGTGGAACCTGGCCATAACCCCCCACGTGGGTGGCAGGAGGTTTAGGGGGGGCCCATGCTCGCACTGATGCCGTTATTACTGTTATTTTCGTTTCCTGTTTTTCCTTTCCTAGAGGAATAGAAGTACTTGATAAATGTACATTCCCCTATGATACATTATAGTTATATTATTTGCTGTCATAGGATGTTTTCTATTTGTGTTTTTTTTTTTTTTTACCATCTACTAATGCTGGGGTGGGTGGGGCGGGCAGGGGGCTCCCTTCTGGGTCCTGTCTAGCCTCTCTCCCACGTAGGTTGGCGCTTATCCCCCAGTGCTTAACTGGAAAGCTTTTGGCAATACTTTGCCCCATTTATAAGTTGCTTTAGGCTGCTGTAATCTTACAGGGCCGTCTAGCTCTTTACCCCTCCCTTTTTCTTTTTTTTTTTTTCTCTCTCTTTTTTTTTTCTTTTGTCTTGTTTCTTTCTATCCCTCCCCTCTTTCCCTTACCGCCCCCTCCCCACCCATCCTATCCCCTCCCTTCCTTAACCCGTGTTATGGAGACCCTGGACGTGATCTCGCTTAATGCCAAAGGCCTTAACACGCCGGAGAAACGGCGGATGCTCCTGCAAGATCTACACCGCCTTAAATCGGACGTAGCCTTTATACAGGAGACACATTTCAGAGACACAAAGTTGCCTGTTCTTAAAAGCCGTACGTTCCCCACGGTATACCACTCCACGAACCAGTCGGCTAAGTCAAATGGGGTGTCCATCCTCCTCTCGGGGAGGATACCTTGGACCTTTGTAGACTCAATGGCGGATCCTGGAGGCCGTTTCCTTTTTGTGAAGGGGAAGGTGGGTGAGGTCACTATTACGTTGGCTAATCTGTAGGCCCCCAATGATCACCAAGAGGTGTTCTTGTGTAGGACGCTTGACAGACTGACCAATTTCTCAGAGGGCCACCTTATTGTAGGGGGAGACCTGAATGTTCCACTGGTCCCAACAGTTGACACATCCTCGGGACTGTCGTCGCTGTCCTGCTCCTCCCGTAACCGAATATCACAATCCCTACACAACTGCCAACTGATTGATGTTTGGCGTCTCCTTCACCCCGGGGAAAAAGACTTCACCTTCTACTCCCTTCCACACAAGACCTACTCTCGCATTGACTACTTCCTTGTCCCTCATGCCCAGTTACATGCCGTACGTGCTTCCACAATAGGTCTTATTACCTGGTCCGACCATGCCCCGATCTTTTTGTCCTATACACTTCATGATCCCCTGATGACCGGGGCCAAGCAATGGAGATTGAATGAAAGCCTCCTGCAAGACCAGGCAGTCCTGACGGACGTTATTAAAGAACTGGAGTGGTACTTCAGCACCAATGACACCCCTGATTGTGACCCTGGGATTATCTGGGAGGCGCACAAGGCAGTTATACGAGGAGTGCTGATAAAGCATGGTTCCAGAATTAAACGGAGCCGTACTGAACAGCTTAAAACACTCCTTGTGGAGCTTGAAGCACTGGAGAGGCGCCACAAGCGGGTACTATCCCCTTCTTTGGAGAGGAAACTTTTGGCTAAACGATCACAAATTGCAGATCTACTCCAGTTTAAGGCCAAAGCGGCGCTACAGGTCTGCAGGAGGTTTTCTTATGAAGCTGGAGGTAAATGCGGGAAATTATTGGCGAGAACATTACGAGAGCAGAAAATGGCGACCTATATCCCACATATAGTGCCGCACAACAGACCCAAAGTTACGAAACCCCGTGACATAGCTCAGGAATTTCGGGAATTCTATAATTCCCTATATAACCTGCAGACCAAACCCCCCACCCAGGAACAGATAGATTCCTATCTTTCCACATCCTTAATGCCCCGCATAGCAGACGCTGACAGAGACATTCTCGAAAACCCTATTACCATCGAGGAAATCCAAATGGCAGTAGGAACGATTAAGATGGGCAAAGCACCAGGCCCGGATGGCTTGACGGGCCAGTATTACAGGACCCTACTCCCGACTCTCGCCCCATACTTGGTCAAGCTGTTTAATGCCCTGGGCTCGTCTGCGAAGTTTGCGGCTGACACTTTGTTGGCACACATTTCGGTGATTCCTAAGGAAGGGAAAGACCTATCCTCCTGCGGTAGTTACCGGCCAATCTCACTGCTCAATTTAGACCTGAAGCTTTTTACGAAAATACTGGCGAACAGGATACAGCAGTTTATCCCAACCTTGATTCATCTAGACCAGGTGGGCTTTGTACCCACACGAGAAGCTAGGGACAATACTACAAAGGCGCTAAACGTCCTCCACATAGTCAACAAATCCCAGACAAAATGCGTTTTTCTTAGCACCGATGCGGAGAAAGCCTTTGACAGGCTGAATTGGACCTTTATGTTGACGGTCTTGCGCTACGTTGGCTTTGGCAACAAGATGCTGCAGTGGATTTCTGCGATCTACTCCTGCCCCTCTGCTCGGGTTCGAGCTAATGGGATACTATCACATCCTTTCAAAATTACGAATGGGACACGTCAGGGGTGCCCATTATCGCCCCTCCTCTTCGCCCTGTCACTGGAACCCTTTCTCTGCTCGGTCAGATTGAATCAGGACATTAATGGAATAATACTTGGGGGCGACCAACACAAAATTTCGGCCTACGCTGATGATATGTTATTTTCAATCACAAATCCCTTGATTTCTCTCCCTAACTTGGTGAGGGAATTCGAGAGGTATGGAGCCCTCTCCAACCTGCGAATTAACTTCGCCAAGTCGGAGGCAATGGGGATTAACTTTCCACATTCACTAATCGCCCAACTTCAGAGCGCTTTTAAGTTTAAATGGACGGATAAAGCACTGACCTATCTAGGCACACTGATACCCTCTAGGGTGGACAGGGTCTTCGAACTTAATTTTCCCCCACTGCTGAAGAGAGTTAAGTCACTCTTAGACAAGTGGAAAACAGGCCTCCACTCCTGGTTCGGCCGTTGCAACATTATAAAAATGAGCATTCTCCCCAAGTTCCTCTACCTCCTACAGGCTCTACCTATACGCATCTCACCCGCATATCTTAAACAGGTCCAGAGGACTTTCTTTGACTTCATATGGGCGCAGAGGCGTCCACGAGTAAAGCGTGAGCAGTTGATGCTCCCTAAGCAATATGGAGGACTGGCGGTCCCCGACATGCGTAAATGCTGTCAAGCTATGCACCTAAGTAGGCTGATCGACTGGAATAGACATATTGGCCTTAAGATTTGGGTCCGAATTGAACAAGACCAATCACCGATACCTCTGGGTGGGACGCCCTGGTGCTTTGCCTCCCTACCAAGAGAAATGAGAAATCACCCACTCATAGGCAACACGGCCAGACTCTGTTGGACCCTGGTTACCTCTACCTCCCTCTCGTCTCGGACTTCTCCCCTCTACCCTATTCTGGGAAACCCGCTCTTCCCCCCAGATTTAGATGACACGGGATTTCGGGAACTACTGAGAGCAGGCAGCAGGCGTGTTGGCAAATACGTAACGACAGGGAGTTGGCCTACGATTTCAGAACTGGTGGACCAGTCGGGCATGTTTCGCCTAAAATTTTGGAGTGCCATCCAGCTTACCCACTTTTTTAGAGCCCTCCCGGAACCGAGGATGTTTGCTAGGTCTCTTACCCCTTTTGAGGAATTCTGCTCGGAAACGGGAGCGATGCATCACATGCTGTCATCCTGTTACCAGTTGCTTAACATCCCTACGGAACCTCACGCCCTAACCTGTATTACGGAATGGGAACGGGACTTGGCTACAACCTTCAATACATCACAGAGACAACACATACTCAGGTTTACGTACAGATCATCCATCTGTACCAAAACACAGGAAACTAACTTCAAGGTCCTTACTAGGTGGTACAGAACGCCAGTGATTGAAAAGAATGTTCCCGACACCTCCGACCGTTGTTGGAGATGTCAAATTGAAGAGGGCACCATGCTACACATCTTCTGGTCATGCTCCAAACTGGAACATTACTGGAAAGAGGTTCGACGCATCCTTCAGAAATTTACAGAAAGGATAATACCGGACGACCCGGCCTTATTCCTCCTACACGCATCTGACATATCGGGGAAGGTTTACAAAAAATCTATTATTCGCCACCTTCTAGATGCCGCCAAGGCCTGTATTCCCCTTAAGTGGAAGTCACCCCACCCCCCATCAATCGGGATGTGGATACGAAAAGTAAGAGAAATAAGCCAGCTGGAGGATTTGGTTCTGTCTGCTAGACACCAGCAGGAACGGTACTCTGCTACATTGTCAGGATGGAATGCATTCTTCTTCTCAGAGGAGGGGCAGGCCCTCCTTGACAATGACTAGATGGCGACTTGAGCTGCTACACCTACTCCTTGTAGTTTAATGTTGACTCATTCGGGTACAGTGTGATACAGTGTGATACCGGTGTAAGATATGAATCCCGCCTGTGTTTGGCGAGCTCATGCTAGACACATCTCCAATGCACACCTATCCCCTCTCCCTCCCCCCCCCATCTCTTTCTCTCTTCCCTTACTCTCCTCCCCCTTTCCTTTTACTTCCTCTCTGTTTTTCCTTGTTCACTTTATTAAATTATATAATTACTCAGGGCCGGTTCGGGACCCTCACTGGCATGACATTACTGACAGTACTGGGGAATTAAGATCACTGGAGGCACCCCCAGTAGCGATGTTTTAATTTGCCCTTGGGAAGCCTTGCACTTTCCAACCATAACACACACCCCTGGGATAATGTGGTGTGTATCTAACTGTGTATATCCAGATGTGTGTAAGCTGTAACTGACTGATTGTACCCGATGCTTTGTACCCAAGCCTGTTCTTGAAATAAATAAAATAATTGAAAAAAAAATAGGGGATGTCCAGCCAAATACAATAAAATTTGGGATAAATGGTTACAAGAGGCTGCCACGTGTAATTAGGAACTTTGCTGTACTGTTGAAGTAAATGACATGTCTGTGCTATAACTTTGCTTGGATATGATAACTACTGTCTACTGCACCGGTGAAATGTTTCTTTATTTACTGTTATGGTTATGACGCGGCACCTTTTGATTGTTCGGTGTTTGCCACTGTGATTGTAATCTCTGCAATACTGTTCAATAAACAACCCATGTTTAAGGTAAAAAAAAATACAAGATCAGGATGAGGAATTAGCTCAGCTAAAAGAAATGTGTGGGACTGGACCCATACAATTTGAAGGTCAAGAGATGCAGGTGAAGGATGGCCTTTTGGTAACTTACAAAAACAATTTATCATTATGGGTTGCCCCAAAAGGTGTGAGGAAAGACATTCTCACATGGATTCATGGGTCCCCTGTTGGTGGGCACCCCAAACTTCCTTTAGCTTTAGAGAGATTAGATCATGTAGCATGGTGGCCTCAAAATAAACAACACATGCAGGACCATATCTTATCATGTTTGATGTGTGCCAGACATGATCCTGCAAATAGGAAGAGGAGAGGGGCACTGATGAGACAAGCTCCCATGGGACCATGGGAGCGAATACAAATTGATTATACAGATGAACTTCCTAACACTGCCCACCAGAACAAATATTTACTGGTTGTGGTGGATTCCTTCAGTCACTGGGTGGAAGCTTTCCCTACCAAAAACTGTACTGCCACTACTACTGCGAGGATCTTGATCAAAGAAATATTTAGTCGGTGGGGGATATCAAAAGTTTTAGACAGTGACAATGGGCCAGGATTTGTAGGTAATGTGATGCAAGAAACATGTAAGCTTCTTGGTGTCATCCAAAAATTTCACATCTTCTATCATCCTGAGTCTGCGGGACAGGTCGAACGAATGAACAGGACAATAAAAAATGCCCTTAGAAAGGTTGTAAATGAGCAAGGTACCGATTGGGATGAAAAATTACCCTTTGTTCTGGCAACTATTCGTTACAGAGTTTGCAGGTCCATAGGCTTTGCCCCTTATGAAGCTCTGCTCGGCAGAACAATGAGAACGTGGGAACATCTAATAAATCCAGTCCCAGCAGCATTAGAAACTGTGTCATTATCTGAATCATGGGTAGAAATCTTAAAGGATCATGTGATTACAGTACATAAGGCTGTGTGTGCAACTGATGAATGTACCCATAAAAGCTCACAACAGTGGTTTAATGCAATGGGTGACACTAGTGAATACCAAATTGGGGCTAGAGTAATGTTACAGGATTTTTCTGGCTTTCACCCATTTCCCAGGGCCAAGTGGAAGGGCCCTTATGCAGTCATAGACAAAATTGGACCCTCTGTTTACTAATTAGACTTGGGAGAGGACAGGTCAAGATGGAGTCATGCATGTCAGATCAAAGCATTTAAAGGAAAAATGGATCTGATGGAAGTGAGCATTGTCTAACTTTCTTCCTGAGATTGTCTTTCAGGTCCCAGGAGTAATGCAAATACCGGAAGACTACACCAAAATGAAGACATATTCCCTGGACAAATACAAGCCTTCTCTATTAGCATGTGTGTTGATAACAGCGTCCATGACTCTACTACTTTGCATCACAAACATCAGAGTGGAAAAGTGTCAAGTTGAGGAATTAAAAAGCTTACCAGTGGGGAAATCTGATCGAAATAAAAGAAGTGTAATGGATCATACTACAGAACTTACTGTTTTAGAAGTCTCAGAAAGCATCCAGATACATGGGGATACTGTAAAGGGCATAGTCGGGGGGTGGATATTCGTTAGATGTGAGATCATGATGCCTAAATCTGATTACTTGGTGGAATCTGCTGTTTGGACTTACCCAGAAGGAAGCGACCGTCACAGGAGTACAGATATAATATTAATGCAGACAAAGAGTGGACCACAAATGCAAATGACTTTAGAAAGGAATTTTACAATATTTAAGGAGGGTATTATATCCTGTAGCCCTCATGATGTGACGGATGGAGTCTATACAAAAACCCTAAATATAATGGTCACAAATTCTAGAGACTGTCCTACAATTTTACAGTGGCCAGAACATGGACTTTTCCTTGAGCGAACTCAAACTTTAGTGTATAGTGATGTTTCTTATTTATCATTACCCTTATTGTTGAATTTCACATAATTTAACATTCCAGAGAGTTGCCCAAAATCAATGGGATTGTGGTTTAAAACAGTCTTTCAATCACATATATACTTATTTTGGGATGCTACACAAGGGCTTAATTTTAAGAAAGTTGCAAAGAGGGATCTGGGTACTGATATCATATCAGGCCTCAGTTTGGGTAGTTCAATTTGGAATAGGGTTGATATAGAGAGTCTAAATATGAGAGAACAGAATTTTGTGGGTGGATTACAGCAGATACTGCTTAAAGGGGGAAGAGTGGATTTAAACACTCTAGCTGAAATGAAAATAGATATTCAAAACATTCACACCATTGCTGCAGATTTGCAGAACATTCAAATGTCTGTGAGTGCGCTGAATAAAACCATTCAAACCAATAATGTATCCAAATCTATAGTTTGTGGTATTATAGGAAACTTGCTGAGTGAACATCTGAGCCTAGGGCTTCAAGAAATCAAACGAGGAGAATGGCCAAGGATAATGAACTCAACTTTATTATTCAATCTTATCAAAGACAGTGGTGTTACTTGTAGGAACTTGGCCATGGCTAATGTAAGGAGCCTGGATACTCTTTGTAATAAAGAACCGCATTGGAAAGCAGGAAATACCTCTGACCATCGACATCCCTACATGGTCAACAACACCCTTACCCGTATACAAGATGATCGTTCTTGGTGAGGTGGAGGTGAGAAATGGTACTAATATACTGAAACAACTGTTACCACAAAGCAGACTTGTCGTCAAGGACAACCAAGTCTGGAAAACCATGGACCCCAACTGCTGCACCAGACGGACCCAGGCCTGGCTTTGTTCCTGCTCTTTTGAGCGGCTGGAGTACATAGAGGGCTGTGCTGCTACACACTCTGGAAACTGCCTGGTTCGATTACAAAAATTTGAACTGGCCTGGAAGAGAATAATTCACAGAGAAGGCTCAAGGGTCTGTGCATTGGGGGTTCCCTCATTCACTTGGCAGAAACAAATTCAGTGCCGGACACCTACCACAGGATGGTGTGTGAACCTTACAGATGGACTGTTAACAATTGGACAGGAAGACATTCGAACCAATATCCAGATGAATCAAATATCTATGAACATTGAGCAAACAGATCTTGGCAATTGGGACTCTATGATTTCTCCTTTATTTAAGAAAATTCCACCACTTACAGTTGAATTTAATACATTTTTTAAGAGGGATAATAGGAAAATTATAGAATTACAAGAACTGGTGAGGGAAAACCTCATCAGTTCTAATAAAATTGCTAAAGAATTTTAGGAGCCTTGGTGGAGCATACCCAATAACACTCTTACTCACCCACTATTGAGAACTCTTTCCATGATTTTTGTGTTTATTCAATTTACATTAATATGTTTTTTGTTTGGTTTATATTGTTGTGGTAGAAGACAACTAAGAACAATCCAGGAAAAGAAGGAAAAGATAGAGATGGCTTCAATCTTAAGAGCCAGGGATGTCTGAGCAATTTGGTTGTGAATCGATTCTGATTCGAACCGATCCAAGTGGGGATATATGTAGTAGGCTTTGTGTGTGTATGTATGTATGTATGTGTATGTATATATATATATATATATATATATATATATATGTATGTGTATATATGTGTGTGTATATGTATATATATGTATATATGTGTATATGTGTGTATATATGGGTATATATATATATATATATATGATAAGTATCATATGTGTGTGTGTATGTCCATGTATTTTATATATATGGTGTTAGATGGACACATGCAAGATTGACCAGGCCAGATTTCAGTTGACTGACTTGTTGAATGACTTGTCCGAGCCAACTCAATTACACATATCAAAGGGGACTTGTTGACCAAAAGATTGTTTGTTAAGGTGGTTTCTGTTAATCTAATTACACACATTGAAGGAAACCTGTTGGTATTAATATGCAAGAATTTAGATTGGGATATAGGCCTTATTCTATACACCAAAAGGTTGTTAAGGTGGTTTCTGTTAATCTAATTACGCACATTGAAGGAAACCTGTTGGTATTAACATGCAAGGATTTAGATTGGAGTATAGGCCTTATTCTATACACCAAAAGGTTGTTGAGGTAGGATCTGTTAATCTAATTACGCATATTGAAGGGAACTTGTTTATGTTTATATGCAAGAATGCAAATTAGGGCAGTTTATGACTACAGCTGTTCACGTCTAGGAGTAATCTTTTGTCACTATGAAAAAAACACAAGGAGATCAAAGCATTTAATTGAAAGGGCCAATCAAATTGCTCAGCCATTCAATGCTTAGGATATATAACATGGCAGTCAGTCTTGTCTGGGGGTGTGAAGGCACCAAGGATTAAGGAACATGGAACTCTGAATATGTTCTAGATCTGTAAGATATACTCTGTTGAATTTTGTCATCTGTTACAAGACTTTGTTCTGTATTGGAAGTACAATAAAGTGCATCTCTCTGGAAGAATTGGGTTGCTGCGGAAGAGTACTTATAATAACGAATTAATCATCTACCCACGCTATACATATAATATATCACTACAGTGGTGACCATGGAGGGGAGGAGTTGAAACTTATGGGGTCCGTGTGGTTGCTGGTGTGAGTGCGCTAAAGGACTTGACATTTCCACATGTTTGTCCCCTCTCCCTTGCTGCCCCCCTTCCCTCCCTTCCCTCCCCCCTTTCCCCCCTCTTTTCCCCCTCTTCTCCCCCCTTCCCTCCCCCTTTTCCCCCGGGGCGTGGAAGGAGGAGAGGGGGTAAGGAGAGGACAATCTGCCAAAGGGAGAAATGCATTTGTTCGGGGGCTGCATGTACTTTTGGGGTATGGGATGGGGGGGGGGGGTGGATCCCATTCTGTGATGCCTTTTCTGTTGTGACGGGCTCCCTCGTGCATGCCTATGTTTAGGGCGAGCTGAGGAGACCCCTCAGTGCTGACAGTTCTATGCTCTACCTCTGTTTTGATTATACTATTGTTTTTTGGTTCTATGATGTTACTGATTGTCTTTTATTTGCATACCGGTATCAGACGTGACATTTACCACTGCCGGGACTGGTGGGACTGGGATCCGGGGGCTCCCTCTCCGACCTGTCTACCCACCAACCCAAGTAGGACGGCGCTATAAAACCAGGTGTACATCTGGTAAGCGCTATAGCATAATTGTGCTGTTTTAGTATGCAATTCCTGTACTGTTGACTGCAGACAACCCTTAATTTCCCTCTCCCCCTGGGGTTGAGGTGCCCGGCCTCTTTTTTCCCTTACCTTTCCTTCCATTTGCCCTTCCTTTCTCCCCCTTAGTTCCCGCCATCCATTACCTACCCAATACCTAACTTGGTTCAACTTTCTTTGCTTTTCTCGGACGTCCCCCTTCCCCTCCCCGAGGAGCGATGGTAGACTCAGTCAAGGTCACCTCTCTAAACGTTAAGGGACTGAACTCCTCTGAAAAACGGTGGATCCTCCTGTGAGAACTGAAGACTTCCTGTACTGATGTGGCCTTTATACAAGAAACACATTTTAAAAATACTAGCCTCCCCTTTCTATGGTCAAGATCCTTCGCTAAGGTCTACCACTCTACTAACCCCTCCTCTAAGACCAAGGGAATCTCCATTCTGATCTCTAGCAGGCTCCCCTCGGTTCCCCAGGATTCTCTGGTGGACCCTGGGGGCCGATATCTTTTTCTTAGGGGCCACATTGGAGAGCTCCTTTTTACATTTGCCACTGTGTACGCTCCCAATGATCAACAAGACACATTCCTCAGAACTACCCTGCACAGATTATGTGACTTTCGGGAGGGCCAGTTGATATTAGGTTGGGACTTTAATGTTCCCTTTCGCCATCGGTTGACACTTCTGCCTCTTGCTCCTCGCTCCTCATTTCCTCTAGAAAGCGGATTACTAAGTGTTTTCTGAATGACCAATTAGTTGATGTCTGGTGTCTGCAACACTCCGGATAAAGGGACTACTCTTTTTGCTCTTCCCCTCACAAATCATACTTGAGGATAGACTTCTTCTTGATTCCACATGACCAACTGCACTTGGTGAGCTCTTCCTCCATCGGCCATATTACTTGGTCCGACCACGCTCCTGTAGCCCTTACCTACACCCTCTCTAGGAACCCCTCACCTAGGTCTCTATTCTGGCACCTTAATGAGAGCCTCCTCCAGATACCGGAAGTTTTAGCAGATGTGACCAGGGAATTTGACCTTTATTTCCAAGAAAACTAAACGCAGGACTGCGACCCGGGGATAATTTGGGAGGCTCACAAGTCAGTACTCCGCAGGGTATTTATCAGGCACGGGGCGCACATCAAACGAACACGGAAGGAACAGCTTGCTAATCTGTTTTGTGAACTTGCCTCTGTGGCGTAGGGCTGAGTGGTACGCTATACATCACCTCGTGTTTGTGACGGCTTCCAGGAGAACGGGTCTGTCTGTGTGCATCCGGCCTGTATTTGAACCCGCCTGTGAAACTGTGAGGAGGACGCCCGGGAACAGGTCCCCTTCCCTACCCCTATTGGAGTGGCAGAACTAGGAGGACACGGAGGATCCCCCTTTCTTGTGGCCGGGAGTGACATCTATCCTTACAAGTCTCGTGTGACCCTCTGTAGTGGGGGGTCATGTCGTTCTGGTAAGCGGCAAATTTTATCGTATGGTGGTGGTGGATCGAATATCCCTTTTTGTTTTCTGTTGAACCGAGAGGTGGATACCTATGAATACTGTGGTCTAATTTTGGAGGACTTTATTTTTAGTTATTTCATAACCAGTTTTCATGCACATGGACTCACTATTTAAACACTGGGTGTTTTTGTTTTATCTTGTTTGCTGATAAGAGCCTTATACTTTGGGAACTTACATTGCAAGACTTGAGTTTTATATTTTGGTCATTTCTATGTGTGTTTTATATCATAGATGTTGTAAGTAACACTATTCATATATGGTTGTTATATTTATAATTTTTTAATTTACGTATAATCACTTGTCTATATAGGTTAAGCGCAGCTTAGTATTTTTTCATTTTTGGTTCTGTATTATGTGACACAGTGAAGCTGCAGCTAAACGTTCACTTTCATAAGTATTACACGGGAGTATATACAATTCAAATTTTTTTGCACCTTAGCGCAGTTTTTTTCCTTTTTTCATCGAATTTATTTAATACTCTGAGTTCGAATGGGGATTTTCCTGAGGATACCCTTAGAGCCCACATCTCGTTGATACCCAAGGAGGGCAAAGACCCGGGCCTATGTGGGAGCTATAGACCCATTTCCCTCCTAAATTCGGTCCTAAAATTATTCTCTAAAATCCTTGCCACGTGATTGACACAGCACTTGCAGTCCCTTATACATATTGACCAGTTAGGTTTTATTCCCACCAGGGAAGATAGGGACAACACCATTAAGGTGCTTACCCTGGTCCATAAAGCAAAGTCATCTGGGACCCCTTGTCTTTTCATGAGTACTGATGCCGAGAAGGCTTTTGATCGGGTCAAATGGACATTCATGTTCTCGGTCCTTCGCCATATAGGTCTGAGTGAACGGATGCTGGCATGGATAAGTAAGATATACTCACGCCCTTCAGCTCAACTCAAAGCGAATGGGATGCTCTCATCTCCCCTTGACATCGGGAATGGGACCAGACAGGGTTGCCCCCTGACGCCCCTATTATTCGCACTGTCATTGGAACCCTTTCTCTCCACAATTCGACAAAACTCAGACATAACGGGACTCCAAATGGGTACTATTGAGTGCAAGATATCTGCCTACGTGGATGACATGCTGTTCTCGTTGAAGAATCCCAGAGTTTCCTTGCCAAATCTCCTTCGGGAATTCCAGATATACGGGATACTTCTTGAAATCAGAGGCCATGGGGGTCGCAGTCCCCCCGCAAACGTTACTAGACTTGCAGTCCAATTTTCAATTTAAATGGACCCATACAGCCCTTAAGTACTTAGGTACTTACATTCCACCGGACATCGCGCGTACGTTTATGTTGAACTTCCCCCCACCCCTTGTCACTAAGATCTGCAGTTTGCTTCACGGGTGGCATTCTGGCCTCCATTCCTGGTTCAGGAGATGCAATCTCATTAAAATGAACATACTCCCTAAATGTACCTATCTTTTCCAAGCTCTCCTGATCCAGAGTCCAGTGCCGTTTTTTAAGCAATCCCTGCTCACTCAATTTAACTGGGCCCACAAAAATCCCAGACTTAAGTGGTCACAGCTGACATTGTCTAAACAACAGGGAGGGTTGGTTCTCCCTGACTTGCGATGCTACTACCTGGCCTCCCATCTGGGGCGTGTATTGGACTGCAATGGAAACAAACTTTCTAAGCTCTGGGTGCAACTAGGACAATCTCACTCCCGAATTCCGCTAAGAAGCGCCATGTGGTGCTATAAGGATTTACCCACAGAATTGATGTCACATCCCACTATAGGGGCTTCATTGAAAGTCAGTCACCTGATCGCTACCCAAAACACACTCACGTCTTTGACTTCCCCCCTATTCCCTGTACGTGACTATCCGAACTTTGAACCGGGGACCCACTTAGAAATTACAACCTAGACCATGCGTCTAAATTTGTCATTGATGGAAAATGGCCTTCTTTCTCAACCCTAACAGATCCGACAGGGCTTTTCCAACTGCCTTTTTGGAGAGCGGCGCAACAACATCATTTTCTCCATTCCATCCCCAATACTCAAACTTTCGCCCGCCCTCAGACGGAGTTTGAGACTCTAGGCAGGAGCGAAGTCCCTTTGGTCCACATTCTCTCTCAAACAGATCACCCACACTTAACCTGTCTGTCCAACTGGGAAAAGGACCTTAATTGCTCGTTTTCCCCAGCACAGAGACAACGCATTATCACTTTGGCTCTCAAAACCTCGCTGTGCACGAAGATACAGGAGACAAATTTTAAACTTCTCACCAGGTGGTATTTGACACCATCAAAGCTGCATAAATAATTCCCCTCTTCCTCGAACATATGCTGGAGGTGTGGAGAAGAAGAGGGCACGTTGCTCCACATTTTTTGGTCCTGCCCCAGCTTGGTGGACTTCTGGACAGAGATCCGATGCATAACACAAAAATTCACAGACTTCTCCATCCCGGAAAAGGCTGCATTCTTTCTCTTGCACCATTCACAGATTCCCATTAAGAAGTACAAAAAATCAATTTTACGACATGTGATAAATGCGTCAAAATCCTGCATCCCTCTCTATTGGAAAATATGTTCCCCCCCTTTCATTACTCACTGGCTTAGGAAAATAGAGGACATTAAAAAAAATGGAGGACGGTATACTTTCAGAACCTTTTAAGATCACCAATGGCACGAGACAGGGCTGCCCATTGTCCCCCCTCCTTTTCGCTCTGTCCTTGGAACCGTTTTTAGCCAAGATCAGAATGAACCCTGATATACAAGGGGTGGCAATTGGTCGACTGCAATGTAAGCTGTCAGCCTATGCAGATGATATGCTCTTCTCCATCACTAACCCGATTATTTCCTTACCGAACCTCCTGAGTGCATTCGAGACATACGGGAAACTCTCTAACCTTAAGATTAACTTTATTAAATCTGAAGCGATGGGAATATCTATTCCGGCACGCACCCTCTCGGTGCTACAATCCTCCTTCCGATTTAGATGGACGTCCTCTGCCTTGACTTACCTGGGCACGAAAATCCCAACTGACTTGTCTCGCATCTATGACTATAACTTTCCCCCATTGTTGATCAGGACACTGCTAGACACATGGCATAAGGGGCTGCACTCATGGTTTGGGAGATGCAATCTACTGAAAATGAGTGTATTGCCCAAACTGTTGTACCTCTTTCAGGCTCTCCCGATCAGAATACCTCCCATATATTTTAAACGGGTGCAGTCTCTGTTTGTCCAATTTGTCTGGGCATACAAGAGGCCATGCATACGGCGTGCCCAACTTTCTGCTCCAAAACATTATGGGGGACTGGCGCTCCCCGATGTTAGGAGATACTACCAAGCAATACACTTAGGCAGAGTCGTGGACTGGGGACGACATCAAGAATTGAAATTGTGGGTACAGATAGAACAACAGCAGGTAAACATTCCCCTACGATCTGCACTATGGTGTGGTGGCTCCCTCCCCCCGGAGATAAAATCGCATCCTTTGATAGGGAACACCCTGATGCAATGTCTTCAGGCGACACTGCAGACCTCCCTGACTACCAAAACATCTCCATTGACCCCGATTCTGGGTAATCACCGGTTCCCCCCTGGGAATTCACTTACACGCTTTAGGGCGCTGAGGGATTCAGACTGTGTTACGGCTGCACGATTTGTGCAGCAAGGTAGGTGGCCTTTGTTAACGGAGCTGACTGACCCCGCGGGCTCATTCCAGCTCTCCTTCTGGGACGCAGTACAGATACACCATTTCCTTCAAAGCATCCCGAATCCCCAGTCTTACACACGACCGCTGACCTCATACGAGGAATTCCTCACGGGCACGGAACCAATTTCTCGGGTCCTCTCTAAAGTGTACTCGACACTGAATACACCAACCCACCCACCGAGCCTGGTGTGCTTGGACAAGTGGGAGGCAGAGCTTCATTGCACCTTTACTGCAGTCCAGAAACAAAATATAATTGACCACTCTCTTAAAACGTCGATGTGCACTAAAATTCAAGAGACCAACTATAAAATCATGACACGGTGGTATCTTACACCGAGTCGCCTGCACGCCATCTTCCCAGACACGTCAGCACATTGCTGGCGATGCCATGAGGAAAGGGGGTCCATGCTACATATGTTTTGGTCCTGCCCTAAGTTGACGCCTTTCTGGACTGCAGTACGCACGGTGTCTCAAAAATGTATGGACCTGCTGATTCCCAATGACCCGGCGTTCTTTCTACTCCATGTATCCACCCTGCCCCCCAGAAAATATAGGAGATCTATATTGAGACATTTGACTAACGCTGCCAAGTCCTGTATCCCCCTACTTTGGAAACAGGACTGTCCTCCAACCGTGGCTATGTGGTTGAGGAGGGTAGAAGACATGAAAAAAATGGAGGACTTAGTGCTGACAGCACAACACAGACAGGACACCTATAGGAAAACCTGGTCTCTCTGGAATATGTTTATACTTTCAGATGAAGGAAAGTCCCTGCTTGCGCCTTGAGCTGTTGTGATTACACAGATGCTAGGCAGTATACGGAGGTGCCGACCCCATGGACATGTATCTCCGTCGCACGCCTCCCATTGTCCCTCCACGCCCCCCCCCCTTTCTCTCCCGATTTTCCCCCTTTTCCCCCGTATCTTACCTTTCTTTCTTCTCTCACTCTTTTCTGGTAGCGTTATGTTGGCCTATATTGTTTAGACCTTGGATATACCAACGAGCTGAGCCTCGGGAGTATATAGACCCGGGTTATGCTTTCTTTCTTGTGCCGTTGGAATACACATTGTATTTTATATCCTGTCAAGATGTGCGGCTTGGAGGCTGCGACCTCCATTTTTATGCTACCGCTGTATGTTAAACGTGCCCTTGACCCTTTGTTGAAAACTAATAAAATATATATTTGTAAAAAAAAAAAAAAAAAATGGAGGACTTGATCCTCACATCACAAGGTAAACAAGAATTTTTTAAACAAACCTGGGACATCTGGAATACCTTTATATTCTTGCTGGAAGGATGTCGCCTGCTATCGCCTTAGTGCTCTGAGCTTTCCTTGACTGGCCCCTTGGACAGTGGCTGCCAACGTGTCTCGTCCCCTCTTCTCCTTTCCTGATCCTTCACCCCTTCTCTTTTCTGCCTTCCTCCCCTATCTCTCACCCCCTCCACCCCCTCTCTCTTTTGGAAAAAGTGGAAAATTGGGAATGATGGCCCCACCCCCCCCCCTCTGGATGGATATATAGCCAATATCTTCAGGCACTCTCAACTCTCTTGACAAATGCCAAGATGGTCACCTTGGGAACAAGTGGAAAAAAATAGGTCAACGGCAACAACATAACAAGAAGCCTACGGCATCTGGAAATCCCAGGCGGTCTCCCATCCAGGGATTAAACTGGTCCCAACCCTGCTTAGCCTCTGAGATCAGATGAGATTGGGCTCTTTAGGGTGATGTGGCCGTAGGAGATTTCTTCAGGCACTCTCAACCCTCTTGACTAACGCCAAGATGGTCACTTTGGGAAACAAACAAAAAAAAACAAGTTAACGCCAACAACCTAAGAACATAGACTTCCTACAGCACCTAGTATTCCCAGGTGGTCTCCCATCCAGGTATTAACAAGGCCCGACCCTGTTTAGTCTCTGAGATCAGACGAGATCTGGTGCTTTCAGGGTTATGTGGCCATAGGCAAGCTCTTCAGGCACTCTCAACCCTCTTGACAAACACCTTGGTAAACAAACAAAACAAAAACAAGTCAACGCCAACAACATAAAAAGAAGCCTACAGCACCTAGTATTCCCAGGTGGTCTCTAATCCAGGTACTAGCAAGGCCCAACCTTGCGAAAAAAAGACAGGTCAATGTCAACAACATAAAAAGAAGAATACGGCACCTGGTATTCCAACGCCATCTCCCATACAGGTACTAACTAGGCCCAACCCTTCTTAGCTTCAGAGATGAGAAGAGATAGGGCTCTTTCAGGGTGATGCTGCTGTAAGCGATCTCTTTGGGCACTCTTAACCCTCTTGACAAATGCCAAGATGGTCACCTTGGGAAACAAGCTGGAAAAAAAAAACAAATCAACGCCAACAGCATAAAAAGAAGCTTACAATAACTGGTATTCCCAGGTGGTCTCCCATCCAGGTACTAACCAGGCCTGACTCTTCTTAGCCTCCAAGATCAGACAAGATTTGGTGCTTTCAGAGTGATGTGGCCATGGGCAATCTCTTCAGGCACTCTCAACCCTCTTGACAAACACCAAGATGGTGACCTTGGGAAACAAGCTAAAAAAATACAGGTCAACGCCAACAACATAAAAAGAAGCCTACGACACCTGGTATTCCCAGGCAGTCTCCCATCCACGTACTAACAAGGTCAGACTCTTCTTAGCCTCCAACATCAAACGAGATCAGGTGCTTTCAGGGTGATGTGCCCGTAGGCAATCCCTTCAGGCACTTTCAACCCTCTTGACAAATGCCAAGATGGTCACCTTGGCAAACAAGCAAAAAAAAACTAAGTCAATGCCAACAACTTAAAAAAAAAGCCTATGGCATTGAGAAATCCCAGGCGGTCTCCCATCCAGGTACTAACCAGGTCCCAACCCTGCTTAGCCTCTGAGATCAAATGAGATTGGGCTCTTTCAGGGTGATGCGGCCATAGTAGATTTTTTCAGGCACGCTCAACCCTCTTGACAAACGCCAAAATGGTTACCTTGGGAAGCAAACAAAAAATCAAGTCAACACCAACAACATAAAAAGAAGCCTACAGCACCTAGTATTCCCAGGCGGTCTCCCATCCAGGTATTACCAAGCGCGACCCTTTCTAGCCTCTGAGATCAGAGGAGATTGGGTGCTTTCAGGGTGATGTGCCCATAGGCAATCTCTTTGGGCACTCTCATCCCTCTTGAAAAATGCCAAGATAGTCACCCAGGGAAACAAGCGAAAAAAAAACGGTTAACTCCAACAACATGAAAGAATACATGGAAGAATACGGCACCTGGTATTCCAAGGCCGTCTCACATTCAAGTACTAACTAGGCCCAACCCTTCTTAGCCTCCGAGATCAGAAGAGATAGGGTGCTTTCAGGGTGATGCTGCTGTAAGCGATCTCTTTAGGCACTCTCAACTCTCTTGACAAATGCCAAGATGGTCACCTTGGGAAAAAAGGGGGAAAAAACAGGTCAACGCCGACAACATAATGAGAAGCCTACAGCACCTGGTATTCCCAGGCTGTCTCCCATCCAGGTACTAACCAGGCCCATCGCTGCTTAGCCCCCGAGATCAGATGAGATTGGGCTCTCTCAGGGTGATTTGGCCGTAGGCACTCTCTTTGGGCACTCTGAAGCCTCTTGACAAAGGCCAAGATGCTCACCTTGGGAAACAAGCTAAAAAAAACAGGTCAAAGCCAACAACATAAAAAGAAGCCTACGGCATCTGGCATTCCCAGGCGATCTCCCAATCAAGACACTAACCAGGCCAGATCCTTCTATGGCACCTGGTCTTTCCAGGCAGTCTCCCATCCAGGTACTAACCAGGCCTGACACTGCTTAGCCTCTGAAATCAGATGAGATCGGGTGCTTTCAGGGTGATGTGGCCGTAAGCGTTCTCTTCAAGACACGCCCAACCCTCTTGACAAACGCCAAGTTGGTCGCCTTGAGAAACAAGTGAAAAAAACAGGACAAAGCCAACAACATAAAAAGAAGCCTATGGCACCTGGTATTCACAGGCGGTCTCCCATCCAGGTACTAACCAGGCCCGACACTGTTTAGCCTCCGAGATCAGACAAGATTGGGCGCTTTCAGGGTGATGGGGCCGTAGGTGATCTCTTCGGGCACTCTCAACCCTCTTGACAAATGCCAAGATGGTCACCTTGGGAAACAAGTGAAAAAAAAAAACAGGTCAAGGCCAATAACATAAAAAGAAGCCTACGGCACCTGTTATTCCCAGGCGTTCTCCCTTCCTGGTATTAACCAGGCCTGACACGGCTTAGCCTCCGAGATCAGACAAGATCGGGTGCTTTCAGGGTGATGGGGTCGTAGGTGATCTCTTTGGGCACTCTCGACCCTCTTGTTAAACGCCAAGATGATCACCTTGGGAAACAAGCGAAAATAAACAGGTCAACACCAACAACATAAAAAGAAGCCTACGGCACCTGGTATTCACAGATGGTCTCCCATACAGGTATTAACCAGGCCGTACACTGCTAGGCCTCTGAGATCAGATGAGATTGTGCGCTTTCAGGGTGATGTGGCCATAGGTGTTCTATTCAGACACTCTCAACCCTCTTAACAAATGCCAAGATGGTCATCTTGGGAAACAAGTGAAAAAAAACAGGTCAACGCCAACAACATAGACCCTGGCGGTCTCCCATCTGACCCTGACCCTGCTTAGCCTCTGAGATCGGGCGCTTTCAAGGTGATGGGGCCTTAGGCGAACGCTTCGGGACATACTCAAAACTCTTGACAGATGCTAAAATGGTCACCTTGGGAAACAAGCGAAAAAAAAACAGGTCAAAGCCAACAATATAAAAAGATTCCAACGGCACCTGTAATTAGGTACTATCCAGGCCGGACCCTGCTTAGCCTCTGAGATCAGATAAGATCGGGCGCTTTCAGGATGATGTGGCCGTAGGAGATTTCTTTGGGCTCTCTCAGCCTTCTTGACAAATGCCAAGATGGTCACCTTGGGAAACAAGCGGAAAAAAAAAACATGTCAACGCCAACAACATAAAAAGAAGCCTACGGCACCTGGTATTCCCAGTCGGTCTCCCTTCCAGTTACTAATCAGGCCCGACAATGCTTAGCCTCCGAGATCAGACAAGATTGGGCACTTTCAGGGTGATTTGGCCGTAGGCACTTTCTTTGGGCACTCTCACCCTCTTGACAAACGCCAAGATGGTCATCTTGGGAAACAAGCGAAAAAAAACAGGTCAACGCCAACAACATAAAAAATAGGATTTTTAAATACAGCTTACCTGTAAATTCCTTTTCTTGAGAGTACATCACGGGACACAGGAGCTTCATTACATAGTGGGTTATATAGGCACCTCTGGTGATTGGACACCGGTTAACCCCCAATTAAGGAGAATTCCTCCCCTATATAACCCCTCCCATATGGGGGGCACCTCAGTTTTGTAGCAAAGCAATAGGAAACCACGTAAAACCCAAGAGGGGTGGGAGCCCTGTGTCCCGTGATGTACTCTCAAGAAAAGGATTTTACAGGTAAGCTGTATATAAAAATCCTATTTTCTTGATCATACATCATGGGACACAGGAGCTTCATTACATAGTGTGATGACCCAAAGCAATGCTCAGATTGAGGGGAGGGAGACACAGATCATAATATATAGACCGCCAAGGACCGGAGGACCTAAACTGCAGCCTGCAGTACACTGCGCCCAAAGGCGATATCCTCTTGCCCTCTGACATCCACCTGATAGAATCTGGTGAATGTGTGGACTGATGACCAAGTTGCAGCCTTACAGATCTGAGCCAGGGAGGCCTGGTGATGCACTGCCCAAGAAGCACTTACAGCCCTAGTTGAGTGCGCTCTCACTTGAAAAGGAGGGATCTTCCCTTTAACACTATAGGCCTGAGAAATAATCTGTCTAATCCACCTTGAGAGAGTGGATTTTGATGCCGCCTGGCCCTTCCTAGGGCCTGCCGGCAAAATAAATAAGCAACCAGTTTTCCTTATCTGAGCAGTTGCCTGAAGATAGATACTGATTGCCCTTACCACATTCAAAGTGTGCAAAGATTCTTCTTCTGCGGACAGTGGGTCCGGAAAAAAGGATGGTAGGCTTACATCTTAATTCAAATGGAATCCTGAAACCACCTTAGGCAGAAAGGACCTGTTGGGACGCATTACCACCAGGTCCTTATGAATAATTAGATACGGTTCTTTACTGGAGAGAGCTGCTAGTTCTGACACTCTTCTAGCCGTGGATATGGCTACCAAAAAAAACAATTTTTTAGTCAAAAGAACTAATGAAGCCTGATGCAAAGGTTCAAAAGGTTGCCCCTGCAAAGCTGAGAGAACCAAATTCAGATCCCATGGGCATACCGGAGGTTTGACTGGCAGCCTTATCCGCATAGCCCCCGGATGAAAGCCCGCACCAGGGAATGTGATGCAAGTGGTTTCTGAAAAAACACTGACAAGGCCGAAATTTGCACCTTGATAGTGCTTACGGCCAAATTAATTTCTAGGCCTGACTGGAGGAAGGCCAAGATCCTGCTAATGACATACTTTCTAGGATGACATTCCCTGAGTTCACAACAGGAAACATATGCCCTCCAGATTTTGTAGTAAATAAGCCTGGAGGCCGGCTTTCTGGCATTGACCAGAGTAGAAAGCCCACGGTCTCTCAGAATGTGGGTCTCAGCAGCCAAACCGTCAAATTCAGACTGTGTAAAGCAGGATGGTAAATTGGACCCTGTGAGAGCAGATCTGGCCGGAGAGGGAGGATCCACGGCCTGCCTACTGCCAACTTCATGATCTCTGTGTACCACGGTCGCCTGGGCCAAGCCGGGGCTACCAAAAGAAGCGACTTTGTTTCCCTCTAGACTCTTCCCAGGAACCGCGACAGAAGCAGGCACGGGGGGAAGGCATAAATCAAATTGTACTGATCCCAGGGAACTGTCAGAGCATCCGACCCCTGAGCGAGTGTATCTCTTGTCCTTGACACAAATTTTTCCAGTTTTCTGTTGAACCTGGACGCAAACAGATCTACGTCTGGAGTACCCCACCTGCGACATAAGTTCCAAAACACGTCGGGGTGCAGAGCCCATTCTCCTAGGCACAACTGCTGGCGGCGCAGAAAATCTGCCTGCCAATTTTTCACTCCTGGAATGAAGACTGCAGAAAGGCATGGAACATGCCTTTCTGCCCAGACAAGTATGCGATTCACCTCTTTTTGCGCAACCAGACTCCTGGTACCGCCCTGGTGATTGATATAGGCCACTGCTGTGGCATTGTCGGACTGAACCTGAACAGGGAGACCCCGTAGTCTGAAAGACCAGTTTATGAGAGCCATATAAACTGCCCGGATCTCCAAGACATTTATGGGCAATAGCTTCTCGATCGCAGACCATTTCTGCTGCGAGCATGTCTCCTCCAACACTGCTCCCTGGCCTGTCAGGCTGGCATCTGTCGTAATAATCTTCCATGGAATAGGAAGAAAAGTTTTGCCTTTCAGCAAGTTCTCAGTTTGTAACCACCAGACGAGACTCTTGCGTGTCCCTGGGGATAGACGCATAGGAAGATCCAAGGACTGGGGCTTCCTGTTCCAAGCCGCAAGGATGCATCTTTGCAGAGGCCTTGAGTGGAACTGGGCGAATGGAACGGCCTCGAAGGAGGCGACCATTTTCCCTAACAGTCTCATGCACAACTGAATGGGGGAAGATCTTCTGCCCAGAATTAGGCGCACCAGATCCCCAATGGCCAAGGCTTTTGGCCTTGGTAGAAACACCTTGCCCTGAGCAGTGTCGATAACCATACCCAGGTATTCCAACCTGGTAGCAGGCTGCAGGGACGACTTTTCTAGGTTTACAATCCAACCTAGGCGTTCCTGCTGTTCTACCGTTCTGGTAACACTGTGGTTCAGGAGCGCTACTGTTTTCTCTATGAGAAGCAAATCGTCTAGATAAGCCATGACGGCTATACCCTGAGCTCTTAGGTTTGCCAAGAGAGGGTCCAGAATCTTTGTGAAGACTCGAGGGGCCGTAGCTAGCCCAAACGGCTAGGCCACAAATTGAAAATGGCGCCGCTCTACCGCGAACCTTAGATACTTTTGGTGTGCGGGAAAAATTGGCACATGGAGATATGCATCCTTGATGTCTATTGATGCCATAAACTCTCCCCCTTGCAGGGAGGAGACCACAGTGCGAATTGACTGTATTCAGAAGGACCGGATGCGTAAAAAACGGTTCAGATCCTTCAGATCCAGGATAGGTCTGACACTTCCATTTGGCTTTGGAACGGTGAAGAGATTCGAGTAAAACCCTGAACCCTGTTCTTTTGAGTCCACTTCTACTATCACCCCCTGGGATAGTAAGTGATCCTTTCGCCCCCAGGATTTCTTCTGCCCCTGGGCCCGGCCTTGAGCCTTTCCTATAGAGGGGGGTTGAGAAGGCCGTCGCCACTGCTTAGAGCTTGATGCTCCGGGAGAGAGAGAACGCCTAAATGATGGACGTTTGCTCCTTTTGACTGGAAGGAGAGTAGATTTACCCCCTGAAATTTTTTGTATGAATTTGTCTAATTCTTCTCCAAACAAACGTTCCCCTTTAAACAGGAACCCAATCAAATGCTTCTTGCATGATAGCTCAGCTGCCCAATTCTTTAGCCATAGGGCCTTCGCATGTTTACCTACAGGAGAGACAAACGAGATGCTTGTTGGACAGAATCCAAAATCGCATCAATCATGAAACACAGAATTTGAGGTATTTCTGCATAATTCTCCACTTCCTCACTGGGAAGGAGGCCAAGCATCTGCTTAACCTGTTCCTTGAGGAACTGACACAACCCCACAGCTGCGACTGTAGGTTGCACTACAGTGCCAGTCATGGAAAAGGAGGCTTTTAATAATGTTTCCAGGTTCTTATCAGTTGGATATTTAAATACCTGAGCATTATCCAAAGGACAGGTCAGGTTTCTATTCACGCAAGAAACAGCCGCATCGACAGATGGGACCCCCCATTTCTTGGTGAAAATTTCCTCCAGAGGATAAAGCATAGAAAACCTTTTAGGAGGAGCAAACAGTTTATCGGGATGTCCCCAATCCTCATACAACAATTTATCCATTAAGGGATTAATTGGAAAGGAAAAGGCAGGTTGTGGGATTTTCCTGACTCCCAGGGAAGAAACAGAGGACGTAGCGATCTCAGCAGCAGGCATTCTGAATGTGGTACGCACCAATTCAGTATAATACTGCACCTGTTTTCTGAGCGCCTGGGAGGAGGGGACTCTCTCCTCTTCCTCTGATTCATCCGACTGCTCAAGATCCCTGTCCTAAGATAGGGATCTCTCCTCATTGTTAGAAGTGTCATCTGAAAGAGGAATCTCAGCAGAGGGAGGGGATCTACCCCTTTTCCTGCTATCTTTTAGGGAAGCTGAAATAAAATTCATGATTCTCCCTTCAAAACCCTCCAATGTAGCCCTAAGGGAGTCCTCAGTGATGTATACCAGGGCTGAAATATTAGGAGAGGCTGCAAATCCTGACAGGGGCACTGACTCATCCTGTGAGGCTGACTCCAGTCTTGCACGGGGGGGGATGGTAACCTACAGGCATTTTTAGAACCCCTAGACCTAGGCGGTGACTTACCAGTGTCCTTGTTATCTCCCCCTGAGACCCTCTTACGAGGAGACTTAGTCCTAAGCTACAAAGCAGAGGTACTAGTACAAAGTGCAATCACTGTTGTGCTTAAAGTCTCACAATAAATATATACAGTGGTGTGAAAAAGTGTTTGCCCCCTTCCTCATTTCCTGTTCCTTTGCATGTTTGTCACACTTAAGTGTTTCGGAACATCAAACCAATTTAAACAATAGTCAAGGACAACACAAGTAAACACAAAATGCAATTTGTAAATGAAGGTGTTTATTATTAAAGGTGAAAAAAAATCCAAAATACACAGTAGTATATAATGACATATAAAGAGCGACATCTAGTGGTTATACCTCAAATTTACTCTTCAAGTATTAAAAACATATTGAATGTATAAAATATCTAAAAATTATAAAAAAAAATATAAAAAAATATATATAAAAATGTGTTAAAAAATGTGAATATCATCTTCTTAGTAGTTTCACATTTCGTTTTCATAATACTTGAGGATAGACTACTTCTTGATTCCACATGACCAACTGCACTTGGTGAGCTCTTCCTCCATCGGCCATATTACTTGGTCCGACCACGCTCCTGTAGCCCTTTACCTACACCCTCTCTAGGAACCCCTCACCTAGGTCTCTTTTCTGGCACCTTAATGAGAGCCTCCTCCAGATACCGGAAGTTTTAGCAGATGTGACCAGGGAATTGGACCTTTATTTCCAGGAAAACTAAATGCAGGACTGCGACCCGGGGATAATTTGGGAGGCTCACAAGTCAGTACTCCGCAGGGTACTTATCAAGCACGGGGCGTGCATCAAACGAACACGGAAGGAACAGCTTGCTAATCTGTTTCGTGAACTTGCCTCTGTGGAAGCTAAACATAAACATGCCCCCTCACGGACCTTAGAGATTGAATTGGGGACACTCCGTACCCAGATTACTGACCATTAAAAGGCGAAAGCGGCACTCCAGTTTTGTCATAAACTGACGTAGGAGTCAGGGGACAAATGCGGAAAAATCTTAGCCAGGTCGGTAAAGGAGTTGAAATCTGCCTCTTACATACCACAGTTGATAGATGAGAATGGCCAAATAGCCGAAGTCTTTGAAAATTTTTACTCTGATCTCTACAACCTGCCCGATTCAGGGTCCGGACAGGACAATATAGACAGATATGTAACCGGTTCTGGTCTACCAATCCTCTCATCGGAATCACGGGAGTACTTGGAGGACCCGATCACACTGGAAGAAGTCCAGACAGCCGTGGGACCTCCGAAGGTGGGTAAGGCTCCGGGCCCTGACGGATATACCGCACAATACTATAAGACCTTCCTCCCTATTCTCGGCCCGCGCTTGGTGAATTTATTTAATACTCTGAGCTCGAATGGGGATTTTCCTGAGGATACCCTTAGAGCCCACATCTCGTTGATACCTAAGGAGGGCAAAGACCCGGGCCTATGTGGGAGCTACAGACCCATTTCCCTCCTAAATTGGGTCCTAAAACTATTCTCTAAAATCCTCGCCACGCGATTGGCACAGCACTTGCAGTCCCTTATACACATTGACCAGTTAGGTTTTATTCCCACAAGGGAAGATAGGGACAACACCATTAAGGTGCTTACCCTGGTCCATAAAGCAAAGTCATTTGGGACCCCTTGTCTTTTAGTGAGTACTGATGCCGAGAAGGCTTTTGATTGGGTCAAATCGACATTCATGTTCTCGGTCCCTCACCATATAGGTCTGAGTGAACGGATGCTGGCATGGATAAGTAAGATATACTCACACCCTTCAGCTCAAGTCAAAGCAAATGGGGTGCTCTCATCTCCCCTTGACATCGGGAATGGGACCAGACAGAGCCCAAGCTCTCCCGATCCAGATTCCAGTCCCGTTTTTTAAGCAAGCTCAATCCCTCCTCACTCAATTTAACTGGGCCCACAAAAATCCCAGATTTAAGCGGTCACAGCTGACATTGTCTAAACAACAGGGAGGGTTGGTTCTCCCTGACTTGCAACGCTACTACCTGGCCTCCCATCTGGGGTGTGTATTGGACTGGAATCAAAACAAACTTTCTAAGCTCTGGGTGCAACTAGAACAATCTCACTCCCGAATTCCGATAAGAAGCGCCATGTGGTGCTATAAGGATTTACCCACAGAATTGACGTCACATCCCACTATATGGGCTTTGTTGAAAGTCAGTCACCTGATCGCTACCCAAAACACACTCACGTCTTTGACTTCCCCCCTATTCCCTATACGTGGCCATGCAAACTTTGAACCGGGGACCCACTTAGAAATTCCAACCTAGACCATGCGTCTAAATTCGTCATTGACGGAATATGGCCTTCTTTGTCAACCCGAACAGATGCGACAGGGCTTTTCCAACTGCCTTTTTGGAGAGCGGCGCAACAACATAATTTTCTCCATTCCATTCCCAATCCTCAAACTTTCGCCAGCCCTCAGATGGTGTTTGAGACTCTATGCAGGAGTGAAGGCCCTTTGGCCCACATTCTCTCTCAAACAGATCACCCACACTTAACCTGTCTGTCCAACTGGGAAAAAGACCTTAATTGCTCGTTTTCCCCAGCACAGAGACAATGCATTATCACTTTGGCTCTCAAAACCTCGCTGTGCACGAAGATACAGGAGACAAATTTTAAACTTCTCACCAGGTGGTATTTGACACCATCAAAGCTGCATAAATGTTTCCCCTCTTCCTCGAACATATGCTGGAGGTGTTGAGAAGAAGAGGGCACATTGCTCCACATTTTTGGTCCTGCCCCAGCTTGGTGGACTTCTGAACAGAGATCCGATGCATAACACAAAAATTCACAGACTTCTCCATCCCGGAAGAGGCTGCATTCTTTCTCTTGCACCATTGACAGATTCCCATTAAGAAGTACAAAAAAATAAATTTTACGGCATGTGATAAATGCGGCTAAATCCTGCATCCTTCTTTATTGGAAAAAATGCCCCCCCCCTTTCATTACTCACTGGCTTAGGAAAATAGAGGACATTAAAAAAAATGGAGGACTTGATCCTCACATCACAAGGTAAACAAGAATTTTTTAAACAAACCTGGGACATCTGGAATACCTTTATATTCTCGCTGGATGGATGTCGCCTGCTATCACCTTAGTGCTCTGAGCTTTCCTTGATTGGCCTCTTGGACAGTGGCTGCCATCGTGTCTCGTCCCCTCTTCTCCTTTCCTGATCTTTCACCCCTTCTCTTTTCTGCCTTCCTCCCCTATCTCTCACCCCCTCCACCCCCTCTCTCTTTTGGAAAAAGTGGAAAATTGGTAATAACGGCCCCACACCCCCCTATGGATGGATTATGCCGGAGGGACCTGGGGTTTGTGTGACCCTGGATCTTGGTACAGTACTTTATCCGTGCCTTGAATCATTATGATTGATGGAAGGCAGACTCACAGTTGCAAATATACCTGTATCAAGTATTGTTCAGCTGCTTTTTGCTCTGTATTTCTCTGTTGCATTATGTACTCGGGGGACCGTCTTCCCCTGTTTGGAGAAAAAATTATATTTGAAAAAAAAAAAGAAGCCTATGACACCTGGTATTCCCAGGCGGTCTCCCATCCAGGCATTAACCAGGCCCGACCCTGCTTAGCCTCCAAGATCAGATGAGATGGAACAGATTCTGGGTGATGTGGCCGTAGCCAATATCTTCTGGCACTCTCAACTCTCTTGACAAACGCCAAGATGGTCACCTTGGGAACAAGCGGAAAAAAATAGGTCAACGGCAACAACATAAAAAGAAGCCTACGGCATCTGGAAAACCCAGGCGGTCTCCCATCCAGGTACTAAACTGGTCCCAACCCTGCTTAGCCTCTGAGATCAGATGAGATTGGGCTCTTTCAGGGTGATGTGGCCGTAGGAGATTTCTTCAGGCACTCTCAACCCTCTTGACTAACGCCAAGATGGTCACCTTGGGAAACAAACAAAAAAAACAAGTCAACACCAACAACATAAGAAGAAGTCTACAGCACTTAGTATTCCCAGGTGGTCTCCCATCCAGGTATTAACAAGGCCCGACCCTGTTTAGTCTCTGAGATCAGACGAGATCTGGTGCTTTCAGGGTTAAGTGGCCATAGGCGAGCTCTTCAGGAACTCTCAACCCTCTTGACAAACACCAAGATGATCACCTTGGTAAACAAACAAAAAAAAAAAACAAGTCAACGCCAACCACATAAAAAGAAGCCTACAGCACCTAGTATTCCCAGGTGGTCTCCAATCCAGGTACTAGCAAGGCCCAACCCTGTTTAGCCTCTGAGATCAGAGGAGATCGGGCGCTTTCAGGGTTATGTGCCCATAGGCAATCTCTTTGGGCACTCACATCCCTCTTGAAAAATGCCAAGATAGTCACCCTGGTAAACAAGCGAAAAAAAAACAGGTCAACGCCAACAACATAAAAAGAAGAATACGGCACCTGGTATTCCAAGGCCGTCTCCCATTCAAGTACTAACTAGGCCCAACCCTTCTTAGCCTCCAATATCAGAAGAGATAGGGTGCTTTCAGGGTGATGCGGCTGTAAGCAATCTCTTTAAGCACTCCCAACCCTCTTGACAAATGCCAAGAAACAAGAAACAAGCTAAAAAAACAGGTCAACACCAACAACATAAAAAGAAGCCTGCGGCATCTGGAAAACCCAGGCGGTCTCCCATCCAGGTAGAAACCAGGCCCAACCCTGCTTAGCCTCTGAGACCAGATGAGATTGGGCGCTTTCAGGGTGTTGTGCCCATAGGCAATTTCTTTGTGCACTCTCAACCCTCTTGACAAATGCTAAGATGGTCACCTTGGGAAACAAGGGAAAAAAAACAGGTCAACGCCGGCAACATAATGAGAAGCCTACGGCACCTGGTATTCCCAGGCTGTCTCTCATCCAGGTACTAACCAGGCCCATCGCTGCTTAGACTCCGAGATCAGATGAGATTGGGCTCTTTCAGGGTGATTTGGCAGTAGGCACTCTCTTTGGGCACTCTGAAGCCTCTTGACAAAGGCCAAGATGGTCACCTTCGGAAACAAGCTAAAAAAAACAGGTCAAAGCCAACAACATAAAAAGAAGCCTACGGCATCCGGTATTCCCAGGCGATCTCCCAATCAAGACACTAACCAGTCCAGATCCTTCTATGGCACCTGGTCTTCCCAGGCAGTCTCCCATCCATGTACTAACCAGGCCTGACACTGCTTAGCCTCTGAAATCAGACGAGATTGGGTGCTTTCAGGGTGATGTGGCCGTAAGCGTTCTCTTCATGACACACCCAATCCTCTTGACAAACGCCAAGATGGTCGCCTTGAGAAACAAGTGAAAAAAACAGGTCAAAGCCAACAACATAAAAAGAAGCCCATGGCACCTGGTATTCCCAGGAGGTCTCCCATCCAGGTACTAACCAGGCCCGACACTGTTTAGCCTCCGAGATCAGACGAGATTGGGCGCTTTCAGGGTGATGGGGCTGTAGGTGATCTCTTCGGGCACTCTCAACCCTCTTGACAAACGCCAAGATGGTCACCTTGGGAAACAAGTGAAAAAATAACAGGTCAAGGCCAACAACATAAAAAGAAGCCTACGACACCTGTTATTCCCAGACTGTTATGTCTCTGGATGGTGAGTCTGACTTGGTGGAAGGAGACCTCTCTTACGGCTCTGGTTCAAGTCCCTCTGAAGTGGGGAACAGAGGGACAAGAGCACAGCGGGGTAGGAGCGTCTGGCCAGATGCAGCAGCGGACGCTGATGAGATGGAGATCTTCCAGATGCAGGAACTCTCCGCAGCAGATGACAGATGATGATGGTTGGCAAGCTGGCTGTGAGATGGACAGTCCACGGACCTGGAGAGGCAGTAGCAGGCTCGGAAGGATCTCTGAGCAGGAGGACAAGCAGGACCAGCAGCAAGCAGGAACCAGCAGGGGAGAGGCAGAAGAATAGTCAACAAGCAGAGGTTCAGCAACAGGTGTCAGTCCGAGAAAGGTCAAACAAGCCGGGGTCAGAGCAGGAGAAGGCAGCAGGCAGAATAACAGGTTGCTTCAGGTACTAGCTGCAGACGAACAGCACAGAACATCTGCAGCTGTACCTTTAAAAAGGGCCACTGGCGCCAATCGCGCTAGCGCGCACACGCACGCACGCGCCGCGCGCGCACGCGAACGGCGTGCACACGCGCGTGCCTGGGGCGCCCGGCGGCGCGCGTGCACGCGCCGACCCGCGATGCGAGTGCGCATGCGCGAGCGGCGATCCGCTCGCACAGAACGGACGGATCCCCGACATTGTCCCCCCACAAGGGGCAACCTCCGGATGCCCCTAGCGACTCTCTTTTCTGGATGTGCAGAAAAGAAGGCCCGGATTAATCTATCAGCATGCAGGTTAACAGCAGGTTCCCATGAATTATTCTCCGGGCCATAGCCCTTCCATTTAATCAAGAACTGACCTTGCCCCTGTCGTCTCCTGAAGTCCAAAATTGCCTCCACCTCATACTCTTCATTGCCATTAATCAACACAGGCTCGGGCGTTCTTGTTCCTCTACCGGGAAAGGGATCAGGTACAGCAGGTTTGAGCAAAGATACATGGAAAACTGGGTGTATTTTCATGGAGTCAGGTAAGGACAGTTCATATGACACTTCATTAATCCTCCTCTTAACTGGAAATGGCCCCAAACATTTGGGTGCCAGTTTCTTGGAGGGACAAGCTAATTTCAAGTTAGAAGTGGAAAGCCATACCTGATCCCCGACTTGAAGAACCAATTCTCCTCTTCTTTTTTGATCAAAGTTCCTCTTACTGTCCGCCTGAGCCTTGGCTATGGCTTCTTGGAGGATCCGGTTGTTACGATGGAGAAAGGACACGTGGCCTGGACTGCTGGAACATGGGATTCTGAAAGAATATCAGGAAGAAAAGACAGATGAAAACCATAGTTAGCAAAAAACGGGGACTGCCCTGTGGTAGCATGACTGGCGTTGTTATAGGCGAATTCCGCCAGGGGTAAAAGGGAAACCCAATTGTCCTGAACAAAGGACGTAAAGCATCTAATGTACTGTTCGAGGGTTTGGTTGGTACGCTCAGTCTGCCCATTGGTCTGGGGGTGATAGGCGGAGGACAAGGCCAGTTCTATTTTCAAGGTCTCACATAGGGCTCTCCAAAAACGAGAAGTGAACTGGACCCCCCTATCTGATACGATATTAGCGGGTACCCCGTGAAGTCTGATCATCTCCCTAATGAAGATGTGGGCCGTCTCAGATGCGGAGGGAGTTTCCTTCAACGGTAGGAAATGGGCCATTTTGGACAAGCGGTCACAAACCACAAAGATGGCTGTACAGTTTTCAGAGGGAGGAAGTTCTACAATAAAATCCATTGTAATCATCCGCCAGGGTCGGTCAGGTGCGGGAAGGGGTTTGAGCAGACCCCAGGCCCGGTTTCTGGGAACCTTACTTTGACTACACACGGGGCAAGAGTCTACATATTGTTTGCAGAATTCCCTCATGCCTGGCCACCAGAAGCTCTAGTGTTTTGCGGAAGCCAAAGTGCCCTGCGAGAGGGTGATCATGAAGGAAACCCAGGATCCTCATTCGGACGTCTTCAGGAACAAAGATTAAATTTTCTTTCCAAAGCAGCCCCTCTCTGGGTACCAACGTAATTCCTGGGGGACAGGAGGATATGAGAGAAGCTCCTCTTAACTGGGACAACAGGTCTGACTGGACGAGCAAAAAGGTGTTGGCAGGAAGGATGGTGTCTGGGGGTACGATGTCCTTGGAACTGTCAAACATGCGAGAAAGCGCATCCGGCTTCACATTTCTTGAACCAGGACGATAGATAATGTGAAAGCAGAACCGGGAGAAGAAGAGGGCCCAGCGGGCCTGCCGAGGCTTCAGGCGTTTAGCGGTACGGAGGTACTCAAGGTTCTTATGATCAGTGTAAATGAGTACGGGGTGAACCGCCCCCTCCAGTAAATATCTCCACTCCTCTAAAGCAGACTTGATGGCTAGTAACTCTCGGTCCCCCACTTCATAGTTCCTCTCCGCAGGAGAAAGTTTTCGAGAAAAGAACCCTACGGGGTGCATCAGATCATTTTTACCTTGACGCTGGGAAACCACCGCCCCCACTGCTACCTCAGAAGCATCGACCTCCAAGATAAAGGGATTGAGACGGGTCCGGATGGCTGAGGATGGGAGCAGAAGTAAACAAGTTCTTGAGTCTCTCAAAGGCAGCCTGTGCTTTAGGGCCCCAATAGAAACGTACGTTTTGCTTAGTGAGCTGGGTGATGGGAGAGATGATGGCCGAGAACCCCTTAATTAATTTTCTATAAAAATTGGCAAAGCCCACAAAGCGCTGGATCCCCTTTTTATCGGTGGGAGCTGGCCACTCAAGAACAGCAGAAACCTTCTGCGGGTCCATTTTGATGCCTGCTGGAGAAATTTCAAGGCCAAGAAATTGAATGTTCTGCTGCTCGAACTTGCATTTTTCGGCTTTGGTGTATAACCCGTGTTGTCGGAGCCGAAGCAGCACCCTGCCGACGTGCTCACGATGCTGTTCCAGAGATCCGGAGAAAATCAGAATGTCATCTAAGTATTCAATGACGAAAATGTCCAGAAAGTCCCGGAAAACATAATTTATCAGATGCTGGAAAGTGGCTGGGGCGTTACAGAGCCCGAAAGGCATAACCAGGTACTCGTAGTGCCCAAAACGAGTTTGGAAAGCAGTTTTCCACTCGTCGCCAGCCCGTATACGGACCAGATTATAAGCTCCCCTCAGGTCCAACTTGGTGAAGACGGTAGCCGACCTCAGCTTTTGAAAAAGTTCAGGAATCAAAGGTAGAGGATAACGGTTTTTAACCGTAATTCTGTTCAGCTCCCGGTAATCCACACAGGGCCGAAGTGTCTGATCCTTCTTCGTGACAAAGAATATTCCGGCACCAGCAGGAGATGTGGAGTGGCGGATGAACCCCTTTTTGAGGTTTTCAGAAATGTAGACCTTCAGGGCTTCTTGTTCTTTCTCAGACAGGGGGAAGACTTGTCCGAACGGAATCTCTGCTCCCGGAAGAAGCTCAATGGGGCAATCGTAAGGGCGGTGCGGAGGAAGGGAATCAGCCCCCCGCTTACTGAAAACGTCCAGAAATTTGTGATAGGGTTCAGGAACTGACTGACACAAGTCCAGGTCTGGGTCCAGACAGAGGAGCATTCTGGGCTGGGCAGGAACCCCAGGAAGGCAGTGATCCAGGCAATAGGGGGATAGAAACCTCACTTCCCCGGAGGACCAGTCAATGGAGGGATTATGTGCCTGAAGCCACGGTATGCCTAGGATCACTGGAAACAGTGGTGAAGAGATAACATTGAGTGTTAGCAGTTCCGTGTGCTGGCAGGAGGTGGTAGCTAGTAGTGGAATGGTCTCCTGGGTGACTCGACCGGATTTAATTTGAGAACCGTCAGCCAAGAAGATGGAAAGTCCATGAGATTTTTTCCGAAGAGGTATGGAATGCAAGTCGGTGAAGGCAGAGTCAATAAAACAACCGCAGGCCCCGGAGTCAAGGATAGCGTTGACGTGGACTGTTCTTTCCTGAAGCTGAAATGAAAGTAGAAGGGCAATATGGGAAGTGTTGGCAGGCAAGATTATGGAACTGTTAGACACAGAAGAAAGGCACTTACGTGTCTTAACAGGGCAGTTGGTCACGTAATGTCCGGATCCGCCACAATACAGACATAAGTTCATCTGCCGGCGTCGGGCTCGCTCTTCAGGTGACAGGGTAGGCCGCAGTAGTCCGAGCTGCATGGGCTCCTCAGAAGTTTGAGCAACACTGGCAGGCCCCCCTTGAGGGGAAGGGGTGAAGAAAGGTTCCGGAGTAGGGGTTCTAGCGGTCATCCAGGCTGGTCTTTGGGGTTGAGAGGAGCGTTCGGCCATACGCTCACGAAGTCTCCGGTCAATCTGAATGGCCAAAGCAATTAGGCCTTCCAGGGAGTCTGGGGTACCAACACGGGCCAGTTCATCCTTAAGACCCTCAGACAGACCCATAGGGAATTGATGTCTCAGGGCCGACTCGTTCCACTGGGTGTCTGCGCTCCAGCGTCTGAAGTCCGAAACATAGTCCTCAGCCGTCCTACGGCCTTGCTGGAGCGCAGATAATGCAGATTCCACGGTGGCAGTCCGTTGGGGATCGTCATAGAGCTGAGCCATTCCTTCGAAGAAAGAAGAGAGGGTCTGGGTAAGAGAGTTGTCATTTTCCAGGAGGTGATGGGCCCAGGACTGGGGTTCTCCTTGCAGAAGGGAAATAACGAATCCCACTTTAGTTGCTTCCAAGGAAAAGGTCCTGGGCTGAAGGGCGAAATACAACTGGCAGGCGTTGCGGAATGCCCGAAATCTGGAACGGTCCCCTGCAAATCTCTCCGGGATGGGAACCCTTGGTTCAGGTGGAAGCATCATAACAGTAGAGGGGGTAGCTGGCTGAGCAGGAGGAGGCTGAGGTGCTGTGACTGCTGGACCGGAAGCAGATAGATGCTGAACCCGCTCTTCCAACCTGGTGTACCCGTCCTGAAGGGATTTCACGGCCTGGGTGAGAGCCGCAAGGTGCGAGCAGATCTCCTTCATGGCGGAGGCCCCTTCCGCAGACTCAGTCATGGCTGTTCGTACTGTTATGTCTCTGGATGGTGAGTCTGACTTGGTGGAAGGAGACCTCTCTTACGGCTCTGGTTCAAGTCCCTCTGAAGTGGGGAACAGAGGGACAAGAGCACAGCGGGGTAGGAACGTCTGGCCAGATGCAGCAGCGGACGCTGATGAGATGGAGATCTTCCAGATGCAGGAACTCTCCGCAGCAGATGACAGATGATGATGGTTGGCAAGCTGGCTGTGAGATGGACAGTCCACGGACCTGGAGAGGCAGTAGCAGGCTCGGAAGGATCTCTGAGCAGGAGGACAAGCAGGACCAGCAGCAAGCAGGAACCAGCAGGGGAGAGGCAGAAGAATAGTCAACAAGCAGAGGTTCAGCAACAGGTGTCAGTCCGAGAAAGGTCAAACAAGCCGGGGTCAGAGCAGGAGAAGGCAGCAGAGTCAAACAGAAGCCGGGTCGGGTATCAGGTGAACTTTCAGGCAGAATAACAGGTTGCTTCAGGTACTAGCTGCAGACGAACAGCACAGAACATCTGCAGCTGTACCTTTAAAAAGGGCCACTGGCGCCAATCGCGCTAGCGCGCACACGTGCACCCGCGCGTACCTTGGGCGCGCGTGCACGCGCCGACCCGCGATGCGAGTGCGCAGACGCGAGTGCGCATGCGCGAGCGGCGATCCACTCGCACAGAACGGACGGATCCCTGACACAGACGTTCTCCCATTCTGGTACTTACCAGGCCCGACACTGTTTAGCCTCCAAGATCAGACAAGATTGAGTGCTTTCAGGGTGATGGGGCCGTAGGTGATCTCTTTGGGCACTCTCAACCCTCTTGTTAAACGCCAGGATGGCCACCTTGGAAAACAAGCGAAAATAAACAGGTCAACGCCAACAACATAAAAAGAAGCCTACGGCACCTGGTATTCACAGATGGTCTCCCATACAGGTATTAACCAGGCCGTACACTGCTAGGCCCCCGAGATCAGATGAGATTGTGCGCTTTCAGGGTGATGTGGCCATAGGTGTTCTATTCAGACACTCTCAACCCTCTTGACAAATGCCAAGATGGTCATCTTGGGAAACAAGTGAAAAAAAACAGGTCAATGCCAACAACATAGACCCTGGCGGTCTCCCATCTGACCCTGACCCTGCTTAGCCTCTGAGATCGGGCGCTTTCAGGGTGATGTGGCCTTAGGCGAATGCTTCGGGACATACTCAAAACTCTTGACAGATGCTAAAATGGTCACCTTGGGAAACAAGCGAAAAAAAAAAACAGGTCAAAGCCAACAATATAAAAACATTCCAACGGCACCTGTAATTAGGTACTATCCAGGCCGGACCCTGCTTAGCCTCTGAGATCAGATGAGATTGGGCGCTTTCAGGGTGATGTGGCCATAGGAGATTTCTTTGGGCTCTCTCAGCCCTCTTGACAAATGCCAAGATGGTCACCTTGGGAAACAAGCGGAAAAAAAAACCATGTCAATGCCAACAACATAAAAAGAAGCCTATGGCACCTTGTATTCCCAGTCGGTCTCCCATCCAGTTACTAATCAGGCCCAACAATGCTTAGCCTACAAAATCAGACAATATTGGGCACTTTCAGGGGCGTGGTCTCGGCATGGAGGAGTGAGGACGCACATCTTGTGAGCTCCCGGTCCGTGACCCCTCCATAGCCCTACACTGCAGTCTAGCCGCACATTTCAGCACCCCTGGCCTCGCACACGCTGATGACAGGCAGCCGTCCGGGCGGAGATGCATCTAACGGCGGTATGGACAAATACCTTTTCCCGCTCCAGCCTCCGGCCTCCACGCCCGATCCAGCCAAGATGGAGCCCGCGGCCTCCTGCGCGTCCAGCCTAGCGCTGCCGGGAGAAGGTGAGAGAGGGACACAGCACACTCACGACCTGCCTCCATTCTCCCTGCCCAGCAATCTATCTCCATGCCTTCCCCGCTCGCTGTCCCTGGCATCCCTGGGCAGCCTGGAGCATAGCGGACTACCGCCATGGTTCCCCCGCGGGTCGCAGCTCTCACAGGGGCCATCCCACAGTGGTTCCCCCATTATGGAGCCACGCAGCCAGCCAGCATCTGCAGCAGACACACAGGGGGGAGCGGACATGTTTCATCCTTCCACTCTCCTGGGAGACAGAACAGTGTGGACTCTGCTGCAAAATCTTCCCACAAAGGAGGACTTTAGCTGCATGGCGGCCAGGATTGAGACAACACTGAGGAACGAGATAGCGGGTGTTAAGCGGGAGGTAGCGTCCATGAACACCTGAGTATCAACTTTAGTGAGTGATGTGACCTCATTGAACTGGCTTGAAAGGCACGCAAGACACCCTGACCGACAGAGTCGCACAGCTGCAATATTAGGATCAGAGACTTGCCTGAAGCTACTGGTCAAGCTGACCTTAAAGTAACGGTCACAGCCATCTTTAATGCTTGCTTAGACCGCCCTGCTGATACAGAGATTATCATTGACAGAGTCCACGGGACCATGGGACCCAGAGGCCCCACTGAGGGCAGGCCACGTGACGTTCTGTGCTGCCTCCATAGTTATTCCGTGAAAGAGGATGTTCTACAAGCAGTGTGGCGCAAAGGCAGCATAGACTTTGACAGAGCGCAGATTACTCTGCTGCCGGACGTCTCTCGGAGGACCCTTCAGATGAGATGCTGCCTGCGGCCCCTCCTGGAGAAGTTGAATGAACAGAGGATACCCTACAAGTGGGGTCACCCATTCCACCTCATAGTGCGCAAGAATGGTAGGCCCGTTACACTACGACACTCCTCGGAGGTTCCATCTTTCTTGGACACGCTGGGTCTACCACCGATCGCTATACCTGATTGGCTGGTGTTTGTTGTCCCCCAAAGCACTCCAGCCGATGAGTTCAACCCACCGGCCAGGCCTCAGAGATCGAGGAGAAACCGCTGACCCCACCGCCGGAGATCGCAAGCACCTCAAGATCATGAACCCTGAGTGAGTAGTGCTTCCCCCCATATTTTGACGTCTGGAGAATATTGATTTTTGTTTGCTATTATACCTGAGAGACACACGGTCCCATCCTTACCAGAGCTCACAACAGTGGATCCCGGGGGAGGGAGGTTGGTGAGGATCAAGGTGCCCAACCAAACCAGCACCTAGACGAGGGCCTGGCCTGGAGACAGCTGCCTATGACTATTGTGTAGCTGTCGGTCTACAGGCCCCCTAGGACACCATCAGTGGGACAGCAACCTTTGTAGGAAAATTGCCCATGCTGCCAGATCACCTTCTGGGTGTCTCCCCCCCCCCAGTACTTTACTGCCGCCTAAAGAACTGAGTGTAGCAGAATGGTCGCCCACCCGGGGACCTCTGGAAGAGGCAGAATACCAACCTGAACAGCCACGAGACCTGTGGACCTGCATGAATGGGAGTGCCCCCCCCTTCTTTTTTTTTCTCCTCCTCCTCTTGGAGAGGGGGGGGACTGGGGGGAGGGAGGGGGCTGGAACCTGGGTGGTGTGGAGACTTGTATACTCTGCACTGTAATGTTTGTTATGGTTAATTGTTCTTACTTTGTTTTAATGTTCTCCATGATTTACTACAGACTGAAGTGAAGCTATGTAACGATCCTTTATTTTTGTTGAGTGTTGTTGAGTTGCCGTAGGGTTGCTGAGGACACCCCCTGAAAGCCCACATGTGGCTGCAGAGACCAAGGGCTACTGGAGGGGTACCGCACTGCGAGTTCCTCCCTCTACAGTGCCCTACCCCTACCCCCAATAGGCCTCACTGCCTTAGCCGGCAGGCTTTCTCCAATAGGAGCTTTAGAATTTCCCCGATCCGCCCTTAAGTCTACCCCTGTCCCTTCCCTTTTTAAGTTGGGACTCCTTCTAGTCTCCCCCTTCCCTGTCCTCTTTGTCCCACCTTTTCTTTTACCCTTGCTAACCTATACATGCCGAATGTTGGCCAGCTGCCTGCTCTGGATGCGTGCCTTGCTGCCCTGGCTGCATTCTTGGAAGGCACCCTGATTGTTGGGGGAGATCTTAACCTTACCCTAGATCCCCACAGGGACTCATCGACGGGCGCCTCTGCTCTATCTGTAAGAACACGTATCCAAATAAGAGACCTAATCCACTCTCACCGACTGATAGACGTCTGGCGCACCCTCCACCCGCAGGAAAGAGACTACTCTTTCTTCTCTGCTGTTCACGGCTCCTATTCACGCATAGACCTGTTCTTGGTAGCCCACAACGCCCTACCGCTGGTTTCTGATGCTCAGATCGGACATATTGCTTTGTCCGACCATGCGCCGATTTCCTTGGCGCTGAAGCTTCAACCGGAATCGCAAGGCCAGTCGTGGTGGCGACTAAATGAGTCTCTCCTGAAGGACACAGAGACCCACTCAGATTTGCTCCAGGAAATAAAAGGCTTCTTTGAGAACAATCAGGACTCAGTCCCCAACCCTCTTACGGTCTGGGCTGCCCATAAATGTTACATTAGGGGCATTGTTATTAAGCATGGGCACAGACTCAAGGTTGCTAGAACCAAAGCTCTCTCTGATCTTATCTCTAAATTACATGCGTGTGAACGGCGGCACAAATCTCTGTCGACTGACATGCTGGATGCAGAAGTGAAGGACCTTCGGGAGCAAATTAGAGAATTCTGAGGGGGCGTGGCCTGAACATGGAAGGATAGAGACGTGCATTACCTGAGCTCCCGGCCGTCTCTCGTCTCTACGGACTATTCCTTCTGCTGGCCCGCACTATGCCCGCTTCCAAGAAGAAGAACTTGCACAAAACCAACAGGCTTACTAGACCGCCGACTCCGGCGGCGAATTCCGGTGATATAGAGCGGCTTTTCCACCTGTCTCAACACCGCTCCTCCGATTCCAATATGGCGCCGGAGCGCGCCCACGTGGAGACTGAGAGGGCGACATGCTCCTCTCCGGACTTAGACTCGGAGGCTTCTCAGGCTTCCATCCCCGCCCCGCAACTGGAGACACCTAAAGCGCCTCGGAATGCCCTGGACGCGGCGGAGTCCCCCCGCACAGCTCCACAGATGGATACGGACCTCCGCATACTATTACAGGCTCTCCCTACGCGAGCTGACATCACCGCCCTGATCGACAGAGTGGAGGAAACTCACCGCAAAGAAATAGCGCTCGTCAGGGGTGAGGTGAGGGACCTGTCCGCTAGGGTTGCGGGGGGGGAGCATTCCCTCTCAGCCTTAGATCTTCGGGTGGGAGCACTGGAGGCCTCTCAGGCGGCGACCATGGACATGCTACTTACCCAGCAGTTACGCCTGGAGGAAATGGAGGACCGCAGCCGCAGGAACAACCTGCGGCTGCGGGGGTTGCCTGAAGCGACGGAATCTGAGGATCTTGCGGACACTGTTGCTGCGATCTTTCGCAGCATCCCTGGAGTGGACCTCCCTTCCCGCCTGGAGTTTGACAGGATACATCGTGCGCTGGGGCCCAGGTCTGCGGATCTCACCAGGCCGCGAGATGTAGTATGCCGCCTGCACCATTATGGTCTCAAAGAGGAAGTATTACGGAAATCATGGGAGGCCCCTGCTTTGGAGTTTGATGGTGCGGAGGTGCAGATTTTGCCGGACATCTCCCGTGCCACCCTCCAGAGACGCGCCATTATGAAGCCCCTACTGGATCTTGCACGGCGCTGCGGAGCAACGTATCGATGGGGCTACCCGTTGTCCGTTACCTTCCGCAAGGATCAACGTGCCTTTACCTTGCGTGCTATGGACTCCCTACCTGCCCTATTTCGGTTTCTGGATGCGGAGCCTATTGAAGTCCCGAACTGGCTGGCAGCTCTCCCTCGCTCGCGGGGAACAGGACCGGACTCCCATCGTGGCAGCAGCGGTGATCAGCCGCCCAGACAACAGCGACGGCATCGCAGACCCAGGGAGCACTCCGGGGGGGGACCCCGTGAGCTCTGAGGTATTTTTTTGATTGTGTTTCTTTGCCTGCTGCCGTTCCCCCCGGCCCCCCCCTCCCTCTCCCCCCCCCCCCGCCATTGCCCCCGAGCTGACGGCGAGTCGATCTCCCAACACTCTGGTGACGTTTGGGGAGCCTCCCCGATACATACACCCCACGGGGATAGTGCACCTTATGCCTGCCCCACTCTGGGATCGGAGAGCAGGTTCCATGGTGGCCCGATGCCTCTGAGGCCGCCCTTGGTGTGATGCCCAGCAGCTTGCAGGTTCCTAGCAGATGAGTACTGACATTAGTAGACTATGGATTTATGCTACCTGCTTTACGAGCTGCACTAACTATCTCTGGGACCTAGCTGTGGAGTGTTTCAGGGGGCGGGGGGGTGGATGTTTTACCTGCTCGACCCCAGGCTCCCCATTTTCCTTTGTTCGGATCCTGCACATTGAGTTGAACTCAACATGGAACAGTTTGCTTCCAGCCAAAGACTTACCTGTCATACCCAGATCTGACTATATTTGCACTGAGGTTACATAGGCTTTACTGTCGCATGGCGATGTGAACATTAGTTTCAGAATACAGCCAGTGTTACGGGTCCTCCACCATTAATGTCCCCATAACATTCCCCTTTCATGTCTGCTGACCTCTCAACTACGTTACTATCCTGGCTGGGACAACCTCACTGCCTATTGTATCCTGCCGCTCACAGGCTTTTCTCCTGAGGCTTTCTGGGTTTCTGGACTACAAGGACTGCAGCTTTTATTATTTTTGTTTTCATGCAATTTGCTCAAGTATGATAGGTTAAAAGTTTTACCAGTATCCCATGCAAACTGTAAATCACTGCATTTGAATACTCTGACTCTTTAAAGTGCATACTGAGATCATGGGTCCACTGGTGTCTGACTTATGCATCCAGTTACTCCAAACCACGCTTACTGCGTAATAGACGATCAGTAAGCCCATATATCAAAATGTTTTCTTGCATAGACATAAGATAAAACAAGCTTATTACAGCACAGGGCTAAATGTATAAATTTGGAGCTGGTGAGGATGGGTTCGTGGATTGCTGCGGGGGTAGGCCTGAAGTACTTCAGTGCCTGTCATTCTCTTGCATTTTAAGCCGGCTATCCATGGACCCATCCCCCAGTTTAATGTCTATCAGGAACTGCCCATAGCTGATGCGGGGTCGGAGACCAGGTTCTCATTGACTTAGGGTGCATAGCAATGGAAGATGTGGGCAACTTTGTTGAAATGTGTGGACTGTTTGGTAAATGGATCTTGGTACTTAATTGTATCAGTTTTCAGTGATCTTACACTGTAAACTGTCTGCAAATCCATTTCTGGCTCCTCGTATTATATGAGGTTTGTCTGACACACATCACTTGCACGACTTCCTGAGGGCCCGGCGCTAGGTTCCCGCGATATACGGGGGACCATTCCTGTGCAGGTGCCCTGTGGCCCGGGGCTGGTTGTTGGGGGGGGGGGGTGGGTGGGGGGGGGGGTGGGGGTTGGGCGCGGCCGGGGGGGCTTCGGGTTGCCCTACCCGGGTGTGCTGCGACCAGCTGTCGGCCCTATAGGGGCTACTGGTTGGTCGGATGTCTTGACACGTGCTTAGTCTGTCTATTTAAACTGTTAACCCATGGTTTAGTTCTTTCTTTTTCTACTGTTAACACATATGTTGAATGTTTTTTGCGGCTGCACATAGTGCACTTATAACTTCTGTGAGGCGGGGGACGTGCCTGCGGAGCCGGATCTCTGGTTTCCTGTCAGTCTCGTCCCCACCCATAGGCCGGCATATTGCTCTGGGGGTCGTGGTTAGTCCCCCCGGGGCCACTATATGCTTTTACTTATTTTCTAGGGAGAAGAGGGCACTAGGCCCACTCCCGAGGTACTGTTTTTTGTATCTCTGTTTATTTCTTCCCTGCTCTGTGGTCTTCCTCCTATATTCCCTCTCTCTTCTAATTTATCACTGTCCCTGACCTCTCAGGCCCTACTCCTCCTCTCTTTGTTTTGTTTTTGCTCGCTGTATTCCTTGCCCCAGATCCTCCCCCCCCTCCTCCTCTTTCCCACCCCGTCCCCCCCCCCCTCTTCTTTTTCCCCCCCCGCTCTGTCCCTTTCTGCACCCTCACTCCCCCCTCTTTTGCCATCCCCGCCTACCCTTCCCGGTGTACCCCCCCCTTCTCTTTCTCTGCTCTATACCTCCCCCTTCTCTCTAACTCGGTGGTCCCCCCGATTGCCCTATGGCCATACCCCGCGTGAAAGTCCTGTCGCTCAACGCGAAGGGCCTCAATACGCCTGAAAAACGCCGCATGCTTTTAGCTGACTTAAAACGATTACATGCTGATATTGCCTTTATACAAGAGACCCATTTTAAACCGACTGCACTGCCATACTTACGCAACAGACACTTCCAATGGACATACCACTCCACTAACCCGCTCGCTAAATCCAAGGGGGTTTCCATACTCCTCTCTAGTGGACTTCCGTGGCGCTGCCAGGGATCCTTGCTGGATCCCTCGGGCAGATTTGTGTTCCTCAAGGGGCTTATTGGTCGAGTACAGGTGACTCTAGCGGCTGTATACGCGCCTAACGAACTCCAAGCCACTTTTCTGGAGAGGACCATGGAAAAACTGCAGGAATTTAGGGTTGGACAATTGATACTCGGCGGAGATTTTAACGTCCCATTGATCCCCTCTGCAGACACGTCGTCCGGCCGGACGTCTTTGCCGATTGCTCAGCTTAAACGTATTGCGAGGACACTGCATGACTCACAGCTTATAGATGTTTGGAGGTTACAACATTCAGGGGAGAGAGACTACACGTTTTACTCCCCCGTGCATAAGCTTTATACCCGAATCGACTACTTTCTAATTCCCCACTCCCAATTACACGCGGTTGAATGTTCTTCCATTGGAGACAGGACTTGGTCAGATCATGCGCCGATTTTCCTTACGTACAGGCTGACTGACGCTCCTTCCCTGACGAATAGATTTTGGCGGCTTAACGAAAGTCTCCTACAAACCCCGGAAGTTCTAGATGATGTCGCCAAAACGCTGCGCTGTTATTTCCAGGAAAATGACCTTCCAGACTGCCCCCCGGGGGTTCTGTGGGAGGCCCACAAAACGGTGGTGCGGGGGGTTCTGACACGACACGGCGCACGGATCAAACGGGAACGCGCTGAAAAGCTGAACCAGCTCTTGGGACAGCTACGCGTCGTAGAGGCCAGACACAAACACGCTCCATCCCAATCTTCTGAAAATGACCTCCTGATGCTCAGACAGCAGATTACAGACCTACTACGTTTTAGGGCTAAAGCTGCCATCCAATCTTGCCGTAGGATGACCTATGAATCCGGCGACAAATGCGGGAAGCTTTTAGCAAGACTGGTCAGGGAACGTAGGCTTCTGACGTATGTTCCTCATGTCGGAGGTCGGAGAGCCCATCTACCCATGCAAATCGCTGATGAATTTAGGAATTTTTACTCAGATCTTTACAACCTACGTACGTGCCCCATATCCCCGACCGTCCTGGCTGACTACTTGGGAAAGTCTCAAATGCCCTCCCTGTCCCCGACGGCGAGGGAAGACCTGGACTCCCCCATCACTTTAGCGGAAATTCATAAAGCTATAGGGACCATGAAGCCAGGGAAGGCCCCAGGACCAGACGGCTACACATTGCAATACTACAAACGTCTGCTGGACCTCCTGGGGCAGCCCATGCTTGCCCTGTTCAACGCAATAGGGGAAGGCGGGGAGTTTACTAGGGACTCGTTGGCCGCTCACATCTCGGTGATTCACAAGGAGGGAAAGGACCCGGCATGCTGCGGCAGTTATCGGCCGATTTCTCTATTAAATTTAGACCTCAAAATTTACACCAAGATTTTGGCTACAAGGTTAGCAGGTCAGCTCCAACAACTGATTCATCTGGATCAGGTTGGATTTATTCCGTCCCGTGAGGCCAGAGACGGCACCACGAAGGTGCTAAATCTGATTCATGTGGTACGGAGAGCGGGATTGCCGTGCGTACTTTTAAACACGGATGCTGAAAAGGCCTTCGACCGGGTCAACTGGCCATTTCTGTTTGCGGTACTCCGGCATGTGGGGCTGGGCGACAGGATGATTGCGCGTATCTCTGGGGTGTATTCCACGCCGACGGCACAAGTGAAGGTTAATGGGGTACTGTCAAACTCTTTCTCAATCACTAACGGGACACGTCAGGGTTGCCCACTGTCTCCTCTCCTGTTCGCACTGACTCTGGAGCCTTTTTTGGCCACGGTCCGACTGAACCCGGATATACAGGGAGTAACCGTGGGGGGTGTGCAACACAAAATATCGGCTTACGCCGACGATATGCTATTTACGTTAACTAACCCAGGTATTTCCTTACCCAATCTACTCAAGGAATTTGAAATATATGGGAAGTTATCCAATTTGAAAATTAACTTTAACAAATCGGAGGCCATGGGGATGTTGCTCCCGCCACGGTTGCTCACTGCCCTGCAATCCAGCTTTCCATTCAAGTGGACTCAGACCGCCCTGACCTATCTAGGCACTACTATTCCTCCGGAACTTGCAGACCTTTACGCATGTAATTTTCCCCCATTGCTGACTAAGACGCGACTGCTTCTGGACTCATGGCAGAAGGGGACCTATTCTTGGTTTGGCAGATGTAATCTACTTAAAATGTGCATCTTACCAAAATTTCTGTATTTATTTCAGACTTTGCCGATCAGGATCCCCCCTGTTTATTTTAAACAGGTACAGGCGCTATTTACCCGTTTTGTCTGGGCACAGAAGCGGCCTCGCATACCGCCTTCCCAATTATCCCTTCCAAAGCGACACGGAGGGGTGGCGTTACCAGACGTTCGACAGTATTATAGTGCCTCCCATCTGAGTAGAGTGCTTGACTGGACCCGCAACCTTCCCACTAAATTGTGGGCCCAGATAGAACAACATCAGTGTCCGGTCCCGCTGAGGTCTGCCCTATGGTGCAGGGTGGCGCTGCCGAGGGAAGTGAAGACCCATCCGCTGATAGGCAACACCCTGTATCAGAGTGAGAGGGCGGCGCTTCAACGCTCCCTAACGACCACGTCGTCCCCCCAGACACCGATTCTAGGTAATCCTAGATTCCCGCCGGGCCTACCATTGACGCAGTTTCGTCGTTTACGTGACTCCGACCTTACTAAGGCATCTCAGTTTGTAACACGAGACGGCTGGGTTTCTATTGGTGCCCTTATGGACCGCAGGGGTCCCTACGGTTTAGATTTTTGGGATGCCGTGCGTCTGCATCACTTTCTCCAATCTATCCCGAACCCCTTGGCTCACTCTAGATCGCTGACGGTATTTGAGGAGTACTTCTCTGGCACAGAACCTATCCCCCGACTTCTTTCTCAAATGTATGGGCTCTTAAACACGCCGCCGCCAACGCACCAGATCTCCAGTCTTGCGAAATGGGAGAGGGACTTGGGCTACACCTTCACGCCCGCACAGATTACGCGGGTTTTACGGTTTACCCTAAAGTCCTCAATATGCACCAAAACACAGGAGTTGAATTATAAAATCCTCACAAGATGGTACCTGACCCCTAGCCGCCTCCACCTTGTTTTCCCGGACACGCCCGCACATTGCTGGCGCTGCGGGGAAGACCGGGGTACGCTCCTACATGTTTTTTGGTCCTGTCCCAAGCTCTTGGACTTTTGGACTGCAGTCCGCAATATTGTCCAGAAGTTCACGGAATGGCAGGTCCCAAATGATCCAGCCTTTTTCCTTTTACACTTATCGGACTTGCCCCCTAAGAGATATGCGCGGTCAATCTTGCGCCATCTTACCAACGCGGCCAAATCTTGTATTCCTCTGCTATGGAAACAGCAAACTCCCCCTTCTGTAGCCATGTGGTTGAGGAAGGTGGAAGAAATTAACAAAATGGAAGATTTGATACTGACTGCTCAAGATAGGCAGGAAGTATACCGGAAAACGTGGTCACTCTGGAATGTGTTTGTGTACTCGACAGAAGGTAGAGCCCTTTTGGGACACTAAGGGGAGTCGGGGGGACTGACAAACATTCAGGCGGGGGACTCCGAGTTTCCTCCGTTTCCCTTTCCCAATCCTTTCCTTCCCCCTCCTTCCCCCATCCTCCCTTTCCTTAAATTCTTCACCCCATCCGCTTATTAGCTCTTTCTTCTACACCATTCCCCCCCCATCCTCTTCTGCTTTTCTCATCTCCCCCCCCTCTTTTCTTTTTCTTATGTTTTTACAACGTTGCAAACTGTTCCCTTATGCATGCGACCTACTGATTACCTACAGTGGCTGCGAGTTCGGCCGCTAGATCTAGACCTTGAGTTACTCACTGTACTTGGTATATTTGTGGACCCCCTTGCCGGTTTTGGCAGAGGGGGGACTTCTACTGAGGTCGATCACATATGAAGGTGTATTAAGTAGTTGATAGTCGCATTTCCTGTTACTGTGCTGCACACTATGGAGGCTGCGACCTTCACTGTCATTATTGTCACTTTTTGTCCCTCTTTTTTTTTTTTCCCCTGGGGGATCTACCCCATGTATGTGAAAACCTTGAATAAACTTATATTTGCAAAAAAAAAAAAAATTAGAGAATTCTCCCTCTTTCAAGCGAAAAACAGACTCATGTGGGTACGTAGAACGTACTAGGAGTATGGGGACAAATGCAGTAGGTCCTTGGCGAATGCCCTACGAGCCCAACGGAACGCGTCTTTCATCACAGCCATATCCTCCCCCACAGGCGCCAAAATTCATGATTCCAGGGACATTACGGAATGCTTTCGCTCTTTCTATGAGGCCCTCTACAACCTGCACCCTCAGGCGTCAGTGGACACCCTTCAGGCCCAATCAACCGCCATCAAAGCGTATCTGACTTCAGCGAACCTCCCCTCCCTTACACCGGAGGAGATGGAGTCGCTCTCCCAACCGATCTCACCGGAGGAACTGTCAGCTGCCCTGAAGGACTCCCCCAAGGGCAAGGCGCCTGGTCCGGATGGATTCACAATCCCTTACTATAAGACATTTCTCTCCTTGTTGACCTAACCCTTTGTCTCGGCCTTTAATGCCATATTGAAGGGCCAGCCTATCCCGCCAGAACTTTTGCAGGCAAGCATTTCGGTCATACCCAAACCAGAGAAAGACACACTTCTCTGTGCTAGTTACAGACCTATCTCCCTCCTGAATTGTGACCTGAAACTGTTCACTAAAATATTGGCGGAACGACTAGCACCTATTCTTCAATGCCTGATACCCCTAGATCAGGTGGGGTTTATTCTTAACAGGGAAGCCAGAGACAGGACCACAAGGACTATGAATGTCATAGAACGAGCCAGGCGCCTTAAAGTTCCGCTTATGCTGCTATCAGTTGACGCCGAAAAGGCGTTTGACAGGATGAGCTGGCCTTTTCTGCTGGCCAACCTACGACTCCTGGGGGTCCCTCCTCCCATGCTCTCATGGATAACGGCTCTATATTCCTCACCGACAGCGGTGGTCAGGGTCAATGGGATTGCCTCGTCTCGCTTTACTATTGGCAATGGGACGAGGCAGGGATGTTCTTTGTCCCCCCTTCTGTTTGTACTCTCTCTTGAGCCCCTACTCCATCATATCAGACTTAACGCGGACATCAAGGGATTGGAAACCTCATCATATCACCACAAGGTCGCTGCCTTTGCTGATGATCTCTTGTTTTATGTCTCAGAGCCGCACACCACGCTACCGAATCTTCTATCAGAAATAAGACGATATGGAGCTCTATCTGACTTCAAAATCAATTTGCAGAAATCAGAGGGACTTAATGTCTCCATACCTCCCAACGTTCAGACACGTATGAGCAAAAACTTCCCCTTTCGCTGGGCACCTCAGGCCATACAATACCTGGGGACTAGGATACCCCCAGACCCGCAACTTGTTTTCCGACTGAATTTCCAGCCCCTCTTGAAAACCTTTACCTCTGACCTGGAGAGATGGTCACTTTTGGCAACCTCCTGGTTTGGAAGATATAATGTGCTCAAAATGAATGTAATGCCGCGACTTCTGTACCTTATGCAGGCCTTGCCAGTACGGATTCCCCAGTCATTCTTCAAGGCCCTACGATCCGTCTTTATCAGATATGTATGGCAAGGCAAGCCCCCGAGGCTCAGCCGAACCTTACTGCTTAGACCGAAACACAGGGGAGGAATTGGACTCCCAGACCCGGCTTGGTACTATACAGCTGTTCATATGAACAGGATGGTTGACTGGTGCAGGCATTTGGAGGACAAGCTGTGGGTTCATCTTGAGTGAGAATCCATACCCTTCCCTATTGAGGGATTACCCTGGAGTGGGCCTGGCTCTACAGGGGTAACGCTGACGCACCCCCTTATTGAGCCTACGTTACGGGAGATAGCCAGATACTTCTCACTGGCGGGGGTGCTCAGCTTTGCCTCGCCCATGACTCCTATCATTGGACACCCGCACTTTGAGCCGGGTACAGTATACAGATCCTTTCGCCTCAATCAAGACCAAGATCTGATAAGAGCTTCCCACTTTCTGGGCCCGAGGGCATGGAAGAATGTCCTGACTATGTATGAGCCGCTGGGGAACACTGCCATGGGCAGGTGGAAACTGGTCCAGCTCTCTCACTTTCTGAAGTCCTTACCCAACAGTGAGGGCTTCCGCAGACCCTTGACGCCATTCGAAGACCTGTGCTTGGGGGAGGGGCCGATCCGTGGGTCTCTTTCCCAATCGTATTTGATTCTACTGGATCTTTTATCTCGGGGAGACCCGCCATTTATAGGAAAGTGGGAGAGAGACCTTGATGTCAAGTTCTCGACGGAACAAAAGACTCGGGTGCTTCTTTTTGCACACAAGTCTTCTTTGTGCAGCAAATACCAAGAAATCACATATAAGATTTTGACTTGCTGGTACAGGACTCCCACAGTCCTGGCAGCCATGTTCCCTGGGCACAGCCCAGAGTTTTGGAGATGCGGCGCGCACGCGGATATGATGCTTCATGTATTCTGGGAGTGCCCGCAATTGTCCCATTTCTGGGGGCAAGTCATCAAGATTATACTTGACCTCACAGCGGCGATCTTTCTTAACCTGACTCCACTTTCGGGTAAGAGATTTCGTAAGTCACTATTAAAACACCTCCTGAACGCAGCCAGGGCATGTATACCTAGTATGTGGAAGCAGCAGGCCGCCCCGACAGTATCTCAATGGTTTGCAAGAGTTTGCGACATCTATCGAATGGAACAGCTTACATCATCCCTGGGTGATAGAGAGGAGGAACACACCGCTCGATGAATGCCTTGGAGCCTGTTTAGGTATTCCGATGCATACAGAACTTATTTGTGAGCTTTGGCAAGAGAGCAGAGAGACGGTCCCGGTCTGGGCATACCACCAGGGTCCCCCCAGTCTTTCTCTCCACCTGAGGACCGCTCTGGTCCACCCCACCCTCTTTGTTCCCTTCCTACCTTTTGATCCAACTTACCCCCCCCCTTTCTTTCTTATCCTTTGCCTCCCTACCCCCGCCCCCCCTTCCATTCCAATAAAAATAACTGGTGATTGCAAGGGCCTTATCGTACTATTTACCCAGTTTTCTTACTAAAGACTGTCGGCCATGGGAGTGGCCCCAACTGGGCTTTCCATTCTGCAAGTGATCCCAAGCCGTTGACGAAGGCCCCTCTGGGTCGGCCTAACAGGGACCATACGGGAGCCGCATTAGTATAAAAGCGGGAGGACCACAGAAGACAGTTGGTGTTATGGCCTTAGTTACTCTAGGTCTGATACTGATGTAATACGATATGCTAATAAATGCTCCCCACCATGTACTGACTGTATTATTCAATGTAATAAGAAAACTGGGTGTCTATTGTTACTTTTACAGTTTGCTTCTGTATTACCTGCAATCCATAAATAAAGAATAAAAAAAAAAAAAAAAGATCGGGCACTTTCAGGGTGATTTGGCCGTAGGCACTTTCTTTGGACACTCTCAACCCTCTTGACAAATGCCAAGATGGTCATTTTGGGAAACAAGCGAAAAAAAACAAGTCAACGCCAATAACATAAAAAATAGGATTTGTATATACAGCTTACCCGTAAAATCCTTTTCTTGAGAGTACATCACGGGACACAGGAGCTTCATTACATAGTGGGTTATATAGTCACCTCTGGTGATTGGACACTGGTTAACCCCCAATTAAGGAGAATTCCTCCCCTATATAACCCCTCCCATATGGGAGGCACCTCAGTTTTGTAGCAAAGCAATAGGAAACCACGTAAAACCCAAGAGGGGCGGGAGCCCTTTGGCCCGTGATGTACTCTAAAGAAAAGGATTTTACAGGTAAGCTGTATATAAAAATCCTATTTTCTTGATCATACATCACGGGACACAGGAGCTTCATTACATAGTGGGATATCCCAAAGCAATGCTCAGATTGAGGGGAGGGAGACACAGATCATAATATATAGACCGCCAAGGACCGGAGGACCTAAACTGCAGCCTGCCGTACACTGCGCCCAAAGGCGATATCCTCTTGCCCTCTGACATCCACCTGATAGAATCTGGTGAATGTGTGGACTGAGGACCAAGTTGCAGCCTTAGAGATCTGAGCCAGGGAGGCCTGGTGATGCACTGCCCAAGAAGCAATTACAGCCCTAGTTGAGTGCGCTTTCACTTAAAAAGGAGGGATCTTCCCTTTAACACTATAGGCCTGAGAAATAATCTGTCTAATCCACCTTGAGAGAGTGGATTTTGATGCCGTCTGGCCCTTCCTAGGGCCTTCCGGCAAAATAAATAAGCAATCAGTTTTCCTTATCTGAGCAGTTGTCTGAAGATAGATACTGATTGCCCTTACCACATCCAAAGTGTGCAAAGATTCTTCTTCTCAGACTGTGGGTCCGGAAAAAGGATGGTAGGATTACATCTTGATTCAAATGGAATCCTGAAACCACCTTAGGCAGAAAGGACCTGTTGGGACGCATTACCACCCGGTCCTTATGAATAATTAGATACGGCTCTTTGCTGGAGAGAGCTGATAGTTCTGACACTCTTCTAGCCCTGATATGGCTACCAAGAAAACCTATTTTTTAGTCAAAAGAACTAACGAAGCCTGATGCAAAGGTTCAAAAGGTTGCCCCTGCAAAGCTGAGAGAACCAAATTCAGATCCCATGGGCATACCGGAGGTTTGACTGGCGGCCTTATCCGCATAGCCCCCTGGATGAATGAAAGCCTGCACCAGGGAATGCGATGCAAGTGGCTTCTGAAAAAACACTGACAAGGCCGAAATATGCACCTTGATAGTGCTTACGGCCAAATTAATTTCTAGGCCTGACTGGAGGAAGGCCAAGATCCTGCTAATGACATATTTTCTAGGATGCGATTCCCTGAGTTCACACCAGGAAACATATGCCCTCCAGATTTTGTAGTAAATAAGCCTGGAGGCCAGCTTTCTGGCATTGACCAGAGTTGAAAGGACTGGCCCCGAAAGCCCACGGTCTCTCAGCCAAACCGTCAAATTCAGACTGTGTAAAGCAGGATGATAAATTGGACCCTGTGAGAGCAGATCTGGCCGGAGAGGAGGGATCCACGGCCTGCCTACTGCCAACTTCATGATCTCTGCGTACCACGGTCGCCTGGGCCAAGCCGGGGCTACCAAAAGAACCAAATTTGTCTCCATCTTGACTCTTCCCAGGAGCCGCGACAGAAGCGGGCACGGGGGGAAGGCATAAATCAAATTGTACTGATCCCAGGGAACTGTCAGAGCATCCGACCCCTGAGCGAGTGTATCTCTTTTCCTTGACACGAATTTGTCCAGTTTTCTGTTGAACCTAGACGCAAACAGATCTACGTCTGGAGTACCCCACCTGCGACATATGTTCCAAAACACTTGGGGGTGCAGAGCCCATTCTCCTGGGCACAACTGCTGGTGGCTCAGAAAATCCACCTGCCAATTTTCCACTCCTGGAATGAAGACTGCAGAAAGGCATGGAACATGCCTTTCTGCCCAGACAAGTATGCGATTTACCTCTTTTTGTGCAACCAGACTCCTGGTACCTCCCTGGTGATTGATATAGGCCACTGCTGTGGCATTGTCGGACTGAACCCGAACAGGGAGACCCCATAGTCTGAAAGACCAGTTTATGAGAGCCACATAAACTGCCCGGATCTCCAAGACATTTATGGGCAATAGCTTCTCGATCGCAGACCATTTCTGCTGCGAGCACGTCTCCTCCAACACTGCTCCCTGGCCTGTCAGGCTGGCATCTGTCGTAATAATCTTCCATGGAATAGGAAGAAAAGTTTTGCCTTTCAGCAAGTTCTCAGTTTGTAACCACCAGACGAGACTCTTGCGTGTCCCTGGGGATAGACGCATAGGAAGATCCAAGGACTGGGGCTTCCTGTTTCAAGCCGCAAGGATGCATCTTTGCAGAGGCCTTGAGTAGAACTGGGCTAATTGAATGGCCTTGAAGGAGGCAACCATTTTCCCTAACAGTCTCATGAACAACCGAATGGGGGAAGATCTTCTGCCCAGAATTAGGCGCACCAGATCCCCAATGGCCAAGGCTTTTGGCCTTGATAGAAACACCTTGCCCTGAGCGGTGTCGATAACCATACCCAGGTATTCCAACCTGGTAGCAGGCTGTAGGGACGACTTTTCTAGGTTTATAATCCAACCTAGGTGTTCCAGGTGTTCTAGCGTTCTGGTAACACTGTGGTTACGGAGCGCTACTGTTTTCTCTATGAGAAGCAAATCGTCTAGATAAGCCATGACGGCTATACCCTGAGCTCTTAGGGTTGCCAAGAGAGGGTCCAGAATCTTTGTAAAAACTCAAGGGGCCGTAGCGAGCCCGAACGGCAAGGCCACAAATTGAAAATGAAGCCGCTCTACCGCGAACCTTAGATACTTTTGGTGTGCGGGAAAAATTGGCACATGGAGATATGCATCCTTGATGTCTATTGATGCCATAAACTCTCCCCCTTGCAGGGAGGAGACCACAGTGCGAATTGACTGCATTCGGAAGGACCGGATGTGTAAAAACCGGTTCAGATCCTTCAGATCCAGGATAGGTCTGACACTTCCATTTGGCTTTGGAACGGTGAAGAGATTCGAGTAAAACCCTGAACCCTGTTCTTTTGGGTCCACTTCTACTATCACCCCCTGGGATAGTAAGTGATCTAAGGCCAGAAATAGCGGTCTTTGCTTTACTGGGTCCCTGGGGATCTTTGACCTTAGAAAGCGAGAAGGTGGAATCTCCTGAAACTTCATCTTGTAGCCCAGAGATACCGAAGAGACCACCCACTTGTCCCGGATCTCTTCCCGCCAGGCTTCCGTAAACTGCAGGAGCCTTCCCCCCACTTGGCCGAGCGGGGGCGCCCCTTCACAAGGAAGCTTTTGGGCTCTGCTTGGCAGGCTTTCGCCCCCAGGATTTCTTCTGCCCCTGGGCCCGGCCTTGAGCCTTTCCTGTAGAGGGGGGTTGAGAAGGCCGTCGCCACTGCTTAGAGCTTGATGCTCCGGGAGAGAGAGAACGCCTAAATCATAGACGTTTGCTCCTTTTGACTGGAAGGAGAGTAGATTTACCCCCTGAAATGTTTTGTACGAATTTGTCTAATTCTTCTCCAAACAAACGTTCCCCTTTAAATGGGAACCCAATCAAATGCTTCTTGCATGATAGCTCAACTGCCCAATTCTTTAGCCATTGGGCCCTTCGCATGTGTACCAACAGGAGAGACAAACGAGATGCTTGTTGGACAGAATCCAAAATCGCATCAATCATGAAACACAGAATTTGAGGTATTTCTGCATAATTCTACACTTCCTCACTGGGAAGGAGGCCAAGCATTTGCTTAACCTGTTCCTTGAGGAACTGACACAACCCCACAGCTGCGACTGTAGGTTGCACTACAGCGCCAGTCATGGAAAAGGAGGCTTTTAATAATGTTTCCAGCTTCTTATCAGTTGGATCTTTAAATACCTGAGCATTATCCAAAGGACAGGTCAGGTTTCTATTCACGCAAGAAACAGATGGGACCCCCCATTTCTTGGTGAAACTTTCCTCCAGAGCATAAAGCATAGAAAACCTTTTAGGAGGAGCAAACACTTGCAAATGTGATGAATTGGAAAGGAAAAGGCAGTCTGTGGGATTTTCCTGACTCCCAGGGAAGAAACAGAGGATGTAGCGATCTCAGCAGCAGGCATTCTGAATGTGGTACGCACCAATTCAGTATAATACTGCACCTGTTTTCTGAGCGCCTGGGAGGAGGGGACTCCTCTCCTCTTCCTCTGATTCATCCGACTGCTCAAGATCCCTGTCCCAAGATAGGGATCTCTCCTCATTGTCAGATGACACATCTGAAAGAGGAATCTCAGAAGAGGGAGGGGATCTACCCCTTTTCCTGCTATCTTTCAGGGAAGCTGAAATAAAATTCATGATTCTCCCTTCAAAACCCTCCAATGTAGCCCTAAGGGAGTCCTCAGTGACGTATACCAGGGCCGAAATATTAGGAGAGGCTGCAAAACCTGACAGGGGCACTGACTAATCCTGTGAGGCTGGCTCCAGTCTTGCGGGGGGGATGGTAACCTACAGGCATTTTTAGAACCCCTAGACCTAGGCGGTGACTTACCAGTGCCCTTGTTACCTCCCCCTGAGACCCTCTTACAAGGAGACATAGTCCTAAGCTACAAAGCAGAGGTACTAGTACAAAGTGCAATCACTGTTGTGCCTAAAGTCTCACAATAAATATATATGCTTAAACTGCACAACCTGATGCTGAGTAGGTGTCTTAGGTTTGCCTGGATCCAATCCCTTGGGATGCTTACTCCCCACAGCTCCTGTGTCTCCACTTAGCCGGTGTGCGTGCGCGCGTACACGAGGACCGCCATTATCCAGGGGGGAAGGGAATCGCCATCGGAGCTGCGTGGGACCCCTGTATTACCTTCATTGTGGCAGAGATTGCAGTGGAGACATGAGTCATCTGAGAGAACCAGGCTTCACTGAGCGGGTGTATCTGAAAGGCATGTAAGTATGCATCAGGCTGCTCTTACTCCCTCTCGTGGTGGAAACCAGGTAAGACATACAACTACTCAATGAAGAAATCCATCATATAATTTATATAGGATTAACTTCCCTTACCTGTCCTCGTCGCAGGAATTGCTGAAAACAGACAGAATACAGCCTTCACCCATCACGGCGGGCAGAGTTGTGCCAACCTTCAGGTTTTTTTTGGGGTTCCTTCTCAGAAGAACCTCCTACCTGGACCTTGTAAAAGACTCTGCCAGAAACTTTCGTGCCACTATGTAAATAGTACACCAAGTCTGGTTTTCCCAGAGCCCAGTCTTCCAATAGGGGAGGACTTACAGGCAAAACCTACTTTCTTCGGATGACAAGACCCGGGTACCATATCATCTTGGGAGTCAAAATATCTGCCCGAGATATGGATCTGGTTTGTTGTAGCCCTTAGGCCCCTGCAGGGACCTGCACAGAGCTTTATTCATATAACATGCTTTACGTGACCAACCACCATAGACACTGGTATAAAAACTGAGGTGCCTCCCATATGGGAGGGGTTATATAGGGGAGGAATTCTCCTTAATTGGGGGTTAACCAGTGTCCAATCACCAGAGGTGCCTATATAACCCACTATGTAATGAAGCTCCTGTGTCCCGTGATGTATGATCAAGAAATAAGCATATGGCACCTGGTATTCCCAGTCGGTCTTCCATCCAGTTACTAATCAGACCTGACAATGCTTAGCCCCGAGATCAGACAAGATCGGGCACTTTCAAGGTAATGGGGCCATAGGCGATCTCTTTGGGCACTCTCAACCATCTTGACAAACGCCAACATGGTCATCTTGGGAAACAAGCGAAAAAAAACAAGTCATTGCCAACATTGGAGGCTAAGCAAGGTTGGGCAATCAGTTTCCTTGCCTGAAATAGGCATCTCAGAACTGCCATCTGGCTGCTTCCCGGGTTTCCAACTCCTTCAACTAATCCCAGGAGACCATACTTCGTCTCCATCCTGGTGGAGGTTCCAAACACCCGATCAATGGTTCCCGTCACCTTCGTCCAGTAGCGGATAAACTTCGGGCATCTCCAAAACATGTGCATCATGTCTCCCCCATGTTCTCGCACTGGGGGCAACTTGCGTCCGGCCAAATTGAAAAAGTTTACGAGGAGCATAATAAGTTCTATATAATAACAACAGATGTGACATCCTCTGAGAGGAGAGCCACAATTGACCACAGGCAGTATTCCTGTGGCCAATTATAGCTCAGGGGGGTTTAGTACACACCCCACACTATATAAGGCCGCCAGCGCGGCTGCCTTGTATAGTGTGTTGTGGCGGTCAGGGAAAGAGGACGATAGGCAGGGACAGTGTCTTTACTGCTTGGGAACCTAGCACTGTTACAGTGGGTGTTATGTGCCTCCGACACAGTACACACCTGAAGCTACCCTTTATTACTGGTGTTCAATTTCTGCAATACAGGCATCTGCAGTGCAGAAGTTAGAGTGGGTGTTGTGTGCCTCCTGCACAGTATACACCTGAAGATACCCCTTATTGCTGGTGTTCTGGTTCTGTAATGCAGGAACCTAGCACTGTTACAGTGGGTGTTGTGTGCCTCCCATGCTTGTCCTTATGTTCGGCAGCTGGACGTGTTGAGCCACATCATGCCGAACACTTGGTCGGATGTGGAAGACCAAGCCCTCTCAATGCTCCTCATCCTCTCTCACCCAGGCTCAAGGTACTAGCATGTGTTCTGTATACACTAGGCTTTCTTCTGTATACCCTATCCTCTCTTTATACTCTAGCCTGTCGTTTATGTTCACTAGACTCTTTGTTTAACTCATAAATGGCAGTGTATAAAGAAGGAAGGCTAGTTTATACAGAGAGGCTAAGGTATACCGAAGGTAGGCTAGTTTATACAGAAAACCGGTTGGGTATACAAAGTATGTAATTTATTTAGATGGCAGGCTATTGTATACAGAGAGAGGCTAGAGAATAAAGAAGACAGGCTAGTGTATACAGGACACAGCCTGTCGTTTATGGACACTAGACTCTTTGTTTAGCTCATAAATGTCAGTGTATATAGAAGGAAGGCTAGTTTATACAGAGAGGCTAAGGTATACCGAAGGTAGGCTAGTTTATACAGAAAACCGGTTGGGTATACAAAGTATGTAATTTATTTAGATGGCAGACTATTGTATACAGAGAGGCTAGAGAATAAATAAGACAGGCTAGTGTATACAGGACACATGTATGCAGTCGGCGAGTGTATACAAAATATTGGCTAGTTCACACAGTGTTTACAGAGATGCAAGGGTGTACAGAGAAGCTAGAATATATAGAAGACTAAAGCATACAGAAGAAAGGCTAGTGAATACAGAATAAAGGCTGGCTTCTACGGAGAGGCTAGTGTATGTAGAACACTATCTAGGGTATACAGAGAGGCTAGATTATACATAGACGCTAGTGCATACAGTGAAGCTATTGTATAAAGAAGCCTGGTTAGTGTATGCAGATAGGCTTGAGTATACAGAGATGCTAGAGAAACAGTGAGGCTGGGGTACACAGAGAGTCTAGTTTAAAGAGAGGCTAGTATATACAAAGATGTTAGTGTATACAGAAAGGAAAGTGCATACAGAGAAACTAGTGTATACAGAAGACTATACATCAAAGCTGACAGTGTATACAGAAAACTGGGTAGTGTAAACGGCCAATGACTTAACAAATGACTTATCAGTCAATGACTTCACAAAATAAACTTTGCACTCTTTTGCTCTATTTTTCATATTTATAATTCTTCACATCAACTGTCACATTGATATCATCATAGCGACACACCATCCTGACTTATTTGTCTTTATTTATTATTAGAAATAGAGAGTACTCTCTCAAAATCCGGTTAAATTTATTCACTTCGATGAGGTCTATCGCTAATTGTACGGTAATGCAAAATGTTCACAAAACCATCCATTTGCTTCCAGACATACTGCGCAAACTAAGAGTAATGTAACTATCGCTCGCTAACGATGTAAACAGTTGTATTGCTTTTCTGAAATTAACAGAGTATCTCTGACATTAACTGAGTATCTCTCTGCACTAGAATTGTAATAATAATAATAATAATAATAATAATATGATTGTGTAATGCAAAGTCTAGCCTAATAAAAGCTTTCTCAGTGGTACCGGCATATGCTGTAAAATTTAGTCTAGCGCAACTATTTCTCTGCAATTCTCAAGATAAACTTTCAATCTCTTGCCGTTGAACAGCGATTCTTTCTCCCTGCAATATTAAGCCATTTAAAAATCCTATTGGTCGCCTATATTATACAACTCACTCAAAAGCAGAGAATGAAATTAGTCTCACATCTTAATGAAACTGTTTTATTGCTCAACCAGTATCAACAGTCATGACATAAGAAAATAAAGGTTTCCACTATTTGACACTATTTTCTGTATTACTTTTTTTTCTCCACCTTAACCGTCACAGTTAAAACACAGTGACAAAACATTTCTTTTAACCGCAGCAAAATGTGAGAAAAGCAGTGTAAGCCGTCTTTCTGCCAAATTAATGTATCATTTTTAAATCCATATCAATTCCACATCCTAACCGTCTCACAATTTTAACATTTACTGACAGCAATGACTGATATTACATTATGATTATACCAGAGGAAAAGGACCGCGTAATGGAACTGTCAAATTAACCTGTGACATAATCATAATCTCAGAGTTAGTTATCTGATAAATTTACGACTTACTCAACGATTTAAACTTAGATTTTTTTCAAGCTAAGTCAATTTAATCTTAAATAATGTATACTATGTTCTACTGTACTGTGTGCTCATATTTCGTGTTAAGTTGCAACCATCTAATCTCATTGCTATGAGGATATTACTTTGCAACTATCAATTGATCCCTTTTGTGTATTCACGACCTATATATACTGTCTCAATATTTTCCTAATTTTTTTTGCTATATTTATTATTACAGTATAGAGTAATGGCATGGCAAAAACTGCATAAGAAATGTGAATGTGAATTAGGGATGAAATGTCAATCCCCATTGGTTACTTACAGGTAACCATTAATACAGTTAACAAGGCTACATACAGCAAAGTGTGAACTAAGCAGCTAAATATTCCTTAATATTGCAGAGATTAAGTATTGCAGGTGAAAAGAGATCGGAAGCGTTAGTTGCAGTGGGTTAAAAATGACTGAGAGTTCCTTTCATTACTCTAAATGTAAAAGTTATCCCAGTAGCACTGAGTGGACTGATATTAGATGAGTGATCGTTGAAGTATCAATTCAGTTTCCTATTACAGAGAGATACCAGCTAATTGTGAGAAGAGCAATTAAACTGTTCACATCGGTAGCATTGAATTACTCTTAATATGTGAAGCGTGTAAAGAAGCAAAAGATGGTTTTGTATTATCTTAAAAGTAGCAGTATACGTAATAAAGGTGAGTAGGTTTACCTGGATTTAGACATAGCAAACCCTATAATCTAATTTAGCAAAATTAGAAAGGATAATATTGAGACATTATATACAGGTCGAGTTTAAGTGGAAATACACAAAATATCTAGCTTACCTTTACATTGTTCAATAAAGCCTTGCAAAGAGCAATTAAACTGTTCACATCTGTAGCATTGCATTACTCCTAATATGTGCAGCGTGTAAAGAAGCAAAAGATGTTATTATCCTTTCTCATCCTTATGCTATATTTGGAGTATATTCACTACACGATTAACGACACGTAATGAACCTGAATCATAAAAACCTAGACACGTCGTTGCTTTTTTTTCGTGTTATGCAGCAATCATATATATTTTGTGTATTTCCACTTAAACCCGACCTGTATATACTGTCTCAACATTAATCTGAGTTGTTTTGCTATATCAATTATTAGAACAAACAGATTACTATCTCTAAATCCTGGTAAACCAACTCACACAAAACCATCTTATTTCCACCTTACACGCAGCACATATTAAGATATTAATATTAATATTTAGCCGGTATCTCTCTGCAATAGTAAACGATATGTGTAGATCACTCATCTAACATCAGTCTTCTCAGTACTACCGGAACAACTTTTCAATTTAGAGAAATGCAACGATTTCTAAGCCATGTAAATGATCATATTGGTCTGCTAACAATGCTATGTATAATAATACAAATCTTTCAAAAGCAATATCGTCTCACTGCAATACTTACACTCATCATAATAATTATGAATAATGCGAATAATGCTAATAATAAAGTCGTCTAAAACCCTGCTATAGGTAGAGAATAAAACTATCTTACATCAAAATAAATCATGTACTGCAAAACCAATAACGGCCAATTACTTAACGTCTATCATTCAATGACTTAACAAAATAAACTTAGCACTCTTTTGCTCTATAGTTATAATGTCTACAGCTAATTTTACGTTAAAGCAAATTTCATACAAAACCATCTTTTGCCATAGGATTCCCTATTCCCTGCGTAGCACAATTAATGGAACGATTTACACGTTGGAATTTTCAAGCTACGTCAAATTACTCTTAAATAATGTATACCCTTAAGCTGCTTAGCTCACACTTTGCTGTATGTAGCCGCGTTAACTGTATTAATGGTTACATGTAAGTTAAAACACATGTAACTATCGCTCGCTAACGATGTAAACAGTTGTATTGCTTTCCTGAAATTAACCGAGTATCTCTGACATTAACTGAGTATCTCTCTGCACTAGAATTGTAATAATAATAATAATATGATTGTGTAATGCAAAGTCTAGTCTAATAAAAGCTTTCTCAATGGTACCGGCATATCCTTTAAATTTAGTCTAGCGCAACTATTTCTCTGCAATTCTCAAGATAAACTTTCAATCTCTTGCCGTTGAACAGCGATACTTTCTCCCTGCAATATTAAGCCATTTCAATGTCCTATTGGTCGCCTATATTATACAACTCTCTCAAAAGCAGAGAATGAAACTAGTCTCACATCTTAATGAAACTGTTTTCTTGCTCAACCAGTATCAGCAGTCATGACATAAGCAAATAAACGTTTCCACTGTTTGACTTTGAATTTTCTGTATTACTTCTTTTTCTCCACCTTAACCGTCACAGTTAAAACACAGTGACAAAACATTTCTTTTAACCGCAGCAAAATGTGAGAAAAGCAGTGTAAGAAGTCTTTCTGCCAAATTAATGTATCACTTTTAAATCCATATCAATTCCACATCCTAATATAAACCGTCTTACAATTTTAACATTTACTGACAGCAATGACTGATATTACATTATGATTATACCAGTGGAAAAGGACCGCGTAATGGAACTGTCAAATTAACCTGTGACATAATCATAATCTCAGAGTTAGTTATCTGATAAATTTACGATTTACTGAACGATTTCAATTTAGATTTTTTTCAAGATAAATCAATTTAATCTTAAATAATGTATACTATATTCTACTGTACGCTGAAATTATGTACTATTTTCTGTATTTAGGTGTGCTCATATTTCGTGTTATGTTGCAACCATCTTATCCCATTGCTATGAGGATATTACTTTGCAACTATCCCTTGATACCTTTTGTGTATTCACTTTATCTCGACCTATATATACTGTCTCAATATTTTCCTAATTTGTTTTGCTACATTTATTATTATATTATAGAGATTACTATACATAAATCATTGTAAACCTAACCATAGTTATAATGTCTACAGCTAATTTTACGTTAAAGCAAATTTCACACAAAACCATCTTTTTAAAACCTTTTACACACTGCAAGTAATGCAACCATCTCTCGCTATCTGTATGCAATAGGATTCTCTTTCTGACTCTATTTTGCGTATTACTTCTTCACATTAACTGTCACACTGATAACCATTTGTAACACATAATACTGGCAACACATTTTTTAACAGCAGCAAAATGTAAGAAAAGCAGTGGGACGGTTTACTTGATTGAGAAGTGACTGCACTAGCAAAGCATAGCAATAAAGTTTGATTACATTAATAACACATAATGCAACTATTTTACATTCACATTAAGCATACATCCTAATGTAAAATGTCTATCCCTATTAATGTTCAGGGTTACTGATACATTATGCCGAAAACAAGTGAAAACGGAAAACAATCAGTGTAAGCCTTCTTCGTGCGTAACAGAATTAATGGAACGATTTACACGTTGGAATTTTCAAGCTACGTCAAATTACTCTTAAATAATGTATACCCTTAAGCTGCTTAGCTCACACTTTGCTGTATGTAGCCATGTAGCCGCGTTAACTGTATTAATGGTTACATGTAAGTTAAAACACATGTAACTATCGCTCGCTTACGATGTAAAAAGTTGAATTGCTTTTCTGAAATTAACCGAGTATCTCTGACATTAACTGAGTATCTCTCTGCACTAGAATTGTAATAATAATAATAATAATATGATCTTGCCGTTGAACAGCGAAACTTTCTCCCTGCAATATTAAGCCATTTAAATGTCCTATTGGTCGCCTATATTATACAACTCTCTCAAAAGCAGAGAATGAAATTAGTCTCACATCTTAATGAAACTGTTTTCTTGCTCAACCAGTATCAGCAGTCATGACATAAGCAAATAAACGTTTCCACTATTTGACACTATCTTCTGTATTTCTTCTTTTTCTCCACCTTAAAACACAGTGACAAAACATTTCTTTTAACCGCAGCAAAATGTGAGAAAAGCAGTGTAAGCCGTCTTTCTGCCAAATTAATGTATCACTTTTAAATCCATATCAATTCCACATCCTAATATAAACCGTCTTACAATTTTAACATGTACTGACAGCAATGACTGATATTACATTATGATTATACCAGTGGAAAAGGACCGCGTAATGGAACTGTCAAATTAACCTGTGACATAATCATAATCTCAGAGTTAGTTATCTGATAAATTTACGATTTACTGAACGATTTCAACTTAGATTTTTTTCAAGATAAATCAATTTAATCTTAAATAATGTATACTATATTATACTGTACGCTGAAATTATGTACTATTTTCTGTATTTAGGTGTGCTCATATTTCGTGTTATGTTGCAACCATCTAATCCCATTGCTATGAGGATATTACTTTGCAACTATCCCTTGATACCTTTTGTGTATTCACTTTATCTCGACCTATATATACTGTCTCAATATTTTCCTAATTTGTTTTGCTACATTTATTATTATATTATAGAGATTACTATACATAAATCATTGTAAACCTAAACCATAGTTATAATGTCTACAGCTAATTTTACGTTAAAGCAAATTTCACACAAAACCATCTTTTTAAAACCTTTTACACACTGCACGTAATGCAACCATCTCTCGCTATCTGTATGCAATAGGATTCTCTTTCTGACTCTATTTTGCGTATTACTTCTTCACATTAACTGTCACACTGATAACCATTTGTAACACATAAATACTGGCAACACATTTTTCAACAGCAGCAAAATGTAAGAAAAGCAGTGGGACGGTTTACTTGATTGAGAAGTGACTGCACTAGCAAAGCATAGCAATAAAGTTTGATTACATTAATAACACATAATGCAACTATTTTACATTCACATTAAGCATACATCCTAATGTAAAATGTCTATCCCTATTAATGTTCAGGGTTACTGATACATTATGCCGAAAACAAGTGAAAACGGAAAACAATCAGTGTAAGCCTTCTTCGTGCGTAACAGAATTAATGGAACGATTTACACGTTGGAATTTTCAAGCTACGTCAAATTACTCTTAAATAATGTATACCCTTAAGCTGCTTAGCTCACACTTTGCTGTATGTAGCCGCGTTAACTGTATTAATGGTTACATGTAAGTTAAAACACATGTAACTATCGCTCGCTAACGATGTAAACAGTTGTATTGCTTTCCTGAAATTAACGGAGTATCTCTGACATTAACTGAGTATCTCTCTGCACTAGAATTGTAATAATAATAATAATAATAATATGATCTTGCCGTTGAACAGCGAAACTTTCTCCCTGCAATATTAAGCCATTTAAATGTCCTATTGGTCGCCTATATTATACAACTCTCTCAAAAGCAGAGAATGAAACTAGTCTCACATCTTAATGAAACTGTTTTCTTGCTCAACCAGTATCAGCAGTCATGACATAAGCAAATAAACGTTTCCACTATTTGACACTATCTTCTGTATTTCTTTTTTTTCTCCACCTTAAAACACAGTGACAAAACATTTCTTTTAACCGCAGCAAAATGTGAGAAAAGCAGTGTAAGCCGTCTTTCTGCCAAATTAATGTATCACTTTTAAATCCATATCAATTCCACATCCTAATATAAACCGTCTTACAATTTTAACATTTACTGACAGCAATGACTGATATTACATTATGATTATACCAGTGGAAAAGGACCGCGTAATGGAACTGTCAAATTAACCTGTGACATAATCATAATCTCAGAGTTAGTTACTTGATAAATTTACGATTTACTCAACGATTTACTGAACGATTTCAACTTAGATTTTTTTCAAGCTAAATCAATTTAATGTTAAATAATGTATACTATATTCTACTGTACGCTGAAATTATGTACTATTTTCTGTATTTAGGTGTGCTCATATTTCGTGTTATGTTGCAACCATCTAATCCCATTGTTATGAGGATATTACTTTGCAACTATCCCTTGATACCTTTTGTGTATTCAATTTATCTCGACCTATATATATATATATACTGTCTCAATATTTTCCTAATTTGTTTTGCTACATTTATTATTATATTATAGAGATTACTATACATAAATCATTGTAAACCAAACCATAGTTATAATGTCTACAGCTAATTTCACGTTAAAGCAAATTTCACACAAAACCATCTTTTTAAAACCTTTTACACACTGCACGTAATGCAACCATCTCTCGCTATCTGTATGCAATAGGATTCTCTTTCTGACTCTATTTTGCGTATTACTTCTTCACATTAACTGTCACACTGATAACCATTTGTAACACATAATACTGGCAACACATTTTTTAACAGCAGCAAAATGTAAGAAAAGCAGTGGGACGGTTTACTTGATTGAGAAGTGACTGCACTAGCAAAGCATAGCAATAAAGTTTGATTACATTAATAACACATAATGCAACTATTTTACATTCACATCAAGCATACATCCTAATGTAAAATGTCTATCCCTATTAATGTTCAGGGTTACTGATACATTATGCCGAAAACAAGTGAAAACGGAAAACAATCAGTGTAAGCCTTCTTCGTGCGTAACAGAATTAATGGGACGATTTTCACGTTGGAATTTTCAAGCTACGTCAAATTACTCTTAAATAATGTATACCCTTAAGCTGCTTAGCTCACACTTTGCTGTATGTAGCCGCGTTAACTGTATTAATGGTTACATGTAAGTTAAAACACATGTAACTATCGCTCGCTAACGATGTAAACAGTTGTATTGCTTTCCTGAAATGAACCGAGTATCTCTGACATTAACTGAGTATCTCTCTGCACTAGAATTGTAATAATAATAATAATAATAATAATATGATTGTGTAATGCAAAGTCTAGTCTAATAAAAGCTTTCTCAATGGTACCGGCATATCCTTTAAATTTAGTCTAGCGCAACTATTTCTCTGCAATTCTCAAGATAAACTTTTAAATGTCCTATTGGTCGCCTATATTATACAACTCTCTCAAAAGCAGAGAATGAAACTAGTCTCACATCTTAATGAAACTGTTTTCTTGCTCAACCAGTATCAGCAGTCATGACATAAGCAAATAAACGTTTCCACTGTTTGACTCTATTTTCTGTATTACTTCTTTTTCTCCACCTTAACCGTCACTGTTAAAACACAGTGACAAAACATTTCTTTTAACCGCAGCAAAATGTGAGAAAAGCAGTGTAAGCCGTCTTTCTGCCAAATTAATGTATCACTTTTAAATCCATATCAATTCCACATCCTAATATAAACCGTCTTACAATTTTAACATGTACTGACAGCAATGACTGATATTACATTATGATTATATCAGTGTAAAAGGACCGCTTAATGGAACTGTCAAATTAACCTGTGACATAATCATAATCTCAGAGTTAGTTATCTGATAAATTTACGATTTACTGAACGATTTCAACTTAGATTTTTTTCAAGATAAATCAATTTAATCTTAAATAATGTATACTATATTCTACTGTACGCTGAAATTATGTACTATTTTCTGTATTTAGGTGTGCTCATATTTCGTTTTATGTTGCAACCATCTAATCCCATTGCTATGAGGATATTACTTTGCAACTATCCCTTGATACCTTTTGTATATTCACTTTATCTCGACCTATATATACTGTCTCAATATTTTCCTAATTTGTTTTGCTACATTTATTATTATATTATAGAGATTACTATACATAAATCATTGTAAACCTAAACCATAGTTATAATGTCTACAGCTAATTTTACGTTAAAGCAAATTTCACACAAAACCATCTTTTTAAAACCTTTTACACACTGCACGTAATGCAACCATCTCTCGCTATCTGTATGCAATAGGATTCTCTTTCTGACTCTATTTTGCGTATTACTTCTTCACATTAACTGTCACACTGATAACCATTTGTAACACATAATACTGGCAACACATTTTTTTAACAGCAGCAAAATGTAAGAAAAGCAGTGGGACGGTTTACTTGATTGAGAAGTGACTGCACTAGCAAAGCATAGCAATAAAGTTTGATTACATTAATAACACATAATGCAACTATTTTACATTCACATTAAGCATACATCCTAATGTAAAATGTCTATCCCTATTAATGTTCAGGGTTACTGATACATTATGCCGAAAACAAGTGAAAACGGAAAACAATCAGTGTAAGCCTTCTTCGTGCGTAACAGAATTAATGGGACGATTTACACGTTGGAATTTTCAAGCTACGTCAAATTACTCTTAAATAATGTATACCCTTAAGCTGCTTAGCTCACACTTTGCTGTATGTAGCCGCGTTAACTGTATTAATGGTTACATGTAAGTTAAAACACATGTAACTATCGCTCGCTAACGATGTAAACAGTTGTATTGCTTTCCTGAAATTAACGGAGTATCTCTGACATTAACTGAGTATCTCTCTGCACTAGAATTGTAATAATAATAATAATAATAATATGATCTTGCCGTTGAACAGCGAAACTTTCTCCCTGCAATATTAAGCCATTTAAATGTCCTATTGGTCGCCTATATTATACAACTCTCTCAAAAGCAGAGAATGAAACTAGTCTCACATCTTAATGAAACTGTTTTCTTGCTCAACCAGTATCAGCAGTCATGACATTGCTGTATGTAGCCGTGTTAACTGTATTAATAGTTACATGTAAGTAACCAGTGGGGATTCACATTTCATGTCTATCTCACATTTCTAATGCCATTTGTCTCTTTGTCATGTCATACTTTGCCACTTATTATACTTTCTCATCTTTAGAGACACGTAAGGATCCTGAAATCCAGAAACCTTGTCACGTTGCTGATATTTCATGATTACAGCAATCATCTCATCTAATTACTATTCCGCCACTGCCTTGGTATTACTTTGCAACGCTGTATTGAACAATGTAAAGGAAAGCTAGATATTGTGTATTTCCCCTTAAGCTCGACCTGTATATTCTGTCTCAATATTATCCTTTCTAATTTTGCTAAATTAGATTATTGAATTTTCTATGTCTAAATCCAAGTAACCTTTATTACGTATACTGCTAATTTTAGGATAATACAAAACCATCTTATTACTTCTTTACACGCTGCACATATTAAGAGTAATGCAATGTGCGATGTGAACAGTTTAATTGCTCTTCTGACATTTAGCTGGTCTCTCTCTGTACTAGGAAACCGAATTTGTCACTCATCTAATATCAGTCCACTCAGTGCTACTGGGATAACTTTTACATTTAGAGTAATGAAATGATTTCTCAGTCATTTTGAAGCTACTGCAACTAACGCTTCCGATCTCTTTTCACCTGCAATACTTAATCTCTGCAATATTAAGGAATATTTAGCTGCTTAGCTCACACTTTGCTGTATGTAGTGGTAATGCCGTGTTAACTGTATTAATGGTTACCTGTCATCCTCTGCCAGTTATTATCCATTCTTATAATTATGCTACATTTGGAGTATATTAACTACACGATTAAAGACACGTAATGAACCTGAATGACAAAAACGTAGACACGTCGTTGCTGTTATTTCGTGTTATGCAGCAATCATATATATTTTGTGTATTTCCACTTAAACCCGACCTGTATATACTGTCTCAATATTAATCTGTTATTTTGCTATATTTATTATTATTTATTATTATGTAAACCAACTCACACAAAACCATCTTATTTCCACCTTACACGCAGCACATATTAAAATAATATTTAGCCGACTTCAATAGTAAACGAAATTTGTAGATCACTCATCTAATATTCTTCTCAGTGCTACTGGAAAAACTGTTAAATTTAGAGTAATGCAACGATTTCTCAGTTTTATGAAGTTACTGCAACTGACGCTTTGGATCGCTTTCCTGTTAAATTACGCTCTGCAATATTAAGCCAAGTAAATTGTCCTATTGTTCTGCTAACAATGCTATGTATAATAATAGCCTCTCTGTATAAACTAGCCAGTCTTCTGTTTACACTAGTCCGTCTGTATACACTAGCAAGTCTGTGTAACCCAGCCTCTCTCTCTGTATACCCTAGCCTCCATCTCTGCATACCCAGGACGTTCTTCTGTATAATCTAGCCTATCTGTATACACTAACCTGTCTTTTGTACAGATTAGCCTCTCTATATACACTAGCCGGTGTTCTGTATACACAAGCCTCACTGTATACCCTTTTTTGTTTTTTGTACACACCAGCCTCTCTTTATACATTAGTTCTCTTTAAACCCAAGCCTCTCTGTAAGTTTGCATACTCTAGCCTCTCTCTCCGTATACCCTAGCCTCCATCTCTGCATACCCAGGACGTTCTTCTGTATACACTAGCCTGTCTTTTGTACACATTAGCCTCTCTGTATAAACTAGCCGGTCTACTGTATACATGAGCCTCTCTGTATACCCATGGTTGTCTTTTGTATACACCAGCCTCTACATTAGCTCTCTTTAAACCCAAGCCTCTCTGTGTAACCCAGCCTCTCTCTCTGTATACCCTAGCCTCCATCTCTGCATACCCAGGACATTCTTCTGTATAATCTAGCCAATCTGTATACATTAGCCTGTCTTTTGTACACATTAGCCTCTTTGTATAAACTAACCAGTCTTCTGTATACACTAGTCCGTCTGTATTCACTAGCAAGTCTGTGTAACCCAGCCTCTCTCTCTGTAACCCTAGCTTCTCTTTATACATTAGCTCTCTGTATACCCAAGCCTCTCTGTATACACTAGTCCGTCTGTATGCACTAGCAAGTCTGCATATACGAACCTCTCTGTGTAACCCAGTCTCTCTCTCTGTATACCCTAGCCTCCATCTCTGCATACCTAGGACGTTCTTCTGTATAATCTAGCCTATCTGTATACACTAGGCTGTCTTTTGTACACATTAGCCTCTCTGTATGAACTAACCGGTCTTCTGTATAAACAAGCCTCTCTGTATACCCTTGGTTGTCTATTGTATACACTAGCTTCTCTTTATACATTAGCTCTCTGTATACCCAAGCCTCTCTGTATACACTAGTCCGTCTGTATGCACTAGCAAGTCTGCATAGACTAGCCTCTCTGTGTAACACAGCCTCTCTCTCTGTATAACCTAGCCTCCATCTCTGCATACCCAGGAACGTTCTTCTGTATAATCTATCCTATCTGTATACACTAGACTGTTTTTTGTACACATTAGCCTCTCTGTATAAACTAGCCGGTCTACTGTATATACTTGTCCGTTTGTATACACTAGCAAGCTTGCATACTCTAGCCTCTCCCTCCGTATACCCTAGCCTCCATCTCTGCATACCCAGGACGTTCTTCTGTATACACTAGCCTGTCTTTTGTACACATTAGCCTCTCTGTATAAACTAGCCGGTCTTCTGTATACACGAGCCTCACTGTATACCCTTGGTTGTCTTTTGTATACACCAACCTCTCTTTATACATTAGCTCTCTGTATACCCAAACCTCTCTGTATACACTAGTCCGTCTGTATACACTAGCAAGTCTACATACTCTAACCTCTCCGTGTAACCCAGCCTCTCTCTCTGTATACCCTAGCCTCCATCTCTGCATACCCAGGACATTCTTCTGTATAATCTAGCCAATCTGTATACATTAGCCTGTCTTTTGTACACATTAGCCTCTTTGTATAAACTAGCCAGTCTTCTGTAAACACTAGTCCGTCTGTATACACTAGCAAGTATGTGTAACCCAGCCTCTGTCTCTGTATTCCCTAGCCTTCATCTCTGCATACCCAGGACGTTCTTCTGTATAATCTAGCCTATCTGTATACACTAAACTGTCTTTTGTACAGATTAGCCTCTCTGTATTAACTAGACGGTGTTCTGTATACACGAGCCTCACTGTATACCCTTGGTTGTCTTTTGTATACACCAGCCTCTCTTTATACATTAGCTCTCTGTATACCCAAGCCTCTCTGTATACACTAGTCCGTCTGTATGCGCTAGTCCAGCTGCATACACTAGCCTCTCTGTGTAACCCAGCCTCTCTCTCTGTATACCCTAGCCTCCATCTCTGCATACCCAGGATGTTCTTCTGTATAATCTAGTCTATCTGTATACACTAGGCTGTCTTTTGTACACATTAGCCTCTCTGTATAAACTAGCCGGTCTTCTGTATACACTAGTCCGTCTGTATACACTAGCAAGTCTGCATACTCTAGCCTCTCTCTGTAACCCAGCCTCTCTCTGTATACCCTAGCCTCCATCTCTGCATACCCAGCACGCTCTTCTATATAATCTAGTCTATCTGTATACACTAGGCTATCTTTTGCACACATTAGCCTCTCTGTATAAACTAGCCGGTCTTCTGTATACACTAGTCCGTCTGTATACACTAGCAAGTCTATGTAACCAAGCCTCTCTCTTTGTATACCCTAGCCTTCATGTCTGCATACCCAGGACGTTCTTCTGTATAATCTAGCCTATCTGTATACTCTAGCCAGTCTTTTGTACACATTAGCCTCTCAGTATAAACGAGCCGGTCTTCTGTATACATGAGCCTCTCTGTATACCCTTGGTTGTCTTTTGTATACACTAGCTTCTCTTTATACATTAGCTCTCTGTATACCCAAGCCTCTCTGTATACACTAGTCCGTCTGTATGCACTAGTAAGTCTGCATAGACTAGCCTCTCTGTGTAACACAGCCTCTCTCTCTGTATACCCTAGCCTCCATCTCTGCATACCCAGGACGTTCTTCTGTATAATCTAGCCTATCTGTATACACTAGCCTGTTTTTTATACACATTAGCTTCTCTGTATAAACTAGCCGGTCTACTGTATATACTTGTCCGTTTGTATACACTAGCAAGTTTGCATACTCTAGCCTCTCTCTCCGTATACCCTAGCCTCCATCTCTGCATACCCAGGACGTACTTCTGTATACACTAGCCTGTCTTTTGTACACATTAGCCTCTCTGTATAAACTAGCCGGTCTTCTGTATACACGAGCCTCTGTGTATACCCTTGGTTGTCTTTTGTATACACCAGCCTCTCTTTATACATTAGCTCTCTGTATACCTAAGCCGCTCTGTATACACTAGTCCGTCTGTATACACTAGCAAGTCTACATACTCTAGCCTCTCTGTGTAACCCAGCCTCTCTCTCTGTATACCCTAGCCTCCATCTCTGCATACCCAGGACATTCTTCTGTATAATCTAGCCAATCTGTATACACTAGCCTGTCTTTTGTACACATTAGCCTCTTTGAATAAACTAGCCGTTCTTCTGTATACACTAGTCCGTCTGTATACACTAGCGAGTCTGTGTAACCCAGCCTCTCTCTCTGTATACCCTAGCCTCCATCTCTGCATATCCAGGACGTTCTTCTGTATAATCTAGCCTTTCTGTATACACTAACCTGTCTTTTGTACAGATTAGCCTCTCTGTATACACTAGCCGGTGTTCTGTATACACGAGCCTCACTGTATACCCTTGGTTGTCTTTTGTATACACCAGCCTCTCTTTATACATTAGCTCTTTGTATACCCAAGCCTCTCTGTATACACTAGTCCGTCTGTATACACTAGCAAGTCTACATACTCTAGCATCTCTGTGTAACCCAGCCTCTCTCTCTGTATACCCTAGCCTCCATCTCTGCATACCCAGGACATTCTTCTGTATAATCTAGCCAATCTGTATTCACTAGCCTGTCTTTTGTACAAATTAGCCTCTCTGTATAAACTAGCCGGTCTTCTGTATACACTAGTCCGTCTGTATACACTGGCAAGTCTATGTATACCCTAGCCTCCATCTCTGCATACCCAGGACGTTCTTCTGTATAATCTAGCCTATCTGTATACACTAGCTTGTCTTTTGTACACATTAGCCTCTCTGTATAAAGTAGCCGGTCTTCTGTATACACGAGCCTCACTGTATACCCTTGGTTGTCTTTTGTATACACTAGCCTCTCTTTATACATTAGGTCTCTGTATACCGAAGCCTCTCTTTTATACACTAGTCCGTCTGCATACACTAGCCTCTCTGTGTAACCCAGCCTCTCAATCTGTATACCCTAGCCTCCATCTCTGCATACCCAGGACGTTCTTCTGTATTATCTAGCCTATCTGTATACACTAACCTGTCTTTTGTACTGATTAGCCTCCCTGTATACACTAGCCGGTGTTCTGTATACACGAGCCTCACAGTATACCCTTGGTTGTCTTTTGTATACACCAGCCTCTCCTTATACATTAGCTCTCTGTATACCCAAGCCTCTCTGTATACACTAGTCCGTCTGTATGCACTAGTTCGTCTGCATACACTAGCCTCTCTGTGTAACCCACCTCTCTCTCTGTATACCCTAGCCTCCATCTCTGCATACCCAGGATGTTCTTCTGTATAATCTAGTCTATCTGTATAGACTAGGCTGTCTTTTGTACACATTAGCCTTTCTGCATAAACTAGCCGGTCTTCTGTATACACAAGTCCGTCTGTATACACTAGCAAGTCTATGTAACCAAGCCTCTCTCTTTCTATACCCTAGCCTCCATGTCTGCATACCCAGGACGTTCTTCTGCATAATCTAGCCTATCTGTATACACTAGCCTGTCTTTTGTACACTTTAGCCTCTCAGTATAAACGAGCCGGTCTTCTGTATACATGAGCCTCTCTGTATACCCTTGGTTGTCTTTTGTATACACTAGCTTCTCTTTTTACATTAGCTCTCTGTATACCCAAGCCTCTCTGTATATACTAGTCCGTCTGTATGCACTAGCAAGTCTGCATATACGAGCCTCTCTGTGTAACCCAGCCTCTCTCTCTTTATACCCTAGCCTCCATCTCTGCATACCCAGGACGTTCTTCTGTATAATCCAGTCTATCTGTATACACTAGCCTGTCTTTTGTACACAGTAGCCTCTCTGTATCAACTAGCCGGTCTTCTGTATACACGAGCCTCTCTGTATACCCTTGGTTGTCTATTGTATACACTAGCTTCTCTTTATACATTAGCACTCTGTACACCCAAGCCTCTCTGTATACACTAGTCCGTCTGGATGCACTAGTTTGTCTGCATACACTAGCCTCTCTGTGTAACCCAGCCTCTCTTTCTGTATACCCTAGCCTCCATCTCTGCATACCCAGGACGTTCTTCTGTATAATCTAGCCTATCTGTATACACTAACCTGTCTTTTGTACAGATTAGACTCTGTATACACTAGCCGGTGTTCTGCATACACAAGCCTCACTGTATACCCTTGGTTGTCTTTTGTATACACCAACCTCTCTTTATACATTAGCTCTCTGTATACCCAAGCCTCTCTGTATACACTAGTCCGTCTGTATGCACTAGCAAGTCTACATACTCTAGCCTCTCTGTGTAACCCATCCTCTCTCTCTGTATACCCTAGCCTCCATCTCTGCATACCCAGGACATTCTTCTGTATAATCTTACCAATTTGTATTCAGTAGCCTGTCTTGTACAAATTAGCCTCTCTGTATAAACTAGTCAGTCTTTTGTATACACTAGTCCGTCTGTATACACTAGCAAGTCTATGTATACCCTAGCCTCCATCTCTGCATACCCAGGACATTCTTCTGTATAATCTAGCCTATCTGTATACACTATCCTGTCTTTTGTACACATTAGCCTCTCTGTATAAACTAGCCGGTCTTCTGTATACAAGAGCCTCACTGTATAACCTTGGTTGTCTTTTGTATACACTAGCCTCTATTTATACATTAGCTCTCTGTATACCGAAGCCTCTCTGTTATACACTAGTCCGTCTGCATACACTAGCCTCTCTGTGTAACCCAGCCTCTCAATCTGTATACCCTAGCCTCCATCTCTGCATACCCAGGACGTTCTTCTGTATAATCTATCCTATCTGTATACACTAGACTGTTTTTTGTACACATTAGCCTCTCTGTATAAACTAGCCGGTCTACTGTATATACTTGTCCGTTTGTATACACTAGCAAGTTTGCATACTCTAGCCTCTCTCTCCGTATACCCTAGCCTCCATCTCTGCATACCCAGGACGTTCTTCTGTATACACTAGCCTGTCTTTTGTACACATTAGCCTCTCTGTATAAACTAGCCGGTCTTCTGTATACACGAGCCTCTCTGTATACCCATGGTTGTCTTTTGTATACACCAGCCTCTCTTTATACAATAGCTCTCTTTAAAACCAAGCCTCTCTGTATACACTAGTCCGTCTGTATACACTAGCAAGTCTACATACTATAGCCTCTCTGTGTAACCCAGCCTCTCTCTCTATATACCCTAGCCTCCGTCTCTGCATACCCAGGACATTTTTCTGTATAATATAGCCAATTTGTATACACTAGACTGTCTTTTGTACAAATTAGCCTCTCTGTATAAACTAGTCGGTCTTCTGTATACACTAGTCCGTCTGTATACACTAGCAAGTCTATGTATACCCAGCCTCCATCTCCGCATACCCAGGACGTTCTTCTGTATAATCTAGCCTATCTGTATACACTAGCCTGTCTTTTGTACACATTAGCCTCTCTTTATAAACTAGCCTGTCTTCTGTCTACACGAGCCTCACTGTATACCCTTGGTTGTCTTTTGTATACACTAGCCTCTCTTTATATATTAGCTCTCTGTATACCGAAGCCTCTCTGTTATATACTAGCAAGTCTACATACACTAGCCTCTCTGTGTAACCCAGCCTCTCTCTCTGTATACCCTAGCCTCCATCTCTGCATACCCAGCACATTCTTCTGTATAATCTAGCCAATCTGTATACACTAGCCTGTCTTTTGTACACATTAGCCTCTCTGTATAAACTAGCCGGTCTTCTGTATACACTAGTCCGTCTGTATACACTAGCAAGTCTGTGTAACCCAGGCTCTCTCTCTGTATACCCTAGCCTCCATCTCTGCATACCCAGGACGTTCTTCTGTATAATCTAGCCTATCTGTATACACTAACCTGTCTTTTGTACAGATTAACCTCTCTGTATACACTAGCCGGTGTTCTGTATACAAGAGCCCCACTGTATACCCTTGGTTGTCTTTTGTATACACCAGCCTCTCTTTATACATTAGCTCTCTGTATACCCAAGGCTCTCTGTATACACTAGTCCGTCTGTATACACTAGCAAGTCTACATACTCTAGCCTCTCTGTGTAACCCAGCCTCTCTCTCTGTATACCCTAGCCTCCATCTCTGCATACCCAAGGACATTTTTCTGTACAATCTAGCCAATTTGTATACACTAGCCTGTCTTTTGCACAAATTAGCCTCTCTGTATAAACTAGTCGGTCTTCTGTATACACTAGTCCGTCTGTATACACTAGCAAGTCTATGTATACCCTAGCCTCCATCTCTGCATACCCAGGACGTTCTTCTGTATAATCTAGCCAAATCTAGTATAATCTCTGTATAAACTAGCCTGTCTTCTGTATACACGAGCCTCACTGTATACCCTTGGTTGTCTTTTGTATACACTAGCCTCTCTTTATACATAGGCTCTCTGTATACCGAAGCCTCTCTATTATACACTAGCAAGTCTACATACACTAGCCTCTCTGTGAAACACAGCCTCTCTCTCTGTATACCCTAGCCCCCGTCTCTGCATACCCAGAACGTTCTTCTGTATAATCTAGCCTATCCGTATACACTAGCCTGTTTGTTTTACACAATAGCCTCTCTGTATAAACTAGCCGGTCTACTGTATACACTAGTCCGTCTGTATACACTAGCAAGTTTGCATACTCTAGCCTCTCTCTCCGTATACCCTAGCCTCCATCTCTGAATACCCAGGATGTTCTTCTGTATACACTAGTCTGTCTTTTGTACACATTAGCCTCTCTGTATAAACTAGTCAGTCTTCTGTATTCACGAGCCTCTCTGTATCCCCTTGGTTGTCTTTTGTATACACCAGCCTCTCTTTATACATTAGCTCTCTGTATACACAAGCCTCTCTGTATACACTAGTCCGTCTGTATACACTAGCAAGTCTACATACTCTAGCCTCTCTGTGTAACCCAGCCTCTCTCTCTGTATACCCTAGCCTCCATCTCTGCGTACCCAGGACGTTCTTCTGTATAATCTAGCCTATCTGTATACACTAACCTGTCTTTTGTACAGATTAGCCTCTCTGTATACACTAGCCGGTGTTCTGCATACACGAGCCTCACTGTATACCCTTGGTTGCATTTTGTATACACCAGCCTCTCTTTATACATTAGCTCTCTGTATACCCAAGCCTCTCTGTATACACTAGTCCGTCTGTATACACTAGCAAGTCTACATACTCTAGCCTCTCTGTGTAACCCAGCCTCTCTCTGTGTATACCCTAGCCTCCATCTCTGCATACCCAGTACGTTCTTCTGTATAATATAGCCTATCTGTATACACTAACCTGTCTTTTGTACAGATTAGCCTCTCTGTATACACTAGCCAGTGTTCTGCATACACGAGCCTCACTGTATACCCTTGGTTGTCTTTTGTATACACCAGCCTCTCTTTATACATTAGCTCTCTGTATACCCAAGCCTCTCTGTATACACTAGTCCGTCTGTATACACTAGCAAGTCTACATACTCTAGCCTCTCTGTGTAACCCAGCCTTTCTTTCTGTATACCCTAGCCTCCATCTCTGCGTACCCAGGACGTTCTTCTGTATAATCTAGTCTATCTGTATACACAAGGCTGTCTTTTGTACACATTAGCATCTCTGTATAAACTAGCCGGTCTTCTGTATACACTAGTCCATCTGTATACACTAGCAAGTCTGCATGCTCTAGCCTCTCTGTGTAACCCAGCCTCTTTCTCTGTATACCCTAGCCTCCATCTCTGCATACCCAGGACGTTCTTCTGTATAATCTAGTATATCTGTATACACTAGGCTGTCTTTTGTACACATTAGCCTCTCTGTATAAACTAGCCAGTCTTCTGTATACACTAGTCCATCTGTATACACCAGCAAGTCTATGTAACCAAGCCTCTCTCTTTGTATACCTTAGCCTCCATCTCAGCATACCCAGGATGTTCTTCTGTATAATCTAGCCTATCTGTATACACTAGCCTGTCTTTTGTACACATTAGCCTCTCAGTATAAACGAGCCGTTCTTCTGTATACATGAACCTCTCTGTATCCCCTTGGTTGTCTTTTGTATACACCAGCCTCTCTTTATACATTAGCTCTCTGTATACACAAGCCTCTCTGTATACACTAGTCCGTCTGTATACACTAGCAAGTCTACATACTCTAGCCTCTCTGTGTAACCCAGCCTCTCTCTCTGTATACCCTAGCCTCCATCTCTGCGTACCCATGACGTTCTTCGGTATAATCTAGTCTATCTGTATACACAAGGCTATCTTTTGTACAGATTAGCCTCTCTGTATAAACTAGCCGGTCTTCTGTATACACTAGTTCGTCTGTATACACTAGCAAGTCTGTGTAACCCAGCCTCTCTCTCTGTATACCCTAGCCTCCATCTCTGCATACCCAGGACGTTCTTCTGTATAATCTAGCCTATCTGTATACACTAACCTGTCTTTTGTACAGATTAGCCTCTCTGTATACACTAGCCGGTGTTCTGTATACACGAGCCTCACTGTATACCCTTGGTTGTCTTTTGTATACACCAGCCTCTCTTTATACATTAGCTCTCTGTATACCCAAGCCTCTCTGTATACACTAGTCCGTCTGTATACACTAGAAAGTCTGCATACACTAGCCTCTCTGCATAACACAGCCTCTCTCTCTGTATACCCTAGCCTCCATCTCTGCATACCCAGGACCTTTTTCTGTATAATCTAGCCTATCTGTATACACTAGCCTGTTTTTTGTACACATTATCCTCTCTGTAGAAACTAGCCGGTCCACTGTATACACTAGTCCGTTTGTATACACTAGCAAGTTTGCATACTCTAGCCTCTCTCTCCGTATACCCTAGCCTCCATCTCTGCATACCCAGGATGTTCTTCTGTATACACTAGTCCGTCTGTATACACTAGCAAGTCTGTGTAACCCAGCCTCTCTCTCTGTATACCCTAGCCTCCATCTCTGCATACCCAGAACGTTCTTCTGTATAATCTAGCCTATCTGTATACACTAACCTGTCTTTTGTACAGATTAGCCTCTCTGTATACACTAGCCGGTGTTCTGCATACATGAGCCTCACTGTATACCCTTGGTTGCCTTTTGTATACACCAGCCTCTTTTTATACATTAGCTCTCTGTATACCCAAGCCTCTCTGTAGACACTAGTCCGTCTGTATACACTAGCAAGTCTACATACTCTAGCCTCTCTGTGTAACCCAGCCTTTCTCTCTGTATACCCTAGCCTCCATCTCTGCGTACCCAGGACGTTATCCTGTATAATCTAGTCTATCTGTATACACAAGGCTGTCTTTTGTACACATTAGCCTCTCTGTATAAACTAGCCGGTCTTCTGTAAACACAAGTCCATCTGTATACACTAGCAAGTCTGCATGCTCTAGCCTCTCTGTGTAACCCAGCCTCTTTCTCTGTATACCCTAGCCTCCATCTCTGCATACCCAGGACGTTCTTCTGTATAATCTAGTATATCTGTATACACTAGGCTGTCTTTTGTACACATTCGCCTCTCTGTATAAACTAGCCGGTCTTCTGTATAGACTAGTCCGTCTGTATACACCAGCAAGTCTATGTAACCAAGCCTCTTTCTTTGTATACCCTAGCCTCCATCTCAGCATACCCAGGATGTTCTTCTGTATAATCTAGCCTATCTGTATACACTAGCCTGTCTTTTGTACACATTAGCCTCTCAGTATAAACGAGCCGGTCTTCTGTATACATGAACCTCTCTGTATACCCTTGGTTGTCTTTTGTATACACCAGCGTCTCTTTATACATTAGCTCTCTGTATACCCAAGCCTCTCGGTATACACTAGTCTGTCTGTATACACTAGCAAGTCTACATACTCTAGCCTCTCTGTGTAACCCAGCCTCTCTCTCTGTATACCCTAGCCTCCATCTCTACATACCCAGGACATTCTTCTGTATAATCTAGCCAATTTGTATACACTAGCCTGTCTTTTGTACAAATTAGCCTCTCTGTATAAACTAGTCTGTCTTCTGTATACACTAGTCCGTCTGTATACACTAGCAAGTCTATGTATACCAAGCCTCCATCTCTGCATACCCAGGACGTTCTTCTGTATAATCTAGCCTATCTGTAAACAATAGACTGTCTTTTGTACACATTAGCCTCTCTGTATAAACTAGCCTGTCTTCTGTATACACGAGCCTCACTGTATACCCTTGGTTGTCTTTTGTATACACTAGCCTCTCTTTGTACATTAGCTCTCTGTTTACCGAAGCCTCTCTGTTATACACTAGCAAGTCTACATACACTAGCCTCTCTGTGTAACACAGCCTCTCTCTCTCTGTATACCCTAGCCTCCGTCTCTGCATACCCAGGACGTTCTTCTGCATAATCTAGCCTATCTGTATACACTAACCTGTCTTTTGTACAGATTAGCCTCTCTGTATACACTAGCCAATGTTCTGTATACACGAGCCTCACTGTATACCCTTGGTTGTCTTTTGAATACACCAGCCTCTCTTTAAACATTAGCTCTCTGTATACCCAAGCCTCTCTGTATACACTAGTCCGTCTGTATACACTAGCAAGTCTACATACTCTAGCCTCTCTGTGTAACCCAGCCTCTCTCTCTGTATACCCTAGCCTCCATCTCTGCGTACCCAGGATGTTCTTCTGTATAATCTAGTCTATCTGTATACACAAGGCTATCTTTTGTACAGATTAGCCTCTCTGTATAAACTAGCCGGTCTTCTGTATACACTAGTTCGTCTGTATACACTAGCAAGTCTGTGTAACCCAGCCTCTCTCTCTGTATACCCTAGCCTCCATCTCTGCATACCCAGGACGTTCTTCTGTATAATCTAGCCTATCTGTATACACTAACCTGTCTTTTGTACAGATTAGCCTCTCTGTATACCGAAGCCTCTCTGTTATACACTAGCAAGTCTACATACACTAGCCTCTCTGTGTAACCCAGCCTCTCTCTCTGTATACCCTAGCCTCCATCTCTGCATACCCAGCACATTCTTCTGTATAATCTAGCCAATCTGTATACACTAGCCTGTCTTTTGTACACATTAGCCTCTCTGTATAAACTAGCCGGTCTTCTGTATACACTAGTTTGTCTGTATACACTAGCAAGTCTGTGTAATCCAGCCTCTCTCTCTGTATACCCTAGCCTCCATCTCTGCATACCCAGGACGTTCTTCTGTATAATCTAGTATATCTGTATACACTAGGCTGTCTTTTGTACACATTAGCCTCTCTGTATAAACTAGCCGGTCTTCTGTATACACTAGTCCCTCTGTATACACCAGCAAGTCTATGTAACCAAGCCTCTCTCTTTGTATACCCTAGCCTCCATCTCAGCATACCCAGGATGTTCTTCTGTATAATCTAGCCTATCTGTATACACTAGCCTGTCTTTTGTACACATTAGCCTCTCAGTATAAACGAGCCGGTCTTCTGTATACACGAGCCTCACTGTATACCCTTGGTTGTCTTTTGTATACACCAGCCTCTCTTTATACCTTAGCTCTCTGTATTCCCAAGCCTCTCTGTAGACACTAGTCCGTCTGTATACACTAGCAAGTCTACATACTCTAGCCTCTCTGTGTAACCCAGCCTCTCTCTGTGTATACCCTAGCCTCCATCTCTGCATACCCAGTACGTTCTTCTGTATAATCTAGCCTATCTGTATTCACTAACCTGTCTTTTGTACAGATTAGCCTCTCTGTGTACACCAGCCAGTGTTCTGCATACACGAGCCTCACTGTATACCCTTGGTTGTCTTTTGTATACACCAGCCTCTCTTTATACATTAGCTCTCTGTATACCCAAGCCTCTCTGTATACACTAGTCCATCTGTATACACTAGCAAGTCTACATACTCTAGCCTCTCCGTGTAACCCAGCCTTTCTCTCTGTATACCCTAGCCTCCATCTCTGCGAACCCAGGACGTTCTTCTGTATAATCTAGTCTATCTGTATAAACAAGCTTGTCTTTTGTACACATTACCCTCTCTGTATAAACTAGCCGGTCTTCTGTATACACTAGTCCATCTGTATACACTAGCAAGTCTACATACTCTAGCCTCTCTGTGTAACCCAGCCTCTTTCTCTGTATACCCTAGCCTCCATCTCTGCATACCCAGGACGTTCTTCTGTATAATCTAGGATATCTGTATACACTAGGCTGTCTTTTGTACACATTAGCCTCTCTGTATAAACTAGCCGGTCTTCTGTATACACTAGTCCCTCTGTATACACCAGCAAGTCTATGTAACCAAGCCTCTCTCTTTGTATACCCTAGCCTCCATCTCAGCATACCCAGGATGTTCTTCTGTATAATCTAGCCTATCTGTATACACTAGCCTGTCTTTTGTACACATTAGCCTCTCAGTATAAACGAGCCGGTCTTCTGTATACATGAACCTCTCTGTATCCCCTTGGTTGTCTTTTGTATACACCAGCCTCTCTTTATACATTAGCTCTCTGTATACACAAGCCTCTCTGTATACACTAGTCCGTCTGTATACACTAGCAAGTCTACATACTCTAGCCTCTCTGTGTAACCCAGCCTCTCTCTCTGTATACCCTAGCCTCCATCTCTGCGTACCCAGGACGTTCTTCTGTATAATCTAGTCTATCTGTATACACAAGGCTATCTTTTGTACAGATTAGCCTCTCTGTATAAACTAGCCGGTCTTCTGTATACACTAGTTCGTCTGTATACACTAGAAAGTCTGTGTAACCCAGCCTCTCTCTCTGTATACCCTAGCCTCCATCTCTGCATACCCAGGACATTCTTCTGTATAATCTAGCCTATCTGTATACACTAACCTGTCTTTTGTACAGATTAGCCTCTCTGTATACCGAAGCCTCTCTGTTATACACTAGCAAGTCTACATACACTAGCCTCTCTGTGTAACCCAGCCTCTCTCTCTGTATACCCTAGCCTCCATCTCTGCATACCCAGCACATTCTTCTGTATAATCTAGCCAATCTGTATACACTAGCCTGTCTTTTGTACACATTAGCCTCTCTGTATAAACTAGCCGGTCTTCTGTATACACTAGTTTGTCTGTATACACTAGCAAGTCTGTGTAATCCAGCCTCTCTCTCTGTATACCCTAGCCTCCATCTCTGCATACCCAGGACGTTCTTCTGTATAATCTAGTATATCTGTATACACTAGGCTGTCTTTTGTACACATTAGCCTCTCTGTATAAACTAGCCGGTCTTCTGTATACACTAGTCCCTCTGTATACACCAGCAAGTCTATGTTACCAAGCCTCTCTCTTTGTATACCCTAGCCTCCATCTCAGCATACCCAGGATGTTCTTCTGTATAATCTAGCCTATCTGTATACACTAGCCTGTCTTTTGTACACATTAGCCTCTCAGTATAAACGAGCCGGTCTTCTGTATACACGAGCCTCACTGTATACCCTTGGTTGTCTTTTGTATACACCAGCCTCTCTTTATACCTTAGCTCTCTGTATTCCCAAGCCTCTCTGTAGACACTAGTCCGTCTGTATACACTAGCAAGTCTACATACTCTAGCCTCTCTGTGTAACCCAGCCTCTCTCTGTGTATACCCTAGCCTCCATCTCTGCATACCCAGTACGTTCTTCTGTATAATCTAGCCTATCTGTATTCACTAACCTGTCTTTTGTACAGATTAGCCTCTCTGTGTACACCAGCCAGTGTTCTGCATACACGAGCCTCACTGTATACCCTTGGTTGTCTTTTGTATACACCAGCCTCTCTTTATACATTAGCTCTCTGTATACCCAAGCCTCTCTGTATACACTAGTCCGTCTGTATACACTAGCAAGTCTACATACTCTAGCCTCTCCGTGTAACCCAGCCTTTCTCTCTGTATACCCTAGCCTCCATCTCTGCGTACCCAGGACGTTCTTCTGTATAATCTAGTCTATCTGTATAAACAAGCCTGTCTTTTGTACACATTACCCTCTCTGTATAAACTAGCCGGTCTTCTGTATACACTAGTCCATCTGTATATACTAGCAAGTCTACATACTCTAGCCTCTCTGTGTAACCCAGCCTCTTTCTCTGTATACCCTAGCCTCCATCTCTGCATACCCAGGACGTTCTTCTGTATAATCTAGGATATCTGTATACACTAGGCTGTCTTTTGTACACATTAGCCTCTCTGTATAAACTAGCCGGTCTTCTGTATACACTAGTCCCTCTGTATACACCAGCAAGTCTATGTAACCAAGCCTCTCTCTTTGTATACCCTAGCCTCCATCTCAGCATACCCAGGATGTTCTTCTGTATAATCTAGCCTATCTGTATACACTAGCCTGTCTTTTGTACACATTAGCCTCTCAGTATAAACGAGCCGGTCTTCTGTATACATGAACCTCTCTGTATCCCCTTGGTTGTCTTTTGTATACACCAGCCTCTCTTTATACATTAGCTCTCTGTATACACAAGCCTCTCTGTATACACTAGTCCGTCTGTATACACTAGCAAGTCTACATACTCTAGCCTCTCTGTGTAACCCAGCCTCTCTCTCTGTATACCCTAGCCTCCATCTCTGCGTACCCAGGACGTTCTTCTGTATAATCTAGTCTATCTGTATACACAAGGCTATCTTTTGTACAGATTAGCCTCTCTGTATAAACTAGCCGGTCTTCTGTATACACTAGTTCGTCTGTATACACTAGCAAGTCTGTGTAACCCAGCCTCTCTCTCTGTATACCCTAGCCTCCATCTCTGCATACCCAGGATGTTCTTCTGTATAATCTAGCCTATCTGTATACACTAACCTGTCTTTTGTACAGATTAGCCTCTCTGTATACCGAAGCCTCTCTGTTATACACTAGCAAGTCTACATACACTAGCCTCTCTGTGTAACCCAGCCTCTCTCTCTGTATACCCTAGCCTCCATCTCTGCATACCCAGCACATTCTTCTGTATAATCAAGCCAATCTGTATACACTAGCCTGTCTTTTGTACACATTAGCCTCTCTGTATAAACTAGCCGGTCTTCTGTATACACTAGTCCGTCTGTATACACTAGCAAGTCTACATACTCTAGCCTCTCTGTGTAACCCAGCCTCTCTCTCTGTATACCCTAGCCTCCATCTCTGCGTACCCAGGACGTTCTTCTGTATAATCTAGTCTATCTGTATACACAAGGCTATCTTTTGTACAGATTAGCCTCTCTGTATAAACTAGCCGGTCTTCTGTATACACTAGTTCGTCTGTATACACTAGCAAGTCTGTGTAACCCAGCCTCTCTCTCTGTATACCCTAGCCTCCATCTCTGCATACCCAGGACGTTCTTCTGTATAATCTAGCCTATCTGTATACACTAACCTGTCTTTTGTACAGATTAGCCTCTCTGTATACCGAAGCCTCTCTGTTATACACTAGCAAGTCTACATACACTAGCCTCTCTGTGTAACCCAGCCTCTCTCTCTGTATACCCTAGCCTCCATCTCTGCATACCCAGCACATTCTTCTGTATAATCTAGCCAATCTGTATACACTAGCCTGTCTTTTGTACACATTAGCCTCTCTGTATAAACTAGCCGGTCTTCTGTATACACTAGTTTGTCTGTATACACTAGCAAGTCTGTGTAATCCAGCCTCTCTCTCTGTATACCCTAGCCTCCATCTCTGCATACCCAGGACGTTCTTCTGTATAATCTAGCCTATCTGTATACACTAACCTGTCTTTTGTACAGATTAGCCTCTCTGTATACACTAGCCGGTGTTCTGTATACACGAGCCTCACTGTATACCCTTGGTTGTCTTTTGTATACACCAGCCTCTCTTTATACATTAGCTCTCTGTATTCCCAAGCCTCTCTGTAGACACTAGTCCGTCTGTATACACTAGCAAGTCTACATACTCTAGCCTCTCTGTGTAACCCAGCCTCTCTCTGTGTATACCCTAGCCTCCATCTCTGCATACCCAGTACGTTCTTCTGTATAATCTAGCCTATCTGTATTCACTAACCTGTCTTTTGTACAGATTAGCCTCTCTGTGTACACCAGCCAGTGTTCTGCATACACGAGCCTCACTGTATACCCTTGGTTGTCTTTTGTATACACCAGCCTCTCTTTATACATTAGCTCTCTGTATACCCAAGCCTCTCTGTATACACTAGTCCATCTGTATACACTAGCAAGTCTACATACTCTAGCCTCTCTGTGTAACCCAGCCTTTCTCTCTGTATACCCTAGCCTCCATCTCTGCGTACCCAGGACGTTCTTCTGTATAATCTAGTCTATCTGTATACACAAGCCTGTCTTTTGTACACATTACCCTCTCTGTATAAACTAGCCGGTCTTCTGTATACACTAGTCCATCTGTATACACTAGCAAGTCTGCATGCTCTAGCCTCTCTGTGTAACCCAGCCTCTTTCTCTGTATACCCTAGCCTCCATCTCTGCATACCCAGGACGTTCTTCTGTATAATCTAGTATATCTGTATACACTAGGCTGTCTTTTGTACACATTAGCCTCTCTGTATGAACTAGCCGGTCTTCTGTATACACTAGTCCGTCTGTATACACCAGCAAGCCTATGTAACCAAGCCTCTCTCTTTGTATACCCTAGCCTCCATCTCAGCATACCCAGGATGTTCTTCTGTATAATCTAGCCTATCTGTATACACTAGCCTGTCTTTTGTACACATTAGCCTCTCAGTATAAACGAGCCGGTCTTCTGTATACATGAACCTCTCTGTATCCCCTTGGTTGTCTTTTGTATACACCAGCCTCTCTTTATACATTAGCACTCTGTATACACAAGCCTCTCTGTATACACTAGTCCGTCTGTATACACTAGCAAGTCTACATACTCTAGCCTCTCTGTGTAATCCAGCCTCTCTCTCTGTATACCCTAGCCTCCATCTCTGCGTACCCAGGACGTTCTTCTGTATAATCTAGTCTATCTGTATACACAAGGCTATCTTTTGTACAGATTAGCCTCTCTGTATAAACTAGCCGGTCTTCTGTATACACTAGTTCGTCTGTATACACTAGCAAGTCTGTGTAACCCAGCCTCTCTCTCTGTATACCCTAGCCTCCATCTCTGCATACCCAGGACGTTCTTCTGTATAATCTAGCCTATCTGTACACACTAACCTGTCTTTTGTACAGATTAGCCTCTCTGTATACCGAAGCCTCTCTGTTATACACTAGCAAGTCTACATACACTAGCCTCTCTGTGTAACCCAGCCTCTCTCTCTGTATACCCTAGCCTCCATCTCTGCATACCCAGCACATTCTTCTGTATAATCAAGCCAATCTGTATACACTAGCCTGTCTTTTGTACACATTAGCCTCTCTGTATAAACTAGCCGGTCTTCTGTATACACTAGTCCGTCTGTATACACTAGCAAGTCTACATACTCTAGCCTCTCTGTGTAACCCAGCCTCTCTCTCTGTATACCCTAGCCTCCATCTCTGCGTACCCAGGACGTTCTTCTGTATAATCTAGTCTGTCTGTATACACAAGGCTATCTTTTGTACAGATTAGCCTCTCTGTATAAACTAGCCGGTCTTCTGTATACACTAGTTCGTCTGTATACACTAGCAAGTCTGTGTAACCCAGCCTCTCTCTCTGTATACCCTAGCCTCCATCTCTGCATACCCAGGACGTTCTTCTGTATAATCTAGCCTATCTGTATACACTAACCTGTCTTTTGTACAGATTAGCCTCTCTGTATACCGAAGCCTCTCTGTTATACACTAGCAAGTCTACATACAGTAGCCTCTCTGTGTAACCCAGCCTCTCTCTCTGTATACCCTAGCCTCCATCTCTGCATACCCAGCACATTCTTCTGTATAATCTAGCCAATCTGTATACACTAGCCTGTCTTTTGTACACATTAGCCTCTCTGTATAAACTAGCCGGTCTTCTGTATACACTAGTTTGTCTGTATACACTAGCAAGTCTGTGTAATCCAACCTCTCTCTCTGTATACCCTAGCCTCCATCTCTGCATACCCAGGACGTTCTTCTGTATAATCTAGCCTATCTGTATACACTAACCTGTCTTTTGTATAGATTAGCCTCTCTGTATACACTAGCCGGTGTTCTGTATACACGAGCCTCACTGTATACCCTTGGTTGTCTTTTGTATACACCAGCCTCTCTTTATACATTAGCTCTCTGTATTCCCAAGCCTCTCTGTAGACACTAGTCCGTCTGTATACACTAGCAAGTCTACATACTCTAGCCTCTCTGTGTAACCCAGCCTCTCTCTGTGTATACCCTAGCCTCCATCTCTGCATACCCAGTACGTTCTTCTGTATAATCTAGCCTATCTGTATTCACTAACCTGTCTTTTGTACAGATTAGCCTCTCTGTGTACACCAGCCAGTGTTCTGCATACACGAGCCTCACTGTATACCCTTGGTTGTCTTTTGTATACACCAGCCTCTCTTTATACATTAGCTCTCTGTATACCCAAGCCTCTCTGTATACACTAGTCCGTCTGTATACACTAGCAAGTCTACATACTCTAGCCTCTCTGTGTAACCCAGCCTTTCTCTCTGTATACCCTAGCCTCCATCTCTGCGTACCCAGGACGTTCTTCTGTATAATCTAGTCTATCTGTATACACAAGGCTATCTTTTGTACAGATTAGCCTCTCTGTATAAACTAGCCGGTCTTCTGTATACACTAGTTCGTCTGTATACACTAGCAAGTCTGTGTAACCCAGCCTCTCTCTCTGTATACCCTAGCCTCCATCTCTGCATACCCAGGACGTTCTTCTGTATAATCTAGCCTATCTGTATACACTAACCTGTCTTTTGTACAGATTAGCCTCTCTGTATACCGAAGCCTCTCTGTTATACACTAGCAAGTCTACATACACTAGCCTCTCTGTGTAACCCAGCCTCTCTCTCTGTATACCCTAGCCTCCATCTCTGCATACCCAGCACATTCTTCTGTATAATCAAGCCAATCTGTATACACTAGCCTGTCTTTTGTACACATTAGCCTCTCTGTATAAACTAGCCGGTCTTCTGTATACACTAGTCCGTCTGTATACACTAGCAAGTCTACATACTCTAGCCTCTCTGTGTAACCCAGCCTCTCTCTCTGTATACCCTAGCCTCCATCTCTGCGTACCCAGGACGTTCTTCTGTATAATCTAGTCTGTCTGTATACACAAGGCTATCTTTTGTACAGATTAGCCTCTCTGTATAAACTAGCCGGTCTTCTGTATACACTAGTTCGTCTGTATACACTAGCAAGTCTGTGTAACCCAGCCTCTCTCTCTGTATACCCTAGCCTCCATCTCTGCATACCCAGGACGTTCTTCTGTATAATCTAGCCTATCTGTATTCACTAACCTGTCTTTTGTACAGATTAGCCTCTCTGTGTACACCAGCCAGTGTTCTGCATACACGAGCCTCACTGTATACCCTTGGTTGTCTTTTGTATACACCAGCCTCTCTTTATACATTAGCTCTCTGTATACCCAAGCCTCTCTGTATACACTAGTCCGTCTGTATACACTAGCAAGTCTACATACTCTAGCCTCTCTGTGTAACCCAGCCTCTCTCTGTGTATACCCTAGCCTCCATCTCTGCATACCCAGTACGTTCTTCTGTATAATCTAGCCTATCTGTATTCACTAACCTGTCTTTTGTACAGATTAGCCTCTCTGTGTACACCAGCCAGTGTTCTGCATACACGAGCCTCACTGTATACCCTTGGTTGTCTTTTGTATACACCAGCCTCTCTTTATACATTAGCTCTCTGTATACCCAAGCCTCTCTGTATACACTAGTCCGTCTGTATACACTAGCAAGTCTACATACTCTAGCCTCTCTGTGTAACCCAGCCTTTCTCTCTGTATACCCTAGCCTCCATCTCTGCGTACCCAGGACGTTCTTCTGTATAATCTAGTCTATCTGTATACACAAGGCTATCTTTTGTACAGATTAGCCTCTCTGTATAAACTAGCCGGTCTTCTGTATACACTAGTTCGTCTGTATACACTAGCAAGTCTGTGTAACCCAGCCTCTCTCTCTGTATACCCTAGCCTCCATCTCTGCATACCCAGGACGTTCTTCTGTATAATCTAGCCTATCTGTATACACTAACCTGTCTTTTGTACAGATTAGCCTCTCTGTATACCGAAGCCTCTCTGTTATACACTAGCAAGTCTACATACACTAGCCTCTCTGTGTAACCCAGCCTCTCTCTCTGTATACCCTAGCCTCCATCTCTGCATACCCAGCACATTCTTCTGTATAATCAAGCCAATCTGTATACACTAGCCTGTCTTTTGTACACATTAGCCTCTCTGTATAAACTAGCCGGTCTTCTGTATACACTAGTCCGTCTGTATACACTAGCAAGTCTACATACTCTAGCCTCTCTGTGTAACCCAGCCTCTCTCTCTGTATACCCTAGCCTCCATCTCTGCGTACCCAGGACGTTCTTCTGTATAATCTAGTCTGTCTGTATACACAAGGCTATCTTTTGTACAGATTAGCCTCTCTGTATAAACTAGCCGGTCTTCTGTATACACTAGTTCGTCTGTATACACTAGCAAGTCTGTGTAACCCAGCCTCTCTCTCTGTATACCCTAGCCTCCATCTCTGCATACCCAGGACGTTCTTCTGTATAATCTAGCCTATCTGTATACACTAACCTGTCTTTTCTACAGATTAGCCTTTCTGTATACCGAAGCCTCTCTGTTATACACTAGCAAGTCTACATACAGTAGCCTCTCTGTGTAACCCAGCCTCTCTCTCTGTATACCCTAGCCTCCATCTCTGCATACCCAGCACATTCTTCTGTATAATCTAGCCAATCTGTATACACTAGCCTGTCTTTTGTACACATTAGCCTCTCTGTATAAACTAGCCGGTCTTCTGTATACACTAGTTTGTCTGTATACACTAGCAAGTCTGTGTAATCCAACCTCTCTCTCTGTATACCCTAGCCTCCATCTCTGCATACCCAGGACGTTCTTCTGTATAATCTAGCCTATCTGTATACACTAACCTGTCTTTTGTATAGATTAGCCTCTCTGTATACACTAGCCGGTGTTCTGTATACACGAGCCTCACTGTATACCCTTGGTTGTCTTTTGTATACACCAGCCTCTCTTTATACATTAGCTCTCTGTATTCCCAAGCCTCTCTGTAGACACTAGTCCGTCTGTGTACACTAGCAAGTCTACATACTCTAGCCTCTCTGTGTAACCCAGCCTCTCTCTGTGTATACCCTAGCCTCCATCTCTGCATACCCAGTACGTTCTTCTGTATAATCTAGCCTATCTGTATTCACTAACCTGTCTTTTGTACAGATTAGCCTCTCTGTGTACACCAGCCAGTGTTCTGCATACACGAGCCTCACTGTATACCCTTGGTTGTCTTTTGTATACACCAGCCTCTCTTTATACGTTAGCTCTCTGTATACCCAAGCCTCTCTGTATACACTAGTCCGTCTGTATACACTAGCAAGTCTACATACTCTAGCCTCTCTGTGTAACCCAGCCTTTCTCTCTGTATACCCTAGCCTCCATCTCTGCGTACCCAGGACGTTCTTCTGTATAATCTAGTCTATCTGTATACACAAGACTGTCTTTTGTACACATTACCCTCTCTGTATAAACTAGCCGGTCTTCTGTATACACTAGTCCATCTGTATACACTAGCAAGTCTGCATGCTCTAGCCTCTCTGTGTAACCCAGCCTCTTTCTCTGTATACCCTAGCCTCCATCTCTGCATACCCAGGACGTTCTTCTGTATAATCTAGTATATCTGTATACACTAGGTTGTCTTTTGTACACATTAGCCTCTCTGTATAAACTAGCCGGTCTTCTGTATACACTAGTCCGTCTGTATACACCAGCAAGTCTATGTAACCAAGCCTCTCTCTTTGTATACCCTAGCCTCCATCTCAGCATACCCAGGATGTTCTTCTGTATAATCTAGCCTATCTGTATACACTAGCCTGTCTTTTGTACACATTAGCCTCCCAGTATAAACGAGCCGGTTTTCTGTATACATGAACCTCTCTGTATCCCCTTGGTTGTCTTTTGTATACACCAGCCTCTCTTTATACATTAGCTCTCTGTATACTCAAGCCTCTCTGTATACACTAGTCCGTCTGTATACACTAGCAAGTCTACATACTCTAGCCTCTCTGTGTAACCCAGCCTCTCTCTCTGTATACCCTAGCCTCCATCTCTGCGTACCCAGGACGTTCTTCTGTATAATCTAGTCTATCTGTATACACAAGGCTATCTTTTGTACAGATTAGCCTCTCTGTATAAACTAGCCGGTCTTCTGTATACACTAGTTCGTCTGTATACACTAGCAAGTCTGTGTAACCCAGCCTCTCTCTCTGTATACCCTAGCCTCCATCTCTGCATACCCAGGACGTTCTTCTGTATAATCTAGTCTATCTGTATACACTAACCTGTCTTTTGTACAGATTAGCCTCTCTGTATACCGAAGCCTCTCTGTTATACACTAGCAAGTCTACATACACTAGCCTCTCTGTGTAACCCAGCCTCTCTCTCTGTATACCCTAGCCTCCATCTCTGCATACCCAGCACATTCTTCTGTATAATCTAGCCAATCTGTATACACTAGCCTGTCTTTTGTACACATTAGCCTCTCTGTATAAACTAGCCGGTCTTCTGTATAAACTAGTTTGTCTGTATACACTAGCAAGTCTGTGTAATCCAGCCTCTCTCTCTGTATACCCTAGCCTCCATCTCTGCATACCCAGGACGTTCTTCTGTATAATCTAGTATATCTGTATACACTAGGCTGTCTTTTGTACACATTAGCCTCTCTGTATAAACTAGCCGGTCTTCTGTATACACTAGTCCCTCTGTATACACCAGCAAGTCTATGTAACCAAGCCTCTCTCTTTGTATACCCTAGCCTCCATCTCAGCATACCCAGGATGTTCTTCTGTATAATCTAGCCTATCTGTATACACTAGCCTGTCTTTTGTACACATTAGCCTCTCAGTATAAACGAGCCGGTCTTCTGTATACACGAGCCTCACTGTATACCCTTGGTTGTCTTTTGTATACACCAGCCTCTCTTTATACCTTAGCTCTCTGTATTCCCAAGCCTCTCTGTAGACACTAGTCCGTCTGTATACACTAGCAAGTCTACATACTCTAGCCTCTCTGTGTAACCCAGCCTCTCTCTGTGTATACCCTAGCCTCCATCTCTGCATACCCAGTACGTTCTTCTGTATAATCTAGCCTATCTGTATTCACTAACCTGTCTTTTGTACAGATTAGCCTCTCTGTGTACACCAGCCAGTGTTCTGCATACACGAGCCTCACTGTATACCCTTGGTTGTCTTTTGTATACACCAGCCTCTCTTTATACATTAGCTCTCTGTATACCCAAGCCTCTCTGTATACACTAGTCCATCTGTATACACTAGCAAGTCTACATACTCTAGCCTCTCCGTGTAACCCAGCCTTTCTCTCTGTATACCCTAGCCTCCATCTCTGCGAACCCAGGACGTTCTTCTGTATAATCTAGTCTATCTGTATAAACAAGCTTGTCTTTTGTACACATTACCCTCTCTGTATAAACTAGCCGGTCTTCTGTATACACTAGTCCATCTGTATACACTAGCAAGTCTGCATGCTCTAGCCTCTCTGTGTAACCCAGCCTCTTTCTCTGTATACCCTAGCCTCCATCTCTGCATACCCAGGACGTTCTTCTGTATAATCTACGATATCTGTATACACTAGGCTGTCTTTTGTACACATTAGCCTCTCTGTATAAACTAGCCGGTCTTCTGTATACACTAGTCCGTCTGTATACACCAGCAAGTCTATGTAACCAAGCCTCTCTCTTTGTATACCCTAGCCTCCATCTCAGCATACCCAGGATGTTCTTCTGTATAATCTAGCCTATCTGTATACACTAGCCTGTCTTTTGTACACATTAGCCTCTCAGTATAAACGAGCCGGTCTTCTGTATACATGAACCTCTCTGTATCCCCTTGGTTGTCTTTTGTATACACCAGCCTCTCTTTATACATTAGCTCTCTGTATACACAAGCCTCTCTGTATACACTAGTCCGTCTGTATACACTAGCAAGTCTACATACTCTAGCCTCTCTGTGTAACCCAGCCTCTCTCTCTGTATACCCTAGCCTCCATCTCTGCGTACCCAGGACGTTCTTCTGTATAATCTAGTCTATCTGTATACACAAGGCTATCTTTTGTACAGATTAGCCTCTCTGTATAAACTAGCCGGTCTTCTGTATACACTAGTTCGTCTGTATACACTAGCAAGTCTGTGTAACCCAGCCTCTCTCTCTGTATACCCTAGCCTCCATCTCTGCATACCCAGGACATTCTTCTGTATAATCTAGCCTATCTGTATACACTAACCTGTCTTTTGTACAGATTAGCCTCTCTGTATACCGAAGCCTCTCTGTTATACACTAGCAAGTCTACATACACTAGCCTCTCTGTGTAACCCAGCCTCTCTCTCTGTATACCCTAGCCTCCATCTCTGCATACCCTGCACATTCTTCTGTATAATCTAGCCAATCTGTATACACTAGCCTGTCTTTTGTACACATTAGCCTCTCTGTATAAACTAGCCGGTCTTCTGTATACACTAGTCCGTCTGTATACACTAGCAAGTCTACATACTCTAGCCTCTCTGTGTAACCCAGCCTCTCTCTCTGTATACCCTAGCCTCCATCTCTGCGTACCCAGGACGTTCTTCTGTATAATCTAGTCTATCTGTATACACAAGGCTATCTTTTGTACAGATTAGCCTCTCTGTATAAACTAGCCGGTCTTCTGTATACACTAGTTCGTCTGTATACACTAGCAAGTCTGTGTAACCCAGCCTCTCTCTCTGTATACCCTAGCCTCCATCTCTGCATACCCAGGACGTTCTTCTGTATAATCTAGCCTATCTGTATACACTAACCTGTCTTTTGTACAGATTAGCCTCTCTGTATACCGAAGCCTCTCTGTTATACACTAGCAAGTCTACATACACTAGCCTCTCTGTGTAACCCAGCCTCTCTCTCTGTATACCCTAGCCTCCATCTCTGCATACCCAGCACATTCTTCTGTATAATCTAGCCAATCTGTATACACTAGCCTGTCTTTTGTACACATTAGCCTCTCTGTATAAACTAGCCGGTCTTCTGTATAAACTAGTTTGTCTGTATACACTAGCAAGTCTGTGTAATCCAGCCTCTCTCTCTGTATACCCTAGCCTCCATCTCTGCATACCCAGGACGTTCTTCTGTATAATCTAGTATATCTGTATACACTAGGCTGTCTTTTGTACACATTAGCCTCTCTGTATAAACTAGCCGGTCTTCTGTATACACTAGTCCCTCTGTATACACCAGCAAGTCTATGTAACCAAGCCTCTCTCTTTGTATACCCTAGCCTCCATCTCAGCATACCCAGGATGTTCTTCTGTATAATCTAGCCTATCTGTATACACTAGCCTGTCTTTTGTACACATTAGCCTCTCAGTATAAACGAGCCGGTCTTCTGTATACACGAGCCTCACTGTATACCCTTGGTTGTCTTTTGTATACACCAGCCTCTCTTTATACCTTAGCTCTCTGTATTCCCAAGCCTCTCTGTAGACACTAGTCCGTCTGTATACACTAGCAAGTCTACATACTCTAGCCTCTCTGTGTAACCCAGCCTCTCTCTGTGTATACCCTAGCCTCCATCTCTGCATACCCAGTACGTTCTTCTGTATAATCTAGCCTATCTGTATTCACTAACCTGTCTTTTGTACAGATTAGCCTCTCTGTGTACACCAGCCAGTGTTCTGCATACACGAGCCTCACTGTATACCCTTGGTTGTCTTTTGTATACACCAGCCTCTCTTTATACATTAGCTCTCTGTATACCCAAGCCTCTCTGTATACACTAGTCCATCTGTATACACTAGCAAGTCTACATACTCTAGCCTCTCCGTGTAACCCAGCCTTTCTCTCTGTATACCCTAGCCTCCATCTCTGCGAACCCAGGACGTTCTTCTGTATAATCTAGTCTATCTGTATAAACAAGCTTGTCTTTTGTACACATTACCCTCTCTGTATAAACTAGCCGGTCTTCTGTATACACTAGTCCATCTGTATACACTAGCAAGTCTGCATGCTCTAGCCTCTCTGTGTAACCCAGCCTCTTTCTCTGTATACCCTAGCCTCCATCTCTGCATACCCAGGACGTTCTTCTGTATAATCTACGATATCTGTATACACTAGGCTGTCTTTTGTACACATTAGCCTCTCTGTATAAACTAGCCGGTCTTCTGTATACACTAGTCCGTCTGTATACACCAGCAAGTCTATGTAACCAAGCCTCTCTCTTTGTATACCCTAGCCTCCATCTCAGCATACCCAGGATGTTCTTCTGTATAATCTAGCCTATCTGTATACACTAGCCTGTCTTTTGTACACATTAGCCTCTCAGTATAAACGAGCCGGTCTTCTGTATACATGAACCTCTCTGTATCCCCTTGGTTGTCTTTTGTATACACCAGCCTCTCTTTATACATTAGCTCTCTGTATACACAAGCCTCTCTGTATACACTAGTCCGTCTGTATACACTAGCAAGTCTACATACTCTAGCCTCTCTGTGTAACCCAGCCTCTCTCTCTGTATACCCTAGCCTCCATCTCTGCGTACCCAGGACGTTCTTCTGTATAATCTAGTCTATCTGTATACACAAGGCTATCTTTTGTACAGATTAGCCTCTCTGTATAAACTAGCCGGTCTTCTTTATACACTAGTTCGTCTGTATACACTAGCAAGTCTGTGTAACCCAGCCTCTCTCTCTGTATACCCTAGCCTCCATCTCTGCATACCCAGGACATTCTTCTGTATAATCTAGCCTATCTGTATACACTAACCTGTCTTTTGTACAGATTAGCCTCTCTGTATACCGAAGCCTCTCTGTTATACACTAGCAAGTCTACATACACTAGCCTCTCTGTGTAACCCAGCCTCTCTCTCTGTATACCCTAGCCTCCATCTCTGCATACCCTGCACATTCTTCTGTATAATCTAGCCAATCTGTATACACTAGCCTGTCTTTTGTACACATTAGCCTCTCTGTATAAACTAGCCGGTCTTCTGTATACACTAGTCCGTCTGTATACACTAGCAAGTCTACATACTCTAGCCTCTCTGTGTAACCCAGCCTCTCTCTCTGTATACCCTAGCCTCCATCTCTGCGTACCCAGGACGTTCTTCTGTATAATCTAGTCTATCTGTATACACAAGGCTATCTTTTGTACAGATTAGCCTCTCTGTATAAACTAGCCGGTCTTCTGTATACACTAGTTCGTCTGTATACACTAGCAAGTCTGTGTAACCCAGCCTCTCTCTCTGTATACCCTAGCCTCCATCTCTGCATACCCAGGACGTTCTTCTGTATAATCTAGCCTATCTGTATACACTAACCTGTCTTTTGTACAGATTAGCCTCTCTGTATACCGAAGCCTCTCTGTTATACACTAGCAAGTCTACATACACTAGCCTCTCTGTGTAACCCAGCCTCTCTCTCTGTATACCCTAGCCTCCATCTCTGCATACCCAGCACATTCTTCTGTATAATCTAGCCAATCTGTATACACTAGCCTGTCTTTTGTACACATTAGCCTCTCTGTATAAACTAGCCGGTCTTCTGTATAAACTAGTTTGTCTGTATACACTAGCAAGTCTGTGTAATCCAGCCTCTCTCTCTGTATACCCTAGCCTCCATCTCTGCATACCCAGGACGTTCTTCTGTATAATCTAGTATATCTGTATACACTAGGCTGTCTTTTGTACACATTAGCCTCTCTGTATAAACTAGCCGGTCTTCTGTATACACTAGTCCCTCTGTATACACCAGCAAGTCTATGTAACCAAGCCTCTCTCTTTGTATACCCTAGCCTCCATCTCAGCATACCCAGGATGTTCTTCTGTATAATCTAGCCTATCTGTATACACTAGCCTGTCTTTTGTACACATTAGCCTCTCAGTATAAACGAGCCGGTCTTCTGTATACACGAGCCTCACTGTATACCCTTGGTTGTCTTTTGTATACACCAGCCTCTCTTTATACCTTAGCTCTCTGTATTCCCAAGCCTCTCTGTAGACACTAGTCCGTCTGTATACACTAGCAAGTCTACATACTCTAGCCTCTCTGTGTAACCCAGCCTCTCTCTGTGTATACCCTAGCCTCCATCTCTGCATACCCAGTACGTTCTTCTGTATAATCTAGCCTATCTGTATTCACTAACCTGTCTTTTGTACAGATTAGCCTCTCTGTGTACACCAGCCAGTGTTCTGCATACACGAGCCTCACTGTATACCCTTGGTTGTCTTTTGTATACACCAGCCTCTCTTTATACATTAGCTCTCTGTATACCCAAGCCTCTCTGTATACACTAGTCCATCTGTATACACTAGCAAGTCTACATACTCTAGCCTCTCCGTGTAACCCAGCCTTTCTCTCTGTATACCCTAGCCTCCATCTCTGCGAACCCAGGACGTTCTTCTGTATAATCTAGTCTATCTGTATAAACAAGCTTGTCTTTTGTACACATTACCCTCTCTGTATAAACTAGCCGGTCTTCTGTATACACTAGTCCATCTGTATACACTAGCAAGTCTGCATGCTCTAGCCTCTCTGTGTAACCCAGCCTCTTTCTCTGTATACCCTAGCCTCCATCTCTGCATACCCAGGACGTTCTTCTGTATAATCTAGGATATCTGTATACACTAGGCTGTCTTTTGTACACATTAGCCTCTCTGTATAAACTAGCCGGTCTTCTGTATACACTAGTCCGTCTGTATACACCAGCAAGTCTATGTAACCAAGCCTCTCTCTTTGTATACCCTAGCCTCCATCTCAGCATACCCAGGATGTTCTTCTGTATAATCTAGCCTATCTGTATACACTAGCCTGTCTTTTGTACACATTAGCCTCTCAGTATAAACGAGCCGGTCTTCTGTATACATGAACCTCTCTGTATCCCCTTGGTTGTCTTTTGTATACACCAGCCTCTCTTTATACATTAGCTCTCTGTATACACAAGCCTCTCTGTATACACTAGTCCGTCTGTATACACTAGCAAGTCTACATACTCTAGCCTCTCTGTGTAACCCAGCCTCTCTCTCTGTATACCCTAGCCTCCATCTCTGCGTACCCAGGACGTTCTTCTGTATAATCTAGTCTATCTGTATACACAAGGCTATCTTTTGTACAGATTAGCCTCTCTGTATAAACTAGCCGGTCTTCTGTATACACTAGTTCGTCTGTATACACTAGCAAGTCTGTGTAACCCAGCCTCTCTCTCTGTATACCCTAGCCTCCATCTCTGCATACCCAGGACATTCTTCTGTATAATCTAGCCTATCTGTATACACTAACCTGTCTTTTGTACAGATTAGCCTCTCTGTATACCGAAGCCTCTCTGTTATACACTAGCAAGTCTACATACACTAGCCTCTCTGTGTAACCCAGCCTCTCTCTCTGTATACCCTAGCCTCCATCTCTGCATACCCTGCACATTCTTCTGTATAATCTAGCCAATCTGTATACACTAGCCTGTCTTTTGTACACATTAGCCTCTCTGTATAAACTAGCCGGTCTTCTGTATACACTAGTCCGTCTGTATACACTAGCAAGTCTACATACTCTAGCCTCTCTGTGTAACCCAGCCTCTCTCTCTGTATACCCTAGCCTCCATCTCTGCGTACCCAGGACGTTCTTCTGTATAATCTAGTCTATCTGTATACACAAGGCTATCTTTTGTACAGATTAGCCTCTCTGTATAAACTAGCCGGTCTTCTGTATACACTAGTTCGTCTGTATACACTAGCAAGTCTGTGTAACCCAGCCTCTCTCTCTGTATACCCTAGCCTCCATCTCTGCATACCCAGGACGTTCTTCTGTATAATCTAGCCTATCTGTATACACTAACCTGTCTTTTGTACAGATTAGCCTCTCTGTATACCGAAGCCTCTCTGTTATACACTAGCAAGTCTACATACACTAGCCTCTCTGTGTAACCCAGCCTCTCTCTCTGTATACCCTAGCCTCCATCTCTGCATACCCAGCACATTCTTCTGTATAATCTAGCCAATCTGTATACACTAGCCTGTCTTTTGTACACATTAGCCTCTCTGTATAAACTAGCCGGTCTTCTGTATACACTAGTTTGTCTGTATACACTAGCAAGTCTGTGTAATCCAGCCTCTCTCTCTGTATACCCTAGCCTCCATCTCTGCATACCCAGGACGTTCTTCTGTATAATCTAGCCTATCTGTATACACTAACCTGTCTTTTGTACAGATTAGCCTCTCTGTATACACTAGCCGGTGTTCTGTATACACGAGCCTCACTGTATACCCTTGGTTGTCTTTTGTATACACCAGCCTCTCTTTATACATTAGCTCTCTGTATTCCCAAGCCTCTCTGTAGACACTAGTCCATCTGTATACACTAGCAAGTCTACATACTCTAGCCTCTCTGTGTAACCCAGCCTCTCTCTGTGTATACCCTAGCCTCCATCTCTGCATACCCAGTACGTTCTTCTGTATAATCTAGCCTATCTGTATTCACTAACCTGTCTTTTGTGCAGATTAGCCTCTCTGTGTACACCAGCCAGTGTTCTGCATACACGAGCCTCACTGTATACCCTTGGTTGTCTTTTGTATACACCAGCCTCTCTTTATACATTAGCTCTCTGTATACCCAAGCCTCTCTGTATACACTAGTCCGTCTGTATACACTAGCAAGTCTACATACTCTAGCCTCTCTGTGTAACCCAGCCTTTCTCTCTGTATACCCTAGCCTCCATCTCTGCGTACCCAGGACGTTCTTCTGTATAATCTAGTCTATCTGTATACACAAGCCTGTCTTTTGTACACATTACCCTCTCTGTATAAACTAGCCGGTCTTCTGTATACACTAGTCCATCTGTATACACTAGCAAGTCTGCATGCTCTAGCCTCTCTGTGTAACCCAGCCTCTTTCTCTGTATACCCTAGCCTCCATCTCTGCATACCCAGGACGTTCTTCTGTATAATCTAGTTTATCTGTATACACTAGGCTGTCTTTTGTACACATTAGCCTCTCTGTATAAACTAGCCGGTCTTCTGTATACACTAGTCCGTCTGTATACACCAGCAAGTCTATGTAACCAAGCCTCTCTCTTTGTATACCCTAGCCTCCATCTCAGCATACCCAGGATGTTCTTCTGTATAATCTAGCCTATCTGTATACACTAGCCTGTCTTTTGTACACATTAGCCTCTCAGTATAAACGAGCCGGTCTTCTGTATACATGAACCTCTCTGTATCCCCTTGGTTGTCTTTTGTATACACCAGCCTCTCTTTATACATTAGCTCTCTGTATACACAAGCCTCTCTGTATACACTAGTCCGTCTGTATACACTAGCAAGTCTACATACTCTAGCCTCTCTGTGTAACCCAGCCTCTCTCTCTGTATACCCTAGCCTCCATCTCTGCGTACCCAGGACGTTCTTCTGTATAATCTAGTCTATCTGTATACACAAGGCTATCTTTTGTACAGATTAGCCTCTCTGTATAAACTAGCCGGTCTTCTGTATACACTAGTTCGTCTGTATACACTAGCAAGTCTGTGTAACCCAGCCTCTCTCTCTGTATACCCTAGCCTCCATCTCTGCATACCCAGGACGTTCTTCTGTATAATCTAGCCTATCTGTATACACTAACCTGTCTTTTGTACAGATTAGCCTCTCTGTATACCAAAGCCTCTCTGTTATACACTAGCAAGTCTACATACACTAGCCTCTCTGTGTAACCCAGCCTCTCTCTCTGTATACCCTAGCCTCCATCTCTGCATACCCAGCACATTCTTCTGTATAATCTAGCCAATCTGTATACACTAGCCTGTCTTTTGTACACATTAGCCTCTCTGTATAAACTAGCCGGTCTTCTGTATACACTAGTTTGTCTGTATACACTAGCAAGTCTGTGTAATCCAGCCTCTCTCTCTGTATACCCTAGCCTCCATCTCTGCATACCCAGGACATTCTTCTGTATAATCTAGCCTATCTGTATACACTAACCTGTCTTTTGTACAGATTAGCCTCTCTGTATACACTAGCCGGTGTTCTGTATACACGAGCCTCACTGTATACCCTTGGTTGTCTTTTGTATACACCAGCCTCTCTTTATACATTAGCTCTCTGTATTCCCAAGCCTCTCTGTAGACACTAGTCCGTCTGTATACACTAGCAAGTCTACATACTCTAGCCTCTCTGTGTAACCCAGCCTCTCTCTGTGTATACCCTAGCCTCCATCTCTGCATACCCAGTACGTTCTTCTGTATAATCTAGCCTATCTGTATTCACTAACCTGTCTTTTGTACAGATTAGCCTCTCTGTGTACACCAGCCAGTGTTCTGCATACACGAGCCTCACTGTATACCCTTGGTTGTCTTTTGTATACACCAGCCTCTCTTTATACATTAGCTCTCTGTATACCCAAGCCTCTCTGTATACACTAGTCAGTCTGTATACACTAGCAAGTCTACATACTCTAGCCTCTCTGTATAACCCAGCCTTTCTCTCTGTATACCCTAGCCTCCATCTCTGCGTACCCAGGACGTTCTTCTGTATAATCTAGTCTATCTGTATACACAAGCCTGTCTTTTGTACACATTACCCTCTCTGTATAAACTAGCCGGTCTTTTGTATACACTAGTCCATCTGCATGCTCTAGCCTCTCTGTGTAACCCAGCCTCTTTCTCTGTATACCCTAGCCTCCATCTCTGCATACCCAGGACGTTCTTCTGTATAATCTAGTATATCTGTATACACTAGGCTGTCTTTTGTACACATTAGCCTCTCTGTACAAACTAGCCGGTCTTCTGTATACACTAGTCCGTCTGTATACACCAGCAAGTCTATGTAACCAAGCCTCTCTCTTTGTATACCCTAGCCTCCATCTCAGCATACCCAGGATGTTCTTCTGTATAATCTAGCCTATCTGTATACACTAGCCTGTCTTTTGTACACATTAGCCTCTCTGTATAAACTAGCCTGTCTTCTGTATACATGAGCCTCACTGTATACCCTTGGTTGTCTTTTGTATACACTAGCCTCTCTTTATACATTAGCTCTCTGTATACCGAAGCCTCTCTGTTATACACTAGCAAGTCTACATACACTAGCCTCTCTGTGTAACACAGCCTCTCTCTCTGTATACCCTAGCCTCCATCTCTGCATACCCAGGACGTTCTTCTGTATAATCTAGCCTATCTGTATACACTAACCTGTCTTTTGTACAGATTAGCCTCTCTGTATACACTAGCCGGTGTTCTGCATACACGAGCCTCACTGTATACCCTTGGTTGCATTTTGTATACACCAGCCTCTCTTTATACATTAGCTCTCTGTATACCCAAGCCTCTCTGTATACACTAGTCCGTCTGTATACACTAGCAAGTCTACATACTCTAGCCTCTCTGTGTAACCCAGCCTCTCTCTGTGTATACCCTAGCCTCCATCTCTGCATACCCAGTACGTTCTTCTGTATAATATAGCCTATCTGTATACACTAACCTGTCTTTTGTACAGATTAGCCTCTCTGTATACACTAGCCAGTGTTCTGCATACACGAGCCTCACTGTATACCCTTGGTTGTCTTTTGTATACACCAGCCTCTCTTTATACATTAGCTCTCTGTATACCCAAGCCTCTCTGTATACACTAGTCCGTCTGTATACACTAGCAAGTCTACATACTCTAGCCTCTCTGTGTAACCCAGCCTTTCTTTCTGTATACCCTAGCCTCCATCTCTGCGTACCCAGGACGTTCTTCTGTATAATCTTGTCTATCTGTATACACAAGGCTGTCTTTTGTACACATTAGCATCTCTGTATAAACTAGCCGGTCTTCTGTATACACTAGTCCATCTGTATACACTAGCAAGTCTGCATGCTCTAGCCTCTCTGTGTAACCCAGCCTCTTTCTCTGTATACCCTAGCCTCCATCTCTGCATACCCAGGACGTTCTTCTGTATAATCTAGTATATCTGTATACACTAGGCTGTCTTTTGTACACATTAGCCTCTCTGTATAAACTAGCCGGTCTTCTGTATACACTAGTCCGTCTGTATACACCAGCAAGTCTATGTAACCAAGCCTCTCTCTTTGTATACCCTAGCCTCCATCTCAGCATACCCAGGATGTTCTTCTGTATAATCTAGCCTATCTGTATACACTAGCCTGTCTTTTGTACACATTAGCCTCTCAGTATAAACGAACCAGTCTTCTGTATACATGAACCTCTCTGTATACCCTTGGTTGTCTTTTGTATACACCAGCCTCTCTTTATACATTAGCTCTCTGTATACCCAAGCCTCTCTGTATACACTAGTCCGTCTGTATACACTAGCAAGTCTACATACTCTAGCCTCTCTGTGTAACCCAGCCTCTCTCTCTGTATACCCTAGCCTCCATCTCTACATACCCAGGACTAGGGATGAGCTTCGTGTTCGAGTCGAACGTACGTTCGACTCGAACATTGGCTGTTCGTCCGTTCGGCGAAGTCCGAACATTTTGGTCCGTTCGCGCCAAATTCGTGTGGCGCTCACGGCCCACAATGCACTGCGATGGCGCAGTGCATTGCTGGCTCATGATTGGCCAAGCATGCACTGTGACCCCGCATGCTTGGCCAATCGCAGCGCCAGCAGCGAGGAGAGCCATGATTGGCCACAGGCAGGATGCCTGTGGCCAATCATAGCTCAGGCTGTGTAGTGCATGCCCCACACTATATAAGGCCGCCAGCGCGGCGGCCTTGTGTAGTGTGTTGGCGTCTGAAGCAGTGGGTGTTCTGTGTACCTTCAACACAGTACACACCGATAGTTTTCGGCCGATTTTCGATCTTGCTGTGGTGTAGTGGTTATTGTCTGTGTGCCCTGACCGCAGTATACACCGCTATATTCACCTCACCTATATAGCTAGTGATCTATCTGTTATAATAGAGCTTGCAGTCAGTAGTGTTAGGAGATAGTGCGTGCTGTCTGCGTGCTCTGTACCCAGTACATACCGCTATATCCACCTACATAGCTGTTCTCTATTTGAGCCCACTTGCCATCTGCAGGAGTTATTGGAAGTTGTGTGTGCCTCCAGCACAGCACAGTATACATCTGTATATACCCCTTTATCTCTGGTGTTCTCTGGTTATTGTCTGCGTGCCCTGACCGCAGTATACACCGCTATATTCACCTCACCTATATAGCTAGTGATCTATCTTTTATAATAGAGCTTGCAGTCAGTAGTGTTAGGAGATAGTGCGTGCTGTCTGCGTGCTCTGTACCCAGTACATACCGCTATATCCACCTACATAGCTGTTCTCTATTTGAGCCCACTTGCCATCTGCAGGAGTTATTGGAAGTTGTGTGTGCCTCCAGCACAGCACAGTATACATCTGTATATACCCCTTTATCTCTGGTGTTCTCTGGTTATTGTCTGCGTGCCCTGACCGCAGTATACACTGTATATTCACCTCACCTATATAGCTAGTGATCTATCTTTTATAATAGAGCTTGCAGTCAGTAGTGTTAGGAGATAGTGCGTGCTGTCTGCGTGCTCTGTACCCAGTACATACCGCTATATCCACCTACATAGCTGTTCTCTATTTGAGCCCACTTGCCATCTGCAGGAGTTATTGGAAGTTGTGTGTGCCTCCAGCACAGCACAGTATACATCTGTATATACCCCTTTATCTCTGGTGTTCTCTGGTTATTGTCTGCGTGCCCTGACCGCAGTATACACTGTATATTCACCTCACCTATATAGCTAGTGATCTATCTTTTATAATAGAGCTTGCAGTCAGTAGTGTTAGGAGATAGTGCGTGCTGTCTGCGTGCTCTGTACCCAGTACATACCGCTATATCCACCTACATAGCTGTTCTCTATTTGAGCCCACTTGCCATCTGCAGGAGTTATTGGAAGTTGTGTGTGCCTCCAGCACAGCACAGTATACATCTGTATATACCCCTTTATCTCTGGTGTTCTATAATAAAGGCATCTGCAGGAGTTAGTGGGTGTTGTGTGCCTCTAGCACAATATACACTACCCAACTGCTTTTTTACCCAACTCCCTTCAGGCCATTACCATGTCTGGAAGGCCAGCAAGGAGAGGCAGACAGGCACGAGCCGATAAAAGAGGGCAAGCAGGCTCTGTGTCTAGAGTCAACAGTGCTGGTCGTGGACACGGTGCATTGTCATCAGCACGTGGCCATGGGACACGCTTGTCCTTCTTTTCGGCAGCTGGACATGTTGAACCGCAACATGCCAATGACTTGGTAGAGTGGATGACCAAGCCCTCTTCATCCTCCTCATCCTCTCTCACCCAGTCTCAGGGTACTAGCAAAGCAGCTGCCAACGCATCGTCTTCCCTCCTCTCAATGTCATCATCTGTGACTTCTTCCCTAGACCCACCACGTCCTCCTGAGGAGTCTCCTGAACTCTTTGAGCACAGTGTTGGGTACATGCTCCAGGAGGATGCCCAGTGTTTTGTGGGCTCTGATGATGACACTCAGCTAGAGGAAGGCAGTAGCATGAGCGCAGAGAGAGGGGATGCTCAAGAAGGACAGCAATCTGGCAGTCATGTTCCACAAGCTGCAGCATACTGCCAGGTTTGCTACAGCGATGAAGAGGGAGGGGATGATGAGGGCACTGACTCCACGTGGGTGCCTGGAAGGAGGGAGGAGGAGGAGGAGGCACATGTCCAATGAGGCAGGATGCCCTCCGGGGGCCAGCTTAGGGGCAGCACACCGACTGAATCACACCGCAGAGCTCCGCCTGTGCAGAGCGCTGCCTCTGCGCGTTATTCTAAAAGTTCTTTGGTGTGGGCCTTTTTTGAGACGAGTGCATCAGATCGCACCGCTGCTATTTGCAACATATGTCTCAAGCGTATCTCACGTGGCCAAAACATCAGCCGCTTGGGCACCACATGCTTGACCAGACATATGTTGACCTGCCATGCAGCTCGTTGGCAAGCGTACCTCAAAGACCCACACCAAAGAACAAAGCGGACCTCTCCTTGCTCCTCATCAGCTGGCATCTTCAACCCCACTAGACCTTCAGTCCTCTCTGAAACCTGCTCTGAGAGGAATGAAGGTGTAGAATTAGGTGTGTCACAGCCAAGTGCTTCCGGGAACTCTGCTAGCGGTACACCCACGTCCGATTATAGCAGGCAAATGTCCCTGCCCCAGCTGCTGGACCGGCGAAAGAAGTTCACTCCCAGCCATCCACATGCCCAGCGGTTGAATGCTAGCTTGGCTAAATTGCTAGCACTTCAACTGCTGCCTTTTCAGTTGGTAGACTCGGCCCCCTTCCGTGAGTTTGTACAATGTGCGGTTCCTCAGTGGCAGGTCCCCAAACGCCACTTTTTCTCACGGAAGGCGATTCCGGCTCTCTACCGGCATGTGGAAGGCAATGTCCTTGCCTTGCTGGACAGGGCGGTCAGCAGTAAGGTGCATATTACCGCTGACTCATGGTCCAGCAGGCATGGACAGGGACGTTACCTGTCTTTCACGGCCCATTGGGTCACTCTTCTGGCAGCTGGGAAGGATGCAGGACAAGGTGCAGTAGTGTTGGAGGTTGTTCCGCCACCACACCTCCAAAATGCTACTATTGGTTGTGACACACCTCTCTCCTCCACCCCCTCCTCTTCTTCTTCTTCCATGGCCTCTTCCAGTGCTCTGTCCTCAGAACCAGCGGTGCTTCGTAGGCGTTCCAGGGGCTACGCAAGTACGCAGGCAAAATGATGCCATGCCGTGCTTGCGCTGGTTTGTTTGGGGGACAGGAGCCACACTGGGGCGGATGTTTTGTCAGCTCTGCAGGGGCAGGCCGAGAGGTGGTTGACGCCACGCCAGCTTAAGCCAGGAATGGTGGTTTGTGACAATGGCACCAACCTCCTCTCCGCCCTCCGACAGGGACAACTGACCCATGTGCCCTGTGTAGCTCACTTCCTTAACCTGGTGGTGCAGCGGTTCTTGGGCAGGTACCCCGGCTTACAGGATGTCCTGAAGCAGGCCAGGAAAGTCTGTGTGCATTTCCGCCGATCATTTAATGCCTGTGCTCGGCTGGCTGAGCTCCAAAAGGAGTTGAACCTGCCCAAGAACCGCCTTATATGTGACATGCCCACCAGATGGAACTCAACATTGGCCATGCTGCAGCGGCTGCACACGCAGCAGAGGGCCATCAATGAGTACCTGTGCGACTACGGCACCAGGACAGGGTCAGGGGAGCTTGGTTTTTTCTCACCACGCCAGTGGGGCATGATCAGGGATGCTTGCACTGTCCTGTCACCGTTTGAGGAGGCCACAAGAATGGTGAGCAGTGACAGTGCATGCATCAGTGACACTGTACCTCTTGTCCACCTCTTGGAGCATACGCTGCGTGGAATAATGGACAGGGCACTTGAGGCAGAACAGAGGCAGGAAGAGGAGGACTTCCTTGCCTCTCAAGGCCCCCTTTATCCAGACAGTGTTCCTGCTGTGCCACCCATCACACAGGAAGAGGATGAGGAGGAGGAAGAGGAGGAGGAGGATGATTGTGTCAGCATGGAGGTGGAGGCTGGCACTCAGCATCAGCATCAGCAGCAGCAGCAGCAGTCTTGTAGGGATGATTTACAGTCCCAAGAAACACGTGGACTTGTACGTGGCTGGGAGGAGGTAGCTGCGGATCATGTTGTCCTTAGTGACCCAGAGGACTCCGGACCGAATGCCTCAGCTAACCTACGCTGCATGGCCTCCCTGATCCTGCAAAGCCTGCGGAAGGATCCTCGTATTCTTCGGATCAAGGAGAGGGACCATTACTGGCTGGCCACTCTCCTTGATCCACGGTACAAAGGTAAGGTTGCCGACCTTATCTTGCCATCGCAGAGGGAGCAGAGGATGAGACATCTCCGGGAGGCCTTGCAGAAAGGTCTGTGCAACGCGTTCCCAGAGACTGGGAGGTTACAAACTCCTGGTCCTGGACAACGTGTTGCTGAGGCATCGGTCAGAAGGAGCGGTGGAGAAGGTGGCCGTCTGACTGATGCTTTCAGACAATTTTTTAGTCCGCAGCCCCAAGGTATGATCGGTTCCAGCAACCATCGCCAGCGTCTGATTTACATGGTGCAGGAATACCTAGGGGCAAGGTCAGACTTGGACACCTTTCCCACCGAAAATCCTCTGGCTTACTGGGTCTTGAGGATGGATCACTGCCCAGAGCTTGCACAGTATGCAATTGAGCTACTGGCCTGTCCTGCATCCAGCGTTCTTTCGGAACGCACCTTCAGTGCTGCTGGTGGCTTTGTTACCGATCACAGGGTGCGCCTGTCCACCGAATCAGTTGATCGACTGACCTTCATCAAGATGAATCAGTCTTGGATCACCCACAGCTACCAAGCACCTGAAGCTGATGTAACCGAATAATTTCTTTTGAAATACCACATCCCTTCAAGACTGCCTATGCTGATGCTTAGTGACTGTCCTGTTATGTTGATTGTCTATCCTCTTCCTCCTCCGCTGATATGTTGGAAGAACATTTCTGGTTCTGGTTGATGCCATCAGCCCAATTTTTCTGCCCCTGTTTAACAGGGGCGTTTAAGTACAATTTTTGATGCAATGCTTTGCAGCAGGGCTAATTCCTGTAATCAAACAAGAGTATATGGGAGAGGTTGCAGTGTGGTGGCACCAGCACCAGTGCCTAAGGCCCAATTTTTCTGCCCCTGTTTAACAGGGGCGTTTAATTACAATTTTTGATGCAATGCTTTGCAGCAGGGCTAATTCCTGCATTAAAACTAGAGTATATGGCAGAGGTTGCAGTGTGGTGGCACCAGCACCAGTGCCTAAGGCCCAATTTTTCTGCCCCTGTTTAACAGGGGCGTTTAAGTACAGTTTTTGATGCAATGCTTTGCCGCAGGGCTAATTCCTGCAATCAAACAAGAGTATATGGGAGAGGTTGCAGTGTGGTGGCACCAGCACCAGTGCCTAAGGCCCAATTTTTCTGCCCCTGTTTAACAGGGGCGTTTAATTACAATTTTTGATGCAATGCTTTGCAGCAGGGCTAATTCCTGCAATAAAACTAGAGTATATGGAAGAGGTTGCAGTGTGGTGGCAGCAGCACCAGTGCCTAAGGCCCAATTTTTCTGCCCCTGTTTAACAGGGGCGTTTAAGTACAATTTTTGATGCAATGCTTTGCAGCAGGGCTAATTCCTGCAATCAAACAAGAGTATATGGGAGAGGTTGCAGTGTGGTGGCACCAGCACCAGTGCCTAAGGCCCAATTTTTTTGCCCCTGTTTAACAGGGGCGTTTAATTACAATTTTTGATGCAATGCTTTGCAGCAGGGCTAATTCCTGCATTAAAACTAGAGTATATGGAAGAGGTTGCAGTGTGGTGGCACCAGCAGCAGTGCCTAAGGCCAAATTTTTCTGCCCCTGTTTAACAGGGGCGTTTAATTACAATTTTTGATGCAATGCTTTGCAGCAGGGCTAATTCCTGCAATAAAACTAGAGTATATGGCAGAGGTTGCAGTGTGGTGGCAGCAGCACCAGTGCCTAAGGCCCAATTTTTCTGCCCCTGTTTAACAGGGGCGTTTAATTACAATTTTTGATGCAATGCTTTGCAGCAGGGCTAATTCCTGCAATAAAACTAGAGTATATGGCAGAGGTTGCAGTGTGGTGGCACCAGCACCAGTGCCTAAGGCCCAATTTTTCTGCCCCTGTTTAACAGGGGCGTTTAAGTACAATTTTTGATGCAATGCTTTGCAGCAGGGCTAATTCCTGCATTAAAACTAGAGTATATGGCAGAGGTTGCAGTGTGGTGGCACCAGCACCAGTGCCTAAGGCCCAATTTTTCTGCCCCTGTTTAACAGGGGCGTTTAAGTACAATTTTTGATGCAATGCTTTGCAGCAGGGCTAATTCCTGCATTAAAACTAGAGTATATGGAAGAGGTTGCAGTGTGGTGGCACCAGCAGCAGTGCCTAAGGCCAAATTTTTCTGCCCCTGTTTAACAGGGACATGTAATTACAATTCTTGATATAATATTTCACAGGAGGGCCCCTTCCTGTGCCCACCCAGAGTAATGGTGAGGACTTATAGTGTTGTGGCACCAGCACCACAACCACCAAAGGTCAATTTTTCTACCACTGTTCAACAATGGCATGTAATTACAATTCTTGATATAATCGTTCACAGCAGGGCGCTCCAGCGCCCACCAAGAGTCACTTTGAGGGCTTACAATGTTGTGGCAAAACCAACACCTTGTTCCGCCATTTCTGCAGAGCATATAGGGCAGGCCCCTACTTTCAAACATCCAATTTACAAACATCTCCTACTTGCAAACGGAAGGAGACAACAGCAAGTGAGAAACAAATTATACAGGGGTGATAACCCTTCCCTATGTTTTCCAAAAAGCTTAAAAATAGTTTTTTGGACTGGAGCTACACTTTAAAAATGTACCAGTTGAAAATTACAAACAGATTCAACTTAACACAACAAACCTACACAGTCCCTGTCTTGTTTGCACCGCCTGTATACTGCTGTTCTGAGTATATAGGGCCTGGGGGCCACACGCATTTCCTTTATTTAATATGTGTACAGGGTTCCCCTTAATATGCGTACAAGACCCAAATAGGCTGGTAATGGGCAGGGAGGGCTACCCATGCCATTTTTCTCAATGATTTTCAACCATATTGCAGGAACCAGATATAACATTAAAGAGGAAGTAAACCCTCCTAAACATGTTTAGCTTGGTAGATAATACTTTTCTCAGGCAGCTGATCGCTGCCTGAGAAAGTGAACTTACTTGTGTAGTTTTCGAAAAAAACGCCGTTTACATGTCCGTGACGTCAGCCGCGCTTGCGCAGTGTGGACGTGCGAATGCGGCGTATATTGTATTGCCGCCTTTCATCTTCCTGCCTCTCTGCCTTTTTTTAATACGAGGCATTCTCCTCATTGCGGCAGAGGAGAAGTCTCACGTTGTAAAGATATCCCTGCTCTTCCTGACACTCCCCCTTGTGACTGAAGACGTCACGCAGGGGAATGAATCATAGCAGAGCAGAGGAGAGCAGAGCAGAGCAGAGCGAGCGAGCGAGAGAGAGAGAGACACACAGACAGACCAGAAGTTTACAGTGAAGAGTGAAAATCATCAGTGAAAACCTAACTAAAAATGTAAGTACAGTTAAAAAAATAATAGAATAAAGATGTAAGAACATTTTTATTAGAGTTTTATGTTATTTTTAATTCTTTATTATTGGGACCAAAATATTAATCTTTAAAAATAGTCAAAAATATATAGAGAGTGCAATAATAAAATAACAAATATTTAATTAATGAATTAATTCGGTGCATTGGCTATATTTTATTAATAATGTGAATTGTTAAATTTAAATTATTTTTTAAAGCCCTTTAAAAAATGTTAATTTTTATTTCTAATATTTTTTAATATTTATCAATAATAAATAAATATTACTTACTAGAACCTTTTCCGCCAAAAAATGTTTTATCACCAACATTCTACATTAATTGTATATAATTGTGTATTTAAAATAAAGCTCGAAAATAAAATATCTATGGTGTGTATATATATATATATATATATATATATATATATATATATAATTGTTTATTTTTTATTCAATATATTTATTTTCTTGTATTTATTCTCTACTTTGCTTTAAATTTAATTTGTAGTTTATTGCCGTATAATATTCCGTTATGTGACAACAAATAGAAAATTATGTAATTTTGTTACAATTAAATGATTTATATTTTTCATATTTATTATAAGAATAATAAGAATAATCAATGGAGGTTCCACTTTAGGTTGGAATCCCGTTTTAATATTTAAATTAAACTTCAACTCTAAATTAATAGCATGAGGAATGATTAAAATATAAATATATGGCTATGTAAAGAGAAATAATGTAATAGAGTAGAAATTTATTTAATTATAAATATTTTATTTACTTATTTTCATTCTCAGTTTATATACAACTTACACTGTAAACCAATTTATTATTCAAAATAATAAAACTATAAATATAGTTAAAATTAAAAAACTTTTAAAAATTAAATAACAAAAATAAATTTCAAGTTTTCTCTTTTTATGTAAAAACTACCATTCTAAGGCCATGTCCCCAGCGTTATAATCATCAGAATATTTAAATCCCACATATTGTCCATCTGGATCTGGAAAAGCGGTACGTACGCTATTTACTGCGCATGACGGTATTGGACGTCGATTCCCCTTCCCCAAATATCCATGAATCCAGGCCGTGAAAGTTCGGTATGCAACTTTCCTCAAGTTTCTTTGAAACAAAAAAAAAAAAAAAAAACTAACAAGATAATGGAGATATGATTGTAATACTATCACTCTCACCATATACTTTCCTTCCGATCACTTTCAGTGTCTTGTCAATTGACTTTCATAAACTAAATTCTTTATGTAGACACATGTTATATTAATTAAAATACACTTACCTGTTGTCGTTGGGATTGGGAGGTTCTCTATCAGAAAGGTGTATCAGGTTGTGAATAATTGTATTATTGTTAGGGTTAACTACCATACAATTGAAAACTTCAGAATTAGTAATACACAAAAAATCTTCGGGTATATTGGCTCTTGTGTTTTCCATTTCTTGACAACAGATAGATTCTTCCGCCATTGTCATTGGCATACATTTGCCACATCGGCACCAATCAATGTTTCCAATTCTCA